>NC_140478.1:12062209-13299709 GCF_051167445.1 Perissodus microlepis
ATACGGAAAGAGCCCATTTGAGTCAGGTAGATACCTGACAGCGTTTAAAGGCTTAATATTAAGGATGGGAAATTAGTAGAGTGAAATGGTAAAATAATAATACCGGTGCCGCTGATGGTAACAGTTAAGGTTAGCTTGCCTACAATAGATCTTTGTTCTTGATTTGCAACTACTCACTCACGCCGGGAAAAAACACCGGCAAATTTATTTGAGCCAACATTTCAAACTCAGCCGATGTTACTTACATCCTGAGGTGAACAACAAAACCCCAAAGATTTTAAAAACAGGCAGCAAAAGACAGTTATTAAATCGTGTTTGCCTTCGCTGCCTTTTGACAGGACTGTTCCCCTCTGTCATTCTCGCTCTGAAGCTAACTAGCTAGCTGCCGTTAACCGGGCTGGAAGCTAGGTTGCCACAAGCTAGCGGTGTCTGGTTTTCTATAAAAACAGGCTCTGTGAAAGAAGTTAAAATTTAAACCAACACTTACCAATTCGGCCACTGTTTCTTTACCCGGCTTACAAACCTTATTAACTCGATGTCAATAAACAGTTTTGAGACCGCTAGAGCTTGTATCCATGGCCCAGAATGGTCACACTCAAATTGCAGCTGGCTCTGAGATTCAAGAGGCGGAACATTCGTACTGGTGGAGTACAAACCCGGTGCTTTTTTCAGCCGCACCGCTGTTGCTGCTCTGGTATCAGCGGCGGCAGGAACTTTGTGGTCAGTATTACAACTGCTCACCTTATTTGAGCATGAACAGCTTCCCAGGTCAGGCGCTGATGCCTGATGTGAAAAGCTTCAAGATGAAGCAGAGACCATGTCAAAAAGGCTGAAAGCCGTTAATTAGCAAGTCACCAGTCACTTCGACGTACATATCATCTTTTGTTTTGTAAAGAAATGTTACATTTCAGGGACTTAGACCATTTTTTCAGCATAAATCAAAATTCAAACAAAGCACCTTATCTTGGAGTCTTGCATTTACAAGATTTCTGTCACCATTCCATCTGCATTGAAATATGCATTCAATTTTCATTTTGAGCCATAATGTAAAAGAAAATCAACACAATCATGTTGTGTGGAGCACCCAATTTTTTATTTATACAAATAATACAGCCATTCTACTTCAGAGGGATGAAACGAGAAGAGTGTGTGGCTCCAATACCAGGGCGACCGTGCTTCACTGGCTTGTAGGTGATGGAGAACTCTCCCAAGTAGTGACCACACATCTCAGGCTGCAGAGAGGGGACAAACAACACGTTAAGTACGGAGCAATAGAATTTTATGTGACAGAGATCAGAACATATTTACTGACGTTTAAACAAAACAGCTTCTCCTCAACAGCTTGAGCAAAGTGTAATTTGATGTGTACAAACAGGGATGTGGATTTGAAAAATACAATACAGTAGGAATTCTTTTATACAGGATATGCAAGATTCACAAACGTAATGTATGATTCAAACTACTTTTGGCTGTCCCCTTCTTTAAAAGGTGGATGCCCTTCCTGACAACCCCAAAGAGATGTGGGCCTACTCCCTGGATCAACACAGGAACCTTTGCTTGTCAGTGTAAACCTGTACACTTTGGACCCACTAAATAACACACTGACTTGGTCACTACCAAAATAGGGAAGCTTGGAGGCATGCAGTATCTGTGCACATTGAAGCTGGCGTACTTAAGGGGTTTTACAACACCAGATTATTATGCATCATCCTGCATTCATAATCAATCACAATGGAAGATTTGGCTCATAGCATATTTTACTGTCAACTTAAAAATTGATGTGATTTTTTTATTTTTTATTTAACTAGTCAATATGTCCAGCAGGTCTAAAAATACGTCCTATACTGCAGTAGATTATGCATCACAGTGTACTCAATGTAAAGCGGTGACTTTAGGAAAACTTGGTTTTTTTAACCAACTAAGACAGTGTACTAATTATCAGCCATGTTTAATCACTTTGACAACCATGGTCAGATGTAGCTACAGTTTCACATTACATTTTACTTACATTTGATAAAAATGCTCCGTGAGCCGCTTGAGCTGAAAGTCAGTTTTTGGAGGGCAATGAGTGAAAACTGAATGAGGTTTTAAATGGGCAAAAGGTCAATTTATTGGTCAGTTATACCTGATGGACCAATGCACACTTTAGTTTGGGGCCTTAGTTTTTCCCCAAAATAAATAATCATGGCCTATATGATCAGTTTTATTGGATGGGTGCGCTGATTTAGTTCAATGGCAGAAATAAAGCCACCCCAGCTTTTCAAACTGTGCCAATTACCAGACTGACATCTCACCTTGATTTCAACCTGGTTGAAAGTCTTGCCATTGTACACTCCAACCATAGACCCAACCATCTCAGGCAGGATGATCATGTCCCTCAGGTGGGTCTTCACCACCTCTGGTTTCTCCATGGGAGGAGCCTCCTTCTTTGCCTTGCGCAGGCGCTTAAGGAGAGTCTGCTGCTTGCGACGCAGGCCACGGTTCAGCCTCCTCCTCTGGCGGGCGCAGTACAGCTGCATCAGCTGCTCACTAGAGGCAGGACACAGAGGAAAACAATTTAAATCAAGTTTCAGGCCTCCAATTCCCAGATGCAAGTAAGAGAAGAAATCACGTGTCAATACACAAACTATTCAATGCTGTCAGACACATAAAGGTAAAAAAAAAAAAAAAAATGGCTGCCAATATTAGACAAGTAAATTCTAGTTTCAGTGTCCAGTCTCAAGCCTCTTTATTCAGTTTTGACCTGCAAGTGTCAGAGTTGAATAAATCTTAAAAATTGGACAATTTTATTTGATTTTCAGTGAGTCAGTATTATCACTTATAAACCCCTCTGAGTGTCTTACTGTGACAACAAATTACGTTATGTCAGGATGTGCAGTAGTAGTACAGTAACTCTAGTTGACTGAATGACATCACCAGTGACCATATCAGTTGTGTCACTTACTAGGACATGTCCAGAAGCTGGTCCAGGTCCACACCTCTGTATGTGAACTTCCTGAAGGTACGCTTCTTCTTGATCTCGGTATCCGCCTGGAAGAAACGGGATCACCCCGGTGAGTAGGTAGCTTAGCATTTTACACTGATGCTTCAGAATTTAACAGGCGTCACTCATTTTCACCATTAAACGTCTACAGGTCGGTTTAATAACCCATGCACAACCAACTACAGTAATATTATAATGATTATTTTATTTCAGCTACTGCTACGGGTAACGCTCTACCACCGGGTTAGCTTAGCCATAGCTCCGGCTAGTACGGAGGCTGTAAACACAGTTTAATCTTTCATTTGGAACAACGATTTTCTACTGGATGGTAATAAAAACTGTGGAACTACTCGATGACACAGTCAGCTGTTCAAATCAGCAACTTTAGAGCCCCGATGCATACAGATTGTAGTCTGACTAGCTGCGAGACGGCACAAACACCTACCATCTTGCCTGATGTTCCGGGGGAAAAGAACGGCCAGAAGTCTCGCAAGGCCAGATATCGCGCGATTTCTGGCAAACATCCGGTGATGTTTTCCGGGCGTTGATCTCCTCTGTAAACAGCAGGTGGCGCAGCTGCAGAGTTACTGCAGTTTGTGTCCAGTGTCAGATTTCAACCAACGTGTCCTGTTTTCATTACTGTCTGTGTTACCACAGATATGGCAGGGTTAGTTCTGCTTTTTAGGAGGAGAGAAGAGTTACACAAACAAAAACATTACAGGAAAGTAGTGAGCAGACAGATCTTCGCAGAAAGGCAGTAAAAGTGTTCCGAAATTCTTTAAGTCAGATGAAGTATTTTCAGTTCATGCGGTGTCCCAATTGGCCTTAAATCTTATGAGACCATTTCATTTAAATAACTAAAACTCCTCACGTTTATCTCATGACTACATAGGTCTAGGCTGGAAACCCCGGGACTAAACATACACAGTTGTAGACAGTAGTTTAAACACACTGGGGGTTATGGGCATGAATATCATGGTAATTTGTGGCTTTTAAGAGTCAAGAGTCCAAGATCATCAGTTCAAATAACTTTACATCAGTACACATTATTCAGATGTATCACCACTTTGCCAAGGTCTGGAAGAAGACCCAAATTATCACCCTCAGATGAGAGAAAATTGGTTGGGATGATCAGGAACAACCCGCAAACTACAATAAACAACCAATTTGTTGTATCTTCAAGTGTCCTTTTTGGCTTGCCTGGGTTCACCTTGTGTATACAAGTGCTAAGTGCTTCAACTTGACTTCATATCAACAGCTAGACAGTTAACACTTGGACACAGTTGGGTCATCCAACAAGACAATGATCCCAAGAACATATTAAAACTGGTTTTCAAATGGCTAAAGCAGACCAACATTCAGCTTCTAGAATTCACCTCCCTAAAGCCCCGGACCTTGATCCTATTGAAAATTGAATGATCAAATATTCAGTCAGAATTATTTGTTGATGTCAATTTCTGACCATACGTGTACAGTTTCTAACTGTCCAGGTTCATATAAAACTAGTTAACAGACTACGGATATATAGCAATATGTAACTTATTTTATTTGTTATACTGGGACTTGGTTACTTATTGCAGTGTTATTCATGACCCTTCCCATCTTATATTACGTCATCTCTGCCTGGTTTGTTGTATCTTCAATTGTCCTTTTTAGCTTGCCTGGATTTACCTGTGACAGATGTATACATTGTTTCTTGGTTACACATAAATGCTATGGCACAAATTCAAAATATGTGTCAGTCTAAATAACACGCCCAAGTTCACACCCCGTATGGGTTTTCATAGTGAATAAATATTGAAAAATTATAGCACCAAATCAACTGTAGTTTTATTTATTTTTTATTATGTTTTAAAAAGATATAGATGTAGATATAGATATAGATATATAGAGAGATATATATAGGAGTGTTTTGTTCACAGTTACATCTTTATGAACAATCTATTATCTCCAACATAGCCCAGAATCTATCTAGCCAAATTTAATGAAGCTTGGTGAGAGTGTTTTCAGAGGAAGACGCCGCTCAATTTTGTACAGATGTGTATCACTTTCCTTAAAACTGTGAAATAGTACATGGGCTTTGGCAGAGATCTACGACCTCTGAATGTCTTTCTAGTTAGACAACTACTGAAAGGGCAAACCACACTGATTGTTGAACTCAGCCTTCATTTGGAGCTCTGCTGCACTGCTGACAAAACAAACACTTGCCAGAGCATTTGAAACCCAAACTCACAGCTGTTAATATGACAGTAGGTGTCTCACAGTTTTCCATGACACATGCACACAGACACACACACACACACACACCTACAAGGTCAATATAAAATCAGTTATGCTTTTGCAGATAGTAAATTTGTAAAGCCAAATTCAAACAGCATTTAAATACACGTTTCATTTGACTGAACTGACACCAGCACGCACTCACTGGACAATTCATATGCTATACCAATATGGACATTTTAGCCCTTATTGACATGATGCCAGATTGAGATCTGGTTACTGTGGAGGTCATCTGAGTACAGAAAACTCATTGTCATGTTCACAAAACCAGTTTGAGGTGATTTATGCTTTATGACATGGTCCATTATCCTGCTGAAAGCAGCTGTTAGAATTTTAAAAGGGATGGGCATGGTCAGCTACAATATTCATGTACATTGTGGTGTCGCCCTGTGCTGTCTTTTGCTCCTGTAGCCCATCTGCTTCAAGCTTTGACAGGTTCTGCATTAAGGGATGCTCTTCTGCATACTTTGGTTAATGAGTGGTTAATTTGAGTCACTGTTTCCTTCTTATTCAAAGCATTCTTTGAACTCTGACATCACCAAGGCCCAGAGGACCAGTTTGTGGTGTTGGATTTTTTTTTTTTGTTTTACATTTATCAGTTTCAGTGTTTTAATCTTTTGAATTATTATTGTATGAAGGGCATATGCCAGAGCCAAGATTTCGAAGAATCAGTGTAGGTGTTATAATAAAGACAGATGACTCAGTCGTGTAAATATCCAAAGTCTAAATAAAGATCAGGTAAGTTGTAATAAAATTAATTAAATTAACAAATACTAAGGATGTTTCTTCTGTATTTTTTTGTTTTCCACGTTCACAAAATAACATATCCATTTAAATTTCATTTTCACATCAAGTTTTATTTAACAATAACCTTGCAAAGAAAAAGTGCTGCACACTGGTTATTTTCTCTTTCAGACCCAGAGATGGTTGTGTGGGAAAATCCCTGCAGATCAGCAGTTTCTAAAATACTCCGATCAGCCTGTCTGGCACCACCAACCATACCACATTGAAAGTTGCTGCCATGCGATTGGCCGATTAGATATTTGGATAAATGAGCCATTATACATAGAGCGGCCATCGAGTCTGTCTTAATTCAAACACACACAAAAAAGCAGCATAGTCCAATACCAAATTTTATTCAATGTCAAGGTACAAAACAGCCTCCATTCAAAAAAAAAAAAAAAAAAAAAATTACAAACATGTATAAATAATAATCTTACATGATCAAATATATGATTGGTTTGCATATCAACCAATATCTAATGAGTCACTGAAACATTGTTCACTGAAAAACAAAGAAGAATCCAGTATTCTTGATTGGAATGTTCAAAACTTCACTTGAGAATCATTTTATCCACTCCTCCACTGTCCAAAGAAAACAAGCCTCTCTCCAGTCAGATTGGTTATGCAAACAAAGGAAATATTTCCTCTGTTAAAGAGTGAAATAAAGAAGTGAGAGAAATAGCAGAATTTAAAGAAGACTGGTTTGTTCTAACAAATCCATTTTGTTCCCTCATCTGTCAGAATAACCAAAACGGACGATTACCGCGTGTCAATACTGAAAGGATGAAGAAGATACTGAAGTAACAACTAACACGAAATAAGTTTACATTCTCATTCACAGGATTTTTTTTTTTTTTCCTTTTAAAACACAGATGATACAGCTATTACAGGAACATAAGCACTGGTGATTTCATGGAAAGATGCATTTTCTCATAACCATTTATTGTTAACAAAAAAAAATAAAATAATCCCTAAGGTTTCACTTTTAGTTTATGTTGCCCTTAAAGAAAATCTTGGGATCCCTCAATGAAACTAATGAGTTAGCAAAGCCACAGGAGGACAAAAAGACAAAAACAAAAACAAAAAAAAAAAAAAAAAAAAAAAAAACCACACCACCAACACAAAAACAAAAAATAAACCAAAACAAAACTTTGGCACATGGACAGAAATCCCTGGGATATCTAGCCAAGCCAAGTGATTGGCTTTTGTGGTCACTTCAAATACATAAAGAAATTACAGAAATACAGCTCATGATGATATGTGTAGATGGTTTTGTACAAACAGGGGTAAGAAGACATTTTCGTACAATACTAAGAGGATACGGCCTACAAAAAAAAAAAAAAAAAAAAAAAAGTGCAACATCCTAATGATATAAAAGATAAACCACCTTTCTGTCTCGCAGAACTTGCCAGCCTTACACAATCACGCTTTCCCTTCCTCCGCTCCCTCCAATCTTTTAATAATCTGTTCCATCATCTTGGTACACCTGCTCCTCTTCCTGGTAGCCTTGGTAGCCCTCGTCTTGGTAATCTGGGATGTAGTCACGGGCGACACCAGCTCCATTTTCATCACCTGGAATCTCAGTGGCTTTGGGACAGTACTTGGCATCGTAGATCTGCCGTCCCAAGCCAAAGTTCTGCCCGCTCTGGTTAGCCCCTTCTCTGTATCCCATCTGTAGAGACATGGTGCTGTTGTCACACTTCTCTGTGCCCAGCTTCTGGTCGTAAATGGCACGCCTCGTTCCTGGAGCCGTCATCCCAGCCTGAAGTGGAGACAGGAAAAGGAAAACTGTCAGATTTTGTGGAATTCTCCCCAGCATTCCCCCCCTCTCCTCCTCCTGCTTGGCAAACACGAGACTGGCCCCAGACATTTGGCCACTGGGTTAAAGAATACATGTCATTCATCTAGAAAAGATCAGGAACACAGAGGATCTGTTGGGGAAATCAAATGCTACCCGGCAACCATTTATTTCCACTAACAGCAGCTGCCATGGTTTCAACAAACAGAGCCATAATGTCATTAATGTACTCACTGTAACAAAATGACCATTTTTATAAACTGAGAATATATGTTGATGTCAAGCTATCCTTAATCTAGTATTCTGCTGATGTGTTCAAATTGTTTCCTTAGTCTGTGTTGTAATTTGTTATGGCAAAAATATAACAAAAGACTTTGCTCAGACAGAGACTGAGCTTTGCCTTTTAGATAATACAGGAGTTTACAGCTTTCTACAAGACCAAACACGACTGTAGTTTACAGCAGGCAAAGAACGCCAAGGACAAGCCATAACCAGTGTCCTGAAGCTTATTTCTGCTGCAGTCCTTTAAGAATGCATACCTGACTCGCCCCTTTGTTTGTTCCCATCTGCAGACTGATGGTGGTGTTGTCCATGGGGGCCTGGACTGGAGCCTTGGGATCATACAAATGTCTCCTGGTGCCATATGCACTCATACCTGCCTGACTGGCACACTTATTGGTCCCCATCTGAAAAATAGAACAATCACTTGTTGTATATAAATGATCAACAGTCATACAAGATCAATAAAGAGTTTGTGTAAACTGTTGCACAACATCACTGCATTTCTCACATTTTATTGTTTTGAACAAGTGTGGGACTGTTGATACTGGTACAACACTAACCAAACGTGTTTTTAAAAGTTTTGACTAAGCTGTTCCTCATATTTGCACCGCTCTCAAATTGCAGTCGAGGTATTTCTTCACTGCTTGAGAAGTGCTTGTGTTTACTTGATACCCTTCCAGGTAATGGAGGGGGAAGGAAAGAAAAGAAAGCAGGGAGGTTTGAAGCATCAGTGACAATGTGCAGCTCTCGCACAGAAGAACGCTACTCAACATGAGATCATCATGACAAAGCCTTCTTTCACAACAGTTTCGCCACTTGCAGCAGTGAGTTCAGCTTTGCGAGCACGTAGCCCGCCTGTCAAAACGCAGCCAGAATGATCAGATCATTAAAAAAAAAAAAAAAAAAAAAAAAATTCTTATTTCTAATTTTTTTGATCTTTATATTTCAGGAAAAAAAAAAAAAAAAAAAAAAAAAAAGAATCAAGTTTAGTCCCTTGTCTGCATTTCCTTTTAAAGCCCTGGCCCCGAGTTTCACTCTGCGAGCATCAGTCCTGTGATATTACACTGAAAACTGTACCTGTAGGCCAATGACACACTGTCCAGCCTTCATCTTCTCATCGTCAAACATCCTCTGCTGCTTGTCCGCATACTTCACCCCAATGTCAACCCGCGACTGGCAGCCCTTGGTCTTGGCCTGAGAGAAAAGGCGGTGTAGAAGAGTTCTCATTAAACTGCGATCATTCCCCACAAAAAACTACCACTACCGTTTGTGATGTGATGTGACGTTTTTAGAGACTCACCATGCTGGCGAGGGCGAGCAGAGTCGTCTGGACCTGCGTCATGTTGCCATTCTCAAACAGATCATTGGCCTCGAAGATATCATGGGGCTTCAAGCCGTACACTGTGAGAGCTTTGATGAAGTTTGTCAGGTTCTCCAGCTAAAGCCGCACCAAAGTAAACAAGAGCGACAGGTTTTAAGCTGAAGCCGGGCGATTATTTCTCTCATTAACAAGTTGCAGTCAAATATTTTTATAAGCACTAACTATTAAGAAACCAGTTTCAGATAAAAGCAGAAGCAACACTGCTAATGTCCAAGTATAGCCATGAGTGTGATTCAGTGCACTGACATCCTCAGCACAATGCAGGGAAGAGGCAAGTCTAACTGCTTGCTGCACTTCTAGCGTCAATGAAGTGCTCCTGCTCACAAGTCTGCCGCGCCCTCAATTAGCTAAAATAAGACAAACTCACCTGGTGCCAGTTCAGTGCTGACTGGTTGATCTTTCTCACAGAGCCTGGCTGCAGTCTGTTAATAAGTCTGCAAAGTAGAGAAAGAACGGGGAAGAAAGAAAGAAAGTGAGCTTTCCAGATCTGTGTGCATATTAAAAACAGATGATCGAGGCCCTGGTGGTTTAGCGTGACAGAACTTTGATGTAGGCTCTGCTTACTCGCACAGGAGGACTCCGTTTTTCAGGCCTTTCTGGAAGTCGGGGCCGATGGAACTGCCGGTGATGTCTTCGATCCAGATCCTGAGCTCCTCTTCCTTCTGAGGGTCGTACTTCTGTGCAATCTAGTTGGTAACAAAGGTCAGAGGTCACATGTGTGTTCTGCAACCAAGTGGGTGGCTCTTTTGAAGAACAGTAGATGCAGTCACACCAGCTTCTTTTGTCAGCAGTGGAATAGCTCGCCCTGCCCTCAATGACCTCCCACTTCAACACTCTTAAGATATAAGAATTCTATTTTTCTCCAGCTGCTGATAACGGAGCCGCGCAAACACCAAGGACCGAGGTGATGATAACCAAAACACACACCACGAAGATTTCAGTTTTAGTTGTTGTTCGTTTTAAAAGGTTTATTGTGACTGCATGAGGCCAGGCTTCATGGTCATCCCCACATTTTCACTTTGACCGACTCCTACAGACAGAGTTGGTCAGATTTCATTCTCATAAATGGTGACTCCACCATGGCCCGACACACACATACACACACACCCCCACAGAAACACACACGGATATCCTGTTTGGTAAACTGTAACAAAGTCACCGGAGGCACAGGAAGGGAGCTGCTGTAGAAAGAACAGGGAGCGTCAGTTTTTAAGGGGCTTAACGTGGTCTGCTGAGGGCGTCACGGTTGAGGCGTTACTCTGATTTAAAAGCTTTACCGACGGATGCAGAGCATGAGAAAGAGGCCATTCAGGAGGAGAATCGGGGTCACGTAAACAAACAGCAGTTTCATGAGCTGAATCTGAAAAGCGGACAAATGGAGAAAAGTGACCTAAGAGTTAAACAGGTCAGCTTTTCTCCTCCTCCAGTGAAAGAGAAGAAGAAGAAAGAAAAAAAAAAAGTTCTGCGTGCAAACTCACAACCAGCCAACAATTTTTCCTTGTCCCCGAAGGCAATGGGAAACTAAACCGCAAAAGTAACCTACTATTTACGTAGAAGCAGGCCGCACACAGCTCACAGCTGGCTGCGCTCTTCAGGAATGCCTGTCTTCTAATTAAATTCCCTTCATCCAGTTATCCGCATATTAAAAGACAACACTGGCCGTTTTAATTGCCCGCAAGGAATCCGACACAGATGTAATTTCCAGCGACAAGCTGAACGCGAGGAATTCAGCCCGCAGTGCTGGGATAAAGGGAGCTGAATGAAGCGAGAAGGGCGCCGGATTGTGTCTGTGTGCCGAGCCGATGAATGAATGTGCACTGAGATAAATAAATAAATAAATAAAACAGTTATTGCAGTGTATCAGTGTGAGTTTGGGGATTACTCTTACAAGCAAAGACTGTGTTTATCAGTTTGTAAGGGGGGGGGGGGGGGTAGGTGGAATTTAAAAGCCTTAAATGCCTCACATTTTAAGGGTGAGCTACGTCACTGACGGCAGGAAATACCACTCTCTTTAGTAGACCCCCCCCCCCTCTCTCTCCTTCTTCAAGGACGCCTGTGGTAATGGACAGAGGAAATCTGCATGCTTTCTTTACGTCAGCCACATGTTGTTCTGTGGAGATCTGGGGAGGGGATACGACCCTCTCTTTCTCCCTCTCCCCCACACAAGGGTACATCCAAAGAATGCAGAAGGGGAGGGGGATGAGGTGGAGGTAAGTTAAAGTGCCCTTATATGCGGGTGTCAAGAGAATGAACAGAAGGCTAAGGACAGATTAGCTGTAACACTTGTGTGAGAAAAAAATATATATAAAGGAACGAAGTTAGAAGCAGTCTGCTTCCTAATAACAACGAAATGGACAGTAAGTCACATTTAAAGTACTTTAAAAAAAGGGGGGGAGGAAAGTTGGCGAAAAGTGATGTGCCAACGTGATCGGGCTTGTCACCTTTGAGGTTTTAACTCGATCCGGCTGTGTCCAAATAAACGAGCTGCTTTCCCCACGAAGGTCCCAATCAATAAAGTTACACATTACCCAGAACTTGCGGAGGGGGTGTCAGTCGACACCTTGGTTTTTCACAGAGTGAGTGGCTGAGGAGGTGAGAGGCTTTGTCCCTGCACTGATCTGGCACGGTGTGGAGAGCAAAGTTAAAGCACGAAGAACAGCGCTACACCTTACCGCAGGAGGGGAAGTGGGGAAACTATTCTTGCAGAAACCACGAGAACACATAGAGAAGCAATGAGAACAGTGGCATCCAATCCGAGGGCTAACAGGTCAATTACATTATCTACTAATGCGGGTCACAACGCAGGGCAGAGAGCTGCACGGGCGGCGGAAAATGCTGGAAACGGGGGTAATTTATTTTTTTTTTTTTGCCACAACGACATGCTTGTTTGCCAAGAGGGACAACGCCCATGGTGCGATTTTAAGTTAAGTCTCCTGCACGAGGAGAGGGACTAAGGAGGTCCAAGGTGTTTAACTAGACCACAACTTATTTCTTTGCAAACTATTCACACTCGACCAGAGTTTAATTATTCATTTATTTATTCATTTTCCGACTTATACATGTATAAAATATAGTTTTAAATCTTTTTATTCAAACTCCCTTTTTACCCCCGCTGATTACCTTTTAACCTGAGCGCCATATTAAAATGGAGGCCAGGTGATTCTCGCGTTAAGAGAGAAGCGCAATGAAGAAGGCGAGAAAAGTTCCATACGACTTAACTTTATATCGGAGAGAAAAGTATGGCCACCTACCTTGTTTTTCACTTCTGCGGATAACCCATAAGCCGGACCTTTGTTAAAGGAAGACATTTTCAAAGTGTTGAGATTTTTCCTTTGAGAGTGGCAAACAATAATAAAAGAAAGAGACTCCGACTTGAGGATAAAAACTGCGCTAAAATATCTTCGAGTTTGTCTTCCAATGAAACCTCGGAGTGAACTAAATACTTCCTTTCTCTTTTACGGGCGCCAATTAGAGCGCTCCCACGGTTTCTGTCAAAGAGTCTTGATTCACGAATCAAGATAGTTCACCCCTGAACGGTCCGTCCCGGAAATGACCCTCCGAAGTTTCTAGGTGGTTTTTTTTGTTTTGTTTTTTAATTGCAAACTAGCTGAAAAGAGTGATTATTGAATATTTAGCACAATTTCATACAGGTGAAGAAGGAGTTCAGTTTCATGTGCTCTTGGTTACGTAACACAGTCGTATTTTTTGTTTATCTTGTTTTTATTTTATGTGTTTTGTTGTTTGTATCTGCATCTGTCTGGGTTAGCCGGCGTTAAATTGCTTGAGCTTGCAGAAAGACTTTTAGGATTTTAGCATTTTGTGTGTGTGTGCACTGGAGAATATAATTCACTGAAAGCATGAACCAGGTAACTAAATACATTAAATATGGGGGGTTAACTTTGGATTTCCAGTTTCATTTCGTTGTTCTTATCTTGCAAAGTGGTTTTACATATTTTAGTCTAGCTCAGATTCTCTAAACACGATCAGGTTTCAGTTTCATTTTTCATTAGCTGTGCTGTTAGTTTTAGTTTCTTTCATGGCTGCTGTTTTCACATGTGATATTTGGATTAAATATAATAATAAAACCCTTTACTCAAAGTCAGGTACATGTCCAAATCTCAGTAAACATACGCACCAAATACTCTTCAAGCTGGTTATGCCAACAAATTTGGCCAGGCTGACAAAGATTGAAACTGAAGATATTTCCTGTATACTTTTTTTTTAACTTTAGTTTTGCGAGTTTACAGCATTGTTTCAGTTCACTTTTTATTTATTTTACTGTATCTCATACCCGAAAAATACCTTCTTTTTTTTTCCTGAAACCAGTGCAGTCCTTTTTTTAAAAAAAATCTTGGTCACCTTGTATGCATATCAGATTTTTTTTCTATGTAAATAGACATTTTATAAGCACGTATCCTACACTTAGAAACTGTTATGTGGCTGTTATAATTATTGTATTTATTATAAATTTGTATTTTTTTAAGTTTCTTGTAATGCTCTTAAGATAAATAATCCTTATAACAGAAACATCTATCGATTTTGTTACACTCATCCAGTTGAGGGTCGTGGGGACTGAAGTCTGTCATGACTGTCGTGGGGTGAGAGGCAGGGTACAACCGGAACAGGACACTGATATGTGGCATGGGTTGAAGCTAGAGTACCCAAAGAAAACCCACAAAGAAAAGGAAGCTCCACACAAAAAGGCCTCAGACTGTATTTGAACGCAGGACCGTCTTGCTATGAAGTGTCAGTGCCAACTGCATGAAACAGTTTTCAACTAATATGTAAAAACGGCCCATTAGATAAAGAGCACATATATAAATAATTAAGCAATGCCTGTCATGAGTTTAGAAAATTACATACTAAATGTATTTTTAGGCCTCCATTCAAAACGCACTACTGCACTACTCAGTAAAAAAAAATATTTAAGCAAAAAGCGAGAGCGGTGACTTCTCTTGATAGCCCTGTATACTCTTCGTTCCACGCTTCGTTAATCGATCCTAGGCTCCACCTTTCCCCTGCTCTTCCTTAGGTCGCGATTTATATCAAAAACTCCTTATATGGAAGGAAACTTCCCAAATTCCTGAATAGTGGGAGTGAACCTCTGGTCCCACCCTGCATACCAGACGTGGAGAGAGGACGAGACAAATTGTCGCACTTTTTTGAGTCACGGTCAGGGGGAGAAAAAAGTTATTTGGGAATGAGCTACTGGGCTGACGTAATGTCGGTGGTGTGAGGTTTTCAGATAACAAAACTTCTCCTGGCATGTCAGCATGTGTGAAAGTCCAGGATGCTATGTAAGACGTATCTAAGACAATGTATTAGTGGCGCATGGTATAATTTAAGCTGGCAGTGAGCTGGACAGGTCAGGGGGTTCTTTCTTTATCTTATTTCGACAAAAATACCCACAGAGCACAACAGAAACTCCTCTGAGTCTTTCTGCGAAATAGATGAGCTCTAAGAGAAGCAGAGAGAAAACGTATTTTTCTGTACAATAGGCTGCTTTATGACAGTGGTGCATCAGATTAGTATGACTCCATGTGACACCGACGGTTCCTCCCGACATGAACACATGCTGGAGCCCATCGGTGTTACTACCTGTACTCATCGGATACACCTTTCTTTCTTCTTCGGCTGATGTCTTTGACAGCCCCTTGAAAAGTTTGTCCAACATATACTGTAATAAATATTGTAAGTATGGGGGTTTTTGGCTGTTGTTTTTTTTTTTAAGTTTTGAAATCTGTCCCACTGACTGGGGACAATCCCACTGACGCTATTCTCCATCTTTCCCGACTATCCATCCAGTATCAAACTACTTCCTTTCAGCGAGTGGGAAGGAAAAACTCCCTTTTAACAGGAAGAAAGCTCCAGCAGAACAAGGCTCGGAGAGGGGCAGCCAACTGCTGCAACGGTGAGGGCAGGGAGACAGGACAAATGACACACTGTGGAAGAGAGCATTGATTTATGAGTATGAATATGTGGCCCAGGGACCCAAATTAATCCACCAAAGCTTTACTCTTGTGAAAACTGCAGTTAAATAATTAATACCTGAAATATTTCAATAATATGCACCACTGCTGGTGGATTATAAAAGAAAGTTTCATTCCTACAAACTCCTTTCCACTGGGATCCATAAATATTAACGTGCTTGCAATGACAGTAGACTGAATGTGGAAAAAACAGAGATATTGTTGAAAGTACAAATATTTTTAAGATGTGCCTCCTAATAATTTGTGCTGTAAACAGATGTTTGATTCATTTTTAGAACGCATATTCGATTGAAGATGAAGATCTATGAGTTATAAAGTCGTAAAGGTTTTCATTTCCCATTTTCAGAGGCTCAAACGTAATTGGACGTTTGACTGAAAGCTTTCAGGCCAGGCCTTTTTTTCTCGTCATTTCACAGCAAATTGAACAGATAAAAGATCTGGAGTTGATTTCAAGTGTTGATCTTTCATTTTTGCACGCCTGAAAAACCCAACAAACCAGTCAGAGATAGCAGAAACTTTAGGAGTGGCCAAATAAACAGAGTCCTTAAAAAGAAGGAATTCATTGTCAGAAAGACCCCAAGAGACATCTAAAGTGCATGATAAGATAATTATTTCCATGGTTAAAAAAAAACCCCACTACAACATTTAGACACGTGAAAACACTCTCGAGGAAGTAGGTGTGTCATTGTCCAAGTAATGTGAATGCACAGGGTGCAAACGCCTGGTTACACTCAGGAACAGGGAGGACTTTGCCCAAAAAAGCCTTCACCGTTGTTTGGATTCACCTTTTATTATGGATGAAGTATGGAGAAAGAAAGAACAGCCCATGATCCAAAGTACACCATGTGTTAAACACAGTGGAGGCAGGGTTAGCGCACGGGCAAATATGTCTGCCAATGGAAGTGGGTTGCTAGTGTGTACTGATGATTTGACTGTTGATAGCAGTAGCAGGGTGAAATGTACAGGGCTATAGTCTCAGTTGCAAAACTGTTTAGGCAGCACTTTACAGTGCAAACAGACAAGCCGAGGAAATAGGATAGTCTTCAATGTTCAACAGTGCGTGCTTTCAGGTAGCACAAAACTGAATGCAGAGACCCACAAACAAGCTACAACTGAAGGCGGTTGGATTAAAAGCAGTAATGAACATTTCTGGGGAGGAAACATAAGGTTTGGTGATATTCAGGGCTTCTAGACTTCAGACAGTCATCCCCTGCAAAGTAGTTTCACCCACATATTAAAAACTATCCTGATATTCAAAATTATTTATTTGTCCAATTAATTTTGAAGCTGAGAAATTTGGGGAGATGGTATAAAAATGGCTATAACTCTACAACATTTAATGCAAAATTGTTCTCAAATCCAAGCTGAAACTATCCTGTTTTAACCTGAGCAGAAGAAAGCCCCATAAAATATCAGTGATCTAAGCCCAGGTGTATCTCCTCAGTGTCTGAGCATCCTCCTGGTCATAAATACAGCTGGATTTCTTTGTACATGTAACAGATGATACCGTCATACAGGTGTGCGGCAGGCTGATTCAGTGCGAGGGTAAACGCACCAGAGGGCACTTACTCATCCTGCTGTCTTATGTGATTACATCAGCTGACTGAGTCATAGGAGGAGTGACGTAGGCAAAACATTCTTTAGCCTATTGAACATGTTGCAACCCAAAGGCAATCAGAATTACAACCAGTAGGTGCCGAATAACTGTTGCTTTACTACACATATGGCCAGTTTAAAAGGGTGGGATTATACTTTTAGACTAGTAAAATGTACTGTTTAATAACAGAGGACCTTTTGTAGCGTGGGCCCAGTAAAATCATAAGAATTATTGATGAATTTGAACCGATTTTACATCTCTGGTGCAGACAAAGAACACACATGGACAATGTGCACCCCCACATGGCCAACATGTGTAAATGCACATAAAAGTCCACCTTCAAACAAAAGGCACAGTTTAGATTAACTACTTCTTTTTCTCCCCAATGCACGAAACCATAAAAGACCCGACGGCAGCCAAGATTTAGATCTTTTTATTTTTCAAACAACTGAGAGATGTTAAACACTGAACAAATAAAGATGCCCCGTCAAAACTCCAGAAAAAAACAGATTCTTTTCAACCAGTTGTAGCACTTTTCCATTATTGCCAGTGGTGTTGTTGATGACGACGTGCAGTTTCTCGTTGTCTGCAGCTTCACCCCCTCACTAGATCAGCGCGTAGAAAAAGTAACAGAAAACGGTGCATATACCAGCGTCAGATTGATCGTGGGGATTTGGGATTCTTACGTACAAATCCAGCTCCAGGCAGGTGTGTTTTAGGCGGAAGCAAATCCAGATTTACCGTTTTGTTTTTAAACCAAGGCACATTGGTAGGTAGGAATGGATGACCAAAAAGAATGAATGGACAGAGAGGCTGCACAGAAGCCAATCTTCATTTAAATCATGTGAGAATGGTGGTAGCGACCAAAAAGAGAGTCAAACTGAAGTACTGTCACATGGACAACACCAAGAACATCGGATGCGCACAGCTCGCTCTGTATTTCTCTCTTAAATGCTTGAATCACTGTTTTGAATGGGAGCAAAAGAAGTGCCACCCTCATTCTGCAACTTAAATGATTTCTAAAGCCTGGAAAAAGCAGCTTCGAGAGCCGTAAATGTGTCTGAAATTCGTATTAATCTATGGGCACATTGTGGGAGAACCAGTCAGTTCACACTCGAATGAATGAATCAGTAAAGAAAATGACCAACAAGTCGTCAACTTATGTACAAGTGCATAAGAGGTCTCAATTCTGTACATTCACTAAGGCGGTATAAACTCAGAAAAAAAATATATTAGCAAAGAATTTCAGAAGGCAAACGATATCTAAAGAAACAGAAAAAGTTCCAGCATTCAAACATGTCCTTGCTTTTGTCATTGAACAACACCAGCAGCTGGGACATTCTTTAATATTTCGGGGAGAATTAGTGGATGGAAACATTTGACTGCACTATTTTTTTTCCTTTTTGCATTAGCACCACACTACTTTAAAACGGTTACATCTCCAGAAGAATCTTCATGACCTGGAACCTTTTAGGAGCCGAGCTGATGAGACAGAGAGAGCGGAAGTTGGTTGGAGGGTGGAGTCTGGAATGTAAATAACCAAAACAACAAAACAAATCCGCACCGGCCAATCTTAAAGAAAGGACAGCACGTGGGCTTCCTTTAACATTTAAGATTCAGCTGAGAGCACAGTGATGCAAACAGAAGAGAAAACAAAAAGAATCTATAGTTGTTGTTATCGTCCTTATTTTAACATTTGTTTTGATGAACATCCCGTAAATGAACTGGTCAAAAATAAATAGATGTATATATGATAAGAAGTTTATAATTTACTCTTTTATATCTCACATAAAGCTTCTTGTAACTGCCAAATATGTTCCAGTAACTTCAAACCCTGGACATGTTCGGCTCTAACTGTGCTAGATGAACTCTTATCAACATCTTTCTGGGCACCAACATGGTGGTCTGTGCAGGACAGCTAAACCCCAGCCTTCCCTCAGGTTTAACCCTAGTTCAAAACTTCTTGTTAGAAACTAAACAGGTTAAAAAAAAGAAACAGCATCATCCCAGTGTGCCTCAAAGAGGGGTACAATTCATAATGTTTAAAAAAAGAAAAAAGAAAAACCTCACATTGTTACACCTATTTGGGTGATCTGGGATAATTCTCTCTTCTTTTTTTGCCTTTATGGTTAGCAGCAGTACTCTGCAATACGGGCCTCATTCCTGTGGCTTTCAGTTTGAAAAATAAAACAGAAACAGCCCTTGATATTACAAACTCAACTAGTCTTTTAATCTTTACACTTCTTTTATACCAAAATCTTAATAGATTATCACAGAAAGAGGAAGAGGCGTAGGGGAGTGGAGTTTGGCAGGCCTGATTTTTGCCAAACTCACAGTGAACAAAAAAAAAAAAAATTAAATCACAAAGTATCTCGTCTCTGTGGCGAGATGAGGAAAGGAGTGGAAAAGTACTGCAACCTTCCCGTACCCCTTCAGTCTAGGCAAACGTATGGCAGGATGTTCAATTTGCTTTCATCCCCGTGAGGGTCCAGTGATATGCAATCTGTCCAATCGTACCAGGTGCCCTTGGTGTCACAAACGCCATTCACCCCCTGCCAGTGCTGTGTGTGTATCCTGTCCAAGTCCTCATCTGTCACGTCCCGGCTCACGCCCGGTAAATCCCCTGTCAAATTGTCCGTTTGGAGAACGTGCATCTTCCGCGACTCCTTAATTTCCTGTTCTTCCCTTTTCAGATATTCCGACATGAAAAAGTGTGCACTAGGGGCCTGAACCCCCGAGGAGTTGAGGACATTGCTCTGAAGGTTCAAGTAGGACTGGATGATTTCATTTCTAGACAGCTCCTTCCAGTTTGTGTGGTGGAAGGGGTTAGGGCTAGGACCTGGGACTGTGGCGGTGGCAGCGCACTGTTGTACAGTGCTTTCAGTTCTCTGCCTAGACTCAGCGGGGTCAGGAGTGGGTGCTTCATCTGTTTGAGAAGGTTCTTTATGCACCAGAGGTTTAATCTGACCTGTGACCGGGTCAAACGTTAATCTGCGTTCTTTTAACCGAACGGGTTTAGTGGTGTCCTCCATTTTCTGGCCATCTAAGTTGACAGAGTAATCTCTAGACCTGTACTTCCTCCTTTTATGTTCTGAATTTGGTACCGTTGTCCCATCTGCGTCATCAGACACAACCATAGCTCCCTCAGAAATCTGTCTGTGTGGTTCTGAGTTCTGCTGGGAGAGAGAAGGTGAGGGGGAGACTGATGGGGATTCCAGTGTTGCTGATATGTCTTGTGATGGGCAAAGAGAGGAGGCTTCTGAACTGCTGGCCCAGTGCATTGAAGACCTATTAGAAGAATGTGGCAGCTTGTCAGCATAAGATGAGGCCAGAGACGACACAGTGTGGGAAAAAGATAAGGGAGAGTCCCTGGAGGAAGGGCTTGGGACCGGCGTTCCTTTTGGTGCATATGCTGAAGAGCGCTTGGTCATTGTATCCTGCTTCGTACTCCTTGGGCTGGTTGTGAGACCACGAGGACTTCTGGCTTGATAATAGCCCCCGCCTCCTTCATCCAATCTGGCCTGTTGCTGCATCACAGCAACTTTAATTAAAGAGGAAGTGCTGGGTAGTTTGGCCACCCCGGGAGAGCTGGGGCGAGGCTTGACAGCATTAACAGGAATTCTGTTCATTTTATCATTATCAAGGTGCTCAACTCGAGATCTGTCAGGAGACGGGACAACCTCCTGGTCAGGTAGGGCATCCGGACTGCCTGCAATCCCATTGGTGGGTGGCGTTGAAACAGAGTTATCATATGGGGACATTTTGGAGATTTTTTCTTGCAAGTACACTCCACTGTCTCTGTGCTCTGCCCGCCGCTTGCGGCTGCTTGATTTCTCAGCTTTTGGTGAGTACGTGTTGTGAACGTCATTTCTGATTTTGACCTCAGGGACACCTTTCCCTGGCACAGAAATGTCAGAAGGAGAGGCATCGGTTCTGCAGGGATGAGAACTGCCATTGGTAGAGCCAGGAACACTTGCAGCCACAGCTGGCCCAGGTTCAATCAGCTTTTGCCAGTTCCTCAAGAGTTTCTTAGCTCGTTTAGCCAGGTCTTCATCCTTCGTCTTCTTCCTCACATCATTGATCAACTTTCCTAGTCGAGTTTCCTACGTTAAAAAACAAGCACTAGGATTAGAAACACTATTCAGTTAAATAGTTTGATATAAAGCAGCAGCTAAGTTCAGTCGACTGTCTTACCTCAAGTGCTTCTTTGGTGATAGGATACTTTTCAAGGCAGGCAATTACTTCCAGTACGACCACCATATTGCATATCTGCAAGGACGATATATAGAGCTTCTAAAACATCACGGTCACACAAAGTGTATATTACTCAAAAATTACTGCTGACTTAAGTAACAACAAAAGAAGCTGTTAATGAGAATTACAATCACATTTATAATATTCTAGAAAGGCCAATGCTGGTGACAATTCAGTGATTAGCCCAGAGCCCTGCACTAATGCTGATCGTGGAAACTCCCCAGAAATTAGACAAATTCAAGGGAACTGAATCGTGCCTGCAACGTGTTTGAGGGGCAAGTTAGCATAGAAGTTAGCAAGGGGAGGGAGGGGGGCATTAGCTTGTCTGTCTGCTTCAAGAGCAACAAAACGACGTTGCAAAGTAAAGATGGAAGTGTCAACTCACAAAACCTTCCCCTTTGTAATCATTATAACAATAGGGTAGCATATAGACCAAAACGGAGAGCACAAATTAATTAACTTTACGCGAGTTTCTTATCTTGTTGACAAAGTCAAGCGGAGCTCAAGTGTCTGTGAATTTGCCTGTGCTAGCCGATTTAGCCGCGGCTAGCATTTCAGCTGAGAAGGAAGGGTGGACTGTTTCAAAAAACGTAGCTTTAGCCGCTGGAGCTAAGAGTTTGCTAGCTCCCGTCCATTGCTTAGTAACACGAGATTTTTATTAAGATGAAACAGTTTAGGGTGAAAACCAAGTACGAGGTGAAAATAAATTCAGAATGGAAAAGGAATTTGGAAGGAAATTAAGCAGATAGTTTTCTTTTTAACGTATACGCAAAACCCGCTTTGGCTAAGTTAGCCGCTAGCATGCTACACGCCAGATTATGGTCTGTCCAGGGTAACGCTGGTAGCTAAATTAGCTTTCAAGCTGTCAACTCAAGTACCCCCATCTCTAATTCCAACCTAAAATATACAATAAGAAGTTTGGGCACAGGAATATAATTAAATAAGAGTTGTCGGGCGAATTCTCAAGTCGAGTTGCCCCTGAGTGCAGGGAAACAAGCTAACTTCAGCTAGATAGCCTGCTCGCTTTAGCGCACTCACATTGCTCTGACTGTCGATGGCCTGCAGCAGCCGTTCCCTCATCTGCTGCGGGGTTGCTGAGACCGTTGTCATTGCCTGTTCGGTGCGATCCGGAGGATGGAGGGAGGAATCCTCCAAAATGAAAACCGGGTGACAATGATGACTCAAAAGCCGCTTCGGGAACACGTCAGGCGTCCGTACAGCATATTTTCTGTCGCCTGTAAGGTAACGGCTCGGCTTATCTCACATGGAGTGGGGAAACGTGTGAGCTATGTTGCCCGTTTGCTGCTGCCTCCTCGGCGCTCTCGCAACTCACTACCAGCTGCAGGATCGCTCCACGGCCTCCTGCTGCATGCCGGGATACGTTGTGTGCGCTTTGACGTCTGCACGTCCTCAAGTAAACATACCTGATACACTCAGGGATGTGCACCACCGCAGGACTCCATCTACTTGTGGTTACACAGTAAACACTTTGCAGCAGATCATGTAGTATGTAAACGAATTACGCACTGCCTTTGACCCCTAAATAACAAATAATGATACTTTTATAAAAGTGATTTGTAGCGCAAAGCCTAATGGTTTTCCAACAGTTTCGTGCTTTGTTCAAAATTGTTCGCCACTGTCAGAAGCCAGCTAGCCACATCCCAAAAATACCAAAGCTCCCTCACGTTAACTTCTCCAAGACAGATTTAACCACAAACACTTAGTATTATTTTTTTAAAGTGTCTAAACGTTTGCTTTGTTTTGTTTTGAGCATTAGTTACGCACTCTGTTGCCAAAGCTGCACACATTCTGTCAGGCATTCGAATAAAAGAAACGTGTGTGTTTATCGCAACGAAGTACAGTAGTTACTCATGTCTAAAATCGATCCTTCTATATTACAGCATTTCACCAGTAGATGGAGTCCTGCAGTTTCTAAAACAACAAAGCATACGTCAAAAAGCACAGCCTGTCCCTGTCCACAGGAGCAAAGCAGGACGGGCTGTGCTAGATTGATGGGGCCATCAGATATGATGCAAGAATGACTTTGCTTTAAATGTGAACCACTGAATTTGATCTGCCTGGTTAATGGGGGGGGAAATCAGTAATGCCTAGTTGTAAGGTGTCTCCCAAGGTGCCTAAATATCTGCAAATTCACTCACTTCCTTTGGTAGACTTTTCTAGAACCAGGTCAGACCCCTTCTTACATTCAGAGTTGTCGTATTTCATCACGGCACAGATTCATCAAGGTTTCTGAGATTTTGATCCATATTGACATACTAGCATTACACAGTTGCTGCAGATTTCAACAGCACATCCGTGATGTCAGTCACTGCAGCAGAAATTCAAGACATATTAGACCAGACAGCATTTTTCCAATATGCTATTATAGAATTTGGGGGATTCTGTGTGAATCATAGCCTCAGTTTCCTGTTCTTAGCTGGGGTGGCACCCGGTGTGATCTTCTGCTGCTGTAGCCCATCTGCTTCAAGGTCTGATGTGCTGTGTGTTCAGATATGCTCTTCTGCATACTTTGGCTTCAATGAGTGGTCTTCATCCTGAAGATGGTCTGGTCATTCTCCTCTAACCTTTGACGCCAACAAGGCATTTTAGCATTTGGGCATTTTGAAAATGTTTTTAGTTAGTCTTAATATTTTTAAGTAATATTATATGAAGGGCGTGTCCCAGAGACAAAATTTACGAGAATCAGTATAGGTATTATAATTGTTAAAAAATGCACTTTTACACAGCAGTTGACTCAGTCTTGTAGACTGTAGGCAAGTTAGGATAACAAAGCTTAACCAATAAACAAATAGGAAGGGCATTTCCTCCGTATTTAGTTTTTATTTTTAATGAACATTTTATTTCAGATCTAGTTTTAGTTTTTAGTTTAGTTTTAGTAAAGGATAATCAACAATAAGAAGAGACACATTTAGGGTTAACTGTTGTAACCAAATAGAATTAAAACATTTAATCTCAAACTAATTTCTTGACAACCACAGCATAATCCAATCCACGCAAAGTCCTTTAAACAGAACACATTTAACTCATAGAAAAGACTGTCCTCTCACCAGCAGTCTTAGCTTTAGTATCCATCCCACATAAAAAAAAGTAGAAACTCATTAAAACTGTTGGTGCGGAAAGAGTGGGAGAGGCAGGGCAACTGAAGTCCTGGAGTGGGTGAGAAAGTCTAAGTTATGCCAGTTATGGGGGCTGCAAACACCATGAAACTACTGCTGCACGTCTTTGTTTTCTAGTACTTTTTGGAGTCAAGCTAATGAGAAAAAAAACACAATACGAGAAATCAAGTGTCTTGGCTTATTCAGATATATTTATTTTCATCTCATTTACAAATAATAATGCAAAGATACAAAGACAGAAGCCTTCACACGAGAAAAATACATCAGGTACATTTTAAATGGAAAGCCCCGCCCCAAATCTATAACGTCGCTCACATTTACAGCCAACTTGGATTATTTTTGTCCAATTTTAACAATTAAAATAGAAAACGCACAATTTGAAGAACAAGGTTTGGACCAGTCACTTTTAAAGGGTTAGCTCAAAAAGAAAAAGTACAGACCCGCCAAGCTCTGCTGCAGAATGCTAGATTTGCATATTATACGAGCATAATGTTTCCTGTTGCTGCGAGTGCACTACAGAAACATAGTGCACCTCTTCACGGCAGTAAAATGCATTTGCAGTGTGTGGAATATTTTCACTCAACTTAAAATACATTGTAGAACGTTTTAGCTGCCATTGTGTGAGTCTCGAACCAGCACTGGGCTGTCCTCGAAATGCACTCACAGGATTCATAGCTGTGGGCAACCCACTGAGTGACCTTACATGACCGTGACTCTGTTTCATCTTCCTGATTCAGTTTGTGTTTTAACAGCTTGTGTCACAGAGCCACTATTAGTCTGACTGTACAGTATTTGTATGTGATTTTTCTTACTCGTGTTTCTCATCGTGTCCATGTTATGTCTCAGTGTTTTTTTTTTCACTACAAAATACAATTTCACCACAAATTTATAAAACAAAGGCAAAACTAAATGGTTAGTTTAAAGCAAAATACAATATGTCAAGATACTTTGAAATTCGGCATCATGCAGAAAATAGATTTCTCATCTAGTGGACAGGATATAGCAGTCATTTCTTTAAAGGGGACCTGTTATGCTCATTTCCAGCACCAAATTTAAAAAAACAAACAATTGCTGACTCTTCTAGAGTAGACGTGCAGGATTCACAGTACAGAATAACCCCCACATATCTCATAGAGGGCCCTGGTGCAGCTTCTCAGGACATCTTTTGTTTATGCAACAGGCTGTTTTAGCTTTTTTCCCCTTAAACATACAGAAGGTTTGAACGAAAGGTGGGTGGAGTTCAGGCCTAGTAGTTGGTGCATTGTATTGTAAATTCACTTTGGACAAGTCACAAAAAAAACCAAGCAGGCATGCAGGCGTCTGCAAGGGCCTTCACGAAAGTAGCGTCACTGGGACCCAAGTGGCCCGAGTGACATAAAGTATAAGACCCACAGACACGTTTGAGAAATCAGTTTCATAGTGACTTCACTTGCCAAACAATCTCTAGGCCTACCCCACTGGGGCCTTTGATGAGCATATTAAGACTATCCACTCTCAGTGACATCATACAGAGCCAAGAGTAGAAAAAAACTAAGCATTTAGGACAGGCTTTAGGTTACTTCAACACACAATAAAGTAATTACTGTGGTCTTGTTTATTATTAGTGTCTCCCATTCTAAGAGCAAATATAACTGGAAGGAGATGCATAACAGGTGCCCCTTTAATTCATGTTGTAGAAATCAGTAATTGTGTCCAACCTAAACAATGACTTTGTAGGTAAATATGAAATAATTTGAACCATAATGGGATCATTTGAGGAAAAAAAGAGGATGTTTTATAAAAGTTTTACATTTTTTCTCTTACTTATGGCTATCTTTTTTTTTTTTTTTTTACCTTTGGTTCAACTGTTGATTTTACTTTAAAAAGAAGGAGAAAAAAGATACAGTGCTGTAGACAAATCTGCTCTGAAGTAAAGACCAAAAGAATCTAAATAGTCTAATATGTAACAGGAAGTGGAATTCCTGCAGAATAAAAGTTTTTCAAGTAAATGAAAAGTGCTTCAAGGGCCTTGAAATGCATATGGACGAGGTCCAAACGAAATATCAGATAACTCTGAATTAATAAATAATAATATTGAAATAACTGTTCAACCTTACTGATTCACTGTTTAAACCACAAAATTGTTTAGCTAATCTACACTGCAAGTGGTTCTACATGCATGTAGTCTGTTTTTCCAGATACAGTATTTAACTCAGCTGAAACATTTTAAGGTAGAGGAAAACAAACGTTGCTCTGCTGTAAACTCTTGTCTCTGTAAACACTGGTGCGATATCTGAACGTTACTGCTTAAAAAGGTGGCAGTAACAGGCGACGCATCAGTCAGCGCTTATCTACATGAGCACAAAAAGTGTTTAAAAAAAACACAAAACAAAAAACAAACGGAAATAAAGAACCCACAAAAGATGTCAGGCTCACTATAAAGTCTGGAGGTCCAGCAGAGAATATAGAGCCACAATGACATATTGCAGCACAGTATTTCTCAGTGCATTTTCTTACTTTGACATCATATCACATAAAGCACGAAAAACATTGTTCCTACCATACAGCAATATACAAAGCTAGTCTATAGATTTACCATGACATAATCAAAACTCTGCGTGGGTGTTCCACGGGAAAATAAGCGCATACTGGATATTGCGGTATAAAACACAGTATCAAACAACGGCTTCTACATGTGCATGAAAGGCTGATTACCACATATCTGATGCTTTTAGGCTTCACTTAGCAGTCACGTAGCCTATACACGATGTAGAATCAAAGAGAGACAAAAGACGAGTTTAGCGAACAAGGGGGAAAAAACAACACGCTTGCTCAGACAAACAAAACCGACCTAACCCTTAAAAATAAAATAAAATAAAATACATTTTTAAAAAACAAGCCATGAAGAGAAAACACTTAAGGAGATTCGTGCAGTCACAAAATTATTAAAATAGAAAAACAACCACCCCACTTTCCCACAGTGATAACTAGAACGCAGGATCACTGACAAACATGATGCATCTGAAATATTAGAGTTTTGTTGTTGTTGTTTTTTAAAGGAAAAGGCTTAAAAATCTAATTTTAAGATTCGATCACAGTTTTGTGTTGCATGAAAATAAATATGCTGGCACAGGGTTCCTCGACACACATCGACAGACGCGATGTTTCAGGAACATAACAGCCGAATAGTGTCCTGGGAATGAATCTATATCTATTTTACATTTTATTCTACCTGCACTGAACTGCAATATTAATTCTGCAAAATACTTTTCAGGGACTGACTCATCCCATCTGGCACAGTATTACAATAACACTTACTGCAAATGTCCAATGCACTATTTTTGTAACTTGGTTTGTTTGTTTTTCTTTTTTTCTTTTTTTTTGCTAATTAATAATTTATTACAAACGTCTTCGAGCATTGTTTGGTTTTCTTTATTCCGACATGATGCAGTCAGAGCTGCAGCGACACGACAGACACACCTGCGTGCAAAAAATTTAGGAAAGGAAAATGTGTAACAGTGTAACAAAATACTCACCGACTGAGTAAAAACTCAGCTCTCTTCAATAGATTTTTTTATAGAAGTTTTCAAAAATAACTATAATTCAATTTGATTTTTTCATTTTTCTTTTCTTTTTTCTTCTTCTTCTTTTTTTTTTTTTTTTTACAAGAAGGCAAGTTTTATCAAAGACAGGACAGACAGGTCCAGTGCACATAACAGTCACGAGGGTAGGTGGGGACGGGGGGTTTGTTATATACACTCTGAGAAATCAGTGTTTTAAATAAATGCATAAAGTGCAATAATGAGACACGTTTCTGAATGAACTCAAAGGACCCATCTACTGAAACACGCACTGATTTCACGGAGGATTTTTAAAGCACGAAAGCATACGACTACGAGAGCGACCAGAGCGATACGGAACGAACCGATAAAGGGCACGGACAACACGAGCGCTACGAGAAAACGGATACATAGAGTCGCTGTAGTGCCAGGGAAACGAGCAAAGCAACACATAAAACTTAAAGCAGGATGTCATATCCGCTTTGGGGAAACAATATGTGTCCTTAAGGACATAAAGGCTAGTTATGAGAGGCAATGAGGATGACAGGATGGCAACAACATGGTTGTACAGATGTGACCTAAATACATTCTCTTTGTATCAACAATTCTGTTCTATTATAGAGGCAGTTCAATTGTCTGGAAAAATATACATATATATATATATTTCAACTACGCTGAGGTCACATCTTTGGGAGTAATCCTGTGTGCCATGCTCAGTGTGCCTTTTCCCCCCACCATCTCTACACCTCACTAGTCTGAAAGAACGGAAACAGTTTCAAAAGTAACATGGCACGGTCGCCGTGCGTCCTCTAAGAATCCTGCACGCTGCCTTCCTGCGTATAAGGGTTCGATGTGTGTGTTTCATTTTACAGTCCCAAATCGATCGCTGTAGTTTTGCATAGATACCGTTACGCAAACTCTAATCACATTCTGTACATGTAAAATATAAAACAAAGCCTGTAAACATCTAGCTCGTATTCCTCATTTATCCGTTTAGGTGCGATAAATGAAGTTGAAAAATGATATGGTAGTGACGACACAACGGCGGATTACGTAGGCCAAACCACCTGTAAAAATTACTCCATCCCTAAAATGCTTCTTTGTTTTTTTCCCTCTTTCTTCCTCATCTACATAAGAGTCATCTTTGCATGAAAACCAAAATGTAGACGCTATTAAGGCAAAACAAGTATGCACAGTGATTTGTGATTTCATGCATAAACTGATGACCGCCACTGACTATGATAAAAATCAAAATTCAGCATTCCCTAAAAATAAATGAGCTTGCAAAAGGGTGACTCATCGCCTCACCAGGGCTTCCATTACAGCTTGGGACAGAGGGAGGTTAAGCTCAACAGGTGTTTCCTCTGAGTCATCAAGCTACTCTATGTTAACAGCCGTGCGATCGCTATAGTGTGATTTATTACGGGTTTGCTCTACAGACATAGTTTAGTCAGTCATTGATGGAGAATTAGAGACCAGGCTGTTTATGCCCCCAAATTTTCATTAAGCTTCCTCGAATAAAAACCGGGTATATCATCTAAATCGCAACAGGATCCATCAATCACAAAAGGTAGTGAGAGAACCATTAAAGGGAAGCTGGCAGCAGTCTTTAGAAACATTTTAAGAGCTCATTTGTGGGAGTCGATTGGGTTGGTTCGTGTGGAATTGATGCTCAGCCCAGATGAGGCCCTTGATCAGCCTGATTCTAGATACCTTCTCCTCAGAGACCATCGGCTTTAGGTAGCAGAGTTCACACACCTGTTACACCCGCTACTTTTGTTACAGCCTGTCAAGGCGAAACGCATCCTCGGTGGCGGGATCGGTGAGGACCATGTCCGGGTCATTGAGCATGTGCAGGCCATCCAGCGTCAGCGGGTCGATTTTCAGATCGTCCAGCGGGAACTGAGAGTCCACATCAAAGCTGACATCTGTGGGCAGGGAGCCAGACAGGTCCTTGGGCAGGCTGGGTGGAGACTCTCCACTCACTGTGGAAAGACAACAAGAAAAAAAAAAATCAAATACTATTCATCTCACTGAGGTTTCTAAGGGAGAGAAGGAAGGCTAAAATTAGAGACAACTTCAATGAAAACAAAAGAATGCAGAAGAGTGTGGGTTATGATTTGATAACAACTTAAGGGGACAGCTTGGCATCATAATTACATATCTAAGTGAAGCTGATTATTAGGAGGGCTAATTTTTTAAAAACTATTAAAGGCAAACCTTAAGAGGATGTTATCTTTGAATCTACATGCAGATAAGTCTTATACGTCTGTGCAGCATGTTTAACAATGTCAGAGCTAACATTCTAGTGATTGAATGACAGTTTGGTAACCCGCTACTTTCATACTGCTCAGACCATAAATAATCAAGTTGGACTTTCATTTTTTTTATCCTGTGATTTATGCCTGATTTAGACTTCTGTGGGAAATCTACGTCGTAACTTCCGTCATAACTGCAACCACCTTTTTTATCCTTGATGTGCAACTCGTGAGAAATGTAACAACATGTCGGGTTGTGGCAGCATGCAACAACTGAGTGACGTGGCAAATGACAAAAAAGACATATTTACTGTTTCATGAAAAATATAGAGCATTTCGAACTATTTCAGAATAACATTCCTCAGTGTAAAATTGGGAAGACCTTGAACATCTCATCATGTACAGTGTATAAAATCATCAAAAGATTACAAAAATTTTGTGCGTCTGTTTGGTAGAATGAATAATGAACGCCAAAATTAATGCCATTCTCATCATCCCGAGCTCTTTCTCTTTACTGCCTATTAAACTGGGAGCAGCCGAAAGTTTTTTCTCCTTAGCGTGTTATTATTAACATGCTTCATTTTAGCATTTTAATTCAAAGTGCTGTTGCTTCCATCCAGTGTGATGCATTATACCAATCCAGTAATCAACTAAATCATTGTGAAGCTTCTTCTGTTCAGTTACTGTCACAAGACCCACAAGAAAACGTGAATCACAAGCATTCCTCCAGACTTGGATCTACCAGTTCTACACTTTAGAGTCTGGGTCTCTGCCTTAACAGGCCACTTGCTGCATGTCTTGAGAAGCCGTGTGAAGTGTCGAAACAGCACCTGTGAGAATGATGTTGGGGATGTTGCCATGGCTACTGTATCCAAGCTGCTGCGAGTCCTGAGGGTTGCAGTGGCCAGTCAAACCCATCATAAGAGCCTGGGAGTAATTGAGGGTGGAGTTCTGGTTGTACAGGCTGTCAGAGCTGATGGGGGTCTCCATCATGTTGAACTGCTCCAACTGGCAATCCCAAAAGAAAGAAATAATGCAACAAGTCCCTGAAGTAGGAGAAAGGTAAATGCAGGAAAAACATGCGAAGATGATTGGTTTCTATCTGACACAGACAGAGCCTGTACCTGCTGTGAGAGCGCACTGGCTTGAATGGAAGGCAGCTGCTGGTCGTAGAAGTCTGCAAACACGCTGCCCAGTATGGAGTTATGCTGCAACAACAAACAAGCAGTGATCTGTTTATTATAGATGCAGGTCAAAATTACAAGTGCGCACCATCATTATGAGCATATATATATATACAGGGAGTGCAGAATTATTAGGCAAATGAGTATTTTGTCCACATCATCCTCTTCATGCATGTTGTCTTACTCCAAGCTGTATAGGCTCGAAAGCCTACTACCAATTAAGCATATTAGGTGATGTGCATCTCTGTAATGAGAAGGGGTGTGGTCTAATGACATCAACACCCTATATCAGGTGTGCATAATTATTAGGCAACGTCCTTTCCTTTGGCAAAATGGGTCAAAAGAAGGACTTGACAGGCTCAGAAAAGTCAAAAATAGTGAGATATCTTGCAGAGGGATGCAGCAGTCTCAAAATTGCAAAGCTTCTGAAGCGTGATCATCGAACAATCAAGCGTTTCATTCAAAATAGTCAACAGGGTCGCAAGAAGCGTGTGGAAAAACCAAGGCGCAAAATAACTGCCCATGAACTGAGAAAAGTCAAGCGTGCAGCTGCCAAGATGCCACTTTCCACCAGTTTGGCCATATTTCAGAGCTGTAACATCACTGGAGTGCCCAAAAGCACAAGGTGTGCAATACTCAGAGACATGGCCAAGGTAAGAAAGGCTGAAAGACGACCACCACTGAACAAGACACACAAGCTGAAACGTCAAGACTGGGCCAAGAAACATCTCAAGACTGATTTTTCTAAGGTTTTATGGACTGATGAAATGAGAGTGAGTCTTGATGGGCCAGATGGATGGGCCCGTGGCTGGATTGGTAAAGGGCAGAGAGCTCCAGTCCGACTCAGACGCCAGCAAGGTGGAGGTGGAGTACTGGTTTGGGCTGGTATCATCAAAGATGAGCTTGTGGGGCCTTTTCGGGTTGAGGATGGAGTCAAGCTCAACTCCCAGTCCTACTGCCAGTTTCTGGAAGACACCTTCTTCAAGCAGTGGTACAGGAAGAAGTCTGCATCCTTCAAGAAAAACATGATTTTCATGCAGGACAATGCTCCATCACACGCGTCCAAGTACTCCACAGCGTGGCTGGCAAGAAAGGGTATAAAAGAAGAAAAACTAATGGCATGGCCTCCTTGTTCACCTGATCTGAACCCCATTGAGAACCTGTGGTCCATCATCAAATGTGAGATTTACAAGGAGGGAAAACAGTACACCTCTCTGAACAGTGTCTGGGAGGCTGTGGTTGCTGCTGCACGCAATGTTGATGGTGAACAGATCACAACACTGACAGAATCCATGGATGGCAGGCTTTTGAGTGTCCTTGCAAAGAAAGGTGGCTATATTGGTCGCTGATTTGTTTTTGTTTTGTTTTTGAATGTCAGAGATGTATATTTGTGAATGTGGAGATGTTATATTGGTGTCACTGGTAAAAATAAATAATTGAAATGGGTATATATTTGTTTTTTGTTAAGTTGCCTAATAATTATGCACAGTAATAGTCACCTGCACACACAGATATCCCCCTAAAATAGCTAAAACTAAAAACAAACTAAAAACTACTTCCAAAAACATTCAGCTTTGATATTAATGAGTTTTTTGGGTTCATTGAGAACATGGTTGTTGTTCAAGAATAAAATTATTCCTCAAAAATACAACTTGCCTAATAATTCTGCACTCCCTGTATTGCATCAAGGTTTCAGACATAATACATTAAACATAAAACACGGGATGTACAAAACAAGACAGTCAAAGCAGCTAGAACACTGCAACATGTCACAACGTCTGGAAATGTGTGAGGTTTTTAATGTACAAATGCCCACCCAGTTTGCATATGCCAACACATTTAGTGTTTTCATGTGAATGATGCACCATCAGTGTATTTATTTTATCTTTTGTGTTTTAAAAAGAAAAAATCTCAGAATTACAGCACTGTCTAGGCAATAAACTACCAGATGTTTTACTGGAATTTTACACATTTATCATGTAGTTTCACTGGTCTGACCCACTAACGATCAAAGTGGGCTGCATGTTTGACACCTCGGGTCTAAACAACCAGATACAGAGGCTTAGAATAATTAGCATTTTTTTATATGCCTCTATAAAATGCTTATAGCTGATTTTCTTTCTTGAGGAGGCCCTCACAAGTCTTTGAGCATCTGCCATAACGTTTCGCACATTTGTGTGACATTACTGCAGCACAAACCTTTTAATTTTAATTGCACAAAAACAATTTAAAACCTGCAAAAAATAAAAGAAAAACAGTTGTAGTAATCTGCAGATATGTAAATAAATATATTATATGATAAAATAAATAAATAAATGGCTTAATTAATCACACGAGGCAAAATCTTTCAATATCAGCTGCCGATATGTTACAGCTCTCTGTATACATAATACACTGAAATGCAAACCTGCCAAACGCCCCAAATCGTCTACGTAAGGACAACAAAAGGAAAGCCTTACATGAAACAGGAGCTTCCTCTCCTGCCTTCTGGCTTCCACGTTTTAATTAAGACAAACCAAACAGGATGTAATGTGCGTTAAAATACAGGGAATCACTGAAAATGTAATCCCCTCTGTGGCTTTATTCTCCCCTCCACTGACTCATCCAGCGCAAGCTAATTCTCTTGAGATTCCTCATTTGAATGTCCTCATCGAATCAGCAGCAGGAATTCTCCCGTTTCATTGTGGCCTCTTAATGTATAAGTAATTGGATCATATTCTCAGTCTGTGCTCCACCTAGTTCTAAACCACATTATCTGTGTGCGCTGCACAACTCCCCACGGGGCAGAGCAGGATAACAAGAGAACACAGACTGTCGGTTGTGGTTTGGCCCGTGGATAACCTCGGGACTACGAGTGAGCCACTTCAGCTCTGGAAAGACCCGAGTTGGGAAAGCAAACATATAGAAATGCACACACAGCATGAATCAACTCTGTCACTCGCCACGTTCCTCTCTCTCTCCACATCTCAAACACACAAGGGCACGTTTAAAATTCAGAAACTATAACTTCAATCTTTGGACCAGTAAAGGCTTACTAGATGGCACTTTTAAAGGTGTAATTCAAGACAATATTTAAGAAAGAACACTTAGCAATAGGCGATTAAAAGATTATCAGCACTACCTTTTGCAAATCTTACATGCTTTTAATAAGTCTCACACACATCACTGACATCCCTAATCCATGTTTACCTTGGGTGTGTTCAGTTTATCTTAATGCACTACGTTGCAAGCAAGGTTCAGTTTGCACAGCTTTTCCTGAAAAATCCTTCGAAGGGGATTAATACCTCCCTTGATGCTCACCCATTCCCCCCCATGCTGGTGCAAACCCACAATAAACACAGAGATCTGACAAACATGGGAAAGAACAAAACAAACTCCACTTCACAGTCTAATAAGCAAGACTGGGAGGGAAACGGTGGAGTTGCGATGCAAATACCACAAAAAGCAGCAGAGGAGGAGGAAGGTCAGGGACACGGCTACATCACAAAACACATCAATGACACTAAGAGACTGCTTAAAGAGACTGGTGGTCAGATCTGGGCAAAACAAGAGCTGCTCAGGGTTCAGTTTGTCAGCGCTTAATGTGATCATTCAGATCAGGAATACAACAAACTTTTTAATGCACATTTTCTATGTATATATTATTAACTTTAAGTACACACAGACAGCTTTCTCCCAGAGTATTTCCTTCACTGCGCGGTTTCACTTCCTCTTATGTCAAGCATGGAAAACACATCAGTGATTCATAAGGTTAATGATGCCTGTCGGTAGACCCCAGGATTTCCTGCTATTGCTTGTTAAAATGTCAACTAATAGAGGCTGCACTGTGTTTTATCTACTTATTAGATACTAATAGATATTATTCTTTTTTGGCTTATAAAACACAGAAAGTAATCATGTGTAAATACATAAATAATGACAATACAATTAACTTAAGGGGGGAAAATGCTTGTTTTGATGTTATGGGTCTTGCTGAAGGGCTCGCTTTTTATTTTATTTTTTTTGCCCAGATCTGTATCAACAAGAAAAAGCTGCACGGAGTCCTACTCAGCAGAGATAACCACAGCACTACGATGCAAGGGACGGTGATGTTTATACAAAGCGAGCCAGCAGCTCGTTCAGTCCATACGCCCTTACTTGAGGCGAGCCTCCGGGTGAGAAGCCTTGATTGGAGACGGGAGAGGTTGGAGATTGATTGGCAGAGGATCCAACCCTACTGCGGTACTGTTGAAGGGACGAGGCCTGATACAAGAGGATACATTTGAGTTATTCACACTGGAGGCCGTCTTTTTGTTTCCCCCCCTCGTTCGTTGTGTGTAACTCTTCTCCTATTGAACAAGGAGCTTTGGTTAACCATGTCTGTGGTGTTTTTCTTGCAGGAGACTGGCGATCAGAGGAATATTGAACCCGTGCATACTTGTAGCTAATGCTGAAATGTAATTAGTATGATCACAATATGTGACGAGTGATGTGTAGATCTCACGTCAGTGGAGTAGTAGAAAAAAAAAAGAAAAGTGAAAGACTGAGTACTACAGGGGATTAATTAGTAAGAATATTGCTGGAAATTAAACCTGAGCAGGTGAATATTTTAAAAATAGTGACCAGGGAAAACCCACTCTGCTATCTCTTGTTCTGTCCTATCATCAGATGTTTTTTATACTGTCTAACAACATAAAAAAAAAAAAAATCTAAAAAGTACTATAAAACCTTCCAAGTAAGCAACAGATACGCCATCAAGTAATTGAGATTTATCAAATGAGGCTGATAATGTGTAATCATTTACAAGTCAACGAGGCGTTCAAGCCTTTAAACTCCTAAACTATTAAAAGATAAGTTACCAAAATAATGGTAGCATGAGATGAGAGCGATAAAAAGGAGTTCAAGGTCTGTGGATAGAGCTATAAACCGGTGACCTGGTCAGTGGCGTCGAGTAAACCTGTTTGAACTCGCCTGAAAATGAAAGAAGGTGATGTTTTCCTTGACATTACTTTGACTGTAAAATGATAAAAACATTTCCTTATTAACGGTTTAATAACAAGAATACAAGTCTAAGATCCAGATCCCAGCCAGCTTCCTCTGCGTTTTCCGTGACCTCACGCCGCACAGTCTTTTACGGAGATGAAGAGAATGTAGGCCACTTCATTTCTGCAGTAATCCAAACACATTCCCACCGCAACAGTGGAGCGAAGCAGCGAGAGCCAAGATCTGAAGGAAAAGCAGCGCCTTACAGAAGCTTTCAGATTCACGGATGTTTTGCGAATCTCTTTGTGCATTTTTTACATTCTGCTTTAGTGATTTTTGGGGGGACTTGAACTCTGCAGAGAAACAAAGAAATTCTGGGACTGCAAAATTATGGTTTTGTATCATAGTTAAAATAGCAAAGAAAGAACAATTGCACTGTCACACACAGTCCTATTTTCACGTCGTTTTTTTTCCCCCAAGCAAAACGTCTGTTACAAAACACACTCTTGGACAACTTCACGTCACAGCTGAACGTCTACGATATCAGTTCTGATTGCTTCGACGTGGCAGTGTGTTCGCGAAACCCCGAGCCCAACACGTTAACACCATCTGAGAAACAGTTCTTCGGGAAAACTGGGAACCAGCCAAGGAGAACCAGTCATCGCTGGGTTGTTGTTACAACAAATCAGCGAGACACAGACTGCTCACCGCGTTCATGTCGATGGTCATGTTGGTTTGCGAGGACGCCTGGTTGTCTGACGGGGAGCAGGAGTTCACCGAGGACGGCAGCTGGACCAGACCCGCCTGCTGGAAAATAAGCAGTGGACTCATAAATAGATAACTAATCTTTAAGCACCACTGTATAATTTTAATGCTTGCTTATCACACGCATTATATTCATATCTTATTTTATTACATCTTGGCAGATATGAAAACACATCAAAAGAAAAAAGAAAATCACATAAAAGGCTACAAGTTGCCTTTTATGTGATATTTTTAGGAGTTTTATATGTTTTTGTTGAATTTTATTGTCAAAGATCATGCCAAAATGTAAAAAAAAAAAAAAAAAAAAAAAAACACACACACACATAAACTTTCTAGTTAAAGGTGAAGAGTCTGACCTGACTATGCACAAAGCCTGCTGTACTGACATTCTCCTGTAAAATGTCTTTTTTCCCAGATCCCGAGGCAGCAGGGATATGGTTTTACTTTTGGCATCCGGTGCCTTTTACCCCTCTAAGTAAATCATTGTGTATTTTTTTGTCAAAATGTTATACTTGCATCTCATCTGTTGTTCTGGGAGTTGAGACACACGAACAAAGATTTTAGCAAGTTAGCGAGATCTCCGCAGGTGTTTTGCAGTTGGCCTTGGGTTCTTTGTACCTTCTTCAGGACCGCGTGTATTCGCACTTGCTGTGATCCCAATAGCCCCACGTCATTATCTCCTCTGTTTATTTCATTGTGGACCGATGAACGCCTAGATTCTTAGAAATGTGCCTGTAGCTTTTAAGAGGTTTGTGCAAAAACCCTAGCGAGAAAGCTCTTGTGACTGAGTCATAGTTATCACAAGAGAAAACTCTCTATGGCTTTCTTACTGAGCACAACCTCTACAACCCACACTTCTAGTCTCATCTTCATAATTGGAACACCTGAATCCAAACAGCTTTTGGAGAAGCAATTAGCAGGGATTCACTTTTTTTTTTTTTTTTTTAACAGCCTCTCTGATAATAACTCAGTATGTTGAATAAAGACGTGGAAAGCACAGTTGTTGGTGTGTTTTTATTTTTAGTCAACTGTGGCAAAAATGAAGATCTGCTCAAAAAGTAATCAAAGTAAATGAAATAAAAGCAGACGTGACAGGAATATCAAAGGGTTTGCGAAGTTTTCTTCCAACTAACTGGTAACTGAAATCATCATAGGTTTTATTATTTATTTGGAACCTTATTTAAAAAAAATATGGTTATAGTAATTCATTTATGAACTGCTGCTGCTATAACTCTGGTGTGGTTAGTCTCTAATTCCATCTCATTAAACATCTCAACAATAGAGAGGTGACTGAATCACAGACGAGTAAACGTAAGTAAGTCAAAGTAAGTCGAATGTTCCCATGAGAGCCAAAACGCATCATCGTCATTAAATGCAGTTTATCTATTTTTCCCCTCATTTTTCATCTTACTCACTCATTCACAATCTGGATGCTATCAATCTAATTAAAAAGCAGCAGCAGCTGCAGATAAATATTAAGTCTGAGATCTTAAAGTCTGGCTAACGTCAAAGTTTTGTAATATTCTTTTTTTTTTTAATGGGCTGTGGAACACAAAAATGCATTTTCATTTCAGTTAAACATGAACGGCTTCATGATTACAGTTTGTTAGGACACGTGTTCAGTAACATTTAACATAAAGCTATAGTTTCAAATGATTTAGCATTCATGTGATAAACAGAGATAATACGTATGAACATTCTTAGAATGAAAGAATGACAACATTCATAAATCCAAAAATATTGGAAGAAGTTGGAAAGACTTGGAGATTGGGATTAGCTGTACTTGCATTAATAAACATAATCCCGAGATTGGAGGCTTAGGGAGCTGACAGACTGATGAAATAGAAAGCAGACCACAACGCCAGCGTCACAAACTGAAACACAGCAACAGGTTTGTAAAGGAATGGACTCGATCCTAATTTCCAGTGAAACTTCCTGAGGACTATACCACGGCCACTGAAAATTCAGGACTGATTGGCTGGAAGACCCAGAATAACTTTTACTAAGTAAATTATTTCATCAATTCCAAAATTTAGACTTAACTTCAGATGATAATGACTCATTCTCTACTACTACCAATAACAAACATGATCAGACGCTTCTCTGTATGTTGTACATGACATGACAAGTTCGAGAGTGTGATTCGAGTGTGAATCCACTGCAGCTACTATAGCGGACCCAAGAAATATAATTCCTTATAAGGAAGAGTTTAAGGAACGGCTGCGGCAGAAAAGAGAAAACCGGAGAGGAAATGCAACCAAAACTGCGGAGAAAATGAAAAGATGTCCACAAACCACGGGTAAAAGCGAGGGAGAGAGAGAGAAAGTGAGTCAGTGCCAGGGGGAGGGGGCAGCGATATGCAACATCTGCACTGGCAGCATGTTGTGTAGGAGAGCACGTTGCTTTGTGTTGTGCTGAAAGTTTCCCTTTATCTTTTCGGCTTCAAATAACTCTGACCTAAGGTGATAGACATCCTAAGAGGAAGTGACTAGCAGTGATTTGGCTTTAGCGGTGGGCAGAAAGCAAGTTAAACTACTCTCAACTCTGAGGTGATTGTTTGAAGTAACTAACAACAGGGCAGGGCGACCAACTGTCAGCTGTAATGCGGCAGACAGTGAGCGAATTGCTTCATATGCAGATGGACTAACGCTCAGCGATCCTCTGGATGTTTAAAACGGGTAAATGAAAACAAAAGGAGCCACACGTCTGAGTTAAACAACTGCTGTTGACTCATTCATTGATTTTTTTTGGCAAGTGGTCATAATACTATATAAAACTGGGTGTTCGTACATATGAATGAGATGAAGTTTATTATGTTTTGAGCTGTGGCTTTACATAGAAACTCACTTGCTGGTTTGGGTGTGTCTGGGACGACGGCTGCTGGCTGAAGAAGGCGTACTGGGACAGCTGCTGCTCCAGGTTCATGGCATTAATGGCTGCCTGTTGGGAGCACAGCACTTTATAAGACAGAAACCTCAAAAAGCATTCATTTCAGTATTTGTAGCCTGCCTACAAATCATGACACTGTTTCCATGTCTATTAATGTACAACGCTTTCCTCTTGAGTACCTGGGAGAGAGTGAGAGGTGGAGTTGTTGGGGAGAGCTGCAGGTTCTGGTGCTGGTGGGAGTCTCCCGCGTTCAGGATGAGAGGAATCACATTATCCTGCCCGGCCTGGATTTCCATGGCTACTGTGGGTTGAGACGTGTTCACTCCTACCCAGCACAAGAAAACAGTTTCCTTAAAGACCCAACTTGGCACCAAACAAGTGGCAAATGCTGAAATCCAAGATCCTTCATATCCTGCACATAACTTTAAGATATGTCCAGAGAGAACAGAGCAGAGAGTGCTTATTACCACCTTGTGTGTTACCCAGAGCCTGCGTGCTGCTCTGGGAGCCGAACGAGGCGGCAGCTGGGTCGTCGTGGTCGAGCGGGGTGGGCAGCGGAGGAGGGAACTGGATGTTGGTCAGATCGGGAAGAGAACCGCCAGTGTTGTGGGCTGCTGGTTTCATTGAAGCGGTCAGCTGCTGTTCTGGAGACGGGAAAATGCTGCAGAAAAACAGATGGGTGCCGTAAACTCTCCAGTGATGACATGCTCGATATACTCGGTGATGAAATAGCAGAACCGCCAACACCAGTAGCTTATTCAGATTACTTGGAAATGTCTCCCGAGGCAAACAAGTCCAGAGATATTTGGACTTCATGCATTTGGCCCAGGGTATTTTTGCAAATCTTTTGGCTCCACACTCTCATTCCTTTGGCAGTTGAGCGAGTCAAAATGAAAATGTTGAACTACAGTCAGATGCTTTCAGTTCAAAACTACGCTTTATTCACACCCATTCATCAGATTTGTGTACACACGTACCTAGCCGAAGCTTCCTTTCTGCATTTAAACACTATATCGTAACAGTGAGACCAAAGTGCCCCCCAAAAATATTTACACTGAAACATTTCATTGTGTTACTCAGACTATAGAGGAAGGTATCCTTAGACAACCTAAGACATTAAAACTCACTGGATTCCAGGAACTTTGCAGGGCTTGGATCTTGAAATGTTCTAAAGTGGGAGAAAAAAGACAACTAGTGTATCAGGAAGACCAGTGAGATACTCAAGTGAAAAACATTTTGTGTGAAGATTTACTTTTTTGCTGTCCCAGTTATGTTTCTGTCCATCTTCATCCACCTCTTGTTTAATTGCTTCAGACCCCGGTACAGTGAGTAGGAGGACTGGAGAGAGAGAGAGAGAGAGAGAGAGAGAGAGAGAGAGAGAGAGAGAGAGAGAGAGAGAGAGAGAGAGAGAGAGATGGAGAAATTAAAAAATAAATCTCCTCAATCTCTTGGATCTACAGATGTCCTGCCTGTTGAAGCTCATAGTAACTGCCTTCATTTAATCAGATCAAGTGAGTAAGTGCAGTCGTTAATGTATGTAGCGTCAAGTTACAACATATATATACATAAATTTATATATATCCAAGCACTATTGCATTGTAAGGTACAAAATGATAACAAGGTACCCAGCAATTCCCTTTGAGTAAGCACTTGGTGACAGTGGGAAGAAAAAGGTTCCTTTAAAAAGAGGAAAAACAAAAAAAGAAAGTAGACAAGAGGTGTGACATTAGTAAAAGAAAAAAGAATTCTGAATGCAAATAATGGGTAAAAGCACAAGCACTTCTCCAAGATGATACATACAAATTCAACCAAAGTGCTTCTAAAATTGACATAATTCCCCTCACATGGCCATTAGGAGCGAAATTCACATGGTACTTGAATGCGCACCATCTGCACAGCAATCAATTTTCCTCCTCTTGCCTTCAAAGCCGCATTCAAACCCTTTCATCATACACTGGAGGGCGCTTCCACTGAGTCGTCAGGAGAAAGCAACAAAATACCACAAAAACTAAACAGGATCACAAAAAAAACAAAAAAACAAATAACACTGAATTCTGCAGATAATGCAAAAAACACTAATTTAAAAAGCACAAATAGACTAATTCAAGGCAGAGCTAAAAGCTCATTTCATGCAGGGTGTCTGTATGAAGTGAGCTGACACACACCACACTAATGAACATGTCTCTCACACTACATGACGAGAACATCTTTGAAATCTTGTGTACCTCGTTTTGGCTGCAGCTCCTGTGATCCTCCAGTGAAGGAGGCCTGCTGGGCAGGAGTTAGTGTGCTCTGATGCAGTGCTGAGTCAGAATTTGTCCTGCAGCACAAGAATTTTAAACTCACATAAGGCGATCTAGAGACAAAATCTACCCGAATAGCACAAAAAAGTACATAGCGGGCAACTACAGCACTGTGCGACAACAACATTACATGCAGCAGTCAGTTATTTTTAAATGTTTAACACTAGAATAAGGACACTGGAATAGTTTGAAGTGTAAATATAAACATTTCAATAATTTTTCTCAATGGCAGAAATCTGTGAAAGTCATTAAATATGTGACAATGCAGAAGGATTTCACAGTCAGAGTGTTAGCCTCTTGGGTCTTTCCACTCTGAATGTGTCTTGCGTTATTATCTGAACACGCTTCTTCATGACAGGTGAAAAAAAAAATGCATTTAGTTGCAAGAAGGCCATGCCGAGACATTGTGTCATTATCAGAGACCGTCTTACCTCCTCCAACTAGTATCAGGTGGCGGCGAGAGATATACTGAGCCATATGGACAGCTGTCAATGTGACATCGCAGGTTAAGAAATAACAGCTGGAGAATGAAAGCCTTGGCAGAATCAGTGTACTCTCTTCTGTGAATTCAAAAAATAAGTAAATAAAAAAAGCACTGTGCTTGGTGATCTTCTACAATACAGGGTACACTTTCATTACCTACAGGCCGAAGTCTTTTACAAAAATGCCCACAAACAGTTTGATTAAGATCTAAAAATCTGAAATCAAGAAGCACTTCCACTTCAAAAGCTGGCTGAATACAACAGCCTTATTAATGAAAAGGTGTTAATAATTGCTTGTTCTGCACTGTGTATTTTCCAATAATGCTAACATGAAGGAGCATTTAAACACAAATGTATATTTTATGCATATATTAAGCTTTAAAAAAACAATAATACAGTTTAAAGATTTGCATTGACTTCTGCTGGAGAATGATGAGAGCCCGCAGGTGGTTTCACTTATACTGTGTGATTAGTCCTGTTCTCAGAACTGTGTGGGTGTGTGCAGACTATGGTTTATTAACATCTCCACGATGCTAATGTTCAGCTGTTGACACCATGTTATTCCCAGCCAAACTCCTCCCACTGAATATTTATCATAATACATGAAATCTCTGTCTGTCTGTGCGTTGGTTTCTTTGTCCACCAACTCCTCCGAGAGCATTAGAAGATGAACAACCAAACCTGTGCACACAAGTTCATCTTAGGCCCCGGAAGGTTCTTATCTATATCAGATACTGCGGCATCATCGCATTGCCTAGCAACCACCTAGCAACAGTTTGAAATGATCCATTTTTTTGCACTTATGCACCTTATAAAAGCACTGTATCGTTTGTATTTCACAACAGTAACATTTAATTTGTATTCGCAAAAGCTAAATTATGCATGACACATTATGATGGCATCGTGTTGCCCCGCAACCACCTAGCGACAGGTTAAAATGACCTGTTTTTAGGCTTCGTGCACCTACAGCACTTTGAGAGATTCCTATCGTTTTTCATTTCAAAGCTACTTCTCATTTGAATCCACAAAAAGCTGAAATATTCATGCCTAGTAAGCACCTAGGAATGGGTTAAACTGACCCATTTTTAGGATATAAACATGTTTGTTTGTTTTTTTCTCAGTGTGATTAAGTATATCAGGCTTCCAACAGCATGAACAGGCCAAAACAAATACTGTAGCATGGGGCATGCATTGGTAGGATAACATCTGTGTAAATTCCTAATAATCTGCAGAAATGCCACTCTACTGCTCCTAAAGAAAAATTTGACCAAGTGAAGTTTTGACCAAGCACTCTGATTTAAACTGAAGCTCAGAAACCAGATAAAAACCAACATTAAACAACACTTCACCCAACAGGCAGCATAAAAGGATATCTGTCGTCCGTGTTTGTCAACAGACAGGGGTTTCCGGTGGGGCGATGTGATGCGGTTCCGATCACGGTAGACTCTTTCCACCAATCCGTGGTGTCGCGTCGACCTGTTCATGTCGAGCCCTGAATTCTGACAAATAAAGACAAGGAAAAAAAATGCGTAATGAACTGGGCAAATTGCAAACGTTACTTTTCAGCTCTGCAGTATTAGAGCTGAATGTGTAACAATAACAAGAGAGTTTTTGAGGTCATTAATCTACAAAAAGCACTGCGGCAGCCACGGTAGTCAGCACTTTACCTCAGTTACACTGCTCTTGGCCAGCACAGAATAAACACATCCTATGAGCATGTAGCACAGGAATGAAAGGTAAAGTGGTCCGGGGTGAAAAGGATGGCGGAAGACTGGAAAAAGAAAATCTGAAATGTGTGCATTATGTTCTACGCGTGTTCTTCAACTTGTTTGTTTGTTGTTTTTTTGTGGGTTGTCATTTCATTGGCAAAGAAAATTAAAACTACAAAACTGCATTACATTTTCCTTTTTTTTAAAGGTTGGTATCTTGTTCCATTTGTCTGATAGGAAAGCTATTCCGTGGAAATTTCAAGGACAAGGGCTTTTTAGCCCACATGACAGATGTTTTCTGTCTTGCTGTGCAGCTTCAGTGCCTTTCAAGCAAGAGACTGTTTCCAGCGCTGGCTGAGAGAATGAAACATGGAGAAGCTCTTCTTTCTCATATACACAGACTGACACACTAAGCAACGCAGCAGTCGCGTTGCAGATAGCACTGAACGCAATGATTTTTTCTTTTTTTTTTTCCCCAAATAAAATGAAACCTATTATTCAGAACAAATTACACACAACCTCCTGACCCTTTTTCCCTTCAATTTCTAACATTCTTTATTATGCAATATCAGTTTTAAGGCTTTCACTGAAGACTGACATTTCTTTTATGTTTCTGTCGACAATTAATGCAAATCCTTTCCTGCCACCTTTGAAGCTGCTCCTGAAAACAATTTAAAGCAATAAAAAAAACTTCTGCTTCTGTTCACGTTGTTGCCGAGTGCACTGAACCCCAGCATGAAGCTGTGGCTCCCTGCACATAAAACACACAATTCAAATTTGGTGTGACAGACGTGGCTTCAAGAACGTTCTTTTTACGCTGCGGCAGCAACACATAAACTTCAAAGTTATTGCAGGACTGTGTACACAGTGTTTATTGGACAGAGCCTGCGCCGAGCCATGCTACAACCGTATACAAACCTAATGTAGGCTGTGGCCTTGGTTACTTACACTGCCTTCTACTCTTTACTCTAAATAAAGTATTATTTTTGTTCATATACTGCTTACATAAGTGACTTACACAAAGTATGTGACTTCCTGTAGAAGAATATTTAGTCCAGGGAAAAAGAACCTTAGGATGTCTAAAAAAAGCTACCAGTCAATACTGCAGGATATTACTTACCCATAGAGATTGGGAAAAAATGGGGGTATTTATTTATTTATATCACACAATATATTTTTGCAGTTAAGACCACAGATTTTATTGACCCACACCAGGTATATTTTAGTTGTAAATGTGAAAGCAAAGGAAAGATAAGCAATCCTGTACCTGAAAAGGCACGTCGATCGTGCTGTTTCCAATCTGATTGACGTTTGGCAAGGATCCTCCATAGTACTGCCCACGGTTCTGCCCCAGCTGCAAATACTTGGTCTTCTGCAACTGCAACTGCAAGCAGAACAACATCAGGTAAATCAGCAGGCATTTATGGGAAAATTAGAAAAGAAGTAAAAGGGTTTCCCGCTCGCGTTAAGTCCACGCTCCAGTTACAGCAATGTAATAAATTAGCTATTAACACCCCACACGCCTAAAAACAAGACCAGGACGTGATTTTGTTAATAACGAGAGCTGAATATGATGTCCTGCTAGAACATTTTCTTTTTAAGTTGCATGATTGTTTAATTTACATTAAAGAACTGTTTGCAGATTTTTCTTAAATTTTTTGAAGTGCTAAAAGTGAGATTTGCTTATTTTAGCAGTAAAGGAAAGGAAGATCGAAGTGATGGAAACTAAAAGCTGTTTAATTTAGTGACAAATTTTGTTGCAAGCTCTAACGTTTACAGCTAATTTAGTGTCAAATTTAACGGTTTCTTTTTTATTTAATGTGAATAGATTATGTGAATGCCAAGGTGCAAGCAAAGCAGTATAGATATATTTCAGTATCACTGAATGTGCCTGTCTTCATTTCAAAAGAAAACCCTCCAAACTGTCACTCCAGTGTTTATTTCAAAACAGCCTCCTTTTCCATGTCCAATCAGAGAACCCATGACCAGTCAATTAAATTGTCTCATGCAAGCCCACTGCTTACTGTTGGCATGGCAGAAAATCTAATAATAACAATTACTATGCCTGCATCAGTGGTGTATTTTGATAAGCCTCCAACCTCATAGTATACTTCTTTAGCTACATGAACGCAGTCTCTGATGCAACGGATTAGATACTGTAACAACAGAACAGGAAGTCTGGGTCACTTTAATCACAAGAAGCCGTGTACGGAGAGAAGCACAAAAGAAAAATCAGAGTGAGAGTTGAGCATAAAGGGAGGCAACAGTGTGAAAGGGTGAAACTCTAAACCCGAGGCATCCTTCCAGCATGTTTAACTCTGGCTCAAACAAGAGCTACCTAATGTTTGTCTTTCCATTAATGACTGGAAAAGTGCATCCTTTCACCAGTTTCACTGCCCCATCTCGCAGTTTTGAAGAAAGCAATCCAGCTTCGCTCTGTTTAATGGGTTTGCTCATACTCCACCTCTCCACTGGGTTTTAATTATAGTCAGGTTATATTATAGGAGGTTTTTGCATAATCTTACTGACAGCCAAAAACACACAAACGACTGATTGCATACTTAATGAAATCTAGATTAAAAAAAACCCAATAAGGCCACAGACCTCCACTCAAAGGGGACCAACCTGTCTAGACATATCGTCTAAAAATATGGACCTATAATAATAAAGTCATAACTCTGATGCAACTTGTTCTATTAGTTTCCAGATAAGGACGTGTTTAAAGGTGAAGCATAGGGAGGCCATTTTTCGTAACATGTATTCCCAAACTGATGATTTTTGGTTATTTGGTTACATGTACATTTTCCATGTAACTATGTTGCATACGTGCAATGTAAAATGTTACATTTAAGTTACCTGTTCAAATGAAATGTACTTGATTGGTATATATTCAGTTTATACCAAGCGATTTTTGTGTGTGCTCTCACTGGCCACTTCTTTAAGATACACCTCCTCAACTGCTTGTTCATGCAAATATCTAATCAGCCAGTCACAATGCAGCAACTCAGTGCATTTATGCATGTAGACCTGTCAAGTCAAGATGTTTAAGTTCAAACCAAATGGAGAAGAAAGGTTATTTAAGAGATTTTGAACGTAGTATGGTTGTCAGGACCAAGTGAGCTGGTATTTCAGTATTTCAGAAACTGGGATTTTCTAAACACCTCTAGGGTTCACAGAGAATGGTCTGAAAAAGAGAAAACATCCAGTTTAGGAAAGAGTTTTCTGGGTGAAAACGCTTTGTTGATGTCAAAGGTCAGTGGAGAAAGGCGAGACTGCTTCTAGCTGATAGGAAGATACAATAACCCCAAAAAAAACGTTCATTAAAAACAAAGCATGCAGAAGAAGAAGAAGCATCTCTGAATGCACAACATCTTTGAATCTTGAAGCAGAGAGGCTACAGCAGCAGAAGACCATACTAGGTGCCAGTCCTGTCAGCTAAGAACAGGAAACTGCAGTTTAAAAAAAAAAAAAAAAAAAAAAAAAATCACACAGCGGATTTAAGGCACTTCTTAATGGGCCAACCCATCACTAGTGAGGTGTACCTAACAAAGTGTCGGGTGAGCGCGTATTTCTAATAAATTTTTTTTTAAAGCAATGCACGTTTAGAAGTTTTGCACTGCAGTCTGCCATTGCTGTGTGACAGTGAACCAGCATCCACGATATCTACTGTTAGATGATACTTCTGCTTTTCTGATTCTAGAAGGACCTTTAAGTTGCTCTTTATCGTCTTCTTAGCAGACACACAAACACACAGATTCAGAGAAACAGAGCTTAGATAGGATAGTGGTTGATGCTTGCAATGATGTTAAGTCCATCATATTTCCACTCAGTAGCGGTTTCCACTGAAGCCCTGCCTCCATAGGATTTATTCTGGAGGCCTGTGCTGTATGTGGCTTAAATTCCACATAATCTGCTGGCCTTCATCTTTGCCGTAAATGTCACTCATGTTGCAGTGCACACAGGCCTGAGGACCCGTCAGACAAGTTCACCGCGGTTTATAGGCACACAAACACACCTTAACATATATCCCTATATGCACCACGATTTTCTAATTCATTTTTTTTTTATGTCAATCTCTACGTTCACGGATCATATCATATGCTTTAGGTTAATCGCTTCGTATCTAAGCCCACGAGATGAAGGGAAAATCGCGGTGCTGGACGCGCGCTGTCAAACACGGATGCACGCCCCTTTGCTTTACACTTGCGTGGGACAAAAATTGTAGCCAATAACTTTTAGGAAAGATGGTCCCCGCAGTACGCATCTACATTTGAGGACCGACACATCGTGTCGGCTCAGCTGGCCGTCCACAGACAGGAGAAAATCGGCCACAGCTGGCAGGAAGCGTCGTTTGTTATTGTTTACCTGTTCTGCGTGCAGCCGCGGCGCTACAAATGCCTATTTGACAGCTCGCTGAAAACAAACGGGAGTGCAGACAGGAGGGAGGGAAGGAAAAGGCAAGAACCGGTGTCGTTACCCTCGCTGCTCGGGTTATGCTCAGGTCTTTCATCACTTCTTCAAACGCCGCCGTCTCCTCCGCCTGCTTCTGGTTATGTAAAGCGATTTTCTCGCTGAATTTCCGCGGATTGTTCGAAGTCGCCATGTTTCGCTCTTCTGCTCCGTTTTCCTTCAATGGTCAGCGTCAAGTAACACGGAGGGAGGACGCACAGCTTCCGGTTAGAGAGGCGGACACAACGAAGAGCGTAAAAACGGAATACTCAAAAAAAAGGCAACGTTTACCTGCTTTTCCTTTATCCTGAATGAAAAGTCTTTAAACTTATTTTTAAAAAGGTTTTTACAGTGTCGTGCAGGCCAAGTGGGCTTCCCATATTTGAATTTACTGACCACAGGTGATACCTATAGTCTACAGCTAAAACAGTCTGTGGACTGACTCTAACTAAAACAACAGGAGCCAGTGTGTGACTTATTACAGGAAGGCCACATGTGCAGGATCCCATGAAGCCTCTCCAGCGTGCTAATAAAGCGCTGCGTGATCCTGCTGACACTTATTAAACATGTTAGTGTGTGGGGAATGACGTCCGCACCGGGATCTGGGACTACCTAAATCAAATTCAGCCATTTTTAGTGTTAAAAGCTTCAAAGACCCTAAAACCGTCGTTACTAACCTGCCGAGGCAAGAAAGGGACGGCATGTGAGCCTAAAATCAACTTCCGGCCACCGTGTTTTTATCTCATTATCTATTAAGCCGTGCAGGCAGATAACCGAACATTTACTTTTACTTGATTAAAACCAAACGGTTTACACATCTTTTATTATGAAATCTGCTGGTTTCCGGTGTACTCGGGGAAGAGAACGGCAAACTTGACGCTTCTCCCTAGGTAGGCTTTGCGTGGTCACGTCGCTGCGCGGGGGTGTTGTGGAGGCGCACCGCACATCTGGACTGCGGAACCCCCGCAAAAATACACTATTTAAGAAGACATCATTGTGTGCGTGTCCCTTTATATTTCTGAGGACAGTGTAATCTACAGAATTATTATTGTTGTTGTTGTTGTTATTATGTCATTACATTACATTCTCTCTCCACATTACATTTGTGGAGAGACAATTTGCAGTTTGGTTTGGCCTTAGTGTTCATGACTTGAGCGAGAATGTAGAAGTCTCTGAAGCCCCCTGGGAGTGTCTCTCTCCTCCTAGTTTTCCCACTGAGCAGATACAAAAGCTGTATGGACTACACACTCGCTGAAGACAAACAAGCTTTTTGTGAAAAACACATGTGGTATTTGTGCCATCGATGACAAACGAATCCATCTGCAGGGGAAAGAGAAAAAGAAAAGGTCTTTGCGTGTCCGTACCTGTTTTTTGGCTGCATTGGGATTTTTAATTTCACCTGCAGCAGCTTTTCATTCCCCCCCCCCCAAAAAAAAACCCTCTGATTTTAATTTATGACTCCGTGTGGAGTGCAGTGAAAATGGCTTACTTGCAGATTGAAGCTCGCACGAAACACAAAACACAAAACACAAAACATCTGGAGCATTTGTTTTGTTTTAAGGATAAACGCACCTAGTTATTGTTTCTTGTTCTCAGACAGTAAAGACACAGTGGAGCTGTTTCACCTGCCATTAAGTTGAGTGTAATTTGGTTGTAATGTAACCATGGTAACATAGGAAAAGAAGTGACTCCAGGGCAGGTGGAGGATAGGAGTCTGAACACAGGATTATTATTATTTATTTATTTTTATTGTTCAATAAGCCTCCAAGGGGCAAGAGGCTTTAAGTTGAGCCTGTATGTAATTCCCTTTTAAAACGGGGGAAATGCATGTGGAGGATTTCTGTATCCAGCTGTCCTTTGTCAGATATTGTTAATGTTTATCTAATGCAAACATGCTGCGGTGACAATAACAGCCCAGCATGCAGCGACATCTCAGCTTTAGTGCACAGCTGAAAGAACGTTTCACTTCACTTTATCGGCCGAGCTCAAAGTCTGAAAGTCATTTAAACATCTACACCAAATTTCACACTCTGGCTCCGTGTTGTTCACAAAACGCTGATGAGATGGTAACAGATATAAATGATAGAGAGTTTGGTGAACCCCATAGTCTTTGATAAGTAACATTATTCTGTCTTTTGTGCTTTGCTCCTTTAATGTAGTTAGACCTGTCCTGAAGCATGCATGCTGCTCCAGCAGATTGTACTAAGATGGCAAATATTAATTATCAATAAAATAAGAAAAGTTTTCTTTTTTTTCCAGGTATGCCAAGCTTTTTAAATGGTACCAAATCTGCCTCCGAAACACCTCCAAAAACCTTAATCTTTTAACACGATATAAAACATATGAAGGCATGTGCCAGGTAACACAAGGTGATCCACAATACCTGTTTCTGTCAAGATGATCCCACACGCTTTTAATAAACTTGAGGTCTGGGCTCTAAAGAGGCCGGCCCATGACTGATAGTGTTGCACTGTGTGTTTTTCTATACAGATATGATTTTACTGCAATGACTGGGTTTGGGATCATTGTTGTGCTGAAAAATGAAGTCATTGCCATTCAGAATTTTCCCAGACGGTATTGTATGGTACATCAAAATTTGATGGCAATTTTTTCCCCTTCATATTTCCAACCATTTTGGCAAGATCCACAACAACATTGACTGAAATTCAGCCCCAAACCATGACAGGGGCTCCACCATGTTTTACAGATGGCTGTAGACACTGTTGTGCCTCTATCCTGTTGATGATTTAAACCAAAACTGTTACATTTGAATTAATTGATCAGACCCGTTGACTCCGATTGTCAGCTCAGGTGTTGTAAAATTTGGCAGACCTCAGCCTTTCTCTCCGTTTCCCTTCCTTAAGAATGGCTTCTTGACAGTTGCCCTTTTTGATGAGACTTCAATGAACAGTAGGTGGATCAACTGGACTGGACTGCCAAGGACCAGCTGTATCGATCAGGTCCTGTGTCAGGTCATTGTTGGATTTTTTTTTTTTTTTTACTACTTCTTAAGGTCATGACTTTCAGATACTGCTTATCTGCTGTAGATATTTTTGTTTTGTCTTTTTAAATTCCTGCTACTTCTTCTTTCGTCCTCCTCTCGCCCAGTTTCCTCAAATTTTTTAAGGAAGCACTACATACCGTGTTGAGATATGCTGTTTTTGGCTAATAGTGTTTTGGGAATCACTTTGTTGGAGCAAAATATTATTTTATGTTTATCAAACTGTGTTATATTCAATATTTTTCATAGATTCAACAAAAGAAATTAGAAAAAAAAAGTTTTTGTAACAGGCTGCTTTTAACAAATTGTCCAAATATTCAATTTAAAAGCGGTTCCTTGTTTTGTTGGCTGTTATGTATAGACGCAACACTGGTTCATCCCTTCAGTTAGATGGCTTTTTGTGCTTGAATGATTCATAGGTCACTGCTAAATGGCGTAATAAGGATCTCCAAAAATAGTACTGACCTGAAAATGCAACCAATTACCAGAGAAAAACTTTAAAGACTTTCTGAAAACCCAAAGAACTATTGCTCAAGACCACTTTAAGTACTGATTCAAATTCTTCACTCAACTAAAAATGAAAAATGACAGGCTGTGAAGTAGGAAAGTAGCTCTTTTTCTACCACATTTTTTATTTATTTATTCTGCAAAGCTAACTGAACCTTGTGCTGTAATAATGTAATAATAAAATACTATCAGAAGATGGGAATAAAAACTTGGCTTGAATCAATTAATTAGAAAAACAAAATCTGGGGAAAAGAAGGAAAATTTTAAACTAGCTCTATTTTCTTTGCTTCTAAACAGGAACATTGGTACGGTCGGGGGTTAAAGTGAGACTCAGCAGGTAAAGAAAGCCGAAAAATCAGTTTTAATGACTCAGCGTGGGAAAAGAAGCACAGCTCAGATTTTCTTAATCTACATGCTGTGTCCAGCTGACCTGCTGCTCTTAGTAGAGTTTCCCTGGCTGACTTCCATCCTCTACCACTGACTGGATACTGTCAGTGGTAACTTTTTCCTAGACACCCAGTGTGCACAAGTCACACACACGTTAAACCCATCGCAGTGCAGCAAATCAACCTGTTTAACCTGCACTAACCTGCAGAGGATGTTCATGCAACCTTTAAATAACACAGTTAGCCACAGTTTGTTTTGCACAATGTTTCACAATATGAAAAACCATAATGTCACATGTACAGACCCAGTATCTGATTTAAAAACATGAGCTACATTTAAGCTTTAACTTTCCAGTTTATCGAACACCACTGAGCCGTCTTTACTTTTAAATATAACCTTTCTTCTTCCTCTTCTGTCTTTCTTATCTTTCTCCATCTTCGAGTGAAGTTAGCTCTCTTTCTTTTCTCTCCCTGTCAAAAACAGCAGCTGGACCTTTTCATCATGTTCATGTTTGTGTGCAGATAACCTGCACACAAACAGTCTGCATGCTTGCTGATAGAAATACTGTATTCGAAATGACCTGTCACTTAAAAAATGTTACTGCCTTTATGCTCGCTTGTCTTCTGTGGGAGTAGCCAGATGCTGAAGTACAGCAACCTATGGATACTGCAGTCGTCCCGGTGCTGTACCAAAAAAAAGAAAAACAGAAAAAGAAAATACAACCCACTTTAACCCCTGACTTTGCCACACGATTGTGCCTCTTTGGTCTCTTTCTATCCTCTGGTGACTAATAAACGAACAGGATTTTCATGTGTTACTTTTTAGGCTTGATGTTTAAGGGGCCAGTGACCCCTCAAATGCCTTAAAACCAAAAATAACGAGTGTGTTTTGAAAATGTAAGGAGTAGAAAGTCCAGATATTAGTTTAAAATTGTAGGGAGTAAAAGTACTACTCAAGTACAGATACCTGAAAAGTCAACTTAAGTACACTAACAAAGTATTTGTACTTTGTTACTTCCCTCCTCTGCAGGTCACAAATGTTAATATGTTTCTTCCTCTGGGTAACACAAAAGTAATCGGATAGTTTTTGAGACTGACTCAGATAAACATTGCCATTTTTAAATCCTTGTCACAAGCACAGCTTTGCGCCCTTAAAGAGAGTAAATTGTCATGTAAGGCACTGCAAAGGCAATGCTAGGAACACTGTGTTGTCCCAGGTGTTTGTGTTGATTCAAGAACACAAATTTAAACTTGTAAGTGGTGTGAGAAAGTGTTTGAACAGAGCTTTTTAAGGCAGTGTGACTTTTGTTGGTCAACAGAGACAAATAAAGGATCTTCCAGTTGAGTTGGTTCAGATAGTGGCAAAGTAGCAGCAGAAGCTTAACGAAGCGTCATTAATTCACAAGTTATTAAGGTGTATGGTCAAAGATCCACAGTCAGAATTAAAGTGCAGAGGTTATGAAGCATGAGCGTGTTCTGTATGTGGAGACTAAGACTGACAGCAGGGGGAGGCAAAGGTCCTGTTGAACCAAGTGGCAGTTTTATATCTGATCCTGTTTATGTCTGTTAGAGAGTGTGCTGGTAGCACAGTTTCACTTTAACGACATCATGAGAATCCCTTATCAACACAGCTTGAAGGGTTTACATCTGAGAGAAAAGGGAGCAAAAAAGTTAAAGTTGTTTTTCTCTGGTAAGTTGAATCACACAAAAACTTTTCTGTTGGGTGAATCTGAGACTTTTTGGAAAGAGAAAGAAAGAAGTATCAATTTAACCTAAACTCTCTGCTGTTCAAAAAACAATATTGGTCATAACCAACCAAGTGAAGCTAAAGTTGGATGTACTTCAGTAGAAGCAGGAAGAGTGATCGCCTGTTGAGTCACAAAGTTTACTATCACACTTTTTTTAAGCTCTTGTCAGCAGCTATCTATTTTCAGCCTGAGCTTTTACAGGAAATATTCTAGTTTCGTCTCTTTTGCTCAGTTCCATGATTTCAATAAAGGGAACTTCAACAAAGCTAGCGAACGGTGCTTATGATGAGCTACATGATTACGCTCACGACGCAGACCTTGACCCACAACACTGAAGCAGCACTTCAAGGTAACATGAGTGTTTTTATTGACTTAACCTCTGCTGCTTGACTTGGCTTACATAATCATATTGATTTAACATGTCAACTTTGACTGTTTTGTTCATTTTAATCCATTTTATTGTGTTTTTTAAACTTGTATTCTTAATCATATATTTATAATGTTACATTTTAACAGTGGAAGGTCTCTAGTTTAGAATCAACCTTTAACTTTCCATCTCAGCTATACTGCTAAACACTGTCTTGTGCTGTAGTTTGACAGATTATCACATTATTGTTTCAGCCATGCTTTTTGAACCATTTTGTTTCTTTATCCATAATTGCAGACCATGTATACCAATGGCACAGGAGGAAATAACACAGTCAGTGACAGTTCCTCCAACTCTTCTACAAATCTAGGAGTCGGGCTTGGGGTCTTCTTTTTGCTGCTTGCGATCATAGTTGGTGTAATCATTTATAAATTCTACGGTATAATCGCCAATGTGATGCCGTTTAGACAAAGAACAGCGCAAGAAAAGGAGGATCACTCAGAGACCCCACAAGCAGATTCCCATGAATATACTGGTATGATTCGAGAGCAGTCAATAGGACAATCTTCTATCTATGAAAACCTGAAACCTCAAACTTGTGGCTACAGCATGGCAGCTTCAAACCAAAGCAGGTAAGCTGCATTAACTGTTTTTTCTACGTGTAGATTTTCATAAAATGTATTTCTTGGAACACTTATGAAACTGCAGAAGCTCAAAAGCAACGGACGGAAGTGGATTAAGAAACGGTGTGTGTGTGTGTGTGTGTGTGTGTCAGTTTCCCCGTTTTGCACAATCCTGTTGTGATATAGACAAATACAGAAACCCAAAGACTTTTGCAGTTTACCTAACGAGACTGTTTTCCATCACATTTACTGTTTTTTCAAAGGTTCCCAGTCGAATCTGATGACGACGTGTACCTGCAGTGCGACGTCATAGATGAGGCCATATACATTAATGACCAATCACATGACTGTCAAGAAGAAGACGTGTACGTTTTGCCAGATTAATCACGGGACACATTTGTAAAAAGACCTGCGCATTTTGCTCCAGTTGTTGTATGCAGCAAGCTGTCTCTTTTGATTTCTGTCTCTGTTTTTGTATAACGATGTACAGCTAAAAGTCAGCATACTGCTACTGCTACTGCTGCTTTTTGATACAGACTGACTGTAAACAGAAATTACTGGATGGTAGCAACATGTCAGTGTTATCTGTTATATCCCATTTTGGAGGAGAGTTACAAACCTTTTTTTTTTTTTAATTTAATCCACTCCCTCCTGGTACGATTATCTATGTTACACATCTTTGATTGCTACTATTATTGGCACATCTCATATCACAACCACGCTGGAAAACACTGTACAAATTTTGACAGCAGTCCAAGGTAATCAAGTTTGTGATTAGATTGTTTTATGGTGTTCTCTTGTAGTTACAGATGAGGCTTTACTTTGACCTTTGGAGAGAAGTGTGGGCAGTCTATCTGAGGTTTTGTGAGTCGTGTGTTTGGTATTGTCCTTTTTCTCTTACTGGAAATTCTTCACTTGGTCCTAAATCAAATCTAGAAACATTTAACTTGCGTAGATATTGACATCATGTTATGTTTTTAGTATTTTGCTAAACAATGCGTCCAAAATAAATCCAAGGTTTTAAAAATCAAACTACAGATATGGACACACATATCTTTGGAATTCCCCTTTTTGTGCAAAAACGTTTAACTACACACTGAATCTTTCAGATATCTTCATATGAGAAAAAATGAAGTGCAGTTTCAACAGTACATCTCAGTTTTTCTGCTGGAGTAAAGAAAAAACTATACTAACATGAAGAAATAAATGTGTAAAATTACCTAAAAGGTTCTGGCAGATTATTGCAAAGACTGTCCTGCAATAATAAAGCAAAGTCATTTATTTTTTTAGTTTTGTTGTTTTTGTTTGTTTGTTTGTTTTTTGTTGTGGACCCACTACAAAAATGCTCTCAATTTCTATCGATTAATTGTTTTTCTATAACTTAATTACTTTAGTGCAGTCTAAATGGCCATGGGGGAGGTCTCTATCAGTAGTTAAAGCTGTACAACTAACAAAAATACAGTGAGAAGTCCAAAATCAATGCTCTCCTTCACATTTTCCAGTGGGGCTGGATTGGAGTCTTTGGCGTGCCAATTCTGGCCCCCAGGACTTCAGTTTGACACCCCTGGCCAAACACAGGTTGCAGTGGTTTCTCTGAATTTTTTTTCTGTTTGAATAAGGAAAACTATTTTGCTGACCAAGTCATCATAAAATTCAGCAGCAATTTAAACTAAACCAGCGGCGACACCAATCATTTTTCACATCACGGACATGATATCATAGTATATTTACCCTAGACAAAGAAATATGTGTGCTTTGAAAACATGTTACCACGGACGGACAGACAGACACGGCACCCAAACTTTTCTCTGTGGTTGTTGTTGCTAAAGCAAATGACTCAACAGTTTGTTGCAGTTACACACAGACACAACTCTGCATGGTGAAAACATTACATGCTTTAGACCCGATAAAGTTAAATAATGTTTCAATATACTAAAACTTTTATTTAAATTAGAAATTAAAAAAGGGACAAGAGCGTTAAGTGAGAAGCTCGATGGCTCCCACGTGATATATTTCTGGGATTTACTCTAGCGTGGGAGTGTATAGGCAGCCAATGTGTGGGATTTATTACTCCAGTTCATGCTACTGAGATAAGTTCATGGAGATAAGATGCAAAGAGCAGAATTTAAAAAAAAAATTCTTATCACTTTCCTTTAAAATGATAAGCCAATATGAGGCTTTACAAACACTATACAGGGAGTGCAGAATTATTAGGCAAATGAGTATTTTGTCCACTTCATCCTCTTCATGCATGTTGTCTTACTCCAAGCTGTATAGGCTCGAAAGCCTACTACCAATTAAGCATATTAGGTGATGTGCATCTCTGTAATGAGAAGGGGTGTGGTCTAATGACATCAACACCCTATATCAGGTGTGCATAATTATTAGGCAACTTCCTTTCTTTTGGCAAAATGGGTCAAAAGAAGGACTTGACGGGCTCAGAAAAGTCAAAAATAGTGAGATATCTTGCAGAGGGATGCAGCAGTCTCAAAATTGCAAAGCTTCTGAAGCGTGATCATCGAACAATCAAGCGTTTCATTCAAAATAGTCAACAGGGTCGCAAGAAGCGTGTGGAAAAACCAAGGCACAAAATAACTGCCCATGAACTGAGAAAAGTCAAGCGTGCAGCTGCCAAGATGCCACTTGCCACCAGTTTGGCCATATTTCAGAGCTGCAACATCACTGGAGTGCCCAAAAGCACAAGGTGTACAATACTCAGAGACATGGCCAAGGTAAGAAAGGCTGAAAGACGACCACCACTGAACAAGACACACAAGCTGAAACGTCAAGACTGGGCCAAGAAATATCTCAAGACTGATTTTTCTAAGGATTTATGGACTGATGAAATGAGAGTGAGTCTTGATGGGCCAGATGGATGGGCCCGTGGCTGGATTGGTAAAGGGCAGAGAGCTCCAGTCCGACTCAGACGCCAGCAAGGTGGAGGTGGAGTACTGGTTTGGGCTGGTATCATCAAAGATGAGCTTGTGGGGCCTTTTCGGGTTGAGGATGGAGTCAAGCTCAACTCCCAGTCCTACTGCCAGTTTCTGGAAGACACCTTCTTCAAGCAGTGGTACAGGAAGAAGTCTGCATCCTTCAAGAAAAACATGATTTTCATGCAGGACAATGCTCCATCACACGCGTCCAAGTACTCCACAGCGTGGCTGGCAAGAAAGGGTATAAAAGAAGAAAAACTAATGACATGGCCTCCTTGTTCACCTGATCTGAACCCCATTGAGAACCTGTGGTCCATCATCAAATGTGAGATTTACAAGGAGGGAAAACAGTACACCTCTCTGAACAGTGTCTGGGAGGCTGTGGTTGCTGCTGCACGCAATGTTGATGGTGAACAGATCACAACACTGACAGAATCCATGGATGGCAGGCTTTTGAGTGTCCTTGCAAAGAAAGGTGGCTATATTGGTCGCTGATTTGTTTTTGTTTTGTTTTTGAATGTCAGAAATGTATATTTGTGAATGTGGAGATGTTATATTAGTTTCACTGGTAAAAATAAATAATTGAAATGGGTATATATTTGTTTTTTGTTAAGTTGCCTAATAATTATGCACAGTAATAGTCACCTGCACACACAGATATCCCCCTAAAATAGCTAAAACTAAAAACAAACTACAAACTACTTCCAAAAACATTCAGCTTTGATATTAATGAGTTTTTTGGGTTCATTGAGAACATGGTTGTTGTTCAATAATAAAATTATTCCTCAAAAATACAACTTGCCTAATAATTCTGCACTCCCTGTATTAGGAACCAAAAAACTCATTGTTAGTAGTAACTGCTACACAAAAATGTTCATATAAAGCAGAAAACATGTGGTTTATGCAAAGGCAGGAAAAGATGCAATGGTCAGCACTATTTTATCTAGTCTGTGGGTTGTCGGCTTTTTCAGGCGGGAGGTCCAGAGAGGATGTGAAAATCTGTCGTTCTTTTTACAGCTCGAGTCCAGATCTGCACGGATTTCAGAGAGCAATCGAAATATTAAAGCCACAGAATAACAAGTGAAGTTTGTGACTGTGTTTAGAGCGGTTAGGTGAAAATAGACTGGGAGGATTATTTTTAGCTTTGGTTCCAGTTATTCTGACATTAATTTCGCTGATTGTTTTCCAGGTAGGCTATTTGAGGATCCGAAGGAAGGGAAAGCCCAAACGAAAGCCTGTGTGTCTCAGGCCACGCACACACACACACAGAGCACGGTTTAGTAAATGCTCTGCTTGCTTGTATCGTTTGGGTGGAATGCAGCTCAAAACCTTTCAGCACATGAGAATGAATGCCTTTCCATCCATTCACACACGACTGTGTAGCAACCCTGAAGATGTCATCTTTGAAACAAAGCGTTAACAGGACAAAAGCTAAGAAAAGAATGAGCAGTGACTCAATCGAGAGGCCCCACAGATGTTCCAGTAGGTCTGCTTAATCATCTATTAACTCAATGAGCTCAGTATGTCCCACTTTTTAAAATGCTCGGTCTATTGATCGCAAAGCAGCATGTGCACCTGTTTAACTGACCTTTATCCCTTTCAAGATAAAAAAACAAAAAAACAACCTATAAAGCACTTAATACAGCCAATTGTGTCATGCCAGATGTCAATTTGCTCACTTTTTTACCACAGGCTCTGTTAATATTTCCTTTTCACCCTAAACCTTGAGCTGTAATTATGAATTCAGGGTTTTTTTAAGCTTCTTTTAAGTTATTTTTCAAGTTACTTGAGATATGGGGTGCAACCATACACAAAATTCACGGTTTGGTTCGGTTCGATACTTTGGTGTCACAGTTCGATATTTTTTCGATACAAAAAATTTTTTCATGCCTTTTTAATTTATCATTTATTGAAATTATAAATATATATTTTAACTCAAAAGTACAGTTTTTAAATTTAATGTTGCTGAAACAACAAAATTAAAAAAATAAATCTATCTGATCGAGAAATCACTCATCTTTGGAAAAGAGAGTTTATTACAGAGAAATGGCTCTTTCCAAAATAAAAGCTACACTATACGCTTCTTCTGGGCTATATTCTCAGCAGCATATTAAACATATCAGGTCCCCATAAGGAGAATCATGTGCTAACGGCTGTCTAAATGACTCGGGTAAAGTTTGTAGCATGCATGCTTGTTGTTTTTTTTCTGCTTCCACTTGTCTTTGCACTAGGATGATGTCGGCGTAAATGTGCTGTCATATTCGTTGTGTTTCCACTAGTGCTGTCAGCGTTAATCTCGTTAAAATGACATTAACGCCATAACTGCAAATCTCCGTTAACAAGTTACCGCGGATCGCCCCGTGCTTGGGGCTGGACGGCGTCAACACGTTAACAAGCTAACTGCGCTAACGCACTAGTTCCCACAAATTGAGCATTGCTGGCACATCCGACATACTGTTTTACTTTTGTCCATGACGCACTTACCATCAGGGTCGTGCTTCACATGAAAACCAAGATAGTTCCAAACGCCAGATCTGAATGAGGGTGGGGGAGGTTCAGTTTCGGGTAGCGTTGAGGCAGTTGCCATGTTGCAACGAGCTTAGCTTCTGTCTTGCTAGCTTGCGCTGCGCTCAGTGGATCTGCACTCGACAGTGCAGCCTAGGCGGAGTAGTCGAACGCAGATACACTGAGCGCTCAACACAGACAGCATCGTCAGAAGAAAAGCTGATAAAATAAATAAAAATTTTTGTATTGTTCGATACATATGCGTACCGAACCGAAAGCACTGTATCGAACGGTTCAATATAAATACGAGTAGCGTTGCACCCCTAATATATATATATATATATATATATATATATATATATATATATATATATATATATACACATATATATATACACAATGCAATTTCCTTGTCAAAGCAAACTGGATTTTATATTAAGTTTATCCTTTATGTTGTTTAACAAGATGACACTAAACACAGCGCCAAGGTCATTAAGGAGAGCTCAACACTATCTCTTCTTTACAGCCTGATTTCTCTGGCACGCCTTGACCTGACTAACCTGAAGTGACTGATAGTGTTGTAACAACTCCTTCTGCCAAAAAAAAAAGAAAAAGAAAAAAGAAGAAGAAGTTTTGCTGCAGTTTAAAATGTAAATAAAAAACATAATCCACTGACCTCCAGATCATTAAGTTAATGGACAACATATGACTAAACGGTAGTTTTCCATAGTTTTCACTTATAGTGAATAGTGATTACATTACTTGCGTGGTTATTCAATCACTTCAAACGCTTTTTGTGATATTTTGATGTTGAGACTGTCAACACCTTTGGCCTATAAAAGAAAAGAGATGATGTCTTTTTTTAATATTATCTTTCTATTTCATCTTTTATTTTTTCTAATGTAAATACACCTCTTTGACAAGCCCTGCTCCCTTTTCTTTCATCCTGACCGCTGTGAAGACAAGCCTAGACAAAAGCCTTCAGTCAGGCAGCCCCCACACACTTGTGTGGTGCGGGTGCCAAAGGGCGGCCCTTGCTCAGTGCTAACAGAGTGACATCATCGTGGCTGGACCTTGTGAGCCTAAGGAGGGATTACTAGTGACTAGCTCCACTGACAGAACCCTTTGAATTTTACCCGTGAGCTATCCGAGCCAAGGCTGATTTAGAAAGCTTTTGTTGGGTTTTTTTTTTTTTTTTTGTATTATACTTTGTTATTTGTACAACTTGCATAGTACATTATCAGTTTGACATTTTGTAGCAGGGGCATGTTTGCCCCCGTGTTGCATCAGTTCTGCTTTAAACAGGTGGCTGGGAACTGAGACACCCAGCTGCCTTACTTTCCAAATGCCAAGTGTTTTCTCCTAGGATTTCACCTTCTTCTTTTTTTCATTTCATAACTTGCCAACTGCCTTCGCTAGATGAGAGATCTGGACTTCAGACAGGCTGGTTAAGTAGTTGCACTCTTTTACAGTGGAGGCAAGGTGTTACAGTGTGTGTTTAAAGGCTCGTAGACAAGGAAAGATTGTAAGAAAACATACTTTTATTATCACAACTTTAAGTGCAGCAGTTCAGCATTTGGTATTTCCATATGAACTGAAATGTATAAGACATCAACCAAAATACAAAAAAAAAAAAAGAAACTCACGGAATCAGACAATCCAGTGCAATTAAATATTAAATAGTACTAAATAATGATGTAACAAATCAAAAACAAGGCAACACAAACAGTACCATAAATAGACTTAAATAAATAACTAATAGAAAATGTTTACAAGCACAGGTATTTTTGCTTTTTAAACTAATGCATAACTCTGATTTTAAATGTAATTGCTTCGTTAATACTCATTGAAAACCTTTGTTTTTTGTTTTTGTGTATGTAATGCTTAAAAAAAAAAAAAAAAAAAGACAACACACTCCAGAAAATACACTTCTTTAAATTTTGAAGAAGTGGTTGGTTGCATTTTCTCCTCAGGCACAGTAACATTTACTGACAATAAAGTCAGTGAAAGTAGTCAGTGTCAATTTTCCCCTGCTGTCGTAGTGCATGAGGACCATGGGCTCGTAGGCTGCCGGCACGCAACAGGGGTGAGGTGTCCCTCCTTTGGTGATCTGGTGCAGCCGAGACTTGACCTGAGTGTGCATGCTTGCCGGCTTGTAGTTGTGGGGGCAGGTGCCGTCGCAAAAATGCATGGTGTATTCGACTGGGGCTACAACCCAGTCTGTCCAGCCGATGTCTTCGAAGGACACGGTGACTGACTTCCGGCAGCACCATCCTGGTTCATCACAGTCATCTTCCTTGTTGGAGCGACGCTGCCTCGTCCTCTGCGCGGGGTTGGCTTGTGTGAGGTCTAATTCCAGAGAAAAGGTCGGCTTGAGGGCCCCTCTGTTAGCCACCCCTACATCCACAACCAGTGGCTTCCCATTAGTCTTGAACCACTTCTCTACCTCTGGGATGATGTCCAGGTACGCATCTTGAATGTTTGAGATATTAGTTTGGGCTACAGAGTCAGTCCAGGCAGCCGGCCACACTGCTGGCTTTCCCCCATTGACTTTAATTTTAATCTCCTCCCTTGCTTCAGGCCTCACTGAAGTGAGTTTACCCAGAACCTGTCTGGAAATCTTCAGCTCTGCTCGAGCTACAGTCAAGTCATTCTGAATATTCGTATTCTTTTGGAAAACAGCTCTGTACCACCGCATGCTTGGACCTGACCGTGAACCCCTCTGAAGTGCTTTAACTGGTGAAACTAAAGAAAAACACACACAAAAAACAACGAAGAAAATTAGAAACAAAGTTGTTAACATCCTTTGATCATTAGCATTGTGTCATAGAATAATTGGAAAGGGGGAAATAAAAGAGTATTGAAGAAATTCTTTATGAAACTCTCTTGTAATTGGTTGTTATTGATAACACTAATAAAGTATCCTCAAAGTAAAGCATTGTGTACAAGGTGTGCCTGTCACGCTCATGGTTTCTAAAAGTTTCATGGCTATAGATTCTATTTTAAGCTACATCAGCCTTTATCAGCAATGTGAACTATTAGGAAAGATATTATTCGTAGTATTTGTAACCACATCACTATAGCAGGTTTTGCAAGTACACAGTGTTAAACCTATACTATAATAAAGCCTCAGTCTTCTTCTTGTAATCAAACTTTCTAACCTGGCTTTTCACATCACTATTACAGCAGCTAAATAAGGCTCAAGTGGGCGGCCCCGTCTAACAGAGTTCTCATCTGTACCTGGAAAGAGCACAGTGGACATGGTGGATTGCGAGTTTTCCCCCATTGGCTGGCTGGAATTTCCTCTTATCTCCCTTATTTTTCTCCTGTAGAGCTGATACATCTCCCTAAGCTCCTTTTTCGAGGCCTTTTGGGTCAGTCTGGGCTCCACGTCCATACCCAAAGAGCTGAGGATCCCTGTCTTCACAGCCTCCAGAAGCAGAACTGCCTGGCTGTCCATGCTCTCCATATCAGGTGTGTTTTCGTGGGCCTTGTGAAGGTGGCCTTCCCCTGAGGTGGAAGCGAGCAGCAGCAGCGTGCAGGTGACGAGTGGGAGAATCGTGTGGGAGATGCACATGGTGAGCCAGCCGGGTAGGTCTGATTTGTGAGAGCAGCAGCAGTCAATGGATAAGGTTTGCCTATGCTATGAACTAAATTTCTGGCATGCCTTCATTTATAGTGCTCCTGTGTTGCCACACCCCTGTTTGGTCAGGTGAGCCTGTGATGGGCTCATCCAGAGCCATATGTCATAATATGGTAGCATTTTGTGTTATGTGATAACAAGATGTCAACTATAACATCAGAAATGTAAGAAAGAAAATTTTTAATCGTTTGCAAGTTTTTTTGTTTTTATCAACACACAGAAGGAGGCGACAGCAGAAATGGGATGAAGAGATTTTGGGATAAAATTTGGTTACGTCCACCTCAGCATGATGAAGCATTTGAATTTCCAGTTATTCATTACTTTTCGCAAATAAATGATCCACACGGACCACTTCGAAGAAGTCCAACGGAGTAATGCATGTGATAGTTTAATGACCCTCACCAGTCTGTGTCTAAATGTTTCCAATGCAGCTGTGCCCAGTACAGTCAAAGGTCAAAAGCAAGTTCCAACTGAAGAGAGATTCACCTAACATGTGTAAGCGGGCTGGCCATTTTCTGGCAAAGATAATAAATAAAATAAACAAAGGGAGACAGTTTATTACGTCTATATCAAGGCTCCCTAATGTCGAGCACCCTACAGAGTAAATGTCTCAAGGTTAGATAGAAGACAGATAAAAGAACAAAGAGGCAATCAATGTCAAAACAGGGAACTTTCTTAATCTGCCATGACAGCAATCATGTGGTCACACAATAGACCTAAGCTTAAATGTGTATTTTAGCACGAAATGGATCTGCATATCTGATCTCAGCCTCTTCTGTCCCCTGCGCTGAACAAGAGAGCAAAAATGCTGCAGTTTCCGTCACTGATGATTGACAGGACAGACTAAAGAAGTAAACAAATACATCATGGAGCTCTGCCAAGACCTTATCAGCACGTATAAGTCTCACTTTGGTCAGTAATAAGAGTCAGTGCACTGCCAAGCATTCTCCCCACCCTTATAATTGCGGAGATGTGTGCGAATCTGTAAACAGTGAGTCACCAAGGTGATTAAACTATCATGTGCTTTCCCAGGTGAGTTTTTGCCGGATGAAAGTGAGTGAAAGGCGTAAAGTGACTCACGCTGAACTGACACCCTGGTTTAATCTGTCATTAAATGTTTACAGTCTCCTCTGTCGGTCTTCATCTATTGTTAAGTGAGATAGGAAAAACCCCTCTGACTCATTTTGTCAGCATGACTGAGGAGTTTCAGAGTACTGACAGTGAATTTCATCTCACACACTGCCCAGACCTGATGCAAAGTGTCATCAGACAAGACTAAAATGATGTAAAAGTATGTGTGCCCTTCTGTGTGATATATATATACACACACATATGTGTCTGATGACACGTTGCATCACGTCTGGGCATCAGGTTCGAGCTGTGAGTGCATATGATGAAATTCACTCTCAGTACGATATATAGCTGTTTTATATAGCTACATATATATATAGATACATAATATGTATTTTTATATGTTTTACAAACCCTCCAGGCACAGAAACGTTCAATTCAGCTGTCATTTCGATTAAACTGCACCCATGTCATACGTGTTTTTGTTTGAAAAAGTTTTCAGAAACAACGTGACAGTGGATCATAGATAGATAGATAGATTTTAATTTAAAAAATAAATAAATCATGTTAATATTTCATTGACACGATTTATGACATTAATAATAATAATGGATTGGATTTATATAGCGCTTTTCAAGGCACCCAAAGCGCTTTACAATGCCACTATTCATTCACACAACCGTAGCTTGCCTCCACAGTTTGTAGCCACAGCTGCACTGGGGCAGACTGACAGAAGCGAGGCTGCCATATCGCGCCATCGGCCCCTCTGGCCAACACCAGTAGGGTAAAGTGTCTTGCCCAAGGACACAACGACCAGGACAGAGAGGGATCGAACTGGCAACCTTCCGGTTACAGATACGCTTCCCAACCCCCTGAGCCACTGTTGCCTAGCAATCATATCTGTAACTGAAACCATTCCCATAAGATAACAAGGTGAAGTTTTCAACTTCAGACAGCTTGCGTATTGACTTATTGCACCGTGGCGCCCCCTCGTGATCGTAAAGCTACACTACATAATTTAATTAGCTAAGTGAGGCTGGATTTGGTCAGGAGAAGGACGTAATTTTTAGCATAAACTGAACCCAAGGTTGAGACAGACCAATAATACAGAAATGCTTTCTGTTCCAGATGTGAAATATTTTCTTTATCTAACATGTCTGTGATTTCATCTCTAAACTGAGAAGCAACTACCAAACTTCACAATTGTACGGGGAGTTTTATCTCTTCCTCTTTACCTTTCCTTTGCAGTGAACAAAAATAAACTGAGACTGAGTAAAAAGAGACACGGACGACTGGTGCGGTAGTAAAAAGATGACTTCAACGGAGCTCCAAACGCTTTCACGGTCAGTCTTGACAACAGGCCGATGCACAAGAGGGATTCTGTCTGTTTCCAGTTAAATTAGATTCAAAGAAAAATGAATCAGGTGAATACAACAGCAGGCCGAGCGTCACAGGGGGAATCCACCCATCTTCAGTGTCTCATGGTTGGAAATCACTTCCTTGTAGGATTATGGTGTGCTTGGGCTGTAATCTTGTTTGCCGAAGAGAACAGATTTAAAGAAAGGCAAACAGAAACCCCAAACACATTACTGTTTGTCTGTGATCACCATGGCTGACTGGCAGCAGAGGTTTGAAGTCAAAGACTTATACAGAGAACATGAGGAAACAATTTCAAAACATTTAATTCAAAGGTCTAATGCTTTAAATCTGCCACAAATATTCTGAAACACTTTTCATTGTAAATAAAAAGCTGTTTCGAACAAATATGAAAAAAATGTGGATATGTTTTAGTCAAGTGTTTCTCACCTTCCCTCCGTAAAGCAGTCACACAAAGACAAAACAACACACCATAGTGTGATAAACTGAGTCACTGTATTCAGTCACTCAGCTGAAAAAACCCAAAACTTTATTCTGACACAGTAAGTTTCCACTTTTAGCTGTTTCAAATCAACAGTGAATTTCACGGGAGAACAAGGAAGGGTTCACATCCCCTCCCCTTATGTAAACTCACGTGTTACATCACAGGAGAAGAGATCGACCATTGTTTTATGAAAAAAAACAAAAACATCATAGTGTCACTGCGTGACAGGCACAGATCAGTCCCCGCTGTTCAGCTTGACTTGAGAGCTCGGTTGTTGCGCATCCTCTCACTGTTAAAGCATGATCCCTCCAGGCACAAGCTGTTATTTGGCATGATGGTTTTTTTTTTCTTTTTTCACAAGCTCACGAGAAACATCCTGCGTGGATGGCAGCATGCGGAAATGAATGGAGTGCGCGTGTTTCATGGGAATTTTGGTGGCAATGAAGAAAGGTGTCTGTTTCACACCTGTGTTGAATATTCATGAATTGTTTTTTTTTTGTTTGTTTTATTTATGGGGGTGGGAGGTCTTGGGTTCTTAGGGGTTAAAAAAAAAGGCCATTTAGCTGCAGACAGTAAGGCGATCAGCTTTTTGACAACTAGATGACAGAACGTCGATAAGAAGGTCAAAGCGCCAACCCCTCTCTTCATTAATAAGGTTAACACGCTGCATCTTTTCCCGGTCGGGTGATCAGCTGACTGGAGGACTGGTGGTGGCCACCTTTTGTGGTAGGTCGTGCAGCTCGCCCAGGGGAGGAGAAGGGGGAGGAGTAGGAGGAGGTGTTGATGGTGGTGCAGTAGAAGCAGCAAGAGCAGGAGGGAGGAGGACTGTATCCAACGCTCCCGGGGAGAGAACGGAGCGCAGGAATGGGCTGACTGACCGGGGATCCGCCGTGTGCTTTCGTTGTCTTCAGTGATGGATGAGCCGAATATCCTGAGACGCCGCGGTCTACAGGTAAACGGAGGCTGGCTGCCATGACAGCGCGCGGTTGTGGTTGTTTCTAGGGAAACGAGATTAGCTCAAAGTGATGAGCCATTTGCCGACGATGCAAGGCATTGATGTCAGCGTGGCTTATGTGGCGTGAGCTTATTTTTCATTAAAAAAAAACAAAAAAACTTTCACCGTTGCTCTTTAGATCTGTGCTTTATTGATTAGATTATGTGGCATCGTTAGAAAATATTATGTGCACTGAGCATCTTCCCCATGCCCTGTGGGCATCCTTTCAGGAAAGGTGGAGTCCCACGAACCGCAGCAACGGGGACACATAATAAATTTTATGAATGTAAGGTGTGTATATCAGACCTGACCTCACTACTACTTAGCTATGTGTTTATTTTGGAGCTCTTTCTGTGTGCTTTGGACAATCTGGTTGCCTTGGTGATCTGGAGCACAAAAGCCAATGGTTCCTGGAAGACTGTCAGAAACATCTTCTCCTGGGTGCCATGTTCATTTGAGATGTTCACAGTCAGAATAATTAAGTGTTTGTTTTTGCTCCATTAATGTCTGTATTTTCTGAATTCATATAGTAGGCAAAGCTGCATTGTTTCCACCCAGGGTCTGTTGAGGCGGTAACACTGATCATCAGTCCAAACTGGGTGTTCCCATTCCCTTGTCTCTGTTTATAGTAACTAGCCTTTTCCCACCTTGCATTCATTGAATTTCGATGAAGTGGAGCAATGCAGTTACAATAAAAATAATGGTCATGGTGTAAATGCTGTTTCAGTGCACAGTTCTCCCTTTTTTAAAACCATCTTTATAGTCACTTTCTCAATTTTCAGACCACTGGAGGTAATGAAACAAGTGCAGGTAGTCTCAAATTCTGTGCACAGACTCTCGCAGTGTGACATGGTGCCACCCTGTCCTTCAAATCCTGACTGGCAAGAGCAGTTTTACAGTCCTCTTAGCTGAAACTCACGGACCGAGGATTTGCAATTAAATGGCTACAAGGCCCACTTGTCATCGCCAGAAACTAGGCCATTCAGCAGCTAATGATATTTACATAGTGCCGATGAAAAAATAAATAGGAGTGACACAGAACAAGGCCACCAGGAAAAACTGCAGCGTTATTATTAGCACCTTGTGACTGTAAGCATGAAATGTACTTCATAGCAGTGTATTCAAAATGATAGGTGTCCTCCTTGACAGCAAAAGAAGACCTTTAAGATGTCGATGCCAGTGATTTCAGAGGAAAGGTGGAAGATGTCCCCACCACCACCATCACATTTTTCTTAATTCAACCTTTCCCTCTTCTCTTATAGAAAGAACTGAGTCTTCCTCGTAGGGGAAATCTGTAAGTATGTCATCTGGGCAATTCTGTGCATCTTTCCCTCTTTGTCCCCCTTTGCACCTTTTTTGTACCTCAAACCAGGCCAGTCAGTTGTCTGTCACATGTGGGCTTTATTGTGCATGCATGCTGCTTTTCCTGACGGTAAACATTTACTTCTTCACATCCTGAAGTGCAGGAACTTCTTAAAGCACCGAAGAAATTTGGCTGAAAGATAGAGCAGGCTCACTGCCCAAGACTGGTTTTATGTAAATGTTAGGAGGGGGAAAACAGAGGAAGAGAGTGGGAGACATTGTAGGTCTCAGTGTGAGAGAATCAATTAAGCCGCTTCTTCTTTTACTGAAAGAATCCAGGCTTTGAATCTGCTTTTGTATTTAATGCTAGAGTTGATTTAACATCCTAGTGCCTATATCATTGTATATTATTAGCTGAACTGAGCGAGCAAGCTGAGCAAGATCTAACAGGTAACTGCTTAGTTGTGACTGTTTATTTATTTTTTTGCCAAATGTTTGACCTGCACAAAATTCATACGTTATTAGATCATCGTTACAGCTCATTTCACACATTAGGAGTAGAACAGCAGTGATACATTGGAGTGCATGAAGAAAGTTACCTGAGAATTTGTTGCCAAACAGAAGCCGTTCTGGTTAAAAATAAATAAATAAATACATGTGACTCCAACTTGTCCAGGGACTTTCCCTGGAATGGGCTAGAGCTGAAGCCAAGATAGTTTCAATAGCTGGGAATGAAAGGAAATATCAGAATCACTGAATAATATGTATTCATCTCAGCTGACGGCTTCAAAGATCTTTAGGAGCTAGATGTGTTTGTGTTGCTTACCTACACTTGTCCCACTGCCAGTATAGTGTTGTGAGACAAAGTTATGTTTGTGCAATAAAATCCTTTGTATCCCATTGTCTCTGATGTCTGTTGGCCAAGTCAGGTGATTTCATTAAGGCTTTTCTGTCTTCTAATATACATCTATATGCATATATTGCTGTATTAACCTTATACAGGACAAAAATGAGCACCATATAAGTCCTGACATGGGTCAGTCTATGTGTGTGTGTGTAAAGAAGTTAATTTAATATATTTACCACAGTTAATACCTGTATTTTAAAACGTAAGAAAAAAGACTTAAACTCTCCGAACCATTGTTTTATATAGGCTTTGAAATCAATAAAAGTCGCGAGGGTCCCTATAATCTCTATTGAAAAAATGTTACCTTCAAGACTATCGGACGCTCTGAAAATAGTCTTTCTAATTTTGATATAACTTCTTGTCAAATGTTATATTTATTGTTTCTATTAAAAAATAAAAGAGAAGAATTAAAAATAACAGAAAAAAAAGATTTATCGTTGAAAACGCGTAATTCCTTAGATTTTTGTACCGGATGGATTATTTGTGTCATAGCGTTTCAAACCAGTATTTCCGACAGGACGTGAAAGCATCAGAAATCCCTCCTCCTGCTGGCGCGCGGCGATGCGGCTGCGCGTTGCGGCAGAGACGTTGCTGTGGTTGAAAGTTTCTGTCCCCAGAATAACGCTTCACGTTTTGTCGAAGCTAGTTATCGGTCGATAATGTTGCACCTCGTGGGAGACAGGCTGTCTCGAAAATTTTACTGGTGACATTGAAAAGGAGCAGCGTGACCATGGCCGTCGCAGTTGCTAGCACCGCCGAGCTGCCCTGCCCGGGGTCTGGGGTCAGTCTGTATCGAAGAAGCAGAAAGGAGTTTGTGCCTTTGGAGTCGACATACTAGCCTAACGGCGACTATAATACCAAATCGACAGGGGAGACTGTTTACCGCGATGCCCCCTCTTTAACGACAGGATACTAATTCTCATATCGGATCGGATTTAGCGGTCACCTCCAACATGTCTGATCAAAACTACTACTGGACCGTGCTGCCTAGCTACAAAACTAGTTTTGTGACCGGGGCCATGATGAAAAGATCGAAAAGGTAACAAAACCTAAAGCCTGTTTCTAACTAGAAAATTATCCTTGAAAATGGAGACGAATGTTAATTAGCCTCGACCAAACTGCTGCAAAACGTCTGGGGGGGGGGTGTATGTTTGTCATCGGCTGTGCCGTTCAGTCTCTGAGAAACAGCAATTTGTTGAACGTCGTAATTTCGAGCTATTTGATTCAAGGCGCTTAATGGCAACCTCCACACTGTCTGCTAATATAGCCGCTTCACAGCTCAGACATCTGATCCCTCCGGAGGATCTGTGATAGCCCCTCAGCATGGCACTGTATGTGTCGGTTACATCCGCCCTAGTTTTTGTTTCCGACAGAGAAACGTGGCCATTGTAGACTGTTGTGTGTATGTGTGCGGGCAGGCTGCATTGTCTGCTGCCAGCTGTCGCATAAAGCGACACCAGGGCCCACTGCTGATCGGTGCACTGATGCGGTTAGTGGGACAGTAGTGTTGTAAACGTGCTTTCATCAATCAGATAAATCCAGTCAGCTCTTAAGGTGTCTTAGCCCTTAATGCACTCAATATGTCTTTGGCAGTCAGTGAGTTCATAGTGATCTTAAATTGTCGCGTCTCTACCTCTCACCTCTTTGTCATAATCTGAACACATTATTGTTGGTTTGCTGGCACAATTAGCCTTTGTTACAGTGGTGTAAACAGCAAAAGCTGCAGTTTATATTGCAGGATTTTAAAATGTAAATGCACTGCTATTGAGTGAAGCTTCAGAAGACCGCCATTAGCACGCTGAAACATAGGCTATCTGTGGAATGTCAAACTATCCACTCTTTCCATGTAGTTGGGGGGGTCATGCATCAATCAGTGATGTGGCCGATCCACCACAGTGTGAGCTGATGAAATTGGCTTCAGTTAACAAATGCAGCAGACATAGTTAACACGCAGGCCTGTTTCAGTGGCCTACATTCATCATGTTTCATGTCTTCCTGCAAGATCCATACAAACCATTATTGTTAGTCCCAAATATCAGTCGTCTTATGACTGCTAGCTGTTGATGAAGCGCTCACGTGGTGTGCCAGTGTGATACAGTGGTGCTCTCATATCTTTTTCGGTACAGGTTCTGGAGTGTTTTTGCTTATATTTATTTTTCTAACAGGAGCAAAATAGCGAACCTTCACAGTGTTTCTGTGGTTGGAGGTGTACTGTAGACACTCTGAAGCCCAACTCTTGGCACACGTTGACCCTCTCATCCTTCTGTTTCTGTGGGACTTTGAGTCTTTTTGGGTTGAGGGGCCATATAGTTTGTGAATCTGCCTTTGCACCGACCCAGAAATGTCAGGCTTTGTTGTCGTCTCAGCCCCTCAATTATTTTAGGTCACTGCCAGAAGGAAAGGGAGACAGGATCTACTTCACTGACATGAAACAGAAAGCATTGAGATCACAAACGGGGGGAAAAAACAAAGAAAACTGAAAAGAAGCCAAAACTGTAATCTTAATGAAAACATAGAGTTAACACCTGCGTGCAGAAACCTGCAGGCACCAAATACAAACGTACAGGAAATGGACAAGATAACACTGGTACTCTAAAGTAATGTCATACTTGGACTGGTAAGCCAAAAAGGCATTAGGTTGTTTGCTTTACTCCAAAAGCTGCATCAAAAGAGCATTTTAAACTCTACAAATATATGCAAATTAGAAGAAAACCAGCCCAATGAGCAGGAACACTGTTTGTAAATTGAAACCAAAAAAAACGATCAGGACAAACAACACAGACCAGCTTCAAAAATACCAGCAGAAGTGAAACAACACTTCACAGCTCACAAAGACCGAAGTACAAACATGTGGACGGTGTGTCATGGCCTGCTCAATTATATCAGGGGTCACTTGGACCATTTTATTTATTTCCATCATGATAAAACAGCTTTCCAAAGTCCTTATTGTCTAATCAGGCTCTGCCAGTAGTACTGATAAGTAATATATTTCCCTTATCTCACATGACAATACTCTCAGGCGTCATTGGATCGTACTACACTGCTCAATCCAGACTTCACATTATTTACTGATTAGAAGTGGCTAAAAGAAAAACAAAAAGTTTAATTCCTCTAAATATTAGAGCAGGTAATGTGTAGTTAGAGCTGATGCATAAGAAAGAAGTTGCACTCAAGTTGGTTTGTTTATATATTTACATGCAAACATGTTTGTAGTCATGCATGCATGTGTATGTTTGTATGTATATACATAATTACAGTGGCATTACTATTGTCAGCACATCAAAAAAATATGAATTCAGAGGCTGATCGAGTTTGATTTTTTTTTTTTCCACAGATAAGATTGATAAACAAAGTGTGCTTGGATCATGTTTGTTACAACACTGCATAAAACAGATGTTCACTCTCTTCTGTTTGCTGCTTTCCACTCACAGTTCCCGTAACAACAAGAGAAGGAGTTTGGCGGTCGGGACCCCATCGCCCACGCTGTCACGACCGCTTTCACCTCTCCCACTCGCCACAGGTACTTGTGTTTCGGTTTTACCCGTTTGTCTGCTCGCCTCAGTGCAGGGTTGATTGGATTGGCTCATCAGAATTCCTGCATTTAGCCACCGCTGATTGCGTGTGAAGCAGAGAAGTTACAGAGAGTGGAATGTTGAGGAGAGCACAGGATTGGCTGTCTCATGTAGGATCATCAGTCTCAAGTTTGTTTTGATGCTGTATGTCGTGAAGCAATCTCTAGTTTACCTCTGGTGCTTTGTTTTATTTCCTTATTTCTCATAATGTGCCCACAGTAGAGTGCAAAAGCCATACAATGCTTTTCCTTGTGATAATTTTTAATGTAGCCCCCTCTAGGCTTCCTCATCATTTGATCTCTCCACTTAAAAAGTGTCATTCCGTGTATCACCCTTATTTGTGACTTGTCCTCAGGGACAGTGGAAGTCCTTTAATGACCTTTTTAGCAGTATGCAATATGGTGTGATTGTACCACATACCCCCTGCTGTCTGTTGACACAATCCTTCTTTGATTAGGACAGGACAGGAAGGGCCCTAGATAACTTTGTGTGTATGCATCATTGTCATTAAAAGATTTGATTGTTTCAGTTTGAAGTTGTAAAGGAAAACCATCTGCAAAGTTGACCGTTGCACACTGATAGTGTAAAACATTAGGAAGCCAGTCCAGTTATTCTGTACTTAGTAATATGCTTAGTTTCCTTCAGCTTCCTCTCAATTTTCAAAAATTTTGTTTTGTTTTGTTTCCTCAGCTGGTAGCAGTCCTTCAGAAAGCCCCAGAAATGTCTCTGCTAGCTCTTCTGCCAATTTCCAGTTTGCCCGCAGGTAAGAATTAAATGAAATGCTTTTTAATATAGTCTTGGTTTAAACCAGGCACATTATTGCAGTAGTTTCTTTTCCGTAATAATATCAAGTGGAAAATGACTAAAACAGACATATTGCTACCGAAAATCGTGAGAGAATCGTGATCTCAATTCTAAGCCAAAAAAATCGTGATTCTCATTTTATGCAAAATCGTGCAGCCCTAATATGTAGTCAGTGGAAGTTTATTTTTATTCTTGGCCCGCTTTGACTAAAACTGAAATCAGAAAAAATAACCAAGGGATCTTTGGTTCGGTGGAAACTGTGTGCACGCAAACTGAACATGCACTGGCTTGTTCCCTTTGCCCCTCAAATCGAGGCAGTGGAGAACCATGTCTGACCAGCTGAAAGCCCCCAGGGTCACTCACTTACTGGACGTGGGTCTTGGCATTTGTCAACCCAATTAAGGAGGCGAGTTGGTGTGCGTACTCATTACTCAGGGCTGCTGTGATTATGGAAGAAAACTGCAGAGCTTGCCTTCTCATCACGCGTGCCGTTTATAGACTCGCTGGGATTTAGAGGAACATTAGCTGCAACCAGCTTCCTCAGTCAGCAGCGGAAAATAGTGTGGTAGCCTGTCTCTAAGAAGACTTTAGTAAGGAACAGCAACATGTATACTTGAATGTAGGATTTTCAAGAACACTGTAGTTTAAATGTATGTGATGACCGACTGTCCCAAATGTCATGAGTTAAGCTGCAGTGCAGTATGCCATATTGCACCATAGAGCTCAGGGATGCAGAGGGGAAGTCTTCTTAGAGGACTGCCTTGTGCAGCTCATCTAAATTTATTGGCATTTTTAAGCTGCCAGAGTGTAGACAGATGCTGTGACTGCACTTTTGACAGCTCCACTGGGTTTATTTGTTATTCACAAAAGCTTCGTAGCTCTGCTTTTGGTGCAGTTATTTTTTTCATGTGAACGTGGAGTAGTCTTGAAGAGTAAGGACGACCAGTGCTCTGGTCCACTCTGATTTATTTATTTTGTTCATTTCACAACTAAGCCATTGATTCCAGTATTGATTTGAAACCTTTGCCTTTATTAGTGGCTTCTTACAGCAACATGTTACAACATGTTGTACATATCAGATAGGGATAGATAAGAAACCATACGTGTAACACAGCTCACTAACCCTCAGATCCCTTCATTTTCACTGTCACCTCTAATTTAGCAACATGTCCCCAAGAGCTGGTTTCTCAGAGAAACTGCATTCGACCATCTTTTGTTGCCACAGATTGACTCCGTGAAGGAAACTGGGCCACTTCCTCAGAGTGTATTGGATGGAAAACTATTGGGACAGTGGAGATTTATTTATTTATTTATTTGGTAGAGAAAGGTTTAGGTTTTTTGCAGTGTCAATGAGTGCATTGTGTGTCTGTGTGCATAGTGAGAAACTGTCTGTAGGCCTCAATGCTGCAGTATGATAGCAGCTTGGCAGGTGTTCAGAAACAGCAAACAGCCACTGGCGTGGAGTTCTGTCAGACTAACAGGACTGTGACTTTGACAGGCAGACTTAATCTGTCACTGTCATTAAACAGTGTTTATTTTCTCTCTCACTTCATGCCTCCATTCGCCCCTTCTTTCTATCTGCATCTCTCGCCTCCATTCCCTTTTTTTGCATCTGTGTAGTCAACTGGCCCGGACTGAAAGGTAAGAAAATGACTAATTGCTGTTTCTTCTTCTTGCAAAGACTCAAACATCAAATGTTGTCTGTTGGCCTTTTTAGGCTTTGAAGATTGGAATGAGTCAACAGGATGTAAAGGTTTTCATATGAGCCTCCACTGAGCAGCTTGTTATTTGTGTGTGCTTGTTTGTGTGTGTGTTTTTTAGCAGGGCGGATGGGCGAAGGTGGTCGGTGGCATCTGTTCCCTCCTCTGGATACTGCACAAACGCACCAAGTTCATCAGTATCTGTAAGCGGAGAAGTATCTCTTACTGTCTGTCACTTCTTTCCATCATCACACATTCAACCTCTCTCTAAACCACTACCTTGGGGGCATTTAGTGTCCACTTTACAGCACTGTGGTGTCTTGCAAACTTCCGATGCTGACTAACTGAGCTGTAAAGCCCATCAGCTTACGAAGTGTCATAAATCTGCCTATAAATGATTGTTGATTTTACAGAAGACCAGGGATGTCAAACTCATTTTACATCGTGACCTACATACACATCTAAAGCTGGCCGGACCAGTGAAACTCCCCATTCTGCTAATATGGGGAGTTAAAGTTGGGAAGTTAACCTACATATTTAATCTCTGAATATAAAAAAGGGGGCGATTTCAACTGTATGTCTCATTTTCTACATGATAACGAAATGCTAGTACATGAAAGAAATGTGGTGGGATGACTCTTGGACCTAAATTGTAAGAAACAAATATTAATTTTACATATAGTCTAAAATTACAGCGAAAAAACTGTCCAGGTTATCCTGTGATTATAAAACAAAGATTTTATCAATTCACAAAAAATGTGGACCCATTGTTGAAAAAAAGAAAAAAGAAATCTCTGTAGTAAATAGTGGAAAAACAAACAAAACAGGAAAATATCTGACATGGATTTGCTGGTCCCCCCCCCCCCCCTTTGTAGAACACCACCAAAAATTGTAGATGTTATGAAAAAGAACGGTCAACACTGTAAACATAGACTCTGTGCACACAACCCTTTTTAAAGTTATAAAATGCTCGATTGTCGACATGGCAGAAGTCTTCGAAAAATAATTTACATTAATAAAAAAAGTGTATGAATAATAAAATTTGTGTAACTGCCAAAATGTTTGGCTAGGTCTGTAAAGATTTGCTCATCACTCTGTAGCTGACAGCTGGTCGCTGGACACTGCAGGCTTTGGTTATGACGATAACGTCCTCTCCTTTTGCGTCAGTGTCCTCTCTCCCACTGAATGGCACTTCAATAGTTTGTTTCAGAGTTGAGTAGTTTAAGTCTGTGGGACAGTCTGCTAACTGTCCTACTTTTGTCTTCTCCCTTATTAGCAAGGCGTCGCCACACAGCAGGTATCTCGCATGTTTGATTGGAGTTTTTATCCTGAGGCAACCCCACAGGGAATTTTTCACAGATCTTTCACGTGAAAAGCAAAAAGATCTGTTCCACTGAACCAATCTTACCACTGCTACCTGTAATTTTTACCTTTTTTAAAATTGGTATTTTGTGGTTACTGGTCACCAAATCAGTCGTAGTCTCTCGTGAACACCACTTGAAAGCAGTAATTAGCCAAAAATAGAAATTTTAATAGAATTGGCTTGTGTTATTTATTGGTTAGTTTTAGCCTGTTGCACATACCGTACAAGGAAGGAATACTAGAACAAAGCTTCCACAGTGGTTGTGAGATATTTTAGAAGTAGCATCAGCATTACATAGCTCGTCAGAGTTACTTCACTCTATCTTGTTCATAGAAAAGGAATGTTTACTGTGTTTTAGCATTTAAAAAAAAAAAAAAATCTTACTGACTCACAGTTTAGAACTTGAACTTCACTTTAAACATACCGGGTCACTCGGCATAAACAGTAGTAGAGAAAAGTTTTGTGGTTTTAGTCTTTGGTTGTTTTGGTTTTTTTGCCATTTCCTCTGTGACAGCTTGTCTTTCTCAGATTGAGTTGCAGTCGACATAAATCCAGACTAACTGCAACCTCCTTGGCAAGGAAGCAGACTGCCAACTTTTTACAACTAGCTTTTAAGTCTACGGGGGGTTTGGATGATTGTTTTTGTTACATCTACAGAGCATTCTTGTCGCTTTAGCGTTATTATCGCTACAAATTTATGTGACATTTTTGATTATAATTAGTTTTACTGATACAGTAAAGTGGTTGGAAAACTTCACACTGACAGCTTCGGGCACCGGTTGGTTTATAAAGCAGCTGTCTGGAGATGGATGCTGGTATCCTTTTTAATGACTCAGGCAGCCATAACAGGATACGTCCAAGGATGATGAATCCCTCCATCATCGACCATGTGTCATATTTTCCACCTTGGAGAGGATATGAGATTTAGTCCTCAGATGCCTTTTTCCCCAAGTTTTCCTAGAATTATTGAAACAGTATTAAATGTGGTAAAAAGTAAATTTTGTTGTCATTGTTTTGTTTTGTTTTTTAAGTCAAAAGGCATAAAAGTTTTCTCATAATGGTATATTTCTCTACCTCCTATTCAACAACAACAACAAAAAAAACTTGGGGAAAGGGGAAACCAAAACACAGGAGGTTGTGTGAATTATTTACCATGTGTCCATCATTAAATGAATGACATCACACCGAGACGAACTGAGTTGATCTGAGCGTGTCCTCTTTTGACTAAGGGGAAAGTACGGGAATAATAAAGCTTATCATTACAATAATACCGGTCCTGTTGAAATTTGCCGTTTCTTTTTCCTGGATGACATCACAAACGAGCAGGGGCTGTACCACATCATTTCCCTACTCAGCTTTCCCTTTCAGGAATACCGCAAGCACACTTTGTGCTGCCCAGTTATACCCGTCAGCTGTTTGCCGATGTCTTCTATGGTGATTATTAGGATTTTATCTCTAAAGCCATCGCTGAACCTGCAGTTGGCTCAAATGGAAAACAATACCCAGCTCATGCGTCTCTGCTGAAATTCTGTATGGCCAACCACATGGCTTTGAGACGGTGAAGTCAGCCCTCCCTGTACAATGCCCCTTTCAGGCCTGCTGTCAGTGAGGTCTTTATGCAGCTCTTAGTCGATTCTGACAAGTCTCTAGTTTCCTGCTCAGCGTAGCCCCTTCACCCCCACCCCCACCTTCCTATCACTGCTTTGTCACGTCCTTGCTCTGTTGCTTTCTTTTCTTTCTTTCTTTTTTTTTTTTTTCTTTTAGTGTCGCTCACTGTCTCGCTCTGCTTTTCTTTCTCGTTGGCTCTTCTGTTTTTCCTCTGGCCAATGAGCCACTCTTCTCTCTGCTCTTCCTGGGATACACAAGATCCTAGCCAAATGGGAGTTCTCATAAATTCCAGGCAGTGTGTCACACATCCTGACTTGGAAAGGAAAAAAAACAAAGCAAAACATTCACACATGCTGCCTGTCTCCATGTGTGCTGCGTGAAAAGGGCGAAATCCTACTGAAAAATGCTTTGGGGAATCTATAAAGTTCACCGAGTCTTTCTTTTCATGTAGGAAGGGATTCATGATGTTTTTTACATCACAAATCAACTCTCTGCATGTCCATATAAGGTGGTGCATCTAATTAAGATCTGCAGTGGAACATGAAAGTCTTTAAGACTTCGGTATTAACAGGATAAAGAGTGAGTCGGCGAGAGCAGACGTGTGAGTCTTACCAGAGGAAGCCTTTTAACACAGGATGTTATATAATCAAAGCACAGCCCCGCCTATGTATGAATATTTAAATAAAAATAGATAAGAGTGGTAGTGGCAGTGGTTGATTGCTTGTTTTGTTTTTTATTTTGTTTAAAAAAGAATCAATAAATGCAACTTAACCATTGACCCTACTTCCCTGTTGTTGTTTTTTTTGTTTTTTTTCTCTTCTCCACTTTTCCCTCCCAGTCCTCTTCTTCACAGGAGTTGTTGCACCAGTTGCCCTTTCAGCCCACGCAAGAGGATCTTCACTTCCTCTTCAAACATTTTCCGAGCCCAGAAAGTGTGGCAGATGAAGAAGGAGCCCACCCCATGCCCCCTGTCAGGGTCCGCTCACGCAGTCTCAGGTAGCTTTCCTATACTATATGCTGATGCAGCATATAGACTGTCTCTGTTACACAAACATTTCTGTCATACTTCACTGGGCCGTTTGTTTTGAAAGGGTGGAACCGAAATCCCCCCAACTGGCTTCAGTCTCGTAGATTTAATTATGTGCTGCAGTAGCAGTTGTATACAGCAGCTTACCACACACACCACTTAAGCACAAAGATAAAACTGTTGTGCTATTAAAGGCTTATTATACTAACTGTACATTCTATATACCCTTACATATCAGTTTATTAGATACACCTTAATAGTACTTCATTGGACCCTCTTTGCCTTCACAACTGCCTTAAAATTTTCATGGTTTAGTGTCAACAAGGTGCTGGAAACATTGCTCAGAGAATTTGGTCCATATTGGCATGACAGCATCACTCCGTTGCTGCAAAATTGTCTGCTGTGCGTCCATGATACAAAGCTCCATTGGGTTGAGATTAGGGATGGGTACCGTTAATGGCACTGGTTCTGACATAAACAGTAGTAAACAGACCGAAAAGCAGCGCACATTTCAGTGCTTTATTTTGGTGCTTTTTTTTTTTTCTTCCTGAGAAGTCATACACTTTGGATTCTAGCCAATCATTTGACTTTTCCAAGGATAGTAGGCGGGCCCAGGTACGTATGTTCTTTTAGAGCAGAGCTACAGATTAAAAATGCCCAAGGCGAAGCGGTCAAAAGTCTGGCTGTACTTCACAGTAAAAGATGCAAACTCAGCAGCCTGCAACAAGTGCTTTAAGGTGATACTGTGCAAAGGAGGTGACACCTGGAATCTGATGAAACACCTGGCGACGCATAGCGTTTTTTTAAAAGCCGAGAAATGCACCGTATTTGATAGCTTGCTGCAAGACTTCACAACAAGCACATCTGCTGCGGGTGTGGTAAATCTCCATTAGCGAGTTAGCGCGGATCGCCCCGTGCGTGGGGCTGGACGGTGCTTATCATTTTGCAGAAAAAAAGAGACTGCTAAAAATGAAAACATAAGAGGTTTTTGGACAAAGTTTGTGTTCTCTATTCTTTAAGCACCGTTTAAGCACCGGCACCGTTTCGAAAGTACCGATTTGGCACCGGTATCAGATAAAACCTGAACGATACCCATCCCTAGTTGAGATTTGGTGAATACAGCGAGCTCTTTATCATGTTCACACCAGTCATCAGACCAGGCATCATTTTTCATCGGCTGATGTTGAGCTTATTTGAATTGTAGCTTTAGTTTCCTGATCTTAGTTGAAAAGAGCGCCACTTGTTGTGGTCTTGTGCTGCTAAATTGTAGTTTCAACTAAAGGTTTCTCTTCACTGGTGTGATCATATGTGCCATATTTAAACTGAACTGTGCTCTAAATTTTCCCTTAAAAAAAAAAGTATGTTCTTTTTTTAAATATGCACATTTTCTCACAACAGAAAGAGAAGATCTGCTAACGGGGTATAAAATGAAAACCTCAAACTTGTAACTAGCGTGGCTAACATGCTACCCGTTCCTGCTGCTTTACTACATACTCACCAAGTAATCAAAGCTTATAGTAAATAAAATAACTTTACCTGTTAAACAGGTAAACAGCAAATGTGAGATAGACTGTGCTAAGGTTTAAGCTCACAAAGCTTGCCACCTTAAGTAGTTGTAGTTGCTCTCTTTAGAACATTGTAAAGTTGTATGTGAATGAGCACTGCCCTGTTTGGTGAGGCTGCCACTCCACCCCAGTCTAACAAAAGTAGGCTTAATGGTTTTTCAGGAGATATTTCGCACATGATTATAAAAACATGAATTAAATACTGTCTGGAAAGAATATGTTGGGATAATTATTTAATGTGGCTCTGGAAAAACCCTCTGTGCCATTTGTGCGTGATCCCCTGGATTAGAATAAAAACTTTTCCTCATCATTTGGCATTGCTGGACTCATCCCTCTGAATAGCTGCAATGGCAGGCTGTTTTGAGGTTGCTGTAGAGTTTTTATGACAGGCTGGGGAGGATTTTGGCAGCCTGTTGATGTGGTTGCTTTTTTGGTGACGTGTCCATGCCTGTGCCACATGCAGTAATTCGCACTGCATGTGTACACTAATACTCTATAAGTACATCTGGGTAACTCTAGCAATTACATCGGAGAGAAATCTCCCCCTTGGGTTTTACCTGACCTTTGCATAGTTGTTAATGATGCATCTAAATCAACAGCAGCTGATTGACATGTGTCGCCGTTGTTCTAAATTTGCTCTACAAGTTGTGTAAAAGGATTTCTTGCAGCCTCAAAATAGTTCCGAGTGGTCTAAGCAGTTGCCATTACCCTGAAATAAATTCATACCGCGTGTGCAACTGTTGTGGTTACCCAGAACGAGTTAAGTTCATGTCGCATATTGACATTATTGTCATTTTTAGTATGCAACGTAGTGTAAGGGAGCACCCAGGACTGTTATTTTTAACATTTGTGCTGACAGTACATTGATTTGGAACTTGTAAGGAGGGTTTAAAAAGACCCCTGCGTGTAACCGAAACCCTCTGGGTGCAACACGTGTGGTCGTGGATGGTGCACATGAGAGCCTGATCTGAATTATGTCAAACACGCTGTTTGTATGACCTAGAATGTTAGTCAACACTTTAATTGTTAATGTAGTCATAAAATGTTATAGCTTGTTGTGTGTATGGCTGTTCAGTAAAGATATAAATGTTGATTTCATCAGTTCAGTTTGCCACTTAGTTCAGTTGTTTTTCATTTTATTTTAGTTTGGTCTCCATTATTTGTTAATGGCATTTGTTCAAAAAAATATCGACATTTGTAATATTTTTTATCTGGTTTTTGTTTTTTTCTCCTTTGTCTTCTTTCTGTGAAGCCCTGGACGGACCTGTGGGGTGTTTGACAATGAGATTGTCATGATGAATCACGTCTATAAAGAACGTTTTCCTAAGGTAGCTCCCTTTCTGTGTGAAAGTCTCATAATCAAAGTTAAAATCTTCAACTGCTCACTAAATGGGTTAGAAATGTATGCAGTACTGGTTTGAACGAAGGCTTTCATTTTTGTTTCCCAGGCGACGGCCCAGATGGAGGGTCGGCTGCTCGACATCATTGCAGAGTGTTCCCCGGACACCGCTCTGCCCCTGGCTGATGGTGTGCTTGGATTCATTCAGCACCAGCTGGTGGAGCTCGCCAGAGACTGTCTGGACAAGTCCCAGAATGGCCTGGTGACCTCCAGGTACTTCATGGAGCTGCAGGAGAAATTGGAGAAGCTGTTGCATGAGGTGGGTGTCTCTCATCTTTAGTAAATGATTTTTCATCTTTTTCATACAGAGAATTTTTTTTTCTCTTCTTTTCTTTTTCAAACAGTCAGGGAGTGTTGGTTCTTTCTAAGATGTTTCTAGCTGGTGTTATTGTTGGTAGCTCAGATTGCCCTCTGGGACATTGCATGCTGTACTACAGCAGCACTGAGGACACTGAACATTGAAATGAAAAGGCCCATTTCCTCTGTTAATATTCTGCTGATTCCACTCCATCCGTCAATAATGTTCTGTCATTTTGTGTTATTACATAGGGGTGTGCAGTGGTCAAGTGTTCAGTTTTGTAAGGATTGTGTATTCTACAGCAAAACAGTGGTTTAAATGATTATTTTGTCATATAATAATTTCTTTAATTAGTATATATTTTTTGTGGCCACAGAAATTGTTTTGACCCTTCTCCACATGCTAAAAGGCATATGTTGAGTTTCTTGCTAGTGTTGCTTTTTCATAAAGGTGTTTACAATTTTTTAGTGGATTTTTCTGTGTTTAGCAGGGCAAGAGTTTGTTTTAAACTGACTGCTGACTAATCGCTCCTCTGACTGTTTCACCACCTCTATCATACACTTTCTGAACCTGCGGTTTGATCAAGGCAAGGCGCTGTTGGATTTAGATAAGCAAGAATGAGTGTTAAAAAGTCAAATGTTTTTCCATTATTTATAAGCCTGGCAGAGCATGCAGTGAGTATTGATTCAACATGTTGAAAGACCAGCCCTTGAGCCCTTGAATCACCACCAGACAATGTAAGGGGATGAAATGGATGCTAAAAATATCACCCGACAAGTGCAGACAGCTTCTTTGGATGAGTTGTGGTGGCTCATGGCTTTTGTCAAATGGATTAGGTCACTATAATAATCCATCACTTTTTGTTCGGTTTAGGCGTATGAGCGCTCAGAGAGCGAGGAGGTGACCATCATCACCAAACTGGTCAAGAAGATTCTCATCATCATCTCCAGGCCTGCCAGGCTGTTGGAGTGTCTGGTAAGACTCAATGACAGACGCAGTAATAATCACAGGTTTATGAGTGACGTAATAACACTATGTCCATCAGCTTAGATCAGCGGTCCCCAACCTTTTTTGCGCCACGGACCGGTTTATGCCCGACAATATTTTCACGGACCGGCCTTTAAGGTGTCGCGGATAAATACAACAAAATAAAACTAGTACCGGTACCGAAAAAAAGAAGATTTATTCATAACACACGTGAAAAGACCCAGGAAAACCAAGTTAACGATAAAAACGATAACAAAATAACGCTGAAAACCGATAAAAACCCTGAAAATCATACATTTCACACCTGAGCCTCAACTCTCGCGGCCCGGTACCAAATGACTCACGGACCGGTACCGGTCCGAGGCCCGGGGGTTGGGGACCGCTGGCTTAGATGCATGTGTGAAAGTTGACTCATACATGATGTTGGCATCTTGTAGTAGCGATTAATTTGTGCAGTAATAATAACCCATCTTACTGTTTACTAAGCCAAGTTCACCTTGCTAGCCTGGGTCTGTTGTTAGTAAGGTGCCAGTGATGCTCCAGTTTTACAGGCCAGAAAAAAAGCCCAGATTGGAGCAGAAACATTTTTCTGTCATTTTTAATTGTATTACAATGTTTGATCCATCGTTTCCCGATGTAATAGTTGAAGCTTTTCTACATATTATGTCAACAAAGTAATGTATATTTGAGTGAAACCTGAACTATGTCTTTCCTTTATTTTTTTATATTTTTGAATCCAGGAGTTTGATCCAGAGGAGTTTTACCAACGTTTGGAGGCTGCAGAGGGTCAAGCCAAAGTAGGACAAGGCATCAAAACTGATATTCCCAGATACATAATCAGCCAGCTGGGCCTTACCAGAGACCCCCTGGAAGGTGCAGATTTAAAAAAAAATTAAAAAAAATGTATTTTTATCTCATTATTGCTTACTTCAGATAAATTTGAAAACCCTAATGCAGTTAGCTTAAATAAATCATTGTGAACTAATCTCGTAAGATACAGTGACAGTTTTGTGATTTTTAACTTGATTCGCACTGGCGTTTAATAAAGTTGGATCTGTTTTGTCTGCTGACGTTACAGAGATGGTTCATTTGGAGCATACTAGCCCGATTCACAGATCAGCGAGCAGAGAGTCTGATGACACTGGAGAGGCAACATCTGCACAGGTATAAGCTTACATTAAACGGTTACCAAATACATACAGTGAACCCTAAAGTGACCCAGGAAGAACAGATGGCGCTCATGTCTCACCTATTTTAAAAATATTCCACATCCTTTAGATTAGATTTATTTGCTTTAAGATTCTCTTACTAGTTTTTAAGTCACCGAGTGGCAACCTTTGTTGATACGGTGTTGATTTCTTAGGGTTTTTTTTTTCCATATCTGTCACACATAAATGATCATCAAAGAAATTTTATTACTAAACACTTCTAAACCTACCTAACCCTCTGTGAAAAAGTAATTGCCCCCTTAAATAACAAATTAACTGATTAACCACATTTTTTTGAAAAACTGAATTTCATTTCACAAGCTACATTCAGGCCTGGTTACGGCCAGACCTGCTGAATCAAAAAATCACTTAAATAGAAGCTGTCCATCAAAATGAGACGGGCTAAAAGATCTCAAAAAGTAGCACATCATGTCACAATTTAAAGAAACAGCCGAGGGGAAAAAAAGTCACTGACATCTGCTAGTTTGGAAAGTTTGCCAAAGTGAACCACAGTGTGAGCCATTATCCACAATGGAGAAAACTTGGAACAATGGTGAACGTTCCCAGGAGTGACCTGCATTGAGGACTTATCACAAAAAAAACTAGAACATCATCTAAAGACATGCAGTCCTCAGTTGCCTCAGTTAAGGTCAGAGGTTATGATTCAACAATAATAAAGAGATTCTACCAGAAAATCCTGAAGGAGGATGTCTGGCCATTAGTTCATGGCGTAAACCAAAGATCACCTAGGTTATGTACCAGCACAATGATTCAAAACACACCAGCTAGTCCACCTCCGAATGGCTCAATAACACCAAAACAAAATGATAAATAGAGCAGATACAAAAGCGCTTTTGCACTTGTAGTGCTTGAACCATAATAAAAGCTCTCGAGTGGCTTAGTCAAAGTTTGGGCTTCAATCAGACTGAGATATTTTGGTATGACCTTTAACAGGCCGTTCATTGGACGGTTCATGCTCAAACCCTCCAATGTGGCTGAAATAAAACAATTCTGCAAAGAAGAGTGGGCCAAAATTCCTCCACAACAATGTGAAAGACTCTTTGCCACTTATAGCAAACACTTGATTGCAGTTCTTGCTGCCAGGGGTGGCACAACCAGTTATTAGGTTTAGGGAGCCCTGTATTTTTTTTTAAATACAGGGCCAGGCAAGTTTGGATAGTTTTTTTTCTTCTTAATGAATGAATGAAATCATAATTAAGAAAATTTGGGTTGTCTTTGTTTAATATTAAAATGTGTTGGATCTGAAACATTGAAGTGTGACGCATATGTGAAAAACCTAAGAAGTTTGGAATAGGCAAATACCTTTCCACAGCACTGGATGTATTAGCAGGTTCCCAAAATCCCAGCCTTCAGCCTTTCGCTGTGTGGATTTGGCATACTCTTTGCATCATTCTTGTTGTTGTTTTTTTGTTTTTTAAATCATTTTTCTCTAGCACTTTGTCTTGCATGCATAAAAGATGCGCCAGTTGATAAAGCAGAGCTGAATTGTGTCTGTGACAGGATTAACTGTGGTGGGTGACGAACTTGACGGCTGTGGCATATGCACCAAAGAAATATTAAATGCCATTTGGCAGAGCATGCAGAGTATTCTTGATTCAATGCTATTTAAGTGATAAATGGAGCTCTCGTTAACATGAAAAAAATTCTCCAAAAGTAACACAGCAGCTGTAATTTTTTTCCTCTCCCCCTTTCTCTTTCTCTCTCGTTGGGATTTGCGTGATTCAGAGCCGTGCAGCCTGCACCCCTCCTCGTAGGAAACCACTGGAAAGCGACTTTGAGACTATAAAGCTCATTAGCAACGGCGCCTATGGGTGAGTAAGACAGACTTCTTTGTTTGCGTTTGACTGAGTCAGTCGCACCGAGAACCACAGAGATCTAAATAAAAGTGGAAACTAAAATGTGGATGTGTTTTTGTAGTATTTTTGTGTTCAGGCTGGAATTAGTCAGGGCAGTTTCATTTCCAGTCTGAACTGATATTTACCACTATGTGATTCCCACAATTGATTTTCTTTGTATTATCTCCCTGCTTTCTTTGTTGTTGATTGCTGATTATTTATTCTGTCTCTCTTTGTGTTGTCATTGCCTCTCCCCTTCCTTTTGCCTCTGTTCTCTCACATAGGGCCGTATTTCTGGTGCGCCACAAAGACACTCGTCAGCGTTTTGCTATGAAGAAGATCTACAGGCAGAATCTGATCCTTAGAAATCAAATCCAACAGGTGTTCGTAGAGCGAGACATCCTCACCTTTGCTGAAAACCCATTTGTGGTTTCCATGTTCTGCTCTTTTGAGACACGGAGGCACCTGTGCATGGTTATGGAATATGTGGAAGGTACAGTTGGCTCAGACTGTAGACACATAGAGACACATGCACACCAAGCTCTTATATATCTACCATACAAGGTACACCTTTAAGTCTAAGTCACCTGACCTGAAAGCGTTTTTCATGGTGGCCTCATTTGTGTTTTTAAGGTGGAGATTGTGCCAATCTGTTGAAGAATATCGGTGGACCTCTGCCTGTGGACATGGCCAGGATGTATTTTGCTGAGACTGTCTTGGCTTTAGAGTACCTTCACAACTATGGCATTGTACACAGAGACCTCAAACCTGACAAGTGAGTCAGGCAAACGGATGAACAAGGAGAATATTCTTATTCCTTCCCCCCTCCCCCATATTTCTTGTGAACTTAAGGCACCGCTAAATAACTTAAAAGCTTTCATCATTTTTAAACTTGCAGTGATCTGTAGGGAGATGGAATCTTTCTGAAGATAGAGCAGAATATTCTCAAACTTTGAGTCTTTGATATTTTTTTTCTCTAAAGATGAAATTCCAGTGCTTTGAGGGCAAGCATTTGATGTAACATGAAACATTTCTGTGCTTACTTCCTTTGTAGTTTGCTGATCACCTCCATGGGACATATTAAACTGACAGACTTTGGACTTTCAAAGATTGGCCTAATGAACATGACAACCAACTTGTATGAAGGACACATTGAAAAGGATACTAGAGAATTCATTGACAAGCAGGTTTGTCTCTTCTCGCTTGTCTTTTTTTTTTCATCTCCTCTGATTTTGAGCTTATCTAAAATCCACCTTTTCTCTTTAACTCTTTTTTTTTAAAAACCTGTCTACAGGTGTGTGGTACTCCAGAATATATCGCTCCAGAGGTGATCCTGAGGCAGGGCTATGGGAAGCCTGTGGACTGGTGGGCCATGGGGATCATTCTTTATGAGTTCCTAGTGGGCTGTGTGCCTTTCTTTGGAGACACACCAGAGCAGCTCTTTGGTCAAGTGGTTAATGGTAGGAAATCTTTCAATTGAACTCATAGTTAGTTATTTTTATACACGTAAATCCAATCCATTTGTCATCCTCTCGCTCAAAATTCTGCAATAGATCTCTGTATTTTGGCACATCAGTCCCCTGGGCTTTGTAGATACCTTTAATTCCCTTCGTTGCATTCACTCCTGTGTTCAGATGATATTATCTGGCCGGATGGAGAGGATGCCCTGCCAGCTGATGCTCAGGACCTTATCACCAGACTTTTGAGGCAGAACCCTCTGGAGCGCCTGGGAACAGGTTGGTGACAGCATGATTGCTGATGGATGAAAAACCTTCTCTGGGCCTCGGGACAGTGTGACTCTGAGGTGGCCAGAAAAAGGCAAAAACATGCTTTTTGTGACAGATGTCTCACTGGGCGTCTTACCAGGAGGTCATAGTCTGCACAAGGCCTCATGTGGAGGAATTTAATTTTAAGAATTTAAATAAAGTTGGCACAGGTATAAGGAAGGATTTGAGGTCTTCTGTGTGTTTATTTGGCAGATTATTCATTAATAGAATTTTACATTAACCAGGCTTGATAAAATTGTTTCCCATAGACTTCCCATAGAGACAGAGAGGTCGACGAGTTCACAGTAATCAATAAGCTCTCTGGAGCTTTCTGACTTAAATGTTTTAGACTTTAAATTTCCTCTGTTTTGACTTTTTTACACTTTACACTTTGTTTGTGTTTAGGTCACTGTATGGATTAGGACCTCTTTACTTTTCAGGCCTTTTAATTATGCACACTTTCAAAAGATCATTAAGGTCAGCTGACCAGACGCTTTTGGTTGTACCGGGAAGCTGGTTAAACCACAGATCAGGCCTTTGCTGTAACTGCAGGTAAACTTTGAAGCAGTCCGTTACACTTAAGTTATTTGAAAACTCATTTTTACTCTTGACATTTAAACCTGACGGAGACTTGACATTTAATGTCTTATTGTCCTATGTTGCACAGCACTACAGCACTAAATGCTTGTTTTTAAATTTTCTTATTAATTAACTTGAATTTATAGAAAATAGCAGCAAACTAGTTTTACAATAAGCATAAAGCCAGAGACCAGGAGAATGGAATGAAATTCAGTTAAGTTTTATTTTTATAGCACCAAATCATGGCAACAGATGCCTCAAGGCGCCTCAGTGCAACAAAGAGTCTGGCTGGGGATCAGACAAGCTCAGACTCAAGTCTGGGGACCTCGATGCCCATATTTGAGTTTAATAACTTCTTTCTCCAGGTGGGGCCACTGAGGTAAAGATGCACAATTTCTTCCTTGGCCTGGACTGGAACGGTCTCCTGAGGCAGAAAGCTGAATTCATCCCACAGCTAGAGAGCGAGGAGGACACCAGCTACTTTGACAGTATGTGGATTTACTAACTGTGGGCCTTTTATGAAGTAGACGCACTGCATTGTTAAAAACCTGTGAGGAGACGTTCATTTGGAAATGAGCTCTCAGAAAATGGATGCTTTTATGAGCTAAATTTGTAGCAATACAGCATGGTGGTAATTTTAATTTGGATAGGAAACTGTTCCCAGTTTGTGATCATTTATTGCATGCCACCATGTTTCCCTCCAGCCCGATCAGAGCGATACTGTCATCTGGGCTCAGATGACGATGAAACAAATGATGATGAATCATCTCTGGAGCTACGACAGTTCTCCTCTGTAGCCCACCGCTTCAGCAAGGTACTCGTTACTACTCATGAGTTATAATCAATATTAATACCTGGTTCATGGAACAAAGCAAGACTTTTTGTTTTGGTGTTGTCATTTGGTTAATGAAATACCTCTGGTTGTTTGTAGGATAAAAGAAAATCCCTTCTTCTTTAATCCATGCCACCTTTTTCCTCTTAAACTCCAGGTGTACAGCAGCACAGAGCACCTGTCCACCTCCACTCCATCCAACCTGAGCCTGTCGTCATCAGACCGAAGCCACAGCGAGGAGAAAGAGGACCGATGGGAGGGCAGGGGAGTCCTTTCCCCTGGTGACGGACACAAACATTTGGCGAGTGGAGACAAGAGGGCAGATGGACACAGGGGGAGGTGAGAGCATGGAACGAGGGAGAGTGATGTCCTTATTATGAGAACAAAACTATCACAGCCCTCTCCGTATTCACAAAATATAATAGGAAACGCTTCAACCCAATACGAGAGACTATTTCAAAAGGGCAAATTTTATAGAGGTCTTTTCACGTCGTTTTGTATTAAACCAATGAGCCATTCTAAAGTTCCCCCAGTTGGATGTTTTCTTGCATGCATGTCAGATGGAGGCCTTTACATTGCCCACGGGTGTAAACACAAGTGATATATCCATTCAGCGTTTACTGAAGCCTCCCTGTGTGGTGCTGAATGGAGTGAACCATTAAACCATAAAAGAGAAACAGGATATCTAAGAAGAAAATTGATAAAAACTACAAAATACCAAATAAGCTCATTTTGCTGCAGTTTTCGAATAAAATATTTAGGGCTGCAGCTATTGATTATTTTATTAATTTAGTAAAAGCCTTGACATAAGAACACCCCATGCCCCCCTTTAGATGTTTACTGCTTCCATATAAAAAGGACGGCTGGAGTCAGCCTTCAGCTCATCTTCCTATTTTAATGTAGCTTTACTTCTGTAGCTTTAGAGCTGATTTTTTGCTGTGTAAAATAAATGGTGGTGGATGAAGAGACCTTTCTTAATGTCTGAGTTTGTTGATCAGGTGCTTCAATGAAGGAATCTTGCTAGCTGTTTCCCAGTAATGGTTTTAATGGTGATTACAGGAACAGAGCTGCTGTTTTGGACACTAGAAACACTTTTGTCTTTCACTAAACCTGAGCTCAACATCTCAGTATCAGCCTGTTAAACTGTGTCATCATCACTATTGTTGTTGTGTTATCAATGTTAAACGCTTTTGTTAAATGTTAAATCGTTTACCACAGAGCCGCGTGCATCGAAGCAAAGAATGTGCGTCAAGCATTTTTTTTTTTTATTTCAAATAATTGAACCATTCACATTACTCAGTGACTCGTTGCAGCCCTATATGTAATGCCCTTTTTAAAAAAAGTAGTGTCAGTTCTTCTTGTTTTTATTGTTGAAAGACATTTATTGTGTAGTTAGGAAGGAAACTGTTGTTTACTGCCCAATTTCTAAAAGAGAAACTTAACTAAAATCTGCATTTTTATTGGACCTGCGTTTTACCTTTATCTTTCTCAGTCTCCGTCCACGTGCGTCATCCAGCTCCTCTCAGTCGGAACGCAGCACCAGCCCACTGGTAATGAACAACACCCAGAGCTTTGACATCATGCCTCGAGTTGCCATCCCTGCTGATGAGGAGGGTAAGAGTATTATAGAGTATAATAAATGCAGAAACTACCTTATCTACTTTTTTTTTTTTTTTTTTTTGCTGCTGTGAAACACTAGTACTCACACATTGTACCCACTATTGTAGATGGGATGGTTTCCAACCTGCGCCGCATCCGTCTCCGGAGCAACAGCACAGGTACGAGGCCATCCTTCAGGAGGGGGGCATCTCGACGCATCGCACATCAGTTAGAGACCCCAGAGAAACCCAGGTCCCCCTCTGGAAAAGTCCCCAAGTCTGCGTCAGTCTCTGGCCTTTCACTCATCATTACCCCAGGTATCTTTGCAGGATGAATGCATTATAGAAAGTGTTTGGAATTAAAAGAAAATGGTGACAAGAAACAAGTGTTCATGTGTTCACAGTGCCCTCTACAGCCTAATATTGTGTAATTATTGTAAAGCACATTATTTATATTGAAGTCAAGATTAGAACAGTGTTTGTTTGGTTTTAATTACTGGATGCAGCATTTTAAAAACAGTAGTGCTTACACTTTATAAAGACTCAGCTGTGTTTCTTCCTGCTTCTCTTTTGCTCCTAACTAGATGACTCAGGAGGTCCTCCTACGAGCCCCAAATCTTCTTTGTCCCTATCATCCAACCCCTCGTCCAGAGACTCGTCTCCCAGCCGCGATCTGTCCGTCAATGTCAGCTGCCTCAGGCCTCCGGTGGTTATCCACAGCTCTGGGAAAAGGTTTGGGTTTGCGCTGCGAGCCATCAGAGTCTACATGGGAGACAGTGACGTCTACACCGTTCATCACATGGTCTGGGTATGTGATCTTATCTGGTACTGACTAGATTTATACTATATTGGGAATCAAAAGCATAGATGTTTAAATAACTTTATGGCCTCATTTTCTGCGCTGGCCCTAAAAATGAGTGAAATCAGCATCACCAAGCTCAGCAACATGCAAACACTGAGAGACTGTTTGCTAGTTTTTAGGTATGCGTAGGTATAATTTAAAACCAAATGACTGAAAATAGTTTCCAGCACATGGCAAAGAAATTGTGCCATCTGCTGGTTTCCTGTTGGAACATGTCAAACTTTTTCTTTTACTGAACTGAGGTTTTAAACAAAGCTTATGCAATTTGGTATGATTCGTTTTACATTCTTGTGATTTGACAACAGCTGCTTCACTCAACCAGAAAGCCAATAGTCAGACTCATAGAACCCCACAAATTGACCCTCCTAACTCTTTTTAAAAAAAAAAATGCCTTTATAAAAGCCTCTTCATAGCCTTTCACTTTATAGGAGAATGGGTACTCTGTGGTCATAATTTGATGGACATGGTCAACAACAATACTCAGACAGGCTGCTGCATGTAAACGATGCTTAGTCAGTACTAAGAGGCCCAAGCAGCCAAAAAAATATTCCTCACACCATTACACCACACTGAACCGTTATTATAAGGCATGATGGATCGATGCTTTGTCAACCATCTGAACGTTGCAGCAGAAATTGAGACTCATCACCCAACATTTTTCCAATCTTCTGTTGGCCAGTTTTGGTAAACCTGTGTGAATTGTAGCCTCAGTTTTCTGTTCAGGAACAGGAGTGGCACCCACTATGGTCTGCTTCAAGGTTCAGAGATGCTCTAATTAGTTTCATATGAGTCTGTATATACCTTAACATTCACAAACGCTTGACTCTCATCTGGTCCTGAGGTGGGGTTGAAAATTGTAGGTGCACTCACTGTCAGAGCCCTGAAGCTGTAGGACAAGCTGCCTGATGAAATCAAGTCAGCAGACTCAGCGACCTCTCTTAAATTTCTTCAAGAAGCATACCTTTATTCATGAAACCTTTATGCTGCCGTGATACTTTGTTACTATACGTGGCATTTTTTTCACACAACAAGTTTAAACTAAGTAAACCAAAAACACTAGTTTTACTAATTGCATAGGTGAAACACAGCAACAGCCATTTAGATGGTTGCTTTACCAGTAATTGTGAGGTTGTGTCTGTTTGGATCTAGTGCGTTGAGGAGGGCAGTCCTGCACACGAGGCAGGATTGAGGGCAGGTGACCTCATCACTCACGTCAACGGAGAGTCGGTCCAGGGTCTCGTACACACTGAGGTGGTGGAGCTTTTGCTTAAGGTATGTGGATAACGTGTTGTTGTTTTTTTGTTGCTTTTTTAAAATGATCATTATAATGTATGGAAGATTAAAACTGTCAAATTAAAGAAAGAATTTAAATAGAAATTTCAATTTTTTATTTTATTTTATTTTTTTGCGACAGAGTGGCAACAAGGTGACCCTCCAAACCACTGCTCTGGAGAACACGTCTATCAAGGTTGGACCTGCTAGAAAAGCGAGCTACAAGGCCAAGATGGCCCGGCGGAGCAAAAAGAGCAAGAGGAAGGACGGACAAGACAGGTACACGGGCAAGAATGAAATCATACTGAAGAATTGGACATGTTTTACTCCCGCTTGAAGCCTCATGTTAGATCTCAGATAAATAGCAGAGTTCCTATTTGCTGATTTTACAATTATAAAGTCGGCAAATGGAAAAAAAATTGTGATTTTTTTTTTTTTTTTTTTTTCATTCTGCAAGTCTGATTCGTGCATTAAAAACCTTAAAGCCTCCGAAAAGCTTTTTGTAAGAGAGATGGAGTGATGCTCCTAGAGAAGCTTTGATCAGCATTACAGTAACACGAGTTGGCTCCTTGTCTCAGATGTAAATGATGTAAATTTGCTTTTTTTTTTAATTTATTTTTTTATTAATTTACTTTTGTAGCAGACGACGCAGCATCTTGAAGAAGCTGTCTAAGCATACACCGCCTCCACCCATGCAGAGCAGTCGTAGCTTCTCTTCGGGGTTCCACCAATCATCTAGTGACAGCCTCTCTGGCTCACCAACACAAAGCCTCTCTCCTGGGCCTTCAACACCTTGTCGCTCCCCAGCCCCTGACCACTCTGGAGGTGAGAGAAGAGGACGATCGTTCTTGTAGTGATATAGTTGTCTCTTTCTGGAGGAAGTGTATCCACTAAATCTAAACTCTTTTTTTCTGTTAGATTCAAGTTCTTCTCCTTGCTCCAGCTCTCCAAACTCACCCGTACCACAGGCTCGTCCCAGTTCTCTTCACGTCTTGGGTCGCTACACAAAAGCTGGTCGTTGCAAGTCCACCAGCAGCATCCCTCCTTCGCCTCTGGCCTGTATCCCACCACCCCAATCTCTTTCTCCCCAATGCTCGCCATCTAGCCTCCCAAGTCACCCCAAGTCCCTGCACAGTTTTCACGGCAAGACTTTGTCACCTCCTACAATCGCTCGTCATTCTGTGCGTCCTCGCAGCGCAGAACCGCCGCGCTCACCGCTGCTCAAGAGAGTTCAGTCAGCAGAGAAACTGACTGGTGACAAGATGACTGGGGGTTACCACGGAGATAGGAAGGCTTACAGCACCCGACGTCACACTATGGAGGTGCCCTTGTCTGAGGGAGAGGGGCTGGAGGACCTAGAGGGAGACAAAGCTACAGGGTTTGTTTGCGTAGGTGAGCACGGCCGCCAGGGCCTACACATTGGAGGACAGAGAGGCCACCAGGACACAGCCAGCGGAGGCAGCGATCACCACCGCTCTGCTGCCTTGCCACAACACCGCAGCACCAACAACCACTCAAAAGAGATGGTGGTGATGAGGAAGCTGGCTCTATCAGAGCGCAGAGACTCCTTCAAGAAACAGGAGGCGGTCCAGGAAGTGAACTTTGACGACTTGGAGGAGGCGGCTCTAAGCCCCACGCTTCCTGTCACACAGTCAAAGGCGTTCAAGGCATCCTGGATCAACTCGTCACAGTCGGAACCCAGCGGCAAGCTGGGATCACAGGGTACCACACCGCAGAAACCCAAGTCAAAAGACAAAGAAGGGCGTTAGTTGTTCAGTTTTATTTCGCAGGGATCACAGGTCAGAGAAGATGAGGCTTTGACCTGCTATCGTACTTGCATTTAAAGGCCTTGCATGTGTCCAGAAAACTGTGACCAAGTCCCACATCATCACAGAAACAAAGAAGAGTCTGCATTTCTCAGTACCACACGCATCCTCCAACACTGTTAACAGATTAATGACTGCCAAACGATGTTTACTTCAGAGTTGCTCGATTTCTCTCTCGGTTCTCAAATCACTGTGGCGCCTCTAACGGATGTAATTGTAAATATTTGTTGTTTTAAACGAAGAAACTTATTTATGACTTTTTAATGATTATTTGTTTTTGTTTTGTTTTTTAATTTGTTTGTTTATTGTTTGTTTTTTTTAAGTTGCTAAAAATGCCTCGGACGCTTCAGCTGTTCTATTTTTAGGAAGTGCACAGGAGAAAAGCCAGGCAACAACTTCTCAGTGTGGTCTTAGTAGGTGTGGAGGGAAAACAAAGATAATATTAGTCAATATTGCAATATTCATATGATTCTTTTTTTTATACTGTTGTGTGTGTGCGTGCGTGTATGTGTGTAACGGGGTGTTGTTTCATATACAGACTGTAGTGCTCATCCTGCACTGTATATGCTAAAAAGTTCCATAACACGTTTTTTGCTGCCTCTCTGAAGAAATCTATCATGCGGATTGTGATCGTGACGATTCGGAGTCATTGTTTCTCGACGCAGGGCATGTACAAATCGGGACAAAAGAAAAATAACAACATTGCAACAGTTGTCAGCTAAGCTGTGGCGCCAAAGCATGGTTTAGCTTAATAATAGGTACTGTAGTTGCACATAAGAAGCCTCATGTATGCTTGGGTCTACCGCCACTGGCTGTCCTGTTTTTTTGTTTTGTTTTTGTATCCGTGCTGCCACCCGTCTGTAAGTTGTTTAAATTATAACCTGATCAACACGCAGGTGTGTAGATAAAGCTTTGTGGCTACCTTCCCGGCTGCTGCATCCGACCTCCGATACCTTTGTGAACCTAACCTCCGTCCAGCTCCTTACAAGCGTAGTCTAGCAGAAGTGTTTGCACAAGTCATAGCTGCCGTGTAACAGTGAGAGTACATTTATATTTCAGGGTGATCTCTTTCTCTGTGGGATTCAGAAATTGTACAGTGGATGCAACAAACAAATCTGGCTCACTTGGCTGTTTTTTTTTTTTGTTTTGTTTTTTTATGTGTTTTATGGATGAATGTTTACATTTCAATGCAAATATGTGGGTGGACTTCAGTGGAATCTGTTAAATTATTGTATGGGGAAAAAAGAGAGGGGAGGCGCAGGAGAGGCAGACCTGAGGCCCTGGGTGGATGAAGGAATGATTCAGTGGTAATCTCCTTTTTGTATATTTTGATATGGAAACAGTCTTGTTGCAGTACTAATTACCTTTGCTGTTGTATATCATATAAACAATGGTGGACCTTATAACAGCTATCAGTGAAATGTAAGGGTGGATGGACTCGTGTAAGATGTGAGTTAAGTGTCATGGCTTTAATCCCAAGTTGCGATTGACTTTTAAGAGTTGTGCATCTTTTTCATCCCAGTAAATCTCCACGGTTTTACTCTAGTATTTGAGAGCTTGGAAGTTTTGATGGATAGGCCTTGAATTCTTGAATTTGAGGCTTTCAGCTTTAAAATTTGTTTTTTACGGTGAGATATAAACAAATGGTATTTGGTTTTCCATTATGTACTCTTTAACTAGTTTTTACTTTTAAAAAAACATCTAATCCTGTTCTTGTTTTTGTTTTGTTTTTTTTATTAGTAGTATTGTTTTACTCCAAGAACTGTTTGGATTAGCAACTAAAAAAAATCAAACAAAGTGGTTAGAGAAGAGGAATTTGTTGATTGTTCCTCTTTTTGTGAAGGCTCACATCTATGTTTTGCAGTCAAGGGAGATTTAAATAAGGGATTTCTCAAAGAATTTCAGCATATTGAACCTTGAATAAAGGTTATGTTGTGTGAATGAAAACGTAGACCTTTTTTCACTGTACTTTAGGGAGAAATGTGTGTATGTGGGTTTTATCACTAAATTTCTGATGCAATATACATTTTAATATGTTCTTAGTGTTGAATTGCTTTATTTTTCATTGTAGTATCCCATGACTTTTGTTGGGTCACCCTGTTAAACTTTTATAAATCAGGCACAGGTCTGAGCAGCAGCCCATTTTGCATCAAATGAAGCATCAGAGTGAACTCCTTGTCTCTGATCGGCTTGTGCGTTCATGTGTATGACAAATTCACTGTAACAGCCCTCACCCTTCACATTTTTCACTTGTGTTTTTGTATTGGTGTGCCCCACCACCATCACCACTCAACCCCCTTGTCTCTACGTGGCAAACTGCCCTTTGTGAAATGCCTACCATGTGGGTATCTGGTGCAGACTGGTGTGACATTGTCTGTTATTCTCTTGTCTCAACAGTGCTTGAAATAAATGAATTTCCAGAGGACTGGAAAGTCCAAGACTACAAGACGTTGCACTTGTCATTTGTCCTCCTATAATAATATTTGCACATTTACAGTACTGTATCAAAAACTATAGTTTTTCTTACTTTGTGCACCCATTTCTTAATTATTTGCTTCCAAGGAGACAAACTTTCTTGTAATTCTTTAAGTGCTCTGGAGCAATAGTTCTCCATGATTTTTGAAGGTCTTTTCAAAGTTTTTTGGGGGGGGTGTTGGCTCCTTTTTTAAAAATCATTTTCAGTCCAGTCCTTGTACCCGACCATTTTAAAAGGAATTTTTTTCTTTTTCCAATTTAAAAAAAAAAAAAAAAAAAGATGTCTAACCAGTGTTGTGTAGCTGAAAACTTTGTACATCTTAGCATGGTATGCAGCAGGTCCTTAAAACATTTGAGGAAACTGGACAGTGGGAGACAAAATAAGAAGCAGCAAATCTAAAAACTACAGCAGATGAACCTGAAAATCATGTCCTTAAAAATGGGAAAAAGTTCCTCAAAGACCTGATACAGGACTCGGATACCTCTATCCCCTTTAGTTGATCCATCACTGTTCACTGAAACCTCATCAGAGGCTGTGTTAGAGATCAAATTGATGGAATTATGAATGCAAAAAGGAGCCTCAGATTTTAATCAACCATTTGGAATGCATCTAATGAGCAACAGCTTCGTTTTCGAGCATGACAATGATCCCAAACACCCTGCCAATTACAGGTAGGAATCACCAGTAGGCAACCAGCTGCCAGCGAGCTGAGTTGAATCCGCTAATCTATAAAGACTCCTTCACAGTCATGGCAGCATGTTGGCAATCTGCCTGTATTTATAAATTAGAAGTTTTTTGCAAACCTCCAACAACCTTCCTTTAGTGATTGCAGTCCGTCCAAGCCAGACAGCAACTCTTTGTGGAAAGGTTGCCTTCTATAAGGTGAGATGAGCCCTCTTGTTAATAGTATTTCCAGAGTATTTTCATTTATTTAATATCAATATCTGGTGTTCCTGTATGCAAGATATTGCAATACCATACTGTATAGATTTTTCCTCCACCCCTACTGCCAATGCAAAGTGAAAGCATCCCTGGGAAGAAAAGCAAATCAGTCATGGATTGGTCTCCGCAGAGCCCAGACCTCAAAATCATTGAAGCAGTGTGGGATCATCTACAGCCAACATCCAAAGAAGAGCTCTGAATCCTGGAGAACTATTCCTAAAGACTACGTCAAGAACTTACAAGAAAGCAGCTCAAGAGAGTCAAGGCTGTGCTTAAGAATAATTTATATTTGATGATGATCAAGTATTTTACGCTAATTAACACATTACAGCACATGGATTTAGCGCGTGGTTCACCGCTTTCTTTTTTCACATGAACACATTTCTTTAGTTTAAATGCAGCTCAAAACACACGATTTGGAGACTGTCTGCTTCAAATTTCCGTTTTGTTTTTTGTTTGTTTCTTTTTTTCGTCTCCGAGTCTATTCGGTGACCCCCTCACTGATGGTTCGGACGTTTCCGCTCACGTTCGTCACTTTCCGCGCACTCTTATATAGTTCCCACGCGCCCTCCTTCCCTGCACCGTGCTGAGCTGGAAAATGGCTGTGTGTTGGAGCAGGGAGTTATGAACGGGAAAAGAAAGAAAGAGCGAAAAGAAAGACGCGGAATTAAGAAGTGAACCAAAGGCTTGCTGGAAGTTTAGAGCTCACCGAGAAGCCGTCGTCTGCAGACAAGCCACCACTCGGAATCTTGTGTGCGACTTTTGCTCCGAACCCAAAAGTGCGAAGAGTCAAGAAATATCCGCGGTGAGTTTTTCCAAGTTATTGCACATTTCCAGTACGGCAGCCACTGTACTGGAAAATGGTGGAAGCGTTGCAAGTGTGCTCAGCGCACGCAGATTCACGTTGGTGACTTGTGTCCTACTTTTAAAGTTTAAAGGAGACCTACTTTTTTTGTCGCGCTCGTGTGCGTTTCTGTGCTCTTTACGGTGAAATGTTAACTTTAATTCGCCCTCGCGCCGCGCTGCTCTGTGCTCGCGCTCGCTGACGTACAAATGCCGAGTAAGTTTTTTAAGCTGCTTCAAAGTTTAAACCGTTTTCCCTGGCTTATTTGTTGACGTGAAAACGATTAAAAATGACTTGTCAAGTTTGCCAGAATTGGTGCTAAAATATTCTGTAATGTCAGTGTCTCATTAGTACTGTTTAGTTGTATTTTAACGCTACTAAAAAGACCCATTTGCAATATATTTGCAGTGTACTCCCTGTGTATACCATTGCTAGTATATGTTACTAGTGTCTTTACCTTGGCTGCAGACTATGGGAGGCCTAAAGTAGCTGAAGGCCTGACTAGATGCGTCTCTTACATCCCTGGTTTAAGGATTTGGCATCCATCGAGGAGTTAATGGAAATTGTGCCACTTGCATAATGAGACAAGCCACTCAACTGTGCTGAGACCCCGCACCCCCTGTCTTGTAATTATGAATCGAGCATTATGCAACCAAATGTCAGTCCTCCATTATATGCTTTATCGGTGTGATGCATGACTTGTGGCAAAGCTTTCATTCTTCTCTCAAATGTCTTGAAATGCTCTGAGTGACTGGCAGGGCTGTTGTATTTAAATGCCCCCCCACCCACACACACATACACAAACACACACACACACAAAATAAAAAGAGAGAGGAAATAGTGGTGCTTCTTGAAATGCCAAGTGACACCTCTCAGAGGGGGTGAAGAAAACCTAAACTAACCTCAAGTTCCAGCAGAGGCACTAAAGCTGTGGTTATTTTTGTTTGATGTCGAAGTTAACCTGAAATGGTCCTGTTTGATCAAAATAGCAGCAGAGTTCGTCTTTAAGGACAGTTTAGTCATGTCTCGCCTGGAAATACTGCATATTCTGTGCTTTGTGGGGTTGTGATTTTTTTTCTAACTTCCCAGAGACAATCATGAGTCTACTTAAAGTCCTAATCGATTACCCTCCCGACCACAACACACTGGACACAAATCTTATTGGTCACTTGCAATTATCTGGGACTTGTCTTTTGCTTTTTCCTGCAATTCAGGAATAACTTGCATTATTAAAACTTTGTTATTGTATCAGATTAAACAGATTCCTTTTAGAATTTGATTAGATTTGTTGTCATAAATGTGTTATAGATGTAGGCTGCAGTATGCTACCTGCATATTACCAATTTTCGGTCAAATGTAGTTGGTTATGAAAGGGTTCGGGAGCTTTTTTTTCTTTCTTTGAGGAGTTGAGGAGGAGCTAAAGGCACACATTATCTTGTTTGTGTCTGGTGTTTTCAAGTGATGCAGACTTTGCAAGTTTATCAGATTTAATTTCTTTGGTGAAGTGGAAATGTTTAAATCCATAATCTTGACCAGATGGATTGAAGTTATTGCTTCTGGTAAATAGACCGAGTCCTCTTTAACTTTAGAGCCTTGCAGCATAGTTGACTTTCCTGAACAGTGCAGTCTTGGTGCTAAATAATCTAGCAGATGTTTCTATTTAGCAAAGTGAGCTTTTCGGCTTCATTTGCGACAGATAGAATTCAGGTGAACGAAACTGGAATCATAAAATTCGTAAGAACCAATTTTAGTCTGGAAAGTTAGTCTTTGCAGGCTCCGGTGTTTTTGGCCCGTCCTATCTGCCTGTGGCGCAGCAGATTTTTCAGATCCATGTGGACAGATGGCCTGCGGCCAGACTGCATGCATGGTGGTTCTGTAGTCAGTACTTCCCCAGCAGGGCCGTGAAGTACCAAAACATGCATACACAAATACACTGTTTGTGCCCACATAAATGTCTGAACTTTTGGTTGCATTGTTGTGATTATGAAAGTCTTAAAGAGAAGAAATGATAGTAATGCTTATGAATAAAAAAAATCCCAGAACTTTGTCTGTGGAACAGGGAGTGATCTGTAATGTGACGTGTTAATCTTTTGTTTTGTTTTTTTAAGCTTAGGGTGCATTCCTAAAATCCTAAACTCCTCAGCTGTTTTTAAAAAAATAATTATTTGGTCAGACAGGTTTCCCTTGCCACTTTCAGATGCAGTAGTAACTACTTTCTTTTTGGCCTAGATGGATGTAATCAGTGTTTCCTTATTTTGGTGACATGGAGATGTGAGGGATCTTGCCAGTTAGCAACTCTTTGTTCACGCACAATCTCTCTAGTAGTTTTAGATGTGTTGTCACTTTTTGGGGAGCTTTTATTGCACTGCTCATTAAATTTCCTTTTTGTTTTCATTCTCTCAAGAAGATTAATATTACAAAAAATCATAATCAGCAACATGGTGTTATACATCTGGTGTAACAGCTTAAAATGTCACACTGCACCACTGTTTGAGGGGGACTAAACCAGCTAAGGGACATGGACATGTGTACATCCAGTATTGAAGCACTGTGTCCAGCGTGGAAGTGTTTAAATGTTCAAAAAGATGGACCTTCTCAAAGTTAAGCTTCTTGAATGTAATAAACTTTCTCAGACATGACCACTGAGCTGTTCAGGTGAAAGTAGTAAACTAAAAATGGCATATGGCAATGTTAGCCTCATGTGTCTGTTATTTACCACAACTGAAATAACCTGATTACCTATTACATATATTTATTTACTGTGTTAAATAAAAAAGTTCTTAATCATCATGAAATCATCATTTTTCTTCGCTATGACTGAAGTGATCAAAATTTGCATTTTGAGTGTAAAGAAGCTCACCAGCATCTAGATCTACATAGAAACTAATCTACCAGTTACAAACAGTGTAATTACTAATAATCTAACAATTATTATATATATTTAAATCACCGTCATGGATTGGTCCTAAGGAAAAATTGGCTACAGCGATACTCTACATGAACATTTCTATTTTAAATGTCATCCTCGAAATCACTTTCTCTTAATTGGCAAATTAGTCATCATGAACATCAAGTTTGTTTACTTTTGTTAAAACTGATGACCAAAAAACTCCAAAACAATGGTAATAACATGAAAAAGATAAATATTTGTTCACATTTGAGTTTTAGCACATGCCTCTGCACTTATATATAAACATTAGAAAAATTAGAAAAACAACCAGTAAATAAATAAAAGATTACTAAAATCCACTGATTCGGTTACACAAACCGATTTTACAAGTAATGATGATGTAAGATGTGTGGCATTTTGATCCTCGAGCAGTGTCAGTGATGCCTTTAATAGCTTATTTGGCATTTTATATACGCATGCTGGTGCAACAAACAGGTCAGCGCTGTGCTGGCGGACTAAACACATCATTTGTTTTCTTTAGAAAGCAGACTTCAGTTTGTAGGTCTCGATTTAATCACACCAATAATAAATGCAATATATAAAATGTCAGTTACCAAAAAAAAAAACCCACACAGTGAAAGACTAATAAATTATTAGTGACATGTTTTTAATAAGTATTTTATTTTGTATTATTTATTGTATTTTTTTAACTGTATCCCTCTCCCTGTGAACTCAGAAAAACAAACATCATCTCCTTTCATCCCATTGCACAGCTTCACTGTGACTCATGGAGTTTTCTCCAATCACACTTAGTCTTGAGTTTTTCCATGTTTTCTTTTACATCTTTCTCCCAGGGTTGCTGCACTTGATTTAAATCATCACTTCAATAAATATTACAAACAGTCATCACAGTTGCAAAGATGAAAAAAGTCAAAGGTGCTGGAAAAGTTGGAGTTGTTTAGGTCAGATGTTTTATCACTGCCTAGATACATTTTCTAATATTAGAACATTTCCTTGATTTGCCCGGTTTCTCTGGTGACTGGGGAGCACATGGCCAGAGCAGCAGCCAATCAGAGGCCGGGATTAGCTTTCCCTCTCTCTAGCAACAGTGAGTTACTCGCTGCCTATTCATTAATTATTTTCCTGTGGTCTTCCTCAGCCGTTTGGACTCTGCTGATAGCAAACTGCTCCGTCGCTCACTCTCTTTTCTCGCTGCTTTTTGCCGCTGTCTGCTCAGACTGAACGCAGAGTCTTAAAAAACGCATGGATCCACAGACACTGAGCTTTCCAGCTGCTGCTGTGCTGAACTGTGAGCTACTACAACACTGCCAGAGTAGGACAGGAACAGAGATGACTCCTCTCTCACCTTGTGCGACTTTTTCTTCTCTGGAACTAAATACTAAAAGAGGACTGGTGAATAAGAGCGCTCTGCCTTTTCCTCTACCTCCTTTTCTTCTTGTTTTTGCTGCTTTACTGCAGCCGGACTCGGACTATAAAGAACGAAATTATTACAGCAACTGGAAAAACGGCTGGACTTTTTCGCTGGCTGAGGATCGGGAGGGGGGGTCAGTTAGAGGCAGGACTCTGTGTGTTTGGGGGGGAGTGGAGAGCAGGTGGAGAGAAGAGGGAGGGAGTTTAGGGTTGGGGGGGGGGGGTAATGGTGGTGTGAGGATTGCGGGCTGTGGTTGGGTATGCCAGTGCCACGTGTCTAGCCTGGCACCTCTTGCTTCTCGACTCGAAGGATGTTGGACCGAGAGTCTGGCTGAGCCTGTCCGGCTTCCCTCTGAACCTAAAGTGGGGTGAGTTTTGCACTGTGCAGCGTTCTGTTATCACAGTAACTCTTGAACCTTTTTTATTAAAAAGACAACGTCCTTATTCACAAAGCTTTGCAGTGAATGTGCGTTCGCTTTCGGAATGTCGAGGGGGGTGGAGAGGATAATCTAGACTAAGGTTCAAAAGCATGCACTTTGGCATTCAAGGCTGCAAACTGGACGTTTCGGTGAATTTTTTATGCTTTTACCCAACTGTATTTAAGCGTCTGCAGTACATTATTCAAAATACTGTCCATTTATGGACATTTATGAAACGCTGGTACAGCGTCGGGCCTCGCAAACCAGGCCTGTGGTTATTGAGATTTGGACGTTTTGGAAAATTGCCCCAAATGCCTTGTTACTGCCATACCACGATGAAACTTCCATCAGTCGTTGTGCCACTTTCACCTTCACTCTCCACCTGCTTCTTTTCCTCTTTGACATCACGTCCAGGGAGGTCAGTAGAACCATTGTCCTTGATTGGTCCACAGACCACAGATGTCGTACTTAATCTGGAAACCATAATCTCTCTTTCTCGCCCACCCCGTCTCATCTCCCAGCATAGTTGCAGTTTAGCATTTAGCATTTTTAAATTTCAGCCGCTCGAAACTCGGCCAAAATTGCCCATTAATTTTTCCACGATTTACTGTGGATTTTATAATCGAGTGTTTCCAACATGTACTCCCAAAAAATGTAGATTTTTTTTTTTTAATTTTTGGTTGATCGACCGACAGATTTCATTTATTTACTTTAGTCAAACCTTTAATACTGATAATATTTAGCATTTTAAGACTGTTGTGTCGCTTTTATAGGATATATATTGCGCACTTGCGCTTGGCATTTAATTGGGCCTTGCAATCGGCTTTATCAGAGGACGTTCGTTACATTTCCATGGACTGACCTTTTTGCTATATGTGGAAGCCATGAGATAAGTGACTTCAAGGGGTGTAATATGAATGGTGATGGTTCACTGTGGTTTCTCAGTTGGCTGTCCATTCAACGTTCCCATCTGAAGCAGGCTTGGTACAGTAAATTTGACAGAAGTCAAAATATTTCTTAGGCAACACAGAGCTACCTTTTTTCTCTCTGATGGAGAGTGAACTGTTGCAGAGGGTTCTGCACGTCTTAGAAAATTCTGGTCGCCCTACAGTCGAGGTGCAGTCCTTATTTTCCTTTGCATGCCAGTTCAGCTAAAACCCCTTTTTTGGGGTTCTGTTAATCGTACGTGCTGTTGTGTGAGTTGAAGAGACGTTCATTTCACAGGAAAACTTATTGTTCCTGTGGAAACTGTGACGAGTCAGTTAAGGCTGTGAGTGTGTGAATGTAGAGTGGAGGGAATGGAGGCTCCTGTCCAGGGACCCAGTCTGCTGTTGGTTATGACGCAGCAGCATCATCCGAGCTCTCTGTCCTAACCGAAGACTGCACAAATGCATGGAGCTGTCGCAGTTCGCCATTTTCATGCGCCGCTTTAGGCTTCGTTTCACATAGATATAAGTCGCGTTAATTATTGCCATTTATCGAATAGATTTGACCTTTAATCCTTTTTTTTTTTTTTATTGTTTTTTTAAAATAGTTTTATTTACTTTAATTTTTTCGACTAAATTTTAAGTCTTTTTCCTAATTTTTTTTCTTAATTTATGCACTTTTTATTTCCTACAGGTCGGTCATTATTCCTGCCCCAAACATGTGGGATATCTGAAAGAGCCAGAGAGGATTAGAGACCTTCCCACCCTGGCACTCGTCCGCCAATCAGGCCACTTGAATTAACCGCGGAGAGCCAACGACCCGGGGCCTGTCACTAGGAAAACCCTTTTCCAGGCTGTTCCAGTAGCACCCAGCCAGCAGGTTTTTGCTGCTTGAAAAAGCATGTTGCCAACGATCTCCCTCTGCTCCATCATCTGGCTCAACCGGGGTATCAAGCTGAGGAAAGTGCACCAGTCCACCAACACCGGTCAGGTGTAAAGCCGCTGCCACTGCAGACACAAAAGCAGCAGAGCTCCTCGTTATTAACTTTTAAAAATGCTGCTGAGCTTCGGCTGACTTCCCCTCCTTTCATCCCCCCGACCCTCTAAGCCACTGTACCAACACCAGACTCTAGTAACTCAGCCACAATTTTGGTTTCAGAGGTGGATTTCTGTCTAGCCTAACCCTGTTGTTACAGCGGGACTCAGGCCGATCCTAAATCCTCGAAGCGGTGGCCATTTTACTTTTTGCCTCTGTCACAAAATGGCGGCGGAAGGTTTCCAGTACCGTGCCCTCTACACGTTCACCAAGGACCAGGACGAGGACTTGGATCTGCAGCCTGGAGACCTCCTTACAGTCAGCAAGGCCTCTCTGATGTCCATGGAGAACTACCAGGAGGGCTGCGTGGAGCACCCCGAGCGTCTGGGCTGGCTCCTCGGGTACAACGAGCGCACTAAGCAGAGAGGCGACTTCCCAGGGACGTATGTTGAGTATGTGGGCCCCATCAAGATGGCACTCCCATCGAGTCAGCCAAGGTCCCAGCGACCCCTGCCTGCAGCTCCCAAACCAGAGTCAACTCAAGGTAGGGGGCACTATTTAGATCATTTTCTTTTTTTCTGTTTTTTGTTTGTTTTGTTTTTTTGTTTATTTTTAGCAGCCAGTGGTGAGACGCTCACGGCACATCACTACTGTAAACTAAAGGTGGCCTTTAAAGTAAAAAAGATAACATAATAACAATGAGAAAAGAGTGAGATATCATTAAATTTTACTTTGTGGCATTTTTTAAATATCAGAATAATTTAACTTGCACATATGGGGATGTGAGCGACTAGTCGGGTAGGCGTTTAATCATTGATCCCCTTACTCGTACGTGCCAGACATGCTAGCTGACTAAATAAATTATTCTTATTTTATTAGTGTACAACAGCCACTGTTTCAAAGATGTTACAATGCTGCTGACCTCCACCCTGACAGTTATTGCTGCATCCTGCGCGCTCTCTGAATAGAAGCTGTGAACGAGTAAAGGTGGAATGATGCTAACGAGCGCTGTTCTGCTGTAGTTTGATGTAAAAACGAGTGGCTGTATGTTGGGCGCACAATTTGGCGACATTTAAAATATGATTTAATTAACGAGGAAATGATAAATGGTTTCATTAAGCTCCTAAAATATAGAATTTTTTGGGCCTGAATTTAAACGTGTCCATTTAAAGTAGTTTTAAGTGTTTCCTGAGGGTTTTCTGCCTCTTAGTCAGCTAGTCTCATTTTTTCTTGTTTAAATGTCTAGACAATTAGTTAGTTGGTGTTAGTTTGTTAGTTGGCCTTGAATGTGCAGAAAATATTGATGCAGAAATTTGCTAAATAATAGTTTGTTTATTTTGCTCCCTTTTACCTTTTTAAGAGATGTTTGGTAATTTTGAGCTGCATTTGTTTTTGTTTTTTGAGGTGGGGAGCTTTTTGGTCTTTGTTTGATAAGACAGTGGGGAGAAGACAGGAAAACTGGGACAAAGACCAGGGGGAGACACACAAACCTGGTGCTCCTTCATTAGCCTTACAGTGTAGAGATTTCTTGATTTTTTTTTATTTTTTTTTTTATTATTTTTTATTTTTGGATTTTTTTTTTTTAGGTCTAACAGTTAAAATCGCTTTTTTTTTTGTCCTCCCAAAGTTTTGAAAGAAAAACACAACTTCTCGCATGCCCAGCTGTTAGCAGCAGCTAGTTTGGTGTACTTGATGTTTTCATAAGGCTCTCACATTTGGCAGTGACCGCCAGTTGACCCTTTAATCTATACTAAGTAAGCTTTACCTCTGTGTAAGCGTAGCCAACTTAGGTCTGCGTTGAATAATAAAGTGCTAATCCGTCGACTGACAAGACTCTATCAGACTCTACTGGTCTGGTATTGATTGTATCTGTCTTTGCGGCTCTTGACACAGGAAAACTTGTCTCTGCAGTGCACAAAAATGCATGCCTCTCTTTTGCTGTGACCCCCTCCGAGTGTAATCAAGAATCACAAAGGCTGGAGGGCCTGTTGATGCTGTTTTCAATTGGACGTGCCTGGGTTAAGGATACTGGGAGGATTTTTTGGCACTTTTGACAAACTGACATTTTTATAGGTGTGTTTTTAGTTTGTACAAATGAGGAGTTATTCAACAGTAAAAGGAATACAACAGCCTTTTTTTACTCAGGGATAATGCTCTGCTCTGTCACACTCCTCTTCACTCCCATGGCTTTTATTAAAATACTGACATTTATTAATAATGCTAAGAATCTGCTCGGAGCTGCAGCAGCTTCCAAGTCAAACATTGACTTGGCATGCACTGGTCTACCTTAGCAAGCTCAAGTTCAAGTAAAACTTTGATTTGTGACCAAAGTTCTTCCACACTCCCAAGATTTCCATCAATTTCTTCTAATTTGCACTTCATTGCTTTTGGATTCAGCTGGTTAATTTATTGCTTCCTTGTTCTCCACATAAAACCACACATTCCTCTCCTTATTCTCTGTAATTCCTTTTTGCTCTTTTTTTTTTTTTTTTTTTTTAATGACAGATGTGCTCGTACCACTCTGAGCACGTAGGCTGTGAACTCTGAATTACCTCTGGTGTATCCAATTGGCTGATCATGGTGTATGGCCAAATACACGGGGGCCTCATTCAACTAGTGTCATTTTTATTTCTCATTTTTCATTTTTAGTATCATAGCTGTAGCACAAATGTCTGCAGAATTATCAAATTAGATTTTTTCATCCCGATACTTAAATAAAGGCTGAGTGAAGGACATGAATTAGGGAATAAGCAGGGGGCTTTCTCCAGCAGAAGCAGGTAAGGACATACTGTAAGTATCCCCGTGCTTTTGACTGACAGTGAGACAAACCAGTTGGGCAGCTGGCGCTTGTGTCTGTGATTTGGAAAGACAGGGGCAGAAGAAGCAAGTGAAATAGGGGAAGAGAAAGGGGGGAGGTGTGGGCGAGAGGGAGGCAGGGCAGTGGCTCAAGGAGGGGTACTTTGGCTCAGCACCAAAAGTGCATTGTACATTAGAAATGGTCAAACTTTACAAATATCATCTTCATTTCCTTGAAAGAACAGAGGCCCTAGACTTGCTGTGAATAGAGCTATTGTTGCTGTGGCACCATTTGCTATTCACAGAGATGGTAACATTACCAGTACCAGGCCGGGTGGTTAGGGGAGTTGACTGCTTTACAGGCTTAAATGCAACTAAGAACAATTCAACCTCACTAAAAGCTGTTAAACTATAATTTATTTGTGTAGAGCACAACAAGAGAAGTCATAGCTCAAGTGAAAATTATTATATGCGATACACTCACCTCTTCTCTGTAATCCCTACTTTTACAGCTGTTTACTTACTATAGTGGCTAGCTAGTCATTTTTGAGCATAATTTTAGACTCTAAAACAGGGGTGTCAAACATAAGGCCCGGGGCCAGAATCGGCACAGCAAAGACTCCAGTCCAGCTCACTGGATGTTTTTGGAAAATGTTAACAAGGGCATAAATTAATGGACTTTAAATTGTATTTTCATAAGTTTTCCAACTTATCCTACTGATAAAGACCTTCCCCACGGTCATTCATACTACATCAAAGGAATTAAATGATAGGTAAGCAAATAATTTAGTAAAAAAACAGGAACTTTTATCTATCTAGTATAGAATGCATGTTTTCACAGTATGTTTTCACAATGTATCCACACTAAAATAAATAAGATTTTTTTTTGAACGGGCAATTTCTGTGAATTAACAAAAGCTTTCTGCTTTATAAATAAAGGGCAGTCTTAGTAATTTTACACATTTATTTCTTACAAATTAAGCCCAAAGATTCATGCTGTTGATGTCTTTCATTTACTACATCATCATTTGTTTGTGGTGTAGAAAACCTGAGATGTGCTGTTGTAATTGCTCTACTATTTCCTGTATTATAAACAGGATTAAATATGCAGTTAGACTATGTTACAGTGACAGAAAGGAGATTTTTCACTGGTCTGACTCACTTAAGATCAAATTGGCCTGTATGTGATCCACAATATAAAATGAGTTTGGCTTCCCTGCTCTAAAAGCTATGTTTGTATTTTTATGCATTTATTTTTTTAGGACTAAGTCTGTAATATGTCTCCCTTGCTCTCCTCATGTGTGTACAAAGTGGTTCATTTACACTTGTATGGTATTTTTTTTTGTTTGGTTTTATTCAGATATTTGGATTTAATTAATTTGAACACTGCACACAGCAGCTGGAGAGGAAATGTTTCAGCCTCATGCAAAAGCTTGTAAAATTCTCAGAACCCAAGTGTATTTCTTTTATCAGAAGTCCTCCTGTTAACCATTATTTTCATCTCCATCTGGTGAAAGAAACCAGGTTACGCATTTGCATTCGAGAAACTGGGTTACCGTAGAATGTCGACAACAACTTGGCTTAAGTACATGCAAAAACTGCGTCATTGTTTTTCAGCAGTAGCGAGTGAAATGCAAAACGGAGATTTCTTGCTGGCTAAAATATGCAAACAGTTTTTCTGCTTTTTAAAGTGACATTGCGAGGGTAGGCTTGGCAGATGGTGTCATATAGAGTGCAAGCATTTTGTACCCAAAAAGAAACAGGGGGACTTGGATAGACTAACTGACTCACACTCCAGATGTGCTGCTCTTTTGTTGTTGAGTTTATAGAAATTAAATGTAAACAGAGAAAAAATGGACTCAAGATATTTCTCATCCTGCGACGGTAATGAGTCTGAAAAAAGGTTTTTTTTTCAGCCTCTTTACCTTCCTTCTCTCCTCTCTCTGGCCTCACTTTAACTGCCTGCTGAAGTGAACCATGGCTTGGCATTTTTGCAAACTCCTCCCTTGTTCTCCTACTCGCACCCCCACCCCTCTCTCCTCCCTCGTCCTCCTTCCATTTCTGCAGCCCTGATTCACATACTCGTCTGATAGTGTCTCTGGGCGGCTATAAACCATGTTCACGAAGCCAGTTCTCTGAAAGGAGAGGCCTCTCCTCCTCACTTTCTCTGCGCCTTACCAGGAAAACACTTTCAAAGAACCCACACGAGAAGGGTGGGAGGGAGGTTGAGACAGTAGAAAAAACAATGGGAAAGTTATGGAGAGGCTGGAAAGGGAGGGGGGCACGGGTTATAGGGTAAGCCAAGGCCACCCTATCCAACTGCAGATACAGAAAACCAGCTGTACTTTCTTTTCTTTGCCGATTGTTGTGGCATTCTCCTAATGCTACTAAATGCTACTGCCGTACAGGAGAACTTATTTAGGTGCGAAATTGTGTTACTGACGATTAAAAGCTTCAGTACATCAAATGTTAACTTATGTATTCAGTGCTAGGCCTTCATTTATTTTGTAGCATGTATTGATTGACCTTGTTGACTAGTGAAAGCACAGGAAGATAATAAAGTCGTTCAAATTGTGGCAATGTGTTTGTAAATGACTAAAAGAAGTCAGTCAAGATGCTGTGGGGAAAAATAAAAAACATGAAAGGAAAAAGAAAAGCTGGCGAGCTGTGCCCACTCTCCACATCGATGGTGGCTGCAAATGGATTAACATAGAAAGTTTAAAAATTTGTGTGCATTTGTAGTCGATTCTGGCAGTTTTTTAAAATGTGTTAATAATGATAAATGATTTTGTATCATTGATCTGTTTAATTGTATCTTTATGAATTAACAGCCATATAATAATAAATGATCTTACTAAAGCATTAAATATAATTTTCAGTTTTAGAAACTGTAGCAGTCTGCACTTACAATAAAATTTGACGTAACCCGATGATAGTGTCTCTTTATGTTGTACTCTGTTTGAGGTAGTCTCAGAGTACAAACTTCCAGCTGCCCTTTAGCTTGCTCAGCATGCATTGTAAATATTGCACAGTCATGCTCATTTATTTGTGAAAAACCAAAATTGTGATTGAGATTTAAAATTTTAATAATTGTGCATGCCTATCTGTGCTGTTGCAGTACACCTGTAAAGGTTATAATCAGCTTGGTAACAAATCTAACTGGCGTTAGCTGATAACTTAGAACGCCATCATCTAAATATGGTAACGTCTAGCTCCAAGTAAACAGTGTGATCCTAACATTGAAGCTACAATGCATCACACCCAGGATTGAGTGGTGAGAAGGTGGCTGTGTTCATCTTTTATGCTATGTTTATGTTGCACGAATCAACTCCCAGTGAGCCTACTCTTACGGGTTTCACAGAAAGTGTCTTTAGTGCCATTTGTTGTTCTTCCCAGTAATGCCTGGAGGCCAGTAAAACCAGACTGAGCACTGAGAACAGATCACCTCCATTTGTTGAGTTTTCAGGGGCTCACTACTACACGTGTAGCTTTGAAATATGTTGTGACATAGGAGTGGATGGTGTGCCCTGTCATGATGCATTGCCTGTCAACATAGTTGGAGTGCAGTGAAGACATGTAGCGGTGAAACACGACCAGCAACTTACACAGTGTTACCCACCATCTGTGAGCCAGACGCCAACTGGCCCTGTCACCACTGCAAATAATACACGCATTCATGGTATCACTTGCCATGGTTCAAAATGTGAGCAAAAATCTATCCCAAAGTTGTTTTTTTTTTCATTTTAGCCTCAAATATTAAGTGCATTTGGAGGGCAATCAAACCTTTTTATAGGAATGGAAACACTTAAGTTAGGCTTCGATACCGACCAAAGGCCAGTGTTTATCTGGGGTTTGACATTTACTAATGTTGGGAAACTCAGACGGGCAGAGTTAGTGTTTCGACGGCTAATTGAAACCAGCAGTTTTACTTTATTGAAACCAAAAAGCAAGGATGAAGCAGTTCAGCCTTTTCTACTTGTAGGTTGATAGCGATAGTAGGTGTAGTTGCAAAGTCAACAACGCTCTTCTGACCCCATGACCGCAGAGCTCCAAATCTCTTCTAGCATTAAGATCAGCACAAGAACTGTGCACTGGGAACTTCGCGGTCGTGTGGGTGGCCCAGTGCTTTTGTCCATGTTGTGTTTAATGTAAATGGTTATAAAATAACATTTGTTTGTTTTTTAAATAATGAATGCTTTTCTCTTTTTTTTTTTTTTTTTTTTTTTTTTTGTGAAGCTCACAACATATTATTGTTGCTGTTGCACTTGAAAGCCACACCCTAACTTAAGCACTGTTCAAGAAGACATTAATCTGAAACCAGCATGAAGTGTGTTTTGCAAGAGTGTTAGGCTAAAGCGAGGAAATTCCAGAGGTTTAATTCGACCTGGGAATTCATGCTGTACACTGAAAAATCTCAGCTTCTGACACAGAGGTCTGAGAGGGAGAACGCAGCACAGCCAGCTACATATTACATAAACACACTGATCGAGAAGATATCAAGCAAATATTTTGCTTCACATAGCTTTGCTTTCTCCAGCCTACTCTTGCCTGTCTTAGGCTTACCTCGGACTGAGCGAGTGAGTCAGTGCAAACATACAAATACTGGATTTGCAACACTGATCTGACCTTCAAATTGTCAGCTTTGTGTATAAAAAGGTGGTTACATTACACACAACACTGTTTTTGTTTTTTTTCTCACTTGCACACATCTGAAGCCCGACTGCAAACCAGATAAAAAAAGAGCGAGCTTGATGAGAGGGTGACAAGGCTGCAATCCAAAATGGCCAACAAGTATAAAGAAGACGAAGAGTTGTCGGTGCCTGCGAGAGAGCTGGAGACACCGCTAGGCAGAGTTTCCACGTTTAAGCCGACATGGTGGCACAGAGCGCGAACGAAACAGCGAGAAAGAAAAAAACAAGAAAGGGAATAGTCGAATAAAAACTTAAATTAAAGAGGCCTAAAGGGGGTTAAAACAAAAAGGAGCAAGAGAAAAAAAATCCACTAACAGGAGAGCAAATGAGAGAGAGCGAGTGAGACTAGGAGACATGGAGGAGCGGGAGAGAGAGCAAGGAATGTGCTGACGCGGCGTTTCTTGTCTGAACTCCCCAAATTAATAATCAGCAGTGGTTTAGCCGAGCCGTGCCAGGAACAGGAGCCTACTGCCAAGCCCCGGCCAGGCCAGGCCCTCCCTGCTCCCAGACCCCCCTCCACTACCCCTCCTTAAAAAAAGAAAGAAAGAGAAGGGGGAGGAAAAAAAGAGAGACCCAGCTCACAGGCCTGTTCTGGGGCCGAATAAGAGGCGCTGCCTGCCTGTTCTAGCTGGGCCGAGCCTGGCACACTGCCACAGGGCTTTTGCTTGTTCAGGAGTTTTGATTAAATCCTTTATTGTGCTCCACTCACGCAAAGAGCTAAGGCGAAACACTGAGCAGGACGGAGTGAAGGGGAGGAGAGAGAACGAGAGCGGAGAAAAGAAAAGGGAGGAAAAAGAGGGGGAGGGAGGGAAATGGGATCTCCCTTTTTTTTCTCCCTCTAGCTTTCTCCTTTCCTCTTTCTCTCCAACTGAAAAGATGTTTGATTTAGTCTGTGGGGAATTGTAAAGTAGATAAAGTTTTTTTTTTTCTTTTTTTTTTTTCTCGATGCCTCTTTTTTTCTGGTGACCCTTTTTACTTTCACTCCTGCATGAAATCCCCTTTCTTCCTTTAGTACAGTCAGTAAATTGTTCTGCAGTTATTGTCATATCCCATCATTCAGATTTGAGGAGGACAATGTGTCCCAGCCTTTGACATTTCTGTCCATTAATTATTTATAAGAAGTGTTTTGTTTTGTTTATTAAATACTGTGCAAACAAATGCAAAATAAATAAGTCCCACGGGGCTTTTGAAAATGGCTGAGCTTGTGAAATAAATACCCGTTATGTTTTATTGTGTTCCTCCTAAGTTTTGTACATATTATGAACATATTTTGTGCTCTGCTTCTCTTAGTGCTCGTACTTAACAGCGGGGTTTGTCAATGTAGCAGTGTGACTGAGATTTGTGTTGTTGTTTCAGCTGTTCCTGTGCCGGACCTGAGCGAGCAGTTCACACCACCAGAGACGGCTCCCCCGGCCCTCGTCGGCCTCATACAAGCCATAGAAAAGAGAGGTATATTCATACAAACCAGCCAAGATATTCATCTGTTGTCTCTCACGCTGCCTCTGCTGTCTTTTCATCTACGTGCGACTGTCTCCCTCTCGCCATCTGCTTCTTGCTTTTATGCCAGCGTTTGCACACGTGCAGACATGCAGACAGTCGCACAGAGGTACAAGTGCTCTCACAAGCTCATGCGCATTCACATTCAGTACATATAAGTTCAGTGTGGTTTAACTGAAAGCAGACCCGCTAAGAGTCCTGCGCAGTGGGTTTGATTCACACCGTGTTATTAACAAATAGAGCTCGGTGGGACTCCATTCACAGTTTTGCCTTTTTTTTCTCTCTCTTCCTTCTAACTTTCTGTGTCATTCACACCAATTCACAAACTCTTTCATGTACAGAATGTTAAAAAGTTGTGAAAAAACTGCTTCACGGCTTCTTACGGCTTTTTGTTTTCCAAGACGAGGCGTTTACCCTCATGCAAGACAAAGAAAAGCTAAATTGTGACGGCGGAGGCGCAGGAACAAATCAGACAATTTGTCTGTGAATTGAGTTACATAGTGTTGGATAATGAGACAGCTGCATTTAATTTACTCAACATTTATGTGTATGCTTGGAAAAAAATCCAGCGTACTGGTTATAATAATTTAATAAGTATACCGAAATACATAATATACAATTTTATACAGAAATACTGGGATGCATGCACTGACTTGAGAGCGAAACGGCTAATTAAAAGTCAAACAAATATTTATTTTCTTGGCTAGATAAATAAAAGAAAACATACTTGTCTCACATGTAATTTTAAACAGTGTATCCACACACACACAATACAATCAGTACTAAGCTTCGTTGTATCATATTTAAGTATCCGAGTATAGAGCAGAGTATATTTTATACCTAGTCTAATATGTTTAGAATTTGAATATATCCTTTGCGAGTTATCACTAACAAAAAATATGAATTTAATTTTTTTCATCATCAGAGCAAGAAAAACACAAAATCCTGGGGGAGAGCAAGAGTTTCTACTCACAGGGAACTACAATAAGCTGTTTGTTCAAAAAGAAATTTTATTTTGGCAAAAATGAGTTGACCTGAAACGTGATGATTAGTGCTGAGAGTGAAATAGATGAGATGAATCCCCAGAATTAAAAAAGCAATGGATAACTTAAAAATTCAAGTCCACCACTACAAACGTGTGAGTCCTTCTTCGGTCTTTAAGATGTTGCTTTTGAACTTTGTGGGCCGGTCACATTCTCTCTGTTGTTGGATACAGTACTGAACTGTCACTTATTTACAGACATTCAGCTAGTAATGACACACATTATCATTATTATTTTTAATTATTGTTGTTACTTCTAGATTTCATAGTTACATTGCGCTGCCTTTGCCTTCTTTTTCCATTTCCAGCTTGTTGCACTGCGTTAAATTATCTAGTGCAAGTTCACAGCCATAGAGTCAGAAAACAATCTGTCGCTACTTCTCTGTTTTCCATCTAAATGTGTCCTCTTTGCTTCTTCGTTCCTTCTGAACACATTTACTAAAATTGCTCTTTCTGTGTGTCTCAGGTCTGGATTGCAAGACGTTGTACAGGACACCTAGCTCCTCAGGTTCAGATAGTCCGGTGTACAGCCTGTGCTCTGGTGAGTTACATTTGTCATTTATCTGTTTTAGACATTATTTGATCCTTTTCTTTAACAGAACTTGGGTATATTTGGGATGGTTTCTCAGCCTGCATGCTCTTCAGCAGGTCCAATTCAGTGATTTAAATAAGAAAATCCACTCCAGAAAATAACTGAAACAACACAAGTCAGTACAAAATAAAAGCTAGTTGGAAAATACCAAATTAATATAACTTTTTTCCTCCAAAAAATCCTTTTTTTTTTCTTTTTTTTTTTGGTCTCCAGAAGATACAGTTGGCGTTAGGCTTCGGGGTTAGTTTCATAGCTTAGAAGTGGAAAAAACACCAAACACTGACATGATATGTTCGCTCTTGTGTACTTTCCTTGATTAAACTGCCTTTTTATTCCTTAAACTTCTCCCCGATGCTTGTTTGAGTTTTTTATTCTAACAAACTGCACCTTTTTGGTCTTTTGCTTTATGTATTGATCATCCAGAGAGTGACGTGGTTCAGAGGGATCTAGGTTTCCTGTCTGAGAGCGTCCTGCAGTACCTGAGAGACCTTCCATCACCTGTCATCCCTGCCTGTATCTACCCTCACCTACAAACTGCTCTCATGCAGCAGCATGTCCTACAGCAGTCAGCAGGTACATCAGATCACAGATCGAAAATCTTAAAGTTGCTGCTTGTATTGACTGAGCATTTAGTTTTTCCAACAGGGACAGCGTGTCATCTTTTGTGCATTTTTTTTTCTCTTTTTACAATAATGTTAACAGTACAAATTAAATATTCTGCAGCTGCCTGCTAAGGGGAGTTAAGTTTATGCAGGTGCAGTATGAAAAGCAACCCTAGGACCCGTTTGAAACAGTCACTGGTGTCTGCGTGATGAATTAGGCGTTTCAAGAGAAAGTCAAGTTTGCACAAGTTGACGTTCAAACGTTGACAGCATGACTTACAATGAGTGTTGCCTTAAGCTTGAAAAAATGAATCTAAAATCCCGGCGTATTCACCGGAAAATCTGCAGCACACACAGTTTGTACTTAATGGGCTTAAACGTGAACAAAAGAGCTGCATTCAGGACCTTATTGTGCCAAATCTTTTTCTATTATCAGCAAAAGAACATAATTAATAAAAGGTGAAACCATCTCACACTGGGGTATATTCTTGTTTGTTTTATTGAAATGGGCTCACATATAACTATAGGAAAAACATACGCAGAATGACTGATTAAGATGGAGATTTTATGGGGTGTAGACAAAATGGCAGTACAGTGTTATAGAACAGCACACGCACAAATGAGCTGCTGCCGCCGTTGTTTTTGTGGACAGAAAGGCACCTTTCAGTGCTTCAGTGACTATAATTTAAGCGAAAGAATTGCACAAGGACTAAACTCAGCCTTGTGCGCTGCTGTTTGAGTTCACTCTGATGTCAGCATTGAGAGAATGGAAGCAGGAGGGCAAGCTCCCTGAGGCATGTTAGATATGCTTCAGCTGATTCTCCTCCACACAAAGGACTCTCTGATTTCATTTTTGATATATATGTTTGTCCTGTTTTCAGAGACATGAACTAATCACATGCATTTTAACTACCAAATACAATCAAATGCACTCCTTATATTCTCCTTTTTCAGCCAGCTGTAATAAAGATACACAACTGAAGCCTAAACAGTTATTCACAATGTTTATGCCTCTCTCAGATGGTGCGGTAGCTGGAAGCCACAACAGAGAAGTCAGCCTGGTGCTTGAGAACTCCACCACCGTCCCTCTCCATCACCGTCTCACCCTGCAGTACCTCCTCACACACCTGGCTAAGGTCACTCAGGCACAGGCCAGCAATGGCCTGGATACAAACACGCTGGGAAAGATCTTTGGCCCCCTGCTTATCTGGACCGGCCCCTCTACTGCTTGGTAAGTAGTAAGTTTTTTTTACTTTCATGAAACAAATGTGTAACAAATATGTAAAGGTGAAATGATGATAAAGAGTTAGCAAATCTAAATCTACATGTTGGAAATTTGAACTGTTGAATGGCAGGTTTCCAATGGATGATGAGTTCCCCACCTTGGTGGTGGAGAAACTGCTGATAGAGAGAACTACAGGTCAAGACCTCACTCCTCCAGGTAAGTTATGTTGTTTTAACACTGCTTGGATCCATTCCTTTATTATAAAATACTGCTGAAGGAGGTCTGGGTTTCTGATGTGTTTGTGTCTGTTTGCAGTTCTCCCAGCGAAGCCTGTGAAGTCAAAAATGACACCATCAGCCATGACAGACACGAGCAGCCTGCTGAATGATGCAGAGTGGTACTGGGGCGAAATATCCAGGCAAGTTTTGGGCTCGTAATATTGATTTTGTTTGATGTATTGTTTAACGAAATGTCTGATTAAATGGACACTTGTGACAGATCCATAAAGATTTATATGTTATTGAAAATACTTAAAATTAGTGAAATCATGTTAGTATTTTGCTCTTAAATAAGAGCCAATGCCTCTTTTCTTAAAGAGCAACACACCTTTAATGTTTCGTTTTTACTTGCATCTAAAAACTTGGCACAAAAAGTAAGTTAATTTGTGTTTGGTCTATTATTTCTTTGTTGTAATGATGCTTCTTGGCAATAAATGTTACACCACTGGAAACTTGTTTATTTTCTTAAATGGTGCCACGTTTATAATGAAAATACATTTGTGGGTCAAGCAGCAGAGCAGCATGTGGCAGACTTGCTAAATCTTCTCTGCCAATGGCAAACAGCTTATTCTGCTACTGACTCTTGTTTGAGGTTGTCTAGAAGAAAGCGCTGAAGAAACATATTGGTAATTTAAGAATTTATTGATTTAACAAACGGGGTGCTCAGTATCATGTGGAAGACCCATACACAGCCACAGCTGCCTGGCACCCCTTCCTCTTGCTGGTCACCAGCTTGGTCACACACTGCTGCAGAATGACGTCGCACAGCAGTCGTGGCTTTGTGTAATTCGCATTGTTACAACAAAGAAATAGTCGCCCATAGACAAATTAATTTTTTGTGCTCAGATTATATACAGTCTGCAGCAGCTCCTATAAGCTTATGGTGAAAAGTATCATTTCAGCTGCCGATGTGTCTGCTGATCATCTTTCATTTCAGTAACTAAGCATCCATCTTTTTTTCCTAACCTTATGTTCTTTGTGACTTAGTGTGATATTCTTAGCCTGGGGGAGAACATTTAACAAAAAAGCCAGACTCTCCTTCCACAAGCTTCACCCATAGTCTTCCAGACTTTGTCATACCTTTTCATTTCTTTGCAGTAGTTGCTTAAACCTGTACTTTTGATGATGACAGTATTTAAAGTATCTGTTTTGCAGTGTTAACTTTAAAAACTAGAGTCAATCAAAATCCTGAAAAAAGTGGGACATCTGATCAGCCAAGAAAATAATGACCACTGGGGGGTGCTGCAACACACAAAACCAAGTTCCTGCTTGGCCTCCTCGTTGCTTCTTGCAGCTATCTAAATATGCTGCTATATTTGCAGAGAGGAGGTGAATGAGAAAATGCGAGACACTCCAGACGGCACCTTTCTGGTCCGAGATGCTTCAAGTAAACTGGAGGGCGAGTACACTCTTACACTCAGGTGAAGTAACAGCTGTTCTTCAATACTCACTTCAGATTTAGTATAGCCATAGGAAAATGATATATAGTAGAAACAAACCAGGCCTTTGTTACTTGACGGACAACATGTATTACAGTACATCGTCTTATTTACTACCATGTTCTCTTGGCTCCTGTCTCCGTCTGCAGGAAGGGGGGGAACAACAAGCTTATAAAGATTTATCACAGAGACGCGCGGTATGGTTTCTCAGAGCCTCTGACCTTCCTGTCCGTAGTGGAGCTCATCAATCACTACCGCCACGAGTCGCTGGCCCAGTACAACGCCAAGTTGGACACAAAGCTTCTGTATCCCATCTCCAAATACCAGCAGGTGGGTGAAGCTGCACATTACATTAAAATAAATCAGCTGTCATCACAAGATGTGGATCATCCAGCTCATAATTTTCCCTCATTCCATTTACAAATCGAGAAAGATATTCATTAATAACACGCAAATGTAGTCGGTCTGAATCTTCAGTAAGTGGTGATCTTGCTGTCATCTGTTTTTCATGTGGTAAAAAATTAGCTGGTGAAGGAGAACAGCATAGAGGAGGTGGGAGAGCAACTGAAGATCTATCATGAGCAGTACCAGGAGAAGAGTCGCGAGTACGACTCTCTGTACGAGGAGTACACACGTACCTCGCAGGTTTGAATAGCACACATGCTGACAACCACAAACAAGAGATGTATTTCAGAGTATTATAAATCCTAAACTAGCATAGTGCATAGTGTTTGTTGATGTGATCCGTAACAATATGCAGTTTATCCTGAAGATAAAATGGAGCTGGATTGAAACGTCTCTCTCTGTCTCAGGAGCTGCAGATGAAACGCACAGCCATTGAAGCCTTCAACGAGACCATCAAGATCTTTGAAGAGCAGTTTGAGACTCAGGAGCGGTACAGCAAAGAGTCTTTGGAGAGATTCCAGCGCGAGGGCAACGAAAAGGAAATCCAGAAGTACGTTTGTATGCATAATTCTGTTTTTAGCACAGATGCAAACAAAGCTGCTATATTTAAACAACATTTTGGTGAGTTGAAGGTATAATGTTCGAATTCTTGCAAATTAGAATCCAGAGCAACTCGGAGCGTTTGCAGTCTCGTGTGAAGGAGATCCACGACAGCAAGCGTAAGCTGGAGCAGGACCTGAGAGAGCAGGTGTCTGATAACAGAGAGATTGACAAGAAGATGAACAGCCTCAAGCCAGATCTCATGCAGCTTCGCAAGATCAGGGACCAGTACTTAATGTAAGTAAACTTTTATCCATGCATGAAATTGAACTTTACACATTCATATATTTATTCTGTTTACAGTCGTGAGAACCTTAAATGTCGTGCACAGGAAGTAACCTGTAGGTCAGCATTAATTCTGTTGTCCTCTGGTTTTTCAGATGGTTGACGCAGAAGGGGACGAGGCAGAAGAAGATCAACGAATGGCTGGGTATAAAGAACGATGCTGATGAGTAAGTGACGGCGCCGCAGCTTGTGCTGTCATAAGTGGAGGCAGCTGCACCTCTGACAATAATGAAGGCAGTAGTTAAGCTCATTGTTCTGTCAGGAGTTTCTTTCCTGCTTGATAGTTTTTGTTCATTGCATCTTCAGCTCTTTCTCACTGGAAGAAGATGAGGGCTCACCCCACCATGACGAGTGTACCTGGTACGTGGGCGACATCAAGCGCACCCAGGCTGAGGAAATGCTGAGAGGCAAATGCGATGGAACCTTTCTCATCCGTGAGAGCCAGTCACAGAAGGGCTCTTACGCCTGCTCCGTAGTGTAAGTTTGTGTTTAACCCTGTGAGGTCTAAAGAGCTTTTTCACACCTGTGGTTTGTTTGTGCTGGTCCGAATGATTCAAGCTTGTAAACTTGTAGCTTTTCCCCGTGATTTGGTTTGTTTTCACACAGAAGAATACAAGTGAACCAAAATGCGTCACTACCAACTACGTGAGAATGTTCAGTCTGCTCATTTTTTTTAAGCTCAAACCTGCATCGTACACCTGGTATAGTTCGATAGAGGTCAGATCACATTCACACCATAAACAAAGCGCGCTGGAGTTCATTTGAAACCAAAATCACCTCCTCCGAAGGGTCTCAGTGTTGTTTTGATTCTCCCCCGAGTGCTTTTACTGTGATCTTATCTGCACAAACGAGCAGCACAGTGAGGGAAAATGAGTTTGATTTAAATGGACTAAACAGCACAGGTGTGAAAACATGTAGTTAAAACATTTTTATTTATAATATAAAATGTTTGGTTGTACCAAAAAATGTGGCTGGAAATCACTTCTTCTTCTTCATACTTGTTTTCGCCACGAGTTCAAGAAATTATGTGAGAATAATTATTCTGTCACTACTGCAAATACAAGGCTAAATTCACTAGTGTAGCTCTTTCTGAAGATAAGAGAAGAAGTTAAGAGCAGCACCTCTAAAGGTGAATTATTAAGAAATTTGAATTCATACACAACCCAAAGTGTAAGATTAATCCGGTCTCATAAAACTGAAATGCAGAAATTCAATTCAGACACATTAAGTTATAAAATAAAATTTAAAAGGAGGAATAACTCAAGTAAATTTTCTACAGACACTGAAGTTAACAGTTACATTACTGGTGGGTTTGTGGAAGACTTTTAAGACTAAGATCACCTCTAAACACGATCTCTCTCCTTGTTTCTAGCGTGGACGGTGACTCCAAACACTGCGTCATCTACAAGACAGTCACGGGGTATGGATTCGCCGAGCCCTACAATCTGTATTCGTCCCTCAAAGACCTGGTGCTCCACTACAAAAATGTCTCCTTGGTCCAACACAACGACCAGCTGAATGTAAATCTAGCCTACCCAGTCCTGGCCCGCTCCCAGAATCAGAACCAGCACCCCAGATGAATTATTCACCAGCAGCATAGGACACCAGCCAGAGTGGGAAAATTAGACATATGCATTGGGGGGGTTAAAAAAAAAAAAAAGAACTCTGGACAATGCTTGTTCCTGTGACAGGTAAAACAGACTCAATTGCCAGGATTTAAAAAAAAAGAAAAAATCATGTATTTTTGGCCAGAAGCTGATGCTAATTTCCCACAGAGTCCAGCAAAGAGCACTCCTTGCTAACAGCATGGCTTCACAATAAGCACACTACTACTGATAACGAAGCACTGTACAGTTAGCCTGGCTGATGCGGTCAGTTAAAAGCTGATGAGAGTGGTGCATTAGCCAGCCACACTGTCCAGTGTTGGTTATGGAAAAAAGTGAGAAATTCACAAGAACATTCATTATTCAGGAAAAAAGACTAAATTACATCAAAGGAAGGCACACACAATGGGTTTTTTTTCTAAATCTTTAAAAAGCGGAGAGACCAGATGGTGGGATGATGGTAGAAATTACAGGAGCCACATTTGGTTTTTAGGGTTTGTTGGTTTTGGGAGGTTTTTTTTGCCTTTAATGCGAGATAAATGTCCACAGACAAAGGCCCGATCTGTCATTCCCAGACTGCCTGCAAACTCTCCATAGACAAAAGCCTGAGCTGTCATCCGAGGAAATTACTGGCTTGCCTAAACCAGGCTGCTCGTTTCACACCTAAAGGTGGCTGAGAAAAACAATGGGCTGGGAGTGTAGTCACTGGAGACTGAGGAGGGGAAGGGGGTGAAGAGGGTTGCTGTTTCAGGGGTTTTTTTTTTTAAAAGAAAAAGATTGATTCAGTTAAAAGCTTGCTCAAGTGCCATAGTAATAGCTTTGAATGACCACAAGCCTGTGTCACTAGAATAAGGGGGCACGTCGAGGTTACAAACCGAAAGAGAAGGCGGGGGGGGGGAGTAAACGGTTGTCGACATAGACAAAGCTACAGCTTTAAACAAAAACATACATACACATAGGTATATTTTTATGAAATGATCTCTATTTCCAACAGCTTTGGCTTGTTGCTCTCTTTCTCAGTGGGTGTCCTTTTGATCTGACGAGGTACAACGTACAGTTATTGCTGTATAACAGGATAAAAATGCATGGTACATATTTGGTGTATTGTGAATATAGAATTGTTTTTTAATCACAATACACTAGATGGAGAGGTACATTGATAAATGCAGTTCCACGTGATTCAGGTTTCCTTTTAAAATGGAAATGGTGGAAATACTCCTGCGTCTCTTCGTTTCAGACTTCTTTCTTCATCCTCTGTAATACTGTAGCACCTGTAGCCATTGACTTAAGGCACTGTTAGTGCTCCTCCTATGTGTCTTGTTTCTATATGCTAAAGACACTTGCAGAGCATCGACCTATGTGATTATTGTATCTCGTGTACTGTATTTGCTTCATCTCTAGTTAGCTTAGACTGTTTCCGTGGTACAGTGTCCTTGCAGATGTTTATTGTTTTGGAGTTTTTTGTTTTTTTTTTATATGCAAATTTACTCACGGTACTTCTTCTCCCTTGCGCTCGACTGTTCATTTCATCACAAGCTTGACTCACAGAGCTGTAGAACATTTATGTACAAAAAGATAAAAGAAAGAAAGAAAGCAGTAATATAAATCATGTACAGTATATTTCAGACACACATGCAGCCTGTGTATGTGACGTTATACGGTTCCTTCACGGAAGATTCGCTATGCTTTTAGATTCTGTTTAAGGATGCAAATTATCCATCTTAATGTGAGCCAAATGAAGGATGTATTTTCATGTAGCAAGAATGAAAAAAGAAACAGTCCTTTTTGCCATTTAGCATGACCTTGGCGGTCTAAGAGATTATCCGGTATGTTATGCATGGAGTCCTTCATTTGGGTTGTTGTTTATCTTTTTTGTTTGTTTGTTTTAACTTGGATTAGTGGTTGAAATTGTGCTTTCTGTAGTGAATATACAGTATTCACTGGCATGTGGTCTTACTATGCACAACACGGTTGTATGCATATAATATGTTTTAGACTTGGGTTCAGTTCCCTCCCGGTGATGTGGCGATGAATTTCTCCTATTTGTTTCTCCGTGTTGGCTCGAGGTGTAGGTAGTACCGCCTCTGTTCAATGTCACGTTCAAAGCACAGCGGCATAGATGCAGGGTTACTCAGTTATTATGATGTTCTCAATGAAAATGTGGAGCTGAAAAGAGGCGTCAAATGATGCTGCTTTTAAACTTGATTCATGTAGTTGGTGTTTTTTTCCCCCGGATGAACAAATATTAATATGAATCTTTCACATTTTTACATTTAGTAATCTGAGAAAGCCAAAAAGAAGAAAAACTATTTTTGTAGTGGGGTATAGAAGAGTCAGGGGTCATTAACAATAGAAACTGGGGAAAAAATGTGTTTTAAAATCTTGGTCTTATTTTGGTTCCTTTTTGTTGAGAGAGAGAGAGAGAAAAATTTAAACGTTCTTCTTAAATTAGATATTCGTCTACTCTGCTGGTGATTAGTTAAAAGTCATCTGAGCTAGACCCAAGCTTCAAACAAACGCAGTGCTTTTCTATTTCTGAAATGTTCAGTTTCAGACATCAGGTAGCAACATTTTTCCCAGACATACCAACCCAGTCTTCTGATCAAACCTACCTTGACCTGAAAAGTTTTAATCATTTTGATTTCAGTCAGGACGAATCTATTGTACTGTACTTTGCACAGTTCTTGGCAAGTAAAGGACCCCAAGAATTAAAGTGGAGGTGACAGAGGTGCTTCTGATTAGAGGGCTATTAAAAAAAAAAACAAAAAAAAAAAAACGTACGAGTGAGAAAGATTAGAAGTGCCTTTAGTCGTTGCGATGAGGTGGTCGTCTCCCTGTTTTCATTGGAGCGTTGCTGCGTAAGACGATGCCACAACCACAACCACATGTTGTGCCCCACCGTTCACACATTTGTCATTTATCAAAACAAAGGTGTATCTCGCAAACGAGTGTAGTTGTTGTGTGTGATTGTGAGTGTCTGTGTGTGCGTGTTAGAGCAAATCTGAGCATGTTATAGTTAAGAGAGTGGCAGATATTAGCTGTGCCTCTTTGGTATTGCATTTATAGTTGTTACATATTCCTTCTTTCTGTAGTGGGGCCTGTACAGTAGCTTGGTGCACCCAGGCTAGCCTACTTCAGTGTTTTTTTTTTTTTGTTTGTTTGTGTGTCTGGTGTGTGTTTGAATAAAACTCATAAAAGATATAGAAATGTGAACAGTACACATCCGTGGCCCAGACCAGTTGTTTAAAGCTCATTTGGTAAGCTCTCAAGCTAATGCATGCAGCAGTTCTCAGTGTTTTGTATTAAGTTAGTAAACAGATGATCTGATTAAATCATCCACCATTATTCAGTTTGTTGGACCAACACTTTTGTGACTGCACTTTTTTTTTTTGTTTTTGTTTCACACACTCAGACTAGTGTGTCGCCCAACTACCGAAAACTAACAGACAATGGTGATGCTGAGTTGTTTATAGTGTTTTTAGTTGATAGTTATTCATTCAGTATATCAGGAATGATTGACATTTTCATTATGATATCAGAGTATACAGTGTACAGTATATGCTTTTGTTGTTTCGCAGTCAACAACTGTCTTGTAAATCTGATGCTTTTGACTGATTGCAATGTTTTCATTATAGAATTAGTTTTACTATGTGGGCTGTGTAAACTCTGTAGTACTTTTCAAAGCTACTTTAAGGAGAGCTGCTAGCTCATTATGCAATTCTCATCCGCACAGCAGAAGTGTCCAGCTAAACATGAAAAACATAAATCTTCCTTAAAAAAAAGAAGCTTCAGTTCATCCAGGTTTTCACTTATTCCTTGTGGTATTTAAACATGCAAATAATTGCAAGGTCACTCTTTCTACCTTTTTATTTGGTGTTCTACACTGTGTGGACAAGCGTATTGCACAACACCACAGGTGTTTTCAGTCTCATTGACACAGGTGTATAAAATCAACCAACCAATCAGTGTGCCTTTGCAAATATTTGCGAAAGAATGGGTTGTTCTAAAGAGCTCACTGAATATGGCCATGGTGCTAAAAGAGAGATCACTGTTACAACACAAACAACCTTTGTGAAATTTCTTCCGTCCATGATTTTAGCTGTAAGTGTTTTTATTCCAAAGTTCAAGTGTCAGATCACACAAAGTTACAGAGTCACATGGAGTGCATAAGTCTCCGAGACCATGCTGACTCAGTTACTGTGGTGCTCCAAACCTCCACTGGCATTAACATCAGCACAAACTCAGTGTATTGCAGTTTGCAGTGACTCTATACATTATCCAGAGTACCCACAGCTTTTTTAGAAAAGTGATCCTATTTAATGTTCTCTGAGCACTACAAATGAGGTATTTTCAAACCTCCTTAAACCATTTTTCTCCAAAGCATGGGTCAAGAAAACATTACATTGTGGACGAGATATGGAAAAGGTGGCCAACTGTAGCGTTTCCTAACGAATACAATGGAACATTGTTTCCATTCGGGTGAGGACATAGAAGTGAAACTACATGCATGGCTTGATGCCACAAGGAGTCAGTGAAAGCAGTGTCGGGGATTTTCAAGGTGATTTTGTGTAAAGAATTTCTAGGGAAAGTCCTTCTAGTGGAGTCAAACTTTAACCCAGAACTGGTTAGCGTGACACAAGTTAATGAAAAAGGTGGTTCTGCTTCGTTTTGCTCAACTTTTTAGTGTCTGAAAGAAAACTAGAAATGTAGAACTGAACAGCTTCCAGCATCACTTGTTATGATGTACATTTTTGCAGTGTGCTTAAACTCTTTGGTACGCCATGTTATTTACACGATTATTGGCTAGAAGCAATGCTAGCTGCAGTGAAATGTGGTCGCACAGTGAGACGGGCGTGAGAAGAGCAGGAGATGAAGACTTTATTGCGCTTTGACATGGAGTTGAAACTCTCAAACTCAAAGCTTTCATCCCGCTTCTCTATTAGATATGCATCTTGGAGCTTCTTGAAAAGAAAAAAAAAGCAACAAAAAAACATTTTTCTATATGAGACATAATCATTCAAGGAATTAAATATTTTTTCATCATTCTTTGGTACACTGTAAATGATAAACCTTGAAACGGCCTCATACACAAAGCACATCTTTCACTGACTACAAAGAAACACATATTTGTTGTCTATTAAGGTTTGAGGAATGAGAGATACTAGAGAATAAATATTTTCAAATATATACTTAGATATCTATATTTTTGGATGATTTAATTCTGATTTGGTTGGCGCTTGAAACGAATCAGAACGAGGCTTTGATGTGAACACTTTTAGCTCCGTGGCTGCTTTGAAAACGAGCAGTTGTTGAAATGCAGACATATTTACTTACCCGCTGCAGCGAGCTTCATCAGGATCACCAGTTAAAACTTTGTGGTTACAGTCGATCGACATTCATGATTTTTACGCATGATTATCAGGTGTGTTCGGAGGATGAAGCAAGCTCATGTACATGTGTTAATATTTACAGAGCTGAGTCTATATGTTAAATGCAGTCCTGGCTGCTTTGCATTTTATTAAATATTAGTTGTTGGTTGTTTGTTTGTTCTGTTTTTTTCTTGTTTTGTCTTTTGGAAGACAGTTTTTGTTTGTTTTTGATTTTTGTTTGTTTGTTTGTTGTTTTTCTGAGTAGAGGCAGTGTTAAAAAGTTGCACCACAAAAGATACACTCGATGCTGCTGCAGAGATCTGGCACAGATTGGACACTGATGCTGTAACAAAGTGATCCATCTTACCACTCGGTCTTACTGCGCCAGATCTCAGTGGCTGCTGAAGGTTTTTTGGGGGTGGGGGGTGGTTATGTGCTTACAGCCAGGAAAGAGGAAAAAAAAGAAGAAGAAAAAAAACTAAACCTGACGCTGAGGAAGGTACACGACTCAATGGTTCACGATTGCTCCTCTACTTGTAACAATGATGGCATTAGAAAGTGATCTTTTATGGTGCCTGAATATAATTCTTTCTATTTTGGCTTTTTAAAAAAGCTGATAGATTTGTCTGTCCAAGTGTTCTTTGTTTTGTTTGTCTGTTTATATCTTTAATGATAACCTTACAGAGCCTATAAAGAAAAAATAAGCTAGCTTGAATTTTTTTTCTCTATACAGAAAACACAAATACAAATGTTTACAATATGTAATTAACCAAATAGTAAATATGCGTTTGAGAATCAGTCTGTCCCTCAAAGCGGCTGTGATAGATTGATTTGTATTTCTTTATTTCTTCTGTCATTTTAAACTTGAAAATGTTATGACTGCTTGTTCTCTTCCCCCCACATTTCACTTTGTTCCTCTTTTTTTTTTTTTTTTTTTTTATTTCCTGTGAACAGTGCTCCCTCTATTGCAAAATAGTTACTCAGCAATGTAGTTGAACTATTTGTCTGTCAGTCTTTCTTCACCTGCTGATTTCTTCACCTTACACTGAGCCTTGTATGTGCTGAATCCTAACTTGAGACCCTGTTGCATCTTTTGCTGTTTCTGTCGTGCACAGTTTGGTGAATTCGAATATGAATCTGACTGATGTATCTGCGGTAAAGGATTCAAAGAATTTCATATTGTGTATTAGTAAAAAAAAAAGAAAAAAAAAAAGAGGAAAAACAAAAGCGCCACTTGGTAAAAATACTTGAGTACAGATTAGTACATAAGTGAAGATTAGAATTCAGGAATGACTATCTAAAGGCATCCTATTGTTGTTTTTTGCACTACGCAGCAAATGATAGTCGAATAAAAAGCTGAAACGATTGCTCTTTTGGTTAAGTAGTTTTTAAGACCAAAATTCAGCCAATATAGTTGCAGCTTGTTCCGCCTGTGTGTTATTTCACTTAAAAAAAAATCTTATCATTCTCTTTCTATCTATATATGCTAAGAGCAGCACTTTCATTTCCCTTTATGTTTTTTAAATCTTCTCACATTGTCACTCCTCCGTGTGGAAAGTTGGCATTTGTTTGATTAACCTGATGTGAATGTTGTAGTATCGTTCACTGGTGTACAGTAGTTTATATTGCCTCACACTCTTCATGTTGGAGGCAACATTGACGGTGGTCCATGTTGCAACAGGCTGGGCAGTGTTACACAGCAGCAACAATTTAAGAGGCATCAACACATCTTTACCCCAATCAGAGCACACATTGCATTGCAGCGTTGCCCACCGAGTTGCCTCTTGAATCACCGGCTTCAGCAGACATACAGCTAAAAATTATAGTTAGTAAAGATGTTCCGTCTCTCTCACTCAAAAACAGTGAACAGATGGACCGTCAGATAAAGCTACTCTACACCAAAGTGCAATTGAAGGCAGAGGGAGCACTGTTGTTTCAGCCAGTAGGGGCCTACTGGTTGCAATGTGCCCGACCCAGATGCATGAAAAGATGGTTATTCTTCTTCTCTTGTGTTATCCTCCCTCCGTTTATCTGTCTTAACTCAGATGCGGCATTTCTTTCTTTCTCTCTCATGTACGGCTTGCTTCAGAGTGGTATGTCCTCAAACAGGTACTCTTTGATCTGTACGGTTATTTCTTTAGGTTAATGCAATGATTTTAAAAAGACAATAAAAGATATCTAAAATGCCATGTGTTGTCCTCTTCTTTTTTTTTTTTCCCTGCCTGTGTTATCCTGGTACATTTTTACATGAATGTGTCCCGATTCAGCTTGGCATAAAACGTGATGGCACTGCATATTTGTAGAAATACTGAATATGCTGTTCATGACATCTAAACAAATGTCATGAACTGGCACATAGGTGATGAGGCGGGAGGCAACATGAGAGGTTTGCTCAATCATCCAGGTAAGGAAATGCCAAAAAAGTTAATTATCAACTATTATTAAAACACAAATGTTTATCATTTTTTGGAGGATGCAGAGTTCCAATTGGTGAAAATCGACATGTGTCACAATGCTGTGTTTGATCTGTGTTGGATCAAATATGGTGGGCCTGATTTTTAGAATCAGTTTTGTTGTTATAAGTCAGTTATTTAGTCTGTCAATAGCTGTAATTCAGTGACCGCAACAAAGTGAAGTTTCACATTTTCCTCTGGCTAATTGTTCATGTGCTAATGGATTTGCTGGGCTTCAAGTTCCTGTGTGTTGAAGCTTTTCCAGCAGGTGCTTGGCAGGATCCTCCATGTTTGTTTGCATAGTTTGACTAACAGAGCTGTCTGACAGTAGTAGCTTTTAAAAAACTTTAAACCTATAGTTAAACTAATAGTAATCTCTTCTAGCCCAAATATGTTTTGCTACTGATCATCCACAGCAGTACATTTAGCCGCATGTTATGACACTCCACTTAGCATTACCTAGAAAAAAGTCAGAACCAGTAGTTCAGTGCCTATTGGTGCCTACTTCCTACATAGTAAGAGAACAGAATCTTTGCTGGTTTTTAAAAGTGGTAGGTTGTCTTAATTTAAGAGTCAAATCCAAAAAACTTAGCAAAGAACAAATTTTAAATTGTATCTTAGCGTTATTTGACATTACTAGCTTGTCACAAACTGTTCACATCAGCCTCGTTATCCCATTCTTACGGAAAGGAAATAGAGAGAAAAGCCTGAGGCTTGCCAAATACATAAGAACTGGACTGAGAATCAGTGGAAACAGGTCTGATAGAGGCATCCAAATGTTAAATTTCAACCTTTCAAGCTGTATTTCCATGCATGTTTGCACATTTTTTTAAATAATAATTTGCTGCTCTTAACTTCCTTTTACCTGGCAAAATATTGATGACCTTTGTACTCTACTGTAGACATGTGGGCATTTAAATTTGGGCAGTTTGAAAGATGACACCATATAGAAGCAAGAAACTATGAGCCCTTCAGAACTGAAGAAGCTTCTCGGATGAGAGGTGAAACGTCTTCAAGTAACTTAAAGAAGTCCAGACGCTTTTCTTTGCAAGCTCCTTTGACTACGATGACCTGGATGACTGAGAACCTTCACAGACATATGAGTCCTGTAATTTTGGCACAACCTGCAGGGATTCTGCTACTTCCTTTTTCATATGTTTGTATTTTATTTATGTTAATTCATCAGTTTTACATCCACTGTTCCAGCTTTTAATACCAGCTACTCACTGTGTCTATTAAGGAACTCTGACCTCCATATGCTTTCCCCTTAATTTTGGTGTAAGACCGCAGCCTTATATAGACTTCTGTTTTGCCTCAGTTTCTGTATGCCTTGTGTGTGGGGGGGGACCTTTGATTCACACACAGAATATTTAATTTTTTGCCACTCTAATGTGTGCTCTGCATCCCCTGCCTGGGTATTTGGCCCTGGGCCTTCAGGCCGAGCCTCGTACCACAAACCACATTTCACAGTAAATATGGGAAAGGAAAGAAAATTTGGAATTCCCCTCCACAAAAAAAGGTTTGATTTTCAATGAAGTGAGGTGCTTTGGTTTTGCCAGCTACACCCAATACAAAATAAAGGAGTAAGGAGCAAGTCAGGAAGTTGAGTGAATCACACAGTCATGGCTCACTTCCCTGTTTTCAGACAAAAGCTGTTAGAGATCATGTGAGAATCACCAGGTAATCCTTATATAGTGCCCAAGGTTTGTGATGATTTTCTGCATGTCAACTCTTCTTGAGCAAGACCTTTGGACCGCCTCTGTTTTATGAGACAAACAAGAATGACAACAATAGACAGAAAACTTCCCCATTCATCTGTTGGAAAAAAAACCCCTAACATATCTTAAGAGGGAACTTCTTAACCTTTACAGAACATGATAAGATTTAAAATTGAGATGTTGCATCGTCTTAAAATACCCCTTTGAATCCTTATTGTAAAATAAACATTTTCCAGTATTAGGTTTTAATTGTAGAGATACAATTTATGTCACACAAGTTACGGGATGTTCTTAAATTATACCTTGAAACCCTTTGTGAATAAAATAAATAATAAATAACTCAGATATGTATTTCCTTTTAAAAACTTGTGAGCTATTGTGCCTGTACACCACGTTATTTTTTTATTGATAGACTTGAAATGTCCACGTAGTTAAATCATTGCGAACTTCACGAACTTTAGGATGTGTAAACTTACTACACACTAGCATGCCAATCATATGACAGTTCTATTTCCTCAGAACAGCAGCAGAGACTTCGCTCTCTTTGGATGGATGTCTCCTAGTTACAAGTGACGCTTAAGACCACAGCCAATCAAAAAACAGCTAACCTGCACGAGGAAGCGCGGTCGAGTATTAAAGAGTGGACCCGCACAGTTGTTTGTGGGTCAGTGTTGTGGTGCTAGAGACAGTTAGAAACAGTGACTTGGTTGTAGGTAAGGATGAAGGCACTACTGCTGCTGTTTTTGGCTTTTGGGTACGTCGGCTCCTCCGTGTACTCCTCATGCTCCCAGTCGCCATTAAACTGGTGTTCATCTGTTGACTCGGCTGTTGAGTGCGGGGTAAGAACTTTATACATAACTTTTTATCAAGAGCTAATTTTGAATGGCTAGTTAGTGTCGACGACGTTAGCCACTTTCATAGGTAAGGCAATAGCTAAATAAAAGTTTCTATATTTATGAGAAAAAAACGCACTGAGAGAAAGCGTAGCAGCACCAATGAGTGCGTCGCTGTAATGGGATATGCGGTCAGTTTTCAGGTGAGTAAACTGACCTGACCGCAAATAATGGTTTCCTCTGATAAAGACTTCAAAATTATAGTCTGAATGTGGAGAGGTGAAAAATTATCATGCACATGAAGTTAGCGGAGCCAGTCTCTTACAAAAATCAGTCATCCCTAAGCGTTGCCCTTTTCTTCATCTTTTAATGACGTCACGTGTGTTATTAAGTAATTATTTATAGCTAATGTTCAGTGTTAGCTAACAAGTACTCACTAAAACTCTGTAACCTTTTTTGTCTGTTAACTGGACTTCGAAAGAAACTGTTATTTTTAGGTTTTAAGGAACTAGGAAGTAAAACGTTCAAATATGCCAATTCTTTGCCAGCTGTGCGGTCTTTACATGCACCACTAAGCAGCCAGTTTAGTTGGTCTTACCATAGTTGGCATACAGTGAATAAAAGATATAGTCATGTAAAGGGTGATAGATTTATTAACAATATTACAATCACAATTATAATGCAATAAACAATATAAATATAATTCAAACTTTTAAAAATGATTGCTGCAACAACTTGATAGGTAATCTGTGTATGCTGTTTTTAAGTCATAAAAAAGGACCAGCGAATGCACATTTTCAACCTTTCTGTAGCATTTTCAGCTGAAATTGGCTTGATCACAAGTAATTACAACCACATGCTATTGATGAAAAGTCATAGTATAGCTCTCACTGATGCTGAGCTTCCTCTGGAGTCTTGAACGTGGTGGCGTTTTGAAGAAGCTGACCTCCCTGTTTTGCTCTTTGCTGTAGGTTTTGAAGTCGTGCCTTCATTCCAACTACACAAAGTCCCAACAGACAGACGATCTCGTTGAGGTGGGGCTTTACTACGAGAGTCTGTGTCCTGGGTGCAGACAGTTTCTCGTTATGATGCTCTTCCCCACAGCGGTCCTCCTGAATGACATCATGATTGTTAACCTGGTGCCTTTCGGCAATGCCCAGGTAAGCAGTCGGCCGAGCAGCTTGGTTGCAGACTGCGATTGTAAATCTACCTGTGCAAAAACATTTACGGTTAAAGGCAACCCAAGAGTTCTCATCACTATATTTGTCAAAAATTTAAAAACATTTACCCAAGTACATCATTGGTAACTGTATTCCATTCCAGGAGGTCAAACAGGATGAAAAGTACGTCTTTACTTGCCAGCATGGAGAACAGGAGTGTCTGGGCAACATGATTGAGGTAACGTTGCACCCCAGACACACACCAACGACTCAAACTGCTGAATAATGTGTCATGTCTGGTGTCAAAAGCATCTTGCTGTGTTGCTTCAAAATGCTTAATTTTTTTAAAATAATGAAATATTTGTTTTTTCTGTTTTTTTTTTTCTCTAGACTTGTTTGATGAACATGTCCAAGATGGCTTTTCCAATCATCTTCTGTATGGAGTCCTCCTCTGATGTCATCAATTCAGCCAAAGCTGTAAGTGTGTGTGCGTGTTTGTTTGATTTAAGCAGGCAATTGACTGGTCTAGACCACTTCAGTCCATGACTTTTTTTTTTTTTGGTCACTAATAAATTTCCGTTTCATGTCCCACCATGTTTGGTTGTAGTGTACTGGAGTCTATGACCCCACTTTGAGCTGGGACAAAGTCATGAGCTGCGTCAATGGTCCTCAAGGAAACCAGCTGATGCATCAAAATGCCTTGGAGACGGCTGCCTTGAAACCTCCGCACCAGTACGTGCCCTGGATCACCATTAATGGGGTAAGACTTTACTGCAGTAACAGCCTATCCAGCAAATACCATGGTGTTCAGTTTTACTTATATAGTGCCAAATCACAACAACAGTCACGTAAAGGCACTTTATCTCATAGGGTAAAGACCCTACGACGTAAGCGAACCCCAACAATCAGACAGCCTGCAATGAGCAGCACTTGGTGACAGTGTAAAGGAAAAACTACCTTTTAACAGGAAAAAAAAACCCCTCCTCTCTGTTAGCTATCTGCCGTAACCAACTGGGGCGTGAGCAGAAAGGAAAAGGGAGACAGGACATAATACAAACTATAGGAGAGAGAAGACAGAATTGAATGACATACAGCATGGAAGTGGACGTTTTTCCTTTACTCTGTAAAAACTTAATGAAGAGGTGAGAAACTGTAAGACATCAGACTGGAACAGAGAAAGTGATTTGAAATGATCCAGATCTGATGTTGACTCTGTCCTTCAAAAGAAGCGCTGTTACTTTTTCAGTGATGAGTTTGACACTTGATCTGCCTCAAAGCCCAAATCTGTTAGTGAAAGAAAGCTGGGACTGATACATGTAAAGCTGCCTCTTTTTCACGTGACATCATGCAGTAACCTAACATAAAAATGGAAGTTTTGTCTAAAGCAAGTCACATGTGGATTGCAGGCACGCCCACGTAAACCCCTCTTCTTTATTAGAGGCGTTAATATTGGAATGTTAAACACTCTTTTTGCTGTTAGGAGTTTTACTATGTACCGTACTTCCTGGACCAACTTAAGGTCTTCTTTTTGTATTTAGATTTCCAAACTCCATATGACAATAGGTGCATAGTAAGTGTGCCTCACCTGATTACAATTTTGTTAAGATCACATGACCCAAGATTGACGGCAATCATATTTTTGGGGGGATTCCTATGAAAAGCAAGTCAAATGCTAAATTCAGATCATCCACAATATAAGGTTATCAGGCTGCTCAGCTCTATCTGTTGCATTTGCCTGTCCCTTTTTGGAAATGGTCTCTCTCAGCCTTTGCACTTACCACCTTAGTCATTCACACCTGTCTTCCTTACAGTTATATGACATTGCTGTGACCTGCAATCACCTGCAAGTCGTGCACCTAGCAATCTAACAAGAGGTCAATCAGATGATCTGTCTCTGACGGCCTCTTATTGCTGTTTTACATTCCAGTATCACCAGGTTTAAGACATAAAGTGTACTGCTAAGTGTCTGTTGCCTTAATAAACCATTGAAACTGTGTAACTGAGGTATGAGAAGTTACTTATTTTTAAATGTTGGGAATATAAATTTTCATTGATTTGTAGGAGCATACAGACGACCTGCAGGACAAAGCCATGAATTCTCTCCTCTCTCTCGTCTGCAGCATGTACAAGGTACAGTCATCAATGTCTACTAGATATCTGCCTTGTAATTTACTTGAACTTAAGTTTTTGTTTTGTTTTTTCAGGGCACTAAGCCTGCGGCCTGCGGGGGGAGCCAGATGCACTACAAAACTTACTGCCAGAAAGTGTGAAGGAGCAATTCTGCACATGCCTGTTTACTAGCCAGGTGTGGCCTCTAAACAAGAAACACTGAAGAATGTCATCAAAGATTTTCTTTTTCTTTTTGTGTTTTTGCACTTTGTTTCTAAGAATTTGATCACTTCACTTTTGTAATTCCAAAATATAAAAACACACGTTACCTTCTTAAGAGACTGTGTTGTCATTGAATTAATATCTATGGAAACCATAAAATCATAAATGGTTTTTGTAGCACTTTGGTATTTGCTCTATTTAAAGTGTTTTTTGCTAAACTTTTTAAAAAACCGTTTAGACGGAGGTACACAAATTCACAAATCATCCAAAAAACACAAATCGTCATTTGTTAGAGGTAATAAACACACACAGTAGGGTATTAATATGTTGTGGGGACATCTAATAGACAATGCTTTACCTAGCCCCTAACCCTAACCATCGAAAATGAATGCCTAACCCTTGCCCTAAACCTAACCATAACCAATTGTAACACTGTGACTAAAACCACATTCTCAGTCTCCAAATTCCCTTCAAATTTGTGGGAACCAGGATTTTGGTCCCCAAAAGGGCCGTTGGTCCCCACAAATATAGTAAACATCCAAGTTTTGGTCCCCACAAAGATATGAATACATGCTTACACACACACACACACGCACACAGTGTTGTCACAGTGCTGTATTAAAACTGATATTTTGAGTTTATTTACTAGATTCTTTGTCTTTGTAGTCTCCCACAGCGTCAGAGTAAATGTTTAATGTAAATGGTAGGATAATAGGTAATCTAAAGCTCATGCCTAATGGCCTTGAAAACGTGTGTCACAGTTGACCTTATACTTCACGTTCTGTTTGTTTTTTAAACCTGAGTTAATGTGGGTTTAGCATCAGGAGGCACAGGTTCATTAAAGTTCACAAAATCTCCTGAATCTTTAACACAGACTCACCTACAACTACAAATTTAAACCGTGTTCATGGAGTAAGAAAAAAAGCTTAAATGAGAAGATTTTAGGCAACAGCTTGATCAAACCCAGAGTTTTGCTACACTGACCGGCAGGTCTGGATCTGCAAGGTCCACAGATTCTGCAGAAAGACTCACATGACTAATGGCCTGCCACGCAGGCTGTTCCACCACCTCAATCTCTCTACCAGCATCTGCATCCTCCACATACTTAATGTTTTGGCGACTAATTGTCGTCATTTTCCAAAACATCGCTTTTGGGTCAAATCGGTTTACTACTTCTAAGAAAGTTTGCTGTTTATCACCGATGTGATGACAGCTGAAAGTTTTGAAGAGGCGGGGAGACAGTTTGGTCTGTACTGAGTGACATCCCAGCTAAATGTTGGTGCCGCAGACAGCTTCATATCTCATCTCAACTGTAGTTCCTGTATCCTCCTCGTTGGCATTTCCTTCTCATTTGTCTGGTTCCCAGTAGCTGAAAGTATGAAGAGAAATAACTCAAAAATTTTCAACTTCACAGAGGTAAGAGTAATAATTTCACTTTTAAGAAATTCGGCAACCTTTATTACGCTAGGCTTGGTTATTTATTTCATTTGCTTTCTTTTATGAACTCAAAAGAAAGTGAACTGGTTACACATTCGCAAAAACTAAATGGAAAGCTATGATGTGTGATTAATGTGGATTCTGTAATTGCACTGCTACGTGTTTTGTTTTCCTTTCTTGTTCCTGTTGCCAAATAGTTGTGGAAACTTTAATGGGAGCTTGTGCGTGAAAATAAGCAACAGAATTAAAGTATAAAATTGTGTCATTAAGGAAGGAAATCATTTGGTGGCAAAGACAAAGTTAATGTGTTGCAGCATAGCTTTCTCTTGATCCATCCAACTCATAATCCATGAAGTTGACACATCGGCCCCTCTCGTGGTGATCTTGGATAGAAACGGTCAACAATAAAACTCCAGAGTCTGTTGACATTTGTTTATGGAAAGGTGAAACTCCCAAGCAGAAGGAGAGATAGGGTCACGGGATACAGCGGCAAACAAGGACTCTTATCTGTTTCCCCTCAACGCTGACGCTGAAACAGAGAAGCCCTGAGAGCGAAATCCCAAACACTGTCTCCCTGTAAGAACCGTCTATTGTGTCCAAGGTGATAGTGTGTTTGGTCTCAGGACCTGAAATCAGATAAACCTTCCAAAAATAATGCCCGAGTTGGCTTTTGTGAGGCTTGTCACATTTTTAGTAGCGTCATAAAAACAGCCCTGTGCATGGCTCACCTTTAGATCTCAACAGATGGTCTTTTTTTTTTTTTTTACTTCACAGAGACTTTTCAAGAAGCTCGAGAAATATAAAAACTTCTCCCTGCTGGCAAACATGCAGCTTTCCTTTATGTATGGTTTCTGCTAAAATGCTGCTTCTGTATTGTTGCTCTGTCACCAGTTTGTGTAGTTCTTGTAATTATTGCAGGCCATAAACTATTAACAACGAAAAGGCAAATTTTCTCTGAACATCATTTTCATTTTTCAAAGTAATAGCCCAGAAAGCTGCATGTAAGCTAAATTAAAGGAATGAGTGCCAAGTAGTTTTGAGCCAGGGTTTACTGTTGAAAAGTACAGAGCTGCTGATTGTTGTGATGCATAGCAATCAATCTTGTTAGCGCCACAGCACATGCACATGCACATCCCTTTCATTTCAGTAAGAAAGACGAGCTGACATGCAAAGCATATGAAAGAAAATCAAGTTAACCAAGCAGTTTCCATTTCATAAAAATCTCCTTTCTTTTCTGCAGTTCACTCCAAACCTATGAGTTCAGTGCAAAAAAGTGAACAAGTTATAAAGCTGGCCCGCCTTTTTGTCTCCAATCTAGTCTTTATGAATGCAGATTTATCCCGTCTTTAAACCATCACACTCTTCTTTTTCTAGCTTACAGTTAGACGTGTATGCATATATCATCTCAGTAAAAAACCCCAAATCGCCTGCCTTTTATCTGCCTTACAGAGACAGTGGGATTCCTTAGACCAAACCTCCTCTGTAGAGCCTCTCCAGGACTGTGATATCAGATGGGCTGTGAAGAGGCTCTTCTCGGGAAACCTGCAGCTGCCCAAGCTTTCCTGCAGATCTTCTGCTCAGGATGGCCCTCCGCCCGTTGCCCCATCGGGCCCTGCGACCTACAGGATCAAACACTCGAGAAGTTACGGGACTCTGACCAGCTGCATGTCCAGAGGCCTGTAAGTCACTGATGTTGAACATGTTTAGTGGCATTTTGCTAATGAATTTAAATGTGCATACCAAAACATCACACATCCTGCTTCAAAAGCATGTTTGGGAACACATGATACTTCAGGTATCTCACACATGTTAAATTCATTCTTTAAATATCCTCTGATTTCCTCTAGAAAGAACAGCTCTGGAGTTTAAGTGTTCCCAAAACCAGCGCTCTGTGTGGAAAGGAGTTAATTTTTTCCTAGTTTCCCAACACCTGGGCCCCTTCTCAAGCTTAATGATTAAAATTATATGTGTTCAGTGTGAAACCAGCCCCTGTGAAGCAAGCTGTGGTCTTGTAAATCAACACAGATTAAGGAGTACTTAATGACCATCCGTTTTTAGGCGGGGCGGGGGCTAATTGTTTATTTAGATTGAAAAAAGCTGAGTTGCTTCTCGAGCATATGATTGAACAAAGTGTCCCGCTTAAGGCGTTGCGCTCGCCTCTGTCACACTGCTGAACAATTATCGCCATAAAAGATCAGACAAACAAGGCTCTTATTATTGTTTCCACAACAACATTCAAGCTGCTTCAGCAATACATCTGTAGCAATTTCGGCCTCTCTAAACTTCGTGTGTGGGTGTGTACGTGTCTGCGTGTGCGTGTGTTGGCGTCTGTGAACGTGTGTGTACGTGTACCATCATTACGTCTCTTTTTCCACCTGTTGATGGAATCTGGAGACATCTGTTTGATATTGTTATTAGTTACAGTGAACCTCACAGGCTTCTTCTTTGTCATGTGATTCATTGTTGAGTAGCACCTCTGCAAACACTGGATAAACCGAGAGTGATGTGGTGTTTTGTTCTTTTGCATTGTTCTTTATACGCTCACTGGCCACTTTATTAAGTACACCTATACAACTTCATGAAATATCCAATCAACCAGTGACGTGGCTGCAACTCTGCGCGTTTGGCCATTTAGAAATGATTGAGACGACCTGCTAAAATTCAAAATGAGCTTCAGAATGGGGAAGAAAGGTGATTTAACCAACTTTGAACGTCGCTTAGAGTTTGGTGCCAGACGGGCTAGTCTGAGGATTTCACAAACTGCTGATCTGCTGGGATTTTAGCCACACAGTCACCTCTAAGGTTTATAGAGAAGAGTCTGAAAATGAGAAACTACCTTGAAAGTTTATTATTTGGTTGGCTGTAGGTGGTGGTGGTTCAATGCCTGACTGCTCCAGTCTCCATGCCTAGGCATCCTTAGGCAAGATACTAACCCCAAGTTGCTCTACGATTCATCCCTCAGAGAATGAATGTGTGTGAATGTTAGATAGAAAGCACTTGAGCAGAGAAAAAAGAGCTTGCGTGAATGGGTGTGAATGGGTATGAGGCATGTATAAAGTGCTTTGAGTGCTCGGGTAGATTAGAAAAGCACTATATAAGAACCAGTCCATTTACCATTAATGAAGTAGATGTGCCACAGCAGCATAAGAGCACAGTGGTGTTCTTGTTATATAAGAACAAGGTTTGCTTGGGCTTTCCAAAATTGGATAGCAGACGTGCCGAGACATTCTGAGGATATGGTCAGAATTTGGTGTAAACAGCTTGAAGGCATGGATCCATCCAGCCTTGTATCAATGATTCAGGCTGGTTTTAGTGTATTTTAGAATTTTAGAAATTAATTTTGGAATCTGTTTAAAAACAGTGGGATACATGGAGGGTCTTTAAAGGAGATGGATGATACCAGCTGTTTAAAAGTAATCTGTGCAAACAGATGAGTGACTGACTGATAATCGAGAGAAACCCAGGGGAAGAGTTTCTTGAAGAAATTTGGGAAAAATAGTGTTAACTGGGCAGAAAGAAGTGCACACATTAGAAACTATATCAAGGAGATCATTCCATCCATTCCTTTTTCTTTCAGGTTATTCAATTCAGGGTCGTGGGGGGCTGGAGCCTATCCCAGCTGCCATAGGCTTCAGTAGATAGGCATAAGTAGATGACTACACTTGGACAAGTTGATAGGATCCAATCGTGAACTGAGACCTGATACCATAGCTCTTACTAGCAAAAAATAAATAAATAATAAAATAATAATTTAAAAAAAATTGACACTCAACGGAGCTCTCGCTCCCTCTTCTTTCTTGACACTCTTTAGTGTACCCTTTCAAATAAAGCCATCTTCATCACACAGTTCAGCTTCTTCACCTCTTTTCAGCAAATTGCTCCGCTTCTTCAGCTGTTTTCGGAAGACGATTTCCACTATATGGCATTTACCCGGCATTTTCGCAGGAAATGCAACTTTTGTGAGACAGTATAGCTCACTAGAAATCTAGAAAGGAACACAAACATGTTCAGTGTTGTTGAAAAGTAGCCAACAAAATTGGAAAATGTATTATTGTAATGGCAACGAGGACAGCAGGTTATTGGGGTCGGATGTGGCTCAGGAGGTGAAATGATTCATTCATTAATCCCTGGCTTCTTCCGTTGGCATGTCAATTCGTCCTTTTCATGCCGAACCACAAAAAACTCTCCACTTAATGCAGTGTATCCATCTCTCTCTCTCTCTCTCTGTGTACATGTGTGCGTGTGTTTGTGTGATAGGAATAGCGATGTATGTACTGAGTACTTTATGATGTTTGCATGTGGATCGATGAGTGGCCTATCATGCGAAACACTTTCAGTGGTCAATAAGAGCACTACATAAATGCATTCTGTGGGTCATCTCCGGTAACAGTTCTCAGTATTACAGTCACATTTGGATACAATTGATTGCAGCACGAGACTTTGCAAGCTGGAAAAGATACTCATTGTTTTCTGGTAAATTGAATTCTTGTGACACATATTATGCAACTATAAAAGGTCATAAGTTTTTTTTTTTTTTTTTACTTTATAGCATGCTCTGCTGCAACAACACACACTGTGTTTCATGTGTTTGTGTAACTGTCAACTGATCAAACATGACATTTTCATGTAGGAGGTCAGGTCAGCTTATAGTCAGTCTTAGGCCATAACACGTCCTATCAAAGGTGCTCTAGAACTTCACTGTGAACTTCTCACCACTTCTTGATTCACTCTCCTGCAGACCCTACCACTGCGCTGCAATCCCCACCCAGCGGGTAGAGCCTGGGGAAGTTGCACACAGTTGCTGCACGCTCTCCTGCCAAAGACACTCTTTCAAAAGAGAATCTTAATGTCAAGATTTATACTTCCTGGTTAAGTAGCTTTAACTGCTTTTTCACTGACAGATATTTTATTCACAATTGAACAATATGGCAAATATATAAATTGAGAAGCTGTACTGCTTTTAACAAAAATATTAGCTCATTTTGGAATTTCATTCCAACAGCACATCTAAAAACATTGGAACGAGGGCAACAATCGGGTGGAGAAACATTTTACAGCTAATGAGGTTAACTGGCAGCAAGGTCAGTGACGTGATTGGGTTTAAAAAGAGCATCCTAGAGAGGCAGAGGTTCACCAAGCTGCAAAAATTGTGGAACAACTGCAGAATCATGATCGTCAGGGTAAAATGGCAAAGAGAATATCTCATCATCTGCGGTACATAATGTCCTCAAAAGATTCAGAAAATTGTTAGAAATCTCTTTGTGCAGGGGAAAAGGCTGAAAATCAATATTGGATGGCTATGATCTTTTGGCCCTCGGGCGGCACTGCATTAAAAACAGTTCTGTCATGGAACTGTGAGCACAGTTCACCGTGCCATCCGCAAATGCAAGTTAAAGCTCTATCATGAAGAGAAGAAGCCGTAATTGGACACGATCCACGAACGCTGCTGGCTTCTCTGAGCCGACACTCGTTTAAAATGGACTGAAACAAAGTAAAAAAACTGTTCTGTTCTCTTAACATCTATTACATCTGCATGACTTTGTATTAGAAGAGTCCATTTGCTGAACTAACCTGTCTTTAGTCCAGACCTTTCACCAACTGAAAACATTTACAGCATAATGAAGTGAAAACTTCAACAAAGAAGAGCCAGGACTGATGAGCAGCTAGAATCATATATCAGACAAGAATGAGACAACAAAAAACCAGCAGCTGGTCTCCTCAGTTCCCAGATGTTTAAAAGAAGATGGGAATGGTGCACAGTGGTAAACATCGCCCTGTCCCAACTGTTTTCAAACATGTCGCTGCCATCAAATTCAAACATTTGATGCGCTTTCTGTGTTCTGTTAATACCTGTTTATGATATTTGCAAATCATTTCGTTCTCCTTTTATTTACATTTTACGCAGCATCCCGCCTTTTTCAGCATTGGGTTTGTAAATTAAAACTTTGGAAAAACACTATCTTGCCAGCCCCTTTATGAACGTACGGGGCCCTAAAATGCCGAAAAAACCCTTCAGATGCACTATAAACATCACATCTAGATTTATACTAACAGATTACTGCCATAACGCAGCACATAAAAAATAGGTGCAAGTACTGTGATGTTTCACTTTTATTTACTTCATAAATGTTTATATGACAGCAGGTATAAAGTAGCGCGGCTACAAACATGACAGCAGGGATATCGAAGGACTAGAAAGCCTTTCATTATGTTCCCTTTCTTTGAAGAGAGCCATGTGCTCTCCTGTTTACCAGTTGGTAGTGCAGTTTTGATGGGATGCCAGAGAAAGTGTTTATAGAGAAGTCAAGGATGCTTTATAGCTGACAATGCTGCAAATCTTAGGATAACCTTTCCCTTTTCCTTTCCTACATCATATACATCAAATTTGCATTAAATGACTCCAGAACGGACCTCAGCAGCTTGGGAGGGATGCGGCTTTTTATGAAACATCTGAGGAAGAATGTTCTCAAAAGACAAACCATTTCCTACCCGGAATAAAGCAGATGGTTTACAAACAAAGTGGATCTGGTGTGAGCCTTTTCTCCAAGTGTGTCATACTCGATGTCTGAAAGTGTCTGATGCACGCTTCCTGCTGGCAGCTGAGGCCTGAAAACCTGGAATTACAACGTCACTCTGAAAGAGAAGGTTGTAAGCATGCTCTGTCCACAGCAGATGGGATCTCCAGATGGATGTTTGAAGACAGTGAATCAGCGTAATGTTTTCTATGAGCCCTGTTTTTTCGGGGGGGGGGGGGGGGGGGGCGTTTGTTCTTTCTGTCTTTGGCATGCTTCATTGCGGGATAAACTTTCGGGTGAATCTCGTATCGAGAAACAAGCAGAAAGCCTTTTTCCAAACTAACAGTCATCCCATTCCAGACACTACTCAGTCTCAGTTATCATAGAAGCAGTCACATGAGAGGCTGCAAGTCTGAGCCACTCTTGAAAACTTATAAGCAAACTTTATGCTGACAGAAGCATCCAGCTGATGGTGCTGTCTCGATGTCTGATTCTGTAAAAAGGGGAATATCTCGAAACAAACGAATGGCCTCAGTGTGAGGAACTCCACTCCAGATGTGCCTCAGGAATACTTAAATCTGAATCTGATTGGGCCCTGGGTAGCTCTTAAGCCTCTGTGGCTCAGAGAGTTGATGACAACGATAACAGGCCCATAATTTGACTTTATTCATCTATTCATTTTGCTCTCATGATTGCACATCTCCAAGTGATATAGTATTATTTCCATATTCCTCACAGTCCTCTTGGCTCCGGCTGGCTGTGCTGTAGCTCCGTCCACTTGCAGAAACGCCAGAAATGTTTTGTTTCCATGCTCGCTGATATCGTCGCTCCGAAAAAAACGAAACCTTAAGATGCCAGACAAATCGTGTTTGTGCTTTAGTCTGCTGCTGCTTAGCCTGGTTCCAGTGACTGCTTAAAAAAACATGTTTCTTTGGATGTTAAATGTTAACTAACTTTGGCTGGCGTGTGCTGAACATACAGGTACAGAGTTAATAAAGGTGTGCCTGAAGGTCGGGTTAATGAGCGAAGTGAGAGTGAACCGAGACAAAATGACAGTAAAACACATTCTGAGATGAGCTGCAAAAGATTATTTGTCTCATTTCTAGATATAAAGATGGATAAGCAGAAATAACAGCACCAAATTTAATGCAGTGCAGTGCTAATGAGTGTATGCACACACACACACACACACACACACACACACACACACACACACAAAAGCTCTCAAGCAAACAATTCTTATTTCCTGCTTTCCCTAAACAGCTGTTGGTCATAGGTTCAGTCCTGTGTCAGATGTTCCAGCTCCCTAGGTTATTTTAGTTACTCTAGACAGCACCGGTGTTTAGTTATGAGTCCTTAATCACAGGAGGACCTTTTCTCACTCTCCGGCAATAAACAGACAGATTGGGTGAGGGAGAAGATGTTGTTGCCTCTGGTCACAGATAGAGAGTGCCATCGTGACAGCACCCATGCTCTCTATAGCTTTTATCTACCTCTGCTTTTTATAGTCAGAGGCACTTCATGTGATTCTTCCTGGTGCGCTCAGAGCATGTGAAAGGCAAAGAAGCTGTCTCTGAGGAAATAGGCAACTTCACAACAGATAGCACCTCAGGGAGTGCAGGGGAGGGGGGGGGAGCCTGAGTATGCAAACTTGGGAGTGAGAGTAAGTAAGGTGAGCTCGAAGGCCAAGCCAGGCGACGGCTTAATGTTTATACACAGGCGGAATTTGGAAAGGAAGTAATTATGAAGCACAGTTTGAAGTTGATGAACAATATGTTCCTTAGGATTGCAAGGGAGAGAAGAGGGGGGAAGTAGAGGGATGGAAAGAGGGATAGAGGAGCAGAAGGAGGTAATCTGTCATGCTTCCACTCCCTGTAAATCAGACGTCCATATTTAGTTGGAAAGAGGGAAGGCCTAACAGTAATGTAAACAAAGCCTGGGGGAGGGAAGAAGGCAGGGAGAGTTTATCATCAACACTAATGTTTGAACGGCCAGCACGGCAGTCAGCATGGTCTTTAGGAAGAGACAAGAGACAACGGAGCTGATAGAGCACAACTGAAGGTAGAGAGGTAGCTTTGTCAATTTTCTGAGCAGTCTTGTCTAGTCCATTTTAGATTTTGAAAACAGGTTTTTATTCTTGAGATCTCTGAGAGAATTGCGGAGCAATGATGAGCAGGCCCAGATCCTCACCTGTTTCATATGTCATGTCACACAAAAGTCTTTAAACAAACCTGACGACAACATTTTTCAAAGGGAGAGCGTGCAAAGAGGGAGCGATCGCTTGACCACTGACCATCTATCTATTCATCATGAACGACCTGTGCTCCGAGAGCTCCGAGGAAGAACAATCTGAAGTCGATGAGACCCCCCGGGAACAAAAGCTGTCCCGGCTTCCCGTGATTCAGCTCATGTCCAGGACCGTAGGGGGTTCCACGGGAGGATCTCCAAAGGTTTCACCCAAGGATTCGCCGCGCGGGTCTCCTCGAAATTCCCCGCTGCTCTTCAGGAAGCTGCTGATGAACCGCAGCATCAACCTCCAGAGGCGCCGCTTCACCCTGGCCCACACCCCCAGGTAGAGTTTATGACTGCAGCCAAGATGATATTGATGACAGCTGTTGCACTTTGCATTATTCTCACTCAAAATAATGTAAAAAAAAAAAAAGGTTATTTTTCTGCAGATTTTGAAGATGTGTTAATGTTATGCAAGTTGTGCTCCAAATCCACCAACTAGGATTCTTCTCATTTAAAAGCCATCTATTCTTATCGAATGTTCACATTTAGCACATCATTTAGACATGGATGATGCATATGGAGGGGGGTGGGGGGCTATGTGAGGGTTGTTTGGTGCTCTTTGCTGTTCCTATTGGTATTTGGTAAAGAAGAACAGCCTTATGGCCATCTTTACTCCACTCGGTTGGAGATGTTGATGCGTTCAAGTGTATTTTTGTCCAAGTGTTTCACACCACAAAAATGGTTGCCCTGAAGCTTATCTTATTAAAGTAAGACTGACCACAAGATGTTCTTATATTCATGCGTTTCAGTCATGCCTGCTCTCCCATAAAACTAGCCTTTTTTTGGTAAGATCTAATCCAAATTTGTTCTCATAATGTGCTAAAGTTTCATTTCCTTAAATAGACCTGCCCTTATTTACTGACTGCACATAGGTGCATGGTTCCTGCTTGTGTTTAGCTTTTTCTTCTTTCTATGAAATCTGCTAATTATAGAATTCATTCACAGCATAGCTGCTGATGAGCATTGAGTTTATATTAAGAAACGCTTTTCCAAACCCGCTGTCAGCTTTAGTGCTGAATTACCTGCAGCCAGGAGTGTTTTTCCTAAGCTTTGTTCACCTTTTGCTTTCCATCATGTCAGTAAACACAGCTCAGCGACATCCTTGTTGTCACAGGATCAGCAGTTTGTTGTTCCACTTGTTAAGGACACGCTTCAATCTTTCAGCAACGTCTTCTTGTTTAACAGCCGCACTTTTTAATCGCTGCACTCGCTGCGAAAGCACACCTCAAACAACTGGATATTTCCTGCCGAGTTTCAAACACCTTAAATTTATTCTTCCGTTGCAGCGGTCACAAATCTCTTTGGAAACAACGCAGCAGTCTCTCTATCAGGCAGCGCTGCTCTGGTACCTGTTGATAGCTTTCGTTTTATGATCCGTTATTGAATCACGTCAGGCTCATGATTTTATTCTTTTCAGTGCAATTTAAACATTTACCTAGTCCCCCAATTAGATTGCATTTGACCATAACTTCTCGAGATAGGGAGAATAAACAGGACTCTGACGGGACTGTGTATTTCTCTTCCCTCACACCTGTTGGTGTCCTCAAAAGAAGAGCCTGTTGTGGAAAATTGTAAAGCACTTTAAAAAGCAAATGTCTCCAGTGTGTACTCTGAGCATATAAACACTCAGATGTAGGCACCATGCAAACTGGCGCTGTTGCACGGTGTCTCCAGCTTGTTGCACCGATGTCAGGCACATCCACGTCAGTGAAATCAGATTAAAAGCTCGAGAGAAACTCTAGCTGGTGCTATAAATTCCTGCCTTACTTTTATTGGCAGGAGCATTCCTACGAGAGCCACGTGCCCCGTAGGAAATCTAAACATGCAGCATTTAAACGGTGGTGTATTTGACATTGGTGGATATGTTTCTATTTCAGAGTTTATTGTAAACTGTTTAATTGAGCTCGGGGTGTCTGTTAAAAATCTAAATATTAGAGGAAAAGAAGTCAAGTGGACTTCAAGGCTCAGTCTTGATTGTCAGATATCTGGAGGGCAGCGCAGATACTCAACATGTCAGGCTTTGTTTTACACAGCTCTGAGGCCAGGCCATTGAGGAAGTTTCCGCCTGCAGTGTCACAGCTCAAATAAATGGATGGACATGAGTTATTGCAGGATGACTGGCAAGCAGGAAGAATTAAACAAACTGGGGGTCCGGCGGAAAATTAATGTCGCAGGCCGCTCAAATATAGAACATGCGCGCAAATTTATTTTCACTTTGTGTCTAAGTTGATGAAGTCTCTTTTTCCCCTCCAGAGACACCGAGTCAAAAGGATTTTTTTTCCATGAAAAACTTTTAAACATTCATTAAACTTTTTTTTCAAGCCAGCTCTGTGATGACAGGTTTTTTTTTCCATTCAGTGTTTCAGTCACGTTATCATAATGGAAATAAAAACTGTCCAGAAAACACAAACACGCAAATTATTGCTTTATTTATTGGATGTATTCATTTCTCGAGCAATGTTATCAGTCTACCTGTGTAGACAGGTGACAAATTAAAGGGGAAAAAATCCAACAAACTAAATCCTAGCAAGGTGTTGTGCCACCATGATCTGCAAGAGCACTGTTCAAGTCTCTGGAACTGATCCCTCCTTCGGTGCTTTGTTTTGATGATAATACTGGAAAGCTTTGAACTTTCCCACAGGTGCTAAACTGCACAGATCCGGTGTGAAGGGAATAGGATGTGATTGTTTTCATGCTCAATAAACCGTTCAGGGATCCCTCAAGCCCTGCAGATGAGAGCACTTTCATCATGGAAGACATTACTCCTCTCAGAATACACATTTTCATTTGTCACCCATTTATAGGTGATGATCCTGACTTATTCCTTTCAATTTGAGCCACTGAAGTAATAATCCTGGGTCACTACTTCCATTAAAACATGGGTACATTGTTTATTTAAACCTTGAGCTTCTGCATATGGGTCTTCTGCTCAACCCAGTGAGCTGCGCTCGCAGCCTCGACAGAGGTGTATGTTAAAATAGCAGAAGAAAAACGTGTGGCGACGCTGAGGATCCTCAACATGCATTTCCCCTTCTCTTCCACTAGAGGACATTAAGTTGTGAGATGCGGGCAGAGAGCCTCTCCGGAGGATGCATTTGTGTTTCTCTGATGGATCTGAGTCGGGGAAAGAGACATTTCCTTTGCTGGAGTTTGACTCTGTGGGGACTCAAATATTTTTAGGGGGGAAATGAGATGAAAAATGTTTTTCTAGCCTGATGCTGTTGAGAAATGTTGTTACTGGATCAGAGAAATTTTCTTTTCTTTCTTTCCTTTCAGTCTTGGACTGATAAGTATTAAGAGTAATGGATGGATTACAAACAGTCTTAAGTTTATCGATGTTCCAGCAGAAGGTTTAACAGCCTCTAGTTGTTTAAGTTTTGCATTTTGATTGTTTCTTTGTTTCTCACCTCTTGGCGAGGGAGAATTCTTCACTTCCAAGTCGCTTCTTAATTAATTAGTTATTGGAGTAATGACCCCAAAACTGTTTTCCTTCTCATTAGGAAATATTTCCTCTTTTACTAGAAAACTTCTCTGAAATATTTCCACAATTACATGTTTCACTGTACCCCCCCCCCCCCCCCCCCAAAATAAATAAATAAAATTTAATAAATAAAAAAAGATGGATTTATATTTATGATTTTAAAATCATAAAAGCTCAATATTGGAAAAGGAAACACATTTTTTAGTTGTTGTTGTTTTTTTCACAAAAAGAAAAATGATGCACTCTTAAAATTCTTCTTTTTCACTTTAAAACATGAAAAAATACATTTTTAACACAAAGTACCTTTAATATTAGTCCACTTTCTCAGGCAGTGACCATCATTGTCCACACCCTCTCTCTTTGTGCAAGTTGCTCTCACTCACTCTCTCCCTCTTTACCACGCAGCACCCTACCCACCTCTCTCTCCCTCCCTCTCTCCCTCTCTCTCTCGCTCTCTCAGTGGAGACAGTGTTGTTGTTTGTTGTTTTAAGCCCCGGTTTGGTCCCACCACTCTCAGGAGAGAAGAGAAGAGAGAGCAGAAGTCTGTTATGGCCCGCTGACTGGGACTACATGGGACAGCCCACTCCAGGGAGCATCTGATGGGATTATAACACTCTTTCCAGCTTTTTTCTTTCTTCCTCCTGCTCAGAATAACTCTGCTCATTCTGTTGGTAGTCCACTTTCACAGAGGCAAAACTGTGTTCAGTGGGACAAGTTTGCATTGAGGTTGTCAGACCTGACTTTTAAAGATAAAGAATACCTGGAGGTTGTTGGTGAGGAATTCGGCTTTGACAGTTAGAAGCTCACTTGGACGAATTCAAGCTTGGTGTTTCCTATTTAGGAGTATGAAAGAGAGAGAGAGAAAAAATACAAGAGAAGTGTTTATCTTGGCACATCTGTGGTGAGCCGAAAGAAGAACCAGTGAGGAATTAGTCCCAGATGAGCACTGACAGCTGACACCATCCTCAGTTTCATTAGATTTGTTTCGGCCCCATACTTTCACATACAGTGAGGCGATATGCTAACTCGCTGTGCGACAGGTCTTTAACAGCCAAGACTCTTTGCCTTTTTAGGCTGTTCACGTGCACACACTCTGAGTTGAACCTTTCTGATTTTCCTTCCAAACAAATGGACATATCCGTACAGCTGGGACCCAAACCAGAACAGCCAGTCAGTTTTTTCTTTCTTATGCACTTTGGTTCATGGATTTTGCACTGAGCTGGAAGTGAATCATTTCTAACAATTAGGTTTATGTGATAAACGCAGACTCAACAGGCCTGGCTTATTGTTGCTCTCACTCCCATTCTTGCTCCTGTCAGGTGCAGCTGATGAGTTTTGCTGTTTTGCATGTTGCAGTTGTTTTGCATTCGTCCTTCTTGGATCTGTTTTTCCTGCTCCGTCCCGTCAAGGGAACCTGCCTCCCGATGCCATAACTTGTGACGGCAGTCGACATAAAGGAATTTGTGCAGACTCTCTTTCTGATTCCGGACAGTATGGGGGCTTTGCTCGAACGGCAGAAGTTATTTTTCTTTATTGACGCAGAAGCTGGTGCTTTGATGATTCTCTAAACTCAGCCAAACTTCTTTTTGAACCCGCCAATAAAATGATGAACAAGGATTCTCGCTTTTCAAGGAAGATGCACAGCAACTTCTCCACCCGCAGGCACTCATGCATTGGGTATGTATCCAGTTGAGCGTCAGGGGTACTGTGATTGCGATGATCTTTAGTGATGGGCGGTGAAGGCAACACGAGTTTGCAGACATTCAGGAAATATTGGAAGCTGGCTTGTTTCTGTTTCTGGCTGTAAATAAATATAAAACACAAGCTGATGGGTAACAGTTAGACACCTCGTCTCTGTCATCGCATCATATCGATTTGATCATCTGCTCATTCTTTGTTGTGTATTTTTTCCAGTAGTTGCCATAGTTCATGCTTTAAGGTAAAATGTATTTGACTCAGTGCATGTAATGCTGAATCTGCACCTGTGTGCTGTTTAAAACTCTGGATTAACTTAAATCCAGTCTAATGCCCGTTAAAACTAACGCAAGTGGTTGTGTGTGTGCCAGAGCCAGGGGCTGTAGCTGTTGGGGTGCAGGCCTTGGGTGGCATGCTGGATCAATGTCTATGTTCTCTGACGTCTCTCTTTGTCGGGGGACTCAAGCCAAGCTGTGCTGTCTGCGTTAGGCACGGTATCATCATCATGTGGTGCAGGACTTTTATGTTTTATAAGAGCAATGTCCATACGAGTGGCAGATGTGGGAGACAACATCTGTGTTTTTATGTAGTCCTTTAAATAATCTGTCAAATCTTACAGTACAATCGTGATAACTTGCTGGGGAGACTGATGACGTGAACACCCGGCGTAATTGGAGATGTGCGTAATTAGGAAAAATGTCAGATCTACTAAATCTGTGAAAAAGACCACGGAGGACACTTTGTTTCAATTTACAGACATAAAAAAACAAAAGAAAACAAAACAGAGATTTTAAATCGTTAAAATAAGAACTTTGATGCACACCATGGGGAACCTGGGGACCTAAATGACTCCAGATGTAGTGGGGAGGGTTAATCTTCTTACTAAAAACACCCATTTTGGAGATGTTGTGGACTCTTTTTTTTTTTACAGTGCAGTATGCAGTGCAGCAAACTTTTCTGAACTCTGGGCATAAGGCATGTGCCTCACGAGTGTCATCCGAACTCCTCCAGCTGTGAGCCTGTTTGGATCATATGAGGAGATCAAAGCAGGAGATTTAAGACCACAGCCAGAAATACAGAAGCACAGAAGGGAACAGAACAAGCCTCTATTCTCTTATTACCTGATTTGCACATTGAACTTTCTGATTGAAAAAAAAAGAAACCCTGAAAGCATTTAGGAAGTTTCTCTTTTTAAGCACAAATAAAGACGGCGACAACTTTATTTATTGTGCGATAATGAGAAGAAGCCATTGTGACAGGAGTAATAGTTCTGAAATTAATTTAGATAGATATTTGAAATCTTTAGGAAAAATAATATCTCTGCCCTCTTGCCCCACACACACACGCACACACACGCACGCACACGCACACACACACAAACACAGACAAAGGAGTCTGTGTTATCCAAATGTGACCATCACAATAATGACACTCTCATCGTCTTTTGTACTGACAGTACCAGGACACTATTCATCTCCCCCCCCTCCACTTCACTCCTTATAACTTTCTCCACAACACACAACACATTTTTATGGCTTCTCTGGTCGTGTGTTGCATAAAAAAAACCTCATGTCGCTGCATTAAGCGAACATAGCCGGAGACGAGAGCTCTCAGACGGTATCATGAGAAGATAGTTTGAGGAGATGCCATTAATGTGAAGCAGGGAGTGATGGGGAGAGACATGGTGAGGTGAAAGTAAGAGATACAGCAGCAATGGCTGACCGAGTGGAAAAAGAAATAATCTAAAGAAATGGGGGGGAAAGGCACAGAAGAGAGGGTGGTGAAGGAGCGATAGGGTGCTTGGGTGGAGATAGGGTGGCTTTTAGCACACAGATAACGAGTGCAGTAGTAGACTAAGAGAGACAGCGGGCTCCCAGGCTGAAAACACAATATAACGATACTCTGTAGACATGCTTAGAAATGTTGGAAAGAATAAAAAGGAAAACAAAAAGTGCCATGTAAGGCCACTCAACCAAAGGTTAACAGTGTCAATGTCAGAGGTCCCAATATAGCTGCTCGTCCCCCCCTCCACAACAAACACACGCCCAGATTAGTCAATAGGGCCTGTGTGAAGCTGCTCTGTGCGTCACTGCTGTACTCCATATTTTCAGCATGACTGATTTCCCCAATCGCCTCCAGAGCCTCATCGATTCCCGAGCAGCGGCCTGGGACAGCACTAACGCTGCCGAAACTCAGCACCAGCTGCTCTACTGTATTCACAGTGCGAAAGGACGTAACAGGCCTTTCTTTTATCCAAAGTTCAGAGAGGATCATTCGGCAACAAAAAAAACCAAAAAATAAATAAATAAATAAAACAACTTACATGATTGTTTTCCAAGAGAAAGTTTAGATAATTACTAATGAATATTGGCATTTCTTAAAAAACCCCACAAACTTTTTTTCCCCAACACAATCTGTGTGTCGACAATACCAGGCCGAATGGTTTGCTACCACTAGAGGGGGAAACCGACTAAGTTATACCGAGACGTGCTGCAGAACGAGCGAGAGTTCAGTGAAAGATTGGGAGCTGTGCGCATTTGATGGATTATAACTGTGTTTATAGGCTTTTTTAGTTCCACTAAACAGACTCCATGTTGTGATTGTGTAGTGATGCTGTATTCACTACATTAGATTACGCATTGCTCTGTGTGACAAGCTTTTTTTCTTTCAAATTCACACTTTTACTAATTTTACTACTTTTATTTCTGAATCTCTAGATGAGTTGTTACACATCGAGGGCCATCGCTTTTATTCGTATTCAGTTTGAAGGTTTTAAAAAAACAACAACAACAACAAAACTGATTCTCACACGGATACTTTTTACTAAATGGCTGCTTTCCAAACAAAGGTCAACTCTAACAGTGTAGTTACAGGATGATCGGCTGCATGATACCAAAGCTGAGATTTTTTTTAGTTTCTAAAAAAAGTACATTTATTGTTCAGTGAGGTATTAATTTACTGTATGTATATGTATAACTAGGTTTTTCACAAACCTTACTGCAACAATTGTACCCACTACAAACATGGACGTATTTATTGAATATATGAGGGTCACATAGTCGGCCAGAGCGATGACACTATCCTTTCTGTCTGTTCAAAGAAGTTTAGCTACACATTTAACCCTTGAAATGTGATGTTATTATTATTAAGAAAAAGAAGTGCATTTCCAACAATATGTTTCAGTCTTTCCACGTCACATATAAATGCTGCTGTAGGAAATGAAAGAAATGTGTCAGCACGACTGTTTGGACTTAAACTGTAGGAAATAGATATGTAACTGTAGGAAATAGATATGTAAAGTTACAGGAGAGAGTTCTGGTAACTCATTGGTTGACTGACTTGTAATTAGAAAACTAAGAAAAGCTCTGTATCAGCAGAAAATGCTATAAAACGTGTGAAAATACAGTAAAAGTCCACATGTTTAAGCCCTCGTTTACATTTCCTAAAGCCATGGAGTGGGCCAGATTTGAGTCTTTAACGGGCCAGTTTTAATCCCCAGGGCTTAAGTTTGCCGTCCCTCTCTTAGGGCGTATGCAAAGTCCCTTTTTTCTTATTTATTTATTTGTTTTTGGCAGAAATAAGATTCTTTTTTTTCATACATTTTCCTATGTTTTTTATTCCATAATCACATCCTTGGTAAAGCAGTATTCACCTGAGTGTGCACACAAGCCCATGTGCTTATTAATGTGAGTTTTGTGTGTATGCATTTCTGGGTTTTTCATATGTGTGCGTGTCTTTGTTTGCGCAAGTTTGTCATCCACCCAATCCTCAAATAAAATGAGCCTCAAAAGCCGGCCGTCGTGCTAGCAGATGGCAGCCTAATGAATCATGAGGTGACACACTAGCCTTTACTACAGTACATGGTGTAGCATGACAGTGACATCACAGAGACGCCGAAAGTTAAATATAGGCCACAAGCAACAGCCAAAGCCTGACACCTGGTGCTGCTTCTTTGTTACATGCTCAATATTTTTGATGACATTTAGCTTGTGAAGAAATAAGTTGAACTGCCTGTTTTTTGGGGAGGGGTTTTGTGTTTTTTGCAGGGAGGAGGTGGTGTCAGTTTTGCAGTTCAGGTAGCTGTGAAGATGCGTAATTGATACGTATTCAGCAGCATGTAACTCCTTTAAAGGAAGCAGTTAGTTTTGTGAATATTCCTTCCTGGTGATCCTGTTACATGCCGCGTGTGTAGGTTTGTGTGCAGCTGCTTTAATAACACTGCTAAACTTTGCTGTGCCAATCTCAGTCAACACATTTAATTTACGACAAAAAAGCGTATAAAAGCTTAATTTAGAACATTTCCACTTGATTTGACATGAAGTCTGGGTGTGAAGGTGTGTTCACACCCAGATGTTCTGCACATCTATGTAATGCGATCAGTGCAGTTTACTTACAGAGCATTTCCTTGCTTCTACAGCGCAAGATATAGAAGAACAAACTGTTTGCAACCATCGTGGCATCTGTTTTAATTTTGTTGGAATGAGATCATGATAAGCATTGAGCAATGAGAGGGCATTACTTAATTGCTTTTAAGTCTTTTTTTGGAAACAGTGTGGCTTCCACACATACCCACATTTTCAATTTGAAGGTCAGTTTTCACTTGATTGAAGCTTCTATCGCCTATTTGGACTAGATGTTATGCAGGTGTGTAGATCTGTCATCTCTGGATGACAGAGGCAAATAAAATGTACATCTTTTGGAGAACTGTGTCCTACATATTCTGCAATTTAAATATGTCCTTTTTTGCATTTTTTTAAATAAATATTTTGGGGCTTTTTGCATTCATTTAAACATCTGGTTAGTTTTAGCTACTTTTACAAATCAGAGACGGTGTGTTCACTGACAGTCGGCTACTTTGACACACAGTACTCCTCGATGACTTCAAAACAGCTCGTTATTCAAGAATGTTAACCATTCGTTCGTGCGTCCAACACATGATGTCATGAGGCTTGCTTTGCAAATAGTGGACTATTAAATCCACCACTGAAAGTTCAGCCAGAATCTACCATTTTGTGAGTTCCAAAAGTGACCTTGTAACATCGATTCGGCCTTGGCATCCAAGTGCTTCGGAGCTCGACTCTCTTAAGTGGGGAAGTGAAGACACTGAGCAGAACCAAACAGTTAATGTCTGTCTTTCTTCAGACATCAAGTCTCTTCCACCACCAGTGACGCAGATTCATGAAACACTCTGAAATCCTCTGGTATGCTGCCAACCAGCAAGTGTGTGTGTGTGTGTCTGCGTGTTCATGTCCACTCTAGATTACAAAGAACAATGCTCTTGCACCGTGTTGTATAAGCACTTTCAATTCTTCTAACTGCACATGAAAACAATTTTCCTGTCATGAAAACGTGTCAGAAAGTGCAGAGCCTGTAAAGTTTAATTCATAGCACAGTCTCATCCCGCTTGCATCAGGACACTGTTCATCCCACAGGGGATCGAGTCTTCCCTTTCATAAGCCTGGCTTGGACGCTAGTACAATATTTGTAGTGTATAAATTCACAAAGGATATTTGTGAATACAAGCAGGAAACTAGACTTAGATTTAGTGACTCCTTCATCAAATAATGATGGATCTGCTTCTAATACTCTTCCACAGTTGTTTCTGCTCACGGCTAAATTTGAATTCACCGTAGTCGGTGTGATTGGATTTATAAGCTGTGACCGTTCCTAGTTCAGTCTCGCCGCAGCTGTAATGCAAAGCAGTATTGTATGTCTGTTCAGATTGTGGTTACGATTGGTCCTTTTTGTGTGCACCTCTTCAGATTTCCTTAAATGGAAGTTTTTCTTGACTACCGCAGACACAGAACCTTTGTATTATAGTAAAGGGTCATATCAAATACTTTGACTGAGCAAACACTGCAGTTGTAATTTGTCTGTGCTGTGTGTGTCTCAACCAATGGAAATATAAAGTTGTAATATAAAACCAAGGCGTATGAAAAAATAAAAAATGAAACGACCTTTCTGCATTTAGGGTAATAAGATTTTCATATGTATGTAGCAGAGCAGTGGTCCTGTGATGTGTTTTAAACCCTCTGGCCTCTGAAAGGAGCCTGGTTCATATTAAAGGAAACTATTGAGTCTATATTGTGATACTTTTATTTCCTTGCATTTTCTTTTCCATTCTCACCTATTGTCTCCGTGCTAACGGTTGTGAATTCCATGATGATGAAGTGATGCTATTGATTGATTTGCCAATTTAATTGAAGCATATCATAGCGCAGAATGAAGCACAACGCCATTTATGGGCATGTGTTCTGTGTAGCTTGACAGTAAGTCGTCATTCCTCGGGTCATTCTATGTCTGCTGGGCTTTTCGCTCGTCCTGGTTGTAACTATGAGTTTTTTTGCTCACGATTCTTGCGTTTTAAACAACAACGTTATAGGCACACAAACACATTTCTGATTTCTAGCTAGCAGCAGGTGGTTTTGCAAAGATTCAAGTAGCTTGAAGATGTTATCAGCAGTGTCTGTTATCACACTTTTTAATAGGTCCTGTTGGCTTGTTTTAAATTTAAATATTGACAAAAAAAAAGATCGACATAATTTCATTAACATGAATTCATCCTAATCTTAAAATAGCTTCTTTTGGTCATTTAGCTTACGTGCTTTCATTGAACTTAACAATGCAGTGCTGTCTCGTGCAACACCGACCGTGGTTATTCAACTTTAAAATTTCATAAAGAGAATGAGCAGGTGACCAATAGTGTAAACTAACCAAAGGCTGGGGGCTACACAGTGGGGAAAAGTGGGGAAATGTTACACAGGTGCGTATGCAACAAGCATATACACAGTGTGCAGCATTGTGAAAAGGGATTTTCTGAATGTCCTGACACAATGCCACAACCTTGCAGGAGTGGATAGCCCAGAAAATTCAGCCCAAGATCAGACTGTGTAATCAGAGAACCTTAAAAAAATGACAACTTTGACCTACATTTCAGGCTCTTCAGTTAGCATGTTACATGTTACGGTTCATGACAGCATGATTAGAAAAACACAGAACAAGTGTGCCTTGTTTGGAAAGGCTACCAGGAGAAAGTTAGCATATTTGTGCAAACTACAAGACTTCTGGAACAATGTCCTTTGGACAGATTAAGCCATAATGCACAATGTAGTATTTGGCAAAAACTAAACACAGCATATCAGCACAAACATACCAACTGTCAGGCACGGTGGTGGAGGGGTGATGATTTGGGCTCATTTTGCAGACCTGGGCACTTTGCAATCACTGAGGCAACCATGAATTCCTCGATATAAATATTCTAGACTCAAATGTGATGCCATCTCTCTGTGAGCTCAAGCTTAGCTGAATTGGGTTCCACAACAGGACAATAATCCAGCACAAGTGGTAAATCTACAACAGAATGACTTAAAGAGAAAATAGTTGAGATGGTCCTCAACTGGATTAAAATGCTGTGGTGGGATCTTAAGTGAGCTGTGCAAACCTCCATGAACTGAAACAGCAAAAAAAAGTGGGTCAAATTATTGGTGTGGAGGAATTTGATGAAGTCATATAGAAATTATTGCAGATAAATGTGACGCTGAATCATGTTTTTTTTTTCAAGTTTTTAAAAGGAGTGCATAGATTCCTGTGAAGACTTCCTTTTTCACATGAGTGCTGCAAACAGTACAGTTTAATAGTATTAATACTACAAGCATATGGTTAATGATGAGCTCCTTGGTTTACAAATAACATATGTTGAGTAATTAGGTGGATATGCTAAGAACTGCAGTTTGTGTTAGAGCAGATTAGAGGCTGATAGATTTATCAGCGGAACGACGTTATCAGCAAATATTCTCTATTTGTTTATCTATTTTTTATTTATTATGGCTCATAAATGCAAATGTAATAATTTATGGTATGACGAAAACATCTTACGAGTGTTCATATTCTATAGTTTGTCCACCAGAGGGCACTCTGCAAAACTCCCTGTTGGCACCAACCTGCTGATCCAAGCAGAGTCGGCAGAACATAAATGAGTAAATGAAAAAGTACACAAAATAGCTCTGCTTTTGTTTTTTATGTCTGAAAAAACAGAACATATCAGCGGATATATTGAAATATCAGATATTTAAATCACCAAATATCTGCATTGGTCCTAAATATGTTGTATCTGATGGGCTCTAGAGCAGATACACATATTGTCCATGAATTGCTTCTACTTCTTTGCTTGCAGTTTTAGTTAGATTAAAAAATATATACTTATTAAAAAACACCACAGTTCATATCTTTAGGCTGCAATGTCCTATAGTCCAGCTTTAGCACCTGGTCAGTGGATACTATTACAATTAAAACTGATATTCAGTACCAAATGCTCTCTAAATTGTAACAAGGAATTATCAAATTATTAAAAATTTTACAAAGCTGTTTGTCCTCAGTGAAAAACAACCACATTTAATCTGTCTCTGTCTCTAAAATAGCTGCCTCGTGTCTCATTTTGCTGATTTCTTGTTAAATATTCTTCTATGAAAGATTTTGTTTGGAGACAGAAAGTTAACCTAAGCTAAGGTTTCATATTTACTTTTCACATTTATGCTCTTCAAATACACAGTCTGTTTAGGTCATGGGTGACCTTGCGTGTGCCTAAGCCTGTGCATGAGTACATATTGTGTGTGTGTGTGTGTGTGTGTGTGTGTGTGTGTGTGTGTGTGTGTGTGTGTGTGTGTGTGTGTGTTCTTCGTTCTCAGCAGTCTGTGTCCCAAGAGCTACTTATTGTAATACCGTATCACACTCATCCTGCCATCAATCTCTTTACCTAACACATACATGGCCTCCCCAACACACACACACACACACTGTGCCCAATGAGAGAGTGCGATCCTGCAGTGGTATTAAGATTGTGTAAGAGAGAGAGCAGGAAGGGGTTAAAATGTCTATAACATTTAGGGAAGGCAGGGACCGTGCTGGCTCTTCTCCCGCCCCTTTTCTCAGCTCTGACCTCACTCTGAAACTTGCTCCCCTTTAAGTCTAATGCATACACACACACGCAGGCACGCATGCACACACACACACACACACCTAGAGACACTTGTTGAGTCACATGCCTGCATACACACTTGTTCAGCAGTGCACACGCTCACTAACACACACATTTACACAACCAGCTTGTACAGCTCTGTGCACATTCTGTGGCACGTCTGAACAAAAAGTACACACACACACACACACACACACACACACACATGCAGATGACAGGACTACTGTGACAGACTGGAGCAGGAGAGCAAGTTTGTCCAGGGAAAGGAAATAAGTCTGTTTGTTCGGTGATTAAAGGTGTAGCAGCCAAAGGGGGTAGGAGGAAGCACAGGGACGGAAACAGAAGACGAGTGTGTGAGAGAGAGAGAGAGCAGACAGAAAGGGAGAGGGGGAAGAGGGCAACAGTGTTGCGTTACATTTAGACCCAGAGCAAAGACAAGATGTACATGGGGGACCGATTAATGGAGCTCTGCTGAGAGTGATGAAAAGCTTTTTCTACAGCCTGCAAGGCAGACAGACGTGCAGCTGGGAGAGTGCAGCCTGGAGGAATTCAGGTGCTCAGGACAGATTACACTCAAAAATTTATACGTATCATCCCAGAGAAAGCAAATCTTCACCAGAATACAGGAGCGACAGCTTCGCCCGGGGCGGCAGATTCCATCGTGCCATTCATCCTGGCACTCCTCTGGAGCCGCTGGTCATAGTGCTGGTGTCCACTCCTGCCAGAGGTAATGCCACCTCCCGGGAAGCCGTGGAGAGCTGGACAGCCTGATCGAGCGAGACAGACGAGGAAGCGGGACGGACTTTACAGAGATGAGAGCGGCCACAAGCTGAGGAGAACCAAGAGAGGGAGACAAGCGGAGTTGCCGAGAAGAGGAGGGTGAGGACGAGTTACAGAGAGTAGGCTAAAGAAAAGATGAGTGTGCCAACGAACTGTGGGTTCTTTTACTCTGTGGAACGGAGTATCACAGTGCGGAGTGGGAACATATGGGGATCACCGTGTGCTGTCAACAGGCCTATTGACATCATGCAGAAACGCAGGCGGTAATTAAGAGCTATGTTATTTATTCTCGGTGCTTTTGTCTTCCTTTTTTTTTTCATGTCTTCTTTCATCTCCTAAACACACAGACATACACAGCGAACGTGTCATTATGCAGATGTGCATGAAGTTGGGGAGCATGGGTCTACTGGTAAAACTGGCTTTTATTGAAACCAAAGTTTATTTCCAAGTATCTAAAACACTGCATCGCTCGTAGGGTATCACTGTCTATTTTTTTCTTTTCGATCCTTATAGTTAAAACAGGAACATACAGGAGTGACTCTAATGGGATTAAAAAAACAATCACAAACCTCTTTTTTTGTACTGTATATCTGAATATGGAAGTGTTTAGACTGCAAACTATTTTTATCAGCTGCAATATTCACAAAAACATTTTTTCTTTATCAGTTGTTTTGGTCCAAATCAGCATTTCCTTAAATATATATATATATATTTAATCACATTTCCTCTTCAGCCCTTTTCAGGCACTGTTCCAGATGAGAACAGTGCCCGCTGTCGTATCTTTTTTTTCATTATGAAGACATCTTGCAGCTTTCAACAAGAGTCAAACTAAGAGAGGAGAAAGGGCGTGTGAAAGTAATAGCTTTTGGATCATTTGAATATTGCAGTATATCCTGGTTGGGGGAAAAAAAAACAAAAATTCTGGTTGCCATCCAGATATTTTTTCAATTCATAATTACCACCGTGGCTTATCCAAGAAGGTTTTATAATGTGTTAGGCAGAAAGCAGTACACAAGTCCAACTGTAATTTCAAATGTGTGTGAGAGATTTAATGCAGACTATACAGCGATGGAGTAATGAAGTGGAGCAATTATGTAACAGGTTTAATACCTTTACAACAAAAATGGTAAAATCGGAGAAAACACATCCACACACTCTTCATCATTTGGATTTCACTGCTTTACCGAATACCTGCTGCCCTCCAGAGATGCAGATTTTACATGGTGGCTTACTTAATTCATGATTTTTGCTGCTGTAGCAGTGAGCCGGCCTGTTTCTGTTACACATTAACAAAGTTTTCATGTGAAGGAAAACGTCGGGATGTTTTTTCTGTGTGTCTCGCACATCAGTTTGAGAAATCCTGTTTCGTAACGCAATACTTTTTTCTCATTAAGGCTTATCTATCTGACATGCAGCTTGAATGCTGCTGTCCTTCTCATAGGAAAAATTCCCGCAGAACTTTTGTAATTTCACGCATAATCCTCAGTGCCAGCAGGGAGGCTCTGAAGGAGGACTCGGAGATAAAGCCGTGTTTACATTACTGTCCTCTGTCCTGTTTCTCAGGCTGGGTCTTTGTTTATCAGATGTAACGCAGAACATTTGTGAGCAGTGGGGCTTTTAAAGGGCAGTTGCCCTATATGATTTCATTGCTCTTGGGGGCCCGTGCCAGGAAAAGCAACTGACTTCTACTCTTAAACAAGCAAAATTACCTAAAAATGTCAAACTGTGGAGACACTGGACGTTTGCTCATTACGTTGCTGCTCGAATTACTTCCACCCGTGGATCTAAAAAGGTCAGAGCTTTACGAGCAGCCGTCTTTGCTGGAGTAGATCTGTAAATGTGCCCAAAGAGGGGAATCAGAAACCGGGAGGTAGAGATCTTTATTTGGATTGAGTTATTTTATCTGGGAGGTTGTGCCGGTGATGCTGATGGAAGAACTGACTCTTGCTGGAGCCCGAGTTCCAATAAACGGCCTGTTTTTTTTCAGTAATTTGTTACAGGAAGTCCAAGCAGATTAGAAACACATGAGATTATCAGAGACAGCCTTATGACGTATATGCATTTATTTTATAATCGGTAGTATAAACCATTTTTATGCTCTTTATATCTTTTTTCATACCTCCCCTCTTTTTTTTATCCTCCCTTTTGTTATTTCTCAGCCAGTCCACATAAAGTAGATCACAGCTGATATCTATGGAGCCAGTGTAGACACTCTGATGTCAGCCTCGGCTCCTTTTGTCTATAAAATATAGTCATGCATGAGTAGATCCCCACATAGGCATGAGATGAACTGACAAATTAAACCTGCATGGGGAGGAAGGATATAAATCTGCAGCGTTTGACATCAGACACCAAACTTAGAGCGTCTCATGTGGCCGCAGTGCGTGATTTAAAGGCCAATTATCTCACTTAACTGCAGAAGAAAACATGAAAGTAGGCCTTCGACTTAGATGGATATGTGCTGAGGTTATGCATGTTTTTACATGTCTGTGAGCGCAGCAGATAGAAGGGTTGGTGCTTTTATGCATGCCATGCTATTTTCTTTAAGTTGGTGGGTGAGTGCTGACGATATTTTTGCGTCCGGTGGTGGTTACTGGTTTCTCCTTTCAACTGTTTTAAACTTTGCTGAAACGTGGATAGATAAATTCCCACGCAATTCATGGGACAGTCGCAGCTCATCGGCGTGTAAAGCTTTTTTAATTTGAATGTTGTGGAAGTAATATTCGCCTTAAGGTATTAAAATAGCCTGTTAGGCACGTCTAATTTAACTATATTTGCTTCTCTTTTGCTGAGAACAGCATGATTTTGGAGAGGGGGCCACTATAGCTGTAATGGTTAGCACCAACACCTCACATCAAGAAGGTCCTGTGTTTGAATCCGCCTGGCTGGCTTCCTCTCACGGTCCAGAACTTCCATGTTAGCTTAACTGGTGATTCCAAAGTGGCTGTAGGTGTGAGTGGTTGTCTGTCCCTCTTTGTTAGCCCTGCAACAAATCGACGACATGTCCAGAGAGTACCGCGCCTCTTGCTCTGTGATAGCTGAGATAGGCTCCAGCCCCACGCTGACCCTGAGTTGAAGTGGAAAAAGATGGAAGAATTGGGTGGATTTATAAAAATAATAAGACCAAATATAAAAACTGGCAGACAGAGACAGCAACAAACTATTTTAATAATACAGAATTTCATCTTCAACCTTTCAGCATGCTGGGGCCCAGCTGGGAGCTTCACTTTTACTCCCTAGCCAAACAGTTTTGGAGCTCGCATGCAAGTCAAGCTCTAGTAAAAATAAATGCAACACTGTGGTAACTGTAGTTGCATTGTATGGCATGGTAACAATATTTCTGAGTCGGTAAAAGTGGTGTGACTTCATCCCTTATTATGGAAAAATAGATGATGGTCGTAATTCTATTGCAGTGGGTCACAGTTAGTACATTTTTACATTCATGGTGATCTCAGGGTGAATCCCTCACAGCAAACTTTAAAAGCAAACTTTTAAACTGGCCAGCGGAAATACCTGCAAAGTTAATCGTCCTCAGCAGGACGTTTATGGCTCTTTTTCTTTGTACCTCTCGTGGGTAAAAGGTTTACGTTGTTATTTTCTGCATAACAAATCACAGAGCCCGCTCTTGTTGTCGGGTCGAAAATTAAAAGCTGGGTGATTAGCTCCATCGATTCGAGCCGTTTCTCTTCCCCTCTCTCGAGCCCATTTGCAGGCAGCTGTGTGTCCACAGGCTGTTGATCTAGTTTACCTCAGCCGTGTCAGCAGAGGGCTGCGCGCAAAATTAACATTGACACGGAATATCATGCAGGTTTGACAGTGATGGAAAAATCCTAAAGATTATTTCTAAATAAACCACTGATGGCAAATACAAGTGTGGGCTTTGTTAGGTGTTTGGGAGTTATGCTCAGGGTAATTTAATATAAATTAAGTGCGTTACAATGCTGACAGTTTTGGCAGTAAAGCTGAGCTTTAGACGTGCGTTTTTAGAAACCCAATACTCTCCCCTGTCAGTTCAACCTGGGAGGAGAGGAGGAGGAAAGAGAAATCTTCATCTGCCTAATTTATCAACATCTCTAAGTGTGAATGTTGGACCCACTCTAACGCTTTAGATGCCAACTCCTGTTAAGTAGTTTCTAGATAGATGTTTCTTGTTACTGCTTCATTTACGTACACAGACTCTTGTCTTTGAGATAATCGCGCAACACTTGTGCCGGGGTCAAATATTATCTGACTTTGCCAGGTCACTGCGGGCTTGATAAATGAATCCAAGCTTTCAGTCGCCGCGCTCATTTGCAGAAGTGATTAACTCATCTTGTGCCCGCTACGCTTCATAACTCTCACAGGTCCTGGCGAAGTAGAAGAGGTTTCTCAGCCAAAAGCCACTTTGTCGTAATAAATGTCTCTTGAAAGTGTTTCCAAAGCATTTCTTAATTCATCAGTGTTTCCTAGTGATGGTGTGGCCCACGGGGGAGTGAAGCGACATGGACCATCTGTCTCAGACGGAGGCAGCAGGTCGGCTGATGGGTTGCAGGCCCGAGGCGCACAGACGAGCATGGCTGTGAAACCGCTCTCTTACCTGTGTTTTTAAATGGACACGTGAGTTGCAGACTACTTCGTTTCAGTAGCCGGTGATGACCTCACAGGAAGATTCATCATGCAAAGGTTACTTATATTTAAAGATGCGGCCTGTATGTGTCTTGGCAGCCAGTCCGCCAGGGCTAGATTATATCTCTCGGCTGGCCTGGGAACGCCTTGGTGTTCCCCCGGATAAGCTGGAGGAGGTGGCTGGGGAGAGGGAGGTCTGGGCTTCTCTGCTTAGGCTGCTGCCCCCGCGGCCGGCCCCGGATAAAGCAGATGAAGATGGATGGATGGATGGATGGATGGCCTGTATGTGCACTTCAGTTTGTTACAAAGCATGAAAACCACACAGGGTTCTGAAATTGTGTCATTTTCTTCATAAAGAGGAATCAGGTTGCTTGATACAGGCGTGAAAATGTGGGCAATACATTAGTATGTAGCCCACTGACTGTGTTGAATAAATTATTTTTATTGGAAAAGAAGAAGCGTAAAGCTTTTTGTCTTTACTGTCTCGTCTATTTTATTTACAGCTTATAATTATACCCAAAGTGCTTTAGAGACGGGAACATTTACATTCCAGGTCTCCAAAAAAACACCTTCAAAATACACGAAAAGCTGAGAGGTGTATTTTGTTGTGTTAACAAACTGAGTGATTTGTTGGTCATTAAAATACGTTCAGAATTTACAAACTAATGATGATATTTTTAAGTACCTTTTTTTTAAATATTTTTATCCAGAAGTCTGTTGACACTGTAACTGCAGAGACCGTGGATGCACATCCATGCAGCCCTGTACTGATTGTGTGGCTTGTAGGCCTCTCCGGGCCTCTCTGCCTAACAATTACGCGACCAGGTTAGGTCCTTCCGGGTAAACGAGTCCCCTACAGTCTTTTGCAAACCTTAGGCTGGATCTTCTTTCCTCCTTTCTTGTTTGTGCAACTCCAGACCTGCCCCCTGCATTTCACCCCAGCTGCCATTTTCAGTTTGTAGGTCGCTTGATGTCATCCTACATTTGTGACATTCGACATTCGAATGAGCTGTGAGTCGTCCCTGACGGTTGTTTTCACCCTCCTCTGGTCTGAGGTTTGTTGTTAGCAATATTGCTTGTTGTTGTTGTTGTTTTAATGAATCATTTTAATGTGGAAACAATTACGTCTATGAGTAAAGCTGGAATTTAACCCTTTGTTGCCTCACTTAAAACTGTTTGTTTCCAATGCTTGGCTTGATTAATAGTATTTTTTCCTTTTGAGGTGCTCCTATCACTGGTCTTTGCTGTCAAGTTTGTTATTTAGAGGAGCGATGGCCACAGCAGTGGTTTTTAGACTTTTCCTCATTAAATGAAATTTGGTTGAAGTTAGATTAGAGATTAGATAAAACTTTATTAATCCCTCAGGTGGGTTCCTCTGGGAAATTCGGTTTCCAAATAGCACAGCACCGACAGAAGTTACAGAATGTGAGCAGAATACCATATATACACATATATAAATACAGAGACATATATAAAAAAAAAGAGTATACAAAAGGGATAAATGGAATAAATAGGAATAAGAATACAAGGGAATTGCACATTTCAAGTATTGAAGTGTATTGCACTGTTGGATATTAACAAAAAGTATTGCACAGTGTAAAGGCACTACAGCTTAGTTGTTCCCCCCTCCTTTGTCCTCCTGTTTCCCCTCCCTCTCCCCTCCAGAGAGGAGTTAAACAGTTTGATGGCGTGTGGGACAAAGGAGTTTTTAAGTCTGTTGGTTCTTGTCTTTGGGAGAAGCAACCTGTCACTGAACAGACTCCTCTGGTTGTTTATGGCCGTGGGCAGAGGATGCCCAGCATTGTCCATAATGTCCAGCAATTTTAGTGTCCTTTTCTCTGCCACTGTCACCAGAGTGTCCAGCTTCATGCCGACCACAGAGCCAGCTTTCCTGATCAGTTTTTCCAGCCTGGATGAGTCCTTCTTTGCTGTGCTGCTCCCCCAGCACACCACAGCATAGAAAAGTTCTCCAGCAACCACCGACTGGTAAAACATCCTCAGGAGCTTCCTGCAGATGTTAAAAGACCTCAGCCTCCTGAGGAAGTACAGTCGGCTTTGGGCTTTTTTATACAGGTGCTCTGTGTTGCATGACCAGTCCAGTTTGTTGTCCACCCACAGCCCGAGGTACTTGTACTTGTTGACCACCTCCACCTCCTCTCCCACCTCAAGTTAATACCATGAGGTGGACTTGCATTGAAGTGGCTTTTAACTGCATGGAAATACTGATTTATTTATTATTTAAAATCTGGAGTTGAAGTTAGAGGTTTTCCCATGCAAGGAGTCCTTTATGTATGTGTATGACCCACTGTTCACTTGCAATTTAAACAACAGTTCGCAGTGAAATAGAGGTCAGCTACATATCTATCTTTTGCCAGCAAGATATCCACACATCATTCTACAGCTTGTCGCTCTAACAGCGAGTTTCTCTTTCAGGGTTCATTCAAGGAAAGGCAAAGAGGAACATTTGAAGAAAATGGAATGTGTTTGCAGTGACAGATTCTTTATGCAAGTTCAATTTCATAGATTAGGCACAAAATATGCAAAAAAAATATCTGGGAAATTTGGCTGCACTGAAATTGTTGGAATTCTTGCAGCTGATAGCGCTTGTGTAAGTGTAACTTAAAACCATTTGTTGGAAAAACAAGTATTTCCTTCTTCCACAGCACCTCTGATTGTGACACCTCACCACTGCCTACACTCTATCAGCTAACTGATGACTGACAGCAAGATTGTCCTCGGCAGTCATTTCACATTGTAAACGGTATCAGAGCTCCACATCTAGACTTTATATTGTTTTTCAAAGGAAGAAAAAAATTGGGGAAAGACAGCTGGGTAACTGAAGCCATCAGAGGGAAAGTCCTGAGGAACCTGCAGTGTTTTACCTCTGACACTCATTTTCTCTAAGTTAAATAAATGCTGTTTGACAAATGTAATGTAATACTGCATGAGTGTGAGATATGTATAAATCCTGTTAGTTATTCACCTTGACCGTAGTGAGGAGGGAATCCATCCTTCCAGACTTTGCACACAGTCATTTCCGAGCAATCAGTACTGGACCTACCAGAAAATAAGGTTGCAGCTAAGTGAGTTATGATACTAGATAGACTACTAGATAGTCACCTTCCAAAAATTTTTCCTTGCCTGCAAGAACCGTTCAGATTTTCCTTACAGACATAAGAAGAATAATCTAACAACATGCTAACTATATACTTACCGATACTGACTTCCAAACCCTTTTGTTGCTTGAAATTAGCTGATGGTAATTTTTAACAGATATATTCCTCTATAGGACTAGCTAGGGTTGCCTCTTTAGAAATCATGCATTGTTTTAGATTAATAGTTAATCACATTAAACGTGAAGTCTTCTGTTTCCTTAACTAGAATAGTAACTTCTTACAGTATGTCTGTACAAAAGCTTTTACGTCATCTAGGAAATTGTAAGTTTACCTCTTCTAAGCCAAATGTTAATTATTCAGCAGGTAATAATCTAAGTATAGGTTGGGTCTTCATTTTTTAAGGCAATGATAAGATAAGGCAAATGATTCTGAGTCCCTGTCTTTGTTGTGTGTCTTCTACATTGGATTACACACTTTTAAAACCAGTTTTTACTGGTTCACTTCATTCTGAACAGTGGTTAGACATCTGTATTACCAATGCACAATGTCTATAATTAGCTCTCCTCTGTCACTCAGAGGCTGACCTGCTGGGCCTGTTTTTGTTGGCTGTAAAGTGTGAAAATAGCTAAAAGGTTATTGTTTGTGTTGCTATTCACAACTACTTTCTTAAGCAGTCACAGCTGCAGTCCGGTTTATGTCTGTGCTGCTTTGCTGTATGGTTTGAGAAAGATCTACAGCGTATATAGCAAAACTGCTCTGTGTGTGTGTTTTAGGAGGATTATTCAGGAACAGAGAAACAAATTCTTACATATTTAGCTTATTCAGCTAAATGCTAATTTGGCTTTTTGAGAAATACATGTTTGCTTTGTTGTTGAACGTTAGCTCAGAAGCTAACTTTGCTTTGTGTAAGGGGCACAAAATCTACTTATAAGCTCCTGTAAAACTCACTAATAAACATGTCCTATCAACTAAAACATGAGTCCAGCACAGAGCCTCGAATGAGATTAAATGCTCGTTTTGTTTGTTTTCATGCTAAGCTAAGTTTAGCTAGGCTAATTGTCATAAGGCTGTTCCCTTTTTGGGTTAATGGTCCACAAGTCAGTTGTCAGTGACACGACAGACAAGACAGCCGATAAGTTTCTTTCCTTAAATCTGTTGTGAGTGCCTTTATTATACAGTCATGTGAAATGAGGAACATTTGATCTTCTGTGAAACACCACAAGCTTTTTTCAGTCAATATCAAAATCTCAATAGATTTAGTGTTCTTCTGTAGAAAATGTACACCCATAGCCTCAGAAGCTTATTTTGGGCCAACTGAGATATAAATAACTTACTTCCTGTAGGTTTTTTGCATAATTTGTCAGACCTGTGTCTGATATTTATTTCACCACTCTTTCATGCAACATTCATTTAGTGATCTGACAAGTCAAAGAGTTTTTTTTGTTTGTTTTTTCTGTTTGAAATCCACATTTCGCAGCATTTAAGTCCAGTCCTCTCCATGACCCCCTTTTCTTTTTGAGCCATTACTTGGTGGATTTTCTTGGGTGCTTAGAATTTTTATCATCTTCAATTCAAGGCAAATGTCCTTGCATGATGTTCAAACACACTACTTTAACTGCGCCATATTCCAGAGCATGGTTGGGAAGGTAAACTGATAAGATGTACTCATGGAAAAAGGAAACATTTTCCATGAGACGCGTTTATTGTTTTACCATACTTCATTTAAGCCACCCACAGTGTATAACATAATCAGATTTATAAAATAATCATGACATTGCTTTTAGAAAATATTTAGAAGATGCAAGAAACCAATGAAAATATAAGTGTACTTTCAGAGATGGATTGCAGCTGGTGCTCTGGGAAAAAGGATAAGGCAATTGTGAATTAATCTAGCTACACTGTCGACATGTAAACACATACCACCTCCATTGGGTTTCTTCACGGCCAGATTCAGTAACGTGATGTTACAGAATAGAAGAAGAAGACGCGCAAGACAAACAACAGGGTGGTCCTGGCTGTGTGTGTGAAGGGCCACACAAAACCAACATTTATCCCAGAGCACAAACTGATGACTTATGTAATTCATACTCAAAATCACCTCTGTGGATTTCTACTGTGACCACTTTTACCACATCTGTTCTCCCTTTGTTCCCATTGTTCTGTGTGCTGAGCTACAGCGTGTGGACTCTCAGTTGCTGGTGCAAACTTTGTGGTCTCACTCAAGCCGGGCGGAGAATGTCTCTCGTGCCTCTTGTGCTGTAATAATTTCACAGCATTGTTGGTTTTGTTTCACACTGACACATTGTCGCATACTAGAAATCATTTCAGATTATCTCCCAAGTTTTACAAAAGCACGATTTTCTCTTGCATGAAGCGAATGCTCTGTGCATCAGTTTAAACAGCGTTTGAATAAATGTCCCAGCTCGTCGCGCAACTCTGCTTTGGTATAACTAATTCTACCTCTGGCTGTGTCACAGCAAAGGCCTGGGAGTGATGAATGAAGGTTCAGATGACAGCTTGCCCTGGTTTACAGGCCTATCTCGCACTTTCTTTCTCCCTCTCTCACTCGCTCTGCCCCGTTGCTCCTGTATTTTAATGCTCCCCAGATGGGATTGACGTTGCCATGACAGGCGGTGACGCAGGCGGGGTGTCAAGTATCAGGGCCACTGACAGGTTGCCATCAATCACACTTGTTACCAGCCAACCACTTAAATAACAAACATGGTAACACCTCTCTCTTTACACCTTTTTTTTTTTAACTAAAAGTCTTTGCCTTGTCCAGGAATGCTGGCTCTAATTGGTCTTTAGACAAGAGAAGTAATTAAGTGTGCGAGTGCATGTGCATTCATGTCCACCTTTGAAGCTTGGTGTGCGAATGCAGATGCCAAATTAGGATGGTTCTATTTAACCATATCCAATCTCAAACAGGTGGCACATTACGCATTTCAGCTGGCTTTTTAGCTTTTATATGAGATTTTATTTTCACCGTCTCTGCACGTAGAAAAACATTTCAGTCAGGGTTTTTTTTTTTTTTACAGTGTGGCAATAATTAAGAACAAAAGTAGCTTGGGTTTTTGTTCAGTGATTAATTTGATTTATCTGCAGAAAACTTCGTCTCTACCTCATTATTTTACAGTGCATACAATGTGCAAGTTCAAAGACCCGCCCCAAAATCGTCAGAATGCATGTTTTGTCTGTGCTAAAGCTACAATGATACAAATATCTGAATAATAAATTATTACATGAATAACATGCCTTAGTTTTCTCTGTTCAGACATGAACATTGACTGGCTGAGGCAGTTTCACTAAGGCCCAGCAGAGGGACTCTGTCCTCAGAGTGAATGAATAGATTATTTTAATTCGGCAGGAAGAACCTAAAATACACGTTAGCTATCACTCATCGCCAGTTTTATCGGGACTATAATTAACACCTTCCCACACTAACAGGGATATTTTTTAAAAATCCCTTTTTTTTTATTCTTGGAGCAGAGAAGAGTGGAGAGTGGGAAGGGTGCTGGAGAAGGAGGAGAGGTGGGCAGGCGGGTGGGTGGGTGCCAGTTGTGAAAAACAAAAAGACAATGGAGGAGTCATTTTTGAAGACAAACCAGCCACGGAGCTTCTGTGGGAGCTTCCTGTTCAGACGATGCGCACACTGAGCTTGAACCTTGACCTTTGACCTCTTAGGACTACAGAATGCCTCAGCTGACAGATTTAATGCACATTTTGTTAACTGTATAGTTAAAGATCGTGCACATTGGAGGTGTGCAGAAAATACTGGAATATTCTGATTGCACTGTAAACGGCTTTTTTCATTTTTTCCGAATATAAAATATCACAATTCAGCTGTTTAGAAAATTATAAAATCCGTAACTCACAACTTAACAGCCTCAACAACAACTATTTTTTTTCAAAAATAGCATGTGTTTTTGAGTTATTGTTTTACTTTATCACCTATTTAGATCTCCATCGCTTGTTTCCATGGTAACAGCTACTTCCCCCCCCCCCTTTTTTTCTTTTTTTTTTTTGCCACATAAATTAAAGGATTTGTTATAAAACTGTATAAACCACAACTAGAAGATTGTGATTTCACAATGCAAAAATACTACGTGTTTTGTCTGCTGGGGTGCTGGAGTACTAGGTGAGCAGTGAAGTGTCACGAGTGAGTCAGGATTCCCTTCCCTGCACTGAGCTCACGACAGCTCAGCGAGAGATAAAGAGAGAAAAACTGGAAGTGAAAAAAAAAAAAGCAGTGGGGGAATGGCGTAGGCGGTATTTTGATCCACGGTCTAATTTTAGCTCGGTATTGGCTTCAAATAGAAACTCCTCCATAAATATTCATGAATGGAGGGAAGAATCTGCTGCTCTGTGAGGCGGAGATGGCAAACAGAGAGCGAAAGAGAGAGAGGAGGGCTCTGAATTCTACCTGAAGGTTATTTTTAGCTGCAGTGTTGCCTTTCTGGATTCGCATGCGAACGGAGGTTAAATTTAGCTGCACAGACAGAGACGTGTGGAAATACAAACAGATTCATAATCAGAGCGCGCGAGGAGAGCAGCATTAATACAGAGATACGATGAGAGAGATGGGTTAAACTGGAAACATGAAAAGGTGAGGAGAGCGTGACCATCTCCTCACCTCAGTAATTTGAGATTAAAATACACACATTGTAGGCGTACATCATTGGGACTCATTGTTTGTATTATTTACACATAAAATTATGTTGTTTTTTTTACCCCTTGCACACACAGCCAGTCTGTCATTCGTGCACGCTCACTCTAGCAGCCACGCTGGCACAGTCCCACTGTACTGTCTGACATTTTAGTCACTCGCACTTTCTTGGCCTTATTATCTGAGTCCCTGGACTTCTGTGATGCAGTCAGTGTGTCTGAATCTGTCACATGGAAATCAGCTGTTATGTAATAGCCAGTAACACACCAACGTCTTTGGGGGGAGAGTACTGCAGAACGGAGCAGGATTGAGAGGAATGAATGCAGTGTTTTCATGCAACTGTAAAGGCTGGATTGTAGCAGCACAACTCTGCAAATGCCAAAGTTGGTCAATCGCTCATGGATTGGAGTAAAAGGTAGTCATTCATGGGGCCAGCAGATAGTTGTGGTTTTGCTCAGGTTGTGTCAAATGTCAAAATCTGTTGACCATGTGAAAAACACATTATTACTCCCCACCTTCTATACTGTGCACCCACTGACCTCTTTGTTAGCTACACCTCTTCAACTGTTTGTTAATGGAAACATCTGCCAGTCGAATGGCAACAACTTGGTGCAGGTAGGCGTGTAGCCATGGTCACTTTGAAGTCGAACGTTTAAACCGAGCATCAACTGCTGTATGCAGCACAGTGTACAGTGAGTATATATGCGACATGGCAGTTGTTAACGTCTTTCAATGTGTGCATTTTGTTACACTCTAGACCCCACACAGCTGCACAAGAATCTGATTTTGTGGTAATCGTATCACTGACATTTAGGGTTTGTGTGTTATTATTCTCTAACACTTTGGAACCCATACCTACGCCATGAGATTTTTATTTTGAAATATTGGTTTCCCTGTTCTGTTTATTTGAAAGGGATCAAGTGTGTCTCAGCATCTGCCCTTGCAAAATCCTTCATGTTCTGCTAATGGTTGTTTTACTAAAGTGTGGATTTCTATTCTGGAGCTCCTGACACTGTTTAGCAAAAGGAGATGCGTTGCCAAACGGAGCTGCTGGCCGAAAGTCTCCGAGGCTCAGAGCAACGCTGTGGGAGAGTAGAAATGTAGATCACAGGAGAAACATGCCTAGACTGTGAAGAAGGACCTTGCCGTGCCTTCGTTTGTTGTTTTCCTCTGTAGTCAGACGGTGTTTTTCAGGAGGAACTCCTCATCACCTGACGCTGTGCTATTCTTAGACTCGCCTCTCTCGTGTAACCCACGTCAGTACTGTGCTGCTATTTTTATCTCTGCTGTTCGCTCACAGTCAGATTCATCTGTATGTACACGCGGACACATACACATACTTGTATCACGAGAGCATCACATTATCTAAACACATTTCATGCCTTTACTGTTTCTCTGCATGATGATTGTGTAGCTGTGGAGTTCAAGTACGTCCAGGCTGGCTGCCTGACAGCCCCAGGTTTCGCTTGATTCGCTGTTTCAAATGCTATAATATCTTTTAATGTTAAATATATTAATATTGAAAAATGGGTCCATCCTGCCCATCAGCTGCTCTTTTTTGGATCACTCTAATAACACACTTAATGGATTTTAGCGGTTAGTTATCCTATTTATAAATCAGCTATAGCATTGCATGCAGCCACCAGTGCTGAGAGGCATTCTTCCTCTTTGGATCTCATCACCTCCTCATTTTGGTCTCAGTCCGACTTGGATGTGTTTTCTTATCCACCATTGTTGCTCGGCTTGAATTGTGGTGCTGATTTTAGCTTACTTCCTGAGCTGTGAGCTGAGCTCATATATATCACAATGTCTTATCCTTTTTGTCACCCTTCTAAATTTGAATTTTGAGTTCTTATTGTGGTCTTTACTTCTATGTTACACTATTTCCTCTTCAAGAAAGGACAATATCAGATTGAAAGCTTGTGTGATAGAAGTCCTTATAAGGTCTGTAGCGATGTTTTAGATATGAATATTCCATCTTTTACTAACTGTGTCCATGTTATTGGCACCAGAGGAGCAGCAGTCTGGTTAACTTGTAACTAGAAGTTTGTAAAAAGTTTGTCTGTCAGTTTGGTCTGAAGGGAAATGCTTATTCCCACATTTATTCTCCCTTATTCTTTTTATTTTATGGCTGTTGCATTTATACTGCCTGCAGCTCTTAATGGAGCTCATTTTCTCACCTCAGTGCATGCTGACCCACTTGACCAGCCACTCGGTGTATTTCCAATAACGCTGTTGACAGCTGGTTTTCGGTTGCTCCTGCCTGATGCTGTAAACAGTCACAAAGTGCTGAACTGTATTTGTGTGACAGACTCAGGGATATATTCATACACACCAGCTGTTGTACACATGAATGCACACATTGCAGATATTCTGTGGGAGATATTTTATGGCACTGTGTGTCTAAGAATGGAAAAACAAGCTTTCCAGGAAGCATGGACAGTTTGGATGGATTCATTTCTTCTATTTCCTTTCCTGACCAAATCTACAAGCTGGTAAATTCCTAAATAGCCTCTTAAGCCATCTAACCTTAATAAATTCTCTTTGCATTTATGTCTTCTTAGTTTTGATGTGGAGAATGGATTGTCTGTGGGACGCAGCCCACTGGACCCTCAGGCCAGCCCTAACTCCAGTCTGGCCCGACCGACCAATTTCCCTCACAGCCAGCGGAGGGAATCTTTCCTCTACCGCTCTGACTCCGACTTTGACCTTTCACCCAAAGGTCCCTCCAGAAACTCCTCCACTGCCAGTGACCTGTAAGTCCACCAGTTGAAACTGTTAATCCTCTGTCTCTATGTATTGAGAGGGGCCTAAAACAATCCCTTTGGATAAATCCAATACCCCGCCTAGGAATCTTGTTGCTTTAAATGTAGTAATCTGTTGATATCAAGTTCTCTAAAAGTAAAAAAAGAGCTTTTTACATCTGAAAAACACAGGTAAAAGTTTTCAAAGTATCAACAGCCATTCCTGATGCTGTGCTTTTTATCCTAAAGGGATACCACTAGGATCACATGGATCATATTTGCATTTCTGCTTTTCTGTTCTTCTCTATCTGTTTGAGCTCAGAGGTTTCCGGGCTGGAGAAGCAGTTTTGTGCCTTGATTTACGTGCTGGCTCCCTTACCTGTTTGCAGTTTGAGTTCTGAAGCCAAATGGTCACGCAGTTTAACTTTTTTACTTGTTTTTCATAGAGTGAGGAGGACTGTTAAGAAAGGTCCACCTTGAGAAGATTGAGCTTTCTCAAAGACTTTATTAGGACATGCTATGTATTGCTTGCAGCTGTTTTCCCATCACAAAGTGCCTGAATGTCAAATCTATTCCACTGGGATTCTAAAGAAAGGAATATTTTGTTTGTTTTTCTGTGTGTCTCAGTTACATCCCCAAGCAAGACATTATAGATTTCATGCTATCTAAAAAAAAAGAAAGAAAGATTCAGTTTTGTAATTGAAGCAGTCACAGATCTCTTCAACCTCTTGCCTATCTGTTTTTAAAGGGAAGAAAGCTTGAAGCATTGGGAAGTCAACTGGTTGTCATCTCGGTGAGAAGAACATGATAAACAAAATAAATTAGGGCGAAAATAAACCCACACTGGCTCTGTCCCCTGAAGGCCTCTTCTGCATTCCCTCTGGATGGCTTCATGATCATTTCCCTCCTTTTTCCCGATGACTAAATATCAAAAACCTCTCTTGTGACCCCTGTCAGGCTCTCTAAAACACCCCGTTCTGTTTTGTTTGTTCTTGCATGCGACGCTTAATCAGAGCGGAGTCAAGTATAATAACACATTTTTGTTTTTATTTACTCATATTTAACTGTTCATAACGTGTCGCCCACCCTTTCCACCTCACCCAGACTGTTTCCTCACCGGCCTCACTAGATGCAGTGCATGTCTTTAATAAATTAGAATAAACTATAATAGATACGAGGAAGGTTTCTTTTTATCACTCTTTGGTATCACAGTTTAGGGATTTATAGTTGAGCTTCTCAGTATTTTGTGTTTTTTCATGCTTTTTTCCTCTTGTGTGTCTTTTCTGCAGACATACAGAAGACATGATAGTCACACCGTTTGCACAGGTGAGTCCTCTGAAATCTTTTCCAGTCAGCCTGTTTTACTTATTGTGTTATTTGAAAATTTGGCAGATGGGCAAATTAAGAAAAGAAAAAAAAAACAGCCTCCAGATGGTATGAGACTGGGCTTTAGTGCTCTACCGGAACATCCCCTCAGGATCATGTTGGCCCTGCGACAGGATCAGCATCCCGCTGGTGTTGCCTAGCTCTTGCGTGGGATGTGCGTCACTCCTGTGCTCACTTTACACAGTGAAAGGAGCTGAGAATCCAATACTGCTGGATCATGCTGTTTCAGATATGCATGGTGGCAGATAAGGCTCATGCATGGATCAAGTCTGGACATCTGATACTCTGTGGGCTTTCTCCTCATGCTGAGTCAGTGTTTGGTGACAGATGCAGTGGCAGACGTGACCTAGAGGAGTGTCAGTGATGCTATGAAAACATCAGAAAGGGAGTGGGGGATGCCTTTGGGTAGCACATCTGCCAAGAGTGGAGAGCCACAGTATCAAATGATAGTCAGTGATTTGTGTTGAGAAGCTCTTGTTCAATGAAAGTGGAAGCTTTTATGAGCATTTAAAGCTACACTTCATCACATTACAAATGCGTCATTTGATGAACTCGTACATTCATTCCTTTGTTCCTCTCGTAGGTCCTCGCCAGCCTGAGGACAGTCCGAAGTAACTTTGCCGTCATAACCGGCCAGCAAGATCGCACGGCCAGCAAGTAGGCGTTTTGGAGACTTCCTAAGTCTTTTTGGTTTTTCACCACCACACCTTGTGTCTTTAATATGCTCACTTTGGATGGTCTCTGTCTACAGAACACGATCTTCAGGCAGCAACCCACCATCCATGTGCAAGACCAGCCTCGCAGGTTGGTAGCGGCTTTGGAATGAGATATTTACTTATTAGCCCAAAATACACGCTGGTTAAAAAACAAACAAACAAACAAAACACACACACACACACACACAAACACACACAGATGGCAAAGATATTAACACGATTAAATCTGTGAATTGGGAAATCTGGGTTACTGGAAACACATCACAGCTGTTTAATTAGTAAGCGAATGTTGTTCACCAACACATGAAATCCAGTGGTGGGCAAGTATTCCAGCCATGTGCCTGTAATGATGATTTTTTAATGCTTATTGTAAGTCACTTGTATCCTCATCCCATGGATACAATTACTATGAAACAAAATGCAGCTCAATATTTGAGAGGGAAATACTTTCCTTCTCAAATATAGAAAATATAATATAAATTTAATATATATATATGTGTGTGTGTGATATACATACAGAGGAGCCTCACCAGCAGCTGGCCATAGAGACTCTAGATGAGCTGGACTGGTGTCTGGAGCAACTAGAGACGCTGAAAACCCGACACTCTGTCAGTGAGATGGCTTCCAACAAGGTACTTTAACAAAACACTAACACACTACCAACAGCCTGCTGGGTTAGACATTTAGAAGCTGGTAATCTAGGCAACTGAAAGACTGGATGAAAGTTTGTTGCTCTTTCAGACATTTCACACACACACACACACACACACACACACACACACACACACACACGAGTGAAGCCTGTTTGAATATTTTGTGGAAAACTGTGGTATGTGTGGGATATTCAGAACACGGTGGATACGTAACCAACAGGTTTTCCACATGATGGACATGACATGGTCCAATGAAAAATCTTGCAGTTGTAGAAAATGGATTAAGTGCAAGGTTGGGAGCTTAAACATCTGCTGTAGTTGCTTAAAAGACGTATGAGGGTCAGAGAGATGGAGTTTTGAAGACAGGGTCCTCTGGTCCTGCTCTAATTGCAAGTTGGAAGCTTATTGGACTGTCCTTGTATATTTTGGAGGGCTTTTGGTATAGAAAGCACCAAAGAACAAACCTTGGGGGCTGATTATGCCGTTATTCCTGTATATGTCTATTTTTAGACCTCACCGCTGGGAAAGGTGCTCAATCTGCAGCCGTGCGGTCATTTTCTTCCAGCTTACTGTTGTCATTTCCCCTTTTTGAAATGAAATGCATCCGATTTCTTTTTAGAATGGATAATATAGACAGTACATGAGGCATGTTCATTTTCGTGCTTTATGAATGGATGTATTCTTTGGCTGTGCTTTTTTCCTGCCCAAATTAGAAAAGGCCCCAAATACGACACTAAACCCAAGGATTGTGTGTGGCCTGCCGTAAATACAATTACCATCACCGATGCTTTAACCAAGCTGAAAGCTCATTAACACAAAGAATCCATCATGAAAATATGAATAGAAGCCCCCATCTGTCCGCAGATGGAAGAAGCTTACATGCATAGGATGATTCCCGGCATGCAGATAGGGACTAGAAACAGGGACACACCTTTTTCCCTGAATCATATGCAGAAACATGTGAATGAGTAGTGGGAGTGGGAGAGATGTTGCACTGGATGAAATGGAATCCTCACCGTGCATGCTTCCTCCATCCATCCCTCTCCTCTCCGATCAGCACTCACAAACACCCACTTCATAGAAGCGTCCAAACATAAGGAAGCAGACCTCTTCTCATCACATAAATCTGAAATACATTATTAACCTATCACATACCGCGCCTGCTTCCTGCTTCATGCATACACCATTCCACACGTCACACACTCATGTGGCAGCGGAGGGGAGTTTCGCTGGAGGCACCCCCCCTCCCACGCCCACTCCTCTCCCCAGCCCCCACAATTGCTGCAGATCAGTCAATGAGCTGCTTCAGTCACTGGGGAAGAATTATCCATGCCGGCCCTTGGGAACAAAGACAGGTGCATGGGAGGCTGAAGTGAACAATGTTTCTGCATCCCTGACGACCTCATCGAACCGCTTTGTTAAACTGGATCTTTACTGACCCTAGAAAGGGTCTTTGAGGAATCGTGCAACCTCTTTTAATCACTGAGTTATTTATATGTGAGTAGGGTATTTAAGAAAGAGCTTTTTACATGCTGCATAGGCATTTTTTTCCTCCTCTGATGGTAATTACTACCAAGTTTGAATTTTGTATAAAAGTGAATAAATCAGCTTAACATTAAGGCCACTGTAATTATCCTTTAATATTTTCTATCTGCTTCTGAGCACGATTTAGCTGTGAGTGAACTTTTGGAGCCCGCTTTAAGCATTTCTTTGTCAAAGCATTTTGTCTTTTGTTCCTCTGATTGTGTTAATGGTCAGGGCACCCAAGTCTCTGTGGTGCGTGATGTACTATTTTTATTTTTGGCTACAAGAATGAACCCTCCTCCCCATCCATTCAAAGCTTTTCCTTCATACCTTCAAACTTGGTGCACATGGTGTGTCTCACAACCTCACTCTGCCCTGCCTACTGTGTATGTCTCGTGGCCAATGACGGCTCTCTGTTTCGCTACACGCTGCTGCAGCGGGTGTCTGATTGGCTGCTATTCTTAGGCATTTTTGAAAGGAGGTGGAGATTAGAGTACCCCATTCTCCCTCTGTTTACACACATAGTGAGCAGGCAGTAACTGAGTGAATGAGGGAGAGTCGGGGAGAGTCTGCCTTCTCTGCCTTGCATCCTGGCATCCAGCAGCATTCCCACATACATATGCTTCGATTCTCCTGTTCTTCCACAGACTTATAATCAAAGCTTCTGCAGCACTCACTGGTGGATTTTTCCGAGACAGGCAGCTCTGTCGAACAGGCGTGTTAAACCTGAGAGCTCACTCGTTTTATTTTTGCTCCCATGCTTGACTTTACGCTGAAATGCCAGAAGTGACTTGTTTCATCTCCATCTCGTTGATGTTCATTCAGGTGAGGAGAGGGGAGGAGAGGGATGAACTGGGTGGGAGGGTAGGAGACTCCCTGAGGTTCACGTGTTGCTTGTTTTCTGACTTTCTCTGAGACTCAACACGTCTTATGTCAGTATGATCTGTGGCATCTGCTACCTTGTATTTGACTGAACCTTTTGCAGGTTTTGAGAGAGAGTGATTTGCTTGTAAAGTGTTTCTTTTCTACGTTGTTGTTAAGAGATAACTGTTGTTCCAGCAGGCGTCTGAGTTGATCCGACCTAGTCTGTCCACAGTTTAGCAAACAGAGTGTTTGATCAAGCTCATTGATGCTTGCATGTGTTTGTCCTCAGTTCAAGAGGATGCTGAACCGAGAGCTCAGCCAGCTGTCAGAAACCAGCCGTTCAGGGAACCAGGTGTCTGAATTCATCTCCAGCACCTTTCTGGGTAAATATGCCGTCTTTGTACGCTACACACTGCTGCACATACATGTAGATATGCATGTAAATCACAGGACAGTGCTCAGACAGGAGTAGTTGAAATGCATGACAGCAGGAAAGTTAGTGTTAGTGGTGCATTTCTGTTTTCATCACTGTTAACTGGATGACTTTTACTGGCAGAGAAACAACATGACATGGACATCATGTCTCCCCCGACCAAGGAGAAAGACAAGAAAAAGCGTCCTATGTCCCAGATCAGCGGTGTGAAGAAGGCCACCCACAGTCCCAGCCTCGCTCCTTCAACCATTCCTCGATTTGGGGTCAATGCTAGCCAGGAAGGACTCCTAGCTAAGGTGTGAGGACTAGTTCATTTGTTATTTCCCTGAGGCTAATTCTCTATTTCCTTCCGCATACTGAATGTTGTTTAATATACGTATTTATACTTTCTCACTGACAGGAACTTGAGGATATAAATCGATGGGGTATTGACATCTTTAAGGTCTCTGAGTATTCTGGGAATCGCCCACTGACAGTCACCATGTACACCATTTTCCAGGTACCACATCACAGCACACAGCGTCCTGTATGGCTCCTGTACTTTATAGCCTCAAACACGGCACAGCAAACAAGTGCATAATGAATTTACTTAAGTCAATGAAGTCAATGAAGCAATGACTTAGCAAACAATTTGTAATCAGTCATTTATCTTTACCTTGGATGAGCCATCCTCTCCTCTGCTGTTGCAGGAACGTGAGCTGCTGAAGTCCTTTAAGATTCCAGTGGATACTTTCATTACCTTCACGATGACTTTGGAGGACCACTATCATGCTGATGTGGCCTACCACAACAACATCCATGCTGCAGACGTGGTCCAATCAACACACGTGCTGCTGTCCACACCTGCACTGGAGGTAATCGCTCAAATACACAGTCCAGGTTGATGCCCTCACGTACACGCACGCATACACACAAAACTAACTGTCTCTCTTTGTGTGTCATCCAAGGCTGTGTTTACTGATCTGGAGATCCTCGCTGCGCTGTTCGCCAGCGCCATCCACGATGTGGATCACCCCGGAGTTTCCAATCAGTTTCTCATCAACACCAGTGAGTTTGCTCGTAGCTCTGCAGGGATTATCTGAATGTGTGTGGGTGCTGAGTGTATTTAGCTATGTAGCTGACGAGATCATGATTTATTTTACATTCAGAGTGCTGAAGTTTTTTATGCCTTTTTGTCTTCAGACTCAGAGCTGGCCCTGATGTACAATGACTTGTCAGTGCTAGAGAATCACCACCTGGCTGTAGGCTTTAAGCTTCTGCAGGAAGACAACTGTGACATTTTTCAGAATCTCAACAAAAAGCAGCGTCAGTCGCTTCGCAAAATGGTCATCGACATGGTGAGTGGACCATTAAGATCGTAGACGTGCAGTAGCTCTATCTCAGCTTAAGCCTTCTTTTTCCCCAGTGACTTCTGTTTAATGTGATTGTTGTTCTTGCAGGTGCTCGCCACAGATATGTCCAAACACATGAACCTGTTAGCAGACCTGAAGACCATGGTGGAGACTAAGAAAGTCACCAGCCTGGGAGTCCTGCTTTTAGACAACTATTCAGATCGCATACAGGTGAGAACTCTTTTTATACAAAGATAGAATCAATCTAATCTAATCTATATATTTGACATGTGACAACACCTGTTTAATTTGCCACTGCAGGTTCTTCAGAACATGGTACACTGTGCAGACCTGAGTAACCCGACCAAACCTCTCGAGCTGTACCGCCAGTGGACAGACCGCATCATGGTGGAGTTCTTCACACAGGGAGACAGAGAGAGAGAGAAAGGCATGGAGATCAGCCCCATGTGCGACAAGCACAATGCTTCAGTAGAAAAGAACCAGGTGGGGAATAACCTAAACCGCGAGCTTAGCCTCAAAATCAAATTCATGTATTTTTCCTCTTGGTGCCGTTCGTCAGCCTAGATTTAGATTGTTCTGTTGTGAGGTGGTTTTGGAGATCCCTTCTCTTTTATATAATGGAACTAAAAGGCACTGAAGTGGTCCTCAAAATACATTTTATGATGGTTAATGATAGGGAGACAGCCTGTAAAAATTAGCCGTATCTAGCTTCATGCTTCCTGTGGTTGATGGATGTAGACGTCAGGAAGAAAACTAGTTCGGATACAAAACCGCTCACGGAAAGATGGAGTTCTTTGATTAAGTCAAAGCATTACTGCTGAGTTTGTTATTCGCAGTCTTAAACATTGCTTTCTCTTTCAGGTGGGTTTCATCGACTACATCGTTCATCCTCTGTGGGAAACATGGGCCGACCTGGTGCACCCTGATGCGCAGGACATCCTGGACACGCTGGAGGATAACAGAGAGTGGTATCAGAGCATGATCCCCCACAGCCCATCACCTCACCCAGAGGGCCAGGAGGAGGAGGAGGAAGATGCCTTTGCAGGGGAAGCTTCGGCACATGGTCGGGGTAGCGGGTCTGCTTCTGCTGACAAGTTTCAGTTTAAGCTGACCTTAGAAGAAGAGGGGGAGTCTGACACAGAGAGTCCACCTGAGGAAGAGGAGGGCCACAGCAGCAGCAGGAGGCATGAAATCTACAGATCCGATTCGGCCTCTCCTGCATCTCGAAGGCTTCCCAAAATGCTTACAAGTGACTCGGGCAGGACGTTTTCTTTAGACTCGGAGAAAGATATGGCAGAAGAAAGAGAAACAGATGAAGGCGTCTCTGGGGTTCCACGCTTTCGAATTGGCACATAGCACCAGTCAATAGTTTCGACTCTTTCGACTTTCTTTCGTTTAATTATTCTTGATTTCAGTGCCTCACCCTCTGTCACACCCCACCTTCCACTTCGAGCAAACGCCACCACCTCTGTTTTTCTGCAGATGGGGTTTAAGAGCAGGACTCAAGGTGGGGAGTACGGGAGTGCGGGAGGCTGTGGGGGAGGACTGAGAAAGTCTGCAGTTTTACACAGCAGTCACTTGCACTGGAGAGAGACAGATAGGCCCAGTCGCTGTTCCAGTAAGGACAGGAAATCTGTGTCTCTCACTCAGACAAATTGTGGCTGAAGTTCCACAGAGACAATAAGAAGTTAGAAAAATACATGCTTTTCTACCAGCTAGCCTAAAGTCCGCTACGACTAAAGACAGACGTGTCTTCCTCTAACGGAGTATTTTTTTTGCGTGAAAGAAGCGAGGAAGTGATGAATGACTGCGAAAACACAACAAAGTATTTTAAGACTTCTTGCCAAACTTGCAAATGCTGGTTTGTCTGCCTTTTGGGGTTTTTTTGGTTTTTAATTTTTAGTAAGTTTTTCTTTTTTAAATTCAGTTGTCTGTTATTTAGATTCACACATAGTAAATTGAAGCTACAGCTAACAGCAAACTTGAAAGAAGTGTAAGCAAATTCATAGCACAAAAAGAAGAGCTATGAAGGATTTTTTTTTTTTGCAAGACACCTTAAATGTAGCAGATATTTGAAGTGACTCTATCACTGTGTTTGTATACATGCAGTAGCACTCCTTTCAGCTGGTGTTGCACAGCCGATTTAATTGTACTCAGCAGGCAAGTTGCTTTAATGATTATAACGACTGAGCTGGCACCGCATATTATTTTTCATGTTTTCAGATGTATTATTTCCATTTTTAATAATCTTAATGAGATATAGTCAGCAACAAAACTGAGCCAGGGTCAGTGTAGCGTTAGGCGCTCTAGGAGTTACATCCAGAGCGATGTGGGCTGTGCTTATGGTGCCTCCCAGTGTCCACATGTGGAACTAAAGTTCTGGTACTGTGGTAAATGATTTGCAATTTCTTACATTGAAAACATATTTAACTGTAGGACTACCCAAAAAAATGTCGGTTATTTTTCTGTTTTTGTTGCTTTATTGTTTGGATTATTTTTATTTGATTTGATGTTTGGCGCCCATTTTATCAGTTTGCCTTCAAGTTTTAGCACTTTGCAGTTTTGTTCATAGGTAGCCTTCATTTTTGTCTGTTTTTAAGGGCTCGAGCCAAAACATGAACTCATTGGAGGCTTTTGACTGAGAAACACTAACTAGCACAGACATCATGAAAAAGAAAGAAAAAAAAACATAAAAAGAAAAAACAAAAAAACTCAGTGTCACAGTAGAGTTAAGAGTACATTAAGCTATTAGAGTTCCATTATTCTTACTACACAGCATCTACCTACTGAAATAGTGTTTTTGGTAACATCCACTAGCATAGATTACTGCACTAATGAGGGCAGTGTCTTGATGAGGTTGTAATGACAGATGTTAGCATCGCTGTAACTGTAAAAACCCAGGAGGTTACAAAGAGCCAGTTCCCTGTGCCTGAATCTCCCCTCTTTTTTCCCCTCTCATTGATCAGTACTTTGCTCTCCACAGGGACACGCCGGTAGTCAATGACAAAACAAGTGCCAAGCAAGCATGACACAACCCGTACTGTAATTTCCATTTTGCCACTGGCTACTTTCCATCAGTGACTGATAAAGTTGGTTGATTGTAGCACCCAGTGTGCCAATCTGACCTCAGTGTCTCTGCTCTTTTTTCTCTCTCTCTCTCACTGAACTCCTGTTCGAACCGTAACAGTAACTGATATTGTCTTAAAACAGTGACGTGTTTGTTGTCTGGGTGAATGAGTTTTCTTTCTCATTTTTTTCTTTTTCTTTTCTTTCTTTTTTTTTTGAAGTATTTGCTAAAAAGAAGAAAAAAACTCAAAGCACTTTGTACGGTTCTCTCACACATCTGCACTTTTCTGTTGACGGACGGCCTGGTAGTTTAATTGAATTGGATGAGCTGGACCATTGACGCTCAGAAGGGCTGAAGTTCCTTGTCTTGTCTTTTCTTTTCTTTGGTCCTTTTTATAATGAACTAATTGACTGTGCAAAAGAAGTGTTTTGTTGAGATGCGTGACATTAGCTCAAACACTATGAAAGTAATGCAGAGAACTTACCAAACTCATCCTGTCGAGAAACTTTTTTATTACCATGAAACAGTGTAACTTATGTTTTAAATGTGTGACTGAGCTTTCTTTCTTCCTTTTTTTGGTTTTTTTGAAGCCTTATTTTTAACTTGGGATTTTTTTCTGGTCACTGACATGCTGGAGTAAAACATGTGCAATCCTTTCTGTAGCCGACGACTCAACTCTCAAAGATGCCTTCAACACCAAAGGACTATTTAACAACATTATAACCAGCACAACATGCAAAGAGTCAGTGTGTGTCTCTCTGTGTGTCACTAATTCATTGTGTTCTTTTTCCTCACAGTACTTTGTGTACAGTTTATTTATTGCTTCTGTATTACCTGTCAGCAACGATGTGACAGAGAAGTAGCTTTTTTTTAGTCTAAGGTTTTAATACTCACACGTAGCTTCATGTGTGAGAAACTTTTCCTTTTCCTTTCTAATATAACATTATACATGAGCAAATACTCACTTTCACTTTTCTCTTGGTGTAAAAATTGCTGAGTGACAGATTTCCGTCTGGGTTTTCTGGATCACGCCCTATCGCCTGTCTTCCTCTGTCATCACTGATTTGATCGCATCACGTGTTCATAAAGGATCTCGGAGTACGTGCGCTCATCTGAAAGCTCTTTGACTCTTAATGAAGATGTCACGTTGTCGAACAGTCTCAACAGCCAACCAAGACCAGTATTTCTGTGCGTGGAGATTTTTATGAATGTGTGTCATAAACTGAAACTCTGCAGCTTTGACAATCCAACTCTGCTGTTTAACTGTGGCTGCGTTAGCCCTCTGTCCAACTAGAACTTTATGCCTTGCCAATAAAGGAAAAGCTCTTCACTTTGTGATGTCCCGTTTTCTCCTTTTATGAGAAAAGCAAGTCATAAAAATGCATTTATCACTTAAAGGAAATGAGTATTGATTACTGCTTTTTTAAAAGTAGCTCCAAAGAGAATGCATTTCTACGTGACACTGCAGACAAACATTGTTCAATGCTAATTTTATTTTCAGTTCTAATTTCCAAAGGGTGAATCTCGCTCTGTGAAAGCTCCAGCCTCGTGTCACCTTAAGTGGATAACAGATTAAGATGATAAATGGTTGTATTTAAAGACATCTTATCTTAAAGACCTTATAGTAACTTATCACCCCGACAGAGCACTTCACTTTTGGACTGCTGGCTTACTTCTTAATATATTTAAAAGTAGTTTGAGAGGCAAAACCTTTCAATTTCAGGTACCTCTTCTGTGGAAACAGCTCCCAGTTTGTAATGTATTTAGGTGATTCACAGACACCCTCTCGACTTTTAATATAAGGCTTCAAACTTTCCTTTATGATAAAGTTTATGGTTAGGGTGTGGATCAGGTGACCCTGGATAGTCCCTACCACTTGGCATTTATCATTAATTATTATTCATCTCTAGCTTTCTTTCACAACCTGTCTTTTGTTCTGCCTCCCTTCACTCTCTTCTACGGAGCCTGGTCCTGCTCAAGGTTTCTTCCTGTTAAAAGGAAGTTTTTCATTCCCACTGTCACCAAGTGCTTGGTCATGGGGGTCGTTTGGTTGTTGTGGTTTTCTCTCTTTTATTGTAGGTTTGTTGCCTTACAATATAAAGCGCCACGAGATAACTATTGTTGTGATTTGGTGTCATGTAAATAAAGCTAAATTGAATAAATTTTAATTGAATGTATTGAACTGAATGCTGAGTTTTGGAGATTAGTGCAAAATATGTATTATACATTGCAATTAAAATGTAGTAATAAAAAAATTTAAGAAACACAATGCAATACATCAAGGAGTGGTAAGAAGAATATTTATTTCTGTATTTTATCCTACCTAAGTACTGCACCAAACTTTAATCAGTTCGAGACACAGAATACCCAGTGGTACTTAGAGTTTTACTTAACTTTATCAAGCTACAGGATGGTTTATGCATGTATGTTAACTCTCATGTAACTCTCAAATTCTCCGAGTTTGTTTTATTAGAGCATCTCCTCTCTTTTGGCCAATTTAAGAAAGAAAACGCATGCAGCGCTGTATGGTCACTCTGGCAATGTTGAAGTCTTTTCTCTTCTCTGATTGGTCAAGTCTCATGCCAATCATTCTTACACTTAGCAACTGCTTATGCCGGAGGCAGCCAATCAAGAAGCGTAAGAGCTACTGCAGGTGCAAAGCAGGGCTAGCCGCTGCAGTAAAGCCGAAGAGAAAACACATTTCATGGTAAATCCCTGCGTTTTTTGTTATTTCTAGGCCTTGTCAAGTGTGACAGTAGCAGCAGAAAGCATGTGGGTTATAAATCGGTTATATAGTCTGAGATTTTGATAGCGTGTTTAGCCGTAAATTAAGAGGAGTAACCTTCATTTGACATAGCTGGGATGCTTAGCTAGCCCCTGCTGCCACATATAAATACTAGTAACGGTGGCTGTTGTGTTAGCATTAAAGGTAGCGATGCTAGCCGAATTCAGATTATTTGTAGAAACACCTCCGTTTTAAGCGTAATGCGTTAATTTCTTTTAATCCCCTTTGTTACCTTTCGTAGCGGCTAAGGTGCATGAAAGCCCGTTATAGTGTTACCATGTATTCCTCTAGCTAAAGTGAACCAACCTGTCAATTTCTGGCTTATTCTCAGCGGAGCTAAGATCCGGTGTTAATTGGTGGTGTGGTTCAAGCCATTTAAATTAGCGACGTGATGTGAGAGGGCACTACTGTTTGGGCCGTTTCCAAAATACAATGCCCTACGAAGCACATTCTGGCCCACCATACGGGCATCCATAATTGGCTGTACAGCCAAGCGCTTCGCGCAGGTCGCAGCCCTCCCTGGATGGGAAAGGGTAGTCAGTTTAGCTGACGCTTAGCCTGCTAAGCCCTAGTACTTCCGGCCTCTTATCTGTGTGGAGTGGAGGCGTGCATTTCTTATCCAACCTGTGTTGATATGACGTAGAAACGCTCGTGTCTCTGATCTGTTTTTGGCTGGATGTGACGCAGCATCTGAGCGAAACGGCATCAGTTTTTATTCCTGTCCTGATACATCCAAGGCGGTAGCTTAAAATCTCATGCAACAGACCGTAATGCCATTATCAGGGGTATGCATGAGGCTGTTTTTAGTTATGATCTCATGTAAGATTGCAGTAATACCCTCTATCAGACCACCCTTGTAGTGCTGGAAACTTACACAAGTTTATGGCTATATATTTATATATTTCCTTTTCAGAACATATTTGTCTGCTGTAAGGCTCACTTGATACACAAGAGATGTCAGCATGCGATGAAATGAGGCACATCTTATTGAGTTCATGATGCCGTAATTGTTGCATCATATTATTTTCAGAGCTCAGGTACTTTCTGCAATAGAGTTGATCTCTGTGTGGTACATGCATTTCAGAGCTCTGTGCCTTTGAGTTGTTGACTTCCTTACTCAGACAAATATTGGTTTAGAAAAAAAGAGGCTTCAAAGGATGTTTGTGGGTAATATAGATTGATTTGGCTTTTCTGTGCGTCTGTAGTTTTCTTCTGATGCTTTTCCTGTCTGTTTGATCTGGTTAAAATTTAGCCAGAAAACTGTGAAATATTTCACCACCTAAAGACTAACTGGAAAATGCATGAAAATTATAGAATTCAACATGTTCAACAGGATTCAACAGAACAGTAGTTTTATGGAAGTGCTTGCTGGCCATGTTGATTGGCCTGCTGCTGACCTGTTTGGCCCAGTGTTTCCATCAGCTGAGTTCACCTGAATCCTCACTAATTTGTAGTTTTTCTTGCAGTCAGTATTTTCACATTTTAATACCATCAGAAGTCTTTCACCAGACCATCTAATCAGATAGTTTAAGGGTTTCTTTTACGCAGTGATCTGAATGAAAAAAATAAAGTAAAAGCTCTTTAATGTGCCAGCATATTTCAATTTGACAGATTTCTACTAAATTTTGCTGAAGGCTGGTAGAAACTCTCCTCTTTCTCTTTCAAGCAACAGTACCTACAGCTTGCAGGACAGAGTCTAAAGCATGGATGTCAAACTCATTTTACATCAGAGGCCACATACAGCTCGCTTTTATGTGGGCAATGAAATGTGTCTTTCTCTCAGTGTACAGAAAGAGATATGCTAATATAATCAGATATGTTAATACAGGGAGTGCAGAATTATTAGGCAAGTGAGTATTTTGTCCACATCATCCTCTTCATGCATGTTGTCTTACTCCAAGCTGTATAGGCTCGAAAGCCTACTACCAATTAAGCATATTAGGTGATGTGCATCTCTGTAATGAGAAGGGGTGTGGTCTAATGACATCAACACCGTATATCAGGTGTGCATAATTATTAGGCAACGTCCTTTCCTTTGGCAAAATGGGTCAAAAGAAGGACTTGACAGGCTCAGAAAAGTCAAAAATAGTGAGATATCTTGCAGAGGGATGCAGCAGTCTCAAAATTGCAAAGCTTCTGAAGCGTGATCATCGAACAATCAAGCGTTTCATTCAAAATAGTCAACAGGGTCGCAAGAAGCGTGTGGAAAAACCAAGGCGCAAAATAACTGCCCATGAACTGAGAAAAGTCAAGCGTGCAGCTGCCAAGATGCCACTTGCCACCAGTTTGGCCATATTTCAGAGCTGCAACATCACTGGAGTGCCCAAAAGCACAAGGTGTGCAATACTCAGAGACATGGCCAAGGTAAGAAAGGCTGAAAGACGACCACCACTGAACAAGACACACAAGCTGAAACGTCAAGACTGGGCCAAGAAATATCTCAAGACTGGTTTTTCTAAGGTTTTATGGACTGATGAAATGAGAGTGAGTCTTGATGGGCCAGATGGATGGGCTCGTGGCTGGATTGGTAAAGGGCAGAGAGCTCCAGTCCGACTCAGACGCCAGCAAGGTGGAGGTGGAGTACTGGTTTGGGCTGGTATCATCAAAGATGAGCTTGTGGGGCCTTTTCGGGTTGAGGATGGAGTCAAGCTCAACTCCCAGTCCTACTGCCAGTTTCTGGAAGACACCTTCTTCAAGCAGTGGTACAGGAAGAAGTCTGCATCCTTCAAGAAAAACATGATTTTCATGCAGGACAATGCTCCATCACACGCGTCCAAGTACTCCACAGCGTGGCTGGCAAGAAAGGGTATAAAAGAAGAAAAACTAATGACATGGCCTCCTTGTTCACCTGATCTGAACCCCATTGAGAACCTGTGGTCCATCATCAAATGTGAGATTTACAAGGAGGGAAAACAGTACACCTCTCTGAACAGTGTCTGGGAGGCTGTGGTTGCTGCTGCACGCAATGTTGATGGTGAACAGATCAAAACACTGACAGAATCCATGGATGGCAGGCTTTTGAGTGTCCTTGCAAAGAAAGGTGGCTATATTGGTCGCTGATTTGTTTTTGTTTTGTTTTTGAATGTCAGAAATGTATATTTGTGAATGTGGAGATGTTATATTTGTTTCATAGGTAAAAATAAATAATTGAAATGGGTATATATTTGTTTTTTGTTAAGTTGCCTAATAATTATGCACAGTAATAGTCACCTGCACACACAGATATCCCCCTAAAATAGCTAAAACTAAAAACAAACTAAAAACTACTTCCAAAAACATTCAGCTTTGATATTAATGAGTTTTTTGGGTTCATTGAGAACATGGTTGTTGTTCAATAATAAAATTATTCCTCAAAAATACAACTTGCCTAATAATTCTGCACTCCCTGTATAAGAAAAAGAAGCACCGTTTCAGAAGTATGCTTCAGTTTTTCTGCATGAGAAAGAAATGCTGCTATAGTAAATGAAAGAAATCTGCCAGTGTGACTCTTTGAGCTTAAATTATAAGAAGTTAACTTGTAAAACTACAGAAATCTATAACTTCATTGCTTTGGTGTAGTATGAATGACCCTGGGAGACCTCTTTATTTGTAGAAAAAGCTGTAAAACTTGTGAAAATACAGTTAAAAGTCTTGAATTTATATCCGGCTTCACAATTTTGAAAGCCATCCAAAGGGCCAGGCATTATGTTTGACACTCCTGGTCTAAAGAGTGGACACAGTATTTATTTCACTACAAAAAATATATATAGTTACTAATTAGTTTTCTGATATAGATTTACAGTAAATATAATGCAAAATAAATGTACTAATAAATGATTTTCTACTCTTGTAGATAATTCTAGGAGTATATAAAGCAATTAAACTGGCTTTTTGTGGGTTAGTAAAGCTCTGATCTGCTGGCTCAGGGAATAATGGGTGGAAAAATGTTCTGATGTGTACTGCACCAACCATAAAGTTTCTCAGCCACCAGCAGAGGAATTGTTTATTTAATTAAGGAGTTATTGTCATGACTACATGGCCTGCAAATTTGCTGGAAGTAAATAGAACAAATACGTTTTTTCAGGTTGCACAAATGTAGTTTGCAGTATTTTAAGTTGTTGTACTGTGCATACTGTAACGTGTTTCTGCTGTTTCATGCAAAGTAACATTGCACGCTGTTTCCTCAAGCTCTTGTTCTGTATAACTTACTTATCCTTGTCCTTGCGTAGATGGCGTCTGCAAATGCCACATACGGGCAGAAGGAGTCTACGGACCAAAACTTTGATTACATGTTTAAAATCCTCATCATTGGCAACAGCAGCGTAGGAAAGACTTCCTTCCTTTTCCGCTATGCAGATGACTCATTCACGCCAGCCTTTGTCAGCACTGTGGGCATCGACTTTAAGGTCAAGACCATCTACAGGAATGACAAGAGGATAAAGCTTCAGATATGGGTGAGAATGTAACTAATAGCACAAAAATAGTACTTGTATGTCTTTATGGAACACACTTAATTAACTCCTGTCAGTGTTTGATGGAAAATAAAAGCAAATTTTATAAGTTCTTACTATCTCCTACAATCCCATTTTGACGTAATAACCTGTATCAGACATACCGCTGTAGCTCCTTGTGAAACTTCAGGAGGTGAGATTGTAGGTACAGATGGTGTAGTGGTTACCAAAGCAGATCTTTGGGTTTAAAATGATAAATGTGGGAAAATAATTGGGAAATGAGAGGGTAACTGGTGTAAGGTGTCTGCCAGTCACTGATTGCTCCCCAGCTTCTCCATTCCATGTAATGAAGTATCCTTGAGCAAGAAGCTGAACCACAAGGTCTTCCTAGTAAAAGGGAGCTTTTCTTTTGCGCTATCACCAAGCGCTTGCTCATAGGATGTAGTTTGATTGTTGGGTTTTTCTATTGTTGTTATGGTTTGGAGCTGTACATGTATATAAAATCGAATTGAACTGAGTTATGAATGTATGCGTGATAGGGTGAGTGAGACTTGCAGTAGGCACTATAATATAAGTTCCACTACATTACGTAATTTTTAAATGTTCAAACTGAAATCAAGATTTTCTTATGCTGCAGTGGAGTTGGACAGCTGGAGAGCTAATTAAATTTAACCAAATGCAGCCTGCAGTGCGTGCATGTTTATGATTATTTATTTATTTATTTTAGTGGTTTAAGTCCATATGACTGCTGCACACACTTGCACTCATTATATTTTTACATGATTGTTATTCTATATAAAACAACAGCAGATTGCAAATCCAGTCTCTCAAAGTTAAAGGAAGTCTATTTATCTGACTAATTATACTCATGGACAGATGGAGACAGCACTTACCGTAAGCGTACTTATTATACTTGTTTGAAGTCCGCCTGAAGGCCTCACACATAGTTGGTTCATCATTGTGCAGTTTCACTATAATTAAGAGAACGTTGACACCTGAGCGGCAGCTCACACTCACTGCCTGATCCAATCAGATCCTAGCATGCTCGTGGATCCCTGAACTATAACATGTCTTTAACTGAAACTGAAATAAACCTCACAGTGATGTAAAAACGGGGATAAGAAACAGCCTCACATGCAGCTTGATACTTTGTTTGAAATGTGCAAAATGATAAATCCATTTTGAGAATGTTGCCAGCTAACACTAAACATGAATTCCTCCAGCTTTTCAAACTGGCAAACAAATTAGATGTTATCATGAATTTCCCTTTTACCTTATTGCTTATTAAAATACAGATTTTTCCTGCCCATCGTATTAGTGACAGTGGAGTCTGTCTTATCGTGTGTCGCTAATCAGTACCAGAACTGGCCTCTTCTGTGCCTTTTATTTGTTGTGTAAACCCTTGAAGGGTACTTAATACGAGCCATAAAGCCTGACACTGGAACCAAGTACTCATTACATGAAACACCACAAGAATGTGTAATGCTCATGGGAGTGTGGAGACTCTTGCACAGCCACAAATCCATTGCAGGTGCCTCATCAGTGTTCTTTGTCCTCTGCTCACAATAATCCTGCATATTCTCAAAAATGTCTCTGAATGTAGGACACTGCTGGGCAGGAGCGCTACAGGACAATCACCACAGCCTACTACAGGGGTGCCATGGGCTTCATCCTCATGTATGACATTACCAATGAGGAATCCTTCAACGCTGTGCAAGACTGGTGAGGGACGGCTGATTGTCTGTGAGAGTGGTGACTCATTAAGCTGCAATCTTGTTGTCTCTTAATTTCGCCCAGCTTTCCTTTTGAGTTTGCGTATCCTCCATCTAAATTTCTGAGATGTACAGCTGTGGTTCCACTACATGGAGATAGTCTAATGATGTATTAGACTACAGTAGGTCATTATTGAAATCAGCAAACAAATGCAGGGAACAACAGTGATGTTAAAAATAACCGTTGGTTTTTCTAACTCCGTGTTTGCAACACAGATGGAAGAAGTGTATGTCACTGCTGAACGAGAAAGAAACGCAGCAGATCGTATGTTAGATAGTTTTCTTCTCAGATCCACACAGTTCTGTGTTGAAGGGATGTGTCAAAATATTTTCTGATTAAATTGCTTTAATGTCAAAAAAATGCTTGTTAGATTCCGTGAGTCAGAACATTACACCATCCTGTTTTTGCAAACAGGTCGACCCAGATCAAGACATACTCGTGGGACAACGCTCAGGTCCTGTTGGTGGGGAACAAGTGCGATATGGAAGATGAGCGAGTGGTGGCTGCAGAGAGGGGCCGGCAGCTGTCAGAACAGCTGGGTAAGTCATTTGGTCAGAATGAAAACTGGACACTGTGTCTGGTGTTGTATCACTCTGGGTGTTTATCTCCCGTTTCCAGGAATATTTACGTTTATTCCGATGGAGAAGGTTTTGATTAGACTGTTTGTTTGTGAGGCTGTCGTTATAGGAGCAAACTTAATGCTTAATATCTGTTTAATGTCGTCTTCAGCTTTGCTGCACTGCATCCTTTCATTTGTGTGTGAAACTGATGTTTGGAGAACGTTAAAGCTGCAGCAGCTCTTACAGAGAAATGTTATTGTTTGATGTGTGTTTGGGCTTGTGGCCTTCATCACAGCCATCATAAAACATTACAGATGTAATGTTTTTAGTGGGATGAGAGGTTGTAAGAGTAGTAGTATAATACAGTGCTGTGCAAAAGTCTTGAGCCACTCCTCACTTGTTTATACAAGGAGCCAGACTTGCTTATAATGTTTAGAGTGCTCTTGAACAACAGTTCTCAAGGCTTTCTGAGTTTTTCTTTGGACAGGCCCTTTGTTACTAGCAGGCTGTTGCAGAAACACATCATTTGTCACCATTTATTTAGCTGAATCTATGAAAACTGCCAGTTTGACAGACATAAAATAGTTTTTTTCCACCAACAAGGTGATGTTCAGTGTGTCAAAAAATGTTTTGAGAAAACTGGACAAGTGGAGGACCAAAGAAGATGTAGCAGGCCTAAAATGTCTGCAGCAGGTAAATCATATCCTTGATTATGTTGTTAAAAATAGGAAAATCAACACAGACCTGACACAGGACTTAAGAGATGCACCTGACCTTCCAGTTGATCGAGCTGCCTTTTATTAAAGCCTCATCAGAAATAGTCTCAATGGAAGGGTAGCTGTCAAGAAGCCATTCTTAAGGAAGGAAAACATGTTATAAAATGCCATGGTGTGCCAAAATACACAAGAACAAGTACACCGTTGGTCATTGATTGACCTCCCCAGAGCCCAGACCTCAAAAATACTGAAGCATTGTGGGATCATCTTGACAGATAACAGAACAAAAGCAGCCAACATCCAAAGATAAGCTCTGAATGTCCTTCAAGAAGCCTGGAGAACTCTGTTTTTTGCCTTTTTATATACTTTTTTCTGTGTATTTTTGCATGTTTCCCACTATCCTTGCAAAACATAAAGAAATGAGGGGTGGCTGAAGACTTGTGCACAGTACTGTAACTCTAAATTAAAGGCAATTAAGCAAAAGTGAACTGCTAACATGAGCCTTACACAAGATATCTGCTGATAGTTTAACAGAGATCAGATCATCAGAACTTAAGAAATTACAAACATGGAAATGCACAAAGAAGCTAAGTAGCTGCAGCTTTGAGAAGGATGTTTTTTATACTCTTACACTATTTGGTTCAATCTCAGACCACCAGTCAAAGGGAGACAGGTTTTAAAATCTCTTCAGTCTTCTGATATAAAGGAAAATGTCATCAGACTTGAGCTGCCTGCCTGACTAGTCTTGATATGTCTTGCCACGATGAGATCACTTAAGAGGATAAGCTGCACATTGAAACAATAAGTGTAACCACAGCGCATCTGTCTCTGTCACCCCTTCTTCCAGGTTTCGAGTTCTTTGAAGCAAGCGCTAAAGACAACATTAACGTGAAGCAGACATTCGAGCGGCTCGTGGACATCATCTGTGAGAGGATGGCAGAGAGTCTGGATAACAACGACCCCACCATCACCGGAGCTAAACAGGGGCCACAGCTCAGCGAGCAGCCTCAGAGGTCCCATCAGGATTGTGCTTGTTGAACACAGCTACACACACGTCTGCTGTCATGAGATCCACACACCTTGTTAGGTTTTTTTTTTTGAGTTTTGCTTTCTTTTTGTTTGTTTTCATACCACACACAGAAACTGCCATACATAGAGACAGACGTAAGATGGCTCTTCAGTTCTCCACCCCTCTCACTACACCACAACTACTGTCCACATCAGCCAGTTCCCCCCAAAGATGTGGTGTTCTTAAAGTTTTTGTTGTCAGTAGTACAGAAATTATGAGATTATGCATATTTGGTCAGAGGGGTAAAGAACATTTAACATGGTTACCATCGTAAAAAGTCTTCAATAGCTGCACACGCACTATAACAGAACTGCAAAAGGCCAGTCAGGCTAAGACTACATCATTCCTTATTTTTAATGTGTCTGTGATTGGGTTGAACTCTAAAAGGTTGTGAAGGAGCAGTATTCTCCTCCAGCCTCCACTCCCATTCAGCACCAATGCCTCAGACCTAAATAGATACCAATCATTTGGCAATTCTTCGACATTTATTTCCACTGAAAATATGTTTGTTGCTGTGTTGGTTGATGTTTTTTTTTTGTTTTTGAATTGGTCAGGTGTGGTTTTGAGCATGTGAAATCATCTTGTCATAGTTGTGTTTTAGTTTGGTGTCCTTACAGGGTTGTTTGAGAGCTTGTTTCTCTCTTTAATTTAGGGGATTAGTGGAAAAATAGCAAGTTGTGCATAACACTCAACCAATCAAGACATCTATGCTCATGGAGTCTAAAAATGCACTGCTCCTGTTGTTTAGGGAGATTTTATACTAAATCAGATCAGAATCAGAAAGACTTTATTTATCCCCAAGGGGCAATGTAGTTCATAACAAAACAAAAGTCAACAGAAAAGGTATGACTCATTTACTTTGATAACATTTTGCATCCAAAAGATTAACAGGAAGCTTAATCTGGTTGAAATTCGTACATCGCTTAAGAGAACCTGTGCATTCCACCTTAAAAGATGCAGGTATAGGCATTTCTGAATTTGATCATATGGTCAGGTATAGCTGACTAATGTAGAAGATGCGCATGCCACCATAGGAACCGTGGTTGTACAACAAAGAAGCCCATGACTTAAGATAGTGTGCACATGTGTCAACTTCTTACTGTTCTGTAATAACTCTCGGCCGGCTTATACTCAGCACCATGACAGAGAATCAGGAGCCTATTGTTCTCCTACCAAGTCTTTACCACTTCACCATTACAACACTGGAAACACCTGGGTGCAAACTTTTCATAGGCATACAGTGTGTCAGTTTTAGTTTTGTTATGAAATATGTTAACTTTGAAAATAAGTGGTAGTAATAGAAGTGCATTTCTTTATTCTATGAGTGTAGATATATAATTACTTTGAGGCCTGTCTCAGAAATTTTAAACAAATGTTTATTAGCAGACTCAGAGAGTATGTTAATGCGGCGTTTAAAAAAAGCAACAGAGCCTCTTTTTTTTTTTTTAACCTTTTTTGTTACTGCTGCTTTTTAACACATAGGACAAAATAAAAGGATACAGGATCTATTTCGCTAACTGAAGAGTGTATAAATGTTTTAAAGGTGAAATGCATATATAATATATTAAAGTGAGAATGATTTTGGATATTGGATTCATTCCTGTGCCGTAGTAAGAGGTGCATGTCGTTGATGTTTTTAATGGATTCTGGTTGACTGGATGGTTATCTGTATGAGCTGTTGTCTGATTTGAAATCCCACCTATCATGCAGTTAAGATACTTGGAGGTACCCGGTGGGGCTAAAGGTTTCAGATGTTAAGCCCACAGCCCTCTGCACATTGTATTACTTTCATTCAATGCGTACAATGTGCAACGTGCACTCACTAGAAAGGCATGTGATTCAGTGTGAGCATTGGTGCAGCACAGTCCTGCCATATCCAGGAAGCCTCTTATGTCTTTGTAGATGATATTTATGTCTTTACGTATTTATTTTTGACAGAGTATGATGTTTTTGAGCATGTTAAATTGTGACTCTTATTTCTCCCTTTCTTTCTGTGAGGCTCAAGTTAAGGGATTTGTTCGCTTGTGTATTTAGTACAAACCTGTAAGTCATGCATTCAGACATATGCTGAGGCATGCGAAGACATAGCTTCATCACATGAATTATTTATTTTGTATTATTTATAACTTAATTTATTTGTAGTATTCTTCCTAGATTATGCATTGCGTTCTGCACTCAACTTTTTAAGAGATGTTCAGTGGTATTCAATCGCTAAACTGTCCCAGCTTTTAGATGACAGTGTGTTTACAGTGCACAGTGTACAAAGCTTAAGATGATTCCTCGAGAGGAAAGTTAAACATTCCAGTGTAAAACCTCTGCTCATGTCCACATGACTTTGGTGGGAAGTTTGTTTGTCTTTTGATATCAGTTATGTAACTTTTAAGGCTAGGCTGAGCATAGAACAGTTTTGTTTTTGTTTTGTTTTTTTGACCATCGTCAGCACAGTGAAGCCTCGCTGAAAGTTTTTGAGCACTGTACTCGGGCGTTTGAATGTACAGTTTCTATAAAGAGGGTCTTGATGATGTGTTTAAAGCCAAAAACATTGCTTGTTGGACTTGTGCTATCAAACCTGTCTGGTAGTTTTTCTACTCTGTGCAGCAGCTCCAAACATCAAAAGTGTTTTGGGAATAAAGTGAATATGCTGAACACTTGATTAAAAAGTGATTCTTACCACATTTGTCCTTTTTTTTTTTTTTTTTTTTAAATTTTGCTTAGTGTATCTTGCTGCAGCTGTAAACTTGCTAATAACTTAGGAAAACACATCCTCCCGTCCAGCCGTCCTGCTCCTGCTCCTCCTCCTCCTCCTCTTTCCTCACCCTGTTACATATAACCTGTGTAAATAGGAACTTTCTGCCCGTCAGGCATTAGGAATGTGAATTGTGCTGTAACTGTGTAATGCCAGGTTTACTAAAAATAAGGAATCAATAAAAAACTTCTCAAAGCTGGAGTTCTGTGTGGATTCAACAACCTCTCCCAAAGTGTGGGTGATTTACAAGAAGTGCACATGTGATGGCTCAGAAATGGTTTAGAGTAAGTTGTACTGTGCCCAGCAGAGGGCACAATACTACAATGATGTGTTCATCTCTGCCCTTTGAGTTGTTTGACCATCTATGGTTTGATTCAGCTTCTCTACAGCACTTAATACAACACCCACAGTGTCAACTGCGCAAAAAGAGATATGTAGAAAATATGTCGTGTAAGTCCTTTAAACTGTTATCAGCAGGCTGTCTTCTTATTAAGAAACAAAACGTTTGAGCTGTAGTAATGTAGTGAATTTAATAATGTCTCGTAGACTCGTTCATTACACATGATACATGGAGTTTCTCAGCACATACACATACATTCATGGAAGTTTGGCAAGTAGAAGTACAAGAGTAGCCATCATAAAGGAAAGTACAAAGGTTACTGTACACAGAAGCGACAAGACATGCAGTGTTCATTTTTCCAAAACAAAATGAAATAAGACCATATGTAAAATAAGAAATGTTTCAGTAAATAAAATATAGACATTTGTCATTTCTAAGTGCTTGTAAACAAGTAAGGCATTATATTACACAGTGGATGACAGCACTTGGTGACACCCCGGTGTTTTGGTTGCGCCCACGTTGAGATTGTCCAGCTTACACACAAATAAGTGCCACACCAGTTCAGTGGATTGCACTTTGCTACATGGCTTTCCCAGAATAAGGACATCAAAGTGAGTCTGTTTGCTGCAAAACACTGCAAGCTGTAGTCCCCACCAGCTTTCGTTTTCCAGTTGACCTGCAGCTCTTATCGAGGCCTGTTCACTTCCGTGTAAACGTCTCTGTTTATGCTTCCCAACCATAGCCGGGAGGATGCATCCACACTGGCTTCGCATTAAGCGTCTCGTGAAAGGGATTTTCTGTTACACGGGGCACAAATGTTCTTTATAATGCAGGCCTGTATCCTCGGGCCACATTTGTAGCAGTAATAAACATCAATTAAAGAGCACCATTATTGGAATTAATAAGCCTGGACCTGGTTTGGTAAAAGCTGGCACCCGCTGCTAACATGGTTCATCACCTTCTGCTTCAGCTGGGCCACTTGCTCCCTGAGCACGCTGGCTGTGGATGCCAGCTCGGTGTTCTGCGTTTTCAGGGTCTTGACCTTGTCCTCCAGCCGAGAGATCCTCTCCAGCTTTCTCTTGCGACATTTGGAGGCGGCTATCCTGTTGCGCAGCTTCTTTCTCTCCGCCTTGATGCGCTCTTGGTTGTCCATGTCGATGGGGGACAGAGGAGGACTGTCCCCGAAGCTCTGCATGTCCGGCACGGTCTGAGGTTCGTCCTTCAAAGCGCCGACAGACTGGAGTCGTGACAGAGCGGCCGCAGCGACCGCCTGTTGCTGCGCGGTAGCCAAATGAGACGGCGGCGGCGGCGGGAAGGGAATGGTGTCCGTGGAATAGTTGATGGTGGTGGCTCCGAGCGGACTAGCCGCGTAGCCGTTCAGCGTAGTGTACACAGGGAGGTCTGATGCCTGAAGGCTGGCAGAGCCTGCTGCGCTGGATGATCCGAGGAGCTCCAGCCTGTCCACAGAGACGCACCCCGTCTCGCTCAGCTGGTTCTGCTTGTGAAGATCCTCCAGTGCCTTTACGAAACCTTCCGCGAATTCCTGCTCGTCACTGGCTGACTTTGGGTAAAGGAACTGGGACGTCGGGTTGGTGGTGGTGGTCACTAGACCGTTGGACTGGATAATAAGTCGCTCTAGGTCCGGAGAGGTTAGTTTCAGGAGTCCTAAGTCTGAGGAGTTGAGAAGTCCGTCTGCGTCCCGGAGCGGGTTAGATTTGAGTTCGGAGTTCTGATTGTCTAGGTTCAGATTAATATCCTTCTTCATCATCGTGTTCTGGGAATAGATACCGGAGACCCTCGAAGTATTCACCACGGTGCCTGTGTAGAGGCTTGTTTCCATTCTACACCCTCATAAGAGGGAGTGTTGAGCGTTAGGCATTAACGTTTGTTCAACAGTCACATCCAAACATGAGGAAATCAGCTGACTCTTACTTGGTGTATTCCGGTCTCCTTATCTCCTTTCTCGTCTTATCACTCAATCGACCACTTCAACTAAGCTGTTGTGCCTGTTGGGGCTCTGATGTGCCTCTATATGATATGGTCTTTTCCCGATGGCACGACTGCTATGCGCAGCGCCAGACCTTGCTCGCTTTCTAGCCCTAAAAATTCCATTATGTCACTCCAGAGCGCGGAGATTGGCCCAAAATGACGTTGGTTTCCGGTTCAATTTGAATAAGGGGCAGAGCCGGCCTTTATCGCCATGGAGACATTAGGTAAACTCCAAACAGTGCAATGCATTGTGGTTTGATGTCATAGCATAAAAAAGCTCAGGGTCGCCAGAAGTGAGCAGAGACTGGGCGGGGAAGGTGTGAGAGGCGAAGGCCAAGGAAAGGGAGAAGAGCGCAGCAGGCTCTGCTGAAAATGTTCCTCCAACTCAGTCAAAAGAAGGTTTTTAATAGATGAAAATGAATAGAAAAGTGGAAGCAGAGCAGGCTTGCTATCTCGTTGTGTTGGTTAAAGTTCAAATTCAGATTACAACGTTATTTATTCATCACACTCTGATTAGACCTGATTAGAGGCTCAGAGATCACGGTTAACTTTCACATAAACCAGACTTAAGATGAGGCATTATGTCTCATGGTGTTCCTGGTTAAACTGAGCATAAACGAGAAAAGGGAAGGAAACGTTGAAAGTAAATGGAGGAAACCAGTGTGCACTGTGATTGAAAGTAACTTGTGGAAATGTTAATGCCCTTACATGTCCATCAGTGGCTGCTGGAAAACAAACTCTATGTAGGGTATTTTTCTGAGGTCTCCAAAGCCGAATGTATTTATTCAACAAAAATGCGTGCAGCTACTTTGCAATTATAATATTATTTTTTCTTTTTTTTACCCACATGAAATGACTCATATGGCTGGCGAATGTACTTTAGACCCTCACAGCCTCACAGAGCAGAGTGGGATAAACAGAGAGATGTACGAGAGACAAATACAGCATCCTTGCAGTACAGTATATCAGCGAGTTGAGACCCTGCGGTCGAGCAAAACATTGTTATTCCGCCCACCGCTCAGCGGTGACGTCAACAGCCCGTCTGCATCAGCACCAGAGCAGAGAGGGCATCGTTAGTTTCCGTGGCAACAGAGACACGGTGAGTGACGCAGGCAAGACTGAGAGAAAGGTGAATGAGTTGAGGCGGGAGAAGGAGAGAGGGAGGGGCGGGGTAGCGACTGCAGTGCAGGTTGTGTAGGGGGTCTGTGGAGTTGTCCTGTGCGTGTGGGTGTTTGATATGGAGACTGTAGCCACAGCGCCAGTAACATGAATGAGATACATCTTGTGAAGCATTCACTTTATAATGTTTCCAACACCGATGGAGAGCGCATTTTCTTCATTGTGCCAGCCACACAGGATGCAGTGTCCAGAATGTGTGAGTCATTTCGCAACCCAGGGGTGTGGACCGCACAGTGTAGCGAGAATGAAAAAAGAAGGGCTGTTCCTGCAAGGCAAAATTAGATTAGCCGTGACTTTCTAACAACAAACTGAGAAGAAAGCTTGTCCTCTACACTCAGGTAAACAGACTGTGTCAGAGGTTGTGTAAGTCACGGAGAAGTGTCCTTTGACTTTGACTCTCTGGGGAGAAAGGCTCTGCAACACCCTGTGCCACTCACCGTGCGTCTGAGCAGCTCGGGGGCTGGCAAGAACCCCCCCCCCCCCCCCCCCCCCCTCCAAAAAAATAGAGAGGGTGTTCATGTTTGTTATTCCCTTCAACTGAAACTTCTCTAACTTTAAATCTATAAATAGAAAACAGATGCTTGGCTTTCATTTTCAGTATTCCCGTGGCTCGAATTGCACTGTCTTTCATTAAAACGCATTAAAAATGATTGTTGTCAGCTTCCTCCTGTCTCTGATTTATTTCCCGATTAAAGGGAGAAAAAATAATCCACAAATCCCCCCGTTTATGTGTAGTATGAGCTGCTGCGGAGAGAGTGAGATGCATGCCCAAACAATAGATGGCAGTATTATCCATCCACGTCTTGTGTGCCGTTTCCTTTCAGCTGTGAATAAGAAGAAGACAGCACAAAGCGCAGACAATCCTGGGGTCCTTGTTAGTGCTCATTTAACACAGCTCCAGTCACATTAACCGAGGACAATGGCCAGTAAGAAGAAAATAGTTGTCACAGGTGAGAGCTCTTGATTGGTCAGAGGAGTGGAGATAGGCACGGTGTGTCTGCAAGTCTTTTTTTTTTTTGCAGTGCTGTTATATCTCAGAGTTCTTTATGTCTGAGCTGCACAGTTACTATTGCACTTCAGCTGTCGTGAATACATCATGAATGGATGATGGCTCTGCTTTCAAAGTTAACGCGCTGGAGAGAGTAATGTCGCTGTCGGGGATAAAGGATTTTGTCTCCTGGCTTTGATAATGGCAAAGAAATCACCCCGTTTCTCTTCACTGTGTCACGTGGTTGTACTGCAATTAATTTTTAACTTGAAGTAACCTTTACACTTTAAATGAAGGGTCCCTTTTTTAACACCAGTCCTGTACCTGCTCTCCATTAAAGATAAGCACTCTGTCTCTGTTGCTTGCCTCGCCACAGATGTGGTTAATTAGTTGGTTGTTTTGTTTTGTTTTTTTCTGCAGGGTTTGAGCCATTTGCTGAGCATACCGTGAACTCCAGCTGGGTTGCTGTACAGGTAATCGGAGATTAATGATCAAGACAACTGTTTAATTTATCTCCAAAGTTGGGAAAGTCCTGCTTTGAAGCAAGGGATGCCTCAATAAAATGCAACAAATGAATACAAAAGAACACCATATACACTGGCCAATTACACTTAAAAGGCCAGATCAGAGGTTATTATTGCTATACACCAGCTTGACCACGACCCTGAATTGATTAAGTGTAAGAAATTAAGTGAATTTGTAATGAACGTATACGGGAAAATGCTTTAGTAAATTCACAAAGGGCTTGTTATACATATTGCACAAAGCTGTGGACTAAAGGGTCTGTCACTCTGTGCTCATGTTTGTTTATTGCCTGGAAAGCTAATTGCAGTTATCTTGTACATAAGCACTGGGTGTGTTCACAGGAGCTGGAGCGGTTAGGACTGGGCGGGGCAGTAGATCTGTATGTGTGTGAGGTGCCCGTTGAATACCAGGCTGTTAAGCACCTACTGCCGTCTCTGTGGAAAGAGCATCAGCCACAGGTATTCAAAGAAATGCACACTATTTTACAGATGGAGTTTGTATGCATGTAGTGCTATGCAAAAGTCTTGAGCCACTCATTTCTTTACATTTTGTTAGGAAAACTGGAAATGAGTGTAGTGATTTAACAGAAACATGTGGAAGCACAGTATGTAAGGCAAAAACAGTGTTTGTAAAGTTTTAACGTGACTACCTTTATTCCTCAACACAGCCTGAACTCTTCTAAGCAAGTGTTCTTGTTAGTTATTTCTTCAGGAGTAGTTCTCCAGGTTTCTTGAAGGACATTCAAAGCATTTTCCTTCTTTGAATGTTGGCTGCCTTTTGTTCCAGTCTTTGTCAAGATGATCGCACACTGTTTCAAAAATGTTGCGGTCCTTGCTCTGCGGAGGCCAGTCTGTGACTGTGGCCATACACTTTCCAGGTGGTATTGAAATTTTGATTAGACTCGAATCATAGCAGAGCGTCTACTGTTTTACAGGCTGTTGACTCTCACTGTTGAACCTCTCTCCTGGCCTTCTCCACGCTGACAATGATTTGAACCAAACATTTCAAAGACTGGTTACTTGACAACTATTTCTGATGTGGCTTCAGTAACAGTATACGAATCATTTCAGTCCTTTTTTTTTTTTTTTTTTTTTTTTTTTTTTTGGCTCTGCCACTTTGACCCTTTCTTCTCCACTGTCCTCGAAACAATTGTTCTTGTGACAGGCCTCTAGTAAACAAAGTGCCAAAAGTTAAAATTTAAAATGTGCTTTGTCAAGTTGTCTGAGTTAGTTAATCAGGAAATGGTCAGGGTTGGACTCATAAGTGAAAAAGCAGTCAATGTTCAAAGAAAGTCTTGAGTAATAGTTCTCCAGGGCACTTTAAAATATGAGAAGTTTGCTTGCTGGAAGCAAAAGACTTTTGCACAGTATACAGTAAATGCCCAAATGAACCAGTGTCTCCTGTTTGATTTCCTGTGAACAGTTGGTGGTGCATGTCGGTGTTTCTGGATTAGCCACCACAGTCACTCTTGAACGGTGTGGTCATAATAAGGGCTACGCGCGTCCAGACAACTGCAGCTTCTGCCCGGCCTCCCAGTGCTGCGTGGAGAACGGCCCGGATTGCATAAAATCAATCCTAGACATGGATACAATCTGTAAAAGGGTCAATGACGCTGGCATTGGCATCACTGTGTCCACTTCTGAGGATGCTGGAAGGTTAGTGATGTTTTTGAAAATGTTTCATAAATAACTCACCTGCACACTCGGGGTGTGTTCAGCCACCGTATATGGGTGGCTGCCTTTTGTAGCAAAGGAACACAATAAGATATCTTTCAAAGTAAATGGTACCATACAGTCAGCAAACATACGGTGTGTTTGCACAGCTTTTGTTTACACGTCTGTTCTGAATGCTGCAGTCGGGCCCAACAGACAGAATCCATAACTGATAACAAGGTCCTGTGTGTGTGTGTTTTATCTCATCACAAAATGAAGGCATATGTGCTGCACATCCTATTTAAATGCTTAAAGCCGATGCTGAAAACTGCAGTCGGGGATGCGTCCATTACTGCAGAGTTGGCACACAGCCTTTGAGTGTATCTCCCATCAGTTCCTCCTCCTGGCTTTTGCTACAGAGTGCAATTATTTCTAACATCCACCTACTTTGGCCCCTGGCAGGTACCTGTGTGACTACACTTACTACACATCTCTGCACCTGGGAAAGGGCCATGCTGCTTTTGTCCATGTGCCTCCTCTAGGAAAACCCTACAGCGGCAAGGATCTGGGTAGGGCCCTCCAGGCTGTCATACAGGAAATGCTGAAACTGCTGGAGGGGAGTCACAGTGAGGAGGCGCAAAGAGGCACTAAGCACAGCAGTGATAAGCCTTAACAAAACTTGACCACTTTTGACTGACTTACAATGTGAGGGTACGCACAACTGGCCAAGATGTAATGTTTTCATCCGAGGGAAGCTGTGCGGCTCCCAAACCTGTGACATCCAGTGCCAACTGTCGACCTGGAGCTGCAGAAAATGAGGGCTTGATATTCACATTTGTGCCTCACCTGGGTGTGGTGTCTTAGAAATATTATGCCTCTAACACTCCCGATTAGGTTGGTGTCTGGAAATTGTCATTCCCCCGTGTCGCTTTGCACTTCACCCACAGAAATGTGATGACTTTCAAAATGTGAATCTGGAAAAATGTGTGTTCATCTCAGGGAATATATTGCAAATGCAATCAGTAATGTGATTAACTTAATTTGTCTGTCCTGTGTATGTATGGTAGGATTGCAAAGGAAAACAAATGGAACACTGTGTATAATTTATAAAAAAAAAAAAAAAAAAGGCTTCATACAGACTCGGTCTTGTCCTTGTTGATCTGAAGTCTTTGGTCAGATTATTTACGAACTTCTCACTTGCAGACTTTTAGACAGATCTTGATGTCAGTCATTAAATTCACCATTTCCCTTTATGCCGTTCCTCAACAGCTGTCCATCCGTCTCTGTACAGCAACTTGAAAATGCAAAAAGTTTTAGGCCTGCAGTTTATCTTGAGACAGTGAAGTGTACTCGGTGAAACAATTAACTACTTCGTCACGTGTCCTGTCACACTGAATTCTTTCATAACTGACGTACTCTCGGATTCCTGTGATGCTCAGCTGAGTTACGGTAATGCTGGGCGTGATTAAACAGACCTGCTGAACCTGTTCTGACCTGATAGATTGGGGGAAGGCGGAGAAAGCTCATGATTACAAACAACCTGCTCCTATAGTTCCAATGAACTCTTTTCTTTTTCTTTAACACCTATTACTGATGTAAAACAGGTGTCAAACATGAGGCGCGAGGGCCAGAATCAGCCTGGCAGAAGGCTCCAATACAGTCTACTGGGCATTTTACAGCTTGTCCTACTGATGAAGACATCCCTTACAGCTGTTCATTTCACACAAAAGTAACAATTAAATGACAGGATTTCCTTTTTTTTTTTTTTTTTTTTTTTTTTTTTTTCTCCCCTCACCATCTACAGCAGAAAGTTCTTTCTTTTACAATGTGTCCATAATAAAAATCAATAAATGGGACATTTTTTGATAATTAAAACTTTTCTGCTTTATATTTACAGGACAGTGTGGGCAATAAGCAACCATAATTTGTTTTGTAATTTCACATTTCTTACAATTAAAGCCCAAACAGTCATGCTGACTAATTTATTTTGTTAAACAGCTGCATTTCTTTATCATGTTGTAAAACTGAGACATACTGTTAAAGTTGCACTCCTTTTCCTTATATTGAGATAACACAGGGATTAAATGTATGGTTAAACTTATTTACACGGAGTTTTCACAGTTGGCACTATTATGACCAAAGTGGGCTGCATGTGGGCCCCAATGTAAAATGAGTTTGACTTCCTTGATGGAAAATCGTTAAAATACCATAGCAGAAGAAAGTGCAAGGATTTATGTGAACCTCATAAATGCTATAACCTGGTTGGACCTCATAGCAATATATTAGTAACTGATAAAGTACAACAGTGTGTATTAAAACCCTATATTTAATTTAATATAGTAAAAAAATATATATCTGATGTTGCAAATGACAAGTTTTTATTGTTGCTTGAAAAATGCCCACCTGGTGGAGGAACTACAAACTGTTATTTGGTTAAATGAAATGGTTCAAACAATTCAAGAATCATTCTTCCTGATGTAAAACGGCAAACATTATACCTACCTCAGCATTTTGCCTGCTTCCTTTTTTTTTTTTTTTTTTTAAAGAATGGCCGTTTGACAACTGAGACCATTTCTGATGAGGCTTCAGTGAACAGCAGATGGATCAACTAAAAGGTCAGATACATCTCCCAGATCCTGTGTAAGTTCCTCACTGAATCACTTCAGAACTGTCACAGGTACAACGAAAAAAAAAAAATCCTGTTTCTTCCTGTTTCTTAAGGACGTGACTTTCAGATAATGTTCATTTGCTGTAGCTACTGTTTTACGCCACCTCTTCTTTTGACTCCACATGCTCAGTTTTCCCAGTTTTTTTTATAAGGAAATACTGCACCCCAGGCAGAAACTGTGCCAAGTTTTTAGCTTATGGCTGTTATGCCCGTCAAACTATGCTGTTGACATTTTTATAGAAGAATGTAGAAAATGAGTGAAAAAGCCGCCAATGTCCAAAGGAAAACTTTCAAAGACCTTCAAAAAACTGGAGAACTGTTACCCTAGAGCACTTTAAACATTACAAGAAACTCTGGTTCATTCAAAGCAGAACATAAAGCAATGAGGAGTGGCTCAAGACTTTTGCACAGCACTGTACTACACCAGTACTGTTACAACCTCTCATCCTGTTTAAAACAATGCAATATTTTATGATGGCCGTGATGAAGGCCACAAGCCCAAACACACATTAAAACGATAACATTTCTCTGTAAGAGCTGCTGCAGCTTTAACCTCTTGCAAACATCAGTTTCACACACAAATGAAACGATGCAGTGCAGCAAAGCTGAAGAGGACATTAAACAGATATTAAGCATTATGTTTGCTCCCATAACGACAGCCTCACAAACAAACAGTCTAATCAAAACTTGGCCATCGGAATAAACTGAAATATTCCTGGAAACGGGAGATAAACACCCAGAGTGATACAACTCCACACACAGTGTCCAGTTTTCATTCTGACCAAATGACTTACCCAGCTGTTCTGACAGCTGCCGGCCCCTCTCTGCAGCCACCACTTGCTCGTCTTCCATATCACACTTGTTCCCTATCAACAAGTGTGATTTGTTTTTTAGGTATTAAAGCATTTGAGAGTAGGCTCACCTTGAGCACATGTGACAGACGTGGAAAGGTCTGGAGAAGCTGTGGAGAACATTGTGCTGCCCGTATCATCGTTCAGTACAACCAGTTTAGTGGTGGGTCCTGGGTTCCTGCTGGTGCTCAACAATAACCCCGTCTCATGTAGTGAGAGTATACAGGCAGTTCCTGGAAGATAAAGGAATTGATACCACTGACTGATCTGACATAAATCCAATAGAACATCTGTGGGACATTATGTTTCAGTTCATCCAACGCTACCAGATTGCAGTGATGCCCTGGTTCAGATCTGGAAGGAGATCCTCTCTCTAAAAACATGGGATTTGTCAGGCATGCATACAAAGACGTAAGGGTTATACAACCTACTGAGTACCATTCTGAGTTTCTGCAGTGAAAATTTGGGCAAAATGCACTATCCTGCTGCATTATCAGTGGGTCTTAAACACAAATGCTTCGCTGTTTTTACATTTTACACAGCATCCCAACTTTTTTGGAAAGAAACTTTAGTATGATCATAGTACTACCTAAAACAAACCAAACCTACAAAAGATTGAATCTATACCTGATGTGTCTTTGCATGTTTTTGTAATAATCATTAGTAAAGTGTCCACTGTATTTTATTGTGTAAATGTATTGTTTTGTACATGGTTTTGTATGGCCTTTTTCCCCATGAGTGTGAACAGTTCTCTGTCTCTCTGTGTTAGCCCTGCAATAGACTGCCAGGATGTACACTGCCTCTCACCCTATGACAGCTGGAATAGGCTCCAGCAGCCCTGTGACCCTGAACTGGATAAACGGAAGAAAATGGATGGATGGATGAAGGTATCACAGATGCAGATGTTTCTGACAGAACAATGCTGTTTTGTTATTCTCTGTGTTAACTAATAAGGACAAACAAATACATTTTTAAATAAATAAAATCAAAACCTTTTATTTTGAAGGCATTTTCATGGGGCCTGCTGGCTATGCAAACCAGTCCTGATGGGTTTTTTCCCTTTAAGGTCCTCCTGCTAGATACATTCAAAATATAATAAAAGTTGTGATACTGCAAATGTGCTTCCTGCATTCTTGATTTATCTTTAATTTTGAACATTTAATTTTAACAGTTAAATGTAGTGTAAGACAGTTTATGGAGTCATAAAGTTTGACAGTGCATAATAATAAACTTTTTTCAAAGAGTATATATATCTATAGATTTATATCTATAGATATATAGATATTTGAGCATTCAGTTGACACCTGTCCCTATTCTATCGGCACCTGTCTTCTTGTCTCCTTGCCTTCTCTCGCTTCCTACAGGTGACTTCCTATAGGAGACAAGTGGTACTGAGGGATGAGAGGAAAGGAGCGGGGGTGGAGAAGACGAACGGAACGCCGCCGAGATCAAGGCTCCCCCTGTCTTTCTCTCTTGCCACCACTGTTTGTCATTTTCTCATTATTAGCTTGTCTCCGTTGTTCGGTTTGATCTGAAGCATCAACAGTTTGTGGAATATTGTAGCAACAGCCAAAATACCGCTGACAAAAGGGTGAAAAACATGAGTGTCGAGGCGTACGGGCCGAGCTCGCAGACTCTAACGTTCCTGGACACCGAGGAAGCCGAGCTGCTGGGAGCGGACACTCAGGGCTCCGAGTACGACTTCACCGATTTTACCCTGCCGAGCCAGACCCAGACTCAAGGCCAAACCCAGAGTCAGCTAGACGGCCAGGTTCGTGTGGTTATTCACGCCGTTTCTGTGCATGAGTGAAGGTCCTGCTGTGTTGACAAAACGTGAATCAGCTAACGCTGGCTAACAACATCGTTAGCATCTGACGCCTTGCCTCCGTTACCATGCTTTTATTCCGCTAATGGCTAGCACGGCAACTAGCCAGCTTAGCTCACGGCTAATATAGCTAGCATGCCAATATAACTAGCATGTAAAGCCACTGGACTTTATTGCTATATGAACTAAGACTGAATTTTCTGCGTGGTAGACCAGCAAAAATGCCCATACATATATGTACCGGCAGTTATTTCTTTCTCTTACTAGTAGTTATATGCACTGAATACATTGTCACTGAAAAATAACAATCACTGGTCAGTAGAGGCAATTATTCTAATACTGTCAACAGTCCGTTTAATGATGGGACAATATGACTGCTGCTGTAGAAAAATTACATTACATAAGACTTCATCGGTCTGGTTGACTGCCCAGTTTGGCGCCCATCTTTTCCAGTATCAGTTGACGTTGTGTGATCCTGTGGCATATAATGCATAATGTCGACAATAAGTTTCGTTTCATGACTCTTAAATTCGTTTGTCTCCTCAGGTCAATGGCCCTGATGGTGTGTTACAGAATGGAGACGACCCTGTTGTGAAGGCCAGCCAATTACTGGCAGAGTTGAACTTTGAGGAGGATGAGGAGGACACTTACTATACCAAGGACCTTCCTGTGCATGCTTGCAGGTAAAGGACCAGACTAATGTTTCTGAATTGCCTGTCATCATGTGCTTGTGTCATTTTATTTTGTTGCTTTATGGTCTCTGTTTGCAGTTTGGATTTATTGTGCATGCATTGTTGCTTTACACAGCTGTAAAAGGCTACTGCCAGTTGATTTTTGGTTTTAATATGTGGGTTTGCCACACCAGAGGTCTTGTAAGAGTATAAGTTGGGGAAGTGCAAGCAATTTCCCTGTTTTCTGACTCTTTTTCTGTGTGGTCTTTTATATAAAAATGCTTTGCATTTCTTGTTCAATTTTGACTCTCCTTCAGTTATTGTGGGATTCACGATCCAGCCTGTGTGGTCTACTGCAACACCAGCAAGAAGTGGTTTTGCAACGGCCGTGGAAACACTTCTGGCAGGTAAGATGCACTCACTTACCAGCCTCTTTTTGCTCCGTCCTATGTTGGGTCTTAACTAAATAACACTTGAGGGGATCATTTTACAGGTGCACTATCCTTTAGTTAGACGAGTACAGTGACTGTAATAATGAGTTTCTGTTTTGTTGTGAAACAGCTATTAAAAATGGATGACTATAGTTTTATTGTTGACTTAAGGCAGAAGTCAAAGAAGATTGTTTGACTGTGAAAGGCCACTTAGGCTAATGTTTAATTTTGAAATCCAAAGTAAAGAACTGTTTAACCTAGTACTGTATTATTTCCTGAACTGCTACAGTTAAAACCAGACTATTGTGGATCACCTCTGTCATACAAAGCATTCCCTATTCATTCAGCTCTTTTAGTAAACACACACAGTGTATTTGCTTTGACATTATAGAAAAATCAGTTTTCATAATTCTGTCACTGCACAGTGGGGTTTTGAGACGACAATTGCATGGTTAGAACATGTTGAGCTGAGACTTGGAAAGTAAGAATTATTAGTGTACTGAATGCACAGTCTTGCTTTTTTTTCCAGCTAGTGCCTTAATTGCTATTCTACTCACTTGTAGCCACATTGTTAACCACCTGGTGAGGGCAAAGTCCAAGGAGGTGACCCTGCATAAAGATGGCCCCCTGGGGGAAACTGTTTTGGAGTGCTACAACTGTGGCTGTCGCAACGTCTTCTTGCTTGGCTTCATTCCTGCCAAGGCTGACTCAGTTGTGGTGTTACTGTGCAGGTAAGGGCAAAACCTGAGTAGCTGACTGTTCACCCATAGGGGTCATTTAAACAAATTATGTTTGACTTTTTTGTTTTGATTTTAACACAGGCAGCCATGTGCTAGCCAGAGTAGCCTGAAAGACATCAACTGGGACAGCTCACAGTGGCAGCCTTTAATCCAGGACCGCTGCTTTCTTTCCTGGTTGGTCAAAATTCCCTCAGAACAGGAGCAGCTCCGGGCACGCCAGATCACTGCCCAGCAGATCAACAAGCTGGAGGAGCTGTGGAAGGTACTGTCACACCACCTTCACTATGTAAATATTCCACAGCACGAATTTGAGTGTGGATCAGACTTATCTATATAGTTACACTTAACCAGATGAATTTATACATCTGTCTGTTATGCAAATAATGTAACGGAAATGTCTGCACTGTCTGTTTCATGTGCCTGCTAGAACATTAATCTTTTTTCCTCCAGATGTTTTTGACTTGTTATATTTGCAAATATATAACTGTACTAAATACTGGCTTTGGTTCTATTCATGTGTTCAAATAGACTAACGTTAAGGTAGTGAGCCAGCAGACCTAATGCAGGAACCTAAAACTGAAGCAGCAAAATAGTAATGATCTATCATAAGATTTATGGATTCCACTGTGCTTACATACCAAATTATTTGGATGTTTCTTAGTTTGAATCTACTATTTTTCACCACAAAGTTACCTGCCCATCTCTAAATATTTTTTTGCTTTTCTATCCACATTTTTAATCTTATCATGCACGATCTGACGTGTGGGTGGGTGGGTTTGTTTTTTCTTTTTCTTTATTTTTTCCTTGGTAGGAAAATCCCACAGCAACCTTGGAGGACCTGGAAAAGCCTGGAGTAGATGAGGAGCCCCAACATGTCCTGCTTCGCTATGAGGATGCCTACCAGTACCAAAACATTTTTGGTCCTCTTGTGAAGCTGGAAGCTGACTATGATAAGAAACTCAAAGAGTCACAGGTAACAAACAACTTGATTACAGTTTGTATGATTTCTTGTCACAGTACTTGGTGATTGCTGGTCACACAACGAGTTAGCTATTTGTTTTGTTTGTAAGTGAATTCGTTTTTTTTTGCTGTACTACTTAAAAGCTTAGATTTATAGCCAGGGGTTTTCTGCATTTACTTCTTGAGGATTTTGTAACCAAAACGTACTCATAGTTTTTATTGTGTATGATAATTTTGAAAAATGGATGAGCGTCATTGCTGTTTCTGTTGTTTACATTTATTATTTTTAGAATATAATTTATATATTAATTATAATTTTATTATTAATTTATTTCTCAACAGACACAAGACAACATCACAGTAAGATGGGACTTGGGCCTGAATAAGAAGAGGATTGCTTATTTCACCCTTCCCAAGACAGACTCAGGTATGTAGCAGTAGTTTCACTGTGAAGTTTACAGCCATCACTTCATACTATGTGACTTTGTGATTTGTGTGTGCACTCTTTAAACTTATTGGGTTGTATGATTTTATAATCCTTTGCACTCATTTTGAATTTTTTTTTCTTAATGTGCATTTTAAAAAATATTTTGTCTCATCACCCGTCCTTTAGATATGCGGCTGATGCAGGGAGATGAAATTTGCCTGAGATACAAAGGAGACCTGGCCCCTCCTTGGAAAGGCATTGGGCATGTCATCAAAGTCCCTGACAGTATCCTTATGACTTTGAATAGGCATACCATCCCCAAGCTACACACTACAGTTTAACCATATAATCTGTTTATACACATTTAAAACTACAGGTAAGGTGATGTATGGATCTTTAGGAACACCTAGTGGCGGCTGTGTAAAACTACAGCCATATAAACAAACTTGTCTTCCTTCATGCTCCAGTGTATTTTGGAAACAATTTCTATATTTAGATCTTGTTTATACAGGATAATTTCTTAATTTCTAGTTTACACTACACCACAAGTACAATCCAAGGCTGTGGATCATTGCATTTTTAGTGACTCTCCTCCACAGTTTTAACATTTAGTGTTAATGAAACTAACACGAAGTAGAGACTGAATCACTTTAGGTGTTTTAACCAGAAATGCAAAGCAGTGTTTGCATGACTTGCATTCAAAAATGAATTGCAGAAAGGCAAAAGTTATGTAAAACTTTCATGCAGACCTTTTTATTCACTTCTTTCAAACCCAAAACATTCTACATGCACTGTTGTGCAGCTGGGTTTGCATTTCATTAAAGGACAGAGTAGCTGCTGCTTACAATTTTACATGCAGAAGAAGACTGTGATTGTCCCTCAGTACTTGTGAGAGACCGCTCATAAATTATTGGAATTTTGGAGTTTGGGATGGATGCACTTTTAAAATAGGAAGTTATTCCTAATGATACATTTTAGATATCTGTGAGTCCAGTTGGGGAATAATCTGGGTAAGACATACAGTGCCAGAAATGAAATGTTTTTGTTACTCCAGTACATATGGAAGCATTAGCGGTTTCCTTGACCTTCTGTCTCAGATTATGGTGATGAAATAGCCATCGAGTTAAGGAGCAGTGCCGGGGCTCCAGTGGAGATCCCTCACATCTTTCAGGTGGACTTTGTGTGGAAGTCCACTTCCTTTGATAGGTATTTCAAATCTGTGCACTCTTGTATTTGATGTGATTAGTGCAATAAAGACCTGAAGCCTAAAGTTCTGTATCAGTTACAATAACAGTGTTTTGTTAAAAAAAAAAAAACAATTCTTTTCAGGATGCAGAGTGCTCTGAAGACATTTGCTGTGGATGAGACTTCAGTGTCTGGTTACATCTACCACAAACTGCTGGGACATGAGGTAGAAGATGTGGTCATCAAGTGCCAGCTGCCCAAACGCTTCACTGCTCAAGGCCTCCCTGACCTTAACCACTCCCAGGTGAGTTGGAGAAGAAGGCGTGTTACATGACTGAAATGAGTTTTGCTTGCTACCTGGCCTCTTGGACTTTGTCCTGTCAGAGATCACATGGATTTTTTTGTTTTGTGATGCAGGTGTACGCTGTGAAAACAGTGCTGCAGCGCCCCCTCAGTCTGATCCAGGGCCCACCTGGCACAGGAAAGACGGTCACCTCTGCCACCATTGTGTACCACCTGGCCAGACAAGGAAATGGGTACGAAACTTGTCTCTAGTCTTTTTTTGTAATGCCACCTTTCTGTTTTATTCTTTATTTACTCTACATTTAACTTAATGTTTTGTTTTGTTTTTACAATATTCCTTGAAGTCTTTATGACCTTAGTCCTGGCTGAAATAAATAATTAGAAAAAAGACCATTAATACGGTTTAAAATTGTCTTCCCAGGCCTGTGCTGGTTTGTGCTCCCAGTAATATTGCAGTTGATCAGCTCACTGAGAAGATTCACCAAACAGGGCTCAAGGTGGTGAGACTCTGTGCCAAGAGCAGAGAGGCCATAGACTCACCAGTGTCATTCCTGGCTCTGCACAACCAGACCCGTAATATGGACAGGTAACACACATCTGTCTATCTTTTTTGTGCATTTGTGATTAGCCTGTTTTTTCTTCTTTTTAAAGAGTTGGACTAGCTGTTGGTCTGTATTGATTCAATAAAACTACCATACATGCTTTAGTTTTACACAGTCAGTCTAAAACTGTTTAGGGGAACCACAACTAAGATTATGATGTTGTATTATAACAGTTTGTGTCAGAGCAGCACACAATCTTTGCACACAAACACAACACTGATCTCACACTCTGATAAATGTGTTCATGCCTGCAGTATGCCAGAGCTTCAGAAACTCCAACAGCTGAAGGATGAGACTGGAGAGCTGTCCTCCTCAGATGAGAAGCGCTACAGAGCTCTGAGGCGCACTGCTGAGAGAGAGTTGCTTATGGTGTGTCATTTGCTGACTTGCTGAACTCTAAATACAGGTCCTTCTCAAAAAATTAGCATATTGTGATAAAGTTCATTATTTTCTGTAATGTACTGATAAACATTAGACTTTCATATATTTTAGATTCATTACACACAACTGAAGTAGTTCAAGCCTTTTATTGTTTTAATATTGATGATTTTGGCATACAGCTCATGAAAACCCAAAATTCCTATCTAAAAAAATTAGCATATTTCATCCGACCAATAAAAGAAAAGTGTTTTTAATACAAAAAAAGTCAACCTTCAAATAATTATGTTCAGTTATGCACTCAATACATGGTCGGGAATCCTTTTGCAGAAATGACTGCTTCAGTGCGGCGTGGCATGGAGGCAATCAGCCTGTGGCACTGCTGAGGTGTTATGGAGGCCCAGGATGCTTCGATAGCGGCCTTAAGCTCATCCAGAGTGTTGGGTCTTGCGTCTCTCAACTTTCTCTTCACAATATCCCACAGATTCTTTATGGGGTTCAGGTCAGGAGAGTTGGCAGGCCAATTGAGCACAGTAACACCATGGTCAGTAAACCATTTACCAGTGGTTTTGGCACTGTGAGCAGGTGCCAGGTCGTGCTGAAAAATGAAATCTTCATCTCCATAAAGCTTTTAAGCAGATGGAAGCATGAAGTGCTCCAAAATCTCCTGATAGCTAGCTGCATTGACCCTGCCCTTGATAAAACACAATGGACCAACACCAGCAGCTGACATGGCACCCCAGACCATCACTGACTGTGGGTACTTGACACTGGACTTCAGGCATTTTGGCATTTCCCTCTCCCCAGTCTTCCTCCAGACTCTGGCACCTTGATTTCCGAATGACATGCAAAAGTTGCTTTCATCCGAAAAAAGTACTTTGGACCACTGAGCAACAGTCCAGCGCTGCTTCTCTGTAGCCCAGGTCAGGCGCTTCTGCCGCTGTTTCTGGTTCAAAAATGGCTTGACCTGGGGAATGCGGCACCTGTAGCCCATTTCCTGCACACGCCTGTACACGGTGGCTCTGGATGTTTCTACTCCAGTCTCAGTCCACTGCTTCCGCAGGTCCCCCAAGGTCTGGAATCGGTCCTTCTCCACAATCTTCCTCAGGCCACACTTTTTCCTTCCCACAGACTTCCCACTGAGGTGCCTTGATACAGCACTCTGGGAACAGCCTATTCGTTCAGAAATTTCTTTCTGTGTCTTACCCTCTTGCTTGAGGGTGTCAATGATGGCCTTCTGGACAGCAGTCAGGTCGGCAGTCTTACCCATGATTGCGGTTTTGAGTAATGAACCAGGCTGGGAGTTTTCAAAAGCCTCAGGAATCTTTTGCAGGTGTTTAGTTAATTCGTTGATTCAGATGATTAGGTTAATAGCTCGTTTAGAGAACCTTTTCATGATATGCTAATTTTTTGAGATAGGAACTTTGGGTTTTCATGAGCTGTATGCCAAAATCATCAATATTAAAACAATGAAAGGCTTGAACTACTTCAGTTGTGTGTAATGAATCTAAAATATATGAAAGTCTAATGTTTATCAGTACATTACAGAAAATAATGAACTTTATTACAATATGCTAATTTTTTGAGAAGGACCTGTATGTCCTGTTTATGACAGTGCTAGGCACAGTAATGTGTATTCATCCATATTTTTTTGTCATAGTTTGTATGATGAGACTTTCCATTAACTTTTTACTAAAATATTATTCATCATTGTGATGGTTTATTAAGGAAAAAAAACAAGTAAGTGATACTTCATCATAATGAAACTCAACTTTCTCTCTTTTCTCTTTGCCAGAATGCTGACGTGATCTGCTGTACATGCGTTGGGGCAGGAGATCCTCGTCTGGCGAAGATGCAGTTCAGATCTATCCTGATCGATGAGAGCACCCAGGCCACCGAGCCAGAGTGCATGGTGCCTGTAGTCCTTGGAGCCAAGCAGGTAGGAGCTCCATAAGTGAAAATAACACTTGATCAGTAATCTGCAGTATTAGTGATCAGCTTAAACTGCTGCAATTTGTAACGATGTGTTTATTTTCTTCGTAGTTGATACTTGTGGGTGATCACTGCCAGCTGGGACCTGTGGTGATGTGTAAGAAGGCAGCTAAAGCAGGTCTGTCCCAGTCTCTGTTCGAGCGTCTTGTAGTTTTGGGGATCCGACCAATCCGTCTGCAGGTCCAGTACCGCATGCACCCGGCCCTCAGTGCCTTCCCCTCCAACATCTTTTATGAGGGTTCTCTGCAGAACGGAGTCACTGCTGGTGAGATGGAAAGAAAGCAACCTTTGTAACAACCTTACATTTCCTCATTTCTTACCAGTACAGACACTTAAAAGTAAATAAATAAAGATCTTTAGCGTCTGTATATGCTGCTTTATGTGACACTTTATGTGTTGGATATTTCTTTAAAACCCACTCTAGGCTGTAAAACATTTGCATTTGTTTTTTATGCTCTTCTAAAATGTAGTCATCTGGCAGCTGACTCATAGATGTAACACAGCCTGTCGCTAATCATATCCAGCTTATTAATGTGATTATTAAGTGTACCAGACTGCACACCATAATCTGTTTGTTCTTTCTGCAGCGGACCGTGTGAAAAAAGGCTTCGACTTCCAGTGGCCCCAACCAGACAAGCCGATGTTCTTCTATGTCACCCAAGGCCAAGAGGAAATTGCTAGCTCTGGAACATCTTATTTGAACAGGTGCCAACTTTCTTGGACTCTGTTGCCTGTGTCTGCCTTTTAGTGTCTAAATGATGCCTGAAAATAGCCAATATTTGACAGCATAAATTTTCTGAATCACTTCGAACAATCCTGATATAAAGTAGATGACTTAGGTGCTCAGAAACACTGTATGCTTGAAGTGATGTCTCATCTGTTTATAGTCAAGGTTAATAGATTCCTGTGTTACTTCAGATTTTCTATATTCAAAAGAAAAATCATTCTACTCACTCTACTTGTTCATGCAGGACTGAGGCAGCCAATGTGGAGAAAATAACAACGAGGTTGCTGAAGGCTGGAGCAAAACCTGATCAGATTGGTATCATCACTCCCTATGAGGGTCAGAGGTCCTATCTGGTCCAGTACATGCAGTTCAGTGGCTCCCTCCACACCAAACTCTACCAGGTAGACTGAGAAATGTTTCATTCAAACTTCAAATGAATGTTAAATTGATTCAGTCTAAACTAATAAAATACCTGAATCCTTAAAGGAGAGGCCAAACACTTGTTGTAGCACCTACGCAGGACACAGGACCAAAGAATTTCAGGCACTTGTGTTTAGTGTTGGAATAAAATATAAAACACCTCACCCAAGAATGTCTTCATACTTTGTGCAGGAAGTGGAAATAGCCAGTGTTGATGCTTTCCAAGGGAGAGAGAAAGACTTCATCATCCTCTCCTGCGTGAGGGCCAACGAGCACCAGGGCATCGGCTTCCTCAATGATCCCAGACGTCTTAACGTGGCACTCACCAGGGCCAGGTAATGCAAGAAACCTCACCAGCTTTTTGAAACCATCACTGTGAGGACAACGTACCCTAATTTGTTACTGTCTTTTGCTCTGTCACAGATATGGCGTGATCATTGTGGGAAACCCCAAAGCCCTGTCCAAGCAGCCTCTGTGGAACCACCTGCTCAATTACTACAAGGAGCAGAAGGTCCTGGTTGAAGGCCCGCTCAACAACCTGAGGGAGAGCCTCATGCAATTCAGCAAGCCCCGCAAGCTGGTGAACACCATCAACCCTGTGAGTTTAGTGTGTGTGTGTGTGTGTGTGTGTGTGTGTGTGCTAGTTACACACACACACAGTGCTTTTGATGCTAAAGTAAAGTTTTTTTGTTTGTTTGTTGTTTTTCGATTATGAATATTTGTTGCTTTGGTACATGAAAAACTGGATGTGCACTTTAAAGTTTGGTCATCTCCTAAACTGAGGACTAAAAATAAACCAGTATAATACATCACTGCAAAGACGCAAAGATGAGCTTTCTTATTGTTTTCTTTTTTAGGGTGGCCGATTCATGAGCACAGCTATGTATGATGCCAGGGAGGCCCTCATTCCTGGATCTGTTTATGATCGTAGCAGCAACGGTGAGATGTCTTTCTTACCCCATACACACCTTTTTCCCCCAACTGAAAAAGTATAATTAACTAAGTGCGTTTAACATGCGTTCTACTGCAGGGCGTTCGTCCAACATGTATTTCCAGACGCATGACCAGATCGGTATGATTGGCACAGGTGCCAATCCCATGTCCTCCATGAACATCCCAATCCCCTTCAACCTTGTGATGCCTCCGATTCCTCCACCAGGATACTTGGGACAGGTGAATGGACCTACAGCAGGTGAGAAAGGCATACATTTGTCATGCTACCTCCAGTTTCCCCTTAAGGCAGCTAGGAATTGTTTAATGGAATTTTGTTACCCGACTTGATCTACGAACAGGTCGCGGTGGCGGTCTAAAGGGCAAATCGGGCAGCGGAGGAGGTGGGGGAACTCGAGGTGGCCGTCAAAGAAACCGTGGAAACCACAGCGGTGGAACAGACCGCGGACAGCATGGAGGTCAAATGACTACAAGCCAGACTAGCCAGGACCAGGGCTCCCAGCCGTTCTCCCAGGGCCCTCTGACGCAGGGCTACATTAACATGAGCCAGCCGTCACAGATGAGCCAGCCTGGGCTCTCCCAGCCTGAACTCTCCCAGGTTGGTTTGTTTATCTGAAAAACTGTTTCTGACCTAGTCTAGCATTTGCCCAGATTTTCTCTTAAAAACATGTCCAAGATTTCTCTACTGCATGGAAGGAAATGAAGGAATAACTGTTGACTGATCTCTTTTTGTTTGTCCCGTTATAGGACAGTTACCTTGGAGATGAGTTCAAGTCTCAGATTGATGTGGCTTTGTCCCAGGATTCCACGTACCAGGGGGAGCGGGCCTACCATGGTGGTGTGACTGGACTGTCCCAGTACTAGACTGTAAGATATTCCACTGTGGGCTAAGATGACTCACTAAAATGAAAGGAGTAGTTCAACTTTTTTGATTAAATTATGCTATCATGAGCTTTTAACACATAGGTTAGCACTTACTTTAAACTTTAACTTTGAACACACGTGCCAGAGCTCGATGTGCTGTTGTGTGGGTTTTGTTGCCCTTGCACATCAGGCAAGCCGTTTTTATCTTTATGTTAAGCTGAACTTACTAACCGGTTTCTCCAACTTTTTATTTAACATTTAAGAGACTTGGATTAATTTCAGAGTCTGATACAATGTGTATGTTGCAGTGCATTGAAAAGCTAAATGAATATTCTCTGAAACAAGTGTGTTTGTCTTGCAGGTTGCAGGAAAGGAGCTAGGCCTGTGTGAAGCTTAGTTCATTGGTATTTTAATCTGGGTAATAACAAAAAAGAACAAACATGGATACCCGTTTTCCACTGCTACAACCGAAGCACCACTGTGTGAAAGTAACAGGAGAGAGACCGTGAGAAACCAACCAATCACAAGAGTGAGAGTAAAAATGGGAGTAGAGCTGGACAGGACGAGAGCAAGACGGAAAGAGTGGGAGACTGGTAGAGGAGAGAAGGCACTGCTGCTCACACGCGAAGACATAGCAAAGGAGAAAGCTGTTGTCCTCGGAGCGGCGCAGTTGGGAGAGGTGAGACCTTCAACAGGTCGAGGAGGGCGAAAAGATCTGAGGCATTCTGGAGGGGGGAAAGGGGCCGACTGCGTCATCTTGTCCCTCGCGTGCCCCCGAACCCTCGGATCTCCAGGCGGTGTGGTTGGGATTCTTGCTCCAAAAGCTGAGAAAGAAGGAGAAGAGGTGTCTCACACAAGTCCTCCAAGCTAACAACAGGACGTCCACTGTGACTTGGAGTGAGAGAGAAAAACAAATGGAGACGCAGCTCTTGAAGCAGTTGACATGGCAACTTTTTTAAACTCAAAGCTTGAATCGAGGTTCTGCATTTGATCACATTTTTAAGCAACCGGGAGAAACGTTTGGCTCAACAGAACTCAGAAATGCTTGTGGTGCTGTGCCTCAGAGGTTTAAAAGAAATTTGAGGACTAACCAGTTATGGGTCATTTGCTTTGCTTTCTCAGCTTTGAGTTGGAAAGTTTTCTAAATAAAGGCTCTTTTCATTGAGGGTTTTCAGTGACGCAAGCTAGTGTAGTTGGCCATCTTTCAAGGCGGGTCTTTCCCTAGGTGGTCTGCAAAGAACAAAGTGGTGGAAGAAGCTCTTAAATGTGTAAACGTAAAAAAGAAAAACATTTTTGTCTCCAAATCTGAGCTCCAAAGACCTGCGGATCGTGAGATAATTTTGTTTTTGTTTTTGTTTTTGTTTTGTTTTGTTGTTCTTCTTTGTGTCTTTTTAATAGTGCAAAAGGACGAGTGAGGGCACTGTAACCAGCTTGTAACTGAATAAAGCTGTCATTCTTTTCTGCTGACCCCTCCCCCAAAGCTGCTAAAGCTAGCAGATAGCAGTCGCCAAGCACATATAGCTGAAAGCGCCTGATAAGCCGAATCAAGAGGGCAGAACTTCCCAAAGAGCCTTGCCCTGAAGTCAGACGTCATAAAACATGCAGACGGTGAGACAGAGGTGTAAATGGTACACGTGGTGGAGTACTTGACATGAATGCTCACTGAAAAGGAGGGTGAAAACATGTAAGGCTCAACTGTACAACGGACAACTTGGTTTCACCACGTTGGACACAGATGTTTTGATGATGCATTTGAGAAGTCGACCGATGACACATTTAGAGGTTACACATCTTAGGTGAAGTTACCTTCAAATTACGAACACATGTAACCCAAGTTTAACATTTATGTAGATAAGCACCACCCACCCACCCCATTCCTCTTGATTTTCTTTGCTTTTTGTTAGTCTTTAACCTATAGAAGAGTGAAACTGTTAAAGCAGTAGTACAATCATGTTGAGGACAGAGCAGTTAGTTTGGTCTATGATGAACTTTGTATCTCTGTTTCAGTACTCGGTGTTGTAAGTTCTCGTTTCGCACTAGTGAAGCTTACATCAGTATCTTTCACCGCCTCATGTTATCCATGTGATGCTAAAAGCTTTCCTTTTTATGTTGTTGAATCCACAATACTGAAGAACTTTGTCATTTTCTGAGCGGTAATGGCTTTGGATTGTCCACTCTGAGCCAAAGCGTCTTTTAATCATTTTAACATCCTGTTGTAGATGCTAAGAGGGCAGAGCGTGTGGTGAAGAGTGCTCAGGCTGCCAAAGAGAAAAGGCATCCACAGGAATGAAACCTGCGAAGAGTGAATTATTGGTTTTTCTTTAATGCTACAATAGTCAAGTTAAGTAGGTGTGTCTTTATGCTGTGTAGGACATCAAATTAATAGTCTCACCCCATTTATATATCTGTAGATTTGCTCTAAATTATTCTTAGACTCCACATCTTCAACTTTGGAAACTGCTCTGCTTTACCTTTTACATAAAAATCACCAACATATAAAACATCTCAAACCTACACATGGTTTTTGCATGTCTTATGAACTGAGGCTAACTTTTGAGTTCTTCCTCTGTACTTTTGCTGTGACCTTGTTTGGCTTATTGCTGTTTAAAGCTGAAGTGAACAATGTTTTTATGTTTGCTGCACTGTTTTTTGTTTTTGTTTTCTTCCCACTAACTGATGTTGGTGCTTAAAAAGTGTACTCACAAAAAGAAAATCTTGTGTTAATAATCTTGGAAAATTAAAGTTTGCTTCTTTTTGCTCATTCAGCTTGATTTGAGTCTTTTATTTCTCCTGTGAGCTGAATTACTAGCATGTGGAGTTCTCTTTAATCTGCTTAAGAGGGCAAAACAACAGGAGGATTCTCATATTGCAAAATCTCATTACACCAATAGGTCGTAAATGGGCTGTTGCACGACTCTTCACTTCTTTTCTTCTTCTTTTTCTTTTTTAGGTCAAGGCAGACCTTAAAGCTCCGGTTTGCACTGCACACATGCAGGCGCGTTGACATAGTTTCCATACCTGACTGTCACACACAGCTGGAGCGGGTGTTTGGAGGCTGCAGAGCCAGCAGGTGGTACTATACTGCCGGCTGTTGAATGCGAACGGCCGGCCGGACGAAGAGCCAACAACTGAAGGGGAGAACAGAGAGGTTTGGCCGTACAGGATAAGCAGTGAAAGACGAGGAAACAAAGAGAGGTTCTGTGACAGCACGAAGATGGACTCGGAGCAGCCCGCGGTCCCTTCAGCCATTGCCGTCCGCAGCAGCTCTGCTCTCCCCGGCTTCTGACTCTCCGAGCTGCTCGGGGCAGGACGGTGCCACTTGGCGGGCTGCAGCAGGCGGAGTGCAGCGCCTTGCGGTGAAACCTCCCCCCCCTGGAGAATAAAGCAAGAATAAAGCATCTGGTAGCTGTGACTGAAAGGAAGAGGAGACCAACTGGGACAGCAGCAGCAGTTTCAGGACGCAAAACATTGTTAGATAACAGACTCGACGAGGTTTTACACCGAAATGGGGTAAGCGCTTCTCTATCCATGACACAGATTTAACTAGACTTTAAGTAAGAATTAAGAGCGGGGAAAATGTTATAGTACAGGGACAAACTTTTATGATTATTCCGTTTTTTTTTTTCTGGTATAATTTTTTATTAAAGTAATTTACGTTAACAGTTGTCTAACCAATCCTCAGTCTTCTCTTTTACAGAAAAGAAGTCTTGGTGATCTTCTAAGATGTTTCCTCACCACAGAGAAAGGTATGGCCATCTACCAGCTTGTCCTTTTCTATTTCTTTATGTTTTTTTCACCCAGGCATTTAGATTTCTTGTACTTGCATGTGACATTGGGATGGCAGACACTTTACATAAATCGAACACAAATACTTTGAGATCTTGTTATCAGATCAGGGGGACTTAAGCTTTGATTTAAAGCAATCATTTTTAGTGAGTTTAAAACTGTAGTAGTAAGGCTGCAGATGAACATTTATCACTGCTCTGCTGATGTTGGCTGTGGAGCACATCTGGAGCAGCGCTCTGGTTTCATTTCAGACTTAATGAATCTGTTAAATTAAGACATATTGTTATGTAGCCCCATGTGGCCCCAGCTTAGTTTATTTAAAACCATTTTCAGCTGATTGGGAGGAGAAGCATAGATTCTGGGGCCATCCTAGGGGAGCAGGTGTTACCATGACAAAATCCTACTTTCACTCACATTAATGTAGATATTTCCTATTGCTGCCTCACTCCCTTTTTATTAATCAGACTGTGTAGTGTTTAACATTTCTCTTAGAAGATTTAGATCAAAAGAAACCAGGTGAAACAGATTTTAGATATTGTAGTTAGTGACAGAGGTCAGAGCTACGCCTCAGGATGAACACACTAATTCCTGTCTAATCACTCCCAGGCTTTGTTATCATGCTTAGAGACCTCCATTAAGTAGGCCACCCCTCTACTGAGGATGAAGGTCAAGTAATTGAATTGTTCTGCTGTTCAGTTAACAGACTATACAGAGGGGGAAATAATTATTCAATCCCCTGGTGAATCACTTCATTTGACAAGAAAAATAAACATCACATAAAAGTTATAATTGATTTGCAGATCAGTGAGTGAAATTCTTGACTGCTGCTATGCAGCTTGATGCTTCAGCTCCCTCCAACCGTTTTCTATAAGATTGAGGTCTGGAGCCTGGCTGCACCACTTTATGACCTCTTCTTTAGCCACTCCTTTGGTGCTTTGGCAGTATCCACAGTTTCATGGTACATGGCCCCGTCTGTTTCCACCTCTGTGCTTGTCTGTAGAGGATGGTGTTCTTTTAGTCGAACTCAGCATTTCTCTTCCAAAGAGCTCGATATTGGTTTTCTCGCAAACCTTCTCTAAATCGAGATTGTCACCGGCAAACTGAAGACAGAGGTGTGCACGTGCCTTCTTGAGAAGGGGAACTTGCAGGTGCTGCAATATTTCAATGTATTGCAGCATCCTGTGTTACCAATGGTGTTCTTGGTGACTGCAGTTCCAGCTGCCTTCAGATCGTTAACAATCTCTTCCCTTGGAGCTTTGGGCTGATCCACCACCTTCCTCAACAATCATCCTCAGCCCATTTGTCAAAATCATGCATGCAGCTCCAGACATGAGGTTTTTGTTTCATATTTTGTCTCTATTAAAATGCAGCTGCCATAAAAACGACACTGTTCATTTCTTTCAGCATATACATACACTAGTTTGAAAACCTTTGTGTTTCAAACGTTTTCTGAGAGAGGAAACTAAACATGTTGACACAAACACGTTTGCAGCCTGTGTTTGTCCGTTTGCTTGATTCCTGGTTCGTTCTGTTTGCAAAGCGGTCCGTGTTGTTCGGTCGGATGCCAGATATTATGTGGCAGAGCTCGTCACCTCAGGCAAGGTGAAAGCGTGGCAGTGATGGGATGATATTAGAGTTAATAGCAGGTCCACCTTCACTCTTACCCATTTTATGTTCTGTGTAAAACTAGCACTTTATGATTGTTTGACATCAGTGACCTTATTGACTGACTCATGGGCTTCATGGAAAATAAAGAATAACATAAATATGACAGATTATTTGATAGCCCATTGACTTTCTGATAACTGGTTAGTAGCTTTATTCCCCTTGGGCTTAAATAATGACCTGTTTTTACCATTTTCTGCAGAGGTCACAGCGGGTTTCCTGTCTTAATCAGGAAGCATAAAAGCCGCAGGCAGCAGAGTTAATGTGACTGAAAAGCAGAATTGCAGCATGGCTTATTATCAGACTGGAACATGGTTGAAAGGGTTAGGCTTCTGCTGCTGTAGCCCATCTGCTTCAAGGTTAGATGTGTTATGCATTCAGAGATGCTCTTCTGCATAACTTGGTTGTAATGAGTGATTATTTGAATTAATGTTGCCCCCCAGGTGGGGTCAGAATTGAAGCAGGCTGGCCATTCTCCTCTGACCTTGGCATCAACAAGCTTAGTGGATATTTTCAGACCATTCTCTGTAAACCCTAGAAATTATTGTGTGGGAAAATCCCAGTAGATCAACAGTTTCCGAAATACTCAGACCAGCCTGTCTGGCACCAACAGCAAAGTCCCTTTTTTAAGCACCTTTCTCCATTCTGATGGTCAGTGTGAGCTATAGCAGGTTATCTCAACCATGTCTACATGAAATGCATCCAGAGAAACCATTGTTGGTTTTTGTATTTGCAATGAGGTCAGGTGTGACTGCACCAAGACTAGCCAAAATAATGCAGTTCCACTGGAAATAGCTATAGTGCGTTAAAGAATACACGTCCTTTTTTTGAACTATTTCATTATTTTACTACATAGCAGCTCTTCTGATTTGCATTTCTATACCAGTGAATGACAGCAGCGTCTTCTTGTGATACTCACTTTCACCCCTGTTGAGGAGAAAGGAGGGGTTAGCAGTGCTGCTGTTCACACCACAGGGCAGTGGTTAAACCACCTCCGGGCACCACTGACTGTGTTGCTTTGATATATTTACCTCGTATCCAGGATACATCGGAGCAAAACCTGCCAGGCGCAGATCAGAGCGTGGAGGGTGACGACTCGGGAGAGGGTTCAGAGGGTTCTAGTCAACATGCTTTGCCAGCTAACCCTGTTTGACTGGTGGATGACGCAGGAAAAATTGTGGGAGATAGCCAAAGGATGATCTGTCCCTGGATGACAGGGGAGACAGCGATGTCCTGTTATGAAAAAAAAGATGGATTTGTGTTTTTTATGTAAACAAGAAAGGATTTTTAAGCAAAACGGTTTTATTAATGGACCATATTTTAATGGTTTGATGCTCATTTTATACATTTAGACTTTACATTCAGTTCCTTCAGTGCCAGTGCACACTACTTTAAGTCTGCAGAGGGATTTTTACTTTGACATTCCCTTCTCACAGCATCTAATCATCATCCCTCTGTGATTCCTCCTTCAGGGAGCAGCCGATCTTCAGCGCCCGGGCCCATGTTTTCCAAATCGACCCCACCACCAAGAGGAACTGGATACCGGCCAGCAAGCATGCTGTCACAGTGTCCTTCTTCTACGATGCTACCCGCAACGTGTATCGCATCATTAGCGTGGGCGGGACAAAGGTGAGCGCGTGGGAAATTGGTGAAGACAAAACTTTAGATTCAGCAAAGAAGACAGATTAAAGATGGACAGGGGGAGAAACAATAAACAAATACAGATCTGCTGGCTTTGAAATAATGCCACAGGTCTAAAAAAGCAAGACAAATAGCAGCTTCAGATTGAATTTTTACTCATCAACCACACTCCCACCAGAAGTCCTGTGAGGTGAAGAATTATATAACAAACTAAACCAAATCGAAGCTCAACACATCAGCAGCCAGAGCATCTTTGGTCCGGGCTTGTGGATTTAGATTAGGCGGGTGGGGAGGGGACCCATCTGATCTCATCTTAGCACCTCTAGTGTGACCCACATTTCTGCCTCCCAGAAGGCAGCGCGAGGCAGCAGTTGGCCGTTCAGTAGCCCAATCCTGCCAGGGCTGGTGTCTGGCTCCACAGTAATCTTCTCTGCCACTGCTGCTCCTGCTGCTAGAATCCAGCATGTTATGTCAAGCACGTCGGCACACAAACGCAGAGCGCAGAGTTCATGTAATCATTGGTTGGAGGGGAAAGGGGTGGGGGATGCTTCTTCTTAAGCTGCCTGCAGTTCTAGTATTTTCAGTTCCATTACTCTAACACAGGAGATGACGTAAAATAAAAAAGGTTTATAAACAGGTGTGTTTTCCTTTTCTTTTTTTCTTTTTTGGGGTCATGTGTTAGGAAGGACAGAGCCAGCTTTGGCAACTTCCCAGAGAATGATGTGATAAACCTGGTAGATATGTTTTGATTGTGCAGCTGCTGCCCTTTTGGCAGAAGTGTGAGCAATTGCCGAAACAGGTCTCAAGGGAGAGCATGCGTGAAAATGGCATCCTGGTAACCTCCTATTAATGTTCATGCCAAACCAACCGCTGATTTTAACAAAACCTGTTCAGTAATACAAATACAGCGGCTCAATACTCCAGTTTATGGCCTTGCTACTATATCATCTATAGCTGTGGTGAGGCTCTGCTGAGGCCTATTTTCGATTTAAATGCTCCAGCATAAGTCTCTAATGTTAGTGCGCAAAGATTTACTATGAAATGTGAACCAAATGTAATAGCAACATGTCCAGATGCTTGTGGAAGCATTAAAACTCTCAATCTCACTGATGGGAATAAACAAAGTGAGTAGGGACCGTGAGTGTCAGTGCTAAATTCCAAGACCACCCCTTTCATACTGTGGCTGATGAAACACTTAACTTTGGACCACAGAGTTAAATGCCAAGCTGGATGCCACATCCCTGACATAGCTAAAATGTGAACCCTGTTACAACATCTGCACACATCCTTTAAAGCATTCTGTTTACACACCAGTAAACAGTCTTCATATGGGGAGTTACATGGTGCATTAAACATTCAGAAGAAGGTGTGATGGGGACGTAAAGAGAGTGCGTATGGTTTGGAGGGGCACACTGGCGTACTCGACCTTCATTTTTGATCTTGGTTCAGTTACTAATATCGATCTCACTCTGCTGTGACTCCATTGGTGTGACTAAATTTGACCACAAACAAACACGTTAACACCTGCCGGGCATTACTCCCAAAACATGTCCCGCTTTATACATTCAGATATTACATTCACTTCCTTCAGTGCTCACTGTAAGTCTGCAGAGGGATTTTCCCTTCAACATGCTTTATTTTCTATTTTACTTTAAATGGAAATGTAATTTACAAAGTGAATATCATGCGGTATTTATTAGGATGGGAAAAATAGTGGAATTCAGTAGGAAAATGCATATTGAGGTGTTGTCTAGTTATTAAATAATAGATGGACTGGTACTTATATAGCACTTTTCTACTCTACTTATTCGCCTTAGTTCTTTTAAACCTAACATTCCCACTGAGGCTCAGGAGGTAGAGCGGGTCGTTTATCAGCTGAAAGGTTGGTGGTTTAATTCCTGGTTACTCCAGTATCCTCAAGTTGAAGTATCTTTGGCCACGATACTGACATGGAGTTTTATCTACTGGGGTGTTTTAGTATAATAGATACGGTGCTTAAGAATAGAGATGTGTTTGAGTGAATGAAGCACTTTTTGTGCTCAGATAGAAGAACTGCTATATAAATATCATTACATCTGCCCAGGGATACGTCAGCAATCAGCCAGGGAACCACTTACCTCCCAGTTGGTGGATCTTCTGAGCAGCCACAGGCACATCTGTAGAATTGGTTTTCACACCACAGCTAACTAAAGGCATTATTTTTTTATTAAAACCCTTGTTTTGCAGTCACTTTTTCAAACAGAGTCTGAGTGTCGCTGTGGTGTTTTCAGTGAGAAAAGTCTCATCTTCTGGAGTAAGACTCTCTCCAAGTTTTCTCAAGGCTGTGAGGATGTACATTTTCTGCTGCGTGTACACATCTGGTAACAGTTTCCCCATCATCACATCCGGGTCCATCTCTGCCTGTCTTATTCTCAGTCGTTCCCGGCTGCTTCGAGGAAAGAGTTGTATCAACTCCCAGGTTTTGGAGGCATCAGCCAAGCCTCCAGCGTCACATCAGCCACTGAGCTCATCCACAATTATCTCATCTCCTGACATAAGTCATTGAATTCATCCAGCTGCTCCAAAGTTTCCCTCTTTGTCTCTTCATGCTCTTCCTCATCCAGTTCTTCTCAGCATTCCTCCAGGTCCATAAGTTGATGCATTAATTTATCGAGTTGTTCCTCCATATTCTGCCTCAATTTGTGGAGAGGTCATCTACGGTTAAAACTGCATTTTGATAACTTTCTTAGTAAAGTAAGAGTAAAATGTTACCATTCACTGGTGAAATGTGTCATAAGTTATCATAAGAAATAAAAATAATAACTTGCAGTGCCTCAGTTAGAGCATGTTGCTGCCATAGTGTAAGAAGGAAGATAGCGTCTGCTCCCAGAGCCATCTGCTCTCTTCACCTGCACCTAAGGGGACGACCTCTGTTATCTCTTTATCTGCAGGCAATTATCAACTGCACTGTTACGCCCAGCATGACATTTACTAAGACGTCTCAAAAGTTTGGTCAGTGGGCTGACAGCCGCGCCAACACAGTCTACGGTCTGGGCTTTGCCACAGAGCAGCAACTGCATCAGGTAGGCCAAAGTACAGCACTTTGAAAAATGTGCCATCCATTTCTTGTAGAGGGTTTGTGCTGCGTTGTCTAGGAGGTCATGACTTGCCCTCTCCTGTAAAGTTTGCAGAGAAGTTTAAGGAGGTGAAAGATGCAGCTCGTCTGGCGCGAGAAAAGTCACAGGACAAAGAACTGGCCAACACTGCGCTCACCATCGCTGCTCCTCAGGTGAGCGCCATCCTTTTAGAAAGCGTGAGCATGAAAGAAGAGCAAAGGTTTGTGAGTGTCACCGAGAAGCTGTAAATGTGAAACCTCTGTTATTCATGCAGTGACACATTTTGGGCATTTCAAGACTGAAATTAGATGATTAGATGAATGCACCTGTATTACTTGCTGCAGCTCAGCTATTAGACAGGGCCGCTGTGACTAAATCAAAGGAGGGACGGGGAGAGAGGGGAACGAAAAGCAAAAGAAATGTGAGCTGGGTCAGTTGTCTCAGAGGGAAGTGAAAGTGAGGAAAACTAGGACGATGGTAAAATTATCCCATGCTGCTCAGCAGTACACCACACTCACATTTTCTCCCCACAGCTACCCAGAAGCCTCTGACTTGAAACACTTCTAATGATGAAAACATAGTCAGCTCAGGGCCCTTTTCCATCAATAAAGAATAATCAGCCTTCAGTTACATCTGCCTGATCTTGAGGAACATGCCTATTTCCTTTTTAATTCTACGGCTGAGCAGGTTCCAAGTGACGTCTCTCACTCCCGATCGATTTAACGAACACATTGGGAGAGCCAAAGCTCCAGAAAATTGCCAACTGCTTCAATTCATTGTACTTGCTAAGTGGCACTGCACTGCATAACTGATCAGTCCGCAAAGCACGCTTTCTGACTGTGATGTGTTGAAAAGGTCGTTTCGTGTTGTGTGCTTCGTGGTGATATGTTCTTCTTTTCTGTTTTTTCCACCTCACGGATTTCCTCTGCAGTTCTCACAGGTGAGTCATTATTTAGAGGAAATGTAAAACACGTGTGCAGGAAGCATCTTTATTTTTTCTTCTTGCCTCTGAGTTTTATACATTTTATACCTTCTCTGATGGGCAGACATTTATTATTGTTATCACGAGCTGTATAGCTTTGCTTGATTTTATATGCAGACTTTGACTTGAATGGGATTTTAACATCTAAAAGCAGGCGGTCTCTCTTCACTTTGAATAAATCCATTTAATGCATAGTCTGTTTATTTTTTAATAATTCTGCATTAGTTATTATGAGAGTCCATTTACTGATGTGTTTCTCAGGACCTCTCGGATGAACTCCAGTCTCCACCGGTGATGTGCGTGAATGGACCGGAGGACAAGCTGTTTCGCAGCCAGAGCGCAGACATCACCCTGTCTTCTGAGAAGGAGCGCATTAAAAAGATGCTCTCTGAGGGGTAACTACACACACACACACACACACACACACACACACACACACACACACACACACACACACACACACACACACACACAGAGAGAGAGAAATGAAACCAAGGAAGCCTTGAAGTTTCATTACTGAGAGCTGAAACAGCCTGATTTCAAACACACCTCATGACCTTCTTCAGTGAAAAAGGTTTTCTAGGTAAATCTCACAACTCGACAGCCATGTTGGTAATGCCAAGTCTTTGCAGTTTTGCACTATACCTGGATTTGCATCAGTGCAACATGGCTAGTTTTATGTTTTTGCATTTAGCCATTATGAAGAGGAAGACTGGCTTTTTAGAATATGAACAGACTGCATTTACAGATACATACAGTCATGTGAGAATTAAAAATTTTGGAAGTGGAATAACTTAATTTGTCATCTCTCACATCACCGTGGTGGAATTCAGACCCACTTTTCCTTATACCGCTGCTTCAGCTCATTAAGGCCTACAGGCATTAATTTATGTACAGCTCACATCAGCATTTCATCAGGTTGAAGGTGGACTTTGACTGGGCCTCTTGTAACACCTTCTTTTTTGTCCATACTGTTGTATATTTGCTGCTGTGTTTAGGATCATTATCCTGTTGTGTGACCCAGTTTGGGCCAAGTTTTAGCTGTCAGCCTCACATTTGACTCTAGAGTACTTTAATATACGGAGCAGTTCATGGTCCCCTCAATAACTTTGTAGATGCAAAACAAGCCCAAATCATCACCCCTAACAGTTGGCATGAGGTGTTTGTGCTGACATGCTGTGTTTGGTTTTCTGGTGCTGTGTATTATGGCCTAACTTCTCCGCTTTGGTCTCGTCTATCCACAACACATTGTCCCAGTGTGCTGTCATGAACGTCAGCATTTACCACGCTAACCTCTAATGAGTCTGAGATGTAACTCTTGGTGATTTTGAAACTTCTGTGAGTATTGCACATTGTGATCTTGGGTTTCATTTTCTTGAACATCCAATCCTGGGAAGATTGTAGAATTGCGTTAACACATACCTGAATGGTTCAAGGACATCCAGCATCTACTTGAGCGTGTGGACTTATAGGGGTCAGAGATTGAGCCACTGACATTCTGATTGGTCGATGACCCGCTCTACGTGGCCACCCCAACGGAAAAATACAGTATAACAATCTAGTAGTTGCTGTAACCACGCACTGTGTTTTACAAACGGTCTTTGTAACATCATGAGGGTTTTTCAAATTTCAAGTGGACTGTGCTTCTGGCTGCACTTAACCAGACAATCCATTACCTTTTGGTTCCTGAGTGTTATCATGGTTTTCATTTTTTGTGTGTTAATTAACGCCACTGACGTCATTCAGTTTGTGAAGCTCCTAAGGAAATGAACAGGCCATTGTCGAAGTGTTGACTCATACATAACACTGAATGAGGCTTGGAAGCATCCCTCCATTCAGTGCTTTGAGCCACCCACAATGCTTTTATACCCTATAGTCCAATTACCACGAAGAAAGCAGCTCCTGAACGGTTACCATGGCAAAGTGTGGCCAGTTTACAACATCAAGCTTTGGAGATGTAGGACAGAGCAAAGGAAAAGGATCAAAGATGAAGACAGCATATCAAATTCAATCATCTTATGTCTTCTGTGCAGGTGGCATAAAAGTGGACTCATGGAGTGGGAACTGGCTTGTCTTACAAGTCATGCATTCATCAAATGTGCAGGAAATTCAGTTTAAAGCCACAGAGATAAAGAAGTTTCAAGGTCACATCATTTTAAACTGGAACAAACGTCAGTGGGGACTGAAGAACCGTGATGGAAAGATGTGAAAAAATACACAAATCTTTATCTGTCATCATCATCTGTCATCTTCCGTTTGTCTTTTTCCTGATGGAAACAAATGTCAGCCTCGGTTGTTTTTTGAAGAACCTTTCCAAAGTCTCTTGATGCAGTCGGTCAGTTTGATCTCTGCTCTCCGGGTCGGGGTTGGGGCTTTAATAAGTGTTTCTTTGCTTTGTCACCAGACCTGTGAAATAAGTTTCCGTCTGCCCTTTAGGTGTGCGGCTGCAGGCTACAGCCTCCTCAACACTTGTGTAGTGGCTCTGTGATTGTGTTAACCAGGCCATCAGTGTTTCATCATGTTCCAGACTCTTGGCAGCAGTACAGCTTGCTTGTTACTCCACAACCAGCTATTGTGTTTAGCCTCATGTTGCAGTGCTTGACACAAGACTCGATTTAATATTGAAGTCATCAACATGTGGCAGTTTTGTTTATTACTAACACTGCATAAGCTTTTTTACCTGTAAAGATTTGTAAGTACCTGAATCAGAATCAGCTAAATTTGCACTGCATTGTTTGTCATACAATAGATCAGTTTTCTCAATTTTATATAGCGGGATACAGAGTCAGATATGACTCCACTTAATGAAATCTAAAATCTAAAAAGCATTGTTGCTTTTGTTTTAATAAGTAACAGTTTTTCTTCTTTGTTAGGAATTTTAACATTTTTTACACTAAAGTTAAGGTCCAGCTCACTGAAACAGCAACTGATGAAACGGGTCTCGAGTCTATCCCAGCTGCCATAGGGCGGGAGGCAGGGTGCGTAGTTTTGGATTTGACGTAGATGTGTATTGGTATTCGTGTTTTTCAGGTCTATTTGTGAGATGAACCTGGAAGCTGAGCTCTTCACTTTACAGGACAGCAACTCTAAGTTGGTGGCAGCTTTGCATGAAGCGAATGCTAACGTGGAGCAGTGGAAGAAACAGCTGACAGCATATCAGGAGGAGACCGAAAGACTCAGAGACCAGGTGAGCCTCAGGGAGTTTGAGGATGCTCTGATGAAGTGTGTTCACCCTGAAGTCTCACCTATTAAATTATAGAAACATATGAAATACAGGATGTTTTTTTTCTTGTTAAAAGCAGTAATTACTATTAGCAAACACTGGGATCCTCCATCCCAGTGTTTGCCAATAGTAATTACTGGATTGTTGGTTTTGTCTCTTTATCTTTATGACTGCTACAAATCAAACTCCTTGGATCTGAACTGGAAAAACCCCCCACTAAGAGTATACATCACTACTACTTCATCAGTGAACAATAACAATGAGATCCATTACTAAGCTTTATGCCAATAATATCCAAAATTGTCTGGCATGTGCTGGCCACAGATACATTTAAAAAAGCTGGGAAAAAAGTGGTGTTTTGCTGAGCTCATGCAGCAGGAGATCTGGATTAACTCTGGGACTCCTGCTGCGTGCCACGCCCCCATCTCTCCCCATGTACCTGTCTAAAACTTTCAGAATCTAATGAAGGCATAATGACCTAAAATAAACTTACAATAAGCTCAACAGTACATGAGCTTATTGTACATGTAAGCTATTATGAGCTTACATGTTTTAATTTTGAGTACACCTACACGCTGCAGACTAAATTCTTCTTCCTCATTCCCAGGACTTTTTAACCTCCCACTTTTTTATTGTGTATAGTAGCTTTTGTCTTCATAGCTTCTTTGTATCCCTGCACTCCAACTTTTATGTGAGACTATAACATCCCACATGTGAGTTTTGCTTTGGATGCTTAAGCAGAAAGTCACCTTGTAAACGAAATCATTTTAAAGCAGATGGTTTGAAACTGCATTTTAAAAAAAGTCATTTTTAGCTGATGGAAGCTTTACTGTAAAGTGAGTGTAGCAATGCAAACATCACCTCTCCTTTAAATCCTGTTAATGCTTTCTAAAGAGTGCTGGAGTCAGATGCTGAAATTGGCTGAATGATCTTATTGTTTTATTTCATAATAATTTGTTTTCAATAGCAAAAAGGCAGATTAAAATATCTCTGTACTCTGGGTTTTCACTTTTTTCCAGTGGTCCAAAGACACACTCAGAATTTCCCACTGCCTCACATCGCCTCTTGTCTAATGCACTCTGGCTGAGAAGGCTCCATCCACCAACTATCAGCACAATAAGGAGTTTAAAGAACGGAGGGATTAGTTATTCATGATAATGCATCATCTGTGACCTAAAAGTTGAGACATACGGTTAACAAAAAGTTAAAATTCTGAGTCTAAAAGCTGAGAAGTTTTCTCCTCTGGCCTCTGAAGCTCTTATACAGCTCTGCAGTAACCCGTGGAGTAGAAACTAATGGTTAAGGTCACACCTAGTGATCATTTCTGGAGTGTAAAGCTGTGGAACAGGAACACAAGTAAGATTGCACAAGCAACAGAGAGATATTGCTGCAAGACTTGTCCAGGGTTGTGTGCCTCTACGCTGCTGAGCGAAGCCCTGCTGCTTTTGATTGGGTCGTCCTTTGCAGACACTTCATTTCCTTGTTTTGAAACTGGAAGCTTTGCTGGTAACACACTCCATCAATCTCTGACTTGTGCTGCAGGCTTTTTCCCCTCAGAAGCTTTAATCAAGGCGTTACCTGCGCTGGTTGAAGCGGTTCACTAAGTACACACCAAATTTCACCTTTCGCCACAAGGGAGTTCGGTCTAAACACCGAGAGCCTCACGAGGGTTTTACACTTGAATTACTTCTCAGGCTCCGGTGGATGCAGATGCCTCTGCCCTCCCTGTACCCGCTCATCAATAAAAGGTATTTTCATATTTGCTGGGAGCTGATTCCTCTGGGGACGACCTCGCCTCAGGCTGACATTTACAAACCTCTCTGATTTGATGCTTTAACACCTCGATCCCTTTCCATTATAGCCCAGCCTTACAGTATCGATCACTACTGTTTAATTCGTAAGCGCTCCCCTGGTATTTCAGCAAGAAACAGCTCTCACTATTTTGGTCCACATCGACTGATTAAATCATACAAGTGAGAACCCCGTCTCCTTTGGACCGAGCTAGTTCCTACTGTTTGAGGAAGGGGACCAGGTGGCTGAAAATGGTTCATGTCTCCGGGGTGGTGTGTGTGTGAGAGAGAGAGGGAGAGGGGGGTTTGTAGGACAGCAATATCCTACTTTCAATGCCCCAGTTAGGAAAAAATGAAAAATCACCAGAGGGAGTTGGCATCCACTTGTTTCTCTCTTTTTTTTTTTCCTCTTTTCTTCTTTTGAGTCTAAACCATACGCCGTTTAAAATAATCCAACGGGGCATTCGGGGTGTTTTTGGAGGTGTCCTTCTGTTTTTCTTTCTAATTCATGGAGCTCAGATGAAATGCAATGCAATGAGGATTTCATTCATTAAAGTGTTGCTCTTCTACAACTTCATTATAGTAGAAGTAGCCGCTTATTGTTGCAGGTGAACGCTGTGAGCCATCTGTAGGTATGAATGAAAGCAAACAGAGTTGAGTGCTCTCTGTGATAAGTTTAATTCTGTCCGCTGATGAGCTCTTTAGCTTTGATAAGAGTTATAGGTGTTAAAAGTCTATGAGTTTTCCTGTTATTCACCTTTACGTTTCATGTCGTTGTTAAAATCTTTAGGCTTTTATGTCTGAATTACTATAGTGTGGTGCAGGGACTGGAGCCTTTCGGTGTAGAGGGTTCTCTTGCCTCCCACAGTGCAAACACGTGCATGTTACTGTAGGTTAACTGGTGATTTTGAATGGCCATAGGCGTGAAAGTAAGCATGAATGGCTGTCTCTGTGTGTTATCTCTGTGATGGGCTGGTGACCTGTCCAGAGTGCATCCTATCTCTTGCCCTGGCACAGCTGGGATTGGCTTCCGCAGCCCTGCTTATCCCTAAATTGGATAAGCCGATAAGAAAATAGATGGATGGTCCAAACTGAGTGCATCATCAAAACGTTCTGACGAATGCTAGAATAAGTCCTTTTAATGTTTTTAGCTGTGCTTCAGTTATTTTGGTTGTGTTTTACCTTAATCCAGACTGTAAAATTCAGTGGGATGGGTAACCATGTTTACATTTATTCCTGGTGAATTCTAATGTCTATGCAGATAATATATTAGAGCCACACTTTGGTTAATATTTATAGCTTGACATAGCAATAGTCATCAATGATTTGGATAAAATTTGGCATAGCTATTCCCTTAGGATGGAGTGTCATAACTTTAGTGATCGCAGTGACATCAGGTCAGAAATCAGTTTATTTAGCTGAATATTAAGTACCTCAAAGACTAATCAGCACATGATAAACATGGTAAACATTACACTTATAAAATAAGTGCTAACTCTGCACGTTAGCATGCTATTCTAAAGTTTGATCTCAGAGATAGCAGTGTGTCCACAGATTCTTGCTTAGCTGTATTAAATAATGTTATATCAGCTGTGATCAAGCCATAACCTCCAGCTTAGACTGTGTGTATGTGTATTTCAGCTCTTAGACTGAATGGCATGGTGCAAAAATGTGTAACTTTACTGCTCAGGGCTTCCTTTTCAGTGCATAGAAAGCAGTGCTGCTGTTTGTGTTTGCCCACCAAAGCTATTTCTGGATTGTACACATGGTGAAGTGCCAGCCAGCGTGCGAATTCGTCTTTGTGGCATTTTGTCCTCTTCCACAGCACTCTTATGAAACCAAGGCAGACGGAGGAAGAGGCGTATTGTGTTGGAGAAAAGCTGCACAGGATAGAGTGTTAAACTAGGCTGGATGGGCCGACTGGAGCCTTTCTGTGTGGAGTTTTCGTGCTCTCTCTGTGCCTGCAAAGATGTCGAAAAACATCCATGTAAGGTTAATTTTAAGCTGGTCAGAGGTGTGTTTGTGAGCATGAATGGCTGACCAAGGTGTTCCCTACATCTCAACCAATCTGAGAAACCCAACCAAACATGAGGTCACTCTGATCTGCATTTCACATTGTCTTTGTTCTCATTATAGTTCAATTGTTTTAAGTAGACCGGGGAAAAATAATTTGAATGAAACCAGTAATAATCTGGACCAAATAAAATCTTTTTAAAACATTGTCCTACATACACAACATTTCCATTGGTATGTTTTGTAAGGTGGCTGACCTTGAAGCCCACGGCCCCAGTGATCTGTTGAAGGATGAGCTGACCCAGTCCCTGGAGGAGCTCGAGGCCTTGCTGAAGGCTAAAGATGAGGTTGGATATTTGCTAAATAACAAGGAATGACATGACACATCAACAAAAACATACAAAAACTGACTTTTTGATGAGTACCTTTCATTCATTCTCTAGGAAATTCACATTTTGCAAAGCAAAAAAGCAGAGTACCACGAAATGGAGCATCAGCGTGACGAGGCCATCCACAGATTACGGGTAGGAGTGACGTTTTTACAGTAACTCGGCATGTTTTCATTGCTTATCGGGTTCTGGTAAACCTAATATTTCCCTCTGCCTTTTCTGTGTTTACCGTTCATTTCAGGAGATGGAGATGCGAAACTCGGAGCTGGAACGTCGCATCCAGAACACGGAGCAGAACCTGAGTAACTCTCTGGAGGACCGGGATCGCTTGGATACTGAGATCCAGAGAGCCATAGAAATTCTGGACATCAAGATCTTTGACCTTAACGACCTCCGCCAGAGCCTTGTTAAACTTATTGACAAATAGGAAGGGTGGGTGAAACATGGCAGAGTGCAACCTGTAAGAGAAATGGAAGAGAGGACAGGGGTTCCGGCAGGAAGCAGTAAACAAAATAAGAAGGAGCTGGTCCCGGTCCTCTTCAAGCACAAAACCCACCTCGGCTGCAGGAAGGTCTGTGTCACAGCAGTGACGGCAACATCGCGCAGGCGCTGACTCTGAGCAGCAGCATATATATGGTAGAGCTTGTCCCGACTTAACGTAACGCTTCATGTTGCTTTCGAGGGTAACACTCAGTGCAATAAACCAACTTATAAGGTAAGTGCTTAACAATGCTAGTCATTTAGGATTTAGAACTGGTGCTTCTGGTCTTTCATAAGGATCACCTTTGTACCCAAAATCACAATGCAGTGTCAATATGAACAATAAGAGGCCTTGTTTTTCATCTTTACAACAAAATGAGTCCATGCTTAGAAACAGAGGAGCTGAAAAGTGAATGCACAAGACAAAAAAAAAAAGAAGTTTAGCTTATTTAAGAGCCTGCATACGCCATAATTATTACTGGGTTAACAGTTCACACAGGTCTTGTAGTTACCCATACATAATCTAGCAGCTATATTGTGTAATGTGAAGGACCAGTGTTAGTTTTTCAAAAGGAATATTCAAGGATAGTGAAGGCGTGTGCTCGTAGTTGTCGATAATGTGGTTAATCTAGGACATGCAACTTGAATAGCAACAGCATCTAAACATTGACACCAAAGATCAAATGTTAAGAGCGGGGGGGGGGGGAAGAGTTTTCCGTGGCTCGTCTTTTATCACATCTTCATTTCTTGTATTAGGAAACTTTTGATTCCTCAGTAAGCTACTTAAGTACATGGTAGTAATTAGGAAATATTAAGCAATTAAAGTTAGCATAACAATGGTTTTCCAAATGATATAAATCAATAAGCTGCACTTAAGAAGTAACCATAGGAAATTAAAATGCATCACTTAGTCTTACAGGTAAATATAAGTGACTTTTGAGCTTGTCCAGTCTGAATGATATGCTGTGCATCATCTACTAACAAAGCACTAACTTAGTAACTTATTTACAATAGCTCCACATCTTAATGAACACGTTTCTCTCATTGGTGTGATGCATCTGAAGAAATGTAAGATGTTTTCTGCCTTCTGTTACTTTTGAGCACATTACCTTTAGCTGTGGACAGTATGCCATAGGCCTTGAGATTGTGGCTGTACTGTATGAATAATTAAATACGTTAAAAAAGAAAAAGAAAAACTGAATGTCTACTTCAGAGTCTTTTCATCACACAGACTGTATCATATGACATTTTTTAAGCCTTACTGTACGGAGGATGAATGTGAACAGTGATGTCGGCTCTCTGGGCCGTGTCATGGTGGTTTGAAAATAAAAGCAAACATTATAATCACTTTATGCAGCATTTTGTCTTTTTCTTTCTTGGGTTTGTTTGTTTTTCTTTGGTGAATATTGCCTGAAAAAAATTCTTGTATGAAAGAATGAATGAGATGTTTTGGAAGTGCTCTGAGTACTTAAGTATAAGAACCAGTCCATTTACCATCATTTGCAGGTGCGACTAACTGGCTCGAAACCCAAACTCAAAATGTAATACTATTACCTACATTCAATAATGCTTTGCTATTTTTTAAAAAAATATATAAATTCAATCCAGTAATATTATTTCAAAATAAAAATTAAAAACACAGGGTTGTTGTGTTGTTGGTTTACTCTACAGACTAGAGATAAATCTGATGTGCTTTTGAAAAATATACTGGCCAACTTTATAATCTATTTTTTTCTTTTAATCATTCAGCTCATATTCACATCCTGATTAAGCTGAACTTTGGAAAAATCTAAATATGGCACAAAATGTGTTATGATCACATTTTCTTCAATTTTGATGTTTAATACATTTCAAAATAAGAGGTAAAATAAAAGTTTTCTTCAGTATTAAAAGAGTTTTATTCAATCTGATGGAGCATTTTTAACGGCTGGATTGTGTAATCAGATTACAGAATCCTCAGTTTGATGTTGCGGGTGTGTCCACACTTGATGGCACGTGGATGCAGACGAGCATAGCACCTAAGACTGATGACAGAAATGTTTAGATTAGTGAGATGAGTGATGACATCACACTGTTTCTGGAATCTGTAGATCGCTGCTTTACTGAGGGCTGTGATATGTATCTGCTAACACTCAACTTGGAGCCATCAAAGCTCTGGGAGAGCTTACTCCCAGTCAACCTAAAATGTGCCACTGAATTTGATTCTGCCAACTGTTCTTTGAAAGAGGAAAATTATTTAATCAGCCACTCAGTAATTATTTAGCCTTGCTAATAACGCATTTTTTCCTAAAATCAAACCTCATGTGCATAACTAAAGTTTTTACTTCTTCAGACCTTTCCTATGCATCCTGCAAAAAGATGAAATCAAGTGGAATCAGTTTTTAGCAATCCGCTCAAAACATTTTGATATTTTTATATCTTTTGAATTATCCCCTCACCTCTCTGAGAGTGAGTTCAGTCTCGCTAATATTTGTGTGTGCTGGTTTTGTATACATACTTGCGGCAGATTATCCTGTCACAGTTGTACTTCTGAGCCAGCTGCTTCAGTGATGGCTCAATGATGCCCCCTCTCAGACGCAGGACAAGGTGAGGGTTGGAATCTGAGAGAAACACATGGGTATATAACCATCAATGCAACTTTAAAACATTAAACAAACAGCAGTTTTCCTCCATCGTGGTGAAATCCACCTTTTTGGATGTTATATTCTGACAGGGTGAGTCCATCCTCAAGCTGTTTCCCAGCAAAGAGCGTAAGACAGTAACTTAATGGTTACAGCTACTGTGGGCATGTACTACTACGTACACAGAGCTTTGTTAGTTACACCAATCCAGTTATAAAGCAAAATGACTGTAGTAATACTGTGCACTGAGTTCAATTCCCAGACAAAAATGATCGTTTCAGAAGTTAAGGAGAAGAAAGTTTATAAGCGTTCTGTTCACCAGCCGCTCAGAAAGACGGGAACTCAGTGAGCAGAGCGCTGTGAACACGTTTTATCCAGTGCTTTGTTTTTAATCTGTCCTGCTGACACTGCTGCACAGAGGGAGTAACTAACGTTGGGGTGAAACTCACTAACAGGTCGCAGATTAACTGCAAGTGTTTGCTATGATGAATGACACAAAGGTACAATAAGAATGAAATAATAATTATTGAAAAAACAAAAATAGAAGAAAAGAGGAAGAGAGAAAAGCGAGGACAATTAAGTTTCATGATTTAATCCAGTTAAATATTGTTTTTCAGAAATTCCTTCAACTTTATTCTACATATTTAATTTTGAATAGATTTAAACTAAATAGAAAAGAAGAAGTCCTGCTCTTAGTAGCATTGATAATATAAGAATTAAGTCAAACACTATTGATTAATAAAATATGAGTCATCGACTGACTGTTAAGCCCACATGAGAAACAATAAAAGAGAGAAGTTGAGCTTTTTCTTGTGAACAAACTGAATGGATGTATTTGCCTGAATCACTTCTAGAGTGAATCTTTCTATCCACCCATCAGGAGCTACGGACATTTTATTCCAAAACAAAGGGATCATGGAAAGACTTCCATCACAGACCATAATGCTTTTCGTCTCTTCTTCTGCTGGAACATTTGTAACTATGTGTGCATTTAAAAAAAAAAACTCCTTCACGAGAGAGAGAGAGGTTTCACATAAAAGTGATATTATGGTCATTAAACATTTTTGCAATTCAAGTCTGTGGACCTCCTTAGTGTGGTTGTAGAAGCTGCCAGCAGATGGCGATGCACAACAGCGGTGATAGTGACACTGTTTAATCTACAGTACTGTGTCTGTGAAGGTTCTCGGTCATCCAGGTCATCATAGTCTAAGGTGTTCGGAAAAACTCAGGAGTCTTCTCCAAGCACGGCATCCCAATGTACTTCAGACCCAGCAACACACTCAGCCAAAAACTGGTTCATCCCAAAGACAAAATTCCTAAACACAAACTCAAAAATGTGGTGTATGCTGTACAGTGCAGCGAGGAATGCCCAGACCTCTACATTGGAGAGACCAAACAGCCACTTCACAAACGCATGGCACAACATAGAAGAGCCACCTCCACAGGACAAGACTCGGCGGTGCTTCTCCATCTAAAGGACAAAGGTCACTCTTTCGAGGATGCCAATGTTCACATTTTGGACAGTTTGAAAGAGGAGTGAAAGAAGCCATCTCTGTCCACTGTGAGCGACCATCTTCGAACAGAAGCGGTGGTTTACGACACCAACTGTCGGCCATCTATAATCCAGTTCCCTTCCCAGACACCCTAACGCCTATTCTCATCCTGGGCCATCTGACCTCACGAAATCACATGATAGGGTGGGGCCAGGTTTCACAATGAACTCACCCCAAACCCTGGCTGATTGTGACCTACACCCGTCTTCACACCTTGGCTCGTGTAATTAGGTAGAGGATCATCAGGGGTCCATGTCTCTCTTGGGGGGACACTCCCACAGGGCTTAAATCTGGGACTCTCCACCATTTGACCCTAGAACTGAAGAAGCTTCTTGGATGAGAGGTGAAACGTCTTCAAGCAACTTAAAGAAGTCCAGACGCTCCTTAGGCTTCAGTACTGTGCAGAACTCGTTAGCCACCCTTACTTATTTGTGTAAAGTGATCCTGGAAAAATAACACAAACAGTTCTCCAAGATTTCTGAAGATCTTTCAAAGTTTTTGTGTTTATTTAAGACTCTTATTACTATTCTATAAATCATGAAAGCATTAAAAAGGCACCTAACCTAATGATGAATCAGTGACTGTATGAGATTTGATTTTTTGTTATGATCACTGGGATGAACTAGTGTTGTGTCTACACAGCTTACCAACAAAATAGTTTTTAATTGTATTTTTGCCACTTAAACACATAATTTGTTCCAATTTCTTTTATAGAATCTAAGAAAAACACATCTGGCACACAATGAAACACTATGAATCATGGACTGTCCTCCCCAGAGTCCGGGCCTCAACATTATTCAAGCAGTGTGGGATTTTTTACACAGAGAGCAGTACAAAAGGCAGCGAACGTCCAAAGAAGAACTTTGAATGCCCTTCAAGAGGTTTCAAGCAATAAACTTTTTCCTTCAATGAATTTTTTCCACTTCTGCGTAAACACTTTTGACTAAATGGCTGCGCCTCGATCCCATCTTCCTGGGTGGCTGAAGACTTTTGCACAGCACTTTAATTCTACAGAATCGCATACTGAAGTATTTTTCAAAATCCATCCCTCCATCCATTTTCTTCCGCTTATCCGGGGCCAGGTCAGGGAGGCAGCAGCCCAAGATGAGAGGCCCAGACCTTCCTCTCCCCAGCCACCTCCTCCAGCTTGTCCGGGGGAACACCAAGGTGTTCCCAGGCCAGCCGAGAGATATAATCTCTCCAGTGTGTCCTGGGTCTGCCCCGGGGCTTCCTCCCGGTGGGACAGGCCCAGAACACCTCACCCAGGAGGCGCCCAGGAGGCATCCTTGTCAGATGCCCGAACCACCTCAACTGGCTCCTTTCGATATGAGGAGCCGGTTGAGGTGGTTTTCAAAATCTTAAACAAAAAAAAGAAATAAAGGTAGAAAGACTAAATGATCATTTTATTTTCAGCATTTAAATGTAACAGTATTTTACAGTAATTAAAGAGCACTTCTATCTACGCATGAACATACATCAACCTGCTCTTTTGTTTCGATATTGGTTTATGTCCGTGTTAATAATCTCTGTTGTACTTTTAAATGTTTGCTTCGTGAGCCTAATAAATAAAAAGAAAACCGTGTGCAGTGAAGGCTACAGTGGACATTAGCAAGCGCAAAACATTTCAAATGAAGGCTGCCGTCCCTCTTTAAAGACAGTGAATCATTATGGATCATTGTACAGCGTTACTGAGGCTGAGCTCAGGATTGTGCCTCCTGTGTGTAGCAGGGCGCTATGACACCTGTTTTATGACACCAGCTTTAAAGAGAATGTTTTCTGCTTCAGTTTCTCACAGTTAAAAGTGAAGGACAGTAGCATCATCTGACTCACAGACACCGCTCTGACTGAACATACCCAGTTCACATTAGTAAAGGAAAACAACAGACGGAGAACGTTTCTACTGAGCTTTACGCATTCTGTCCACCACAGACGACCTGTGGTTGGCCAGGTTGTTAAGGACACAGCTGTTGGTGAGCATAGACAGTTTGGAGTTAAGAGAGTCTTTACTTTTCTCCCAGTAACAGTCAACTCCTGGGTCCTTGTTCTCCTCTCCCCCTTTATCCTCCTCTTCCTCTTCAACCTCACTTTCTTCATCACTGCGTTCATCTTTTTCCAGCTGAGGAAGAAAACAGAAGGTTTCACACTACAAACTACGAAGAAGGTCCAAAAACAAAAGAGTGAGTGACACTGATTTATTTTCTTGTGACCACAGGGCTGTGAATGAGGACATAAAGCTGACTGTGGTTCAGTTTTCTGGATGCTCCCTTTCGTCTTTTTAATTGGACTCTTTGCTTGTTTGCATCAAGTGGTATCACGTAAGAAATAGAACTGCAAAACAATTGAAAACATGTCAGAGACATCTCGTGACGCACTATAGCTTCACTGCTCTTTCTCACCTCGCCTTTCAGGAACTTATAGACCATGTGCAAGATCAACTTGGCCCAGAAGATGTGCAGACCTTGCAGCACCATCAGCAGGATGTTAAAAAAGTAGTAGCCAGCAAAAGGCTCAAACACCTCCATGGACAGTACCAGGGTGGTGTGAATGATTCTGTAAGTAATCGAATAGCTAGAGTCAAGTTGCTGATGAGAGAGTTCAAATTCATCCACACTTCTTTTACAGTTATCAAGCAATTTAACGACAAAAAAAGGAGAATTATCTCTTACTTGCTGGGAAAAATCACCAGCCGAGTCACGAGGAAGATCACAGCGAACATAACAAACAGGGTGTCACACGATCTCCCCCAGCCAGCGCCGTAGTTGAACATCTTTGCAGGCTGCAGAAATAATAACCGTGCAATAAAGTCACATAGCAAATCCCAACAATAGTGCTATGTGGATATGAGGATAATAAAATAACAAACTAAATGTTTTCAGAATGGGGAAAAACAGCTCAGTCTTTAAGTCAAGCAGAGAGCAGAACACTAAGAACGCCTGCTGTTTTCTCATTTTCAGTGCAAAAATAAAAAGCATCAAGCAGCTCAGGTTTAGAAGCCTTATGTTATTCACAATTGTGTCTTTTGCACAGGTTAACAAAGGTCAGTCAGCACTGCTAGCTATCATGGCACAATCACAGGATCCTTCTGCTTCCTGCAGGCTACTGCAGAGGTATTAGATAAATATTTTCTAAGAATAGCCTAAAGTGCAGTTTGAACTTCTGATTGTAGTTTGTACAGTCAGTTTTTCTCATTTCTTTCAATTTTCTACATTAATGTAGGATGTCTGGCCAAAGTGAATATTATATTTTTAATGATTCCCAAGACGTTTTTTCCTGCACATGTAAAAAAAAAATGACCGTAAATGACCTTTATTTTACTTTTAGAGCATAAACAAAAGGATCTGCAGGTTACCTCTAGCAGGATGTCAGAGGAGTCGTGGAGCAGCATGACCAAGGTGCCGATGCGAATGTAGTTGGCACAATAGGAGAAACTGAGCAGGAAGATGGTAGCCAAGTGGTGGACGACCTGTTCCTTAAAATCCTGCAAAGGCAAACATGCAGTGAGCAAAACAAAAGAACCATCAGATGTCAACAGAAGACAGTCACTCATTAACCATGTGCTGGTCAGGTTTCTCATTAAAGCAGAAGTGAAGTGAGAGAAACATGAAATATGACCACAGTTAGACCAACATCATCCCAACAGCTAACTTCTGTAAAGGGCATCTGCTGCGTGAGACAGGAAGAAATCTGGCAACGCACTCTGTGGTAGAGTGTGTGAAACATGCAACTCAGTCAGCAGCAATCTGTATATAAACTCTGGCGTATCTAAAAGGGCAGCGCACGCAGTGAATCAGCTGCTTTCAATGCAACGCTTGCGTAACAAAACGGGCCGTTCAATGCACAAGCGCTTCTGTTTAAATAAACACTTTGCTACGTGTCGCCGGGGCTGAACGCAGCCTGTTGTGTAACATCCTCACCTTCCTCTTGACATCCACAGAGATCCGAAGGAGCAGAGAGCCATAAAATCCCAGCTCCAGCATGTAGTACCAGTAGTGAGCTCTCTCCATGGGCTGAGGAGGACAAATATAAAGATGATTTTTTTATAAAATACCTGGACTTGAAATACTGGCAGAACAGTAGGGAGCACTGCAGCCTACACAGGAACACCTGGAGGATTTGAAATGTATTTATAAGCTTTTCTGTTTAAGAAAGGAAGGGAAACTATCATGAATGATTCTAGCGTGTCGCTATCCTTACGCTTGCCACCGAAGCCTAAGAATCTGAGCAACTCATTTTGTTTTTAGTCCCACTAGGCGGTATAATGGATCCTTCTTTGCCTATAAACTACAATTAGATGGATTGAAACTATTCTCAGCCATGACGGTATTTTTATTTATTTTTTCATACATATATATATATATATATATATATATATATATATATATATTTATCATCATTGTCATTTGCAAAATAGCATTTTTTAAAGAGTATCAAAAGTACAATGGATGCCTACAGAATGTGAAATTTCTCGTATGTGTGGCACAATGTGTGTTTTACTTTCCATTTTTAGGGATTATTATGCTTACTTTTAGAAACTTGTAAATGTATTTATCATAGACTTTTTATACACATAATTTATTATGTATTATTATTATTAGTAGCAGTAAATATGAATATAAAATAGTTTAATTTTCTAAATATAGAACCAGGATGCGTTAAATATCAAACTAATGCAGTTTCATGGCCAAAGTTAACGACCAAGCCAAATCAGTAACCGGGTAAATGTGTGATTCTTTATAATAAGCCGTTAATTATCAGGGCCTCTAATTCTTGGCTTGTTTAGATTTATTTAACCCCATCTTGAGTAACTGAATATAATCAAAGTTACACATGCACATATTTAACTTTTTAACTTCATTTCTGACATCCTGGCACTATATAAATAACTTGGTTAACTCTCTGCAGTATGAATGCCGTACATGAATTTACTGTATTGTGCTTGTTTTACAGCTCCTCTGTAAAATAGGTGTAATTGGATTACTAATCCGTATTTTAATGGAGCACGCGCTGTTTTACTAAAGTAGTCATGTGGTGTATGTAATGTTTTCACCTGAAATGGATACTGCCTCCAACATTCCCTGAGGTCCCAGAACCACGGTTTCTGCACAGACAGGGAAAAATTTAGAATAAACCTGAAGAGGTGGAAACGTATGAAAGGACAGAAATAACTTTCAGATTATCCCTCATAATGTCCTCCGATTTCCACACACCTGTTGTCCTCATGGGTCAAAAATGACCCCACTTCATTTGAGTGTTTTTTAAAGTATAAAGTATAAATTGTCAATCAAGTCAGTGTTACACCTTAGTTTTACTTAAGACCAACACATTACCCCAAAATTTACTCTTCATTTTACAATTTGAACTTTAATGAGAATGGATTTTTTGAATCATGTAAAATTTTTAAATGGCAGCACATAACCACACCTGTGGTCCTCAGGGGTCAACAATGACTCCATCTGGTTTGATTGATACTTAATTAATATGAAGTGGATATTCCCCCACTTTTAATTAAAACTTAATTCAAACATTTTGACACTATTTCTTTATTCCATCTCAAATTTATGTCTGATCAAACCTCATTTAAATGAAATGTTTCTTTGTTTTTGGGTAAAAATAAATAAATTAAATCATCAGTTATTGTGATTATCGTTTCACAACCAGAGTTGGTTTCTTTAACAGATTATCACAGACGGGTTTATGTCAAAGTTAATTTAGGAAGCTGTTTTTAAACTACTTCAAGTTTTTCACTGGCAGCAAATAATCACATCTGTTGTCTTCTGGGCTCAAAAATGACCGCATCTGGTTTGAAAGCAATAAGTATAAAATATCCTCCATCTCTGTGTTTCAAGGTTTTATACAACTTTATTCCAACTCATTACCTGACATCACATACTGCCCATGTTTTTATCTCATAGTTCCCCGGTTTATTTGGGATGTTCTGTTGGAATGGACAGAGTCCTCTGAAGTGGACTTGGTGCTCATACAGCCATATCAGTACCAGGATCTTACATCAGCAGCAGGAGAAACACCCACTTGTTCCATACACCTCCAATGGGAGCATGTTTGTGTCATGAACGACGATCATTTATTGTGTCTTTATCAAGAAATTATATTTTTGCGATTCTGTGATTAATCGTGTGTCAGTCACGGTAGCATGAAAACTGCCCTAAAAGACTCTGGATGTCATAAACTGGCCGTAGCGACTTTACTGGATGCACGGCAGTAAGAATCAACATACCCACATATGCCTACAGCTGCATTTGATCCATTTTTCTTCCTCTCTTGTTGTCCCTCCTTGTTTGTCATTGGGTTGGCTGTAAAGCAGGTCATCTACTAATTGTATGGTTGTTGGTTCAATCTCTGTGTGCTCTAGTCTGGAGTTCTTACCAAGGTGTCCTTGGGCAAGTTACTGAACCCCAACTTGGTCTCTGATGCATCCATTGGCATGTGAAAGTTAAAAAGCAGAATACATGGTGTATAATGCTTTCAGTGCTCGCATAGAAAAGCAATCTAAGGATTTTATGTAATCAGTATGGGACCTGGCATATGTGCCGTGGTAGACTGTCTTTCTCTGTGACGCACGAGAGAGTCCTGCATCGTCTGTCACTGGGAAGGATAGAAGACCAGATCAGTGTTTCCTCACATTACTGCAAATATTCCTCTGTCTCAGCTGACTCCTCGTTCTTGCTTGATCTTCATCATAATTGAAATAGAAGATGTGTAGGCCTCTGACACATCTTCTATTTCACTTTCACATTCTGAAAATTCAAGAAACTTCAAGAAGCCCAGTCACTTTCTTTCCAAACTCCTTAGACTACCATGTCCTGGATGCACGAGAACCTATTTGAACATAGTTCAGATTCTTCATCACTTTCCTTCACTTCATAGCCTTCTTCCACTTCTGCAGGTGGGTGATGTGATTTTTCAGAGAAAAGGTAGCATTTGATCTAAATATTGGCAATATTTTCTTTATCTTCTAACCCTGGATCTTCCTGAACATTGATTATTCCTCCTCATTATACTAGAGGACAATATATGCATTGCTCTACTGGTCATTCCTTTCCACAACATGGTAAAAAAAATTTATCCCACAAGCCTTCAGTGCAATGGAGGCTTGTGAGATCATTTCTGTGTATGTATTATTGTAGAGTCTACCTTACAATATGAAGCACCTTGATGCGACTGTTGTTGTGATTTGGTGCTGTATAATTAAAATTGAATTAAATGTAGAGCACCTGCCTCCTCATTGTGCTTCCTGTTTTGTTGTTGTTGTTATGAGCATTGCATGACCCCACACATCAGTGATCCAAGATGTTTGAAAGCAGTATGGTATGAAAATATGGCCCTTTGCAACACTTTGTACTTTGGGCCGTTTTTGACCCCCAAGGACAACAGGTGTTACAAAATCCAATAAAACCCCCATAAATAAATCAAATTACTTATTCCAACTTATTCCAATCATGCATAGCATAGTACTGAATAACTTCACTTATTTTCAGACCATTTAATGAATAAAAAACACATTTTTGATAGCAAAAGATTTCTTTTTGGGACAAAAATGACCCCAGGAGAACACAAAGGTTAAATTCATTTGTTTTCACTTACTTATTGTTTTAGCATCAATAGTAGGAGTAAAATGTCATTGCTATAAAATTTTGTCACTCACATCAACCAGGCAGGACAATCCAGCCACAAAAGCTGTGAGGTAGAAGAAGAACCTCCAACTGAAAGACAGCGACTGAGATGAGAAACTCTGGCCATTTAAAAAAAGCACTTTAAAAATGTAGCCAGCCAAAGCTTTGGACAGTGTCAGAGTTCTTACGAGCTTTTCCAGGATCGGTCATTGTGGAGGGTGGTGGAGGATCTTCTATTGAAGGAACTCATCAGTAACTGGACAATGGCGGAGGTGTGGAGGGGAAATACTTACGCAGCTTCACCAAACTTCTTGGTTTTAGACGGCTTGTCTTGGCTCCTGCGACGCTTGAACCACGTCTCTATTTGTCTCTGCGTTTTGCGGCACGACAGCATCAAGCCTTCCATTTCACTCTGAAACAAAAACCAGCACAGAATGAGTTGAGGTGGAGCAAGCGAAGCTCGAATGCAACGTGTTCGTATTGTTCTTTTAAAACGTACTTTAAGAAGTTTGTAGTGCAGTAAAAGTAAGTGCGACGTGCAGGCTTCGATTTATTTCTCCTGTTCAAACCCATTCGAACATATTTGACATCATTTTTGAGTATATTTATTTTATTATTTCTTATTAATGTTTACATATGTAGCATTCATTTCATTGTTTAGTGAAATTTGTTTAAATAATCTTGATCACATGTTCATTTTGCTTTCCAAAAACAAAATAAACTTTGTATATGTATGTAAACAGTATTTTTTAAAAGTTATAACCTGTTACTATATTGTACATAACAAAGTTATAAAAAATAATGTGATATTTACATATCATTCTTTATATGCCTACAGTGGAAATAATGGCAGAAAGAAGCATAGTTTTAAATAGCTCTATATAGCATTATTAACATGTTGACCTTCAAATCAATCTACAGGGGTCAGAGGTCAAATGTGACCTGATATTTCAAGTCTTTGTCTATGTGTTAAAAGAACACACCACACTTGTAAGAATCATAGTTTCTAAGTTATGAGGCTTTTTGTCAGTTTTCAGCCAATAAGTCATTAAGCTGACCCTCCATATTTTTCAGTCTTTAGAGCAAAAGCAAATGTCTGCTGGACTCATTTCTATTTTATCCAAAAGTCGATGGAGAACAAACAGTGTGCACGACTCCACATGTGAGGTGGGTTTCCCACTCCAGGCTTGGTTTTCCAGTGTAACTATCCTACCACTCGTGTTTTCCGCTCTGATCCCAATGGCAACTAACAGGAGGAAGTAAAAGGTATGAATGAATATTCCAGCAGCTTGAAAACCCATAAACTCAGAGGGGCAAAACAAGGAAACTATTTGCCATTTATTGAGGTTTATACAATAAACTAGCTGGTAGCTGGTTGAGGTAGAGCTAGTTTTGACTGCTTGGGGTTTTAGTCAAGTAGTTTCCAACAGAGTAGCCAGAAGCCTGTGAAAGGTCACAAGATGACCTTGTGGGGTTGTGTGTTTAATGCTGTGGGGGAAAGGGAAAACAAAGTGCCTTTACACACAAATTTAACTTTCAAATGAAAACACTCTGGAAAACACGCCAGTTTAATCATTTGAAAAACACCTGACTTTAAAAAAATACAAATTCAAAGACTAAGCCACGTGTTTGCATGCGTGCAGGGGCCTGCTCAGGCTCACCTGTGTCGGCTCTCTCCTGTTCTGGATGTAAAACGACTCCAGATTCGGCGATGGTGCAGCGGTCACTTGAAATCTATTCTTCACCCCAAGACACCTGGCCATGGGTGGGGCAACAAACCTGAGGGCAGAGAGAACAAAAGAGGACAGGGGATACTCGGGGTAGCAGTCACTGTTTAGCTGTAAATAGAGCGCTGGGTGACCAGCGTGTGACTGCACTTACATATGAATGCATTGTATTACCACTCACTTAGCAACACAACAGTTAAAAAACATTAGGTTAAAGCATTGTTACAAACCTGCAAACAAGGTTGCTTTTATTAGTTAATCATAGCCATGCATGATTTTTTTCCACTCCAGGAACATGAGATCATTTGACAATCACATGACATCTTAAGTATGATTAACAAGCAATTTGAGTCTCTTGACGCGTCTTCTGCTTGTTTGCTCACAGCTAATATGTGAAATTACCTTCATTTGGGTTTGAACATCTCTAATTTTCTCCCTCATTTCATTTCTGTTTATCTTCCTCTCTAGTTTCCAGAGTCTTTCTCCCCCCATGCTAACAATGCCAGCTCCACTCACCAAAAACACAAAAACACCTGCTCACTGTCCCACAGCTCGGATCCTCTTACAAAGTCCTCTCTATTGATACTGTGGATGGCTATAGGCAGCAAATGCGGTGCGACTACTTTTTTCCCCAGTGGTGACAACGACCTCATATGATTGCTGTATTTTCGAAAAGACTTGTAAGTGCTGTTTCAGCTTCAGTGGAGTGAAATGTTTGTGTGCTCTGCTGCAGACCCTTCACTATCTCCAACACTCACTCACCCATTTCAAAACAAAGAAGGCTTGTGTGCTACCTTTCAAACATGTAGCGGAGGGCTACGAAGCCGAGGGCGAGGGGCAGAGCGATGAGAAGGTCCAGGGGTCTGGGGCGGTTGGAGTCCCCCATTTGCTCCATGTCTCTCCAGGTCACACCAGGAGGAAGCCAGTAGTCCTCCTTCCATAAATCAGGCAGCATCTCCATTTTTTTTCTGATGCACAGGTGAAGAAGAATAAGAGAACATGGTGGACAGAACAAAATAAGAATAGATTCGATTTACTGTCATTTAAAGGTATATAACTCAAACTGTGAAATTAAGTTTGGCATCTAATCTGAAGGGCAAATAATATACAATATACAACACACACATAGACACAAATGCACAAACAAATTATAATATGTACAGTACACATTAGAGGTTTCCACACAGTTAAGCTTGAGCGCAAACAAACATGAATTCATCCAGGTATAACAGCAGGTGAGGTGTCACGTGAGAGAGACAGCAGCTACAACAAGAAGAGCACTATGTTGGTGCATCCTAAGCATCCTATGATCCTACATCTGTCACCTCAACTACAATATGTTATCAAAAATCAACAATAATAATAATACTAACTCTTAAATAAATAAAAATGTCCCACAATAAGAAAATTCCTGTCCTACAAGATCAGAATTAATGATCCTAAGAACCATAAAGCACGGGTCAGGTGAATAACGATCTCTTTTAAACAAAGTGCAGAGAAATAGCCGACTGCACTTCAGTTGGTTGTTTCCATGGATAAACGCAGTAAGCTGCAATGAGACCGCCGAAAGAAACGGGATCCAGAGCAGAAACCTACCGACCAGGACCTCCGTGTGAATTACAAACCGAATTAATGAGGCAGAAATCTGAAAGAAAATCCAGCTTAAACCGAGATTTCAGGCTGAGCCCTGCGTGGCTGACGATGCGCCGTGGTGCTCCTGTGTCCTGAAGACGACAGCAGATCCGAGCCGCTCGGTCATCATCGATCTGCAACGGTTGTTAAGTCAGACGGGGTTTAAAAAAAAAATGACTCGGGAAAGGAAGCTGTGGGACAACCTTCAAAAGTAAAAGCCCTCGGAAGAGTATGTTGTAGCTTTTAGTAGTTTATTTACTTCGTTTTAGTTTCCCCCCGATAAATCTATATAAATATAGAGTAAATAAAGAAATATCACTTCCTTCTCTCTCTTTAAGTCCAAACTGAAAACTTACTTGTTCAAAATAGCTTATCCCACGTAACCTCTTCACTCTACTATTTTACATTTGTTTTATGTCTTATGCTTTTATGATTATATAAACTGTTTGCTTTTATGTAGCTTTTATTATTCTGCTGTCTACAGTGTCTTGAGTGTTTTGAAAGACGCTTTCAAATAAAATGTATTATTATTAATATTATTATTATTTATTTTAAATATCATTTTTAATTAATGTAAGCATATTTTATTAACACCTCATGCTTTTTGACCTGTATACAGCCAAATACAGTCAGGTCGTGGTAGGTTCAAAAATGTAGCAGTGAACCTTTATTGTGAAGACTTCCGGTCTGCTCTGTCTGTCTGAATGATTGATAGCTGTGGGGGGACTGACGCACCAGGGGCGTCTCCGGCTCAGGGGGAATGATTCACAGTGTGAAGTGGGCTCTGTGGTTACCTTTCAGGTTATAGTGGGTGGGCAGAGTATTGCTGAATGCTTGCTACAATTTAAGCAGAAGGATAAGTGGTTAATAGCTGGGAAAGCAGGGATAGGCCTATTTTCAGTGTGCATGGTCTTTAACATATCAGGCCTTATAGTTGTTAACCTGTCATGATGTTCCACTATATAACCATTATATGAATAACACAAACTGGGGCAACCATGGCACAAAAGCTGTGATCTATTCCATCTCATTACACTTTGTTTTACTGTAAAAACTGTTTGATTAAATCCTTGATTGAATATCATGGATGGGAAACATGCCTGATTACATTTCCCTCTACTCCTTAGTAGATTATTCTCATGGCAGACTTCTCCCGGGTCACCAGCTCTCTCTGGGAAAGCAGCTCCAGAAACCCATAGCAACGAGCTTCGAAGGTAAGCACACCTCTCTGCACAGGCTGGCAGGCAAACCTTTTGAACTTTTACCCTTAAGAAAACTCAGGACAACTTTAAATGGTTCACTTCTTCCAAAGCCACACTGTGGTCCTCCTCACACTGTCCTCTTCCACATTCAAGCACTGCAGACAACACTCCTCATGTCCCAAGATTAGCAGATAACATGAGCACTGTTATGCAAATGTGCCGATCTTTATTGCCAAACAGCTCAGCCGGGGAGCTGTTTGGCAATAAGCTTGTGCATGACACACTAGAATTGTGTGCGTCACGCCTCAGGCATATAGGTGCAATATTCGGTCACATACAGGTAAAAGGTGTTTAAATGACTTGTGTTCGGGCAGTAAGGGGAGAGTTTGTGTACATTATGCAGCAGACAAATTACTATGATTTGCATGTGGCTGGGTGTGGGCTGTCCTTCACTGAAGTGTATGAGTGTATGTATAACACCAGTGTACTTGTGTTACTCGTGTTAATGCAATATTAGTAATATCTCTTTGTGGAGCTGCACTCCAAAGACTTAATTCCCCCTTTTTAGGAGTTCAAATATTTCCATTATGTAAATATTTAAAACTTAAGCTTTAGGTGTCAACTGTCAAATAAAGAAATGAATGTAAATTAGTGGGAATCCTGGTACGCGCAGGTGTGTTTTTCTGTGTATTTCATGTTTGCATATTCAGGAAAGTTTGATCTGATCTGCATTTAGTTGGTATGTTCTTGAGCTGGAAAAAGGGACAGCTGTTAAAAGGTCAGACGTGAAATATATTAAAATGAGAGTCAGTCATATCACCTGAGCCAGATTTGAGGCAATGTTTTGTGTGTGTGATCCAGACGTATTTGCATGTTTGTGTGCATGTGCACATGTGTTTTTCTGCAGACAGTCTGTGGGAGGGTGAAGGGAACTGAATGCCTTTTTTGTGTTGGCAAGGAAGTAAATTGTCAGAACTCAGTGAAGCAAAATCTGTCGAGCTCAGTCCGACACTAATGAGGTCGGGGTTGTTATACAGTGTTTCCAACCATCTGTTGGACTGCACTGGACTGTTTTGGTCAGGTTAGAGAAGTCTGACTGCACTCTTTGTGCTAAATCTCTAACAAGTTCCCCACTGAGTAATTAAGGCAGCTATATTGACTAATAAATTGCTGTGAGCAGTTCAGTTCAGGGAGATTCCAGCTGTACATCTCAGCTCTGTTCTCTGGATTTGGCTCAGTGGTACTTTGAACTAAAAGCTAAAAGCACTGGACGAGATCATATATGCAGTAGCATCTTAGTTTAATATGTTTCCAATGTTTCCAACTTTTTCACTCTCCAAAAGACATGGGACCAAATTTTATGACGACTCCAGCAGTTCCCATTGTTGTATTGTAGGTTCTTCACCTTACAATATAAAGTGCTCTGAGGTGATGGCTGCCGATGAATTGAACTGTCATAGAACAAGAGGCGAGGTAGACCCTTGACAGGTCACCAGTTAACCTAACATGCTGGGAGGAAGCCAGAGTGCCCAGAGAGGACATACAAACTCCACAGCAAAAGGCCCCAGCTATCCTATAGTTTCAAACCCAGGACCTTGTCGCTGTGATGCAACAGTGCTAACCAGCACTCCACTGTGCCTCCCTGGGGATCACAGTAGTCATTAGGATTAATCCTCTAGACACCCTGGTTGTCAGCAGTTCATCTAATGCTCACTCAAAGTGGTGGACCAGAGGCAGACAAACCCTAGATTAGTGCTGCTTTTTTATCTATACAGTACTATACAGATTTTCTATATTCTTTGAAGAGAGCACGGGCAAAATGAAGTCCACAGAGAGAGTCTATAATTTATCCTTCTGAATAAAGGATTGTAGATGACCATGTGGTGTTTCTGAAAGTTACACGTTTCTTATTTTCCATTTTATCCAAAGTGTGTGTGTGTGTGTTTGTTTGTGTGCTTCCTTGGTGCTGCAAAGCTGTTTGAACATAGATTGTTGTTCTCCAAGTAACCAGGAGAGGTCAGAAACTGAAGCAGAAAATCTGACAGGAAGGGGAAAGTTGGAAGTAAAAGGAAACCTCTGGGAAATTAATGCCATTGCCTTCAGGAAATACTTTTAAAAGTGATTCCACCTCAACTGAAATGGAGTCTTTTTAATCCATGGGAAGGAATACTACTAATTTTCATCACAAGTCCAGCCGTCTCCCTGTAACCGAATCACACACTGAATGTCCTAAAACTCTTTGTTATAGCCACAATACAAGAAGGCGGTTTATTTTAAATTTTGTACACATTACATGATCAGTTTCTAGCTGTTGCATAAGAAGAACATGACATATAAAGATATGCACATGTGTATTAGACTGGTTGTTAATTATGTTAGCAGGATGGAGAGCTGTATTAGACATGTGAGCATACAGTGTTTCTACTGAGTGATGATGTCATTTTGATCATTTCAAAGTAAGAGTTTTAAACTGAACTACATCTCCTGTCATACATGTCAGAGCTACGTTACTGTGCAAGCAGATCAAAAGTGGTTTGTTTAGAAACTTAGAAAGAACGCCACTGCAAAAACATTTCATTTGGAGGTTCATCTGGTACGATTAGGTTCCACCCTTGTGAATTTACTCTGTGTATCTCTTTGCAAGCCCCTAACTGATTATTCGATTGATGTCTCTCGCACTAAATCTTCCTGCTATCAATTTTAGCACAGCAACAAGGACAGCCTTTGCACAGGAAAGGTTCATGTGTATGAGTTAGTAGCTGACATGGATTTGTGTGCATGTAGTTAAGTGCAGTTTGCAGATCTGTAAATGAATTAGTGTTTCTAAAAGCAGGGCAAGACGAAAGCTTTCATTTCATTTTAAAAAATGAATTCCACTTTCATTCTTTCTTCTTCTTTTTTTAACGAGCGAGTGTGCACGTCCAGTAAGTTTGATCACAAACAGCAGTTTTATATTTCATTAAACAGTCTTTAATCATTATGGAAACAGAAAAATCAGTGAAATATCAATACTAGCCGTTATTTATAAAGTCTTTCAGAGCTACGTTTCAAAGGGCTTTACAGTATAACACGGACAGAAACAATATAAAACAAGTGGCCAAAGGAGCAGTATTAGTATGAAATAGATCTATTTTTACAGGTACTGTTGAACAGATTTGGCTGAGGTTTCACTGGACGGGGCCTAAAGGCAAAAAGGATTAGCGGGAGGACATTGGTGCACTTGCATTTCATAATCAGAACTTTATATGACACACATTCAGTCAGAGCTGTGAGCCTCATAAGCTTTTTAAAGGGATGGTGACGTGAAACAGCAAAACCCCGAAGAAAATTTGTAGCTTTTATAGACATTGAATTTAGGACAAAGTGAATTTGAAAAGAAAAAGATATAAATAGAAGCTAAAGCTCAATTTCAGAAGGAAATCTAAATTACATCTTTAAAAACAGGTGCTTTGGTTAATTGGTCAAGAACTTTACCTGAGGGTCATCAGAGTGGTGGCACAAATGCCACCAAATATCCAGCATGAGTCAAAGCTGATTTAGAAAAAATCAAGTTTACAGTTTCAAGCAAACTCAGACCTTCTTTCCTGATCTTTTCAATTAAACTAATCCAGCATTTTACCTAATAATCATAGAAAGCATATGCTCCTTTTTTCTAAAGGTCTTGCAAGTGAGTGCAGTTGTGTCTAAATGATTTCCATGTCTATCCTAAACTCATTTAGTTTCTCTCTTATTTGATCAGGACATCTCCTGCGGAGATCTGCTTTCTGGAATTTGTAAAAGAAAAAAAAACATTATAGAATTATAAAATGACATGATGAGCACGAGTCATGAAGAAATGCGGAGATATGGATCCTTCTCTTCCTGCAGCGTCTGTCACTGAAAGCACTGTACATAACACACTCGGATAATACATTAATGTCTGTAAAGTAAAATGGAAACAGGGATTCTGGTGTTTCTGCTTGTTCTCTCTGCTGTGCTGCATTTTGCCCTCATACAGTTTCTGTTCAGTGCTTTCATATTGTTATGCAATAAGGACTGAGAGCTTCCTTTTACACCAGGAACCGAGCTTTTCACTGGATATTTCTCTCATCCCTAGCCGCTTCCGCTGTTACACAATGGCGTAATCAAACTGTGCTCTGTCGAGACCTTCCTTGTGGTCCGTCCACGATGACGATGGCATGCTGCTGTAAGGATCTAAAATGATGCGGACACAACGAACCACGAGGAAGAGCAGCAGCAGCACGAGGAGGCCAACAAAGCACAGGGCTGATCCTTGTTCTGGGTGACCCGGCACGGGCTGCAGCACGGTGGGGCCCCGGGGATACCCGGGCGGAGCTGGAGAAGAAACATCATAGTCCATGAGCCAGTAGTTTGTGTTGCTCATCTCGGAAGTGAGGGAATGTTTTTGGAGATTGAAATCGCTTAACTAAATGACTGTTTCTTTGCAGTCAGAAGCTCTGAGGAGTGGCACTGCTCCACATGGTCGTCTTTGTTAATGTTCGTAGTTTCTAAACATGGAGGAAGCTCACGAAGTGAAATCTGGCAGCTATCAGCTGGCTGAGCGCAAATGCAGCGTTTTCCACAAGCCGCAGGGCAACAGAAATAACACAGCACAAATTAGCAGTGCAAATTAATCAGTCCTCTGGTAAATGGTGTGGCAAGCTGGGGCATGCTCAGCATGGTCAAATTAGACTGAACTGGCTGGTGTTCGCATGATCCCTATATAGCACTCATTTCTTCTACACACACTCATTTGTTCTCAAGAGATCTAAACAATACAAAAGTAGAGGTCCCTGATTTATTTATTCAGTGTAATCCTCCGTTATTTGTCAATATTTTAACCGTCATCCAATAGCAGCTCTCTGGAGGCCTTTATTGTAATTACAAAGTGAGTATAAATCTCAGCTGAGTGACTGAAGATGTCCCATGATCAATCAAAGTGCCTGCCGGCTGGAAATGATGTGTGTCGTGCTGCTTCACAGAATTCTTTTGCATTCAAATTGTTTTGACTGTGTCGGCCTGGTTACTGAGCAAAGCTTGTATTTTTGTGTCTATTTCTTCATCTGGAGTCACGAGGAGCTTTTTCATTTGGGGTTTCAGTCATCAGGATACCTAAAAGGAAAAAAGAAGCAATAAAACCTCAGTAAATTTCCAGTATGCACTTCCTGGATGTAGAGAAAACCCACTGATTCAGGATTCGACCAGGGTTAAAATTTATTTGTTTGTTTCTGGGCACCAAGTGAATATTTTGGGGTTTTCCTGCAAGCACAAAAAAAAATTGTGTGAGAAAAACAATCTCTCCTGAATTCAGATATAGCTTAGTAGAAGATAAATAAATCAGGCAATGAGGGGAAAGAAAAAGAAATATGGAGAAAACCCTTAGGGAGTTGCTGCACTCTTGCATGGATACACCCTGCACAGCTTCTTTAATGGAGAGACATTTTCCTGCGATAGGTGAATTCCCCCGTCAGCAGATTCTATTCCAGGAGGTTTCCTCTTCCTCCTTAAGACCCTGCAGATCCTCACAAAGACACGCTGATAGCACTCTTGCTCACCCAATGATGGGACTTAAGGGCATAGTGAAGGTTTAATAGGGGACCTTTGGACACAATGAAAGAAAGTGCCTGCCTCAGTATCAATTATCAAATGGCCTGTGGTTGCATCAGGTCTGGACAGCATGGAATAGCCATGTGTAGAAGAAGAAGAAAAGAGGCTAAATAGGCAGGACGGGCTCGGCAGTCAATAGAGCAGACATAAAGTTTACACGGCAGGACAGAAATCACTTTGAAAAAAGGCTGATAATGAAAACAGGGATAGCAGTTTCTCACCGTTTCCATTTTTTTAAGGATTCGATTGATTTTTAGCAGCTGTCTGTAAACACAAAAGAAGATTAACTGGATTTAAAAGTTAAAGATTTGCTTTCTCTTAAATCCTTTTGAGCAGTTGCCCTGACAAAATACACTTTAACCAGTAGTTATGCAACACAACCAAAGTTATGGCTCTCTGGAGCTCAGCTTTACCAGTTTCCTAAATGCATGAAGTAGGAATCACTCTGCACTTTGCATCCTTTCCCCACCTTTATTTAAATCAAGGCGTGAGACAAAGCACTGATTATCATATATGTGGGTCTGTTGCAGGTCTGGGGTTTCAAAGAGGTGACCAGAGAAGTCATGTTTTATGTTTTTAGGTCATTCCACAGCTCTGCAGATTAGCCAAGGTCATAATGACAAACAAACAGCAACAGATCCAAGAGCACAGGTGAAAATTCATTTTCCCTGAGAATCAAAGCAAACACAAAAGCTTTAAAGAATATAAAAGAATAAGCCACATCAATTTCATAGATCACTGATCTTCATAGCGAGACCTGCTTTGGTTCCTAAACAGCACATAAATCACACTTTATTGCCTGACCGTCTGATTTACGCAAAACAGCGAAATGAAAGCCTGGTGTGGACAATTCAGGGCTCCAGATTTGTAATAAAATCTGAAGCCTGTTTTTTTTTTTTTTTAAGCAATAAAGCAAAAAAAAAAAAAAAGAGATTGATGAAAGCACTAAGCAGCTGTGCCAGTGAAATCTGACGACACACTGAGTGACATATGGCATTCCTCGTGCCTTTAATACCTGTAATACCTCCAATTTAGGGCTCTGGATTATGACAGCAGCTTTGAAAATGTCAAGGACCTCTACAAATGAAACGGATATTGTCTGAAAACTAAAGTAAATCCTTAAAGTTGGACTGTCAGACTGTGAAAAGGGGATACAATCTCCACCCAGCAATGAGCACATTGCTGTTAAACTTGTGTTTGGTGTCATTAAGATGATTAAAGCCCTAAAACATCTTCATATTCGGCCTCTTATGCAATTATTTCTTTGTTCTCCATTAAAAGGTAACAATTTTTAATGGATATTAAAACACAAATTATTTAAATGAATTTAAAAATTTGCAATTTTCCCACTCTTTTATTATAAAACAGAGTGAAATTATAAGTTTTTAACTGAATTTCAGTGAAGGATTTTTTGAATGTAACTTCTTTTAAAACACGCTGTAACTTTTAAACACTTCACAGATTTTCAAAATCAAAGACGTAAGATGAACATTGCAGTGGTTTAAAAAGCTCTAATTTTCCAGGATTGTTGAGAAGTGAAAGAATTAACTTCCTTCATAAATATATTTTTATATATGTTTTTGTAGAATATATGACAAGATGAAAATCGCCTGGATTATGGTTTGTATCTTTGTATCACATGTGAGGTGTTAAGGTGCCCCCTTCTTAATAGTTCCTTTAAAACATTATTGATAGAAGTAGCACAGAGAGGATTGAACATGTTTTAAAGGGTGTCATAAAGTTACACAAGAACTCACAAATCACACCTCCTACTGTTTCAGACAGCTCACAGACGTTGCCATTTAAAAAGTTAGGCATGCAGGACCACAATAACTCCTACAAACAAAAGTTTAACGAAGCAAGCACAGTCACCGTTGTTATGAAACACAAACTGGAGGACGGTCAGAAGAGATTAGAACTTACCTTGAGGTGAGGACTGTGTAATAATAATGATGGTGATGATGATGATGATGATGCAGCAGTAGCCCTTCAGCACCTTGGACAGCTCTGTGCTCACTCACGCTGCACGCACAGATTCAAGACTGAACTCTGCTTTCTCTGAGGGCTTTAAGGTCTCTTCAGTTTCACGGATCCGCCCCACCCCCCTCCCTCTCCGCCCACCAATGACTGCCCTTGTGCCATGCACACACACACACACACACACACACACACACACACACACACACACACACACACACTGTTTTCGTTTGGATGAGTAAATCACAACATGTGGCTTTTGAATTATATAAGAGGAGTGCATGACGTGGGGACAGTCAGGGATCCTGATAGCCACACAGCCATTATGGAACAAATGCCTGTTCTGTTGTTGTTTTCCTTGAAATTTAAATGATCAAATTACCTTAATGCTCCATGCCATGCAAATAAAAGCAGCTGCACAGAGAAGACTTGTGTTAGACAGCTGACAGCAAATATTTCACTTTCATAGATTTACATTTCTTTTTTTTCTTTTTTTTAACAACTAAAAATGCACCTGAGACAAGTGCGTCTGGCTGAACCACCAACAAACACGGTGACATTTTGTTGAATATTATCCTGCGGGGAATAAGAGGAGTAAAGACAAACATAGATCCACCACTGACCACATACCTTCTGTGGATTTTGTGGGAATTTTGGTGTTTTAGCAACCTCAGAGAAACTTTTAGCTTTCTTCCACTGGGATGTCAGGAGGCTCAACTCCTGTAAATCAGGGGAAAAAAAAGTCATTTTAAGTGCAACAGCTATTCCTTGGGGTATATCTTCAATTTAAGTGCTATTATGCCCTCATTGTGTGAGTGTGCGTGTCTCCCCGTTTCTGTTTTTATGTAGCTCGCTGTACAGAACAGTTGACCAAACCTAATGATATATTTCTCAACATCACAATAAATGCTTCATATTCTGGCCTGTTCTTTTCTATTCTATTCTTTATGTCTAATATTCTGATTAAAGCTCTTATTAAACAAAACATGGGTTGTGAAGCTAGATTAGATTTCTTTTAAGTGATGTTAAGAGATCTGTGCAAATGTACAAAAACTGCAGATGAACACATTGTCTGTTTTGGACAATTAGACTATAAGTAGGGTTTGCCTCATGGATAACTGGTATTCCTTCTTTAAAAAAAATATGTTTCCTGTATGAAAATATTAGCATTGACAGAGTTTCTTTTAAATACAGGGTGTATTCATTAATACCATGAGAATCTGCTGTTTTTTTAAACCCATTCCTTTGTTATATTGTGTAAGACGGCATTTAAAGTTGATGTCAGGTTGCACTCCAGGTTTTGCTGACCTGCAAAAAATTACATGATCAAGAAGTGGAGCAAAACAAGCGGGTCTACCTGATTGTGCCTGTGGCTATAAGCTCCGAACTCACTGTGAGAAGTAATTAATTGACACAATTAAAACTCTACAAACACTGCTGCAGACTGTAGTCCATACACAGCCACATCTCCTGAGGCTGCATGGGATCTCCCAGTAGGTTTAATTAATAGTCGGTGGATTGTAACACTGCCCTGAAGGGGATCATAATCTCATAACAATGAGCAGTGCTCCAGCAGTGCACCCACTGTGGTCATAAATGGTAAGAGTCTCCAACCCACAAGATGATGAAACTCAGTGTTTATACTTTGCTACCCTTCCTATCTATACAACTCCAAATCTATTTGTTCACAATAAAACATAGAAAACATATCAAATGTTCAAATAGTCATTTTTTTACATTATATAAATATTTTTTAATTTTTTATTACAAATATTAGCTCATTTTAAATTTGATGTCAGTAACGTTTCTGGGTTTTTTTTTTAAGTTGGAACGGCGCAACAAGATCTTTTGGCCCTCAGGCGGCACTGCATTAAAAACAGACATGACTCTGTTATGAAAATCACAGCATGGGCTCAGGAACATGTCCAGAAATCACTCTCTGTAAACACACTTCAACGTGCCATCCTCAAATCCAGGTTAAAGCTCTATCATGCAAAGAAGAAGCCATATGCTAACACTAAAAACACTGCCTCTGTCTCTATGCTGGCGCTCATTTAAAATGGACCGGTCACGCAGGCAAACCAGAATGTGTAATTCCTGAGAAAGTTGAGTTTGTTTATCTGTAAAGAGTGCTTTCAGAAATATTACACATTTCTGGGATTTTCTTACATAAACATGACTCTCTCTGGATTCTGATTTCATTTACATTTTACACAGCATCCAAAGTTTCTTGGAATCGGGGCTGTACATGAAACACTGGGTCAATCGGTGTCTTAAGAAGAAAACACAGAAGCCACTGGTACAGAATACGTTTAGCAGTTAGTCTGGGAATGGGTTGGACCCAACTCAATTTGAGGTCAAACCGTATAAACGCCCTCAATAAAATAAACCTAAACCAAAAAACTGAAATTGTTTAGCCATTGTTAGGGCAATGCCTGAAGGGCTGCCTGCATTATGAAAACGCTGTTATAACGTAGACTAGATTACAGCTTGATGTATGCATGGTAGTGTGTCACCAAGACGATGTTAAAAGAAAGCTCTGCTCTGCCTCCATGACCCTTTTCCCTTCTGAGGTGATTGTGTTGTTGCATTTAATCCCATTCACTTGAGCGCAGTAAGTGTGTTGTTGCTTGGAGGGACTTTTCCCAGTAAGATACTCTCAGTATAGTGAGGGCTTTACTCTTCACTCATGCTCCACATTGACAGAAAGTGCATGTCATACAGTTAAATCCAAGTATTTGGAGAATGACACAGTTTTTCCAATTTTGCCTCTGTAGACCAACACCGTGGATTTTAAGTCAAACAATCGAGCTGTGACTGAAGTGTAGACTTTCAGCTTTAACTCATGGGGCTCAACAAAAGTACTTCACACAGTCTATTTTCAGAGGCTCAAACGTATGAGGGCAATAAGCAGTTTCATGACCAGGTGTGTCCTTTCCCCTTCTTACTGATGAATCTGACGGGTGAAAGATCTGGGTCGTTTTCCAAGAGTTTAACTTAGAAAATGACCCAGATCTGTCAATATGAGGCCCAAAGGTGATGCAAGCTAAGGAAGCCAAAATAAACCTCAGAGAGAGCAAGGAGTGGAGTAAGAGTGGCCAAATCTACAATCTGGTTCATTCTTAAAAAGATGGAATAAACTGCAACACAAACAGGCCTGAAAGCTCACAGGAGACGACTGAAGTGTGTGATAATGTAATTTCCATGGGTAAGAAAAACAACTTCACATCATCTGGCCAAGTTATGAACTCTCTCAAGAAGGTAGACATAGCATGGTTAAACGATGCCTCCATGAATGAAGGAATGTTGGCATGTACGGCCGCCAGAGTCACATAAACACTTCATGTGACTGCTGATAGGAGCAGCAGGATGAACTGCAACGTGTACAAGGCTATGCTCCTCAGATCCAGGCAGACTTCAGGTAATCATGGATGAAAATCAAAGTCAAAGTTAAATACTTGCTTAAAGATCCTAAACAGTTCATGGAAGATGTTTGTTTTTATTTTGCACTTCAGTCACATGTAGGTTTAAAACCCACTGTGCTGGTGTACAGAGTGTCCAGAAACGTACAAACCTAACTGTAGGAACATAATAAACCTGATAATGGCACCATACATTAATAATTCTGACGTTTCACGTATGGTTATTCGTTCCCTCATAGGCTTCAGCTGCAGTCAGACAAGCAAGGAGACTCCAAAGAACTGAAAGAGGTTAGTTGATATGAGGACATCCATACTCGTACATCACAACAGACAGCTGAGGGATCAGCCCCCGCCCGCCTGATATATTGACCCCGGGGTAGAAGCTAATCTATCAGCCCTGTATTACCAAATCTATAGGTTTATCAACCAGTGTCAATAGGCATCTATCAAATCGGGTCAGTTTTTAAAATGAGAAAGCAGACACACATAATGCGCAGACTTTAATTTACTCATTCGAGCACAAACACACAGTATTCAGATGTGCTGACTCGGGGAGAGGCTGGATGAAACAAATCATAATACAGCACTCTTTATTCTGCTGACTGACACACAGAGAGAAATAAAGGATCTGAATACATCGTGGGTCTGCTGTCATTCGCTGTAAAGCAAACTAGTCTGACTTGAACTATTAGAATTTCTCTTTATTCTGATCCAATAAAAACAGTATGTACAAGGACAGTTTTTACAGCAACACAACATGACTGAAACTGAGGTCCTGCCTGTGGCGCTTCAAACCTTGAGTGATCATTACTGCCGTTAAAGGTTTGCATAGAACAAACTCAAGATGCAAACATCACTATCTGTGAGGCAAAAAAATAAGTTTCTCCAAATCACAGAAACTTCTCCCCTGGGACATTTTGGCATTTAATGTGGGATCGTGAGAAACAGTTGTGTCTTGTTGTAATCACATTTTGACTGGTAGTGGCAGCAGAGTCCAAAACAGCACGGTTTCAGTTCAGAAAGAAAGACACATGCTCAATAAAAAAATAACGTTTAAATACGAGTCCTCTCACCTGTCGTCCTTATAAATAAAAGTGCATGTTTTATGGCGAGCGTGTTGTTTTAATCACCAGGAATGACTCCAACACAACTGTCACATGTTTCTTTCAACACTATCGCAACCATGTGATGGATTACACAACCAAGACTCATGAGAAGCAGAAGGCGAGCACGGTGTGGCCATCGGACACATCCATGACTTTCGGACATCTGCAATAAACCGCCTCGTGCGGTTTGACCTTTAATGGAAAGTGCTGTGCTTAAAGAACACACACATCCACAAACTCAGAGCGTCTTTACAGAGGAGGTACAACATGAAGCTTAAAGACATTCATTATGAACTGAATGAAGCTGTAACGTTACAGTACGATCAGAATGTGTGTAATCTTTACTTACATGAACAACGATATCTATACGTGTCAATCATCGTCATCATTTATGTCTCGCAAAGCCACGTAAATGTAAACCAAACAGCTCAGCTGAAAAATGTGCAACGATTCCTCAAACATCAAAGCTGCCTCAATGACTGGAAAAAGTAAGGTGGCCCCATTTCAGCTCACAGGCATGACGACGTTGAATATAAGCTTACACTAATAAGTAGATACGAGTCCCACTGGGGGCTTTATCACCTCGATTTCTCAATTTGATTTCAAGTCCCAGTAAACTGCAGTCTTGTCTCGGCAGGGTGGACGTCGTATGTTTTTATCCTTCTTTTACTTTTTCATTTGACCATTACTCTTATGTAAAAACCAGCAGGAGCAAAGCAGAAACCAACAAAGTGAGCACTGAAGGATCTGAAAATTTTGTTTAAATTTCTGGTCGTCAGTAGCCCTTCAAACACTGACACTGAAGAACATTAAAGGCCTTGCAGCTCTCATCCGTTCTTTCACGGTGATTTTGAGAATTCATATTTTAATATTAGGCCCTAAAAAAAAACCCATTCTTTAAAGGCCGGTTTGCTTTGACTGAGAAAAAATACTCTCTCTGTTAAACTCAGCTCAGTTGATCGCTGCTTGTTCAATGCTGTTGATGCTACACAGGAGGCAGCTGTGGTTCATCTGCTGCAAAAACTGAAGCATATTTTTATGCTTTTAACATGCACTACAGTACCCATAATGCACTAGTCTCAACATTGTGCCCAAATCCATTCACCGAGGGCACAAAAGTAAAACTGAAGCTGCTCTATTAAAGTGTCTCCTGTGCACAGATGATTCAAAGGTCCCCACCACAGTCAACAATTTCATCTTCCAGCTCCATTATTTAACCAGGATTAATGTAATTTAGGTATAAAACATCCCCCTAAAGACCAACAGATATCACAGACTGCATGTCCATTTTCCTCCACTGTCATAACAGGATTATTTACAATCTGCCCATACAGCCATCCAGTATTGATGAGCTATGCAGCTTAGATGAAACAATGCAGGCTCCTGGTGAAGATGCAGGTCCATCCACGCTGAAATTAGTTATGCAGTATATACATACTCCAGGCAATCCAAAACACTGAGCGTACCAGTACAGAAGACTGCACAGACAAACTTAACTGAATGTGTCATAAACTATCTCCAAAGCTAATTGGATCTACATGTCAGAGGGTGGTCAAATATGCACGCTTGCACATAAATCCTCTGGGTACAAATGGGGAAATGGTACTTTCTCACACAGCAGCAGGGTTTCCCTCTTCTCTCTTTGTTCAACTTAATGTATAAAGGATGTGCAGCTATTCCAGGTATGTGTTTGTATCTCAGTTTGTGTCCCCCGGATGAGCCACTGTGCTCCTGCTCCTCCTCTTAGAGGACCTGCTCCGTGCTGGAGGCAGAGATGTCCAGGAGCCTCCAGGCAGCACTGGGGTTCAGCTCCTCTTGGTCCCGACACAACGCCCACACATACATCATCCTCATCACCTTCTCCTGTTGAGGGAGGAGAAGAGAAGAAACAGTCAATTCCAAAGAGTTTTGCAGACTTCAAACTTTAAATGTAGTGAGTTAATAAATGATCTGGCTTATGATGATATATTTGAGGCTTCTAACATTGCTAACAGTTAATGTTGTTAATATTGCTGCATCAAACCCATAAATGTGAAAGACATTAAAAAAAAAACGGGCCTCTGTTATAGACCACTGATCTGATTTCAGCCTTTTAGTGTTGTTTACTTCCTTGAGGAAGCTTTGATGGTATCCATTGGATTCCCTATTCTAGCACAGTGATCGTGAGTTGACTGACCGGATCTCCTTCCACAATATCTCCTTTGGGGCTGCGAATCACCATGACAACCTGAGCCTGGAAGGTGATGATCAGCACAGGGCCCTGATCCATCATCTTACCCATCGCCAGCTGAAACACAGGGTTACAAAATGAACAGACAAATGAAAGGAGAAAGGGAAAAGCAGAAAACAGGGAAAGAGCTTTGTAATAAAAGCTGCATGATGGTTACCGAGCATCAGGGAGAGCACTTACATCTAAGTTATCGATGTCGAGTACTTTAGACTGGAAGAGAAGCCCCAGAGCTCGGGCCTGCTGGATGGGGTGGGCAAGCTGACTGTAGGTCTGAGTACAAATACACGTAACACACATCTAGCATTAAAACATGCTTCCCACATACTGTATGCCAGCTAAAATGCAATTACTGAAAAATAGGATTGTGTCTTTTTGTAGACATCACAACGTAATAAGCTCTTCTTCTTCACATATGTCCCCTGTATTATGTCAGCACCTGTAGAAACTGCTTTTGTTACCGAGTGGTGTTTAATAACTCACAGCTTCATAGCACCAGTCCTTTAATACCTCCAGCTCGCCACGGATGATCGCCTGCAGAAAGGACAAAGATACCGAATTATAGCTTTAAAAACATAAACAAATCTCACAGGTATTCTTGTGACTTTTAGACAGGATGCTCAAATTATTTTAGCAAATCCCACATCTCATATTTAACCGAGCACAGTAAACTTTAGTGAATTCATTCAAAATCAGAACATGTTGAGATCATTTTCTGCTAGTCTAAATCAAGCCTTCAACTACACTCAGTGCTCTCCTCCTGATATAATCATAAACAGCATTTTATTTCATTTTATCTTTTTTACATAACAAGCATGCAAGACTTACAGAACTGTATCATGAGCTCTTGGATCCCCTCAGTTATCTGAATGATGTATTTAGCTGCTGAACTTGGTTTAAACTCAGTAATCTAACAGCTGAACTCAAACAGAGGACAGGAAATTCATTACTGGATCCGATCAAAACTAGAGTGAAAACTCAGGCTAAATGAACCGAGACTTTCATCAAGTCTCTTCCTAACCTCCACAAAGAAAAGCATTAACGGAAACAGCGCGAGTGAAGACAGACACAGACAGAGGCTGGAGGAACCAGTTTACCTCCAGTATGTTGGGGATGATGTCTTTCTCACACTGTTTGAGGAAAGAATCTTTGTCAAAGCTGGGGTCTGCCTTCAAGATCTCTGTCAGCACCTCGGACATTTCCGTCTTAGAGAAGAGACCGCCTAGGAAACAAAGGCTAAAATCAGAAGCAGCAACAAAAATCACTCAGTACCTCAAATTAAATGTGTAACGTCGAAGCTGGTGAATTTCATCAAATATCTAGAAGATCTGTCAGTACCATGGAGCATGTAGTTAATAGTATTCCTGACTAATCAGAAGATTAATAGGTTTTGGGATAAAAAAGGATTTTTTTTTTTAAATAAGAAGAACAAGATTTGAGGTCTGGCGAGAACAATCAGATAAAAGGCTTTTACAGAAAAAAAGGAACTCCAAATTCAGGATTGAATGTGGTGGAGCATTACCTAGGAAGTCAGTGACTCTGTCAGTTAGAGCTCTGGATGCTCTGATGAGAGCATTGTCACTTTCATCATACTTCATCTTCATCTCGAAGATTCCTGAATGAAACAAAAATGGAGGTTGAACAGGTTAGACATGTCTCCACTGATTACGGCAGGTACATTCTGCACCTGTGCAAACAGCTCATGACTGCACTTCATTATTAGCTGATCATTGAATCTACAGTAAACATTCTACTGCCCCCTGCTGCCATAAAGAGAAATTACATATAAGGATATCACACAAAGCAGGAAAAACCAGACGTTCTTACTGTTAAAAACTACGTTGTTGTCCTTGAAGTCCTTCCACTGCTGGGACCACTTTGAATCCTTGTGAAGAACGACACCCATGGCCTCTCTGAGATTTTAAAATGGAGATAATTCGCCGCATCAGAGAGGTGGGTGTACAACAGCTTGTGTCATTGGACTGGTTTTGAGATCTAACATTTACTCACTCGTTGGCCTCGAACACTCTGGTGTCGTCATCTGCACTTTTAGATGAGAAATCGCTCCTCTTCCTCAGCTGAGAAGGAGCCCTGTAAGGGCCGGCGTCACCGACATCTATCTCCTTCTTCATGGATTCTACACCCTGCAGAGAGTTCGCAGTTTTTAATTATAAACATAATCAGAGTCTAAACCAAAATTTTAATGACATCCAAAAGTAAATTCAAAGTTTAAGCTGCTTCTAAAGAAACAGTTTCTAAAGAAAGCAGTAACAAAAAGCAGCTGAGGAAGGCTTTTGTAAACATTTTATAGTCCAGAACTATTTGCCAAATATGACCTGAATTAACCAACAACTGACTGGTGTCTGAAATCTGCCCTTATGTTCCTGTGACGAAAGATGTGTTAACAACTAAATGCTAATATTCCAAAATCTTCCATTTTCTCCCCTGCTGTAGTGAAAACATCTATAAAGTCTGGCAGACACCTGGATACCAACAACAACGTACAAAAGATGAAGATGAGAGGCATTAATTTGGACATCTATAGACGTCTCGTTTCGTTTTCTGACCTGTGAGATGGCCTTGAACGCGTTGGTCCGGCCCAGTTTTTCTCCTCCCTTGGATAAAGACTCAGCAGAGCCTCTGGCTGTCTTGGTGGCCTCCTCCACACCTTCCTTGATCTTCTTCCCGATGTCACTACGACTCACTTCCTCGAGACTCTTTGATCCAAATGCCACGCAAGCACACAGCAGGTTTCATTTTATTAATGATGTCCAAGTAATGTTTTTTTTAATTGGAAAGCATTTTTAACAACATTACAACTTAATGTGAACTCTTAGTGTGCGATTCCAAATTAAATTATTATATTTTCACGTTGGGGCTGTCAATCAGGTTGGCCTTACCTCCTTAACGGTCTCTGATAGAGAACCCAAGGTCTTCTTAAACACCTCTGATGTCTTCACTGTCTCTGCCTCTATCGATTTCTGATCAGAAATTTTTAAAAAAACAACATTAAAATTCTGGAAAACTAATTAAATATAATAAGCTTGATGATGTTTATCTTTATATATAATATAAATCAAACCAGCTAATGTTCTTACATATTTTCTGCGGGCCTGCTGAAGGGCGTCGGACTCCTCGAGCCTTTTGGCCTCTTCTCTGAACTTCTTTATGTTTTCCTTCATCTCCTGATTCCTACTGAACTCCTGACGAAGGTTATCAACAAACTCTCCCAGAAAACCTTTCCGTCCTGAGGCATATCGCACCTGATGACAAACACAGAGAAGGACTTTAGCTGGACAAACACGTGCACCAATAGAGTGAACAGATTAAGCACATGCTGCGACTGGAACAGTGAAAAAAAGAGAAGAAGAAGAAACAGAACCTATGCACTGCTTTTCATAAAACCTTAAACTAAAAAAGGGCATAAAGATAAGTAATCCCAGGACTTTAAGTTAAAAGAACTGTTTAAATTAACAGGCACAACTCTACATTAGCAGTGATTTAATAAATGAGTATCTTGAGGGTGAAATGGGAGGTGTTGTTGGGTACCTGCACAGCTGCACCTGGGCTCCTCTGCAACCTGTAATGATCTCCCCTCCACACTGAGGAGACCAGAGTCCGGGAGCTGAGAGCCAAGGCATTTCTGCCAATCAGCTGCAACAGACACACAGAATCAGTCAGTCATGGTTAGCTGGGAGGTAAACCGGCACGTAATACCATACTTCTAAAATATATCTCTTCATTTGGTGAAGCTCTAACATGTTCCATGAGTGTGCTTAAAACCTGGTGACTGTGACTAATGCAGCACATCATCATCCTGTCAATAAATAAATAAATGTCTTCTGCCCTAAGTGGGATATTGTCATCCTGACCAGGACAAAATCACAGGACAAATTCAAAATTCATGATCCAGTCTTAATAGATTTCCCGTCTAATTGCTAATATCTGTCCTTTATTTGATAACTTATTTTGATGGTTGTACATTTAAACATGAGAAATTTGGTGAAACATGCTGTGGCAGCAATGATCTGTTTTGGTGCGTTTTATTCTCTGCCTATAACAATGGCATACACACGGTATTACAATTTTCGACCGTTTCTAAAAACGACGAACGCACCATATTCGCTGTCTGTGTAAAATGAAGCGTGATCAAGTTATTTATATTGAAAGGATAGTTCGGTTATTTGTCAGGAGACAGAAGCTAAAACAAGTGGTCACCGCTGCTCTAATTAAAACTGTAACAGCTTTCGTGGTTTTATAGCAGCGAGGTCACTGATCATATTTGCTCTAGTACCTGACTGCACGCAGGCTTCTAAAAGTCGCATTTTAAATGAAATGTGCCACTCAAGCACAGACACACAGAGTCAAAACCTGAGTCAATACAATGGGATGATTTTAAGACCCCGGGAATTAAATAACATTAGTAAACCTCTGCCGTGCGTCTGATGAAACAAGGCCCTTTCTAACGGACATCTCGCGTTCAATTTGCGTAAAACACACTCTAAAGCGCGTTCACGTCACGGGCATAAAGAGACTGATGGCGAAGCCTTGCGAGTTTATTCCCTTAACCAGAGAGTGGGCCCGAGGCTCGGCGACTGCAACGAAGGACGTGAATCTCACTAACCTCGTAGCACCGACATACGGAGGCTGCCATCTTGATCTTGTAATGCGCGGAGAAGCACGTGCGTTCCTGCTGCGGCAGCTGACGCTGTGCTCGACGAATTGGAGCAGAGTTGGTGGGCGGGGAGCGGGGCGGGGCCAAGTGTCAGAAGGACATTAAAGGGAAAGCCACTCAAAAAAAATTCCCCCCCAACTATTAATTATGTCTTTAGAGGAAAATCAAATAATTTGCGTTTTTTTAAAGATACATTTTACTGGTAGTTAAAACTAAAAATATTTGCCACGGACTCATAGGGTCTAAATGGGTTTAATGCGAAAGCACACCAATGTATGCGTCGTGTAATCACCACTGAAGAATATGTGCAGATGTCTATAAAAATATCTAAAGACACAGAACATAACAATAATAAACAATTACATAAAAGAAACACTTTATTTAAAAAATACACACCTTATCACACTTCTCTTTTATGCAAATGGGATATCATATTATCTACAATATCTATTTTATCTACATTGACTTTTAGGTAATTTTATGTAAATGCACAGTCCCCAATTTCTCACTTTTTTCTCTCTCTATGCAGCATAACGTTTTCTAAAATTTAGCTTTCGAATCTCCTAAAATGTTTCAGTAGCCAGTAATGTATTGTTGGTCTTAATTATATTATTGTGTGCTGTGAATAGTACCCCTGTTTTGCACACACACTCTCACACGCGCCACATAATGTTAGCATAATGTCTAAAGATAATTTAAGTGCCTTGACCTTGTTATTCATTCAGAATTAAACACTCCTCTGAATGTGGGGACCAGATGAATGGTAGATATCTGCTGGCATACCAGTAAAGCTCGCCCCCCGGAGGAAACTATGCGAACTGCAGGGACTCCTCCCCTCCCTCTGCAGAGTTGGGAGCTCTCCCCTTCTGCGGTCAGCTCGCCTTGACAGCCAACACTGGCGCAGAGTCTGAGTACAAACCTTTACCATATTTTTCTGGCATATAGCGAAAATTCATACCCATACTTTCCACACATCCTCTTCCGGAGACAAGCGCTGCAGCGGCCTCGTCTAGAATGGGGAACCGAGACGATGAATACGATTTCTTGTTCAAAGGTAAAAAAAAAAAAAAAAAAAAAGAAAGAAAAAGAAAAAGAAAGAAAGAAAGAAAAGAAAAAGAAAAGAAAGAAAAAAGATGACTGCATTCCCCTTTACACAGGCTCACATCGACTAAGCAGAGCTTTATGAATGCTTTATGTCTTACTGTGTCTGTGCTGTGAGCAGCTGTGTGCATTTTTTTAAAGGAAACGGAGTTTTTTCTGGGAAACTGCCCGGATGATAGTCGGTTCGTGTTATTACAATATAATGCTGTCATTGTGACATTACAGCGCCCGCAGTTATATTTATAGGTAAAGGACGCAACACCCTGCGCGTGCTCAGCTTTTTAAAAATATATAAATAACCGAGCATAGCATGATTGCACGTTGGAGAATTTCCACCTTTATTGGATCATATTTAATTTTTTTCTCAATCCTGTTCATGAGGCTGATTGAAGGCCTATTAGCCTCTACCTCTTACTGATCAATACGCTTCATCGCCAGATCAGGATGGTCCTCAGACAGTCTTATTGACACTGTGAATGCAGCAGCTTAATGTCTTTTGTTGTCATGTCAGGCAGTGGGCCTGGTGGATTGTCTGAAGCGGTACCAGACTCCAGACTCGGGTCAGTGTTTATCTTCTCAGATGGATCCAGAATGCCTTCCTTTGATCGTGATATCAGCTCCTGTGGCACATTAACATCCCAGGCCTGTATAAGCCAAAAGGCCATTTAGATGTAACAAAGTATCCTCTGTGGGATGAATAGGGCATCTGCCGGAGGCGAGGGCTCTCTCTCTCTCCCTCTCTCTCTCTATGCTCCAACCATCTTCTGTGTACACGGCCGAAACAGGAAGGGCAAGGCGGCCTTAAACTGTCGATTCAGGTTTTGATGAAGCCTGTTATCAGCTTCCTGCAGCCCGGGGCAGCGTGATGTCGTCAGGGACAAAGTTCGGCTCTTTTTTCCGTTTGTCGAAGGACAGGGGAATAAACCGAGTAAAGCCTGGTTACCTCAGTGCTCTCAGCGGTTTATTTCATATCACAGCCCTGACTGTGTTTTACCCCGACTAACCTCTGGATTGGTGAAATGCCACAATCATTTCAAAGGTGTGATAATGAGCAGTTTATTTTGTTTAGCACATGTTTAGTATTTTCATCAGTGTAAAAAAAAAGGCTGATAGTATTGTTTAGTTTCCTGGTGGTTTTATATAGAATGTTCACGCATCATAACATCATTGTTTACAGTGGACCTCCCCTCAGGAAGTACAAGACCTGCATTCTTTTGTGTGGATGATTTTTTTTGTCTGTACACAAGCTTTGCAGTTGTTTTGTTGCTACATGTGGCAGAGAACCCAATCATATTACAGAGGCTCTAAAAAAAGAGTTACATAGAACTGCTGCACACTGCACCCTGGTACATTTATGTTTCCATCTGACCTTCATCAGATATATGAAGGCCCAAAAATGCTATTTTCGTGTTTAAATGTGTGATGAAGATAAATGAAACCGACACATTTTAAACACTATTGAGTTATAACACACTAAGCATCTTGACTTCAGCGTTTTATTCCGTCATTTCTTTTATTATTCAGAAAGGATTTTTGGCCTTACAAAAACAGAAAGCCCCAGGCTTCCACTGACACCATGATTTAGAGTCATTGCCTTATATCCATCCATCTTCTTCCACTTATCCACTTCAGGGTCACGGTGGAGCTGGAGCCTATCCCAGCTATCATAGTGTGAGAGGGAGGGTTCACCCTGGAGAGGTTGCCAATCTGTCACAGGGCCTAACACACAGAGACAGACAGCTATTCACACTCATACCTACAGAATCAGAATTAACCTCTTTGGACTATGCGAGGAAGCCAGAGTACCCAGAGAGAACTCAGACAAAGGACAACATTAAACTTGGATTTGAACCCAGGACCTTGTTTTGAGGCAAAAGTGCTAACCACCACATCGCTGTGCTGCCCATTGCTTTGTAACATTTCCTGGATTTGAGAACACGGGGCCCATCCCCTGCCTCTCCCATCCCACACTAATACAATCATCTTCTCTTTTTTCTCTTCACAGTTGTGTTAATTGGAGACTCGGGTGTGGGGAAGAGCAACCTGCTCTCTCGATTCACACGAAATGAGTTCAACCTTGAGAGCAAGAGCACCATTGGGGTGGAGTTCGCCACGCGCAGCATCCAGGTGGACGGCAAGACGATAAAGGCTCAGATCTGGGATACAGCAGGACAGGAGCGCTACAGGGCCATCACCTCAGCGTGAGTCCGATGTAGTGTTGTGCACATGCATCTGCACGTCGCCTCTGCATTGCAATCAACGAAGACACCATAAACTATACAGACAAGAAGACTTTTGTACAGCAGTAACAGAAAGATCACTATTGTTGAGAATGTGTAATTTTGTTTTTAATTAATACAAAAAAGAGTGGGGTGAAATATGTGTCTTTTTGTGGGCCAACAGGCAGCCTGGGAATTCACTCTTAACATCCATGTTGGGTGCTGTTACAGATACTACAGAGGAGCGGTGGGAGCGCTGCTAGTGTATGACATAGCCAAACACCTGACATATGAAAATGTGGAACGCTGGCTGAAGGAGCTGCGAGACCACGCCGACAACAACATCGTCATCATGCTGGTTGGCAACAAGAGTGATCTGCGCCACCTCAGAGCCGTGCCCACAGACGAAGCCCGCGCCTTTGCAGGTACTGCTGCAGAAAGGTTATTGGTACAGTGATGTTTCACTCTTGCTAAATCTGTTTTCTTTCCCATTCCCCAGAAAAGAACAATCTGTCTTTCATAGAAACTTCAGCCTTGGACTCAACAAATGTTGAAGAAGCCTTCAAAAATATCCTTACAGGTAGGTGTGCTTGTGAATGGAGGTTGAATGCCAGAGCTCCACATGTCACCAGAATATTAAAAAAAGATCAAATCACACACACAATGAGGCATGAAACCTTTGGTTGATATGCAGTAGATTCAGAGAGGATAGTTCTTTTTGGTAGCTTAACTTTTTTATTCAATTCAATTCAATTCAATTCAATTTTATTTATATAGCGCCAAATCACAACAAAAGTCGCCTCAAGGCGCTTCATAGATACAGAGAAAAACCCAACAATCACATGACCCCCTATGAGCAAGCACTTTGGCGACAGTGGGAAGGAAAAACTCCCTTTTAACAGGAAGAAACCTCCGGCAGAACCAGGCTCAGGGAGGGGCGACCATCTGCTGCGACCGGTTGGGGTGATAGAAGGAAGACCTTTATAAAGGTTTTTTTTTTTTTTAATAATAAACTATATTAGTCGGGTACTGAGTGAGGAGCTGTAAAACTACCTCCTCACATCCCACATTAGTGGTTGTAAAGGTAAATTATGCAAGCTTTTAGACTGGGAGAGAAAGCTGATGTTTTCCATTTCATCTTTTCGAAAAACAGAAATTTACCGCATCGTATCGCAGAAGCAGATTGCCGAGCGGTCTGCCCATGACGAGTCCCCGGGAAACAACGTGGTGGACATCAGCGTGCCGCCGACCACAGATGGCCAGAGAGGAAGCAAACTGCAGTGCTGTCAGAACCTGTAACCCATTGCAACGGTCCCCTCCTTACCTGGGTCAGTTATTAATTGAAATCGACAGTGTTGACATGCTTCCATCTGCTCGGGATGCAACGTTGTCTGAATCTGCACTTTTTAGAAATCAGTGGAAGCAGTTCCTTTATGCCACTAACGATCAATCTCAGAGAGAAGTGTTTGAATTGATTTCAAGTTGTAATCTGACCCAGGAACAGTCTGCTACATTCAAGTGCAAAAACAGGACTGAAGGTACCACCTAAGCAGCTACCACAGTTAACCCCGACGGCGTAGCAGAATAGCCTTTCCTGACACCTTATAAGCCTAGTCATCTGCCTGTTTGACAGTTAATGCAACACACTTGGAGGTCTGGGTTTCCAATCCTGTTTGATCTGTATCAGCAGTCCTGTTTTTGGGCTTCTCTCCTCCTCCTTCAGTCATCTCAAAAGTGGTTGTGACGCTGCTGGCGCTTATTTCATTTGTGTAAAATATATTCTTTTTCTGTTTTGATTTTGATAGCTTGTCTGCTCACACACATTATATTAATGCCATGAAATTAAATTTTACAATATTATTTACCGCCTCCTCTGTATTTTTTTTCTAGCAATATACACAAAGTGACATGCTGAATGTCTAGACCACTATCTCACTTCACATTACTGACTGCTGATGCATCAGTAGCCTTTGTTAGCAGGGTTTAACTTCTGCTTCGGGTAAAATTGAAGCTACTTTTTGTACATTCATTGGCCATTTATTACGTATACCTGTTCAACTGCTCGTTAAACACAATTATCCAATCACATTGCAGTTCATGGCAACATTTAGAGCAGAGGTAGGCAAATCCAGGCCTCAAGTGTCCTGCAGGTTTTAGATATCACCCTGTGTCAACACACCTGAATCAAATGATTAGTACATTCCCAGGCCTCTGGAGAACCTCAAGACATGTTGAGGAGGTCATTTAGCCATTTGAATCAGCTGTGTTGGCTCAAGGACACATCTAAAACCTGCAGGACACCAGCACTCGAGGCCTGGAGTTGCCTACCTGTGATTTAGAGAATTGTCAGGATGACCTGCTGAAATCCAACCTAAGCATCAGAATTAGTGAAGAAAGGTAGTTTTTGGTGCCAAACAGGCCAGGCTGAGTATTTCAGAATCTGCTGATCTACTGGGATTCTCCCACGCAACTATTTATCTCTAGATAGATATCCAATAAGTGGCAGTTCTCTGGAAGATAATGTCTTGTTGAGGTCAGAGGAAAACAGCCAGAAGGCAACAGTAACTCAAATAAACACATCTTACAAAGTATGCAGAAGAGCATTTCTAAACACGCAGCATGTCCAACCTAGTAGTGGCAGACGAGCCCACCAGGTGCCATTGCTGTCAGATAAAAACAGGAAATTTAGATTAAAATTAGGACGGGCTCACCAAAATTGGACAACAGCAGACAGGAAAAATCTTGAACAGTCCGATGACTTTCAATTTGTGCTGTGACATACAGATGCCAGGGAAAACAACATGAAAGAATGGATCCATCATTCCTCAGATCAACAGTTCAGGCTGGTGTTGTAGGTGTAATGTTGTGGGGATATTTTCTTGGGACACTTGGGGCCTTGGTACCAAATGATTAACAAAATAAGCCTACATGTTGACTTTATGCCATGAAGAGTTAACACTGAATTAACACAGTTCTAAAGGCAACGGCAAATAAAAGTGATCCAAGAACGTCGGGTATTATTGTAAGGTCTTGGCTGTACAATATAAAAGGCTTTTTACTATATGCGTAAATAAAATTGAATTGAATTAAAAATAAGTGTACACTGGGTGTACACAGGTCTGAAAGAGTTATTTAAATTGTGTCATCTGAGTAGCTAAAAGAGGAAATCGCTATTTAAGGTAACCACTAACTCATTTTCAGTCTGAAAAACAGCTAAACACTTCTTTATTTGGTGGTGGTGAGGGGGTGTCTAAAGACAGGTTGGGAACCACGACTGTATTACTTGGCAAATAAATATATTTAAAAACATGTGTTTAAGGTCAAACCCTAACTATGGCATGAAAAACAGGTTCAGTGAACTTCCTTTCTGAAATATAGCGAAGTACAATATAGCTTAAAAAGGAAGTATATATGCTTCAGACAGTACTTCAGTAAATGTACTTTCGATCATTGGTTACATTCACTGTACAAAATGCACATGCACAATTTCCCAACACAAACATATTAAACAGGAGATCGGTTCATTTTTAGATTGTGGTATAACTCACAGTTTATTCAGTCATCTTCTCTGTGGAATAAGAAAAAGAAAAGAGCACAAAGATCACCCACATCCGAGTCCAGGAGTCCCTCATGTTTTATTGCACAATAACCCAATTTTCCAGGGGACTGCAGCAGGAAGACTACAATAACACAAAATACTTTGTCTAACAAATGCTGCATATATCGATTGACATCTCAGAACACGTTTGCCTTTGTGGACCTTTACGAAGCACCAGTCTGCTCTGGTACACCTGTGTTTTTAATCCATTAATGTCACGTTTCCCAAAGCTGTATTCTGCTCTTTTTAAAATTGCATCACTTGTGATGTAAGACATTACTACTGGTCGTTGCTAGGCAGCTCAATTGATGAATGGTGCATTTACAAGTGGAGCAGGGCTGTTTGCTAATGCACTTTTATGACAGTAGAAGAAACAAAATCTGATTAAAATGTAAACATGATTCCACACCTTCAACACTCGTGTCCTGTACGTTACTGCACTGCCATCCACCAGCTGGAGTTAGTGTTATCCCATATACTACAATGCCCACTGGCCCCCGTGACAAGTGTGAATAATACACGAGACCTGCATCAACAGGAAAGTGATTTGGTTTCCACTCTTCAGACAGCAATGGAAAAAAAGAACAAAGAAAAAAGCTTTTCCTGGAAAAATGAAGAAGGGTTCAGATTATAGACAAGGACAGTGGTATGAACAAATGTTGCTCCCTACTTGTTAAAAGCAGAACAAAAGAAAAGATTATTCACAGAGTTTGTCAAAAAATGTTTTTTTGTTTTTTTAGATTATTATCCTCCGCCGGGCTATTGCTTGCCCATTGTTCCAAAACAGCTAAATACGTGGTGAAGGGGCTTGGGGGAATTATAGGTAGTGAATATGTTTCATATTATACTGTAGTAGCATGCTGAATCAGTTATATTCTGCTACATTAGCTCGTGTCTTAGTATTTCATAAGTTTGTGACAATGACTTAAAGTCCGGCTGATTAGTCCATTTTCCATGTGTCCAGGCATTCGCATCCTGGCACTGTTCGTTTTCATCAACAACGACTCCTGAATGAGTTCAAAAAGTTCAAAACCACTTTTGTGGCTAGCCAATACCATAGTAGTTTACATCAAGTGCTTTAATAAAGAAAACAGAAGGGGAAGGAAAAAAAGCAGTTCTTCCCTCAGAATGGTCCATATGAAGTGCAAAAGTTCATTAATATGATTAATTTTGTTTTTAGAGAGTGCTTCAGCGGGCTCTATTTTAAATATTCCACTTGCCCCTGCTCAGCACTCATACGATGGTCTCGTCAGTCATTTTCTTGGTCGACTTGGTTGGCACCGAGCGTTGGGTAGTGTGTGCCCCTTTCATGTCGGGCATTAACAGGCGCACTTTCTGATTGGTCCTCCTCCACTCCGAGTACAACTGACAGTGATACCGAAATGACACCTGAGAGTGAATGAAAAGAAAAAGGGAGGGGGCGAGACAAGAGGTAACAAAGGACAGAAAGACAGATATCAATAAAATTAGCACAAAGATATCTGAGAGAGTAGTACAGATGCAGCACAGCAACTACTGCACAACAGGGAACTGAAACCTGAGTAGAAAGGCCGAGCTTTCACAGTCAGTTTGACATTTTCAATAACAATAAAAGGAAAATACTTAAAAAAAAAAAAAAAAGCCATTTAATTTACCAAAGCCCAGTTTTAGACCCTGTTAAAAACTCCAGCTAACGAAAGGTGTAGAGTAAAGCCAACTTATTGTCAGTATTTGCAGTCAGCTATGCATGTATGTGCAGGCGTTCTGTTTCTGTTCCAACACTCAAATGAACTGCTCCAGGCCACAATATACTCCACATGCCTTCACATGTCTCCACAACTGACTGAAGCTGTACCCAGAAACGATACTGTAATGTCTACAATAATCAAGGTAAGAACAATTACCTGGACGTGTGCTTGTCTTGGTATCATAACTGAAAATCAAAGCTTTAAATATCTAAACTATTAAAAAAGGGGCTTTGATTTCTAAACTACCTTATAAACACTTGGATCTACTTATGGATCTACAAAAGCCAAAGAGGGGAACCCCCCCCCAAAAAAACAAAAAACATTCTGCAGTTGGTTACCAGTGTCCAAAGGATGTAGATGGTGAAGAGGGCGATGGTGAGGGCAATAAGGCCAACAGCTTCGAGTCTGCTCTTCAGCTGCAGGTGGTCCTGTGCGCCCCTCAGACACAGCCAGCCGGAGATAGCTGCCAGGGGTGTGATAAGAAGGAAACAGGCCATGTCGCAGAGCAGAGTGCGCTTCTCACTGCGAGGGCCCGGGTCCTTCAGCCACTGCAAAAGACCAAAATGGGGAGGTCAATGATGCGCCTGAATCGAGCACATTAAATGATTAACTGATGTGTCTTAGATTATAAAAACAAGAATGAGCTTTAAAGAGGAGTGAGCTGCCTGCATGAAGTAATTAATAAAGCCATAAAAAGAGTATTCTAACCGAACACTATTCACACAAGGTCAAGCAAAACAATCCTCAGTACACGCAAATGATCCCACTTGCTAAACATGTTACTTGCTGGCACAGATACTTAATGGCTTAAATGAAATCTTCCAAATGCTTACAAAGCTGAAAATATCAGTACAAGGCAAAAGAAGAAATAATCTCCTTGCTTTAGACAAAGCTCATGGCCGTCCATCTCGTTAGCCTCTTATTGAACCGAGGTTGGAGCCTATACCACCTGACATTAGGGAAGAGGTGGGATACACCCAGTCAATCACAGGTCTCATACAAAGAAACAAACAGCCATTCATGCTCGCACTGAGCCATACAGTCAATTCAGAATCACCAATTAACCTAACAAGCGTTTGTGGACAGTGGGAGGCAACCGGAGCGCCCAGAATAAACCCACACACTAACCGCTTTTTATAAAAAACCATAAACAAGAGAAATGAATTCACACAATAAAACTTTTCTAACCTGAGTGAGTGGCTGTGGTCGCCGTTCAATAGTGAACTCAGTGTGACAAAGTTCACAGTAGCTGGTGTTGGAGGATGACAGCCACTTCTCCAAACAGCTTTTATGCACTTTACCCAGAGTACCAGTGCAGTCGCAGGGCGAGAGCAGCGTCTCTCCTCCAGCTCCCTCGTGACAAATCCGACACATACCCACGTCGCTGTGCGAGAGACAGCAGAGCATTGAAGACAGAAAAGTAACAATAACATATACACAGTTTAATTACACTACATTTATTTGGCTACCATGCGTGTTTCTCACTCCCTTACCTCTGTGAGCTCACCGCTTTGACCACGGTGGAGAGTGGGCGGCCATCTTTAGCCGTAACCTTGGCAATGTACTGGGCCTGCGCGGTGGAGTCAGTCTCCTCGGTATCCTTGGAGGCATCGGATTCGGCAGTGCCAGAATAATCACAAAGGGAGCCGGGTAGGTGACAGCAGCCTGACGAAGACATAGTCAGCTGAAGGTGACAGCGACGCAGATGAAGGCGGAGGCGAATTTGAAAGGAGCTCTGATCCAAAAGGTGATGTCCAACTCCACTTCTTCTCCTCCACCTACAAAGCTACCGCCTAGTGGATGCTGGAAAAGATGAAGACACAAAGTATGGTTGGCTTAGATTATTACTTTATGCTCTTAATTTTCCCGAATATGAATAGTGATGGTTAGCATGAATACATGCACATATAAATGCACATAAATGTCTGCTTTCACTGCCAACACTGCTAGCTCACTGGTATTCTTGATCTGCAGCTGGTTCTTTAGTCAAAATTACATAAAAACCTTTTTAAAAAATAAACGAATAACATAAAAGCTTGTACTATATTTAAAGCTATTAGGCTGCTGTATACTTTATTTATGCCCAAGGTTGGCTACTTTTAATTCAATTCATCTGCACAATCACAGGCAGGATTTAAAGTGGCCTGCAAAGCTTTACAGCTATTCTGATTCAAAGCAGGCCTATGAATTCTAGTGATATTATCCCATCAATTATTGATAACAAAAATGATTCTAAAAAGTATTTCCTTGGTTTTTCTTTTTAGTATTAAGACTTCATATATACAAAAACATGTTATAATAGTGTAATAAAAAATGCAATGTTAAAATACAGAATAATCAGAAATGCTGTAATACTTTAACCTGTCACTTTTTCTCATGTACAATAACACAGCATACCACAAACCACCACCCTATGAACACATTTAAACTGAAAATTGTTTACATATTTATGACTTTTCAAAATTTTTATTTCTCTCTATATACTTTTTGGTAGTTTTTAAACTTGTTAATATTGTTAAATTTTCAGATGTTTAGTGATTTGTTTGTTTTTTCTCGTCAAACGAATTACATTGTAATATTAACCCAGCCTCAACTTAAATATATAAATATAAAATATAAAAAGTGCCAAACGTGACATATTAGGTACTGGTGTGAGTTGCAGCCCTGAAAAAACGTTTGAATATTTTACTCCAAAAAAAAAAAAAGTCTCTTAATAACTAGTATCTGGCTTCAACAAACTCTGAGGGAAGCACACTGCGGTGTAGATATACATTTCAGATAGACCCTAAGGACACTAGGAGTGGGATCAGGGTGGCCGTGTGTTACCCATACCTGTCCCTGCAATAGTCGTGCAATGTGATATAGTCAACAACGCAATCTTATGTAGCTGCCTTAAAAAAAGACTAAAGACAAATCACAAAAGACAGTGTGCCAATATACTCGTGTATTTAAAGGTGCACAAACAAGCTTCCTGATGTTACCGTTATGACTTAGTACTGTTATCGACACGTTACACATCAAAGGCTAGATCAAAATCCGACTCTATTTCTGGTACATGACTGAGTTGCTTAAAATTTCCCAGCTGACATTAATTATGCCGTACATGTCCATATCCGCGATACAGTAACGCTAACGTGCAGCGCCGACGAAAGCTAATTTATTTAATAAAGCAACGTACGTGTACAGAACATAACCAGAGGCCAGCGAACAAGCTGGGATATGATACTTGTATAGAAAGTCCCATCGCTGTGGTCAAAAACACAAACAGGCTGTAGCGTAAATATACTCACCCGACGGCCTGCCTTTTCTCGGCTGGCCTTGGCCCTGCGTTGGCCAGACACAAGCTAGCTGAGCTAACTGGACAGCTCTAGCTACAAACTATGACATTGACGTCTAAACAGAAGCTGACGATAGAAGGGGATACAGAAGACGATCGTGTGCGCTGCATCCTCTCCATGGCTGGTAGTGCAAATCACTGGGGTAATTTTCCTCTTTTTTTAGTGCGGAAAATACACGGCTGCCAGGATCATTGGAGTCAGCTAACGAGGCTAACTGACTAGCAACGGGCAAGCCTACCTCGGTATCCCTCAGCTGTGGATTAGTCACGTGACACAATGGTGCCTTCATCGTCATTAGCGACGTTTTAGTGCTACATGGTTACATACATGTTCGGGGACATAGTATCAAAATAGGGATAGATGGAATATGTTGTCAGAGTGAGTGAGTAAAAGTGGGACTGCTGAAAAATTTGATGATAAAGAGTGTATATAATCACTTTTGTTTATTAACTCAAAGTTACTCAGCAGCACAAAGAAACTTAAAACGAAAGGGATATATATTCCGAGCATTTTGTTATGGCACAAACACCGTTTTATCGATTAGAAAATCAGGCTAAATGCCCTACAGTTCCAACAATACAAGTTCTGAATGTACTTTTTATTAAAGTGTTTCAGTTTCTTTTCCCTTTCGTTTTTCTTTTAAACGATCATTACTTGTTTGATTTCAATGACGGAACAGTTATTAATCTTGTCCTGGAAACATCTGTATTAAACTATGTCAGAATAAAACCGTTAGGTGGCAGCATTTAGTTAACCCTCTCAGATTGTTCCCTGGTCCACCGGTGGTGGCGCTGTTATTCCAAAATTTCGTTCCACTGAAATTTTAAAGGTTCCACAGGGGTTTAGCGTCAGCATGAGAAGTTAAGGGACGTGACAAATCGTCATTATTTTACGCGTCGGGAGTGAGAACGGGTTGCAAAACATGGGTAAAGTTGATTTATGGACTCTAGCCTTGCGTGTCATGATAAAATATACGAGTAACAGTCAAAATGGCTTGTTCAGTTTTGCAGCTGAATCTTGAAAGCTAAACCAACCTGTGGAAACGGGATGAAGATGTGGCGCAACCAAAGAAATTCAACATTTGTTCCAGAAACAACACCTAAAAATAGCCATTTGACACCTGCAAAAAATAATTCTGAGGTAGACTACTTTTATTGTTAAGTATCTAAAATTTGTGCTGCTCCTTCTACTTTTATAAAGAAAAAGTTGTTTTCCCTACTTCCCTATATTCATTCTCAAGTTAGTGCTTTGGAAAACCTAAGTGAGCATATAAATACCAGTATGATGCAAAATTGCTAAGCCACCCCCCATTTCTTTATAGTTTGCTTAAAGGAGTCAGATTTTCTTGCACATTTTAAGTGGTCTTTAGCAACAATTTTTCAAGCTTTATGGCTTTAAAAGGTTTTCTTTAGACTGGCTGTTTTTTTTAATCGCTCTTTCTCAATCTATTCCTTGTAGCTGACCATCTTCAGAGGAATGTATTTGTTTATGAAGCCACATACTACTGACCTATGAATCTTTCAAGCATACAAAAGTACATAGCTCAGGGGATGGACCAGTGTTGTGTCTACACATAAAAGAAAGCTAACCAAAGATCCAATTTCAAACGGTATCTCTAGGTGTTTCTTTTTCTTTAGTTGAATCTATGAAAATCTTGTTTATTATGTTTAGACACAACACTGATCCATTCAATTTAATTGTATTTTTATAGATCCAAATTTGGGGCGACTGTGGTTCAGGGACTTGGGAAGCTCATCTTGTAACCGGAAGGTTGCCGGTTCGATCTGTCTTGGTCCTTGTGTCCTTGGGCAAGACACTTCACCTCCCTGGCCAGAGGAGCCAATTGCGCGATATGGCAGCCTCGCCTCTGTCAGTCTGCTACAACTGTAGCTTACCTCCACCAGTGTGTGAATGTGAGAGTGAATGAATAGTGGAATTGTAAAGTGCTTTGAGGGTCCCGAAAAGCGCTATATAAATGCAATCCATTATTATTAAATCACAACAACAGTTGCCTCAAGGTGGTTTATATTTTAAGGCAAACACTCTACAATAATAGAGAGAAAACCCCCAAAATCAGATGATCCCCTATGAGCAAACACTTGGCAACAGTGGGAAGGAAAAACTCCCTTTTAACAGGAAGAAACCTCCGGCAGAGCCAGACTCAAGGAGGGGCGGCCATCTCCTGTAACCGGTTGGACGTGAGGAAAGGAAGACAGGACCAAAGACATGCTGTGGAAGAGATCAAGAGATTAATAATACCTATGCTTAAATTCAGAGTGGTGTAAAAAATTCATAGGTCATTGTGATGGCATGCCACACATGTTACCTGGAGTTTGGCTTCTCTTGTCTGGCAAAGGGCTGGGAGAGCTGAAGTATCACTGACAGCCTAATTGGACAGAACCACATGCTTCATTGCCTGGGGGGTGTTTCATGTTTGTTTAATTGTTTTGTATTAGTTGGTTATATGGCAGCCATTTTGTTTTCCCCCGTGGTTTGGCTAAACCAGTATTTAAGTTCCCCCTGTGTCATTTCAGCAGGTCAGTTTATCTTATGTTTGTTTGAGGTTTTGTTAGTTATTATCTTGAGTTTAGTCTATTGAGTTGACCTCTTTTATTGGTCTGCCTGTTTAAGTTTTGGCTTTGTTAAATATCTTTTCATATTTTTGGGTCAATAAAGCCCCTTTTTTGAATTAAACACCTGTGTACTTTATGCTTTACTGCTTGGTCCCTGACAGTCATTGTTAAGTGGCTTAACAATCTAATCCTTTAAATCTTGACCTGCTACTCTTTTTGATTTTTAGATTGTTGACTATTTCATTTGATGATGTTTTACATCTCTTATTTTATGCATGTTGTGATTTTGATATTTAATTGCTTTTAAGATGTCACTGAGTGCCTCGAAAGGAGCCTGAAAATAAAATGTATTATTATTTATCTATAAAAAAAGGTCAGGTACAAGGACTGAATACAAGTGAAAAAACATTCAATGTCAAAATATGAGGAAATTAAAACATAAAGAAAGAGTAGCTTTCTTTATGTTGGTCCACTCTTGATATGTTTTGTTGTATTGAAACTATTATTCTTAATGTAATTCTGCATTGTAGCAAATTTCAAGACTGATACTCTGATTTATCAATTTCCCAATATGGTGTAACCTAAAATAGCAGCGTCCAAATGTAATTTTTAACCTTTCTTTAAACAGAATCTATTTTTGTCACATCACCCTGTCTAATCCTCTCGATCGTTGCCTCTTCCTTTGAACCCAAACACTGATAGTGAAAGGGGTCTGTCGCGGTGATAGTGATGTCTAAGCATTAATGAGAGCGGGGGTTGTAACACACGCACACACACGCGTGCACACACTTCAGAGCCTTTCTATCATTTCCCACCCATCCATTTGGTCAAAGTTCAGCACAGATCATGAGATGCTACAGTACCTCTGTGCATGCATGGGATGTCATGAGACATGCATCAGTGGACTTTAACCCAGACCGACACACACATGGGCTTGCAACTCATTTACTTAACATAGTTTGGTTGTCAAGTTAATTAGCTTTATAAATTGGGTAGCCATGATGCTAAATTGTGTGAAAGTAACAGTTATATAACTTATCAGTATTTCTAAAATATGTATAAGTTATTAGTAAAAAGCTACTTTCAGCTGCTCTCTTGTCACAAGGGGTCGTCACAGCAGGTAGCTTTGCATGTTTGACTTGGCAGAGTTGTCCACCAGATCCTGACAGAGCCTCAAAGGGGAAGCTATTACTATCATTAAAATAATGTGTGTTGGTTCTCCTTGAGTTTTTGCAATAGTTGCTTGATTTATGACTCATTTCTGCTGTCACAAATAAAATAATGCTCTGAAACAAGTCTGATGCATTTCATATGACACAGCAGAGATTTAATTTGTGACTTAATCTCAGCCATCAGAGAGAGAAGTGAGGTCTGACAGTCAGCCAGGGAGACTGGTTGCCTAACTTATTCACAGCGATTCGCCGTCAATAACAGTATAATTCAGTTAATGCACTTCATTCTCGTGATCCCTTAAACTGCCGGCATCCTCGTGAGTGCTAATGAAACGTAGTAATTTAGTTTCTCTCATTTTCTGATACGCTCTTGTCCTAATGAAAGGTCACTTGACTGCACTGCCTTACTCACCGTGCAAATCTATATTCAGCACCCAGTGAACCTGGGTGAATAGGTTCATTTTATGTTTGTTGACCAATTGTTGACTTCTGCTGACCATTTAAGATCCTACAGTATTTATTACGAGTTCATGTCCAGAAGACATGCCGCTACCCTGCAGTGCTGACAGGCCTTGGGATCACCTATAAAAACTTGCATAATTCCATTGTCTTACAAGGTTTGTGTCCATTAATCGAGGGCATTTTGTGGCTTTTAACTTTTTTGCTTCTCTCTAACTATCACTTACTTCTTCTATACTCAAGAAACATGACTGCTGTGGAACTTCACTGTACCCCATGTTTATCAGTGCATCAGAGTGATTTTGATGCTTTGTACTTTGTACTGCAAATATCGATTTAAAGAATCAGATAGTTCTACAGCAAATAAACAAAACATCATCCCGAAGCACGTTTGATCCTCCCACTAATTACAACTAAGACAGATCAAGTAAACCTTCTGTGTTAATGTGCTTAAAAATAGAGTGGTTGATAATGCAGTAAATAAAAAAAAACCACACACACCACCATTTACCACTGAAGTGCACGATTTTAAAATATGGAAAAAAAACCCATTCCTGAAGTAAGTGATGAATGATAATTGCAAAAAACATGGAATACTACAGATACATCTTTGTGTATGATTTGTACAGTTGAATGCCCTTCCAAATTAAGGTCAAAGGTCACGAGAGAAAAACCTTGTCATTAATAAATATACACATTATTCTTAAAGAGATTCTGTTTACAAAGTGCTTTTTTCATCAAAATATTCTTTAAATATATAAATTTGAAGGCATTTATTGGACCTTAATGTTGTTTAATGAGATAAGAGGCAGACCACCCTCTTTCATCAGACACTAAATCATTCTAAATGCCATTAGAAAGGTTACTCCATATAACCTTCCTAATGCAAGACATGACATTATTGGTTTTAATGTTTCCAGTTTGAACGCTGCACATGACTTCAACTTATCATACTGTACATCCAATTACAAAGCTATGTAGCTAATGCCATTATTAAATCACCAGCTGGCTTTCAACGCCATGCAATTTTGGTTAAGACCTGATAGAGAAAAGACTTTCCAGCTCATTTGAAAAAGCCAAAATATGATTGCAAGTCAGAGCTGGATTGTTTGATGCTCTGTAGCCAGCAGTCTAAGACTGTGATTAAACTAGCCAATTTGCATGAATAGATGTACATGCATGGCTGGAAATTAATATACCTAAACTTTACATATTAAATGTTACAAGTCAAATATGGAGTCTTATTAATAAAAGATTTAGGTCACTCAATTGGAATGCAGAGTTATACCACTATGAATTAATACACTGAACAATAATAAAGTATAGCTACCTTGGTATCATTGGTGTAGGACCCTCCATTACTATATATGGATATATATGGTAGTAAACATTATTGTAAAATTGTTTGCATGTAGGTTGTCTGGTGGGTTTCTATGCTGATAATTGTGTTTGTCTGTCATATTTTGGTCCAGTGTCTGACTTTGAAGAGGTTCAATGAGACAAAAGCAAAAGCAGATACGTCTGAAATGTTTAGAGCACAAACTGTGAAAACGATCTCTTTTGGATGGCTGCACTTCAGCAACACGCAGTCCAGATTCATTCAGTGTTGAGCATGTGAACAGTGCATGATCAAGGCGGAGACAATGTGACGGTAAGTGCAGGGTGGCCAATGGCAGCGTGTGCTTCCAGCCTATGGTCGTACAGTACATACTATGAGCTCTGCCTCCTTCTTCCTCTTGGTGCAGCGATGAAAGGAGATGAGACCGCGGATGTGCTATAAAACCGTTTGTTAGACCTGAGATATTTTACCGCCAGCAAGAAGCCTGGTGAGCCCGCACCTCCCCGCTGTTTTTGTCGAAGATAGAAAATATCTGCGTCAGAGGGGAACCTGAGTTAGCTGAGGGAGAGGGGGGGTTTGTCGTCCCGCTGCAGTCTGAATCACCGGAGACTCGCCCCACCGCTGGTTAGTCGTCGACGTCGTTCGTCTGTGGACTTGCGCATCCTCTCAGAGGCAAAGAGCACCGGGAGGGGACGGGGGAAAGAGCCGTTTTTTGACTACCCTGCGCTGCTTGGCAGGGTATGCTAAAGAATGACCCAAAGGGACACACTGGTTCATTTGTTCGCTGGAGGGTAAGCCACATCAGTTTCCTCTATAAATTTTACCTAATTTGAAATATAAATTTTGAAACATGACCCCAGTCTGCTTTATCTAGCTAACTCGCCATTTATTTTTATTTTTTAAGGCAGCGCGTGCGTGCCCTTCCAACCTTGGCGGTTGTGCGCACGCGACTGTCAAAAACGGTTCTAGTTGAACTTCCGGTTAACCTTTAAAATATGACCAGTGTTGCTGAAAGCATTCATGTGAATGTGCCAGAAAGCGCATTCGAGCTCGTTATTCCCAGACAGCACAGAGCAGCTCGCCTCTTATTTAATCGTCCTTTAAATGCCGACTGTTTCTGCACAAGTGAGAGCCTTTTATTTTGATGACAAGTGGAATTCATTTCCGGGCTCGTTGTAGCTTTCTCAATGACTTGACCAAATGCATCTGCAACAACAGCCATTGACGCTTATTTTTCTGCTGCTATTTTGTAATTTAAGAAGTAGTTGCATAATGCTCACCTATGTGGATCCAATTAAATAATTTCTTTATTGTATTCCCAAATGAAATGAACATTTACATCTAATCCATACTGAGACCCCCCCCCCCCCCCCCCCCCGCACACACAATTTTTCTGTCGGTTCAGTTAAAGCATTAGATTACAGTCTTGCAGATATTCATCTAATAAAAAAAGGCTTAATTAAATGTAAAAAATAAAACACTTTGAAGTTTGTGTTGCCTAACTACTGGCTCTGGATGGAAGTATGGTTTAAAGAGAAACTTACTGGTGAAATTTAGTTTCTCTGCTGCTTTTCATTATGTAACAGAGCATTTGAATTTTGTACTTCAAATCTTAAAGTTGAAGCTCACATGGTAGTAAAGCAATCCTTCTGATTCATAGTTGTGTAAAGCGGCCTGACAACCAGTTCATTAAGGACAATGAAAGCACAAATGTGACATTTAAGTGGATTGGCCCAGTATAGATTTTTGTTTTAATCCATTGTCTTTAGTTTTAGTTCACTTGTTAATTTTTTTTTAATCTTCCCATTTAGTCTGTGACCTTCAGAATGGGTGATCCCACCATGTCACAGCACTTCTTCTTTATGTCTCTTGTTATTGCTTTTAAATCTGAGAACTACCCAAGAGACTTTGAATCAGCTTTACCCAAAAACTTGAGCTGGAGGCCTCAGCCTAGTGCTGCCTCCCACAGCCTCGCATTAGAGAGGCACACATGCAACAGCCAGTGTTGCCGAGAAAGTAGGCCAAGGGTCACCGCTGCCTCTGAGCATGAATGTGGGTTGGTCTTTTGAAAGGTAAATATAGCTGGTGCTGCTCAAAAGAGACCGCAGCAAGAGGAATTCACTGCCAGGATGTCAACATATACTACCATACTGCCATGGCTTCTGTAACCTTTAGCCGAGTTCTATAACTTGCAACTGCGATCACCAGGAAGCACTTTTCAGCTGTGCGGTGGTTTGGTTTTGAAGCTTTGTCTACATGTGGAAAGCACTGAGCCTTTGGTGAATGCAGAGGGGATCAACAAAAATGACACTATAGCGTATGAATTATCAAATAATACACTAATTTATATCACATGAGAGTTTTCCTGGTTTTGTGTGCACATAAACACGCTTTATCCCCATGGTTGGTGCAAAAAGGTCTCTGTAAATTAATTAATTTCAAACCCATTTGATGACTAAAAATAGGCTAAGTTTGACTACATTAAACCTCACACTAAAAAACATAGTGTTTATTTAAATACTTTGAGAGGCCTGGTGATTTTCCTTTGGGGGAAGGCCAAAACCTGTTTGGTGGGCGCCAAAAATGTTTGTATGATGGAAAAAACAGTTGTGATGCAGTTATATTTGCACACCTTGATGTGTTATGATATAAAGTGGATATACGTTTTTTGTATTTGTGACCAACTTGGTTTTTGTTTATGTTTATCAAGTGAGCTAAACAACGATCTAATTTGATGACTTCTTATTGTGGGCTGCTCAGGTGGCAAAACTCAGCAAATGAGCTGCGGTCAGTTTCTTCTGAAATGAATCATGAAACCAGCTGTTTGTTTTCACATGTCAGTATCTTGGATATCACAAAACCAGGTCACGGTGTGTGTATGTGCCCATGCTCATAGATAATTTGGGAACAACAGATTGTGTTTCTGTTGATTAGTGTTTCAAGTGACTCGGCTTATGTCAGTATAACTTGATTTTTGCTGTTTTTGTTTTTTTGGGGGGGACATATTTGGTGCCACAGCAAACTTTTTTCCTGGTCTTGCTTCTGTTCTATTTTCTCACTTTTTTCTCAATACTTGCTGCTTCTTTACTAGATGCGGTGGTACAGTGGGCGCCATTTTAACTTGTCCTCTGGAAGTGGTGAAGACCAGGCTGCAGTCCTCTTCCATTACACTCTACGTCTCTGAGGTTCAGCTCAGCACAGTCAACGGAGCCAGTGTTGCCCGTGTTTCCCCGCCGGGGCCTCTGCACTGCCTCAAGTAAGGAGAAAGATTAGCTGTGCCTAATTGATATCCACTGAAATTAACATTATAAACAGTTATGATGTGGCTTCAATGTTGTCTTTTCTTGGTTTAAGTATTATTTTGTCCATTAGCTGGCTGCTTACATTTAAAAGGTCTGTGTGTGCGTCTCATATTATTGTAACTTTAACGTAATGACTTATTTTCTTCTAATAAAATGACTCCTTACTGGAACGTTGCATCACTGCAATAACAAACAAAACTGTGAAATGGCTCAGAAACACTGATAACAGATTTATCTTGTTGCACAGTTCCTTTAATATGTGCACTGTAAGTTGCAAACTGATGTCAAGTTGCTCCAAATTGAAAATATTTTCTTCAGGAATGCTTGGGCTTTCCTGGGGAGTGAGTTTATTTGGATTGCCAATGCACTTCTTTTTCTTTCTTATTTTAATAGATGTTATTGTTGTTATTAGTGTCTTTTTTGTTTTTTGGTGGATTCTTTGTTTGTTTCTTTGTTTGTTTTAGAGAGCAACTATAACCGAGACAAGAAGATAAACATTTTGGTTTCAGTGGTTATTTTCTTTGACATCTGTAGACAAAATCAATAATTTAAACCTCATGTTGACCTTATAGCTCTTTGGTTGTTTTTGATACTTTCTCTCTGAAACTTATGTAAGATATCCATAAAGAATGGTTCCTGTTTTTTAGGTGTTTTTTTTTTTTCTTTTTTTTTTCTTCAATATAAATGTAAGTCATCTTGTCATTGGGCAGAGTGGAATTTTGTCAGAAAGATGAAGTGAGAGTAGAGGGGAATTCAGCATTTGCTTAGAACCTGCTGGAAGCTGATGTGGCTACTTGTAATGACCATTAACCACTGCAGGATTAGCAAGTAAATATTCAGCTTGCCTTTATAAATATGGACCTCTATTATTGTACCCTGGCAAGCTGCTATACAAGAGCATGTCAGAGAGCATGTCACTCTTACATAATGCATAAGCAGCTGTGTGTGGAATTTTCCACTGCTGAATGGTGCCGTTAGTTATTTTGTAAATACCTTTATATTTGACAAGCCTCTTATGTTTGGTTCTGTATCACAGGAATATAAAATGCTTTTTATATTTAGAGTATTTATAATTGGCAGGCTACACAGGCAACATGCTGATCTTGCACTTTTGCAGTTCCCTAGGTTTTGTTTTGTCACTAGTGGGGTTAGCTATAACGTTCTTTAACAATGAGCCTAAAAATTGATTTGTTCTGACAGTAGGTCTGGGATGTTAGTCTGCTGTCAGGCAGTGCTCCTGTCAGGATTTTGTTTAATAACAGTTGACTAATACTTCATTTGGAGAGATTGCAGCTCATGTGGACATTGTTTTGGGCTCTGTATCGGTGTTGTGGCAACATAAGTCAACTTCTTGTGTTGTCTTCAAAATAAGTAGCATCTTGCAGCAGAAGTACAGCAACACTATTTCATGGTACAGAGTGGAGAAGGATGGAAGCACGAACTGCAGCATAGCTAACGAGGGGGTGGGAGGACACACGTCAAAGTGGGTCAACGTGCAGTGTGGTGCATGCCAAGATCCCTTTTAGGGCGGAGGACACCTTCACTCCAAATCACGTGTGTTGTCTGGTTTTAGACCCATTTCTTTCTTGAGGATGTGCCATTTGCTATAAATAATGAAGAATCCGATAACATAATGATTAATAATGAAATAATAAAATGAGGAAATCACATAAGTGGGGCAGAAAGGCAAAGTCTATAAATAGAATTTTTTTTTTTTTTTTAGCTAATTAACTTCTTCCAGAAGGATCTGAGCTATGTCTTTTTTTTTTTTCTTATTGCTGGATTTTTTTTGAATATGTTTAAATTAACTTCATGAAACAAATCTGCTTAATCTGATTTGTGGTAATTATGAATTTACAACTGTTATTAAATGTGAAAACAATTTAGATTACGAGTTATCTTTAAACCATTCACTGTATAATATGCTCCAGTGTTTAAATAATGTACATGTTGTGTTTTGACTATAAAGTGAAATATTTCCTCATATGTTTGCTCTTTCGACAGGTTAATTCTAGAGAGAGAGGGACCCCGTTCACTCTTCAGAGGACTGGGTCCTAACCTTGTAGGTGTGGCACCTTCCAGGTATGTGCAGTATTATCTGCAATAATGTGGGAGTGTTGTGTGTTAAAACTGCTTTACGATTTCTTTAGCAATAACACAGAAACAGAGCCCCAAGTAAGGGAAATAACCTTCACTTCCATATCATGAGTGTCATAACAACATGAATGAGTAATTCATTTTTTTATTTTTATTTTTTTGCGTAAGAAGCAGTTAGCTAGCAGCAGTATCATCCGCACTAGCACTGCCCTGCTATCGGGTTAAAGGCATGCCTGTGTAATTTATTTTGACATGTTTAATCAAACCCTATGAGACAATTTTTCTGGGGGAAAGTCTTCAGGCTGTATTATGGGCAGCAGCTGAGCTGTTAAATTTAACTCCTGTGTGCTGTCTTATTTACTGCTGAAATACAGATAGTAAGTGCCTCAATCTGTCTACTGAGAATAGGTTGCCTGTCAACCAGTAGTATTAGTAGCGTCACATATACTTCAGGCTGATGTTGTTCTTCATCAGCATCACATAAATTCAAAAGTCTCCGAATCCAAAAGACAAATAAGGTTTTTTGATTTTTGTTGATTCATTAAAAAGTTACAGTGTTATCAGCCATAACAAACTCATTATGACCAAGTCAAAAACTGAAGTACAACTTTGTTCAAAATGATGTATTGAAATATCATTCAACAGCAGTCATTTTTCTTTAAAGATTTCTTTTTAGTATTTGCAGACTTTATTTGACAGTACAGTGTAGAGGAGACACAAAAGCAAAGAGAGAATGGGGCAATGACACACAGGAAATAGTCTGGAGTGGACTCCTACCTGAGCCACTGCAGTGCCCTTCAGCATATTTCCCCTGGTTGTTCAGGTGAGCTGTAGTGTTGCCCAGTTGTGTGAACATTAAATACAGTGACCTGATATTTATTTATATTTTTTATTCAGGCTTGCATTTTACACAGTGTAAAACAGCTCATATAAAATCTGCAGCCTTTATAACAAATAGTGAATGAACAGGCTCAGGCTGAAGTGGCACTTGGATATGCCTGGCCTATGTTGTTATCAGTAAAGCTGCCCTCATTTCCAAGTAGAAGAAGAAAACGACAACAAACAAACCACAATGTTCTCAAATATAACCCTCAAACATATTTGTAGAGCATTTGTTTTAATGCAAGAAATTACTTGGGCAATTTTAATGCTTTAAGCATTATTTGCTTTTTAAAAAAATAAATAAATAAATAAACAGAATAATTAAATTACATAATGTGGGACCTTAGACACTGTGGTTAAGCGTGATCATAGTAACCAGACTTTGCTCTTTTACTGTAACATAACTGTTGAATTTATTCTCATTTAAGTCAATCCTCAATGTTCCACACAGTAAGAAAAGTAAGTATAAATGAAGAATGAATTATGTTGCAGGGCATTAGAAATTAATACATCACTTGTTTTATAAAGAATTACTGACCACTTTGAAATTTTTGCTTTTAATATAATCAGTGTGTTGTTTCCATGTTAATTTGTGATCAGTCACAATATGTAGAAAGTTGGCTTCATCAACCTTGGATCTTTAGTTTCATATGTTCTACAGTTTGTTCTATTTGCTTAAACCACAAAGTCTTAACACATTCAGGCTTAAATACAATAACACAAAGGAGCAGTGGGATTAATTGTGCATGCATAATATGCTCTCAAAAAAACTCTCAAAAGTAGCATTCAGATTTACGTATTCTGTCCTCACAGATGTTAGATGAATGTTACCTTCTGTTTTGTTATAGTTGACTAAAACTACAGAAATAAAACTAGACTGAATGAGAACTGAAGTGGTTTGAGTGCTCATAGAGCGAACTAAAATGGACTAAAACATACAGAATGTACCTTTTTTATTTTTAGGCTTTAAAAATGTGGTCACATTCGTCAACACAACTGGAGGATTTGGCGCCTCTATTTATTGAGACTTGGAATGCCACACAACTTTAAATTAGCTGCCTGAACAAAGTGTTGTTTATGTTGTGCTGACATTTTGCTCCTGACCCTTCACATTATTGGTTTTAAGGAAATTAAACACAAATAAATAAACAGCAAATAAAAACTAAAGCTACATATTTTTAGTCAATATCAACAGAAACATGAAAACCTAGAAACTAACTGAAAAAAGCAATACGAAAAACTCAAAATGGACAAAAAGTAAAAAAGCTATTCATCAAATATAACATTATAATTACTCTAGCATCAGATTTATGTTACTGAGGTATTTGTGGTCCTATGAATACAAGTGCTGATGCACATGGATGCAAGGTGCTCATTACCTGTGTATATAAATGCACACTGTACGTATGCTGTAAATGAGGTTGAGCTGCTTCTCCTTATAAGGGTTCGTTTGACTGAAATGTTGCAATTTAATAAGTATGTAAGCAGTAAGTGAGACAAAGAGTGCAGGACTGTAATTCAGTTGCTTTCACACTGAGAATGTCTGAAATAATGGAAGACCAGGAATGTGCATGTAAACTTCTCTCAATCACAGCAGCAGCACGATGGAAATCTGTGCTTCAAATCTGTGCGGAAATGAGAAGGTTCCCTAATTCTTAGCTTATCTGCCCTAACGTCTGGATGCAGTCAATCAAATTCCCATGAAGCAGCAGCAGCAGATGCCGGCCAGCTGTTACGCTTTCATCATGTGACAGCCACTGCTGTTGTTAAAATGAAGTTTCTAAATTAAGGCAGTTGTGTTTGTGTATAATCCCTCTGCCTCCCTGATCGTTCTAGTTCTCTGTAGTTACCGCTGTGTCACCGCCGCCGTCTTCTTCCTTTTCTGGTTAGTTTTGCGTATCGTCTGTGTCATGATTTCATGATACTCTTTCTCTTCTCGTGGGCCTTTCACTCTTTGTCTGCCCTTTAGGTCCATCCAGTGCATCTGTGTCTGTCAGTCCTGTGTTGTTGTACTGAAATGGCTGGCCATGACAGCTATAGGAAGTAGTGCTATGGGAGGTTGTTATCACATAAGAGGTGAACCTGATGAACTCGCTGGCAAATTATGTGGTTTTCCACTGCTTTATAGACAGGATATGACAACAGGAAACATGGTGGTTAATAGTTAACCCATATATTAAAAAAAAAAAAAAACCTACCTCAAGAAACCATTTTTAGGGTTCCACTGCTTTGTGTTTTGTGGGAATAAAGAATAGCTTTTAACTAATTTTATTCACTTTGTTTTCATTCATAACCATTAATGTAGAGAAGCATATTAGGATGCAGTTTAAAACAAATTACATTGGCTGTAACGTGGTGAAATGTTAGTATAAATAATTTAAAATGGATTTATGAGCTACTCTCATTATTCAGAGCAGCCAGATTCATTAGTGCTCACAGTACAAACAATACACTGATCAAAATGCCACCATTAGTGTCCGACAAAATAATTGTACACGCAGAATTGTAACAAGCAGCATTTTTTCGACTTTAGTATAATTGAATGAAACATCTTATTACTTTATTTATCAGCAGGCGGAGGTGTGAACTCCAGCGCTGTTGTCTGCTGTGATATTTACGAAACGGCACTCTGATGCTGCAAAGCCTCTGACACTCAACAGTCCACCGGGCATGCTGCTGGCGTTCATTAACAACACACTCGACCCAATTTCTACACAGCTTGCACCACGAAAATCTCTCTTTGCTCGTGAGCTGCATACATGCTTTCAGAGCCAATCATATCATTCGTCTACAGAGCAGCGTGATTACATTTTGCATGCTCTCAAATCCAGAACGAGGGCTGAGAGCAGAGGTCACGGAGTTTAATTCCAGTCAGTGTTGATTAAATCCTATGATTTCATTTATAGAAGAGCAGCTAGAATTATGGGAGGAAAAATCTGTTTCCAAAGCATGACATCTGTGCATGTGCACACTAGAGAGGCACGTATTTATCAGCCGAACATCAGTACTGATGTGTATTTGACTTGTTGGCTGTTATTGGCCTGTCAGCAAAGAAAATAAGAAATGCCATTTACTGACAGCAGTGGCCATTGTGCGTCTTTTTGTTCTGTGGTTTTTATGTGCGAGAACTAGCTTCATAAATGTGTATAATGACATTTTAAATGGAGCACAAGAATTTAAAACGCAGATTTTATTTATAGTGTTGTATAGTTTTAAAATTAGCTGAATTTACTGCATGTTCCCCATGTTCAGTTTGGGCAGTATTTAATTTTGTGCAACTGAAATGATGTGTTTGTACTTAATATAGCTAACTTGTTAATCATTTACACATTAAATAGCTCTGCAGGTACAGTCACAGCTAGTATGCTTTTGTTTTATATTTACTCCCTGGACACGTCATTAACTTCTTTCCTTTCCTGAGTCTTTTAGTAATTAAAGTTCTTTCTCTCTCTTCCGTTTTAATCGTCACACAGGGCGATATACTTTGCGGCCTACTCGACAGCCAAGGAGAAGCTTAATGGAGTGCTGGAGCCAGACTCTACCCAGGTGCATATGGTGTCGGCTGGGATGGCAGGTAATGATTGCTCCTTCCCCTCCCCCTTTCTGTCTGTCTGTCTGTTTTATCTGCCTGTCTGACTGTTTGTCAGTCTGCCTGGGCAGTGTTTCTTACTGATGGGTTTTATTTATAAAAAAAAAAAGAAAAGAAAAAAGAATTATTTAGTTTTTCTCTATCAAACAACTTTCATTATTTTTTTTATTTTGTACAATTTAAGTATCCCAGACACCACCCTTCCCCCAGACCTGACGCATGCTAAAGCTAACTGATAATGTCTGTTTTTAAGTCGACATTACTTAGCTATTTCTTGTATAGAAATATTAATATAAACAATCATTGATTTATCAGAAAGCACAATTTAAGCCTCTTGGGATCGAACTAACCTTGATTATTGTGTATGTCGAGTTATTCATGTCTTAAATACGGCAGTTTCTACAATATTTCAGAGTTCATCCTCTACTTTAAGAGGACCTTGAATCTGTAAGAGGTGAAAGGTTCTTATCACATCTTTTATTACATACCAGCTTCTTTGCAAACAATCCTTTCTGTAACTAAACTGGGCCGATAATGCAGTATCTTATCTCTCCATGGTAGCCTTGATAGTCCCTGAATAGCTGAGGAGACAAATCCTGATATCAGCAGTGCCAGAATTTCATGTACTCATACCAGATGAAACATTTCAGGCTGCAATTCCCCAACTGCTGATCTGTATTTGGTGTTATCTGTTATACAAAAGAGAAAAATGTTACGGTCCTCAAAGTTTGGGTTGTGCTTTCCTCTTCTCTTAGCCCCGCTGTCCCTCATGTACTTCGTTAAAGTTTTTTGTTTTGAATCCCCTCCTCGCCCTTCTTTCCTCTCTTCTTTTTGTTTTCTGTTTTTTAAATTCTTTAATTTTGAGGCCTCTCCAGAGGACACTGTAAATGGTTTAACATCCCAGTTGTTACTTAAACAGTGTGGTCTGGGCCCCCCTCCCCTTTGCTCTGTGTGTGTATAGAGAAGAGAACACGGCCCCCAAAGGTCAACCGGGGCCCCTGGCACTCGGGCGGACACGTCAGGTAGCACCCCATTTCTTTACACTGGTATGATGAAAACCATGGTGATTTTTCTAATTAAATTCATAATGGTTATTCATTTTTAATGATATTAGCATTGCTTACAGCAGTGTGTTTGCTGCTGGTGTGTAGTTTTAGATTCATGATGAAGTTTATTATTCCTTAATCTTAACACACACCTCCCCCTCCCCTTTTAACGTGTTTCATCAATACATTAAAGCTAAAGTAATGACAGTTTTTGTTGTCAGCACAAACGAAATGCTAACCTTGTCACTGCCACAGAAGGCTGCACTCGGTGTGTTTTTCATTTTGTGTTTTGTCATCATTCATCGACACTGAGTGCTTCAGTCATTTCTTTCCAAGGAGAACTGGACTGACGGTATTTTCACATTTCACGTGTTCACTTGTTAAATTAGTTGAATTTCCTGAAGACAGTTAATTGCCTTAGCAGTTTGACCCCATCAGTATTGGCACCACTTAAAGATAAATTCATTATTGTGGGTAAAATGCAGTGAAAACATACACATGTAAGTGATAAAAAGGGAACACATCAACACGCATAGAAAGAGATGGACCTTGGTGTTGAGTCTTTGTTTCATACTTATAACGGTTGCATAAATTTCTCTTGTAAATCTCAAAGAAATGCAGGTAAGGATATAAATACAGTCTGACTGTTACCACGCAAGTGCTTAAAAACTAGCTTTAAAAATTTCAGTTGTTTTAATGATGTTGTGGACAAATTGTTGTGTTACTACACAAATGTTTTGCTATGATACTAAACGTATCCCTCTCTCGCTTTGTCATCTTTATTGTCTCTAAGATTATCAGTGCTTATCAGTAATAGATTTAATGCGGTGGTCAATGCCAAAACCTCAGGGACAGTTAAAATTGATACTGATGCTGTGAATTCGTGCTCAGTTTTATAAACTAACTTTGTGAAGTCGATGTCTTTTATAGCTTCACTGCTCCTGCAGTGGGAACTTTTTGTATGGATTCAAATCCCATTTCTTTACTTAAGCTATTTTAACATATGAACTCATATGATCTGCTTCATAAGCACTCTCACTACTGTAATTCTTAGTGTGGTCTACCTGATATTTTTGGGAGTCGACTGTGATATTTTTGTTCTACAAAACTTCACGGCTGCAGTGCATGTGTGGAAGAACAGCTTTAGACTTAGGTTTCGTTTCAGCAGTTAATCTAAAGCATGCTGCTGTCCCTGAATGTAGGTCAAACCCCTCAGGAAAAATTGCACAGGGATTATTTGAGTATTGAAGGATCATAATATACAACATGCGGCAGCGTTTCCATGTGCCCGGTGGCCTGCTGAGCCCAAGAACACACTTTTTGTTTTTAAATTTACATAAAATATAATCATTATTATGTTGTTAGAAATTTAACATTTGAACAAATAGTCAAATATTGTGAGTTGATACAGTTTTAGACTAAAGATTAACTGCTCTGTGTCATTGAAGTAAATGGTGACTTAATGCACTCCCGCTGGTATAGCATGCACCGTTTCCTCATCAAGGTAAAAGCTGGAAATAAAGTCCTGGTGGTCTTTCTCCTGTCACCCATATTCATGCACACATTCTGCGTTGTGGTTGAAATATCGAGTGTATTATGCTAGCGCACCACATCTGTAAGTTAAGGATCGTCCTTTTGATTTTCATACATTATTTCATTGTCATCAAAATGACACTTCATTCTTATCACATATTCATACAAAGTTTCTTCATTCTCTTTATCCCTGTCACATAAAGTGTTGAGTCTGTTACACAGAACGGCAAGGTTAGCATTTCCACCGGCCTCTTTTATTTTCAGACAAGGAGTTTTAGGTTAAAAACTGATATTGGCTCAATGGTTATAAGGAATACCTCTCCAGTTTATTTTTTTATGTCTTTGTGTTCTTGTGATTTTTAGCTTGCTCTCATGAGATAGAGCTGGAGGCTTGGATTGGTTTGGGCCTCTGATTAGTCGTCTTCTTTACTGCAAAAAGTGGGGATAAAGTAAAAGTAATAAAAATGTAACACAAATTAAAGCAGTTTAAAGATGGGTAAATTATACGGGTTGGGGCACAGAGTTGGGATCATAGTTTGGTGAAAGATGGGGGGTGGTATGAGTCCTTCACCCCCCATCTCTTCTCCATCTACTTCAGAAAGTGGGTTGATGTGGGTGGTTGGTGGGATTTGGGGTGGATGTGACTGCTGCTTGTGTGTGACTGTGGTACAGAAAAGCCTGTGTCTATTTTAGGGCTTTACTGTAAAGCTTTCACCCCTGCGTGATTGGGTGGGACATCCCCGCCATCTGAGCCCCCCATATCTGCAGGCTACTAGCTGCAGCGGGGAGGAGCTGGAGGAGCTTTGCCCCTCCCTCGTGAGTACACGCCATAGAAGCTACTTCATTCTACTTCCTCCTTTTTTTCTTCTTCCTCCTTTTGTTCTCCTCTTCTCTTCAACAGACCTGTGTAATCCTTTCTTCTTCATGCAGTTGCCTTAACATAGGTCTCTGCTGCATCGATACACTAGACGTGACTGAGGTCTCTTCATAGCCTTGCCCTGGTCTTAGCTGTTTTCTGCAAAAGGCCATGTTTTACTTCTCACTGGTATATCCGTTTAGCACAGACTTTTAAAGAGACTTTGTGTCATTTCCTAATGATACAAAGTGCAGATTAATTAGCTTTATACCATACACAGCAAGCTTTGCATTACTGTACATTATCTAGCATTTCTACTAATCAAGAATAGTTGCGATCAGTTACAAATTAAGCTAACATCTACCAAGTGTGTTGGCAGGCAGATAGTGAAACAGGGTTTACTCACCACGATTAAAAAGTAACTGTTACACTTTAGACTTCCTAGCAGTGACTTTCCACTAGTAAATAATTAAAGAATCTCCTTTAGACAACATTTTTCTTCACTATGCTGTAGTTGTGCTAGCTGTGCTAGTATATGGCCTACAACCTGTCTGTAGTGTCCAGTCAAGTTAACCACTGGTTCATATTAGAATAAATATAAAGAACATGTGTTTTTAGGGACCAAGACTAAATGAGCATTGCTAACCATTGTAGAAAATCTAGAGACTAATCAAAGCTAAGGGTCAAACCTATTGTGTTGTGATGTTTATTTCTGTATGGGTAGATTTGTTTGTAAACACTGATTAAGGTGATGTGTGTAATGCTATGTTAATAAAAACGTATGAGGAGAAGTTCTAATTACAAACTCTTATTCATTTATCAGCCACATGTAAAGGCCTAAAATGAGTTTGCTGCTTGCCTACATTTGCTGCTGTTTGCAGTTAGTTTTTATCCAGATCCATACATAAAAAAAATATCTAGACAGTCATAGCTGAAAGCTGCTGCCTTCATGCACTGTTATCTGAGATCTTTTACTTCAAAAGGAGAACTGTTTACCTGTTGTTTATATGCACTTGAGTAGCATTTCATATGAAGAGGATCAATAAGTTAACAGATTAATGTTTTTTGTGTCTGTAACTCAAAATATTTTTTAAAAAATTCAGATTTAATTGTTATACTGTCGTCTGAATTAATGATATCGATGTATTTTATGTAAGACTTGTATTGAGATTAATTTAAACACCTCAGCCAGTTGATCCTGTTTCCTGAAGTGCTTTCTCACTGTATTTGTACCATGTAGCTTAATCTAGTTTATTTTAATGTGTTCTTACAATGAGTGTCTCTGCCTGTGTCTGAACCTCTGACCTCTTCTAAATTTGCCAGGGTTCACCGCCATCACAGCCACCAATCCCATCTGGCTGATTAAAACCCGTCTGCAGCTGGACTCCAGGTGAGGAGGATTTTTCTGATAAGTGTAAAAATGATGGAAAAATGCGTTATTAAACTAATGAGAGTAAATTATTCTAAAAGTTATTTAATTTTAATTGAAAGTGTCTGTGTGATGGCAGGAATCGCGGCGAGCGGCGTATGAGTGCTTTTGAGTGCATACGACGAGTGTACCAGATGGATGGCTTACGAGGTTTCTACAGAGGTATGTCAGCCTCATACGCTGGCATCTCTGAGACTGTTATCCATTTTGTCATCTATGAAACTATCAAGCGAAAATTGCTTGAGTACAAGGCTCAGGCCAGCATGGACGAAGAGGAGGAATCTGTCAAAGATGCCTCTGACTTTGTGGGGATGATGCTTGCAGCTGCCACCTCCAAGACCTGTGCCACCTCCATCGCCTATCCTCATGGTAATCTTCTCACTCACTTTCATATGTTGTAGTCAAAGGATAAAGGTCTTAATATTTAATACTTCTATTGTACCCTTCCTCATACTAGCTGTGTCCCAAAACGTAGGCTGCATCCTCCTGAGGCCGCAATTGTAGACCAATTATGTCACAGCGACGCAACGAAGGCTGTCCCAATTCGTAGACTCCTCCGAATGCGGCCGACAAATGCGTCCTCCTTTTCCCCAGATTTGAAGGATGGGTCGGCTGTATCCTTCGTTCATCGCGCAGCCCAGCCAATTCCAGTTTCCAAATATGGCGGCAGCTACTTAGTTTTAATATTACTCTTATTACTCTTTCTGGGTCACAAAATAAACTTTTAACATATTTTCAGGCGAGAATGTAGCTGTGTAAACTTCAAATATCTGCTTGGTTTATCAAGACATCACATATTTGCAAAAGTGCTCCGACATTTTCGGAGACCTCTGTTACCCACCAGATCGATAGCTAGCCGGGGGTTAAATAAAACTTATAAAAACGTATAAACTTTATTAATCCCTCGGGTGGGTTCCTCTGGGGTTTTCACACAGCTGAATAAACAAACAAACAGAAAACCGATTAAACAGAAGTATGAGATGGTCAAGAATTTACGGCAGTGCCCTGTTATATTTTAGATAGCAAGGAGCAGACAGCTGAGTGTATTAAACTCCACCGAGACAGCGGTGACACAAATCTGAAGGCTAGACCGTCCCATTTCACAGCCTCGCACGTCCGTCCACCGAAGGATGTGACCTAGGTTTTGGGACACAGCTACTGTTTGTGGTTCAGCCTTAAGAATATTTATTCCCAGCAAAGAAGTAATCTTTACAAATGGATCCCGAGGGCAGACTTTTAGTTCAGTAAATTTCAGCACTTACAACTGAGGCGGATGTGTAAATAACAAATGCATAAAGTTAATTATCTATTTATGTTTTTAGTTCTTTTATTTTAAATAGTTTCCAGTTGTTGGAACCAAAATAAATTAAATTAAACATGCAGTCTGTACCATTACTCAAACAGGGGGCAATGGAAGCTGTGGTCACTGGGAATTATTTTCAGTCTTGGACTAATATTGGATGGTTATATACAGCACCAGGGACTGATTCAGAAAAAACATGTGATGCCAAAGCTGAGTGCAATGTTGTGAATTATTTATATTTTGTAATTGTTGCAGAATAAACATGAAGCTCTATCGCAAAATGTAGAAATAAATATAAGGCTTTTCTGGACTTGGACAAGATTTAGACTATAGTTAGTCTGATAACTGGTTTCGTTTTTTCTTGCCATTTGTTGGTACAAATGGAATATTATTAGTATTTTTAAAGGATAGGTGAAACGTATTAGATTGGAAATCATTAGTATCCTGTCTTAACTTTGGAGAAATTCAACTTGGTGTCTCATGAATGGGAAATTACACAACACTCAGAGGCAAAGTCTGACACAGCCAGTGGAATATGTAACTCAAGTTTCTTCCTCTTCTCTAATTGCAGAGGTGATCCGCACACGACTACGAGAGGAAGGCAGCAAGTACCGCTCTTTCTTCCACACTCTGCTCACAGTACCCAAGGAAGAGGGATACCGGGCGCTGTACCGCGGCCTAACCACTCATCTCGTCAGACAGATTCCCAACACGGCCATCATGATGTGCACATATGAGGTGGTGGTCTATCTACTTGGCTGTTAGCCTATCGTGAATGTCTCTGCTCTGTTTAAACATGGAAACCGTTAAGTGACTGAGAAAGATGACCTTTTGCTGGAAACAGTGGCTATGAAACGTCAAAATGAAGATTAAAGGAAACCCGAAGACACCTCGTGTGGACCAGAAAATGACAAATGGAAAAAAGATGAAGAAAGAGACAGGACCATATCGGCATCATCCCCACCAGCTCCCTTTGTTAGACTGCTGAAACGGATATAGAGTAATGTTGGCAGAGGAGGTAACATGGCCAGAAGTGAGGAGGCACTGACAGGGAAGCCACAGAAACAGTTTGGCACCTTGTACAGCTGTCGACTCAAAGTTTATGCAGTGTTCAGTGGACTTAACAGAAAGGATTTAGCTGGCATCCTTCTCTTTAGACAGAAGATAAACTTCTTTTTTTTTTTTTTAAAAACTTTTGTAGAGATACCGTGGGAGGAGAATGCTTGGAGGCAACTCAACTTGACAAGACAGATGGAAACTAAATGTAGGTCACTTTGAGTAATCCAAAAATCTCTGTTTGGTATGTTTAGTCTGCACTTGCCTTAGTGCTGTGACACCCCGGTACGATTAACTGACTAGCAGCTGAGGCAGGATGTTAGAAGGAAAGTTCGTATGATGTAAAGACGTCCCCTGAGCCACACACCGTTGCACTACAGAGAGCGTGGCTTCAAGCATTCTCCTCCTATGTCCCCTAGAGGGCCTGAATCTCATACACAACAATGCACAAACTGGCCAAATACAATGAAACACAATGATGAGCTTGTGATAGTGACTGTCACTTGAGCACATGACTGTGACACTAGTCAGTGTTGATGAAGACTATGTCAAAACGCTGGCCTCCATTCAGTGTTTTATTCCTCTGTGACGCAGTGCCTGGTGGTGACATGTTTTTGCTGAAGGTGGCCTTCACCGTTTCAGTGTCGCTTGTTTGTATTCGTGTTCACAACTACCACCCAGCTGAAATTATTTAACTTGTTAGGGGCATGAAGCATGGGCAAAGGTATAAACACGATAAATCTGGGTGTCGATTGGGATCACTTTCTTTGAAATTGTGAGTTTTTAGTCTTAGGCGGTGTTACTAGTGCACTATTTGGTAAAAATTGAAATCCGATTGTTTCCAAGGCCAACTTTTGTCTCCGGTCACTGCTTAGGGCTTAAAAATCTTGGATAAAAACACAAGACCAACGTGTCCTGTTTCTGATGTGAAGCATGCAACGCAACAAAAGGTACCAAGTATCTTCTATTAGCGTTGCTACTTGAATATAATGTGACGGTTCGGGGAAATATTGGAGTCGGAGCAGAGTGATGGAGTTTTATCACCCCATAGCCTGTTTGTATGTGAGTGTGTCTTTATGTTTGTGTGTGTTTGAACAATTTACATGATCTGTGTGTCCGTGCATTTGCAGGCCTTTGCGCCTGCATGTATAATAAATAATAACTACTCCAGATCTCCCTCCACTAACTATTAATCCTGCAAGACACTGGTTTGGAGTACGGAGAATCTCCTTTATGATACTGGGAGCTTTCATTCCCACTCTCGTGCCAGTGCTTGCTTCCAGTGGCTTCCAACTGACCCGATAACATGCACTTTTGTGGCCTTTTAGGCTTGTGCTTTGCATTTTTATTGTGTGGACAGGTTAAACTTGTACATTGTAAAGGAAAAAAAGTATTACTGTATATCAAAATGGTATTTTGCGCAACTGTTCCTAGAGCAGATCTATTGTACAGTTAAGAGTTGTCTGTAGTTGTGAAGGATGTCCACATGTTTGTAAATAATATAGATACTGTGTATGCATATCAATTTTTTTTTCTTTTTTTCCCACCCTTAGACCCGTTTCTGATCATGCTGTAGTTTGCATTAGCAAATGATTGTTTTCATGGCTTTGACATGAATATTGATGTTGCTTGACTGATTTTTCTTGTGTTTGTGTGTTGCTGTAAGCTGTCGCGCTATCACATGCTTACACGTAGCTTGCAAAAGCTGCTCAACCAATACAAAATGTAAGCATATGAGCCACAGTATTGGTTTGTCGTCCATCAAAGTGTTCCAGTTTGCAACGTTTGGATGTTTCTGTCATTTGGTCTGTTTACATTGTTTCGTACCTTCTATCAGATTTTGTTTGGTTCTCCTCAGTTTTTTTTTTTTTTTTTTTTAAAGAATATAAAAATGGAAGTTAATTTATTGTAAGCTTAAAAACTGGAATCATCTTTCTGTGATGGTACCATTGCTGCGTAGGATGGTTACAAATTTGTTACGGGAAAGGTTTATTGGTGAGACTGTGAAGTTGCCCGTTTAACTGACCACTTGAAGAGATTCACGCAAAAATTACCTTTTGGTAAAATTGGGCACTTATTATCTTTCAAATTGTGTTTAAGCTTTAATCAGAATTTCCCTTGAATACAGAATTATGTCATCTTTAACAAAGCACTGTGCTTTTCCCCAAAGTATTTTTCTCCAGTTAAAAGAAAAGAAAATCTAATAATTGATGCATTGTGTTCTTGAACACTCATTTCCCTCATTTGAGTTGCAGCATCATTTCAGAGGCAAACTGAAGTGTTGTAACTTGTTATTGATATTTAGTCTCCACTGAGTTGCAGCCCCTCCCCCTAATTAAACAAAACAAATCAAAACATGCTAACCAATTTTAACATCCCATGTTTTTCCTAAAAACACTAACTAGCTGTTTTTCTTCAGACAACTGGACAAACAGTGCAAACATTTACATTTCGTTACCTCTCATTTCAAAGACTGTATGCAATTTATTGTCTCTAGCCTGTGTGCTCGGTCAGAATGCAGACTCAAGCTGGGTTTACTGAAAACCCAACTTGAAGCTTGTTCTTTTCCAGCTCAGTCATGAAAATGTTTGTTTTTGTTTTTTAAAGCAAAATTAAATAAACATGCATTTGCAACTAAACCTGTATCTATTGTTTTGTTTTTTGTTAAATTTCTTGTACTAGCTCCAAATTGCATCTGTCGTGGGACCCTTTCATTCATGTGGATGTTTCTGTTGTCTTTGGATTATATTATCCTGGAACAACAGGTGATAGGTCAGAACTCTTTGGGCCTCTTGAAGGGGAAACTACATGATATTAGGCAGGTGATTATATGCACCACTTCAAAAATATTAGCTTAAAAATATTCCCATTCTTGTTTGAATGTCTTGTTTTGGACAAAAAAAAAAAAAGGAAACGTGTTCAGTTTTGTAAACAAAAATATCTAATTAGCGAATCACACGGCAGCAAATTAATTCATTTAGGTATGTAGACATGATCAAGACTACCTGCTAAAGTTCAAACCAAGCATGCGAATGGAGAAGGAAGGTGATTTACGTGACTTTGATCTGAGTATTTCAGAAACTGCTGATCTACTAGGGTTTTCCCGCACACCCATCTCTCGAGTTCACAGAGAATTCTCTGGAAAAAGAAAATATCCAGTGAGTTGGTGTCAGAGGAGAATGGCCAGACTGCAGGGGGGGCAAAAATAACTCAAGCGCTTTTTACCACCACTCCTGAAAACTGAGGCTATAGTTCACAAGGACTCATCAAAACTGGACGTTAGAGGATTGTAGAAAACATTCAGATGGCAGTGTAAGAATTTGGCAAAAAAACAACATGAAAGTATGGATCAATCCTGCTTTGTATGGATGATTCTGGCTGTAATGTAATCGCATGTAAAGCTGTGGGGGATATTTTCTGGATGACTCAGGCTGTGCATTATTTAAACACCACAGCCTGAGTATTGTTACTGATCATGTCCATCCCTTTATGATCACAGTGTACCCATGTTCTGGTGGCTGCAGGACCTTTTCTGGTGAAAATAGATCAAAGTCTCCGAGGAATGTTTTCAGCGCCTTGTTGAATCTGTGCAATGACGAATTAAGGGAGTCCAGTGCTAGCAAGGTGTACTCAATGAAGTGGTCGCTTTGTGTATAACTTTTATAGAAAAAGGATCATGAAGGCACTGGGGAATACTCCGTCAACTGTTTGCATTTCACCGCCAGGGGGAGCTAAAGTTCTTCCGATGGAACTGATCAGCGCACCGTTCAGTTCTTTAATATTATATTTCTGTTATTTCTGTTTCATGTCATGAATAATATATAATTTAAGTGATTTAATCCCACGGTGTAAAATAAAAAGAACATAATCTCTTCTATCCATCATGCTGAGGTAGATTCGACTCCGCACATATCCTTACAAAAGTGTCTATAAAATGTACGTAAAGGATGATTGAAATAATCCATCTTCGCACTCGCTGGTCGGAATAAAAAATGGCCCAAAGACATTAGTTTCTATTGATTCTGTACCGTTTTTCTATTTGGGCTATTCAGCACAACTAGCACAATCACACGTGGCCCCTTTTTATGAGTGGATGCAGATCAATCAGCCCTCCTCTGATTTACTTACACAAAATAATGTGACTCGAAGTTACCGCAGCGGACCACATCACTTACTCTTGCGGTGAAATATCTTAATTGACTTCCAGTTAACAGCCTGCTGACCTGTTCGGTAATAAACATTCAGATGGAAACCACAATACAAGAAATCACATGAACCATGGGGGTAGCGATGCCTTCACAAACTGTGAGAAATTAAGAGAATATGTTAGCAAATTCACCTGCAAAGACAGTGTGCTCCGGAGATTTCATAGCATATATATAATGCTTTTTCACATTATGTGTCATATATGTATGTAAACTATATATACTGCATTACAGTATAATACATATATTAAACGTGAATAAGGTTTCACAGTGTGTGGGTCTGGGTAAAGCTTCATATTTTTTTTTTCCTTTAGATATCACCATGTCATACAACCTGAAACTCACAAGGGGGCAGTTAATACGTGTAGGAACTAAGTGACTCACTTTTCTAAACACTGAAGTGGCAGCAAGTATCCTCTTAAAGAGAGGAGCTCAAATGGCTTTAACAGCATTTGAAATTTCAGTGCAAGCAGAAGTTCAGTTTACAGCCTGAGTGGCGTAATTATTTCGAAGGACACGTCACGGATACGATTTAAACTGTTTTTATAAGTGACACAATGAACTGTGTCAGTAGTGGGGTTTGCCATCGTTTTGTATAATATCATGTACTGCCACTTCGGGATTCCCAATTTACGAGCAGCTTTTGAAAGCACCATCTTGACCCAATCGCGACAAAGCAGAAAACTGCGTTGTGGCTGAAGCGACCAATCGGCGCTCGTTCTGTGGAGTAAGCGGACTCTGGGTGCTTGGCTACCTTGATGTGTCGAGCTCCTGTTTACTACAACAAAGAAACCGTCGCTTAATCGCCAAAAACATCAGTAACAGCGCTGGAATAACGTTGTTGTCGTCAGCGGAGGAGGCGAGGTACTTCGTTTCTTCGTATCCCGCGGAGATTTCGCCCGGGAAAACTATCATTTGTGGACTGATTGAGGACTGGTCGGTGAGTGTTATCCCCGTGTATCCTGGACCGCCCGCAGGATTTGGGTTTCCTGCATGCGAGCAAAATGTGAGGTTTTTCTTTATTACGTGTCATCGGCTCTCTTTGTACTGTTGACTGATTGCACAAGTTTACGTAACAGTACCACAATTTAAACTTATAGTCATTGCTGTAGTTCAGTCGTGTGATAAAGTTTCCTCTGTTACTCCGCGGTGCAGTGACATCTCAGGGTGCATGAATTCACCTGAGTGTCCACGTCTTGCCATGTCACCTCCTTTGACATCATCGCAGAGTGCTCAGATGGAAAGAGTGACACAGATGATATCTGTGTTGCCTGTCTGTGTGTGACAGAGGGAGAGATTAGTGTAGGTCATTAAATGAGTACATGTACATGGTTGAAATGACAATAAAAGCCTCTTCACTTGACTTGAGTGATCGACATTTATATTAACGCAGTAGGTAATTGTTTCAAAATTCTATATATAACCCCCAACTTTGAAAACAGCCCAATAAAAATGCTGTTTTGATAGCGAATTTTAGGTGTCAGTTAGATTAATCCATCTTGTTAAAGTAACACCGCTTTTCCTCGCTGCACTCTGATTTATCTGTGTTTTCACACCTTGGCATTTATTAAGCTGGATAAGGTGACAAGGACATGGAAGATGGAGAGCAGATGGTGGGAGGGGAGGAGAGAAAAGAAGGGTAGATGATGGAGGGTGAGAGGAGAGTGGAGGAGAGAGGAGAAGGCCCTGGAAACTTGACAAGACAAGAGTGCAAGGACACGTGTGCCTGGTGCAGTGTGTCTGCATATGGCTTTCTAACAAGTAATGGGCAAAAGTGTTGGTGTGGAAAGGTGGTCGGTGGAGTGTGCTTGTTGATGGATGACCTGTCTAAATAGGGGAGGGTGGGGGCTTGCGGAGGAGAGGAGGGAGGATATAGAGATGAAGCAGAAGGAGGAGATGGAGCTTTGTAAGAGTGACAGGGGGTCATTTATCTGTCTGCTGGATCTCACCAGCTGGTCACTACAGGAGATCAGACTGTTTACCAGCATTTTCCTTCACTAACTTCTTCCCTTCTGTTTCCTTTTCATCTCATATCCTCAATTCCCATCTCCTGCACTTTTCTGCTGTTCTTGCTACAGTTTTTTTCCTCCTGCCTGTTGTCCTATTCTGCTGATTGAATTATGGACACTTGAGCTGTTTACACTTTCATTTAATGGCCCAAACACTCAAACTGACATTGTAGCTGCTGCGTCATCTATCTATCTATCTATCTATCTATCTATCTATCTATCTATCTATCTATCTATCTATCTATCTAAATTAAATAATAAAGCTGGTCTGAGTATTTAATGAACAAGAATACAACAATAACAATGAGAAGTGCCTGGACAATTTAAACATTGTACTAACACAGGTGTCTATTGAATTCTTCAGTGACTTTTGAAAAGGTTTATTTTTTCCATTCAGTTACATGAATGATTGGTGTAGCCTGAAACAGCTGCCTAGAGGTTTTTAGTAGGGGTGCAACGATACTGGTATCGATATTGAACCATTGGATACAGTGCTTTCGGTTTGGTATGCATATGTATCGAACAATACAAAATTTTTTATTTGTTTTATCAACTTTTCTTCTGACGATGCTGTCTGTGTTGAGCGCTCAGCGGATCTGCGTTCAACTACTCCGCCTAGGCTGCACTGTCGAGTGCAGATCCACTGAGCGCAGCACAAGCTAGCAAGACAGAAGCTAAGCTCGTTGCAACATGGCAACTGCCTCAACGCTACCCGAAATTGAACCTCCCCCACCCTCATTCAGATCTATTTTGGTTTTCATGTGAAGTATGACCCTGATGGTAAGTGCGTCATGGACAAAGGTAAAACAGTATGTCGGATGTGCCACGCAATGCTCAATTACATTGGTGGGAACTAGTGCGTTAGCGCAGTTAGCTTGTTAACGTGTTGCCGTCCAGTCCCACGCACGGGGCGATCCGCGGTAACTCGTTAACGGAGATTTGCCGCGTTATGGCGTTAATGTCATTTTAACGAGATTAACGCTGACAGTGGGAACACAACGAATATGACTGCACATTTACTCCGACATCATCCTAGTGCAAAGACAAGTGGAAACAGACAAAAACAACAAGCACGCATGCTACAAACTTTACCCGAGTCATTTAGATAGCCGTTAGCACATGATTCTCCTTATGGGGACCTGATATGTTTAATATGCTGCTGAGAATATGGCTCAGAAGAAGCGTATAGTATAGCTTTATTTTGGAAAGAGCCATTTCTCTGTAATAAACTCTCTTTTCCAAAGATGAGTGATTTCTCGATCAGATAGATTTATTTTTATTTATTATTTTGTTGTTTCAGCAACATTACATTTAAAAACTGTACTTTTGAGTTAAAATATATATTTATAATTTTAATAAATGACAAATTTAAAAAGGCATGAACATTTTTTGTATCGAAAAAATATCGAACCGTGACACCAAAGTATCGAACTGAACCGAGCCGTGAACTTTGTGTATCGTTGCACCCCTAGTTTTTAGATGTACTTTTCTATCATGCAGGCTGATATATACCATCCATCTTATTCTAGCGTTCGCTAGCGAGATCACCATTTAACCTCACATTCACACCTTCAACCATATGAGAATCTCCAGGCTTCACTTGCACAAATCTAGAGATCGGTCGGTGATTCTCCAGTAGTTAAGGAAAATGTGTATTCCCCAACCGGTTGGTGAGTGATTTCTAGATGAAATCAGTTGCAGAAGTGGTTGCTAGCAAATTGCTGCAGTCTACTGTAGTTTGCTTGGAAGATGCAGACTTGTCTGCAAACACTTGGCAACTACTCACTGAACAGTGGAGGACCTCGGTAAAAGTGTGGCACAACTTTTACTTTGAAGGAAATTTGTTTTCCAATTCCGTTCAGTTCAATTCAGTTTTTTTGACTTTCTAAAGTACGGTAGTAAGTATTAAATGGGCTTTAATAAAAAGAAGTATGAAGAAAAGTGTATTTAAACTGTTTCCTGGTGCTTTCAGCTATCAGGTGATTTTACTTGTTTACATCTGCACTTTAAATTCTTCTGAATGCAACCTAATCCTGTACTTCTTACTTACTCTTACTTTTAATCTGTTTTTGTTTTTTATTTTCTGTTTTATTTCCTGCTTTTCTCCTGGCTCAAAAACGCTCCTTTTTATCCATCCAGAGGGACTAATAAGCTGTGTTATGAGTCAGTGTAAGGAAAGAGGCAGATGGGATTCAGCTTGTAGGCCTGATAAGGATTTTTTTTAGCTTGGCTGTTTCTCATCACTCCCTGTCTTTGGTGTTTAAGCGGACCAGATAGTGTCTGGCATTATGGATGTAGTGGTAAAAATCACCCAGATTGAGATAGTGAAAGTTCACTGTGAATCAAGATGTCAGAGTTGTTGCTTACTGACGGGTGACTTTCTCTAACTCATAAAAGCAACAACAGCCTTATTGCTCATTAATTAATCAACGTCTTGGTCACAGAAGCAAATATTAAATCTGATTTTAGCTCATTTCTTTCGACAGTTGTTGAACATATTGCTCATCTGCATTCTGCACAGCTCCCAATGTGTCACTGTGCTCATTATTCAGTGAGACACAAGGCGATTTGGTGACAAGATAGACAACATTTTGTAGTCAGTATGAGCGGCTTTCCATCAGCCATCATTATTTTTAATTACTTTGTTTCCCCGCCTCTCCCACTGAGGTTGTTTTGTACCACAGGAAGCAGGCTCTGACAGGAAGCAGACTCAAAGATGTGAACCTGTGAAGTCTCAAATTAAACTAAATCAAGGTTGAAAATAGATCACAGGACATAGCACAGAAAGTTGCGGCTCTAATGGAGAGAGTCATGTTTTGGCAAACACGAGCAAGCGGTAAAAACTACGTGTTTTGAAATAATTTTTAACCTGCCTTTCTATGTACTGTTGCATGAACAAAATGTTGTATTTCTAATTATACTTAAATGTCACATGTCCAAACTAAAAAGTTGGCTTGTTCGCAATGAATTATGTTATATTTTGAAGTCTCTAGTTTGGTATTTTGGCTATCAAAACCAACCGGATGCGGAATGCACATCTTTCCCTAGCAACACATGGTTACCAGACCTCTAGGTCTGTGTATCTGTGGCCTAAGCAAAACAGGAAGGAATAGTGTTACTTGGGTAACTCTAAACTGCTCAAAAAAATAAGGGAATAGTCAATCATCACAGTATAACACAAAAGAAAGTTTAACTTCAGGAATGCCAAACTAGCCAATTTGGGCAAGAAAAGGATGACGCCCGAAAAGGGACTGGTTTTGTAGGTGGTGACCACAGATTATTGCGCTCTATCCCACCTGTTTTGCTTTTAGATAGTTTCCTTGTCACTTTGGTAGTGTAGCCTCAGCGAGGAAATAAAATAAGTAGAAAGTAATGCTTGGCATTTTGTGATATAAATAGATAATTTAGACATGTCTTTTTAGTTGATAAGAGATCAATGAATTGGGTGATCTGTTATGACACAACCTAGCCAATCAGCAGAGAGCTCCCAGCCACCCTTGCTGTTGACCTTGATCACGTTACTTCCTGCAGTCGCAGTTGTGTTCGGGTTTGTACAGTGCTTTGGGTTCGTTAAATAGTGTGTTATTTAAGCACATTTGCTATATAGGTTACTGTTCAGAACTTTGCCCTGCTTAGCAGAGAGTAAGAAAAAGTCACTCAGCTAACTTCGTTATTCATGTTTTAAATAGTGTGACGGAAAAGTTCCCTAGCCGCTAAGCTAACAGCTGCCTCATGCTCAGATGTGTGGGGGGGGGGGGGCAAAATGGCTAGGAACCGTGATTGTTTTACTTTAAAAGTAAATTAGTTCTATGAATCCAACATGCTGCTTTAGTTAAGTTGGAGTATGTGTGTTCTTAGTGTTCCTAGTGCTTACGATTTTGGTCTGGTTATAGCTTCTTTACTCTTCTTAATTATTTGTAATGAGGGTTAAAGTAGCATGTTATGGATACTTTAGACATTATTAAACATGGACAGCTTCTGTGTTGAAAAAAAATGATACCATGGTGTAAGTTCCCAAAAAAATAAACTTAAAATAAAACAATCTAGCTAAAGGCCACCAGAAAGGCTGTCTGACTCGACCTCTTTAAAGTGTGTCATGGTCATGCCATGCCATGGTCATGCCATGTGGCCAACAAGCTTTCGCTCACAAGTCATAGCCAACCAATGTGGTTTCAACCATATCTGCCCTTCCTCCGAACATTTTTTTGCGTTTTTTGCAACCAAGATAATGATGGAGGAAACGCTCAACTACAGGCTTTAAAAGATGACTTCAAAAACCGGTGAATGGCATCACAGTAGCTACTTCCATCTTTTATACTGTCTGTGGATGGTACCAGCAGCCCGTTTGTGCTGCACTGGTAGCACAGATGTTCCTGGATGGCACGTCCATGCGTGCTGCCAGAAAAGCATTTGCTGTTACTCCCTGAACCGTCTCAGGAGTGTTGAGGTGATACCAGGAGATGGCTGTTGCACAAGGACATCTAGATAGTCCCCTAGAAGGGCATCAATCTAGCAGCAGGACTGGTATCCGCTCCTACAGAATGACCTCCAACAGTCACTTTTGGTTTTATGATCAAACTAACTGAAACAGACTGGATGAGGGCCAGATGGCCTTTAATGGGACCTCTGGTCACAGCTCAGCACCATGCAGCTTGCCTGGCATTGCTACCAGAAAGGCTGGTTTGTCACCAGTGCTGTTTTTGTCACGAGCAAGTTCACACTGAGCACATGACAGACATTAAGGACACTGGAGATGCAGTGGGGAAGGTTATGCTACGTACAACACTATAAATTACTCATGCAGCATGAGTAGTTTGGCAGTGGGTCAGTGATGATCCATAGAGGGTCACAAAGACCTCCACCCATTAGCCAATAGTACATTGACTGAAGTCCTCAGACCCACTGTCAGACCTTACACTGGTGTGGAAGGCCCTGGATTCCAGCTGGTCCAGAATGATGCTAACTTCAAGTGGTCATGGTGTATAAGCAGTTCCTTGATGAAAGTTCCCCAGACCCAATCCAACTAAAAACCTCTCGGACACTGAATCAGCGCATGCAACGTTACCAAATTGTGCCACACACTGTCCTGGAGTTCACTGGGAGGAGATCCTCTAATTCCCAGATTCACTGTCTCATCAGGAGCATGCCGAGACATTGTTGGGAAGCACGTGGAGGCCATGCAGACTCATGAGTCACATTATTGCAAAAGCTGGATCAGCTTTCAGTTTTTAGCTTTGACTTTTGACGTGATTTCGAAGGGTTGGCGATTTTAATTTAACAGCTGACCGCTTGTTACACTGTTAAAATTTTCAACTTGAATATTTTATTCATCAAGTTCAGATGTGCTATTTATGTGTTCTCCTAATTTTATTTGAGAGTGGCATCATTTTTCTGCCAGGGAGCTTTCTGCTTGGCTAATTCATAGCTGTTAAGAGTCCTAATAGTATTTTGAAGCTTTTATCTCTGCCTGTCTTTGGACAGCAATGTAAATATGTGCCTTTTTTACCCTGCCGGATGGAGAGGGAATAGATTTATATTCAGCAGCCTTTTGTTAAGTCACTCTTGGATTGCTGAGCTTACAAAAATGCTTACACACAGACACACAAGCCTATACTTTAACACACAGACATCACTCAAGTAAAATCTGCACTCTCATGCAGGGCTGCACTCTAAAGTCAATGACATTAACCGCTGCAGTGAGAAGCAGAAAGGAAGATGGTGTGTTGCTCCTGCCCTTGGCATGTGCTTAGTGTTTAAATGCAGCAGTGTGTATGCACATTCACCTGTGTGTTCGTGCCTGTCTATGCGTGTGTGTGTGGGTGGTATTTTGTGTCGCTAAAGTACTTGTGACTCACAGAGGCCATTACAGTGACAGGGTAACTCCAGTAATGGTGCACTTTATAGTCATTTTGGCAGATTTCCTCCTTGTATGGGAATGTCAGGGATACAGTCACAGTGCCTTATTTTCCTAAAAACATTGCGTGCATCTTTACCACAAACTGCACCTTAGTTGAGTCACCAGTTTATCAGGATGCACGCAGTCGATGCTTCTTGTCATTTTATTGTCATTTTGGGTGATTTGTGTCTGTTTAAGGGAGTTTGCTGCTGCGTCAGGGCTGTGGTCAACACACAGCCCTGACGAGCCGCCCGTAATTTCAGAGTCCTTGGGAAGAAAACAGGGAAACTTGCAGTCATTAGTGCTGTGACAAATACCTGGGTTTTCAGTTAATGCCCGCTCTTCGTAAACCCTGTCATTTTAGCTCATTTCACCTCATCATGCCCTGTCTTGTCACGCATCATTTGGCTTCCTGTCGCTTACAATCATCTTGTCTGACATCTTGTCTGATCTGATTGAAAGTTTTCTCCATCTTGTGGTTTCTTGAGAGCCAAGAGGGCTGTGTGGAGGAGAGTAGCGGTGCGCTCATTTACATATAAATGACGACAGCGTCTGAGATTCTGTCCCCCTGCTTATTTGTCATTTTAAGGCGATTTAGTGTCCGTGAGGTTTGCCAGTGTGTGTTTCTGCTCAGGATAAATGTTTCCTTGTGTTGTTGTGTGTGTATGTGTCAGCTGAGCATCAGTTTGCATCGGTGCGAGGACAATCGGCTCTGGATCATTTGCCTCATGCTTTTGTCTGACTGTGATTTCATGTCTTCCACGGGACTATCTGATGGCTTTTTCAGGAGGATAAAATCTATTTATTCATCCTGGAATGCGAAGAAGGCATGTGATTGTTTTGTCTAGAGCCCCAAAACATCAGATAGCTGTGAAGAAAATGAAATGGAAAGAAAATCTAGAGGGCCTACTTACTAATGTTGGCTTCGATGACAGGTGATATTTTGTTTTACTAAAAAGGGAAACTAAAGAATTTCCTGTCAGAGCCTTTCTTTAAAATCCTGGAAGGGTTCTCACATATCATCTCTGAGTGGTGTTGTAACTGGAATCCTTGCTGACTTTGCCAACTATTTTCTTTATAAAGTAAAAATAGACCAGACAGAATCATAAGGCCTAGTTACAACACATCACATTTGCACAAATATTGAAGTTAGATTTGTCCTGAGGCTTTAAAAGCGAAAGCAATTTCAAAGTGCTGAGATACTTGTGGGAAATTCAGCCAATGACATGTTGTGGAATATAACAGAACCATGTGTGATAAAACAAGCGTAAAGGTTTGCATTTCTTATCAAAAAATGCACACGGCACTCAAGGAATCCTGAATAGAAATCTGAAGGTGATTTCTGTGTTTGTCCCACCTCTGCTGACAATGAGCCAGTCACCAGTCCAACCAGGAAATACGGTCCTCACCCCTCGTTTCTAATTCACTTCCAAGGAACCAGACGTGCCTGTAATTTCTTTTTTTAAGTGCTCTTGTGTAATAGTTCTCCACGCTTTTGGCTGCTTATTCACCTGTCTTCAGTCCAGTCCTTGTACCCGACCATTTTCAGAGGAATGCTTTTTATGTGTGTGTCTGTAAGCCACTTAAAACTGACCTAAGGAATCAATTACAAAGGCACCTGACTAGGGCGATGAACCAGTGTTGTGTCTACACGTAACAACAAATTGGCAAAGAACCAGTTTTTAGTTGTATCTGTAGACACTGTGTTACTAACAAAAAAAACCTGGCTTATCTGAGTGTGGTGTGCACTGTGTGAGGAAACTAAAAAGTGGAGAACAAAAGAAGAAGAGGCAGGCCTGAAACTCAAGCACAAGCAGATGAATTGTATTTGAAAGGCATGTCCTTAAGAAAGATGGAGCAAAGAACTAACACAGAGCCTGATGGCTGCATCAGCCAGATCTACTGTTCACTGAAGCCTCATCAGAAATGGTCTCAGTGGAAGGGTGAAGAAGCCATTCTTAAGAAAGTCTGAAGTATACAAGAATTTGACTGAAAATCTGTGGCAACACGCCCGAGGGAGTCATGAAATAAAACTTGCCATCAGTATGTATGGAGGGGGTCAGGAGAGCGGTACACTTTGAAATCACAGTGGAGGCTCTGTCATGGTTTGGGGCTGTGTTTCAGACAGTAGTGTTGGAGTTCTTTGCAAAATTGATAGAATTGTAAATGCAGAAAAGTACTGTCAGATTTTGATCCACCATACAATAACATCTGGAAAGCATCTGATTTTGAACCTGTTTCTTTTGTTTTTATAATATCTATACAATTTACAGATCACTTCATTTGTTTATATACCTGCAAAGACTGTCCAAAAGTGAGCACTGTTTTCCAATTTCACTACCTTTCCACAACCATTTGAAAGCAATATAAACACTTTTGATGTTACACATAGTTGAATGACAGCAATAACTAAAACGCATGCTGTTCGTCTAGAGAGCAGAGAGGTCGCTAGAATATCCAGGGAAAAGCTTTTAGCGAACATACTTGCATGATTCAAATTAGATGAATCACATCTAGCTCGACTCTTCATGTCAGCCTCTGTACATATTTGGGTTATTGCCCAAGTCTGCTTGGCAGATATTCTAACCTAAAAGGGAATAAACGGAGAGAATCTGCTTTTCAAATAATCACAAAAACGAATGATCATTGATTGTGACTGCTTAGAGTACAAGAAACATCTCTTAATAACTGCAGTATCTGTTAAATTAAAAATGAATTAACAAATTAAATTATCTGCTCATGCACTTAAATAGCAATGGTCAAAGTGATAAAGCTCTCTCTATCAAATCAAGAGCTCTTAATGATGTAAACTCGCATAATGAGATACCAAAATGATCATCAATCACTGCAAATTATGTTAAAGAAATAACAAGAATCAGGAGATATTTCCTTAAACATTACCTGTCCTTTCCGGTGTGTCAGCAGGTCCGTTGGCTTTGGTTGCACAACTGCACAAAAGTATCGATCTTATCTGTAAATACTGCTGGTCAGCCTTTTTCTTTTTTTTTTCTTTTTAATTTAAGGGCATTTCCAACTCTGCCTCCCACTTTCTCCCTTTTTCTCTCTTTGGCTCTCTCTGACTATTTTCTGTCCATAATTACAGAGCTCATGAAAGCGTTTAGAGTCTCATGAATATTTAAATCTTGGAGGGGAAGTGTCAGGGGAGACCCATGTGTGGCTGGTCTGCCCTAATTATGGAGATGGGCCTACACACAGACACGCACACGCACGCACACACACACAAAGACAAAAGAAAGAAAATGATTAAAAGCTCCCAATTTGAAAAAAGTTAATATAGGCTTAAACAAAGCCTGCATTATACATTTAAACAAAGGTAATTCAGAAAAATGGATGTATGTGTACACACACACACACAGACACGCACAGACACACACAGCAGGGAGATGATAATGGCACAGCTGGTTGTAGCTTTGAGCTGGCTCTTTTTGCTCACTGTGTTGTTTAACAGTAAGCTAATGATGGGCATGGGCATTGAAGAGTACTAAATGCGACTCTGTCATTGTGTATATTTGTAGCCAGCAGTCTGGGGACTGGGATGTTTTTTGTGCCGTGTCAAGTCAAGACAAGGATGAACAGAAATGTGACTCACTGAGTGTGTGATGGACACTACTGAGTCAGGGGGAAGAAGGAGGAGGCAGTCACGTTTTTTGAGTGGAAAGCTTGAGGAGAATTGAAGAATGCAGTGACAGACCTATACAGCAACACATGAAAAAGGATGAAGGTGGAAAGTTAATAGGTGGTGTAAGGGGGAAGGATAGAGAGAGAGAGAGGAAATGAGGGGCTGGGTGGTGGATTGAGATATGCAAAAGGAAGTAAAGAGGGAGAAAGGAGGAAGGTGAACAGTGTGGGAAGGAGCTGAATAAGAAGGCTGTGAAGGTGAGAGGAAGACAGGTTTGCATTAAAAAAAAAAAGAGGCTTGTATTGTGAGTCATTACAGAGTGGCAGAATGGTGAGGGATGGAGGTGACTGGTGAGAAGAGAGGTGTAAGGAAATGTGGGAGAAATATGAGAGACTTAAATGGCACACAGGGAGGATAGGAGAACTGGAAATACACTGGAGTGTGTCACTGCCGATGGTGATGTATGTGTAAGGGTGAGAAGTGAGGGTGGTGAATTTAAGCACAAGTACAGCTTTGGTTTCAGTTCTGAAGTATAAGTAGGCAGGCAGATATGTACAGAACTGCATTCATTTAGGAAGCTCAGATACTGCCAGAGAATTGAGATCAAGAGTTAAAAATGGTCTCTTAGGTCTCAGTTACACAGACCTACAGACTAATCGGCAACCATCTACAACCAGTATTGAGGGCAAAATGAGTATTCACTGACTCTTTGCAAGTGGTTGCCATAGGTTGCTGGCAGTCTCTACAAAATCGATTGCTAAAGCCCCATTCACTTAGCCCTAGGTACTGGTCGGTGACACCTGGTATCCACCGGTCATTAGAGAATGTGTGTGTTCCACAACCAGTTGGTGAGTGGTTGCTGCTAGTATGAAATTGGTCACCTCTGTAAGTCTCTACGAGTGTTTTGGTTGCTCGCAGGTTGCTACGGTTACCAGTAGTTTGCATTCAAGATGCTAGCTTGTAGAGCAGGGCAATATGACAAAAATATTTATCACGATATACATTTGAAAATTTGCGATAACGACATAACTGACGATATAATTGACACTTGACAAAATTCTTTACAACTCCACAACTTTATTACTGCAAAAAAAATTAAAAATCAATGTATTTTCACTTAAACAAGCAGCTGTTTTTTATGTGCATTAAAGTTATATAAAAATTTAACAGTGCAAATGCAAATTCCTCGCTGACAGTTTAGCCAAAAGGCATTTCCAGTGGAAACTGGCCGACATATCCTCAGCATAACCATGTATATCCACAAAACTTAAAAAGAGGTTATACACACACAATACGGTAATATTATGTTGAAGCGCAGTACGTATCACTCCGCGAGGCGCCTTCCTACGATAGCCGTAATGCTCTGACAATCCATCAAGCGGTGCGGATTCGTAGCTTAGCAAAGTCGTACTAAAACATTTGACAGATTTTCGAGCGCCGTGTACCACATAAAATCGTTTCGAGGTCAGTAAACGCAACCAGAATTCAAACATAAGGCACACGGGATTATAAAGGGCCACTGTCGATTTTCAGAAAAATCAAAGGATTGATTTTAAGTGTGCCGTATTTTCCAAAAAACACGGTAATAACGACGGCCTGCTAGCATGCTCTAGCAAAAATAGTGCTTTGTTGTGTATCTGACGGACGAAAGCCAAACCAGTTCCACACCACTGAAATTGCAGCATTTATACAAACCAGTTCTGGTTCATCCGTTTCATTCAACAATTGGCTTTCGCCCTTCTCGTTCTCTGCCATGCTTTTTCAGCCATGTGCGTATGAAAACAAAGGCACTGCGCATGCGTGTTTTACCCATATTCTATCGCGATATTTCATTTTCTTATCATTGCCCAACATTATACCGGTATTACCGTGAACGGTATGATATGGCCCAGCCATACTGACTTGTCTACAAATACTTGCAAACGGTAGTGAAACTAGAAATGGAGAACAACTGCCTTCAAAATAAAAGTTGCACCTTTTGAAATGTGTTGGTTTCACAAGTAATGCATGACTTTCACTTCTCTATTCCCAGTTTACCATGGCACCATGGCATTTGGTGAGTGTCTGATTCACCCAGCAATAGCCAGCAATCTCCAGCAACCACTTACCAACCAGTCAGGGAATACACATTTTTCCCTAGCGACCAGATGTTGCTAGGGGCTCACTAGGCATAAATCTAGTCTACAGTGACATCAGCCCGCTAGCCTCAGCTACTCTATAAGTGTTACATAACCTCCCAGATGGTCGACAGATTAAAAGACGCACTGAGATTAGGCGATAGCAGATCTCCAGTTCAGCTTTGGTGCTCCAGAGTCTCTTGACTCTGCTGAGGAGAGATATCCAAAACATATTCTCTCATAAAGTGTATGTCACTTCTAAATTACCTACACCCATTCAGTCGGGTTGAGATCTGTGACTATGAAAAAAACTGCATACGATCCTGATTATTTTTCATTAAACTATTCAGTCAGCCCTTCTCCAGTATATAATAACATCAGAGCCAAGACCCATTAGTATACTTAATATGGTTATGTATCTTGCTCTTGCAAGCTAGACTCTCCTCCCAAATTTAGCGTACTTATAAATGCCTTTTATGACCTTTTTATAGTTCATCATGCTTTAAATTATGTTTTGTTTTTTCTTTTTACAGTATTAGAGTTTGGCATTTTAAAGCTTTCGGTACCTCCAGTGATTCTTATTAAAGAATGCGCTTTAGCAATGCAGACCTTCCCTTCCACCACTAATCCATCCTGAGGATAAAAATGAAATAAGAACAACAAAGTGAATAGATTTTAATCAGCCGAGACTTAGTGAAAAAGAAGCTTAGAGCATAATCGCATTCATTTATATGAAATAGTGTTCACAGCAGGAAAAGTTAAAAAGATATGTAAGAATGCCGTGGTAGTTATACCCCATCGTGACATTACAGTCTCACTTAGGTAGTCACGTGATGAGGTGTGAAAGAGTGGACAGTGAGTTTTGCTGATTTGTGCAGATGGGATGCGGAGTACGGCTCCAGAATGAGCTCAGCGGAAGGTTTCATGGAGGTGGACTGAAATGACACCTGACAGCAGGGATTTGACAATGCGATTGGTGTGGGGCATGGCAAAACCTGATTGGTTGACCTGAAAAGTGTATGTGTCCTCTGTTAGGCAGCTGAGTTGGTAATAGGAGACTGAAGACTGGGGGAAAAAAATCTAGGCCCTTTCCTGTGGCAACATCTGGGATGAAAGCTGCGCAAATTTTCTTGACAACTTACTAAAGTTCTCTTTCCTTTCTCATCACTGTTAAACATCTGCGACAGACCGGGAGGATTTGACGTCCAGTCTTTTGAGCTCTGTGGTGACGACGGGAGATCAGGGCTCTTCTCACCGCCACCATGTGCGAGCTTTCATCAGGCCACTTCACAGCCCTCTGAGCGGAAACCGGACCACCGCCGGCGCATACTGTGAAGGCACGCTGCCGCCGCGCAGACAGTGACGCACACGCGGGTATGATTATGAACACAGGCAGACACGCACAGACACAAACACACGTGTCAGCGCCACTTATAACAGACCACAGTTGGATGAGGTGTGTCACCAGTCTGAGAGGAGTGGAGCCCACTATGCATATGTGTGTGTGAGTGAGAGAGCGTTGGTTAGCAGTTAGTAATCACTTTATCACATAATTGCAATCACCGATCATCATCCGACTACAGACAGTCACTGCGTTAGACGGGTTTGTGATGTCTTTCAGCATCTGTTTCACTCCCAGTAGAAGGCAGAAAACAACTGTGGAAACAATATCTTTCAGTGTGGTCCGCAGTCCCTAGCAGAGCCTTTATAAGTGTTCTAGTGGTTTGTGAGATTCCTGTTTTCATTTGGTGCTTTTAAATTTAAAGGAAGGTTTGTTCCCCTGGTTTCCATTTTTAAACCTGAGTTGGTGGACATATGTGAACCCAGAGAGGGGGAAAGTAGTGGTTACATTTATCAAACAGTACATGTCATGTCAAATACATGCCACTCATTTCTCCCTTCTCAACAGTTTCAGCCATTAGTACGGTTCAGAAAAAAGGGAAACTGGTGAATTGTCTCTAAAGCTGTCACCAGAACCAATACTTAACCTTGCTGGGTACACTGTATCATTCAATATCAACATAGATACTATTTTGGTATTAGTGTTGTCAGAAAAAATGATACCTGGATACTAATTGACACAAAAAATTACATTTAAATCAAACGCAACAGTGTCGATACCAGCGAGGCTGTCTCTGCTGCCTCCTGCTGATGCACAACTTCACACAGCACTCCTGCAAATGTGCCAAAGCATTTTAAAGACTGAACCCCCGGTTTTTATGAAGAATTCTGAGAGGTCAATAAAGCTCCTATTTCAAACACAGTGAAGTATTTAACAGTTAATATAAATGATAACCTGGCCAGCACCCACCTTAACTACTAGTAGTTATCCACATTAAGGTAATGGATTGCGGCTGTGGCTAATAATGTCTGTAATGTTAATGGACAGTGTTAATTTAATAGGATAACACAGGTACTTGTGTTGCGTTTCTCTTAAAGTCCTCAACTGAAGCAGAGGAAATCCTTCCAGCTAGACAGAAACGGTAGTAGTCTACTTTAACAGCTACATGCTCAGCAATGACAATATGGTACCAAAACACCTGATGGAGAGGAACTAAACGGGGCTTTAGCTAAATAGATTTGTTCATAATTTTCCCAATAAATGCCTTCTAGTATCAAATGTATTCAAGTATTGAGTATTTTCTTGGGTAAGGGTGAAGAAAAACCTGCACAGCACTATTTAAATATAAAATGTGTGATCATCGCTCTTTTGTACCTGTGTGCTGTTCTTAACTTAGGTCAGTAAATTTGTAAGGTATGGAACAGATGTACGTTTTTGTTTTTGTTTTTTATTGAAACGGCCCAAAGAACATTTGATAAAAGCATTTCTAAAAGAAAGTTGGGAAACTGTTTCTGTAAAAACGGAATGCAATGGTTTGTAAATCATTTAAAATCTGTATTTATTGAAAATGTCTTTACATTTATTATGTATCATTATTATTATTTAAAATATTGAATATTGAGCTAGACAAAACATTTTAAATTTGATACCAATGACACACCAGTGCACTGTTAAAGGCATCAGATATGATAGTATGGGTGTGAATTCTTTCACATGTGTGTGGGTACCATGTACAGGTGTCGGGTTAACTTACATTCAGAGAATATCTCTTATAAGGAAGGTCTGGACTCTTTTGGCAAGACAGTGTTTAACCACAGTCTGCATGTGTTGCAACAGAAAGGCTCTGTAGTAACAGTCCCAGCGCTAAACCGGCATGCCTGCAGTCTAAACCGTTTGCCCACATTTGGCAATAAAAGCATTTGGCCTGGCCTATAAAACAAAAAGTAGAACAAAGGAGGTCCTGAAATGCAAAGCAGATGAAATCCTGAATCAATGAAGAGAAAGAGAACATTTTACTTTTAAAACAATTGGTTTCCTTAGTCCCAGGCGCCTACCAGTCCCTTTGGAGGTTTTAGAATCTGTTGAAGAGATTATATATCTCCCCTAGCCTGGGAATACCTGTGGATCCCCCACGGAATTGGAAAATGTTGCCGGGGAGAGGAACATATAAACTGCTCAGTCTACTGCCACTGCCACCCAACTTTGATAAGCAGAAGATAAGAGATGGGTGCATGGATATGAATTCACCCCTTTTTATACCCTCACATGTGCACCCAGCTTCCTCTACGAGTAGAATCTAATTCTCTGGGAAACATTTATTATGTATATATTGGGATTTTTTTTTTAATGTTTTGCAAAACTATGATAAAAGATAACAGTGGCTCAGCTTCACACCGAGCAGATATGGACCAAAAGTATCGATTGGAGTTTTGTCTGTTTGCACTTCTGTGATTTGTAAGATCTAAAATGTTTTTTTTAACCATTTCCCTCAGAATAGGTGCCTGCTGTGACTAAATTGAGAGCTGTCTGAATGAATCGAAACATTAATGTTGCATTACCGAAAACCACATTGCTGAGCTGAGAGACACTAAAATGCTCCACAACTTTAGAGTTTGGTGATAATTCCCCGGGGGTCCATCACTAACAGCAATCCATTTCACACGAAATGTAATCAGTGCATAAACAATGATAATGGTTGAACATTGTACATGGTACATTGCTCGCTGGCGGACAAACAGTGTAATTACGACAGTGTTTCTAAATGACCTCAAATATAACTTTGTCATTTTTGTCTGAAATGTGTCAAAATTCATGGTAATTAAGTGTAGCGTTTACATAGACCTGTTATTTTCATATATTTAGGTTAAAACAACCAATATGACGACTAAATAGACCTCAATTTAGCTTTTGAAATATGTTTTTCACACACTTATGCAAGTTTAAACAGTATAAAAGAAAGATTTTCATTTTGGTTGATCAGGACCAGTTGATGGCTCCATGAGTCATATTTTACACATTTGCCTAACAACCAAAAGATCCCCAGTTCAATGCTTGGAGGAGACTCAGAACCCTTTGGGATTGCATCAGAAAGAGCATAAAAAAAGCCAGCTCCAACATATAAAGCTACCCGCTGTGGCGAGCCCTTGTGACTAGGGGAGCAGCTGAAAGTAGCTTTCATAACCAGCTGGCAGAGTGTTACATCCTCAATCTTAGTTCTTATCTGTTCTTATAGACCTGCGATCTCTTTCCCTGCTATCTTCTGATTTGTTTAAGGGAAAAGAACGTACAGTTTCCTTGTCCAGTGTCCTTGCTATAAAAACGGTACTAAATAGGTTCTTCCTTCATGTGTTGTTAGCTGTCAGGTTCATCCGGAGCCTTGTGTTGTCTTTATTTTAGAGTTTGTAGAGTCACTGTTGTTTCTATTTTTTTCTCTTTGTTCACCTTGTTGCTCAAGGGAAAAAACATCAACGTGGTATTTTCACTCATCTTTTTATATTTATTTCTTTTTTTTATAAAAGCATTCAAGCACACACTAGACTCCATTTCATAACGAGTGTACTGCAGCTCTTGGAGAACACTCAGGACAGAAACAGTATGTCATCCTGCACTTTGTGTTTTACTGCTGACATTATTCTGGGTAAAACAAAGTTTGTGTGTTCAGAGGGTACAGAGAGCAAAAAAGGTTAAGAAAAGAAAAGTAAAAAGAGAAGAAGGAAAAATACCACTGCTGAGGACTCTGTGAAGCCAATAAATGTGCAGCAAAAATGGACAAATGGAGGGCAGATGCAAGGCATGAAGCAGGTACAGAGATATTGAGACAGACGGCCATTCAGCGATACAGACAGTTGTGAACCAGCTGTTTGTCAGCTGTTCCTCATCATCTTTTCCACGATACAACAGGTGGTTGTATTCGGCCGACAGATGCCGGCAATTTGTGGCGGCAAGATGCAGTAAGTGCCAGTTCATTTTTGGTTTTCTGGCTGATTTGTCTGCATCTGTGACGCATCAGAGCAATTAATTAATCAAGCATTTACTTTGAACCCATTTTAGGCAAAAGGAAGTTAAATGCAAGTTTGTGCCAGTGTCTCGAGATTTGCTTCTTTGTTTTTTGAGCAAGCAAACGGAATATTTGGGGGTTTTGTTCTATTGGTTGGCGAAGGAATGCAACCTTGAAAACCTATCCTTGTTTCTAGACAAAATTGTTGCTTTATGATTAAGAAAATAGTTCATTTTATAAAGACAGGAAAAATAATCCTTGCGTGCAGTCTTGTGGGGGTTGAGAGGTTTGAGGATGTTTGTGCACACCTTCCATACTCCAGTCGGTCCTTTGTGTGGTTAAAGGATTAGTAGCTATTTGAAATGTTTGGGTATCCCATGCTTGAGATGGGGAAATTTTCCAATATGTTTTCACTACCTTTTTAAAGAGACTTTTTTTCCCCCCATTACAGTCATGACATAAAAGAAAAATTCTGGTGTAATGCATCTCTTGTATACAGAAGAGTGGCCCTAGGGAAATATTTGGCCCTGTTGAGGCTGAAGGAGAGGATGGATAAATGACAGGGAGCTGGAGCGTTGAGGAAGGCAGAGGAGATATGGAAACGATGGAGCAGTTGATAGGGAGCTCATTATTCTGTTCCTATATTTGGCTCTCTATATTCTCCTCTCTTATTCTTACAGTGGAGACATCCTCTGTGTAGGCCTACAGCCTACTGAAATCTGTCGCCGGCGTGCTTGTATCTGTGCGCGTGCCTCCTCAGTACTTCTGTAGTTGTCATGGCAACATTACATCTTCTGGCATATGGTGGTGGTGGTGGTGGGGGGGGTTAAGTGGGTTTGATGTAAAAGGAGCCAAGGTGTTTTGTTTTCAGAAGGATATATTCATCAGTTTGACCTTTCACCTCACCAGATCAGCAGTGTGAATGTTTGAGGTGCCTTCATTTAGAATTTTTTATTTTTTGGTCTCATCTCGTTGCAGTGAGCCCCGCCTTCATTTGACTTGCCAGCACAAAACTAAACAGTCACTTGGAGCTTGTAGTGTTTGAATGTTTGCTGACACACTAATCCTCCACTGCCGCTCAGCGTTTTCTCTCTTTGTTTCTCGTTCCTGCCCGTGGAGTGAGAGGAGAGAGTCGATGCACACTGTCACCTGATCGTTTTTCATTTTTAAATTTTATTTAATTTATTAAATTTTCTCCCAGTGTTCTCAAAGTATGGTGCTCAGGCCATTGGCAGCAATTGGTAACGTTTTAACCAGCCTGTGTGTGACAAGGACAGAAAGCTTTTCTGTGCTTTTCATTCATTCACAGTTTGTGTCATATTATGATATAGCAGCCTAGGACGAGACAAAGAGAAGCGGCATGAGTAATGTTTAAAAAGAATGTAAACCACAATTACCAATACTGATACAGACTGTCGAGAACTTGTCATCGCTCATCTTCCTTTAGCAGCCACAACCTTGAAACACAAACATTGGGGGTGCTGAACAGGATCTTGTATAGAAACTAGACTGAGTGTGCAAAACGCAGGACACACATTGTTTCAAAACATGTATTCATTGTAGGGCTGCGCTATTAATCGTTAGAAAATCGCGATCTCAATTCATACTTATGTGCGATCTCATTTCCAAATGACAACGTTTAAAAAAAAAAAAAAAAAAAGACGACAACGATTGTACCGCATTTTGATCCGGGACGTAATCTGCATGAAAACAAGCGCTCACTCTTCCTGCTCAACAAATGACAAGGGTGGAGCCTTATACCACGTGATACAGAAGCGGGCTGCTAAAATTGGCAGGGAAAAAACAACGGAGAGCACGTCAGGGATGACGAGAAGGTGACTGGAGAAAATCCGTCCCGGTCAACCACCCAAACATCAATAACGGGAACCTTATACAGCGCTTCCCTATACACGTCGAACTCCCGCAGGCACAAAGAAATTACGGAGGCTATTACTTATCACCTGACCAAAGATATGGCTCCCATCAACACTGTGCAAAATGAGGGATTTAGGAAAATGATCAACACCCCAGACAAACGCTACACAGTGCCGTCCCGCAACTATTTTTCTATTGTTGCACTACCTGCTCTACAGGGAGTGCAGAATTATTAGGCAAATGAGTATTTTGTCCACTTCATCCTCTTCATGCATGTTGTCTTACTCCAAGCTGTATAGGCTCGAAAGCCTACTACCAATTAAGCATATTAGGTGATGTGCATCTCTGTAATGAGAAGGGGTGTGGTCTAATGACATCAACACCCTATATCAGGTGTGCATAATTATTAGGCAACTTCCTTTCCTTTGGCAAAATGGGTCAAAAGAAGGACTTGACAGGCTCAGAAAAGTCAAAAATAGTGAGATATCTTGCAGAGGGATGCAGCAGTCTCAAAATTGCAAAGCTTCTGAAGCGTGATCATCGAACAATCAAGCGTTTCATTCAAAATAGTCAACAGGGTCGCAAGAAGCGTGTGGAAAAACCAAGGCGCAAAATAACTGCCCATGAACTGAGAAAAGTCAAGCGTGCAGCTGCCAAGATGCCACTTGCCACCAGTTTGGCCATATTTCAGAGCTGCAACATCACTGGAGTGCCCAAAAGCACAAGGTGTGCAATACTCAGAGACATGGCCAAGGTAAGGAAGGCTGAAAGACGACCACCACTGAACAAGACACACAAGCTGAAACGTCAAGACTGGGCCAAGAAATATCTCAAGACTGATTTTTCTAAGGTTTTATGGACTGATGACATGAGAGTGAGTCTTGATGGGCCAGATGGATGGGCTCGTGGCTGGATTGGTAAAGGGCAGAGAGCTCCAGTCCGACTCAGACGCCAGCAAGGTGGAGGTGGAGTACTGGTTTGGGCTGGTATCATCAAAGATGAGCTTGTGGGGCCTTTTCGGGTTGAGGATGGAGTCAAGCTCAACTCCCAGTCCTACTGCCAGTTTCTGGAAGACACCTTCTTCAAGCAGTGGTACAGGAAGAAGTCTGCATCCTTCAAGAAAAACATGATTTTCATGCAGGACAATGCTCCATCACACGCGTCCAAGTACTCCACAGCGTGGCTGGCAAGAAAGGGTATAAAAGAAGAAAAACTAATGACATGGCCTCCTTGTTCACCTGATCTGAACCCCATTGAGAACCTGTGGTCCATCATCAAATGTGAGATTTACAAGGAGGGAAAACAGTACACCTCTCTGAACAGTGTCTGGGAGGCTGTGGTTGCTGCTGCACGCAATGTTGATGGTGAACAGATCAAAACACTGACAGAATCCATGGATGGCAGGCTTTTGAGTGTCCTTGCAAAGAAAGGTGGCTATATTGGTCACTGATTTGTTTTTGTTTTGTTTTTGAATGTCAGAAATGTATATTTGTGAATGTGGAGATGTTATATTGGTTTCACTGGTAAAAATAAATAATTGAAATGGGTATATATTTGTTTTTTGTTAAGTTGCCTAATAATTATGCACAGTAATAGTCACCTGCACACACAGATATCCCCCTAAAATAGCTAAAACTAAAAACAAACTAAAACTACTTCCAAAAACATTCAGCTTTGATATTAATGAGTTTTTTGGGTTCATTGAGAACATGGTTGTTGTTCAAGAATAAAATTATTCCTCAAAAATACAACTTGCCTAATAATTCTGCACTCCCTGTATACACGCAGTGTCGAGCGACGGTGGAGATGGAATTTCAAGCAGTACAACATTTTGCGGCAACCACAAAATGTGAGACATTTGTTGTTTTTATGTTTATTTATTGTTTTTATGTTCAGTCTCAACTGTTACGAAGTTGATGTGCAGTTAATAAGTGCAATAAATATTTATACTGGAAAAGAAAATCGTGAGAGAATCGTGATCTCAATTCTAAGCAAAAAAAATCGTGATTCTCATTTTATGCAAAATCGTGCAGCCCTAATTCATTGCTATAAGGAAATAGTAGTAAGGTTATGTATCAATACAACTTTCTCCAAAACCCAACGATAAAGAAAATCAGACAAAATGTTTTGCTATCACTAAAAATATTGTCCTTCATGTTGACTGAATAATGAGTTAATTTTTTTAGCACTTGAGTTGCACGTAGAAGAGCACAACCACTACTGTCCTTAACACAGAATGGAAATATTTGACATCCTTCCAACAGAGCACATAGTGCTGATTGGTTTTGCAACAATTTCCATTTTGCACGTTAATTGGAAATGGAAAAGGAATTAAAACGGTTTACCCAGACAGCCCTATTGCACTGATGAACATGTGTGATAACCACATTTTAAAAGACTTGTCTAATACTTTGATTTGCTCATGAGATTGTCATTTGTCTCAATAGAATAATGGTTACATAATTCTTATAATTATGGTGCCTTATACAAAACCATTTTTAAAAAACTCAGTGGAATAGTTAAAAAAAATTGATGGACTGCATAAATCTATATTAATTTAGTAAGCCTTTGGGAAACACTGAGAATTAAAAGTTCCCAAACATTTGTGGTTTGGGGTTTTCCTGGTAGAGTGAAGTATAATTTGAGCGTAATATCACTACCTTGGTTTCAATGCAATGGTAAAAATAGGAGCAGAGAAAACTGAATGAGCTGTAGAGTGATGAAGATTATTAGAGAGGTCAAAAACGGAGATGGACAGAGAGTGACACCTGCAGAGAGATGCTAATCCCAGAGTAAAGTGGATTACCGTAGCAGCCTCGTGCTCCCTCCCACTCTGTCTAGAGGAAATGGAGCTGCTGTAAGCTGCTAAGTTGCTGTGGGCTGATAAACTGCTGTCTGTGCTGCTGTGTTCACCAGAATGCTGCTCGATAGCACTCAACACTAAAACTCTTCTTTAATCGTTCTGACGTCGCCTACGTGTCGATATAGTATCCGAGTGTGTGGCTGCTGCATCTCGAGTCTGTACCGCGCACGAGTTCGCAGACACATTTATTAAAGTACCTTAGCATAGAGTTATTGAACAACCTGTGTTCGTTCAGATTTAATGTTTCCCATCTGTACTGAAAACTGAGTCATGACAATACTGAATTCAACCCTTTAAAGCCTGAGCTGTGAAATAATTGCCAGAAAATTAACTTTTTTTGAAAATGGAGTGTCTATTGAACCTTTATTGAACCCATATGAGTTTTAATTTGTATCCTGTTTGCTGCATTGGGCAGTTTTTTTGGGGGGGGGTGGAGGGGTCACCCTGATGATATAGAAGTCTCGAAAACATACACTAATAGCAGTATTGATTTTTGATTAGCTTGCACATCAGCACAGATAGCATAGAGTACCCGTTTGCGTTAATAATGCACCATGAAACACAGGAAGACATGGAAGGAGAAGATGACTAACAAACATGAAAGCAAACTACACATACACATAATTTTGTGTATAGGAAAACTCAACAGGCTATAATGAATCCTTATAAAATATGAACAGTTTTTTAAAATCTTTTTGATCCCTGCAGTATTTTATAAATTTTTAATTTATTATATGAATTAAAAACATATTGTACATCTTGCTAGTACTGCCTTGGACCAGGTTGTTCAGAGATGCTCTTCTGCATACTTTAGTTTATTTGAGTTTTGTTTCCTTGTTATCAGCTCAAAGCAGTCTGGCCATTTTCCTCTGACCTCTGATATTAACAACACGTTTTCATTCAGAGAAGTGCTGCTCATGGGATTTCTTTTCTCCACACCATTCTCTGTAAACCCTAGATATGGTGTGTGGGAAAATCCCAGTAGATCAGCAGTTTCTGAAACACTCAGACCAACTCGTCAGGCATCAACAACCATGACATGTTCAAAGTCACTCAGATGACCTTTCTTAATTTTTAAGCTCAACAAGTCATCTTGACCTGCACGTCTAAATGTGTTGAATTGCTACCATTATATTTGTATTAACGAACAGGTGTGACTAACAAAGTGGCTGGTGAGCATATATTGCGGTGATGTGAAAGTTGGCAGTCTTCAGTTGTTCCTGTGACCTTGAATCCTACAGTTGCACGTAAATATGTAGAAACATTGAGCAACAAAGGTGAAAACAACACGCACACCAAACTTGGGAGGGGGGAAAAAAAAAGACCTGTCTGTGGATGCTAACACTGCAGTTGTCACAGAGTATGACAAGAACAGAGTGCGTGTCACCTGTTGTGACAGGGCTAATATCGCATTTTGTAAATGGGTCCCTTTGCTGAGTGTGACATGTGGTAAATGGAAAATATGGAACTCTGGGTTTGATGGAAGCGTTAATGGTGCTCTGACAGATTATATGACCTACACGGGTTTTGAATGCAGAACACAAAGATGAAAGAAAAGGCACTTAGGAGAACTCAACATGCTGTAGTCTGTGTATATAAATATATTATTTATACTTGCTGTCCTGATAAAGTTGTATCTGCATCTCTGGTTTATTGATGACTGTCAACCTTGACATTTGTGCGTTTGACAGACATTTCACCCTGGTCCCGGCCTCGTCAGTTCCACGTTGAATACAGAGTCGATGTACGCTAGGGCTGCCACAAACGATTATTTTGATAGTCGACTAGTCACTGATTATTTTTGCGATTAGTCGACTAATCAGATCATGCATCCATTGGACGTAAAACGTACAGCTTCTTGCACCAGCATGCATCTGCTCTTATATAACTATCATTAGCTTACAGCTTTAAGTGTTTATGGTATGTGCTAACTAAAAATAAAGACAAGATGATAGTTTATTAAAATTTAATGAAATTTGCAGATTGTTTCGGTGAAGTTTAATAAACTCCTTGCTATCTAAAATATAACAGGACACCGGAGTATATTCTCGAGCATCTCACACTTCTGATAATCAGTTGTCTGCTTGACGTTTATTCAGCTGTGTAAAAACTATAACTTTAGTCTCAGCCAAACCGATTTACTCAGGAACAAATAAAATACTAAAAAAAGCCAAACAATAATATTTTTAAGTTATCTAAGTGACTTATATAGCTTAACCTGAGTAGCGAAAGACGGCGGTGGGTTTGAAAACGATTTGCCGGGAGTCCGGTGTTCTCACGGCTCTAGTGAGCCTTGCCCCCGGCTCGCTAGCGAGCTAGTGGGTAACAGACGTCTCCGAAAACGTCGGAGCGCTTTTGAAAACATGTGGTGTCTTGATAAACTGAGCAGATATTTGAGGTTTACACAGCTACATTCTCGCCTGAAAATATGTTAAACGTTTATTTTGTGACCCAGAAAGAATAATAAGAGTAATATTAAAACTAACTAGCTGCCGCCATTGTTGGAAACTGAGCTGGGCTGCGCTATGAATTCTGGGACACAGCTTCTTCTTCTTCTTCGGGGTTTAACGGCAGCTGGCATCCTTGTACATGCAGTGCTGCCATCTTCTGTTTCAGTCCGTTATTACACTCTTAAATCCTACTACTTATTCCTGCGTCTTTTGTGATCTTACAAAGCTTCAAACGACGCGTCGACTATTAAATCAGTCGTCGACGATTTTGATAGTCGACTAATCGTGGCAGCCCTAATGTACGCTAAACACAGAGTATGTGCACTGTGACCTGGATTTCGTTTTACTAAAAGTCAGCATGTGGGAACCTGTGAACTCATCAGCCTCCATTTGAATACTTTTGCCACGTTTTATTTTACAGGAATGTTTTTCCATAACTTAGTGAAAAACTGCTTTGAAAGTTAGAGACTTAAGTATTTCCACAGTTTGACGTGATGTTAAAGTTCAGTAACGTAGTGAAGGAGTTGCACTAAAGCCTGTGTGCCATTGGATTAGCCGTGTGTGTGTGTGTGTGTGTGTGTGTGTGTGTGTGTGTGTGTGGTATCAGTGTCTCCACTGATTACTTCTGTCTCACCTTTTTTATCTGATTGTCTGTCTGCATGTGTAACCGGTTTTCTTGTCATGACTCAGAATTCGAAACAGCAGTTAATTCAATGGAGAATAAAATGACTAGTGTAGGTTTTTTATGGATTTCCCACTGACCACATCCTTGTGCTGGTGGCACACACGGGTTCCAAGCATGCACCTGAATGTCTGAGGTGCAGACACGAAGACAAGCGTGAGACTGCAAACATCCCGTTGTAGCATCTCCAGCGCTGTCAAACCTTAATGTGATAAGAAAGATAAATCTATTCCACATATGACATGTTCATATGGCTGCAACACTCTGGAGATGACAAGCAGTCTAAAACTGTAGTAGTCTTAAAAAAACATGCTTATCTTTGAGACACAGCAGTGTGATAAGCAGTTTGATGTTGTGGACACAACTCTGTTGTTTTAAACAAGGTGCTGCGTCCAGTAATACAGCTTTGATGTTGTTGACGTTGTAGCCTGAGCACACGCTGAATGTCCAAAGCCGTCTTAGGTGACAATTAATGACTTCTTGCTGCAAAGGACTTGGTTTTCATAAGACATTTAATTGACTGGCAATACTGAAGTGTACTGAGGGCCTGCAGTCACAGATGAGTGTGATTTTCTAGCTCTCTGTGGACAGGAGACAGCCACCAATCAGACACGGATCTGTGCATGTATATGCATAAGTTAATGATTTGGGGTCTCTGTGGGATATAGAGACGGCACGTGGCAATGAGGGGTCAGCGGTGACAGACGCAGGCCAGCAGCTGTTAAAGGAGGGGAGGAATAAAAGCGAGTATAAAAGGAGGAGTGGCAAGAGGAAGTGCTAGAGTGATGAATGGCTGGGCAGAGCTAGAGGGTGAAAATGGTTGTGATGAAGGGTTTGGAGAGCAAAACGACAATGAGAAAAAGGCCAGTGGGTGGAGAGAGGGAGAGGACGGTATCAACTGAAAAGATCTGAAATATTTTTTTCAGTCTTAGTTCAAACACATTAAGAAGGCAATTATAGAGCTGAAATGAGACCGTTCAGTTGTGCTGCATATGTTTGCAAACGCTCGTGTAATGGAAACAAGTGTTCACACATGTGATTGCCTGTGATGGTCTTAAGCCACCTATTATCCCAGTAGCAACCTCGGGGGATGAAGCTAAAATCTGTAGTTCTCCAAAAAAACAGCAAATGTGGGGAGGGGGATTTTATAACTTACCCTTTTAAAATGTATCATCCCTTAAATTTACACCTTAATAAGGATGTGGCTGCTTTAAATGAAAAGTGGGTGGAGACACGATAGTTATAGACGTTAGCCGTCGACTCCTGACTGTGGTTATGGTGCCTCTTGGTGCATTTTAATGCAGTTAATTAACATAATACGGCTTACTGTGCAGCCAATTGTAGAAACAGAGCATCCAAGAAGTCTGTTATGCTCAGGTCTTTTTTTTTTTTTTTTTTTTGCGTTGCATCCATGTTTGTGTGTTGGACCCAAAATGTGTTTGATCCACTTATTAGCCAAGCCAGACAGCTTCAGCTGATAACTTAGCATTTCACCATCTTGCTCAAATACAGTTCAATACTAGCTCCTAAAACACAGAAGGCAACTGTTCACGTGGGTTATGTCTATCTTTTATATACAGTCTTTTGTTGTTATTATTAAATAAATCCTTTTTGATAATTTTGTCTTGTTCTCACATGTAGATCATTAAAAGGAAAGAAGATCAAATATGGAATAAAAGCTTTAGATATTTAGCATCCGAAAGCCACATTAATAAAGAAAATACATTTTTTCTTGCTGGATCTCACCAGTTACACACTAGTTTGTTGCCAATATCCAGTTTAAGTGTGGTCATTAACTGCAACATGTTTCTTATCTTGGGGCTCTTTAAAATAAAGTCTGTCACTGTCAACTTAACCTTTATAAACTGTTAAACCTTTTTGACAGGAGACTCTTGATCACTTAAATGAGACTTATACTTTTTTAATAAATCTCTTCTGGACAAAAGTGTAATATTGTGTTATAGGTAAAAAACAATGATCCAAACAAAGACTTTAAGTTTAATGAAATTTCACACGTTTATTTTAAAATGAACAAAAAAGCAGATCAAACATTTCATTAGAGTTTATGGGCTGCACAGGTTTGGAAACCAGGGTAAATAGTAGGAGGGAGCACGAGAGACCGAGTAAGGTTGGGAGGAGGACTGGGGGAAGGTGTGGAGACTGAGGGTTTTGCATAAAGAATAAGAGCTGGGTGAAGAGTAGGAAAGAGCACGAGAGATTGGGTAAGGTAGGGAGGAGGTAGAGGGGTTGAGTTGGGGTGTAGGGACAGGGGGTAAAGGGCAAGAGTCGGAGGGAGTGAGAGGGATGGGAACCAGGCAGAGGTTTGGGTTTAGATCTTCAGTTGCTGTTTTATCTTCCATCTTCTCGTCACTTTTTCTCTCAAGGTTTTCTTCAATGTCCTCTTTTGTCTCCTGCTTTTCCTCCTTTTCTTCCTGCTTTTTCTTGTCCTTTCTTGGTTTGTCCGTTCCCTCCTCTTCTCCCTCGTGGTTTTCCAGCTTTTCCTCTCGGGAATTTGTTTCCAGGGTTTCTTCCTGGTGGTCAGCGTCGGGTGCAAGCTCCTATGTAGACAGAGTAAAATGTATTTTACTGAACTGTGACTCAGTCTGACAGAAGTTGTTAGGACCAAACATGACATTATGGTAAAGTGAAATGATAGCGGAGACAGCTTACCTGAAGGACGTTCTTCCATTTGTCCAGTTTTTCCTGTAAGTTCTCCATCAGAAGCTTGTTCTTAATTTGGAGCTCCTCCACTTTCTTCTTCTCCTCTTTCAGGCTCTTCTCGGTTGATTGCCACTTGCTGCTCCAGTGTTGTTCCCTGGTGTTTATCTCCATGTCTTTTATGATCGATTCATGGAAGAGTTCTACCCAGGCTTTGGTTCGAGCTCTTCTTTTCTTCACGCATCTTTGAAGCGCCTCATCCTTGAGTTTGAGCTCTTCTTGGAGGCTACTCACTTCCATTTTGTGAGCGTCTTCAAGGACGGCAATCTTCTCCTTCAAAGATGCATTTTCCTCCTTTGCAGTCTTCAACTCCTGAGTGGCAAAATGGAGTGCATCTTTTAATTCTTGCACCGTTTCACTTTCAGCAATCTTGTTAGCTTCCTGCTGCTGTTTCATATCAGCAGCGCTAGTCTGCACTGGCCAAGATGCCTGAATGATAAAAACATGCACGTAGTCCATAGTTAGAAAAATCAATCACACAGTGTGATGTGTGGCATTAGAAAACTTTAAGGTGACACAAGAAAAAGCAAAAACTGAGTCCTACAGATGTTCTAAAAACACAAATGTTCACAGAGTTTTGTTAAAAGTGCTTACAAATGTTTAAGCATTAAAAATTAAAGTTAAACTCCAAAGTGTACTCTGCTTCCTGAAGATTATGAAAGCTTTAGACACATTTTGAGCAAAAAATTCAAAAAAAGCTTTTGCTTGCTCACACGAGAAAAGCTTACCAGATTTTCTGAGACAAATGTTGGGTCCATTTGGGCTCAGAAACACTGAAGAGTCGCTGTTACACTTGTTTAGCTGTTGATATTTTTCCAAAGCGTTCGTTGAGTCACAGCAAATAGCGAGAGATGCTTGTAGGTTCAGGTTGGTGTTTAGAAATGAAATATCCAGGTAAACACTGCAAACACTGTGTTTGGAGAATCCTGTTCAAAAATCATCAGGCGATAGTGACAGCACTACCCAGGTGTTACCATGGAGCCCATGTTGTTTTGGTTTCTGTGTTCTTGTTGTTACTGACTGAACTTGAAGCTATTTAGCTATTTACTGTGATTAAAAATTAAAACTAGTTTCAATCAGAAAGGGTCCTTTGGGTGTAGCAACCTTTTCACTTAATCCTCAGGGGACCCGTGAGGCTTTCTGTCCTATACCTTTCATTACTTTCACCTCCAGCCTCACCTGAACTGTTTTGCTGTGCAAAGATCTCCAATCCATGTTTTAAGAGAAATGTTTTACAAACAAATCTGGTTTTCAGATTCTGGGTTTCTCGGTTTCCTATCAGAATTTATATGAATACAGAAATTTCTTTTCCATGTTAGCCGTCTTTAAACTAAGCAGCAATAATAATAACAGTAGGAAAATATTGCACTGTATCTTTTGCACTGTGAAGGATGAAATACCATTAGGTAAAAAAAAGAGAGAGAAATCCAGCTTTAATTAAGTTACAAAAGAACAAAACAGTCAGGCTTGGCCTTAGAAAGAGAGAAATGTGTACGGTACAGGCTGGACAGTAAAGCTACCTGGCACTGACGGTGTAAAGTGAGGAGCCTGAAAGGGAGAAAACTGCATGAGTGCACTGCAAACTGAGATTGTGCCTCATTACGTGAGCTTTCCTATAGTGAAACAGGACATGGTACGGTTGTGTTTTAATGGAGGGAGGAAGAGAAAGAGATATGGGAGGGAAATGAAAGCAGCAGATCACTGTCTGTCCCTCCTGCTGCCTCCATTTACCATCATTGATTGTGCAGCCAGTCGGAATTAACGCCTACCTGTTGTACTCAGATGGTCAGCACTGATGTGTGCAAGAGGGAAAAGGAACCGTGCACCCTTTTTTTCCCCTGTAAGCCTTTTATTTCACGCAGTATGACAGCTAAGTGTTGGTGAACTCTTCTTACACTAGGGACGATAAATGTCCACCTTCAAGGACGTATTCCTTCAAGATTTAAAGACGTGGACATCCCTCAGACATGAGGACATTTTGCGGGTAATTGCACCTTAGGTTCAAGGATTGGAGGTCAGTTAAAGGATGGTGGAGACTACTCGATATTGATGGCAGGTTGTGTGAACTGGTACCAACAACCTCAGTTTATTACTTTAGGAGTTATATGGGAAAACTGATGTCAATCTCTCGTCCGTCTGTAAAATATAAAGCTATAGGCCGCACCCAGCAAATTGAGATTAATAGAGAGACTGGTGACAGAAGACAGACAGCATCCACCTACCTCTAAATCTCACTAATTCAGATTATCTGTGTTTTGTTTAATTCCCACAAAACCCCAAATAAAAATAACATATTGTGGTTTTATGAAGGATTATATGTGGGACTACATCCTCTTTGTGATTTGGATCCATATAAAACAGCTGACTCTCTTCTGTCCTCCATCAGCGCACTTTTATTACCTTACTCCTGTCGCTTTTCCATCAGTACATAGTAATTCTACTGGTTATATCAAATATACATATATATATATATATATTACCCTGTCCCTTTGACTGTCCTCACCCTTCACCCTGAGGCGGCACATTTCAAACCCTTTTTCTCTCATTTCTCCCACTTTTGTTCTCCCCTTCCATCCATCCGTCTCCCCCTCTCTGTTGATCCCTCCCCCCTGGGCGATGTGGACAGTTGGATGGCTTTGTGTTTGACACGTGTGTTGGTAGGACACACACACAAATGCACGGGCACACACACTTCCAGTTCCTATTGTCAATAAGATGCTCAGCTGTGAAGCCCCTAGCCCTAATTGTGTGGGGTAAGGACAGTGCCCTTATTGTGCTGCAGATTAGCGCATACGCACACCCACCCACCCACACACACATGTGTCCTCAGACCCCATGGGGTCCCTTTAGAGTGGATGTGCCTTGAGGCAGAAAATCAGGGGCAATTTACGAAAGGGTCCGTTAGGGGATGGGGGATGTACCGCAGTCCTCAGCTTCAAGCTGTAATGTCAAACAGTTTCTTTGGTTTCTTATTTAGGATGACAGAAGTCAGTCTTGTGATGTATTAATGGAAAAACGTGCAAGAATTTGTTTTAGTGAAGCGTACTGACAATTTACTCAGTGGCGTTGATGGATATGAGCCCTGAGATGCAGAAAATATAGAAAGCAGTTAACAGAAATCTTCCTACCCTGCACATTTCTCTTTGTAGCAGGATAAACATTAAAGTGATCAAACTCAGGGCAATTCATTTCCTTGGTTTAGACACAATTACTTAAGCAATGAAGTCTCTATATAGTATAATAAAATAAAAGAAAGATTTTGTGTTTAACACCTAATGTTACTTTATCGCTCCTTCTTGGATTTTGCATACAGTATGTTATTGCTGTCATGCTGGACAAATGCAATCAATTTGTGTGATCACTGGTTTGAAGCAAAGCCTCCCAAAACTAAAACCCGGAAAAGCCTCTTAGCCACGAGAATTAGGGGGCTGAGTTTGGGGGTTTGTATTTTAAATGCAAATTAGAAGTACATAAATTAAATAAACAAGAAAATATACCTTCACCTTGTGATTTGACGCACTGTGTGTACAGCTGATCCTAGACTATGATGACAGAATACAAAGGATTGCAGAAATTAAGCAACCAGGAGTTCCACTTTATTTTATGTGAGTTTGTCTAAAAATAAACACGGGGAAATTCCAAAGTCAGATACACTTTCATCAAAAAACAAAAACAAAAAAGCTTTCTGTGGAAATGAAATCTCAGATTCTTTCCCAGATTTCTGACTTTCCTTTCTCACTCCTTCCTTGTTAGCCTACAGTGACCTGAAACATACAGTGAGTGCTTACATTCAAACCCACTGACCTTCGGTGGATGGTATTTAGAATAGTGGCAAGTCAGTAAAGACGCTGCTTTGAGTACATGCAGATGTATGAACACTGTGTAGGGCAAAGGTAATGTTTGTGACCCATTCAGGTGATCCATAGCCCCCAGTGTGTTTATACACATCTGTACATTTCCTCTTTTCCACCTCCAGCCTGAATGAAGCCAGTTAACTGGCTCTGACGTAAGTGTGTGTGTGTGTGTGTGTGTGTGTGTGTGTGTGTGTGTGTGTGTGTGTGTGTGTGTGTGTGTGTGTGTGTGTGTGTGTGTGTGGAGGGGGGGGCCATGTTCATGTTAACATTTTTAAAGACTTTTTAAGCATAGACAAGTTACACAGTGACAGCGCAAACAGGAAAAAGAGAACGTTCACCTTCAAAATAAAAGTTATAAATAAATATATCCAGTTTTTCCTCTTGGGAATTTGTTTCCAATATAATAAAAGCAGTCATTTTCACCGCCAGGAACCACTCTCCAACTAGTTAAGGATTACACATGTTCCCTTGTGACCAGAGGTTGTCATGACCCCCTGACAACCTCTGCCCATTATCCAGGCCTGTGTGACTGTGGTTTACTATTATATATCTCTTTTAATCTATAACTAATGTGTAAAACAGCAACTTGCTGGTTTAGTGGGCATAATTGCCAGACATTTCCTTGACTCTTAACAATGATGGAACATCTTGTAGAGACTTTAGAATTCCTGATTCAATCCCATAACAGAATGTTTTAGATCAAAAAAACAAAAAACATAGCAGCCATCCAAAAGCTATTCATGTAATCTAATCTGATCTTTCTTTATCTAACACTAACACACACACACACACACACACACACACACACACACACACACACACACACACACACACACACACACACACGCTGAACAATGCATCAGGGACAACTTGGGGAGCCAGGGACCAATCCAGTCGACCGTCTCTTCCACCTGAGCCACAGCCATCCTTCTCATAAGCCATCCAGCAGTAGCACCAAAACCATTTTCACACATGAAATATAGACACTTCAGGGATAATAAGATCTGGACATTGTCCCACATTCTCTGAAACTGCTATTTCTAACATGTACACACGAAAGAGGGCAATCCACTTCAGACGTGTTCTCACTACTGGAGTATTTCCACGCCCTGCCCTGGGCGAGAGGAGGTGTCTGGGTAGAACATATTTCGTTCACTGGTATTGAACTGCTACCTGCATTATTCTCACCTTGGAACAAATTGGTGCATTCTAACATCATACGAGTCTTTGTTGTTAGATATCAGGTAATGTCTAGTAAAATCCAGGGATGCAGTGAATGCATTAAATGGTTAAATTCACAGCAAAGCAATAAATATAGTCGCAAAAACTCTGAACTGTCCCTTGAAGTCTCGTTTGTGTTTTCATTGCGGGGTGGTGGTGTTGTACATGAACTCCTCATTAAACGTGACCTCACTGTTAGTTGTAGATGTCTGAAAACAAAAGTCATACAAACCAAGATTTACTCTCACACAACTCTCTGTTATTGCAAATTGCGCTTGAATGTCTGAGCTGACATGTGATGTAATGATACAGTGGGAGATGTGTTGTCATGGGGGTTTTAGTTCCCCGGTGGTCATGGGGAAAGGAAGCTCATACAGGAAGTGAGCTGGCAGGGCCCCGGTCCTGTAGGATTGCACATCCACACGACTATATATGTGTTAATGTGTCTGCGCGTGTGAGTCAGCAAACACGTGTGTGCCGTGTTTTCTAAATGCCACACGGTGATGAGAGAAAGATCCGAGGACAGAGTGTGAGGAGCTTGTGTGAGAGCTTTCCGGAATGTGCTTGTTTTGTCTGTAGTACTCTATTTACTTTCCTGATTTCTTAATTGACTGATGTAGCTGCAGGAAAAGGCTGATAAATGAACATAGTCATCGCATCACCTCAGAGTTATGCAGTAGTTATGCTGTAATTTGCAGTTGTGGGCAGATAAAGGAGGTTACAACAGGAAAGAGCAGCTGGCACAGAGTGTAATAGAGCAGAACAAAAGAGAGCGGGGGTCATCACCCAGACAGCACTGAATCCAATGTGCTAATTGCACACATGGAAAGTGGACAAAAAGGAACACTTGGTACTCAGCAACAGTAATCAAACACCGTGAAGACAATTATTTATTCTTTTAACCTTTTTTTAAAATCTTTTGCTTAATAGCTTTTGCAAGAATGTCGTCCTCGTGTGTTTAACTGTAGCTTTCCACGTACCAGTGCACGTAGGACACGACCTGCCTTTCTCACCTTATCGCCTGAAATGTGCACATGATCCGCTCGTGCACGTGTCGGGGTGAATGTGTACGTGAACATGTGTGTCTGTGTGTGGCTCCAGCAGTCGGGGCGGGGGTTGGTGTGGTTGGTTGGCTCTGTGTGAGCTCTTTGTGAGAAGTGGGGAGTCATGAGTGGGGTGGGGTGTGTACCGGGTGTTTCTCTCAGCTGCCTGCTGGTCTGGTTGCTGTTGGTAACTTTGCTTGATTAGATCAACGGATCGGCTTTCAGGCCTCTCTCCCGCTCCCCCACCCCACCCCCAGCTCTCCTCTCGGAAAGGCTGAAGTGGAACTGAAACTGGAGTGGTGCTAAAAGTCCGCGTGGAGCTGCGAGTGACGGTGCTGCCTTGGAAACGCTCGTCGGAGTTCGAGCACAAGTGAGTTGGGGGAAGGTGGGGGGTAAGAAAAGAAGTGATAGCCTCAGGACAGATAAGCTCCAGGGAGAGAAAAGAGGGAGGGAACAAGGGAGGGAGGAGGAGGAGGCAAGAGAGAGAGAGAGAGGTGGGAAGCTCTCAGAGGAAAGAAGTCTCTCTCTCTCGCTCTCGCTCTCTTTCTGTCTGTCCGACTTACCGGCTGCTGCTTCTTCTTCCTCCTGTCTTCTTGGGTTTTCTGGCTGCCGGCGACTGGCTGGAGGAGTTTCAGCTTGTTTTTCGCCTGCCTTTCGGATTTGAACATGGACTCAGGCTGAACAGCTACACGCACTGAGCTGTGAGAAGAGTCACTGGAGATTCCCCGTAAGCAGCTTGATCTGATCTGATGTCTACAAGGTGAAGTGTGTCTTTGCTCAAATATCCCGCTGAGAGAGATTGTTGCTATTTCAGGAGTGTGTGTACTTGTGGAAGACACAGAGCAGCCTTGGAGCGATGAAGTGCTCTTTGTGACAGTTCATACAGGGATAGACGATGAAGGTTAAAAGTCGCTGTTAGTATGATTCATTTTTCATCATGTTTACGAGAGACGGTGATGAGCCTACGCATTGCTGCTTTTGCTGGAAACATTTCCTCTTATGGATGCTGCTTCACACTGAGCCTCTCCTCCCTCCGGCTCTCCCTCTTCTTGCTCACCTTCTGTCGCTTTCAATTCTCTTAATGGTCTCGAGGTCTCAGCTGGTCAGCTGGGATACCCCTGTGTGTGTCTGCTTGTGTGTGTGTGTGCGTGTGTGTGTGGGGGGGGGGGTCAGCTTTTGTTTGGGAGAGAGACAGTTCTCAGATAAACTACCTCTGGATTTCCCCCCTGCTCACATGCAATAAGATAGATCCTGCTTTCTATTTTTAAACACTATTGTTTGTCTATATATTTGTGAGCACCTGACTCGCTCCACAGTAGCATTTCTGTCACTGTTGTGTTTAGTCTATGGATTGGGGCAGGAGGGTGTATTTGTGTAGTCCATTCTGGGATAGAGAGATAGCAGCTCTCCTTTCTGACTTTATCCTTTTGTTTTGTCAGCTGCTGACCGCTGTTTTCTCTCTCCTCCAACCCTTCCATTGTTTTTTGCTCCCTTAAGCTCTCTTTATTTCACTCAGATGCAGATCCATGCAGCTTTACTCCTTCGCAGCCGCTGCTATTTAACATTTTCTGACACCTTTTGTTGATTTTGTAATTCCTTTTTTGTCTTTCTCTTCTTAAAAACTAAGAGAAGTGGGGAGGGTTCTCAGTATCATGCTGTGTCCCTCTCATTCTCTCTCACTCTGTGTGTGTGTGTGTGTGTGTGTGTACTTTTCTCAATCAGATATCCGAGCAGAGCAGCATGTGAGCTGTGTCTCAATCCTAAAACATACAGTTTCCATTATTTTGGTTTTGCCAGTCCAGGTGTCTAAATCTCAAATATAACAAGTTGTTACACGATGCTGATCAGATGGAAATGTCAGGATGTTGGTCCAGCACTTTTGCCTAACTCAGATGGCATAAACAGCTGAGTGAAATGCCATGAAGCTTTGGTTGCCATCATTAGATCAAAAAATGTAATTCAGCCAATATTTTTATTTCATGACAGCCCCATTGTTATCAGCTGAATTTTGAGGTTTATCCTCATTACCAAATGTTGCTTAGCAAAAATGGCTAGCCATAAACTGCATCTAAGAGATGCAACTAGACGTCCTCCAGACATAAATTGTTAATTCAAGGCTTGAGCTGGTCACAATGATAGGCCCGCCCTAAAGCGTGCATTGCATTATTGTCCTTTTTGACTAATGGGGGTGTGCATTAAGAGTTCAACCTAGCCATCAGGTCACCAGCAAAGAGTGTAATGGCTTCACAGATCGTGGGAGCTGGAGGTCATTTTCCCATATGCTTCTGTAGTGCTGAGCTTTGTTTGCAGTCAGTAGTGTCGCCTCCTGCTGGTCAGTAAAAAGAATACACATGTCAGACGCTTGAGCGCTGATGTCACTTTTAAAGCCCAGAAGCCAATTTTTAGTTAGTGTGGCTAAAAGGTAACATCACTCCTGTACGGCAGCATGTCAGTATGTTAACATGCTGCTGTGGGTTTTTCCTTTATTAGAATTCTAAATGCGCGTTTTGCAGGTTGACTAATTAATAAACTTTTAGCTCCAAAAAACTCCCCAGTGTTTTGTAGTTGTATAAACAGAATATCTGTGACTCAGAGTTTTCAACATCATTACATCATACGAGGTATATATGTATATATGTTTTCAAAAATTCCTGGGTTGTGCTTTCACTTGTGTGGGTGTGACACGTTTCATCACACTAGTGGAAGCGGCTCAGCTAAGTGAGCGAGGCAGCAGCAGTGCGTCATATTCACAGACTTTGATGCAGTTTCTTTACTGCTGGGGTTGTGAATCTGCCACAGCTGCCCCAGAAAGCTTTATGTATGGCATTGCCAAGGCCGTGTCTGTGGACACGTGTGTCCATATGTCTGCGAGAGAGGGGTGAATAGGTTCTGCATAGCTGTCCATAAAGGGGTGCTCAATCACTGTAGCACTAATGGTCTTCCCTTAGGGCGCCATGGATTTTTAAGGTGTTGCGACAGGCATGGAAGAAGCATAGCAGCTTAGAAGCAGACAGCATCCTCTGCATCTTAGAGTTTCATAATGCTGGAAAGTAGATCAGTTTCAGTTCCTAAGTCACCCGTGATTCTGTTTAATATTAAGGCGAAAGAGCAGAGCACATTAATGTGAACCGAGCAGGAAGATGTAGGAGATGGAACATGATTCATTAGGGAACGTGGTTCCAGACAGCGTCTCTGTAAAGTTAACTCTGTAAAGAGTTAACACACTGATGGAACAAAGAAGGAGAGCGAGTGGGAATCCATCAAAAGCAATGCATCAGAGATTGAGTTAAAAAAAAAAAAAAAAAAAAAAAAGTGGGGAAAAGGAAAAAGGCAGCCATTAACTTTCACGGTACATGTGTCATTTTATCTGTGAGAGAGTGTTTGTGACAGTGAGCATGTGCAATAGTATGCAGCTATGTCCGGAGTTTTGCAACCTGTGCTTTTTCTGCTTGCTGAGCTTGCATTGCAATGCCACACGCTAAACACCATTACAAACTGATAGGGTGTCAGTTCTGCTAGTCTCCCTGGATTTAGTGGCACTGGAAGGCAGAGACAAATGGGTGAGGCAGCGGGAATGAGAGCTGAGAGAGAATTTAAGGAGAGTGTAGCAAATACAGGAAAGCTGTTGAAAACAGCTGTGTGAAGAGACAGGAAAGCGAGAGGGTAAAACCTACAAAGGGTGACTGTGATAGAGTGGTAACGTCTCTTTCTGCTGAAGCCTAATAAGTCCAGAGGTGTCATCAGCTGGAGGAGTTTAAAATCCCAGTCCACTGTCTCTGTCTGTATTTTGACATCATGTTAGGAGACAGACGGTACAGTTTATGTCTGGCTCTGGCACCTTCATCTACCCAGGGATTCCCTCAGTAGGAATGAATGTCAGCAATGTAGAGAGGATGGTAGTTTGTTTAATCTAGTGGGTACAGCTGTTGCTATGAAGAGATGCTGTATGTTAGAAATGTGTGTTTGGGATTGTGTGTGAGTGCTGGTTTTGTACGCTGTGGTGCCCAGATGTCCTCCCAGGAGTGGAAAGTGGAAGAAGTGACCATTTTGTGATTCATTTTCAGACGTCACGAGAATGATGCAAAGTTGCTGTAATTTGGAGTGACAGGCAAGGTTCACATTTGGGCCTCGAACAAAAAGGCAAAGCAGGGTTGAGCAGAACAAAATCATGAGACACATGAAGTTTATTTGCCTGCTCCAAAGCTTTACATTGTTTCCTGATAGACTTTTGTGGCGCTGCGTGGTGAATTTTACACTATAGAATAATTAATAGATATTTTAGCTGTTTTTCTTTTTTTCTTAAAGCCAACCCATTGACATTCCTTCAGAGGGAAAAAACAGACACCTCAATATGTCAGGAGGAAGCTGCTGAATTTCTTGTTCAGTAACTGAAACAGACACGTGAACTTTCAGCTCGCTGCTCATTGTGTTTAAACGAATGCATCTGTTTGACTGAAGTTGAGTCTGGCTTTGTTGCATGTCATAATCCTTTTGCTCTAAATGAATGAGAATGTCTTAAATTGGCATTTTGGCAAATAGGCTCATTTGCTTTCTTGCAGATGAAGTAAATTAAGATTGAAAACGCCCCTGATAGAAAATTACAGCGAGCAGCCTGTATAGTTAGCTCAGCATAAATAATAAAACAAAGGGAAAACTGCTATCTCGCCTCTGTGCTTGGAAAGAAAAGAAAAGAAAAATAACTATTGAACTAACCAGCTGCTGATTACACTCCTTATATTAAACAGACAGATATAAGTGGTGTTTGTGGCAAGGCAGGTGAGTAAATAGATTTCCAAAGAATATAATAATACGATAATACGTATTATTTCTTCTGCTGTCGCTGTCTAAAGGTGGCTGTGACTCTCAGGCTAGACATTCATGAATGAACCGATAATCAGGAAGCTATTAGCCGTTATCCTTTGTAAACTTCTGCGTCGTTTCTTTAAAAGTCCGTGATTAACTGCCAAGCGAGTGCAAACTCACAGTAAACACCGCCGCATTAAAGACTGTGCTGAAAACTCGGGACAACTCGGTTTCTGTTAATCACAGTTTTATATTTAAACACAGCGCTCAGGGTTCTTGGCGTAATTTTTGTGGAAAAGCCCACAGACGTTTCTAGTGTGTTCTCAGAGGGTGGTGCAGTATGAGTGAGAGGTTCCTCGGCAGTTTCCTTTCCCTGTGTGTGAGCTGTCCCTGCATGCGTGTGTCTGTGTGTGTGACTTCAAAGCCTGTCTGCCCAGTCAGAGCTTGCTGGTCAGTTTCAAATGAAACGCAGTCCGTGAGACAGGCCGACACACTCACACGCACTCGCACACACAGTGCACGCCTCTAATACAATGTTACATACTTACAGACACACACACCTCCCCCGAGCTTCCAGGTGGCTGCAGCTTGTTAGTGGTACAGCAGGAGAAGCCAGATGAAGCCAGCCCACACCAGCTGCACTGCCCTCTACCTGCCTTCTTATCTCATTCTTTCCCAACTTTTCACCTCGCTGTGGAATTTCTAGTTTCTATAGTTTTTTCTCTTTGTGTCATATCTTAAAGACGACTTTGCCGATCGTCTATTTTAGCTTTTTTTTTTTCTTCGTTTTTCTTTCTAGTCTCTCTTCTTTGCATATTCCTTCCATATTAAAGCTAATCAAACGAATTTAAACTTGTAAAAGAAAATTGATATCTCCTACCACAATAGTGGCGGTGCACAAACACGTACTATCTTGTGACATTATAGATCAAATGATTAATTGACCAAGAAAACAATAATCATGGAGTTATTAGAAAAAAACCTGCCTTCTTTTGCATGTGTGTGTATTTGGCACGTGCGTAGCTCTACGTCAGCTGCTGTCCACTCCATACCTGCTTAACTCTAACTGACTGCATGAAGGGATGAGTGCAGTCTTAAAGGAGCCAGTAGCAGGAGAAGAGGAAGATGGAGGGAGGGAAAGTAAACAACAGATGGTGGAAGCATGTTGCTGCTACTCGCAGCAGTATGCCAGCCCACCACCAGCTTCTTGCGAGGTTACTATGCAACGGTGACCGTGACGATATGGATGTCAGAGGTCAAGTGCCTCCTTGATGACAGCCCCGTAATGCCACGCGCCGTGCCAGACTGAACCAGCTGAGACACATGTATAAAGACGCTGAGAGAGCGTACGAATTTATATGATGTTTTCCTTGGCTGAGGTTTGGCGGCGATGACTGTTGAAATCTTCCATGCAGCGTCCACCCTTGACCCACCTGCCAGCAGTGATGACACACACTGAGGCAGGTGTGTGTGTGTGTGTGTGTGTGTGTGTGTGTGTGTGTGTGTGTGTGTGTGTGTGTGTGTGTCCGAGCACTGAGTCGTTTCATGCTGAGGAGTGAACTGAGTAGTGGCATACATTGGCTGGTGTGGCTGGTAGGTGCCATGACCTTCACGGAGAGGGGAAAAAGAAAGAGAGCAAGAGAGAGAACTGGAAAATGCATGTGGTCAAAATGAGACGCTTGTATATCTTTCTGAGGACCAGCTTTAGGGCTCGGGTGTGAGGACTTTTGGGAAAATGACGACATTTGAACTGATCCTGTGTGGAGTTAAAAGGTTTGAATTAGGGTTGGGGTGAGGCATTTCAGCTGTGATGGCTGAGGGTAAGCCCTGTCCACAGACTATGAGAGTTTTTCACCATTGTTTTTAGTTATACCTTACTTTTTTTGATATTGTTAACCTTCAGTTATTTTGCCATTCAGTCCCCAATCTTAATGTACAGTAAAAAACAAACAAAAAAAAAAACAGTTTGAGAAGCTTTTGTAAAAATGTTTTTTAACTCAATGTTATTTTTTTTAGGCTTAAGTAACTATTTTGAGTAAAAAAAATGAGACAATAGACCCTATTTAGAAATTTTGATACAGTAGCAGAGCAGTTTCTCATGTAAACTGTAAATAACAGTTTGTATTGTCAATAGCAGAACGAGGTTAGATCTTCGGTAGCTGCCTTTTGTGCTTTCGCATTTTTTTGTATGCGTGTTGACAGGTAAATAAGGTGTGAATCACTCATATTGAAGTGTGAGACACTCTTACCAGAAGAAGCGTCAGTTCATTTAACACACACACACACACGTACACACAGACAGTCACTTTGTGGCTTATTCAGGATGAGGTAAATACAAGCAGCAGACATGCAGGGAGCTGTGTGATTCACTTCCCCGTTTGCATGAAGTGTGGCTGTTTTCCTGTGAACAGGAAGCAGAAGCTGTCGTTCCAGGAAGAGATCATTACGTTGGTTGAAGTGCACCGAACCTGCCTGTGTGCGTGTGACAACGAGAAATCGTGTCTTTGTAGCAGCTTCACAGCCTGAAATAAGGGTTTCAATTCGTTTACTGCAACAACTTTAAAAATAATTACTAAAATAAACAAGTTCATTTTTTGTCTATTTAGATGTCCAATTTCCAATTTATTTAGATGTGCGTAAATCAAATAGAAGTATCACAGGAATGTTATAATGAGGTGACCGGAGTGAGAGAAATTAATGATTTGGATTCCCAAAGTGGAAGTGAAATAACAAGAAACGAACTAAAATCTAAACTAAAACTTAAAGCGTCTACAGTGGAAACTGATGTTTACCAATGAAAACAAAAACTGTTTCCTAAAAATGAAAGTATTAACTGTGGTTACAGCTCGCTCTTGTTTTATGTGTCACACACATGAGCGTCAAAGACAGAACTGGAGCCATGTTTCATCATTTTACCAAACGCCTCGGCATGCAGACTAGCTGACGTTTTCAACTCCGTTACACAGAGGATTGGAGATAAATTATTACCTTGTGCTTTCCGTTTGCCTTCTGTTGATATTTTTGCAGACTCAGGCAATACCCATTAAATTTGCATTAACTAAATGAGAGTGTGGCAGGTTCAGATCTGGGCTATGTTGCACAACTGGGCAATGTTTGCACGGTAACATACGTGTGTTGTCACAGGCGCATGACTTTCTTGGTAGGATGCATGATGAGTCAGAGGAAATACATGGGTATTTGTGCCAGTAATTGTCCTGTTCATTGTGTATTTCTCTGAAATCAAAGCCACACAAAATCTGTGAAACAATAAGTTTTGCCACCCGTTGCCATCACTGTGCTTCTCTTTCAGCTCCTCTACATTTTCTTTCTTTTTTTGATATCTGCTATCTCTGTTTTTATTTACGTGTTTTTCCTCTTGTGCTTCTCTCAACAGGAGTGACAGCGGCTCTGTCTTTCTGAAGAAATCTGTGGCATGAAACCAGATCACACAGGTCTCTCGTACACCTTCATCTCCCTTTACCACTCTCCAGTTAGAAACACACTCCTCAGCTTCACTGCATTGATGAGGTAACGTCAGGCTCCGTGCAAGAACCCACCTGCAGCGACTCCTCCTTCCCCTCTTCCTTCCTCTTCCTTCTGTCAGTCATTGCACTGCAGCCATGGGCCAAAAGATCTCTGGCAGCATTAAATCAGTAGATGGTCGCGGGGAAAGCGGTGGCTCCCCATCCTACCGACCCCTGACTCATCGCCGGCAGCACCCTGAGCTAAGGGGCCCGGATTTCTTCAAACCTCCCAGGCTGGATCTCCTACTGGACATGCCGTGCGCTGGACTGGAGACTCAACTCCGTCACGCGTGGAACGCCGATGACCGGTCGCTTAACATCTTCATCAAAGAGGACGATAAGTTAACGTTTCATCGCCACCCTGTCGCTCAGAGCACGGACTGCATCCGGGGGCGGGTCGGATACACGAGGGGACTCCATGTATGGAAGATCAACTGGCCTGTCCGGCAGCGAGGCACCCACGCTGTGGTCGGAGTGGCAACCTCCGAAGCTCCTTTACATTCTGTTGGCTACACAGCGTTAGTGGGGTCAGACTGCGAGTCCTGGGGCTGGGATCTGGGACGTAATAGGCTCTACCACGACAGTAAGAACAGGGCGCACAGCTCACTGCCCTCTTACCCTTGTTTCCTGGAGCCGGAGGAGTCGTTCACCCTTCCGGACTCTCTGCTAGTGATACTGGACATGGACGAAGGGACCTTAAGTTTTATGGTGGATGGACAGTATCTAGGAGTGGCATTTAGAGGACTGAAAGGAAAGAAACTGTATCCCATCGTCAGCGCCGTGTGGGGACATTGTGAGATATCCATGAAGTACATCAACGGCCTGGATCGTAAGTAACCACTTTTTGGTGACTATTTACACATTATGAACATAATCCAGCAGTAATAGCAGTAGTGGAGACTACTCAGAGTTCATATTCACATGACCTTAGATCAGCGGTCTCCAACCTTTTTTGCGCCACAGACCGGTTTATGCCCGACAATATTTTCACGGACCAGCCTTTAAGGTGTCGTGGATAAATGCAAACCGAGTTAACGATCAAAACGATAACAAAATAACGCTGAAAACTGATAAAAACCCTGAAAACTCTCGCGGCCCGGTACCAAACGACTCATGGACCGGTACCGGTCCGAGGCCCGGGGGTTGGGGCCCGCTGCCTTAGATGACCTACCTACAAAAAATGCCTGATATAAAAAAAAAAAGGAAAAGAAAAAAAAGGAAACCACTGAACTAAGCTAATGTGGCGGTGTCGTAATACGACGCATCCCTTCGTGGTGTTGTAAGAATTTCAGTTTGTTGTGTCACTCTTCTGAGATTGCAAATCTGACACACTTTCTTTGGCAGCAAACAGGGTGAAAATTAGTTTGAGTACCACTGGAAGGAGTCCACGTGTTCTGCAACATTCATTATTAAGTACTCAGTACTGAAAGCATTAGTGTCTCAGCGGTTTGAGTGTGCAATTTCTAGTGGTTTTTTCTTCTTCTTTTTAAATTGAAGTGCTTTCGTTAGCGATGCTTGAAGCCGGAGAGGAGTCTTAAGTTATTTCAGAAAGACAGAGAAGGTGTTTTTAACAAGGCAGTCAGACGTTAGCGATCGATGCGTTGGGTTGATTTTGTTATATTTTTCAGTGATTTGGCTTTTTTCCGGCTGTAGAAGTGTATCATGAGCTAACTGTGTTTCAAATTGCTGTGGCAGAGCAGACATGTGGTGCACGCATGAAAAAAAGAGTAGTTTAAAATACTCTTCTGCAGGTTTTTTGGTTTTGATTGGGTAAACAGATTGCTTGTGATTGTTTTCTTTGATCTCTGAAGTCTCTCCCACTGTCTGCATGTGCGCGCCAAAAGAGAAGAGACAGGCTCCCCCGTCACAGTCTAAACAGTAACGCTTTGAACGTCTCGTTAAAAGCTCACTTAGACGCACATCACGGACACTTACACGTATGAACACACACCTGCCAGGAAGGGAAAGGGTGTGTTGTGACAACAGGCGTATAATCTCCCTCCCTTTTAGTTCGCTGAGCCCTGTGGGTCTTATTTGATTTCACAACAGGGTGTGCTTTTGTGTGTAAGCCCAACAGCAATCTCAAAGGAAAACCCGTCGCTCTCTGTAGTTTGTTACATCTCATTTCTCTTTGCCCAATCATCTCAAATTTCTGTTTGAATTTTTTTTCTCTCAAAACTTCTCTGCTCTCCAGGGACACCATGACACCAAGAGCCCATTTTCTTCTCTAAAAAAAATAACAGGCGTAATTCCAGCTTTAAATTGGGGGTTTTTTTGCCTTAAAATTGCAGCTGGCCAACTGGAATATGAATCAGAAAAAAAACCCTCTTGCCTGAACTGTATTTATTTTCTATCCTTCAGTTTAACTCCTGTTATATGTGTGCATTAAATCTTTTAATCTCCAACCTGTCTCTATTAAACATTGTTTGACTGCTTAAAAGCACCGTTTTTCATTTATGTAGAATATTGAGTCCGTTTTAAAGCACTCGCTTCTACAATCTCACAGCCTTCATGCTGTGAAATGAGGTTTGGCTGTGTGTAAAGCTTAATGCAGGGAGGAGGGTAGAGGCCCATCGTCGCAAGCCGGCTGAGATGTGTGTATGAGAGACACTGACACGGCATGAAATTAAAAAAATACATATTTTTGGTCAGAGTACAAAACAGAATGAAGAAGACTCAAAAATCAGGGGATCTTGGGAAGACACTGGTTGTAGTGAGCAAGAAATATCTAACTAACTGTAACCAGTCACAGCTTTTTTTAGAATACGGTCTTTATTATACAGCCATGCATTCAGAATTTCCCAAACAAAGTAAATGAAATCTCATGTGAATGTGTGCGCAAACACACGGAAACAAAAGCGTGTTTGAGAGAGGCCTAAAGTAGGGGAAGTCCGCTCGGACTACCAAATCCGTAACAATTCATTCGGTTTCTGATTCCATTCATTTGTTGCTGAGACGTCGTTTTGGGTTATTAGCGCTCCAGGCGTCGCTCTGAATTCCAAACAAAGACAGCAGTGAGTGATATTTCAAGGGTTTAGTAAAAAGGTGAAGTAAATAGCCTAAAGCAGGATCTCTTTCACGCAGGGCAGGCTGTGATTACAGCCTGTGCGGCAGCTTCTTTCAGTATCAGTTTTGGATTGAATCGGCTCGTCTGCCCTGCAGATGACTCGAGTAGAGAGAATGAAGTCATAATTGCTGTCTGCCTGTGAGTAAAGGAGTGTCTGTGTGCACAGCAAACCACGATTGTGTGGTCAGCCGAAGAACAGACGTTGTTTCACCTTTTTGTTTTCTTTTTTCACGGTAATCGCTCGGTAGTGACTGTATCTAATGAGCCGACCTATGAGAAGCCACCGTTGGGTTGTTTGTAAATTATTGTTGGAGGAAGAAACAACGCAATTGCCGGGTATTAAAAAGAGATTTGTTGGTGCGCCGTCTTCACGTCACCCTGTTTGCTTTTCTCATCACTCCGGCTCAGGCCCCTGTTGCTCTGTGATCGTCATTTTGCTCCACCTGAGATCATTACTCCCATTCCTGCAGTGACACACCGGAGAGCGATGAAGCCAGTAGCACTTCAGGCTCATGGCAGTTTTTGTAAGATTGCACAAAGCGACCAGAAACGGATATGAACTTCAGTCTGCATTGTCCTGCACATGTGAGCCCGAGGCTTCCTCCATAAACATGTGAACTGATCTGTTTCCCAGTTAGAGTATATTTAACTTAATAGATGCTATGTTACATAAACTACACATGCAGCTAATTTCTTTGCAACCTTAAAGGACTCTCTCCTTCTTCTCCTTGGTTCTTTTTCTTCCGCTCATAGTTTTCTCTTGTCCTGTGTCTATAATTGTGCCAATTAGTGGCACTTTGATTAGCTAAAATGGGACCTTTAGCCCTGATATGTGCCATTTTCTCTCCTGTCTTTGTACTCCAGCACATATTATGCAGAATGCCACTGCAAAATATGGCAGTTTAACAGCTAATTTACAAACCACCCAGAGTATAATTCCTTTTTTTCTCTGAATAATTAAATGCAGTTTCTGGGCACATATTGCTGTTATCAGCTTATAAATACAATTTCTGGGGATGATTTTCACCACAGTTACTTGTCCAGAATTTCTTTCCTGCCGGTGAAGCCAATGTCTGTGTGGTTTTCTCACGTGGCTGAATAGTTCCCCCGTCCAACAGCTGTCATATGATTTATCCATACAGACAATTAAGCTGACCAGTCATTGTTGCATCATGGGCTGTGAGGGAAGCAAAGGGGAAAACAGGGTTGAAAAGGTTGGGGGGGGGGAGCAGATAAGGTGGGAGAGAGAGTGACAGAATGGAAGAAAACCCAAGAGAGACGGTTACAGCTGAGAGAATTGGTAAAAGCAGGATAACATCTGCAAGTCGCAGCGAGCATACTGAAGTTTTATCAGGAGAAGGGTGGAAGCAGAGCACAAAGGCAGCGAGAGAGAAGGGTTTGCACAGTAAGGGATGTGTGACAGGCGCACAGCTGATCAGCTCTCTGAGCTGAAAAAGCTGGTGTTATTGGTATTGCAACACAAACCACAAAAGGCCACAAAAAACACATTAAAAATGATGAAAAATGAATCTTAAAATATTAAAATGCTGAACTTTTCTTTTTGCAGCATTTCACAGACACCGGCACTACTACACGGTTTTCTCTGCCATTAATTTATACTTCACAGTCAAAATCACAACTGCCGGCTTATTCAGGATTATTCACATTCCAGCAGATCTGTCGACGTGAAGTGACCCAGTTTCTTTCTCCTGTAAGCCAGCTGAGAGCTGACACCCTGACCTCCCTCCCTCTCTCCTACTGTTTAGTCTGCATCACATGAGCTTACACACTCCAGGTCAGACCTAAACCAGCTGCAGCCACCTACTCACTAGAACTTCACACAGCGGTCTTAGTTGTGTCTGGGTTGTTTACATGAAGATCATGGCACCCTAAGATCCCCAGAAAGCGCACTGTCTGTCAGTAGGAACGCTTTAATTGATGTCTGGTTTTTCAGGTTCATAAATGATCAGGAATTCACTCTTTAGTAGAAAGTATTTAACCTTTCCAGAGCTTTTATAGTAATGATTGCAGTTTTTGTTCAAGTGCTGGTTTATCAGATCAAAACAAAGTCGGCACAAACTCCGTTGCCCTCCTTTGTGATATTAAGTCATGCAGATTTGGATTTCTTAGATCTGCTGCAGTTTTGAGGCGTTCCCGTCTCAGATTTCTGCAGGCGCTAAAATACGGTGAGGGTTTTTTAAAATTGTGTGTCGGTAAAAGGACGGAAATGTTTATTTTTGAAAACAGAAAAGCAACTCGTCCTCAAGGTAGTGACTACTTTCTATTGAAGTAGTTTCAAAGATCACTGTGAAGTCGAGCATTGTGGCATGTGGGAAATTTAAAGGTGGGTGTCATAAAACCACAGCATATAAAATTAAACCCAGCATTTTTAATTTGGGTACTTTAGCGCTCGTTAATTTCCTTATTATTTGGCTTTTGCATGTAAATTTCACTCCAGGATGGATGGACGGGATGCCAGTATCTGAACCATTAGCATTCATGTTAGGAGCAGTGACTCAGCTTCCTGAGCTAGTGCGTGGAGTTTCGCACCAACTGCTGCCTGTGATATGTGGGTCACTGGGTTGGTGATTTAGCTTAACTTGGCTGCCAGCCTTAGGCTTGCATCCTGCTCTTTATGGTTCCCTGATATGTCTCCCTGTGCTTTTTACTGTCACATTTGCATGCATCACTGGTTTGTTTTTCTCTGTCTTGTTCGTTCGTTTCCCCCGAAGTGTTTGCTCCTTTGCACATTTAGCTATAAGCAGCTTCTTTGAAGCCCACACACAGTGGGGAGGGGGGGGGAAAAAGAAGAAAAGTTATACTTTGTGCTTTTCTTTAAACAACCCGACACTGATTTTGAATTTCTTCCAAATGTTTTGATCATCCATAATTGAGAGAGCACTTTGTTTTTGCACCTGCTCTGCTAATTGTGCAAATTTTTTTCGTGGCTAATTTGTAGTGCCTACGCAGTAGCTTAATAGCTTGTGCAAATTGTCTCAGAAGAAGCTACGTCAACAACTGTTCTGCCTAAATGAAATGTCCTCGGTGGCCGAATGCCTCTGATATGTTCCGGGACTCTGCCTTTCTTGATATATAATATTAAGAACACCTCTGATTGGACGCTCTGACACTGCAAAACAAGATTAAATGACACAGAAAAAGCTCAAATGGAGGTTTGAAAGTGCCTCATGTTTCTTTTTCCATCCTCTGCTTTGAGATCTAAACACCCTCGGCTGCAGCGGGGAACGGTGGTGTCATCTCAGTGTGCTCACAATCAAATATTTAACAGCAGAGAAGAGCAGTGAAGAAGAGAAGAAAGAGGCATAGAAAACATAAAAAAATAAAACGGAGATAGACAAAGTAAAGAATTGGAGAAGAGCGGAGGGGAAACCAGTGACATGCGAGAGATAAAAGGCAAACAGAGAACATGAACTAAACAGAGCCTAAAAAGTGAGGATGGTGATTTTATTATGCTCTCTAGTGTCAAAGCTTTAAGAAAAAAGAGGCACTAAAAAAGCAACAAGAGTGAGGAAGGAGAAAAAGAGAACAGAATAGAGAGAACTGAACAGATAAATATAGCTAAAAAAAAGTGCATGGAAAGTGCGATGGAGGCAGCTCTGAAATGTGGGAATAATCACAGATTGGCAGCTAGAATGAGGACTGACAGAGACAGGCTGATAAAAGGCAAAGAAGGGAAGGAGCGCTATTAGAGATGAAGAAGACGGGAGGTGTACAGAGCAAACGAGGGCCAAATTGAAAGTCGTGTCGAGCCACTGGTGTCGGTTCTGGTCACATAAACTGTTAGATGATGTGGGAATCATGGGGCAGCGCTGAAACCGGGTGCTAATGAAGAGCTCCAGGGCAAACGTCGGTCTGATTAGTAAAAGGACAAGTACTGGAATATGAATCAGTGTTTTAGACATACTCAAACACAATCTAATGCATATAACGACATTTGAGATTTTTAATCTTAATCCGTGTGAATATTTAAAATATTTAGTTAAAATAATCAGTGTACAGCTGTTTATCAGTGTACTTAGCTTATCTCGAGCTGTTCCTGGGCCTAAAAATGCAATAATCTATGATCTCACAGCAATAATCACTGGCTGGCTTTTATGCAGCTTCATTCACAGAGCTTTAGAGAGAAACTGGGGTAACCTTTTCCAGGCTTAAGCTTGTCGACTTAAAATAGCTAATGACCTTACGTGGCTAACAGCTCAACTGCTGTCGAGTGGTGCCTTTGCCCGAGTCGATTATACAACTTTAATTGAGAATCCCAAGTCCAGCATCAGTGTTTCAGTTACAGCAATGACCTGGTTCAGCTTCTGAACTTCTCAAAATAAGTGGACTATTTAAGCAGATCAGCTGCACTGCAAATTAATTGCCTACTTGTAAAACCAGATTAACTCGAGTTGTTTTTTTTAGATGGTTTCGGACTCGAGTATGACTGCGTGTCTGCTGAACTGTGCTGCGTGTCTGCAGCGAGTATGTGTCTCCTGGCTGTTTTCTGTTCCCACTTTCTTTCTTCGGCTGCTTTTTTTCCTTCTTTCTGTTTATTTCTTTTTTCTTTCATTGATTCCATCACATTAATGGGCTCATATCGATCTACACCCCCAAGACCAGAGCCGTGCACACCTGATCTTACTAATGTAAGAGCTGCTTGACATCAATTTTGTGTAACTTAGTGCTGGAGAAAAAGGTCAGTAACGCGGAAAGAGGTATTTTTAATTCAACACAGGATGAAGTGTTACACGTGTACTTTTCACCTTGTCCACAACATTGGTGGCATTTTGCAACTTTAAAAGCACAATTATAGCTTTCCTAAAGCTAACTAATGGCAAACACAGTCTGAAGTAGTCTACAGCGAGGAGAAAAAAAGTCTCAAATGCTGAATGCTTCCCTGTGAATCTGTGAATAGTCACATAGCCAAGGGAGCCGGCGCGTTAACATTTCCCCACTGTACCGCCAGTATGCGTGTTAAAAGTTCTGCTATCAGTTGTGTTGGTTTTTGTGTAAAACAGAAATGGCCCTCATGCTGAGAGAAGATGAGAGACAGACTGAATTACTGCCGAAAGAAATCACTGTGATTTCACACCTGATTATCTCCCCATTTATCCTGCCTCTCTGTCAGGACTGATCCATTTCCCCCCGTCTGTCCCGTCCTGAGCTTTTGTGTGTGTTTCGTAAGGCTTTTTTTTCCCGGCATGGGATACAGAACGCTGCAGGCTTTATTAAGCGATGGCATTTTGTCATTCACACAGGGGGTCACTTTTAAGTTAACGGTTCTTACATCTTCATCCAGACATACCCGAAACAATGATGGAGAGAGCCACGGTGTGCATGGTCACTAAAAGCAGGTGTGCACGGCCCACACGAACAACCCCAGAGAGACAGCTTTGTTATTTTGTACATGTTCAGACTTGGTGAATCTACATGACGGCCTTTGGAGTTTTTATAAGAAGGCAACCCGGGCGCTCATTCGGACATGGAGCCAACATAAGATGCCATCCTTTAATGGAAAGGGGATAGAACTGTAGAAACACACAAGTCCTCGTCAATTAACTTTTAAAAGTCTACTTTTAAACCAGGGAAAGGGCTTTAGGTGAATCAGTTTTGCTTTGCAGCCTCTTATGCAGCGCAGCACCAGCCACCAGACAAATTTATGCAAGCATGAGAAGCTTAGAAGCCAAAATTAGTTTTGAAAGCTCAGCAGTTGCCTTTTACAAACCCATAAATCCCATGTTTAACGCTGCCACAGACAAAACTATGACTGTGAGCCACGGTTTTCCCAGACACTGGAGCCTTGTTTGGGTGACATAGAAGAAGAATATTACCTTAGACTGTTGCCTTTACTTGTAGGTAAATGCACAAAACTATTTGGGTGTGTGTGTAATCTTTCCACTTTAATAGAAAATAAATAAATAAAATAAACCAGAGGAATGATTTTGATAGTGTTCAGGCTCTGATGACTCAGAACAGCATTGTTTTCATTTATTAAATCTGCCACCAACACACACAAACGCACACACAGTGAGGCCCACAGGTCCGATGTTATTAACAGGACGATCCAATCACTCCCCGGCTTTGTAACGAAGGAGAGCAGTAATGAATGAGAGCAAGATAATCCTCCACAATCTTCGTCTCCTTCATTCTTTGTTCAGGAAGCTGTAGGCACAGCCGCTAATCAACACTTCAATTTGGCCTCCTGACATTACCAATTTACTGACAGGCTGGATTCCTTTTGTGCGCTCTCAGGGATTCAGTTCTATTTAAAGGTCTCTCGGCCCTCTCTCTGTGTCTTTTCGGCATTTTCCTCCCCGATGAATGAAACTCCCTCAGCTTATTCAACTGTTTATCAGTTCATTTCCTCACCTTATTTTTTGCGGCACTGCAGAACAACTGCTGTTGCGCTCCAAGCTATTAGCCGAGTTAAAGGTACCTGAAGGCACTGATAGTCCGAACGCCGCCATCTCTCTTGTTGATCTGGATGTCTCTCCTCTGCTGTTTCCCTTGTGGCATACGAAGAGGAGCTAAAGTCTGTCCGTGAACTGCGTCCACCTGTTCCTGTTAAAAGCAAGCCGCACTGTTTAGATGACAAAACTTCAGATGTGTCCTGTTTGCACATCTTGTCAGAGCGATGTCATGGCTTTGGTCAAGGGGTTGCATTAGTGTTCAGGAATCCTGGCCTTTAAAACAGCAGAGACGTGATGTAATGGATTAATTTTTATGCCCTTGGACTACCTCCTCTTAATGTTTCTAATCATGGAAAGTTGGCAGCTCTCACTTGGTCTTTAAGCAATTTCCTCATTCACACTCATGCAGTTTGCCACCTTCACACATGTGCAATCCTCTTTTGTTTGCCACCTAGCAGCTTCACTGGAGCTGTTTTGGGTGGAGTGCAGTTCTTAAAGTTGCCTCACTCTCATTTTTCTTCGACTAGCTTGTGACATTACTCATGTTTTCATAATTTCCCTGTCAGGGACTCAGCGTGCATCCACTTAAAAGCCAGGTCACTCATGGAAACGTAAATAAGCACATACAGAAAACAGATGTACCGTGGCAATCTGGTCTCCCTAACACTGTTTATAAAAACAGCAGGTCCATAATCAGATTTCCCTCCTGCCCACCACCTGTTTCGGAAAGAATTACACACCTATTTTAACTGTTACATTAAATTGAGATACTCCCAGGTCGCATTGGAAGTTCGTTTTTGTCATGTAGAAGCTCGTTAGGGAACAAGCTCATTAGAAACCTTGTTATGCCGGGGTTAAACGGCCACAAAACTGAGGCTGGAGAAATTAGTTTTCTCAATTCCTCTCCACGATTTCATAAAGCTAGTTTTGTGTATACAGGACACGTATGAAATCAAGTTACTGCAGAAAACTGACTGTAACATGAGGCCATATTACTGAACTCTAAACTGTTAATTTACCATTGTGATTCGATTTGTCGTTTTCAGAGGTGAATCATCTTATCTTATCTTGCATAAACTCATAAGCATCACAACTATCCTAGCTCTAGCTAGCCAATAGGCTGACCTAACCTTTACTTTTCTACCAGTTATCATTAGCTGTTCGAGCCAAACAACGGCACTTTCATTGTATTTACTCAACCAACCAACCATAGTGTTTGCCTCTTAATTTAGAGACTTATGGGAGACCCTAAGCGTATGTTGCAGCTACACAAAATATTATGCTTAGCAACTAAGACCTGCTTTAAAGAGGCCAACCATTTTTTTTTGCACCACTATAAAGTGCAGGTAGCCACTGCAGTATTCCCCTGAACAACATGTGTCGCCACTCAGGCAACAGCGTGTAGTATGACTGATCCATAACATGCTTACTTACATCGAGTACTCTAACAACTCTCATGCTGCTGTTTTGCTTTCATAAAGATGATAAAACGTCAAAGCTCGTGCCAGGTTTTTATTTTCCACTCATTATGAGTTAATGTGTTAAATCATCAGCATCTCTTAGAGCAGCACTGATGTTGTAAGTCAAAAGAAACCCAGCTGCAATAATGCACTTCAGTACTTTTGCTTGCGTCAGTTAGGTGTATCAGCACACGTATTTAAAAGCATGTGTATGACTCAGTGCGCAGCTGGTCTGCATTCTTCATTTGTTTTGTGCTTTTTTTTGTGCTCACTGACCTTTTAAACATTGTACACACAAGACTACCATTTGCTAATGTCTACAATTAGTGTCGATTTCACAATGAAATCCAACAACTGTTGTGCTTGATGGTAACCTTGGAGACCAGCAGCGCATGCCTGTCGTGTATAAACTTCTCGGTGGCATTTCTCCTGCAGAAATGACTGTTCTCTTTCAAAATAAATACACAACAAAACAAATAAACACAGTTGATACGAAGCATCGAGCAGCTCTCGACTAACGCAGGTCACCGGTTGATTTGATGCTTTCACACTCGTAAAATTTACATCATGTCTTCTTTAAGTTGTTTTTTTAGTTTTGTTCAGTTTTTTTAATAAAAGTTGAATGACTGTAATATAATGATGCACTTGCCCAGCTTGATTTCGCTGTGCATTGAGTCAATACAAGGTAATTCTTTCAGAGTGTTTTTGCTGATGCCCTGTCTGCCCTCCAGCCGAGCGCCACAGCGGATGTGTTCTTTCATTTCGTGGCATCAGAGATCTCGGGTGATAACACTTTTGCCTGCCCGCCCAAACATATTTTTTCTACTGTAACTCCAGCCAAACACCATAGAAAGTGCGGCATTTGTGGCCGTGTGACCTGTCGTGTTTTAAGTGCTTGGGAACGCTGTTGAAATCTGCTGCCAAGCATGCAAAAATTGATGGACACAGAAAAACCTACGGAGTTGTTTTCCCACATGATTCAGACACAGAAAATGTTTCTTTTAAGTGAAGAGCCATATGGGAAAAGTGTATTTGAAACATGTTCATGCCGATATTTCACTGATGAATTGTACCATAGTCTCAAGTTTTTCTACCTGCATATATTACTTGCATGTTAAAATTGAATTACACCAGTTTATTCAGCTCTAGGGCTGCCACAAACGATTATTTTGATAGTCGACTAGTCACCGATTATTTTTGCGATTAGTCGACTAATCAGATCATCATCCATTAGACGTAAAACGTACAGCTTATTGCACCAGCATGCATCTGCTCTTATATAACTATCATTAGCTTACAGCTGTAAGTGTTTAAGGTATGTGCTAACTAAAAATAAAGACAAGATGATAGTTTATTAAATTTTAATGAACTCTGCAGATTGTTTCGGTGAAGTTTAATAAACTCCTTGCTATCTAAAATATAACAGGACACCGGAGTATATTCTCGAGCATCTCATACTTCTGATAATCAGTTTTCTGCTTGAGGTTTATTCAGCTGTGTAAAAACTATAACTTTAATCTCAGCCAAACCGATTTACTCAGGAACAAATAAAATACAAAAAAAAAGCCAAACAATAACATTTTGAAGTTATCTAAGTCAGCGGTCCCCAACCTTTTTTGCGCCACGGACCGGTTTATGCCCGACAATATTTTCACGGACCGGCCTTTAATGTGTCGCGGATAAATACAACAAAATAAAACTAGTACCGGTAACGAAAAAAAGAAGATTTATTCATAACACACGTGAAAAGACCCAGGAAAACAGAGTAAACGATAAAAACGATAACAAAATAACGCTGAAAACCGATAAAAACCCTGAAAACTATACATTTCACACCTGAGCCTCAACTCTCGCGGCCCGGTACCAAACGACTCACGGACCGGTACCGGTCCGAGGCCCGGGGGTTGGGGACCGCTGATCTAAGTGACTTAAATATGTTTAACCTGAGTAGCGAAAGACGGAGGTGGGTTTGAAAACGATTTGCCGGGAGTCCGGTGTTCTCACGGCTCTAGTGAGCCTTGCCCCCGGCTAGCTATCGAGCTAGGGGGTAACAGACGTCTCCGAAAACGTAGGAGCGCTTTTGAAAACATGTGGTGTCTTGATAAACTGAGCAGATATTTGAGGTTTACACAGCTACATTCTCGCCTGAAAATATGTTAAACGTTTATTTTGTGACCCAGAAAGAATAATAAGAGTAACATTAAAACTAACTAGCTGCCGCCATTGTTGGAAACTGAGCTGGGCTGCACTATGAATTCTGGGACACAGCTTCTTCTTCTTCTTCGGGGTTTAACGGCAGCTGGCATCCTTGTATATGCAGTGCTGCCATCTTCTGTTTCAGTCCGTTATTACACTCTTAAATCCAACTACTTATTCCTGCGTCTTTTGGGATCTTACAAAGCTTCAAACGACGCGTCGACTATTAAATCAGTCGTCGACGATTTTGATAGTCGACGTAATCGTGACTAGTCGACTAATCGTGGCAGCCCTATTCAGCTCTATCTCTGTTGCTGTTTTCCTTTCATGTGATTTTAAACATTTAAATCTTTGTACTGGGACAAAGTCTATATTTAATACCATAGATGCTCACCCCTCTGAAAAAAATAGCTGTGGAGCTTCAATTCACATCCATTTCCCATCCTCTTTTTTTTTTCTGACAACCAGTAGATCTCTTTACACTCTGCTTTCACTCTTCACTCTCTATTCCTTCTCTTCCTCTGCTGCCCTCTATGTAACTCTCTCCTAGTACAGCCCGTGTTTCATCTGTTACTCTTATTTCTTTAGTTATCCATCACTTCCTCTGTGTATCTAATTCACATTGCCCCGTGGTCCCCTCACCCTCAGCTGGGCTCTGTGCCCGGGCGGTTACTGTAGCTCTGCTGGCCGATCCTGCTGTGATCTGGTCCAAGCCCACACTGCTGCCCTGTCCTCCGTCATACGCTTTGACTGCAGAAGTTACATTTGAGGAACAAAATGTTCAGTTGAGGCTGTCAGAGATGTGTAATCCTACTTTAATTAAAGTGTTGTGTAGAAATAGTTACTTAGTATTTCAGATCCTTGACTAACAATATACCATCAGGCGCTGGTGTGTAAACCGAATGGTGACTTACTCAGTGTAAAACACAGTGTGATGTAATTCTCAGTTCTGTAAATTTATATTTTATGTTCAGTTTATGACTCAACTTCCAAGAAGAACAGATGGTGACAAAAGTTTGTCAGTGCACTCTAATCTTGTGAGTGGGTGTGTGATGGATGCAATGGAGTAAAGATCCACAGCGGAGTGCATCAGAGCAAAAAAATAGCCGAAAAAGTCACCTTGCACTGAATCGTTTTAGAGCATGAAGCGGCACCGTGGGTCGTCTCAGCTCAGCGGTGTTAAGCCGACTAGCGTATGACTTGTTTATGAGCCCGAAGCTAGGGGGAAGGTGAGTGAGTAAATGGAGCCATGCCAGAAAAATTCTTGAACAGTGTGTGAGAGGCCTGTATGGCCTCACATAAACTACAGTTATATGCAGCATTCACTTGGTACTCATCTCTTCCATTACTAGCTCATCTCTTTTATCTAGAAAACACAGCTAGTGTCTTTGTTTTGTTTGTCACGTCATGCACGGATACAAGGCTGCATAAGCACACAGCAGTGCCTCAGCAAAGAGAGGAAAGACAGAACCGCATTAATCAGATCAGTCGGACGCTTTTGCATTTACGTGAGCATTTATGTAATTATGACTTATGTGCGTGTTGGTTAGTAACAATTTCTTTTTTGTAGTTGGCAGAGTATCATTTTCAGCTGGGGTCAAATAAGCTCACTGGTTTTGTCTGTCTGTCAGTCTCTTCTAGACTGAGCTAATCACATCTTGAAAGCAACTTTGTACCAGTGAGGAAACAAGAATGGACTTCAGCATCAAGGTCAACAAAAGCTGTGGCTTTTTTTTGTAGACTTGCTGAGAAAGACAAAAAAAGCTGCAACTTATGCACTTTGTAACATCAAGGTATAGTTTTTTGTTAAAGGGCCAAAGATGTGGTTTACTAGCTCCTCGAGCTTACTAGGTTTCTAGGCCAGGTTATCATGTAAAACCGTGAATCTCAACGACTGTGGTGAGGGCGTTGTGATCATGGGAAGAAACAATAGAAAAAGAATACGAGAAAATTAGCAGCTTTGATTCAGTTCGCTTTTTTTGTTTGTTTCTTTGTTATCCTGGTGGCTGCAAAAGTTTTAGCAGTTCTGTGAAACTTTTAAGCGATGGTAGCGACTTCAAAGGACAACGAGCAGTATCAGAAACCTCTAGGTCTTATGAGTCCATTTATCAACCAGAATGTGGGACATGTGTGGAGACAAGGGGTGTCAAACTCACTTGTAGTTCATGTGTCACATACAGGCTGATTTTATCTCAAGCGCACTGCAGCTTGAGGTCAGCTAAGAAAAAAAAGTCTCAACAATTCGTCTGTTTCTCCACATTCAGTCGCTGTAATCACAAAGAACCGATATTGGACATCAAAGAAACACATTAACCTCACACCTCTGCTTAACTGTCTTACTTCGGTGAGGTATGGCCGGTCATGGGCAGTGTCTAAAGTTTTAGACCTCAAATTAACACTCTGACACCTTCTTCATTATTAATGACTTGCAACACCATGCTTTTTGGTGCAAAATACAGAGAAGTACAGAAGAAGTTTTCAGTTTTCACACTTTTCACCCACCTTTGCAAAGCTAAACGTCTCAAAAATATGGTTTTAGATAGGAACCAAAGGCAGGACACTGAGGCAAGAAATAACAAAAAAACCCTTCTTAATTAAGCCAGCAAAAAAAGATAAAAACTTAAAGCCTAAACAAGGAGCCTCAACATGATCCTAAACAAAGATCATGAAAATAACTAGAGGGGTAAACTACAAAGGCGGCTCAATAAAGCCAGTCTTTCCTACTCCAGTCAGAGATAATGGGCATCACAACAGCAATTATCAGGTTTCTCTGTCAAGTCGGGCTTTCTGTTTCAGTCTCTCTGTCTGCTCGCATGAATGGGGGCGTTTCACACGTCATATGAGTTTTCTTTCACACAAAATGATCCTTATGAGTGCCGCCTACTTCAGTCACAGATGTTATCAGGTAATGATAATAAAATAGGGTTTAAAAAAATCTATAAAAAACATAAAAAATAATACAGCAACACAGTTACAAACAAGACAAAAGGTTAATGCTGCCAGAAATCACAGAGTGATAAAATAAGCAATTGAGTTTGAGTTATTTTAATGCCGATCGTGCTCTCAGTGCTGCTGTTTGTTTCTAATGTGACGGCTGAACAGGTATTCATCGCGCGTGTGTTGTTTTTACACGACCAGCTTGCCTAGTCATGTAAAAAGATGGGCACTTTTGTCACACAGACAAGCTCAACATAGATTGCTAACCCATTAATCTTGCTTCACAGTAAACCCCTCTGAAGAGGACGATCTGACTACGGATACGCAGGGGATTAATTGGAGACTTTTAAAGGATTAGGCCTATTTGAACAAAATCAAAGGTTCTAAAAAAGATCAAAAGAGATGTACGGGGAAAACCAGCAATCACAGCAAAACAGGAAAAACTCAAATGTGAGACAAGACGACTAACATTAAACGTTAGTTAAGGGAGATGCTATGTTAGATGTTAGGGAAACACTGTCGTAGTCATGACCATGTCATTTGAGGTGAGCACTAGCATTTAAATACACGCTGAGCCTGTCATTGACAGTGAGTCTGTGCAGATATACTAAAGCTGAGTTTGTGACCGGGCTACAGCTTTATCGGACGCCACTCATGCCTCTTGCTGCTCGAGCGGAGCACATTCCAGCGCTAAAAGTCAAAGATATTTCAGCTTTTAGCTCACCAGTGCTGCACATTAAATGGGTTGTCAGTTGTTTCATAGCAACAGCAGTGGCCTAGACGAGTGCTCACCTCAAGCAGCTATTGGAGCCAGACAAATAAAAGGTGCAGCGGGTTATTTATAGCTCCACGTCATTCACTATATTACTATTAAAGGTGAACGCCATTCCAATTCTTCTGTTTAATAATTTCACTTGTACTCTTTAACATTTCACAAGCACCTCTTATGTTGAAGTGTGGACTCCTGACCAATAGCGATCTGCTATTACATAACACAGATTGCAGATAAACCTTTCATTCACTAATTGGCAACTATAGGTATTGTGTAATTCCCAAAACACTTTGTTCCCAGGCACAGTTTGTCTTGATAAGGAATTTCACGGCATATTTGAAGCTGATAGTGCTCACCCAACCGTGTGTCAGACTTCATCTTGTGCAACGAAGTCCAATAAAAATCATAACAAGGTATCAAATTCCAGATGAGCTGCAGTTTCGTCAGAGATGTCAACACAGAGACTTTGAAGGAGGAACTTTACTGTGTTATCAAACAGAAGATTACCGGCAGCAGTTACACGCTAACAATTTTGTCAACTCTAAGAACACGGCTGCGGGGTCAGCTGAAAGCTTTTATTGTTGGACCGACTGATTCGAAAAGTTGTGCTTTTTGGGAAAATAAAACTTTCAGTCGTGTTTTTTTTTTTTTTTTTTTTTACTTTAGCAAGTGAGTTTGTATGTTAGGGCCCACCATTCATCCTAAAATAACTGGTTTTAATGGGCCTCTGACATCAATGTTCAGAGGTAGCAAGGAGGGTTAGTTTTAAAGCAATCTCTGTTAAAAGGGGTTTATGACATTTTGTATTTAAACTCGATCACTGATAGATCACACAGTCTGCCCGGGAAGAGGTGACTGCTGAAAGCATCTGGTGTAACATTTGGTTCCAGTGAAGCTCTGTAAACACAAATCTCAGCAGCTCATGTCTGGAGACAGCAGACTTCTTGGACCAAATTAATATCACAGCAGCTTTCTGTATCTAATTAAAAGAAGCGGCGGGACGAAAACAAATGCAGCGCCTGCACGCTCCCTAATTAATAGTGTTGAAAATCTTTGCATTGCTTCAAAAATGGCAAAGGACTGAAAAAAAACCCCTAATTTTTATGAATAGTTGGGTTGGATTAATTTTTTTCTTAACAATCTGAACAGTCTGGAGCTCTCCTAATGAAATATTTATCTGAATATGTGCATTTGAAATGGCCTTTTCTGGTCACGCCTGGTGTCTTGGGCAGACAGTGACCTCGCTGCTTACGGCACAAATGACCTCGCACGGCATCATGACTGCGAGCCAGAGATGAGAATTAACAGTCTGTCAGTCGAAGAGAGACGGCAATCCCCTGAAGCCAATTGACAGTTTGCTGAGATTTAATGAAATGGGTGGCACAGCACACGTCCCTCGGCTTAGGCTGAAAACCTCCAATGGAGTGACAGTGCCTCAATTTTATTTACAAATTGAAAATCTAAAAATATAAGAGGGGAAAATAATGAGAGCGGTGTTAAGAAAGCATCCTCCTTTATCAGAGTTCATCCGCTAACTTTTTTTCAGATAGCAGAGTTGCTTTATTTGTGTCTGTTTACCCCAAGAAGGGAAATTGGATTTTAATTACTCGAGTGCAAGAGTGCTGCAAATATTTTTAAAATTAGGAACTGTTGCAACAGTTTGGAGATGTGCATAATTAGAAAAGTGAGGACTGAAATCACACAGTGTCTCACATTCCTGATGATTTTAGAAGCATATATGTGCAGTTATAACCAATGGAACCAATGACTGACACGCAATGCAAATGGAAAAACAAAACAAAACAGTATTTATTTATTGACTTGATACCATTTTAGTCCTTTAAATACACTCGGTGAGTAGTTTGACATTTCTTTGGGACATACACTTCCTTCCCACTCTCATGTCTATACTTAATATAAATGTGAAGCCAGTTGGCTCAGCTTTGTGAAGGCAGTCTTTGTGAACGGCCTGTGGCTGCGTGTAGGTCTGTGAAGATCCGGATTTGTTCTCTTGTTTATTTTCTCATGGGTGATCACATGACAAGAGTTTTTGTTACAGCACATGAGAGTAAATGACCAGATGTTGTTGTTGGAGTTGGTGGTTATTACTGCCTTAGGCCAGCCTCCTGATTGGCTTTAAAACTAACCTTGGACCCCCACTGGGCCAACATGAAGTCACTGTTCCAGTCTTTACTTCAGTGTTCTCCTCATCCAGCTGCCCCCTCATCTTTTCTCTCTCCTCCTCTTCTTCTCTCTCCCCCCTGCTCTCAGAGCTCGTATCCCACCTCTCCTCCTCACTGCTCAGTCTCATCAGCTCCACCTCGACTCCCTCTTCTCTCTCTTCCCCTGTGTTTATCTCCCTCTGCACACATCCCTCCTTGTTCTCTAGCTCTTTCTTTCGGCTTTGTTCCTGCTCTCCAGCCTCCAAACTCGGCTGTTGTTCTGGCTCCGCTTCTGCCTTTGTCTCTGCCATCTTTTGTTTTCTCCTCGCACTTCCCATTTCTGTCTGTGCCTGGAGCAAAGCTCTCAGCTGCTGCTCTCTGCGTTTCCATTCCTCCTCCAGCCTTTGGTACATGTGAAAGGAGAAGTGCCACCCCCCGTTCTCCTCCAGCATATCCTCCACTTTGCTCAGCAGCTCTCTCACTTGCTGCTGCTCTCCTTCTCGTCTCCTATCCAGCTCGCCTCCGGTGCTCACCCCTCGTGCTTCTTTGTCAGTTTTCTTCAGCCAAGTCCATTCCTGTCTCCTTCCACTTCTGTTCACCTCCTGCTTTAGTCCCCCCTGCGTGCAATTAACAGCTGCCTTGTTATCCAGCACATGGTATCGATAGTGACATTTCTCCATTAGCCACTTCAGAGCAGGGCCACCTGTTTGGATGTGCTCCTGTACGCTGCAGCCTTTTTCTTTTAGCAAGTCTCCAAAAGTGAACAACACCATCGTGTGTCTCCAGACAGCAGAGGTGAGGATTTCCATCCTTCTCTCTACTGCTTTCCTCTCAGACTCTGTAAAGTCCATAAGAGGAATCACTAACAGAACCACATGAGGTCCCTCAGTTCCACACAGCGATAATGCTCTCAGGAGTTCAATTTTCTCCTCTTTGGGAACAAAGTCCTCAGATGTTCCCCAGCCCTGTGCATCCACCACGGTCAAATGGCGTCCAGCGGTGACAGCACCAGCTGCTGCACTGGCCCCTCCTCCTCTCGTGTCAAAAACCCGCCCTCGACCCAACAGGGTGTTACCCGTGGAGCTCTTCCCTGTCCTCCTGGGACCAAGCAGCAAAGCTTTGAGTGCGTGTGATGCTGTTGGAAAGAAAAGGGCAAGAAAACTTTGAATCCAAAGGCCTGAGTTCAGTGTGCTTGTTATAGATTTGTCAATTACTAAAGTCAAGAAAGGTAGAGTGCAGTGAGTGGCAGGAGTGACTCATACTCGCCTACTTGTAATCATATTTTACACCTCATATGAATCATATCCATTTCACTGTCTTGGAGAGATTTGAAACAACACTCAGGCTTTTCTGCATCTTTCTTCCCTTCAGTGTTTTGCACACTGGAGGTTTGTTACTAACAGATGCCTGCTGTTATCTTTAACAGCAAAACAATATCTGAAAAACTAAAGCCCGCTCAGTCAAGACGTCGTGCACAAATTCTGGTCTTAGATTTGCCTGCAGAAATTGTTATTATTATTATTATTTAACTTTTGTGAAATCTCGTCACAAATACGCCTTCTAGGATTGCAATTACTTACTTGCATGCATAGGTGTGTTCCACCAGCTCTCCATTGCGGGTGATTTCCAGATGTAGCTAGTATAAGTTTCCTCCATAACAACTTTGGTACCACAGCGGGGATTCCTGAATCCAGCTTCCCAGGATAAACAGCCTGTAACATGAAGAGTGTTGAGCAGTGCAGTCTGGCAGAGCGGATACTCCATCCACTTATGAAGTTTGACAAAGGCACCTCCCAGTTTTTATTGCTCTCTTGATATCCCCGAGAATCATTAAACCATCAAATCGTTTATGATTCCCGTCAGTTTGTTTTTAACAATTTTTCGTTTTTTAACTTTTTGTTTTCGCTGTTCGGTGGATTTAGAAATTTGTTTATTTACTACGCCAAGATTTAAATATACAATAATGTACAAGCAGCGTTGTTGCATTACAGCATAATGGAGATGGTCAGCTTACATCAATTAAATATGAATGGCTTCCTGTATGTAGGGACACTGCAGTAGAAGCTGCAGCACAATAACAGCATGCGCAGATTTACTATAAGCGATCGAATGTAGGTTTACATGTTTTACGAGCATAACTTTCTCAAACGTTTTGATACTTAAGTCGATGCATTTTTACTATAAAGGCCAAAACTAATCCTTCGTGTTACTGCTATTTTTGTTTTTGTCTTAGTCAATTATTAATATATGAAGTGGTAAACATCCTCATCACCTGAATTAAAAAAGTTCATTTCATTGACAGATTGCTCATCGACTTACTCACCTCGCTTTACTTCCGTTTTTTTGTCTTTTTGTCTTACAGGTTTTATGATTTTACAGCTTGTTTTGATCATAAACCTCTCTGTCTCTGCTGTGTAATGTCCGGGCTCACGTGCCGTGCGTCTCTAACCTTAATCTGAACACGTGCACCTCACAGATAACGGTGTACTCGGACTGTGAACACGTGCCTGCAATTTTGCGTCAGCCTGTGTTGTTTTTGTGCGTGAGCAGCAGCACTATTGATTGTTACAGTTTTCCATTATCTAAAGCTAAAGTCAGCACAGCTAAACTTAACATGATATCAGAATGATCAGTAATAGTATATTATAAGGCTCTGAAACCTGAGATGTGCTGCATTTCTCCTTTAAAATGGTCTTGCTCACAGTTTAGTCCATTGTGCTGGATGAGCATGGACTTGCTGCGTTCAGCAGCATTTTGTGTTCTAGGTGCAAATAGAGGCGCAACATTAAAGATAATCAAGTGAAGATATTTTAATTTTTCTTGTAAATTAGCTGATTTCTAAATTAGAACCACAGAGGTGGATTACAATCCCAGGTTAGATTCCACGGTTCAGTCTCCATCCCTTCTGTCTCTCTTACCTCTCTGTTTTTGCACCTGATCCCCTTTTTTGTTTTGCACCTGATGCATCTGTGTGTGTGTGTGTGTGTGTGTGTCTGTGAGTGTGTGTGTGTGCTGGGGGAATCCATGCTCTGACCTGAGAGGTTAAGCCAGTGAAGGATCAGCTGGGTTTTTAGCTCAGTCTGTTTCTATTAGGTCGGTGCCAAAAGAGTGCCTGCTGAATGTGTGCACGTGTAAGAACTCATGTTTGTTTACAGGAAGTGTCAATGCCTGTGTGTGTGTGTGTGTGTGTGTGTGTGTGTGTGTGTGTGTGTGATGATCCTTGAGTTGCCTTGAGGCTACAGGAACAGCAGCCTTTTCCGCACGTATGCTGTCCCCAAACTTCCCTCGCTTCTTCTTCTTTTCTTTTTTTTTAATTTGTTTTGAACTTTGATCTGCTTCTTCTTCTACTGCTTTGTTTTTCTCCCTCTGTCTTCCTTCTTTTCTTCTGGCACACACACAAACACACAGCAACCTTCCTAATTGTGTATATAATTAGGTTACCCTCTCTAATGAGGCTGCCCATCTTTGAAATTCTGAAATGGTGTTTACACAGCACATTACATCTGTTAATGTGCTAAAGCCAGGCACTCTCTGTCTAGGTTTGTTTAATTATTCAGTTGTTTTAAAAGCATTTATCCATAAGAAAGAGATTATGGACTCTACTATAATCCGTTGATTGGTTTGTGTTACAGGGAACGCCAGCTTTCTATTATCACAGCCACAGTGAGCAGTAGGAGGAATACACTGATATAGCAGATGTTGGTGTCTGAACCATAGAAACATTCCCAGTAGCACCAGCCAATCATTTATGCAGTTATTCAGTCTTTCTGTGAATTTGTTATTTTTGTTGCATCTTCGGTATTTTCTAATCTAAAAAGAGATTTTTTTATATCCACGTTTACATTAATATCCTTATTAATTAGTTAATAATATGTCACAGATACTCCTTGTCATCTGTTCTCTCTGCTGTTCCTCTATCCATCTACTCTTTAAGCTGGAGCCTATACAAGCTGTTATAGGACACCTATAGCACACTCAGATTAGATATGTGTGTAAGTGATCCAGTGTCATCGTGTTACTCAATAAGTTGTTGTGAACTGCACCATTTCACACCATTAACACATGTTTTTGGCCACTGGGCTATTGTAAGTACGACTTTAACTGCATTTTATGAAAACCATGGCTAATTAGCTAAATGCTAACGAGGTTAATGGGAACAGTAAGACTAAATTGAAGCAGTAAGAGTTAAATTCAAGCAAAAAAAGTAGCTAAAAGATGCTAAAATGCTGTGTAGACTGGTTATTCTGGCTTGAAGTAATAATGTCCTTAACATATCTTACACAGGTTAAATGCACAGTTTGAAAAATCCAGAGTCTTCAGTCTCTTTACACACAAGGTCTCGGTCTCTTAATTTAAGATGTTCTTAGTCAATTATGCCAAAATTGAGATTTGTATGACTAAAGCTGCCTTCCTGCAGTTCAAGGGGATCTGAGGGTCAGACAGGCCCACTGTGCTCTGTCTCTACCTATTTATCACTCTCACTCCGTCGAGTCCACCCTTCCCTCTTATCTCACGACCTCTTCACATCTTTCTCTGCTTCATCTACTTTGCTCTTTTTACCTCTTCTTCACCCCTTCCCTTGCTCCCTTTATCCCTGTCTGCCGCTCTCTTATATCTTCTGTTCTTCCCTCTCTCTTATCTCTCTGCCTGCCTTCCCAGAGGAGACAGTAAACAGTGGATTTACAGTAATGGTAAAAAGAGAGCAGGGCTTAAAAAAGAAACACCACTGTGGCTTTTGTTACCACCAGCTCCGCTGTACCGGCCAGCTCTGCCCACAGTGCCCATCTTTCTGCGTGACACTAATGTGGCCGTAAGACATGAGTCATACCACAGATGATTTAAAGTTACCCAAACATTTGAAGGAGGAGTTTGCTCTAGGAGGACTTGAAACACAAAGGATTTTCACATCCTTCTCTCCTAAGTCTGTGTGGGACGGGCTTAGAACAACTTTGTTTGTAGCCATTAGTCCTCCCACCCCGTGGCTGCATCCCCCCACCCCCCATTTTTTAGTATGAAAGTGTTTTCTAACAAATCCTCCATGGATTGTTGCAACATTACAGCATTAGTTCTGCACAGTGGCGTCTTCAGTGTGTCCTAAAGTGTGATAGTGGTAAAAACTGTTGGTGTCACACAATGAACTGGGGAAGCAGATACAGGATGCCACCGGAGGTGCATTAGTAACTTCTCTCCATGTCTGTGAAGGATGTTTGGCAAAGTTCAGTTTCTAGTGTTTGCAGAGGAGTCGGAGAATAAAGAAACACCTCCCGCTAATCCTCGTCTTTGCTGTTTTTGTTTTTGTTGTGAGGTTTGAATCTGGTTATTTTATACAAATTCTCTTTGTTGTGTCATAACGAATAATTTAAACCCACTTTCTCATTACTGGCTAGGCTCAGATTTGTCAATTTAAATATTTATAAGCTGTTTTTACTGCACTGCTCGCCTCCCAGAAGATCTAAGCAGGCTTTATATTTAATATTCTGCACTGATTTGTTCTACATACAATATGAAAGTCACACTCTTGGGGGGAGCATATAGTAAAAGCAATGCACTGAGACTCAGACCGGGCAGGAAGCTGCGCAGCAGGGCTATTAAAACAAGGGAAGTATCTGATAGACCGGATTTTAAATGGGATAAAGATTCAGCGCCTTGAGAATCAATTTTTTCTTTCTGTCTCAAAACAGCCTCACACTTAAAGCTTCTGTGTCGTGTTAATCTGCTGACTTTCTGGTTTGATGTAGACAGAAACTTGGCCCACTATTAGAAAGATTTAAAATATGTAAAAAGTAGTTTAAGCATATCAAGCCTTATGTTTAGGCTTGAGGACAAGAAACAGCACAGGAAAGACTCCAGTCCGGCCCACTTGACGACTCTGGAAAACTCTGGACTTAAAAATCTATTTTAATAATTTTTATGGGTGCTTTTTTTTCTTGGCTGATAAAGACCTCTCCCATGGCCATTCATTATACATCAAAGTAATTAAGTAAAAAATAAAAATTAAATGACAAAATGACTATTCAATGACCATAGGCTATAGAAGTTCTTTTCTTTTGGGCCACAATCCTGTTTTATAATTACAGCAAAGTGTGGGAAATGAGCTGCCAGGACGGTTTTGGTAATTCTTCACATTTTTTTCTCACATTTTAAGCACAAAGAACCACACTGGCACATATCTTTTATTTATTACTGCAGGATTTATTTATTTTTTTTAATCATTGAAGAAAAACTAACATATACTGTTGAAATTGCACTTCTTTTGTTATATTAAGACTTCTGTAGTTGAACTGACAGAAAGGGGAGTTTCACTGGTCCTGCCCACAGTTGATCAATATGGGCTTTATGTGGTCCACGATGTAATTTGAGTTTGTCATGCATTTACATTAACTGTAAAACGTGATCCTCACATTGTCGTGTCTGCGTGTGCACGAGAAGTACTGCTGCAAAAACACCGCAGAGATGGTTTAGAGTTGTTTGGTGTCTATGGAAAGATTCTGCAAATACTTTTACAACCTTGCCCATGAGCTCGAGTGAAGGTTGAGTATACAGATGGGCTTGATCTGGTGCATACGTAATCGGGCCGTGAAGCGTGGTCACGTAGCGATCACGTGAACACTCATGGGCCAAAGATCAATATGTTGACAGGCTTTTGAAGTGTTTAGTTTTCAGGGATGTAAATATGTTTTTCTGCCAGAACCTCAAAGAATCTCATCTGCACGTTATATGTACTGTGAATGTAAGCAACCTTACACAGCCTTTTCTACAAGGGGAAAATAGAAGCGTAAATTAGCAAGGAGGCTATTTAAATCAGAAAGTCAAAAGTTATGGTAATTATCTTCTGTATTAAAATGTACTTAAGATCAGTACCCACCCCTGCCATGTACTTGAGTGGACTTATTTGCCCTTGAGCAAGCTCAAAGCCTGTGCATGTGGACGTGCGTGTGCATTCTGTATTTGTTTTCTTCGCACCGTTTGAGTGTTTCTGATCTTTTGTGATTTGGGGGATGTGTGTCTGTTTGCCACTTTGATTTCCTGCATTTGTGTTTCCCTCGGTAATGTGTGCTCTTTGCATCCGTTTTTCTACCTGTCAACATTTTTGCAAGACAGTTTGTGCGTTTCCTTTGAGTAAATGTGTGGTTTTGTTTTTATATTTCATGTTAACAGGAAAACAGTCTGCGGCTATGTGATAGTTTGGTTTTAGATTAGGAGAGGGGAAAAAACCCAGCAGGTGTGACATATACCAAGGGGTCACATTATAGAACTGTTGTTTCTCTGTGTATATGTACACAAACTTAGGAGCAAGCTTTGGGATTTTGCATCAGCCCACATTGTAGCTCTGCCACCATGTGAAAACCTTGCAACTGCAAGTTTATTCATTTTCATATTGTATTGGCTTTAATTAAAGGATTAAAGGATTACATGCTCCTCTAAATTCTTCAACCTCTTGGGCTTAGAAAGCACTTCCTAAACAAACTGGATAATGATTAAAAACTGCACTGTCATCAGGCACAATGCAGACCTGTTTTTTTTCTGTCTCTTGTTGACATTTTGAGATAATGCTGCTCTCACCCAACAGCAATAAATTCTTATATGCCAGGAAAGATCAAACACGGTGACCTTAGAGGGTATGAAGAGGGAAGAGGATAAAATGTAGAGTGTGAAAGTGGAAGCAGAGAAGAAAGCAAGCAGAGGGGCTTCTCCTTTGCGGATAGAAGAGCATCGCTGGAGAAAAGAGCGGAGAGGTGTATTGTTACAGATGAGATGAAGCCGTGGCAAATGGAGGGAGGAACACTTGAGGGAGAGACAAAGGAAAGGATCATGTTTTAGTTAGACGTTTCCTCTCTGTGTAATGTGTGCATCTGTCTTCTCCACCCACTTTGGCTTATGCAGTATGTGGTTTTACACAACTTAGTTAACTGCTAAATAATGCTGGGAAAATAGCATGCAAGTATAAATGTGGTCACCAAAAGGAGGAAATTTGGTTTCTTCAGTGACCACAACCCTACATTAGTGCTCCTTAACACTCCTGAGATGCAACCTCCCAGAAATCTAAGTATATATATATGTTGTGTTGATTAGCACCTAGTTAAACCTCTGTGCGATAAAAAGTAATAGGGTTTAAAGTGTAAAGCTTGCTTATCTTGCTAATGCAATAGCCAGTGTTCACAGCTCTGACAGTACATGCATGAACTCAAGAAGTCTTCTGTGTTTCCTGCGTTTCAGTAAAAGAAGCTTCTTCTCAGTTTCACTCATGATAGCAGAGCAGTGCATTTACTGCATCGCGCAAGTATAAACGCAGCCAGCGCTCATACCTTCAGTGGTTTCTTATATCACTTCAGTTTAAACGTACGCACTGGTGTTTAACCTGCTGAGGAGCCAGAGCTACTACTGTAGCTGCTTCTGAGTCCAAGCTGTTTCAGCACTCTCTAATTCCTCTTTATCAACATTCAAATCACATGAAGTGATGTCACCGCACTGCCGTCCAAACTATTGGAAACAGCACTCAACTGAGCGACTGTGTCGTCTTTGAGCCATGGTAGTAATAAGTGTTTAAACTGAAGGCAAATGTACGTCTTCATGAAGGTGTTTCACCTCTCATCCAAGAGTCTTGTTCAGTTCAGTTCAGGTTGAACACTGTTGAAAAGTGACGGAAAGGGAACAACACCAAGAGTTCACCATGAACAGGAAAAGTGTGAAGTAACATTTTTAAAAATATATCATGAGAAGCACAGATGGTGACTGCAGTGGATCATTTTCACTGTTTTTAACTCTCGGGTCCACCACAGCTCTTTGTATGTTATCACTTTACTCTTCTCTGCATCTGGAAAATGACCAACAACAACACAAGCAGGAAGCCCACAGACCAGTTGTTTGTAACAGCGGTGTTAATTTTGACAGAAAACTGATTCGGTGTGAGTCACAGTCTAAAATGTCATTTAGTTTTAGTCATAATTTAGAGAGCGAAATTCTTTTAGTTTAAATCGACTACATATCAGAAGATTATAGTAGACCGTATCTAAAGTTGATTCAGTGGACTAAAATATAAAGTGTAGAGATTTGCAGTGTACACACAGATTTATTTTCCTGTTTATCAAATGCAAATTGTGTCCACATGTCGACCCTTCTGTTCCTCCCAACAAGTGTTGACATTTCGTCGCATTTTCACGAGAAGCAGGCAGCTAGTTGTGCCCAGCCTCCTACCCCGTTTCTCAGTGGCAGATCAAATGAAGCACATCCAACCTTACTGCAAAAAGAGAGCACTTCTGATTGGATGACTTTAAAACTCAAGACTTGTCCCACTTTTCTGCATAGCTTTGACATGATCTCTCCAAAACACTTCCATCTAATTTTTATTACTCGACAAAAGTATCTGTACATATTATCATAGTTTGTGCTCGTGCATTTATTCAGTTTTTATTCAGTTGTTGTTTTTGTCAGCAAGAAAAAGCGGCCGTTGATGAAAACCTTGACGTACTTAACACCGTGACAGTAAAAAAAGCTACAACTCTGCAGAACCATATTTCCCCTCATGATTCGTTAAGGGTCGCATGAGCCGAGGTATGAATCGAGTCGAGGACTTTACGCTCAGAGGAGCCAAAGTGTGGTCGCACCTCGGCTGGAACTCCCCGTTAGACTTGAGAAATTGATGAAGGTTCTCAGATGAGTGCCTGGAATTCAAATGGATAAGACCTTTGTGGCCCTTGTGTGCTGCTTTACCACAACCCATGAGGACAGAAAGGGGACTGAGATGACTCAGTACGTGGTGAAGTAATGTAACACAAAAGCTGCATCCTGTTGGTTTCCTTACTGAAAAGCATAGTGGTTTATGTGGGTCTGTGTGATGACAGCATCTTGTTATTGCAGTGTTAGGCTAACAAAAGCTTTAAGACAAACTAGCATGATACAGACATATCTGCCATATCATCCAAGCAGATATTTGTTGGTTTTACATGCACAATAACATTTAAAACATCCATTAATCAGTATTAACAAGCTAAACTTGCTTGCTGGATTCCAGTCAGAGGGCAATATAAGCAAACTTTTCCACCCAGATGTTAAATGTAATGTTGGAAGTTTTTTCATTTTCTGTCAGCACTTGTAGGCGTTACAAAGCTGTGTAGGTAGTCGATGATGCCATTTCCTTCAGAGCGGGCTCTCAAATGTGAGACAGCTAAAACTGTGAGAAACGCCCAAACGGAGTGTTAAAGCTTTGTTACCAGAAATATATTCAAAAGGTTTCACCAAAAAACAAAAAAAATAGACAGCAGCTGCAGGTCACCGTGGTGTTTTTTTCCCTGAGACACAATACTGAAAAGTATTTCCTCCTGCCTTAGACCCTTTTTTCCGAGCTTTTCAGCATTCATCTGTCTGTCAGAATTTATTCAGCATCTGCTCGTCCCCTCAGGTCAGTTTTTACATCCATCATAAAAGTAATGCTGCTGTTGCCATTTTCACCCTCTCTCCTATTATCATTTTCTACAGACAATAAATTCTGCTCTCCGTCGCTGTGCGCCGCATCTCATTACAGGCGCCATGTCCCACTGTGTGCCCCTATTACTGCTTGTTCCCATCGCATCAGACCCAGGGTCTCCATTCATATCCATATAAAATGTCTAATCAGGGAACAAGTTCCAGACTGGCTGGGGTCGCGTCACATGTCGCATCAATCTGATATCGTCTAGTTACTTTCATCAGTAAACCATCTCGCTGAATGTTCAACGAGGTTTGACATCTTGGTAGAAAATAGATGAGATTGTGGAGGAAGTAAAAGCAGCTGAAAGGTTGCGGGTTTGATTCCCAGCGCACGCAGTCTGTGTTTGGAAAGCAGATCGCTGAAGGAAATCACTTTTCCGATGTAATTGGACTTCAGGTGATATATTGGCAATATTTAGCGATGATATTCACTCCTGCAGCGTTTCAAAGCGTGATTCTTCTTGTGTAATGACACAGAGGGAAATTACCTACTACTCACTGTCTGCACTGAATCTCCTTATGAGCTTCTCTAAACACTTGAGGAGAAGCTTATAGGATAAAACACGATGGAAAATGTGTCATTTAGAATGAAATCTTGTCATTACTACACTAAGCTTTCCCACTGAAGTTATTAAGCCAAACTAATTACTTCTGTAATGCAATACAAGGCTATTATACACATCTGGAGGGCGTCTAATGATTTATGTGGCTTTTTTTTTTTTTTTTCAGCTTATAGTAAATAGCAGCCGCACAACCACCTAGAGCAAGCATAATAATATGAGCAGGCACCTGTGTTATATCTCCTATTGAGCCCACACCTTTGATTTATTGGCCTATAAATACCTCATACACTGTAAAAGATTATATAAGAGTGTCAAATACCAGTGTGATATGAATGCTAATGATACAAATACATTTACCTACTGGAGTGCTTAAAAAATAAATAAATTGTTACTGCTTTCAAGTTGTTTCTGTCTAAAAGCCTCCTCAGGCACCAGTGTAGCTCACCTGATTCACCTGTGTGCTGCAAGGCTGTTGGAAAATCCCAATTGGACCCTGGGCCATTTGTTTGCTTTCTTACCTTTCCTACCTGCTCTGAAACTGTCCTGTCATTAATAAAGACCAAACATAGAAAAATAATAAAATAAAAAGACTTTCTAGGATGTTCTGTAGCTGTAAGGCATTTTAATGCACCATGGTTATCATTCACCTGATTCACTGCCAATCTTTAGGCTTCATTGCAAAGGAATTAATAATCCATCATGCGTAACGGCTACATATAAGGCCGAAGCAGTGCAGTGTTGGATCCTTCAGTTTATTGAAGTAAAAATGACTCCTCCTCGAGGTGCTTTGATTTCCGCTTGTTATTTAACTAAGTCTCTGTTGTAGCAGAAAAAAATTAATGGCACAACCAGTGAATATTTACTTCTTTGTCTGATTATTTTAAGTCTTCAGGAAAGAGGAAAGGTACAGCTGACAGGGGCTCCCTCCGTGAGCAAGCAACAGTGCTGTTGCGTCGTAACTGAAACTGCAATAAACAAGCCTACAAGCATGTACAAATTAATTGGATGTGGTGTAAAATTGCTGCCTTTGATAAGTGAAGGTGCAGATCCCACACACACAAACACACAGAGACACACACTGTCTCTTTGACATTTTCAGATCCAGTCTTTCGCGCCTTAAGATGACTCGAATACCCAAATAGGTTTTTGCTGGCAGAACAAATGCTGGGATGCAGATCGAGCCAGCTTCAATTTCAGGTGAAGGAACGCAGAAGAATATAAGGCGTTGATATCACGTACGTTTATGGGATTAATCTTATCCGGGACAAAGTGGAGTCTCCATAAAGATGACGACAGTAACGATGACAAGACAGGAGGTTGCATATATACGTGACTGCGTTACGTAACGCTCACATATCCAAGATGCTTTATCTGTATCCATCCACTAATTCGCCGTAACGCATAAATACACTAGCCGCCTGTTTTCTTAGCAACAAAACAGCACATGTCACAGAGGATTTGTCAGATACACACTTCTGAACTCATTAGACAGTGTGAGCATCGCACGCCGATGTTTAACTCAGTGCAAGAAACCTCAAACATACCTGATCAGATTAGATTTCATTAGTTTCACTGGATAATATTTTAAGCCATATTTATATAAAGTCTCACAAGGTTTTCGAAACGTTTTCGTTCTTTTTCCCAGCAGCTTCACTCTTTGTTAGTTTTTGTCTTTAAAACACAGTTTTGTTGACATTTCCTTTACTTAAGTGCTCATTGCAAATACAGTAAAGAATCCCAGTGAGTAAATACTTTGATGCAGGAATAGAATAATGAGACAAATCTTCTCAGAGACTGGGGGAATAACTAATTAAAAAGCAAATCACAGTAAACTCTTTCTGTGTCTCTGGTCATCAGCCAGTGAGGTAGTAAAGCCAGCTTAGCATCCCTGATAGCTCTATATTTAGGTAGCTTACTGAGAAACTTCTGTGTTTGTTTGTGAGCTTTCAAACTGTGAATACATTAAAATCCCAAACAGTAATCTGAGCCGCTACAAGCTGTAGTTAAAAACAAACAAAACGTTGAAATGATGAATTAAGAAAAAGGGAAAATAATCAATTAAACATCAGTGCATGTAAATCGTACATGTCACTCAAAACAGTTGTGTGCAGCTCATCATATCAGATGCTGATGCCGCCGCAGAACAGCGCTCGTCTACAGCGTCTTCCGTTACTGTAAGGCGAGCAGCTCTCATAATGGCAGAGAGGTCGAGAGTCAAACAGAGGTGAAAGTAGAAATCAGCGCCGCCGCCGTCATTGTGACTGCGCATAAGTAACACGCTGTTGCTGAGAGCGAGTGTGGATGGGCATTAATGTGACAGTTACACAGCAAGGTGTGGAAGACGGCCTGTCTGCTGCCCTGTTGGCTTAACCTTGAACATATTCATTCACGCACACGCACAGCCACAGAGGACGTGATGGTAGAGGGCATCCAGAGTTTACAAGGGAGGTCAGCGTGTGTGTTTTTTGTCTTCAGGAAGAACAGCAGGGGGAGAGGCAGACTCGCAGGGTAGCAGTGCTTTAATGTCTCTCCAGAATTTTTTTTGCATTGCACTTTAGCTTGAAATTATTGCGGGTATTAATTAAGCCTTTTTCTCTTTGGTGGAGGAGATGTTTCCAGTTTTGTGGATTATAACAAAAGAAAACGTAAGGCCAAGTTAAACGAAGCCGTGTGGTGAGGTGAAGCATGGGGCGAAGTAAGAACCCGATAAATGTTGGATCCTGATCACTTTAAAAGTGCGAATTAAGGCATTTGGTGCGAGTCTTAAAGTGCCCTTCTAATTTTTCCATTTCCATTCCTCTGACTCATGGTCCTGCCTTTCCTTCCAGTTGGTGCACTGATGATTAGCTGTCACTGTGTGGGGGTGCATTACTACTTTGGAAGGTGGATGCATTAACAGCACAATGCAATAAGCCGTGTTTTATGTGACTAATGTTTCTTCAGGTGGAGGAGTTTTAGGACGTCTGTCTGACTGCAAAGTTAATTCCCCCTCCCACTCATGCCCCACTCTGCTCTACTGTATGATTAGGCCAGTCAGATATGGTCATCAGCACTAACTGACACTGATGATACTGTTAGCTCCGTGTGGAGGAGGGTGTGAGGTTAAGTTGTTAACATTCAGTCTAGAAAGTTCATATTTAGCACTTAGCTAACCAGCAGTGTGTGTTTTTTTTTAATTGCTTATTTTATATTTGATTGCATAAACCACGAGTGTCAAACTTTCCTCCAAGTTGCATTCGATTTTTTTTTTCCAATTTAATTTTAGTCATGTCCTGCTTCTGAGATGCTGCTTGCAGCTGCAGAGCTTTCGTGATGTCGAGGTGTCAGACTTCGTTAAGCGAAGTCACATTTGTCTCTAATAATTCCCATAAAAGCTGTTGGTTCATTTCCTGTTCCAGCTCATGACATAGCGATCCTTTTAAATAAGAGGAGATATTCACTGATGGGGACATTTCAGTAAACTGGTGCAGGTGACCCAGTTTCTAATTTTAGTTGTGACATTTCTGACTAATATTTTGTTGTTACCTGACTGCCAGCTAACCTGGGTATGATTGTGGTATATTTGATTCCTTTTGAATCTTTTACCAATTGTTAATGGCTTAAGTATCAACATTTAGAAGTTACCAGCCTGTAATTATTGTTTGTCTGCAGGCAGAACCCACAGCTTGACAGTCTAATTACAGCGTATCTCACCTGAAAATGAGATGATATGACACACTGATATAACAACTGCATCCTACCTGCACCTCACACAACTTATAATTTATTCTACACGAGGTCATTGGTTAATATTCTGGAAGCTGCTAAAAGCTCACAACACTGTGTGTTAATCTCTAGGGGCAAATACATTTAATATGTCATATTTCTTTTTTAATTCTTGACTTATTTTATAACAATAATCAACCACTACATTAAATATAACTAGCCATTATTGACATTCACACATAAGTTATTTTATCAGTTACCTGGTTAATATTTTCGTCTGTAATTGAAAAGAAGCTTTTAAAAATCTGTTGATAGGCTAAGTTCATGAAACTACAGTCCTGTGCAAAAGACTGGACCCTGTCTCCAGAAATGTATAACACATGAAATAATAGGTGGCTGTTAAGAAGCCATTCTTAAGGAAGGGAAACCGAATCCAAATTTGAAATATCTGGTTATCAAATCGTCATCAGTTTGCATGGAGGAGGTCAGAAGAGAGGTGCAGCAGTAAGGGTCCGCTGCCATCTGTAAAACACGGTGGAGGCTCTATCATGGTTTATGGTTGCATTTCAGCCAGTGGTGTTGGGATTTTCCTAAAATTGATGGAATGGATTGTCCTCCCTCTAGAGCCCAGACTGAATCAGAGTCTAATCATCTTGAGAGAAAACAGAATAAAAGGCAGCCAACATCCAAAGAAAAGCTTTAAATGTCCTTCAAGAAGCCTGGAAAAATATTCCTGACTACTTAAAAGAAGGCTCAGACTGAATAAAGGTGGCCGTACTAAATATTGACTTTCAAACTCATTCAAATTGTACAACTTGTCTCATGTGCTGTATTTCCACATATGTTTGCACGTGCTTCAATAAGTCACTGCACTTGTTTCCTGTTTTTCCCTGCAACATATAAAGAATTATGAGGTGGCTAAAGACTTGCACAGTACTGTGGATTTCTTTAAATCAGATGAAATCACAGAGCCTAGAGATATTGTGTTTACTCTATGCTTACAAAAAGTAATAAAATAAAGTAAAAACAGAATTTAGAGAACGTAGAACTAGAGAATCTGTTTGTTTGTTTTTTTCATTTTTAAGAAATTTCTCATCATTATGTAGTTCCAATATTTTTAGGTCGAAAAGTGATCAAGTTCATTACACATATAAAATATAATTCATGTGTCTTAGACAACAGACAACAGCAGCACAGTTCAGACAGTCTCCTCTCGTCCTCTGCTGTGTTTGTGTCGAACTGCTCAGACCGCCGCCTCCAGTATCCGTTACCTCCTTAACTAAAGCTGAAGGTCAGAGAAAAGGTTGACCAGGAACCTTGACTGTAGACGAGATGTAACAGTGTCACACCGATGTGGACCAGTTTGAACTTTGTGCAAGATAAGAGTGTATTTATAACCCAGCAGCCTGCTTCAAATGTGCTGTTAATCAGCGGGAGAGCAAGTCGAGAAGCATGTGTCTCTGTTTCAGTGGGTTTAAAGTAGTGGGCGCGTTTAAGGTGTCATTGATGGCGCCTGCGTGTGGAAAGTGTAAATATTTAAAGGTGTGCATCGTCACCCTCTATGACCCATTTCTCCTTTTTCTAATCTATTCATGTTTAACAAACATAAAGAGGTGTTACGCCTGAAAAAATGGCTGAGGTATATTAACGTGGACATCAAGCAGATGGTCATAAGGGCCTTTTTTAAGTGCAGGTCGTGTTTTCAGTTATTTGTGTCAAATATGTTGACTTTCCTCTAACTTTAAACAAAACCTCTCCGTTTTCCCCTCTCCTCAGCTGAGCCTCTTCCTCTGATGGACCTGTGTCGGCGTGCGGCCAGAGTGGCGTTGGGTCGGGACCGGCTTCAAGAGATCGAGCGCCTTCCTCTGCCCCAGTCCTTAAAAAATTACCTCCAGTACCAGTGACTGACATCGGTAGAGCCAGCTGGGAATACAAGGAAGTCCGAAGATGGATGATCGATGCAAGCATGTCCACAGTGGGAGCGCCACAGCTCTTGCAGATTTCTAAAAGGATGGATATAAAGATGGTGTCTGAACTGACGGGGGTCAAACAAAGAATAGGACAGCACCAGCTTCTTTTGGATTTTGAGCTGCTTTTTTTCATTCGCGCAGAACTTGAAATAAATTTTTAATGATGGCGTCCCATCAGCGTCTCACTCATCCAGAATAAAAGCCCATCCTCAGATGGCACAGCGTGGTTAAGCAGTCGAAAAGACGGTGGTAAGACGACCACCGCCACCTAGTGACGGGAATAAAAACAGCACAGAGAAAGCACACTAAACCCATCCACGGAGGCCTTTCTGACGTGCAGTCAGCGACCATTATCATTGCTGTTGGATCCCATAGAGAGTGTTCGTGATCTCCACTGGCGCAGGCTGCAGAGTCCAGATGTCCAAAAGGATTTTAGCACTAATGTTTTTATCAGATTGACATCGGGCCGCGACCAAAAGCTCACACTGCATACAGAGCACATCAAAGTGTGGCTAATGGGCTCTATGCACAGTTTGAAAGTTAGTATGCCAAAAGATATGTCCTGGCTTCAGGGAGACATTAGTTAAAAGATAAGCCCTTTTCAGACATGTAGCATTTCTGGCCCTTTTAAATGAAGACTTATAAAGATATTCGTAACAACTATACACACACATAATGTTCATCACGTTATGAAGCAAAAGTGCTCTCTTGCACCGATAGTAAAAATTGACGTTGAAGGCGGGGGAGTCACCAGTTCTCACTCAGTTTTAAGATGTTTTAACATATGACAGATTTTAATCTACTGTTTGTTTTACAGGATGTTTATGATCCTGTATGTGTGGAAATCAATGAATTAGTCGACTGATTTAACCAAACGGATGTTTAGGCTGAGATTTCTGCCGATTTTTGTTTATGGTGCAGAATTTTCAAAAAGCTATAAAAAAGTAAAGTGATTCATCCTTTGCTGTGTGCAAAGTCTCTGCAACCAAAGCTTGCTCTAATGTGATTGATCAGTAGAACGCCAACAACATGTGGACTACTAACTGAAACCAGAGTGCTCCCACTAAGCAAAAGCTTGTCCCTTGATTTTGCATATTTCACATACAGAATCTGGTAGTGTCATCGTGATCACCCTGAACAAAAGCTGAGAAATTAAGGGTATTTAATGTATAAACAACTTTAATAAGTCAGATTTAGCTCATTAACTGTACTTCACTACAAACTGCAGATTGTTTGAATATGGAGCTCCCAAACTTCTGGAGCAATGAGGCTTTCAGTTGTAGCAGATGTAGCTGACGATCACCAACAATAATCAGCAGCCTGTCATCAGATTTTTAGTTTAGTGGAACTGCTCTGCGTGTCTGAAAGGGGCTAATCATGCTTGTTGTGTAAAGTATTGGAATTTTTTTTTTATTTTCTTTTTGATTCTTTGTTTTGTTTTTTACGGCACTGCGAACCATTCCTCACCAGACACTAGATCATGTATTACGATGTCATCTCACAACCAAAGTATATCACAGGAAGCTGCAGAGTGCACGAATGTATCTGCGAGCTGCAGGTCGCGGGCCGGACACGCTGTTGGCACGAAGACGCCACCTGCCGCTGTTTGTAGCACCCTGCTGTAGCTCACCGCGGGCGGACGGTATCCGTCGCGCTCGCCGCACAACTGTCTTAATGACCACGAACGACAAACTGACAGGGGCGGATCTAAGCCGACTCGATCCGCGACTCGAGGCTGTAGCAGCGCGGGCGATGTGCTGCTGGCTCATAATAGGATGCAGATGACCAATGCACAACCACACACGTGCTCACTGAAGACCAATCACATTTTCTTTCCAATTAAAGACTTAAGTCACTTTTTTTGGTTTGATTTTTTTTTTTTTACTCTTGAGTTTATATCCTTCATTAATATTATTATTAATATTATTATTGTTATTGTGAGTGTGGGGGTCTGACTGATGACGGTAGGAAGACGATGTTTATTTATAACAGGCTAGTTCTGTTTGTTTCATTAAACTGATCATTGATGGTTACATTCAGGTAAATTAAATGCAAAGATGCTGACGATGAAGGGAGATAGAAATTAAAAATTGTTTGTTCGATGCTGCTTTTATTATTATTAATATTATTTTATTATTATTAATATTATTATTATTTGTGATGGCGGTGGTCTTACCTCCTGTTTCTGTAGGTTAGGATGGGGGAGGAAAGGACCTGTTCACGTACGTAGTCGAATGTATGGACAGACGGTGCAGTTGAGATGTCAACAGACATGAAATGTGAATAAAAGCCAAGTGAATTTCAAACTAAATCTCTGTGTTTCTCTTCTTTACTTCTTCATCTCGTAAACTAGGCCCGAAAACAGCAGACTGCAGGAGCGTTTACAGTGCTAAAGTCAGCCTAAACACATCTTACAAGAGAAAAGGTGAATAAATAAGGTGCGAGTCCGTTGGGTCGACAGTTTCAGCATCGTTAATTGCATCTCCGGGAGCATTTTATCTCCCAAGCAAGGCTTTGGTAGGGAAAATTGGGCTGTTAAGTATTTAGCTGTAAGTTCTTGTCAAGTGTGCAGTTTCCACTTGAGGACGTAAACGGCTGTACTCATCAGCTCCTGCAGCTGTAAATACAGCTCACGCTCAGCCGGAGAGAGATACCGATGCCCTAAAACGTCCGGAGCGCAAACACAAACATTACCGAGGCTCACTGTGGGTTTTAGGCGTCATATTTCCGCTGCACAATCTGAAATCAGACTCCCGCTGAAACATCGTTAGGTCCAGCCTCGCCATATCTCAGCACACAGGGGACTGTTTTGGAGATCAATAGCAGACAGACCATGTAATGATGCTCCTGCGTCATCATCCTGCCATAGATGGATCCAACACTTAGTTTAACAGGACATTGTGTATCCTTAAACACACACTCACAGACTCTTTATGTCTAACAGAAGGCAGACCATCAGCAGTTTTATCTGCCTAATGAGTCACATGAGCATAAATCTTGCTCAAACTCCACAGCAGATCTGATAATCTTTTTTTAAAAATATGAGACAGTAAATTCAAATAAACATCTCTGTGTGTATCTTACATTCAGAGACAACAATGCTTTAATTTAAAAATATATACATTTAAATTGGTGGATGGTTAACATTGTTATTCACTGCATCCTTGCAGTTATCAATAATTTTAATAACTAAAGTAAATCCCACAACCTCACTTAGACTGGCCTGGAGAGACTCACCTCCTTGATGGAAGTAGAAAATATGTGCAATGTTATTACAACAACAGGCACTTCTCCATGATGGATTATAGACAACAAGCCTTCCTTCTACTTTTAGATATTTCTCTTCAATCTGCCCCCAAAGAATATCTTGCATCTCTCAAATAACACAAAAGTCATTCGAGATCAATTCACACAACAATTTCAAACTTGTGTAGCTTGGAAAATGACCTCATATAAACATCTCCAGTTCTACGTCTCTGCTCTCGCCAAGTGTCCGAGCAAAAAGTAAAGCAGCTTAGTGAAATGTATGGTGTGACAAAAATCTGGAGAGCACAGCAGAGGCAGGCATGAGTATCATGTCTTCGGTAGTAAAATCCTTTTAGCTTATACTAAAATAAAATATCTGACCTTAGAGGAATACAGTGCCTGCTGTATCCAGTTTGTTCAAAACATTTGACCCTCATGCTCACTAAAGCAGAGAATTGGCAACAAAGCTGCTGTTATTTTCTATTCTGGGACTTGGGCAGGAAGCAGAGGTGTGAAAAGGGTCCGCGACACAACGCGCCTTCCTTTTTTCCTCCCCGAGTTAGATAGTTTGGCCCCGGAGTGGCAATAAAGACCAGAGGGTGGAGATAAAATGTTTAAAGTGGAGAGCTATCTGAATAAACAGCAGCGACATCCTTCAATATTTTGCTTTCCTGTCATCAGTTTTTAGATTAAAAAAAAGGGGGGGGGGGACCTCGCTGAACAAATGTGCTGAGGGAAACAAACATTATGTGTTGCCAATGTAGCTGAGCGAGCCAGAGCACTCATCACATAAAACTGTTATGACTGTGACCATCTGGGGCTGAATGGGCTGTTTTGGCTGTGGCGCTACAGTGTTTTTCAGTGCGCTCATACCAGCCCTGAAAAAATTCAACACAGAGAGACAAAGAGAAGAGGAAACTCCCACTTTGCCTTAAAGCAAGGAGAATGTCACTTCTTAGCCGGAAGAATAATAATTACGTGCATTTGCACCGCAGCCTCGCATCTACCCCAGCAGATCAGCACACACGCAGCGGTCCATTAGTGAAGTAAAAAACAAAACAAGGGGACAGGTTGAAACGCGAAGGAAAAGAACAGGGATGAGAAACAGGACCCTTTGCCTGATAACAGGCTTGATGGTGTTGCTATGGTGTGTGGCACACATACGAGGGACTGTGTGCATGTGCGTGCAAGTCTGTAAGTGCCTTGTACTGTGCAAGAAAAAAAAAGTCATCAGAAAATTAGTAGGCAAAGCACAGAAACACACACATGCTATATGTCCTCAGTTTTTCCAGCCAACGCTGGAACAGTCCAACAGGATGAAACTGTGTTAATCCTGTGTTTAAATATCCTAACCCATTCCAGAGGGTGTGTTTGATTTAGGTGTCAGAGCATGACAGTTTTTGTCCACTTGGTTTCATCCCTCAGTGTTAAAGTTGTATATCTTGATCATGAGTGTTAGCATATCCTAAGGAAGCTAAACATGGTGTTGTCTTTGGATAAATATGGGGAACATCCATCCATCCATCCATCCATCGCTTATTCAATTCCACTCTGGCCAGGTTGCCGGGGAACAACAACATTAAATTAATTTACAGTGAAAAATCCAATCAAGAGATCTACAGACTATAAAAAACAACAACGCATATTTGCAGTAAAAGAGCTGAACAAAATCAATAGCTATTAATTGCATTCTGGCCCCTCTGAGGTCCATTACAGTGTTATTGAACATGCGGTGCTCTTCAGTTAAGAAGGCACATTAAGCTACTAATTAGTCAATTGCATTTCTTCATCCTCAGGGATCCAGCGTGTACAGAAGTGAACAGTCAGCAATACTGTGAACACCGTGCCAGAACAAAGCTGGAACTCTTTATATGCACAAGATCTTAGTGTTTAATAGATCCGCTTTAATGAGTGCCGGTCAATGAAAAGCTCTGTGGGATCACCACTGACTGACCACACGCTGAGGCTTCTGAACACTTCTTGCAAACTTCAAATTAAGAGTCATTTTAGGATGCTTATGAGACATCAAAGCGCCAATGACGGAAGTTAAATATGGTTTAGTTTAGGCTCACACATGCCAACACATGTGTGTTAGCATGTGTGAGCCTAACACAAAAAGTAAGGAAATTTGTATTTGGGCGATTATTTCTTTGTTGTAGCAATGCTTCTTTGCAATAAATCATATTCTGTTCCAAAGCCTGTTTATTTCACTTAAATGGTCCCACATTTGTTGAGCAGCAGAGTTGAGTATGCAGGTTGCACCCATGAAAAACTTGCCAAATCTTCTCTGCCAAACAGCCTATTCTGCTGCTGAACCTTGTTTTGAGCTTCTGGTTCCCGCCCGGGGCTGACTATCAGGCATCTGATTAGCACCTTTTAGTCAGCATCTGTGAGCATGGACCCTGCTACAGCAGTCAGTTGTTGTCTCCTCTAAGCATGCCACGTTTGACTGATCTGGATAGAGCCTGCAAAATAGGCCAACTTTGAGCAGTGTTATTTGGAGTGAGCCCAAGTACCATCTCCAGATTGAAGAAGGAGTTCCATATAATGGGCGATGTCAGAGACGGGCTGCAGAGTGGGCGTCCTAAGAAGACCGAATGGGCAGTCTGCCACTGATTTGCAGTCAAGGTTTGTGGGACAATATGACCGACGGCTCTCTACGAAGAAGCTCTGGAACAAACTTCACACAGCCAATGTTATATTCAGTAAGGAGTCCAGATTCTGCCTACAATAGTTGGGTGATAAGGTTAAAAGGTGGAGAAGAGAATAGGTTAACACCTTCGGTGGAGGAAGTGTGACGGTGTGGGGCAGCATCTCCCTTGCTGGAAAAAAAGGCTTTTAATCATGGGAGGTAATCTCAATGCAGAGAGATGTCTGCAACCAGAGGCAATCCCATATCTCGTCGCCATGGACAACCAAACTTTGACCTCCATGTTTATCACAGACTACCTCCAGAATTTGACTGCCTGCAGTCCTGACCTCAACCCTGTTGAAAACTTCTGTGATCAGTCTGGGCGTGCTGTTTGTGCCAAACTCTTGAAGAGTGGGATGTCATCCCACAGCAGTGTGTGACCAAGTTGGTCACCAGCATGAGCAGACTGTGGCAGGCTGCTGTGGTGGTGTATGTTTGTCCATATGCTACTCAGGCCCCTTTTTGCTAAATGAATCAATTTTTAAAATTGTCAATATGTTTCTTGTTTCTTCAGACTTCAATCATCCAATCCAATAAACGACACCAAGGAAGAGTCAGTAGCAGAATAAGCTGTTTGGCATTGGCAGAGAAGATTTGGCAAGTTTTTCATGGACACAGCCCAAACACTCAACTCTGCTGCTCAACTCACAAATGCATTTGTCGTACAAATGTGGCATCATTTAAGGGGAAATAAACTGGCTTTCCAACAATATAAGATTTACTGCCAAGAAACATCGTTACAGCAAAAACCAAGTGTGAAGTTTAGTTACATGTACAGTTTGGCTTTCTGCAGGAAAGCTGACAAGTGGCTGTTTGTTTCATTTTAAAATATTGCAAGATAAGATTAAACTTACAACCTGTTTAACAGCGCATAAATTCATATTGGTATGTGTTCCTCTTTATCAGCCAACAACCGTGCATGTAACAGTTTTCTGTTATTTGTGGAGTTTTCGCAGAACTGATCTCTCAACGTGCAGTCATTGAAAGGTGAGTTAGGCCTTCCACCAGCAGGGGGCAGTAATGCTTCACAGTTGTGAGCTGAACCTTGTAAGATCGGTTTGCATGTATTTAGTATGTATTTGTATTAATGTGAGATTTGGCAGGGGGGCAAGAATAAAGAAAAAACAAGTAAAAATGTTGCAATGGGCGCTTCAGTCGATTTCTTTTCTTTGTGTACAGGCTGTGATCAGCTGACCAGCTGCTGCTGCGCCGACATTTAATGCTCTTTGCGGATTTAGCCAGCTGGAGTCAGATATAAGTAGATGTTACATGAGCTGTATGACTGATTCCCAACTCCTGGATAAGACAAAGCGACTATAAAAGGTAACCAAGATGATCGGATCAGTATTACCTTACACTGAGCAGCTACATCTATATTTTTATATACAGCATAAACCTGCTCTTGTTCTCCAAACAGCTGTTGTCCTGTGGCACAATCATTACATCACGTTCAGAGCTGTGTCTCTGAACATTTTGCGCACCCCAGGGCAGCAGCAGCTGTCTACCTCGCTCTGGACACGTACAGTGATTCACAACTGTTGTGTTTTCAATATGTCCCAGTTGCACAATATTGCATCACTGAATGCACACTATCCCAATCAGTGAGAATCTTTACCACAACATTTAGCTTTTTCTAATTCAATAAAAATGAATATTACACGAGTTTAGATTAATATTTATCATTTTTTTTTAATGAAAAAGTTAAAACAAAACAAAAATATTTTAATCTAAGAAATTGATCAGACAAGCAGCTGTGAAGCCGAGCTGTTTAGGGGCAAGGTGCTTTTGTTTTTGTTGCTGTAGCGCCCTCTAGTGACCAAAGGAAAAAGCGTTTTCCCAATAATGGTGCCACCACTTTTGTGACATGTTGATATTGATATATATGACATATTTGATTAAATCTCCAAAAAGTTATAAGAACATACATTCAATTTCATTTATATAGCAGCAAATCGCAACAACAGTCACCTCAAGGTGCTTTATAGTGTAAGGTAAAGACCTTACAATAATATGAGAGAAAACCTCAACTAACAAATGACAAATGACCCCCGTTAGATGTAATGATCAAATACAAACACACAGAGTGAAGAGTTCAGTGAAGAAGAAACAGTCAGTCCCATCATAGTGTGCTGTTAACTGTGCCTGTGCCTTTACTATGCATATGAAAATAGAAACTGTGAAACCTGAAACTCCAAATTTAAACAAAAACGGGCAAATAGCTCAAAAGTTACACAATAAAAAGCTTCAATCCTTTGGTGAAACTAGAGTGCTTAAGGCAGAAACATGAAAAACAACAGAAAGGAATCAGGAAATGGTTTGACTAATAAGAGTCTGATAGAGGATACACCAGATGATGAAGGAAATAAAGGTTAGTCTTTGCAATTACACCTGCACCCGCTGACAGAAACAGAGAGAGGCTGACAAAATGTTGTAGCGTCAGCTGAGTGCTGCACCTTGTGGCACAGTATGACCCAGCTGTTTTGGCACGTGGGGTCCTAAAACTACTGAATATGCAGAAATAATCCTTGCTAATAATAACCTGCTATGCACATACAGTATGTTCTGGGCAATTATATGAAAAACAGTCCAGTGATTATTTTAAGGGATGAAGACAAGGATCATTTCAGGATTGTCCCCCCTCCAAAAAACAGAAGATGCAGGTAAGTGATTGAAAATTCAAAGTTCCCCCCAATTTATTTTGGGACCTTTTAAAAACTCTTGTTTCTGGGTTTTCAAACTGCTCACCTCGTGCACGAACCATTTTGCAGATTGAAAATCTATTATACAGAGTATCTTCCTTCCTTTTGGCTCAGAGGCAATTTGAATAAACACAGTGATTCCATGTGAACCCCACCTGCCTCTGTCTGTGTAAGCCTGTAATGAAAACAAATGAAACACACAGGCTGCCAGCTCCAGCATGATGCATTCAAGCAGCTGGCCAACACCTACAATGACAGCTCATTAATTATTCAATTTATAAGCTGCTCGACACACACACACACACACACACACACACACACACACACACACACACACACACACACACACACACAGTGCACATCAGGTCAGGTATATAGCGTAGAGACAGGAAGGAGAGCTTTGTAGAGTCTAAAACAAGTCTTTATTGGTCAATATACAGGAAGCAGTGGGATGACCAGTAAAGAGAGAGAAATCCCAACCACAGAGTTTACAAAAAGAAAAAGAAACTGATATATAAAATAAGTGTCTTGAACATTTTTACAGGGTTTGTTATTATATGTAAAAGAACCTTTTTTAAATCTTTAATCTTCAGAAGCATATTATGACAAAGAGGGAGGGACAAAGGAAACAAGGCAGTTATTTCACAATGATGACATCACAACCACAGGCCAACAGAAGGAGGGACAGGTGAGCAGGACACATAGTATCAGAGAGCTCAGTGAGAGAGGTCGTCATAGATACTGTCCACACACGAACATGTGACCGGTGCTTTCCTGTGAGCAGAGATGAGAATGTCACGGTTTCTTTTAGCTTTTAAACAAACTGGAATTTAATTTTGTCAGAGTGAGTGTTAATCAGTAATGACGCCGGTACAAAGAGGAATGACTGTAAGTGAAGTACCAACTTCTTCTTGTAGCTGTGGTGAAGTTGTGCAGGAATGTGGATATACTGTATAAGCACTGCTTCTTTTCTCCTAAATTTACCACCGTTTCTGTCAACATCTACGCACGACTTCAAACGGGCGCTCCGACAACTTTGCACAATGAATTTACTTTCCTTTACATGAGGGATAAAAACAGCACGCTGATATCTGTGGGTGTCCTTTGCTTTGACATGAAAGCCTGTGTTACAAGCTGCAGATGTGGACTTCTGCAGCCAGTTTCACAGACGCACCTGTTGCAACTGAACAAAATAGGAAGGAAAATCCTACTTTGTTGGTTTTGCTAAAGGCGAGATCCTACAGTATATAACTCATTATAAATTGTTGGCATCAAAAGCTATTTTATTTGCTCAAGGACGCTGTACACAACATAAGACATCACAGCGGCCTGACTCTGAGACAAGTCTAACTAGATAAACTCGTGACAATTTAGGTGTTTGTGAAACCGGCAGGTCTAAGATGAGATGCTACTGACTGATAGATGGGAGGTGCAATGTATATTGTTTCTGGAAAATGATCAATACTAGGCACTAAAGTCAGGATATTATAGCCTGTTCTGCATCAATTCTATATCGGTCTCTTATATCTGGAGTACCCCTGTTTCTGTGCACCGATCCTTTATGGTAGGTCCATAATTGCATAGAGGACTCCCTTTACTATGGATAAAACCAAAGGAAACATGGGATCATAGTGGCAAACTGCAACATTTCTGTATCACTGCATGTGCTGAGTAAAAACCAAAGTTAGCTACTCCTAAACAGTAAACATTTGGGCCACAGCACGGATAGATCTGGCACACACACACACAGATGCAAACAATCAGCTTCTAAGCTAATGGAAAAGTGACTGTTTTAGCTTCAAGATAATCCAAGGAACTCAAAGATGAAAGATTCAGTTCAAAAATTTATATTTCTACTTTGTTCTGTACATGCAGTAAATCAGGACAAATGTGGAATGTTTCTCTTTAGTGTCCAGGCCACAGAACCACAGACTTTAAGGACATCAAACGTGTTGTGGTTGAGAAGAGAGGAAACACAGAGAGAGCACAGCTATGTCATACCTACTATCAGGGCCATGGGAATTCTACGTAAAGATGTTACAGATACATGAACTAGCTGATGCGTAGATGGATAGACCTTGCTGTTAAATTGTTAAAAACAATCAGTTTGATGGATAAAAGATTTAAAAGTAACGGAGGATACGATACACATACTGAACACTGGGATAAAAGTCAATTTTAAGCTTGTGTTTCGTATCAGTGTCACATCATTTAAGATCTGGCTCGTGGCTCAGAGTTTGGGACTGAATTTATAATGTGCCCGCATAATAAATGACTCGACTGTGCTTGTTTGACATATTTTTCTCTGCTTTACTGGTTGTGACGTGAATAATGATGCACACACAGACAACGATTTCCATTCAGTCATACGCCATGTTTGACTGCGTCCAGCAGGGGGAGATGTTACATTAAAAATGACAACATGGGAAGATTCGAAGAGTATTTTCCAGCAACAGATTGTAAATTATTTCATCAGAGTGTGTGTGTGTGTGTGTATGTATACCTTTACAGAGCATGAAGGAATGTCTGGTTGATACGTGTGTGCTGTGTATTTTTATGTGTGTGTGTGTGTCCGATGAGAATGTGCATGAGCGTGTGTTTGTGCACATATGTGTTAATGTTTACATGTTCGTGATCAGTATGTTATGGAGGAACTGTCCCATCCGAGTTTCCCCTTCTGCTTTCTCTCTTTAGCAGCTTCTCTCCCTTCATCATCATCTTCCTCTTCATCGCTGTTCTCCGACTCAGCACTTGTCACTCCTCCCACCAGCTCTTCCTCCTCCTCTTCTTCCTCCTCCTCATGTTCTTCTTGCCTTACCTCATCACCCAGAGCCTGAGGTCCTCCTATGTTCTAGAGAACAACAAACAAAAATCAGTGTATAAACGACACAACTGCAGGTACGTTCATACTCTTAACAAATACTGTTGACATTATCTTCAGTCTTCCACTCTGTCCTTCTTCTAAAGAAAATACCCTGATAATGGCATTAAATGCTAAACCACATCTTTCAGAGTTACCTCCATGGGGTTGACAGTGATGGTGAGCGCAGAGTTGTCCCATTCTTCCTCAGCATCTTTGACCTCATCTTCATCCTCTCTCGACCCTTCCTGATGTGTGGCGTGGATCCTGTAGACTCCAATAACCACGATCACTACCAGTGCTGCGATACAAACTACGATAACGACTGTGGCTGCAGGAGGTGCCGATCCTGTAAAAAACAGTGATACACACACAACCACACACACACACACACAAAATAATAATAATAACAGTGGTCTCCTATGATACTTTTGATACTTTTCCCGTAAGTTCTCTAACGATCCTGTAAAAAACGAATGAAAATGCTTTACATCGGAGTAACAGAGTACAAGTAAACTAAATGTTCATTAGAATCATAAATTAGAAATTGCAGTGGGGCCACAGTAGTGAATGAATGTACAATTTTGCTATTCAACTGTTTATTTACTGTAATGTTATCTATCTTATGTATCTTCTTTGTTAAACAACACAGTTAGCTAGCTTGCGTACATTTATCAAACACTTTTGGTTTTTATACTTTTAGCTATATTCCAACTGTTAGTTTTTACATTAAGCTAACTTCCTGATCAAAGCTTTCAATCAGTTGTTTTCAGATTAGTTTAACTAATGTGTCCATGTCCTCCCCCCCAGCTCACACAGAAGTACCCCTCGGGGAACCTTATTCCCTGGTTGGAAAACATCTCTTGTTTAAAGCAAGTTCTTCCTTTCCACAGTGACCAACTACTGCTCAGCTTTTATCCTGTCTTCCAGGACAGGATAAAAGACAACATGTCTCATTCACACAAGTATTTTTCTACATCTAAGTGCTTTCTATCTATCTCACATCGGCACACATTCTCACTCCAGTGAACACATCAGGAGCAACTGAGTGTTCACTACTTTAATCGAACCACCAACCTTTCAATTAGTACACGACCTGCTCTACCTCCTGAGAAACAGTCACCCACAGGCGACTGTTGTTAAGGACCAGCGCTTTATAAATGAACTGGACTCTATTTGTGTCTTACCTGACATGTGAGAGTTGAGCGAGTGCATCATGAGTGGGTGATGGATGGGTCTCATGTACTGGGGTTGGACAGCCATGTGATTGGTGTGCTCCACAGGTGCCGAGTGGTGAAGAACACTGACCTATGCAGAACAAATAGAAGACGAAACAGGATAACATCGAAAGATAAAACAAATAAACCAGAAAAATAAGACAGAGACACTGGGTAGATGAGAATGTTTATATATCAAACTCACCTCCAAATTAAACTCGTTGCTGGTGTAGCGACCGTTGAGCTCCGAACAGGTGAGTCTGAACCTCCTCTCACTCAGATTGGCTGGTCGCCAGTTCCTGTAGCGCACTTGCCTCAGTGCCTGCTCATAGTGAGCCATGGAGTCCACACCTTGTAACACAGAAAAAGATTTATGTCTTACTAATATCTAACACATGTCATGAAGCAGAACTGCATATTGGCGACATAAATAAGCCTGTAATTAAACGACAGGGACATGTCTCAGGGACCTTTACATCTTTCTTAATGTAGGATCGTCTGACTGCTGATTAAAGGGCACGCCATTTTCCAGATTTTTCCCTAAGATGAGACTGCAGAAGGTCACACAGCCTACCATAAATTGATATTCCAGAGGTGGAGTTGGTGGCATCAAGGTGTTTGCCCAGCAGAGCACTGTGTTGAATCTCTAGACTTTCTCTGTCTGGATTCAGTTCTTCTCCAATTACCAGAACATCACAGTAGTCCAGATTGTGCATTACCTCCATCACTCCTGGCCTGCGGGCTGCATGCACGCACACAAAATTGCACAAGTGTGAAAGTGTTTGAAATGATAAGATGTCAAATATCCAACACATAAATGGTCGAATATAAAACACCTCAACAGAAAGAAAAGCAAAAGATGATTGTAAATTAACTAAAGCATCATTAAGATGCACATATAAGCTGAGAGCATCTATAACAGCCCACTCACGTCCACCGAAGCCATCTCCCTTCATTACTGTGCTTGTGATGTGAAGCTCTTTGAAAGGTGCCACACCCAGCGGGCCCCGGAGGTCGCTGGCAGGCCTGACGAGTCGATTAGATCCAGCAATGGTGATTCTCGGTTCACTGGGCGGCAGCACCATAACTACTGCCTTGATGTCTGGGATGGAGAGACATGTGTCCTCTCCGAAACACCTGACACACACACACACACACACACACACAGAGAAGAGGAGAAGAAAAGGTTACAGGGTAGGACAGCACCTGTGTTGCTGCCTCACTGCTTACGTCTCTTGATTTTACTGCAGCGTATGAATTAAAGCACTGAATTAAAGGCTCAGGGAGCGACAGGGACATTTCTTTATTCCAACTGAACCTCACACACTGCAAACCTATAAGCACAGCAGGCTAACAGTAAAATAGCAAAAATAAAAATCTTAAACCATAAACAGTGCTAGGTTTGGTTGAAAATATTGTTTTTGTGTTCATGATGTTGAGAAAATATGTTTTAAAGGCCTAAACTTTTAGGGCTAGATAAGAAAAAATGTATCTGAAATACATTTCTGAGGGCACACACACACTGATAGCGTTCAATATCACTCCTTCAATTTCCAGCTTCAATCTCATAATCCTTCAAAATACTCTTCATGTACTCTTCCTTCGAATTTACCCCTACAACATTTCACTTCTGACGTTACTGTGAAGAAGTTTCAAGGCACCCCTCATTTCTTTATATTTTGCTTCAAACTTTTAGGCTTTCTGAAGGTCTTTCTTTGGACGTTGCCTGCTTTTTCACTCATTTTCAGTCCTTATACAAAGGTACCAAACTCAAGGAATGACCCAGTGTTGTAATAGACAACTTAGTAAAGAAACAATTTAAATTGCATTTTTGGGCACTTTGTTACTAGCAGCCTGACACAAACACATATTTTGTTGCCATTTGTTTAGTCGACTCTACAAAAAACAACACAGTCTGAAATAAAATCGTATTTTTTGTACCAATGAAGTGATTTCCAAAGAACTGTTAGCCAAGTGCTTGACATATCTTGGCGTGGGGTGCAGTGTGTCAAGTGGAAACAAAAGAAGTGGCACACACACCAAAAAAAGCTAGAAATGGTCTCAGTGGAAGAAGCCATTCATAAGGGAGGAAACAGGGAAGAATCATCTAAACCGAATGCAACCAACATCCAAAGAAGAGCTTAAGAACTACTATATGATTTATTCCCATGTATGTTTGGATCACGGCACTTTTCATTGTCATGCCCATCTTCCTGGCGAAATATAAAGAAATAAAGGGTTGGCTCTAGACTTTTGCGTGGGATTGCATGCAATAAAACCTCTTTTTAAGTGCTAAATGTATTTAGGGCTTTTTAAGATTATTTTAATTTCAATAATAATAATTTTGGGGGCTGTAAGAAGATTTCTGCAGTGCTAATAGTGCCTGCCCATTTCACACCAGTATGAAGAAAAAAACTAACAGTTCAAACGTAGAAATTTATGCATATTCAATCCCTCTTAGCGAAAAACTGGTTTAGAAAATACGTTTTCAGGGGCTTTAAGTGGCCGCTGAGGTGCTTTGTTTGTGCAATCAATTTCTACTAAGGCATCATAATTGATTACCACTTCTGAGGTTTGTTGGATTGCCAGAACAGGCTGGCAACAAAAACGAAAAACTGGCAAGAATACCAAATTCTCCATTGAGTTTGTTTTACCCACTCACCAAACAGGCCAGCTGCTTTATGAAAACATGTACAGTGCATATTAATTCAAAAGATTTTCTTTCAGTTTTTCCTGTTAAAAATCATTTCCATCGCTTTATCACGAGAAAATCTTTTCTATTCTGGACAAAAATTCTATGAAAGGATGTGAATTACATTTTTATGTCGGTTTTATTGTGTTGTAAGTAGATTATATCACTATAGAAAAACCCAGTTTCAACTGGACTTAAGTTGAATCGGTGTGATTATGAAAGCGAGCAACCATGAACTCTCACCTGCACATAAAAACATCCCACGTACGTATAAAGAAATGAAATCCACAAAAGGGGATGTTAGCTTTTGAGGTCTCAGATCAATCTTGGCTTGTTACCTGCCTTGACCACATGGCCTCTAGTGCATCACTTTGAAATCTGTCCGTGTGTGTCTCAAAGCAAAAGCTGCTCCTGGAAACAACACTGCAGTGGGAACTACTACACAGCAGTGTGGTAGTTCCCACAACAGTGGGTACAACTGCTGAGTACTATTTCAGTCTGTTTGTGTGTACACTGTCAGCGCGACAGGGTTGCCACCCTTCAAGAAGCAGCCTCCAAGATGGACACAGTCCAACTCATGGATGCTGACAAAAGGGTGCCAGAAATCTCAGAACTTTACACCCCTGTCCAACATCATTTTTAATTTAACTACACATATCAGGTGTTTTTGTACCTGTTGTATAGACAATATTTTAAAGATGGATATGGCCCAAGAAAATGTTGATAAGCTACGTATGCTGCCAGACAGGGCTTGTGACATGGAACAAACACCCGCGGCTTTAAAACAACACAACATCTTAAAGAATTTTCTGAACACTGTATGTGTTATGTGACTACATATTGTTGTTTTTTTCCCTATTCATGGACTGCGGATTCAACATATCTGCTGAGTGCAAAGGCGGATCTATCTGCCGTTATCTCGAGGAGCGCAGTGAAGTGTTGTCAGAGTCAGACAGCCTCTATTGTTGCTCCTGGAGCTCGCCTCACTTTATCGACCAGCACGAAGCTGATTTGACCCGCCTGCGTTTGCTGCTCAACAAACGAACAGGTGCTGCATTGGCTGTGGAGACAAGACGTAAGACACGTGAACATGTACCAAGCACTCAAGCTAGACACAAGTCTCTCTCTCTGGGACAGTAAGCAATATCTATATATGCAATCAAGCATGTTGCATTCAATGTGCTACAGCTTAGTGCTTTGAAGCAGATCGGGTCAGACATGAGCCCAGTAGAGGAAATCCATATCAGTACTGGGATGTAATAATGATCCAATAGGAAACGCAGGAATGAGTTAGTCTCAAAGTAGTAATTCAAACATGGGTGCCACTTACAATTACCACTGAAATCTTTAAAAAAGACATAATTCACTATTCATTATCGCACAAGATAAAAAAATATTTTTCGAATGTTTCGTCTCAAAGGGAAAGAGAAAGTGAATTCTCTGTGAATTTGTTTAACAAAACCCTCAGTTGTATCTTTTTTAGTTTGTTAACAGTTAACAGTTGGCGGTGCATGCACACTACATATATATATATATATATCATACAGGTACACATCATCTGTCTTGGTCTATGCACGGGAAAATAAATAATCAGCCTACTACTTGTCTATTCCATCAACTACATTTAATATATAATGTAAGGTTTCGGTCTAGTGGTGAAAATATAGAAAATATCAGCTCACCAAAAGCCAACCGAATATGAATCCAAATTCATGGACACGTTTGTCTGTTTGCAGTACTGGGACATAATAACATGCAGGAGATTTCTGGACAAGTACTTGAAAGAGAGGCAGGTTGAGTGACTGGCATCATCATCCTGAAGTGCTGCTGCTACTAGTGAACAAAGTCAATTTAATCAAGTCAAATCAAATCAAAGGCAGAGATAGAAGCACAAGAAGAGAGAGGGAGAGAGAAGAGGGAAAACATAACAAAATAGACTCTAGCAATATGGTCTTTGCAATCACCAGGGACAGCTGGCCTGCTTATTGGTTTAATAGTTTTTACACTAATGATCCACCTTACGCCATCTCACTGAGAGCTCGGCTCTGGCAGCTGCTTTGCTCACCACTGTTTCTGTTTGTAGCTGTTTGCATTGCCTGTGACCACTACCCATCTTATGCTGACCACCTTCTTTAAACATTTTACGTTAGATTTCTGGGGATTTTCACAAACATTAAAATGTCAGGAAGAGTTTAAATCTTAATGTCTAAAGAAACAGGCAGAAATTTAAAAAGAAAACAAAACGCAGAAGCCCACGACACATTAAACGTGCAGCTGTTCTGCACATCAAACAGGTCCCTAAATCGCTCCATTACACACTGATTGTAAGAAGGGCTATCTAATTTTAACAGTTGTAGGGGGCGGCGTGTTGATGCTGTGGTTAATACAGTTGCTTTTGGGTAGAAAGGTTTTAGGTTCGAACGTGCTGGTCAGCTCATGCCTTTTAGTGATGAGTTTGCTTGTTCCTTCAGTGCTTGCATGAATATTTTCCTTTTCCCCATTGCAGCTGGGAAAAGCTCATTAGGCTAATGTGGGGTGACATACTCCAGTATGTTATCTAGCTAATAATTATATAGCCTGTGTACTGAAAACTACAGAGGTGTGATTTCCACTGCAGGAAGCTAAGCTAATGACCAAATCACTATACATGAAGACATCTCAGGACAAGATTTAATACTTTATGTTATGACAGGTTGTTTTATGTCTCCAGTAAATGTTTGTGCGCAAAACATCCTGAGTATTCCTCCTCCATGAATAAATCTGGTCCCACGAGATTTCCACAAGATGTGTGCGTGCGTGCACAGCGAGTACCAGTCTCTCAAAGTCAATGCACCCCTGAGCAAGATGTTAACTCACAGTACTTCCAGCAGAGCTGCTCCAAAGCTGAGCTCCTCAGTTATGAACAGGTGCACGAAAAGCTGGATGTTTAAAAGCCATGGCGTGTGTTTCGTCTCTTAAATAGCTGAGATAAAAACGCACTGTCAGAGTAAATGTGCACTCACTGTACTGTAGTGGTGATACGCAGCCGTCGGAGGCCTGGTGTGGGGAACTGGCGAGAATTGATGTAGGAGACCTTTGTCATGGCCGTGTTGATGCTGTCCACATCTTCTCCTTCCACCACCAGCACAGACTGGGCCGGGTTAAAATGAAACTGGGAAAGACCAACAAATGACTTGTTCTCATTCAGGTTCCAAAGTAAATCAATAATATGATGAGTGGAGGTTTAGAGCAGTTTTATCAAAAAGCATGTAGATGTGGACGTCTTAAATTCAACTCCATTATATTCCAGAGATTGAAATGAAAGCGCTTTAACTTAAAAGCAGCACATAAATAAGTTAAGGTGCTTTCCTTCTTCCTTTTAGACCAATGCAAATGCAGTTGGCTGTTACTGCGGAGAAATAAGTTGAATGAATCCATTTTTTCCACGCACCTTTATATCCTTAGCGAGGCTTTCAAGGGAGTTAATATCAAGACCTTCTTTGCAAGCCTGCAAACAGGAGATAACCTTCTGGGTTTCGATGCGACCCGGTCGGATCGTCAGACCCGACAGGCTACCGCGGAAATACTGAGTGAACCTTGGGGTTGCTACCTCACCACCTAGTGGGGAAGAGAGAAGATATATGATATATGAGAGGAGAAAGAAGAGAAAAGAAGAGGAAAGTACAGACGTAACAATATGGAGAAGAAAGCTGAAAGTGAAAAAGGGGCTAAAATATTGAAAATGTGTGTGCTTTTCTAAGGAAACATACAGAAACCATGGAGAGCTATTTCTCTCAAACTTTTAGATTAAAAGAGAAACATGAAAAAAAAAATTACATCAGCTCCAACATGAAAAAAAGTACTTTGATTACTTTGAAAATAACATTGCTCTTTAAATAGGTGTTTAAATAGGTTTAGGTAAAATTTTTAGGTTAGGAATGTGAAATGTACACATACATTAAGTGCTGTACACTCTAGATAAGCAAGAAAAGCAGACATCATGACCTACAGAATATAGTCTGCAGTATTCAAGGAAACATCGCAGGACGCAACAGAACAGCTGATTTTGACAGCTTGTCACATTGGATTTATGACTTTGACAGATGGTAGTGTGAGTTTGACCTAAAATGTTCTGCAACTGCCACAGCCGGTGGGAAATACAAACTAACCATTCATATAAGCTAAATAAAACCAGTAAGTGGAAGCCAACACCTTGGCACAGTCCTCTGTGTAAAAGGTATCACAGCAGTACAGGCTGTGGAGGTCTGTCAAGCCCTGACATCTTCTTAAGAGTGCACTTTTTTCATATGGAGAGCGTAGCAGATTTTCCTGTCAGCTCTGCCCCGTGGTACAATTTTACCACTTCTCATGACAGGTGTAATTTCCATACAGGTCTAACCCCCCCTTAAGGTAAATTACTTCCTGCCTGAGTCTTTCAGGCCAGTTATGGCTTACGTGTTTGAAAATTCTCATAAAAGGTGACAGCTCCTCTTAGAGTAATGCAAAAATGGTGGATGTCGCTCTATTTGTAGTTCATAATAAACCGAGTGTCACGAACAAGTATGTCACAGTAGCAATGAAATATTTACACAGTCTTTAATTGAATTATATTTCCAGTTCTAGAATTTGATAATTATTATTTTTACTGAAACATATTGATTTTATTTTATCTGGGAAAATGACTTAACTTGTTTATTAACCCAGACAAAAACAGCAGTGTATGTATCAAGTGGTCCTCTACTGGTGCTTCTTATTCAGTGCTTCCCCCCCTTTTCGTTTTCAACTGAATATAACTTTTTAGCATTGCAGAATACTGACTCAGCAGTTTTCTTATTTAAAGTTGCTCACTCGTTTAGCAGAGCTAGGAGGTTCTCCTGGGACAGAGCTATTCTGTACAGAGGCGCTCGGGGGAATTGTAGACAGACACTGCAGATGATATTCAGAACTAGATGGCCTGCACAGGGCTGCAGGCATCTACTCCCTCAGCTCAGTCAGTGTGAATCATACAAGGGTGTATACATGTGGAGCTGAGAGAGAATGCTCAGCAGCAGTTCCTGCATCACATATTGTAACAGAAAATGTATTGTTGGTATCTGTAAGTGGAGGTCTGTATGACACAATGTTCTGACTTTAACTTTGAAGGTAGAAGGTTAGTTGAATAAGTTAAATGAAAGCAGACATGCTTAAACTTATAGATTTTGTTTCAATTAACCTAACGACAACCAAATCAATAAACCTTTGATTGATCTGGATGTCTTATATGTCTGTGTGCTGTGCTACCTCAGACTTTAGTCCAAAAACAAACAGGCTGAATCATTAGTGTTCAACTTTTTATAGATGACATAGATGAAAAAACACTTAAAATTATTCCCCAGTTATCACAATTCTACACTAATGTTTCACATGAAAAAACTACATGCAAACATCTTGATCCACCTCTCATTTCTTTACATTCTGCAAATGGAAAATGGACAACATGTGGAGCGATTTGCAAACAAACATGTGGATACAGTATATCAGACAAAAAACAGAGTTTGTGCAATTCTAACAAACTTGAAAATCAGTATTTGATATGACCACTTTTATTCATCAGCACAGCCTGAACTCTCTTAGTCAAGCGTTCTCTTAATGTGTTTAAGTAGTGTTCAGGAATAGTTGTCCAGGCTTCTTGAAGGATATTCAAAGCCAGGGGCGATTTTAGCCCATTTTTGGGGGTGCTTCAGTGCCTGGCTTAAAACGGGACATGTTGGCTGCATTTAACCTTCAGTTACTCTTTATATAGTTAGGTAGGAGTCAGACCATGTTTCTATTTACCTGAAAAACATTACACCAGGTAACCTGCAGTGTTGAAAACGTGTTTTCTGACAATGTTTGCTACTCTACAATCCGTCCTGCTCTGTAGTAAAATCAGCGACATTTGACCGTCCTGTTGCTCCCATTGAAATGTATACAGCCTATTTAAAATCTAAAACTTTAAATTGTCCGCAGCCTGCTGTTGTTACCACCGTCCTGTTTGAAATGGATACTAACTAACTAACTGGCTGGATGCCCATTAACCTTATAACTCCTGTTGTGTGTGTGTGTGTGTGTGTGTGTGTGTGTGTGTGTGTGTGTGTGTGTGTGTGTGTTTGTGTACAGAGAGACAGCCAGGTTCATAATGGATATAAGGAAGTTTTTTCAAAAAAAGGAGCCACATTCAGGTAAAAGTGTAAAATCAAATGATCCGTCAATCAAGAATAATGTTGGATCAGTGTTTCAATGTTTATATCTTTTATTAAATGTTCATGTGGTTTGGTTATTTGCCTTTTGGTTGAAAGTACACTGAGAAAGGACTTTTTCGTTAGTGATCTTAATAGAATTTTTTTCATATTAATGTAATTTTTCATCTAATTGAATACAATCTATTTGTGTTCAATTGTCAGTCCAAAGAGGGAGAGAGGAAACAGGGAACGTGAGGAGAAAGTACAAGGTCAGGAAGAACCAGGTAAGAAAACAGACAGGGAACAGTGACAGGCACAACAGAAACTGTTAAACTGACAAAGAGAAAAAAACTGATTTTACTCATACAATCTGGAAGTTGTGTTCTCCCTATATTAAAGCTGCTATACAGAATCTGCAAAACAAACTGGGTTGAAACATTTTTACCCTCTTTAACAACATTCCAACATAACATTATCATTGATTGGGGAGATTAAAATTAATGATATATTTTTATGTGGTTCAGCCACAACTCTACTAAAACCTCAGCCAGTAATAGGTAGGCCAACTTTTGGACCGTCCACTTGTCTGTATGACTGCTGCAGTACGTACATCACATTTGCGCACTATCAGAAAGAGCCAAACAGCCCTGGTGGAGTGAGGAGCTGTAAAGAGAAGCAGATGCTCTGTTTATATTCTAAAAATGTTTTAAGCTTGTTTCAAAGATTCTGTACTGCAGCTTTAAATGTTTCCCAAAAGCACACATATGCTTATCAGTGTTTCTCAAACTTTTTACAGTGTGAACCACCTGATAAAAATGTCAAGCTCTCCTAAGGACCACTATGAAAGCATGAAACTCATAAATCTTACAACACAAAATTATTATTATTAAATTAGTAAAATTAGTATCTGCAATAAAGATTTTTTCATGCATGGTATACATTCTACCACAGGCAAAGTTGCCTCCATTTTTATATTCTTTTTTTTTTTTTTAATATTTTGTAATAATTTATTTGTAATAATTCTGCTTTGGGAGTGTTTTTTATGTATCTGTATTATATTATACATACACATTAAAAGTGAATCTCTGTCCAAAAAATGCACTCAGTTTACTTTTTACTCACTATGAGCATCATTCATTATTCTCCCCCAGTAATTAAGGTTAGGATATGTATTTTTTTTTTTATTCCAATCCATTCTTATTTTGCAGCATTTAAATAACCTTGATCAGATTTGATGGTTTTGTTACAGACTTTAAAAAAGTGTTTTGCTTTTCTTTCACAGATGTGGGGATTAAATTGTGTTAAAATGTACAAAACAGTGATGTCATGTTTTGTGACGAGGACCCAGGCAGAGAGACTTGATGAATTTAAGAATCTTATGATTTAATAAAGAAATTTGCAGACTTGCACAGAGATGGTAAAAATTATGATGACTGATAACGGAGATGAAGACAACAGACAATGAGGACAGGGAGGAACAGGGGTTTAAATGCACCAAGGAGACAGTCAGAGAGAACTCGGGACAACATTTAAGGATGCAGGGACTGACAGAGACAGGTTTATCTTGCCTGGCTGGGCAGCTCTCTGGGTGCTCAGCACCCCCAAAGCTCTGATCCTAGAATCGCCCCTGTTCAAAGCTCTGTTTTGGATGTTGGCTGATTGCACTCTGTTTCAATAATGTTGAGATCTGAGCTCTAGGGAGGCCAATGTATGACTGATAATAATCCATTGTATGTTTTTCTGTCCAACTATGCTTTTACTGTACTGGCAGAGTATGGAATCATTGGGCATTGTCATGGTGAAAAGTTAAACTTTTGCCAGTCAGATGCTTTCCAAACGGTGAATCAAAATCTGGCCATAATTTGCTGTGTTTTTATCAATTTCGATAAGATCTCCAACACTGCTGGCTGAAATGAAGCCCCAAACCATGACAGAGCCTCCATCGTGCTTCACAGACTTATTGTTGTAGCCCTCTTCTGACAATTTATTGGAAATATTTCACATTGGGTTAATCGCTCTGTAAGACCTGTTGCCATGCACATTTTGTGTGTATGTCTGTTAAGGTATACTTTTACTGCATTGACGGTGTGAAAGAAGTTGTTAATAATCAGACGGCTTCAAGATGGATCAAAATTTGATGATACTTTTCTCAGCACCATTGGCTGAATTGGCCCCAAACCACAACAGAGCTTCCACCATGTTTTACAGATAGCTGTAGACACTCAGACTCACATTTTTGAGCCAAAAATGACAAATTTGGATTCATTCACTCCATAAGACCTGTTTCCACTGATTTTCTGTCCAGTTCTTGTGTAATCGGGCATACTTCAGCCTTTTCTCTGTTTCCTTTCCTTAAGTACAGCTTCTTGACCGCCACTCTTCCACTGAGACCATTTCTGATGAGGCTTCAGTGAGCAGCAGACGGATGAGCTGAAGGGCCAGATGCATCTCTCAGGTACTGTGTCAGGTCTTTTATTGGATTGCCCGCCCCCCTATTTCTCAGGGATATGACTTTCAGATACTGGTCATCTCTTTTAGACAGTTTTTTAGGCCTGCCACTTCTTCTTTTGCTATGTTTTTATAGTTTTGTGACACTTAGTAGATATATCACAATCTGTGTCTACAGTGACACAGTGTTCCTTCACATACAAAATGCAATCTAAGTTTATTTTCCATATGTATAGGTGGACTCTTGTTTTTTCTTATAGTACATTTCTTAAACCCATACACTCAGAGCAGACATGGTGAGGATTGTGCATTTTGGAACACAGGTAGGTGTAAGTGGGAGCAGAGAAGGCCTAATTTGCCTGTCTATCATCTCCCTTTCTTTCTACCTGTGTAAAGGTTTTTCATCGCCAAGACATGTTTTCCTGCAAAATGACATCCAAACATGCATCTATTTTACATAGATTTGCACAATCAACCAAAACGAAATAAAACAGAGAAGAGTAGACACTGAAGAGTACAATGCCAGATACTATAACTAGCAGATCTTGGATACATGAGTTGTGACATTTTGGAAACAGTGAGCAAGATCATTCAGAAAACATTTTTTTTTAAATCTTCAGGAGAGATCTCCAGATTTCAAAGACATACTCTGCATTAAATTACACATTTGCCCTTGGACTGATGCTTTTAAGCAAATATGTTTCATTCCTGTCTCAAGGTTACAACCATTCTTGTTTTCATTGTGATTCTCTTGCATTTTATTTGGGCAAACTGACTCATTAGCGCGCTCTAAGTCAATGCATGCGTATCAACATTAGAAAATGTTTGAATATTTCAAAAAACTGGATCTTGTTTGACTCTGTTTTCCTACTCAACTTTCTCTTGAAAGGCACACACACTAATCACACCAGTAGCCGCACGCGTTTCATTCACTCTTGTTTTGCTCCCGCTGCTTCGCTGCCATTACTGCGACACCTTGAAAGAGCAGAGCCATAATTAATGTTATTAGTTACAACTGCGCGTTTCCTATTATGACGAGTCAAAACGAGAAAGGTCTGGTGGATTACCTCCAGTCCAAGAATACATGTTTCTTTGCTGCCTTCTCAAAGGATTTCAAAAGGAGTACGTTATGCTGCTTTCTTTTGATTGATGCCTTTCATTTCCCACATAAAATCACCCCACGCTCTTTTTAAAGCTTCTTATTTGCTAAAATTTCTGAATACTGTGAGGGCTGCTTAAAAAAGTCCACACCCACGGCTGTGTCGCAGATTAAATGAAATGGGACGGCGAACTCACATTTGCCGTTCAAGCTCAACGACAAATTAATGCCACAGAAAACTGTTTAGACCCAACAACAGCCAAACTGTTCTCTGGGGTTAACCTTGTAAAGAAAACAACACGCATCTTCTTTTTGCTCTCGGGGCAGTGAAAAGTACAGTCTAAATGCCTTTTTATTCCACATGTCTCATCATTATGTTGTTGATTGTGGTGAAAGGGAGTATGGAGAAATGAGAGACTCTGAAAGGCAATCTTGCTCGCTAATGGCCTGCAAAGTTATCAGTTGCGGCTTAGTGAAGCTTAAAGCGGCTTCATTGGGATGTAATAGCTGGCAAAGTTGTCCTCCATTCACTCTAGCTAATCCTTCCTTCAGGGCTTTCTCTCACAATCAGAGATTCATGGAAAGAGGCGGCAAGAGAGGGCTGTATGAAGCAAGGAAGAAAATGATGACGACAGAAAGAAAATTGCAATCAGGCACAGGATGAAACGAAATTTAAGCAGCAACCAAAATGCCATCAGGATTGAAGCGTTGGATGATGCTGGCAAGGGTTGTGAATGTGATTTAGGCAGGCAGCAAGAAAAGGATCACTACTGTCTCTTTCTCATATGAAGCACTTTATTTTTGTAATTATTCAAGCAATAAACATGACAGCAGGGTAGCTTTTATTCAGTCCAACGCGATCTCTGCACGCTCCCGTTCCCTGTCGCTGGAAACGACGGCGCAGAATTTCCTGTTTGATACCCGCTCGGCTTGTGCCACAGGAAACAGCTCGCAGGCTGGGGATGTAAATGTTAGTCTCTTTATTTATTTTCGCCTTCTTTCTCACTATCTCCCTTTGTGATTCAAATGTAATTTCAAACATCTCTGGGCTGCTCTGCCTTTTTGTTGATGCGGTTTCTTTATGCTTATGATATGTTGTCAGCATTTTTCAGGCTGGTAACAACCGCACATGAAAAGAAAACATGCTTTTGACTGCTGCACCTGCAGTTTTCGCACAGACTATTCGGTTTCTTGGAGCATAATGCATTTCATTATGCATTTCAGTGGCCTGCAATGCACATACTGTGAAATGTATTGCTTTCAATAGCGTTCCTGCACAGGGCAATTATGTCACATGTTGAGTATTACATTGTATCAGAATACGCAAGACCTGCTTTCAATTTCCTGCTTTACAAAATCAGGACAACATATCATTTCCTTTTTTTATTTATCTCATTACAGGGATGTATGCAGCCTTGAAACAATTAATTAACCCTGGTGCTTTTAAATAAAGCATTAAAAATGGCTGTTTTTCTATGCTTATGTATGGTAAACACACACACACACACTGACCTTGCCAGCAGGCGCCCATGGTCAGCTGCGTATCGATCTTCGAGGCGTGGATCGGCCAGTCATCCGTCACTAGGTAGGGTTCGTAAGTCACGCCATCCACAAAAAGAGTCACTGCAGGAAATTCCACGTTGATTACATAATAGTGCCATTCCTTGTCACAGATCTGTAAAGCACAGAGAAAAACTGTCATATCGCTATGCTGCCAGTAAATTATATGTCCTCTTAGTACGCACTGAAACACGACAATAGGCCCGATTAAAACAGAAATGAAAAAGGGGCAGCTTTAAAAATACATTACTGAAGCAATTACACGTCTTTTTTTTTTTTTTTTTTATTATTAGTAGTATTATTATGGAGCGTATTGCCATGGGGGATTATGTTTATAGGGCTGCTGTTATGAACATGATGATGTTTACTCCAAACCCAAAAGCGCATCCTTGAATGCTCCCTGCCTTTCTACCTCCAATAAATGAGACGCATCAAATTCCTCTTCTTTTCCCCGGATCATTTGCTCCCTGTCGTCAGACCGCTAATGAGGTTTCCGTCTAATGAGCTGTTCATTAAAGGCACACGGTGAGTGACAAACAAAGCTGTAGAAAGAGTCGCGCGCCACACAACTTTTATCAACCTTCACAAACATTCTCGATCGTTTGGAGAACAGAGCCTGTTCTCTCGCTTTAGCCTTTCTGTGTGGCGTTTACATGCTGATTGGGTTCTCTTCACGTGTACAGTTCAAAGACATGCAGGTCTGCTTAACAGGTGATGTAGGTGTGAATGGTTGGATGTCTCTGTATGTTATTCCAGCTGCTACACTGGTGATCCGTCCTGTCGCCATGTGACAGCTGGGCCCAACAGTGACCCTGAACTGGACAAGGGGAAGAAGCCAGTATGTGTTCCTATTACACAGAATGGAGCTTTCTAATAAAACATGCAATGACTTGTGTTTTTTAGCAGCAACAACCAGCTTTAAAAACAATAATGACATAATATTTTCTTTTAAGTCAATATTGTATCAAGTGGCTTCTTATTACACATCTGGCAGTTACAGAAAAAAGCTGCTTTAATTTGGAGCTGTTAGAGGCCATCTAATGAAATCTAATTTTTACAGAGACCTTAAAAATAACAATACACCAGTGAATTCAAAGAATGGCTTCAACCTTGAAGAGCACTGCAATGCTTCCAAGAAAAGTCACAGCTCTAATTAAAATATCAATACGTTCTTAGCATATTTTACTGTGACAAGACTCTGGCATTTTCTCTTAGTGCATGTTAGGACAACCTGCTGTCCTCCACAGTGCCGAACAGAGTAAACAGCTAAAGAAATGAGAGTTTCATGTTTTATGCTGTTAAATGGGGAAGTACAAGTATAGTTTATGGCCCAAAGCAATAATGGTACAAACAGCACTGCATGGGGCCCTGAACAACTTCTTTCACAAATAATGAGGCCACAGTGGCTGTTTTCTAAAATAAATATTTTCAAATGAAACTGCACTTTCTTTTAAAGGTTATTATTTCTGGGCACTTGAGGTAAATATAATTTCAAAGGTATTCAGACAAGAAAAAGCCAGACTGTTTTAGTTTAATCAGTCTGGTGGGCAGGATTTGGTTAAAGATGGAGGAAAAGATTGGTTTGCATGGAGCAGAAAAATATCTGCTAATTTCAGATACGAAGAGAAAACATGACAGGTGGACGGAGGATTTCTCATTAAGGCCAAGTGGCCACACACACGGACACGGAGAATACATTTCTGCTTAAGCTTACATAGAAACTAATGTAGACGAAACCTTTGTTGGAGCAACTAAGAATCTCGAGGGATGTTAGCTTTATAACATGATATGCTGACAGAAAGGAGAGCCCAGAAACCGCTCCTACCCACTAGACCTCACTTTTTAAAACCACCTTCAGATGTGATGATTCAAGATGTTTTATTCGGATGTAGTCATCACAACCTACATTTTGGTAGCATGACATTCCTCACGTCATGCCTCTTTTCTTCTTCTTTTTTTTAACCTTCCTTTACTGTACATTAAGTGAAATATTCGGGCAAGTCACCCGTGTGTTATTAACAATGACAGTGTATTTTAGTTTCATCATCCCGCATTCAGGATTTGCACGGGTACTTGACTAGACAGGCAGAATGAATTGCCACTTTCATTTAGCCGCTGGTTGGCTGACTGCCTGCAGAGGTGAGTGCATGCCTCTACAATTATCAGCACTGTTTATGTGGGTGACTGTCTCCACTTATATGGCATTATACTGCATTTTCCTAGAGCTGTGACTATGTGGAGCTTATAAAAGCACAGTTTGGGACACCAGATGACTTACCCTCTGGGTGCAATGGCCACTGCCTCTTGGCTTCTATTGTGTCCTATCAAGGCTCTTTTCTATACTCTTGTCAATGATTACAGTTTGACTACAGATAGATTTAAAGGGGAAAAAAACATGCTCAAATGATGTTGTTAGACTTGTTATTGAATTGATTGGTCGATACTGCTCAGACTACAAGCAGACGACAAACAGAAATCTGAAAATTTCTGGTACAAAATTTTGCATCTTGCCTACAGACTGTATATTTCTGTACAAATATCAATGCCACATAACAGATTCAAAGATGCAGTTTATCAGGATTGTTTTAGCTTAAGAGCTAAGGATTATGAAAATGGCATTAGTTTGCAAATGGTTCTGAATGAGAAACAAAACTAGTAAACCTAAATCCTGTAACTGAAATCTATCCTGGCGACGGTCTAGTGAAGGATTCATCCTCGGGGAGAACAGATAGATATCTGCAATACATTTTATGCTGATCCATTCATTATTGAATTCATATTTCAGGTCAAAGTAGCAGACTGAACCACAGCACAGACATGAACAGAGTTAGCATGGCTACAAATCCCTTCGGCAACTCTCCATTTCCAGACAAACTATAAAAAAGTTTGCTGTAAGGCTGTGTGGAAATATATTGTGTTGTGTGTTGCTGTTGCTTTTCTCTGCTTTTGATTATAATAACTGATGGAGTGGTTTCCAAACAGAAATAAAGACGAATAACATCTATTTTTATATGCAAGTTTTTGTACGCATGCACAGTGACTGCATGCTTGAAAAATAAATAGCACACGCATAATCAGACTGTATTTGAGAAATATCTCAGCACCAAAGCATGACAGAGAATGTAAAACTGAATCTGAAACCTGAACCTGAAAGCTAAAAAATGACTAGAAATATTACAGAAAGATCACAAGTCATTTTGTTACAGATCAACTTTCTCGACTAGCTTCAGTGTGAACATTTATTTGCACATATACTCGACTACTTCATCCAAGAAAGATTAGCTTCTGAATCCAATCTCTCACTGACTTTGTTTATGCAGCTGACTGTCTAAACTGTCTAAAATAAATCGTGCTCACATATTTAAAAATGCACACACGCACATCATTAGCAGATACCATCAGCAATTCTCTGTTGCAGAGCCATGTTTGTATATGCATTGCTTGTCTGATGGCATATTACTTAGTGTGAGCTTGAAAGTACTTCTCCTCTGCATCAAAGTAACGAGACAATGAATGCTGAAACAGTTTAATGAGCTGGTCCTCGGGCAGGTTGCAGACCTGTTTAGGATGGATGCTATCATCAGAGCATTCCCACAACAGAAAGAGAGAAAATAGGAGAGACAGAGGCTGAAGTGCAGAGACCTAAACATCACGTCTGCACTAACATAGAAGTTACAAATGCATTTACAGTTTTCTTAACTTTTGGGATTTCCTACCAGGCTAAATTGGGGCATTTTTGGAAAATATTTTCCAGGTCGGTTACCTGGCAGTTGTTATTTTTGCAAATTTTTCCTTTCCTACTACCAATAAAAATAAAAACTTAGGTTATATTTTTCACCCTGAATGAAAGAAACATAAGAAACAGGACATACAGAAGACACAGAGGACAGACAAACAGTCCAATGATTCAAAAATCACTTTAACAACCTCCACAGAACATAATTTTTTTGTCGTTTTCCTCCATGAAACCCTTTTGAATTCATGTGTTTGCAGAGGGAATGTGCAAGTAAAAGTGCTGATTGTGGCTTTTAGGTATGACACACTTTGAATATTTTAACCTCAAACCATATTTACATTATTGACACACTCACACAGGTGCTTTCACTATTTCTGTCAGGACTTCTTGTGCTTGCTCAGTTAGCTTGTTTTACATTTTTCACTTTAAAGAGAACATTTGGGCATGCCACTGCAGGAAAAACACAAGGTCAATGTCTTCCATTTAACTGAGTTAGCTAAGGGTTTTTTAAATACTGGCTCACTGTCAAGGCTTACTGGGAACCTTGATGGCATAAAGCCATCATTAACAAAATTAGTTTCTCTTTTTTTCTGCTAGTCCAAACCAATAGCTGCTATGAAGCAGTCTAACAGGAAGGAAATTTTAGTAAACAATTGTTTTGTTGTTTAATTTCATCAGAAAGACCAGCACATTGTGTGCAAAAATAAAAGGCTTTGTTACAATGTGACTGTCATTTCCCAGCATTCAACGCTTCAGCTTTTTTAAATAATCGGATTAAAAACCCCCCACTTAGAGCGCTCCATCAATTAGACAGAAAAATACGTGTGCTGCCTAAGATTATGTCCTTAATTGTTTTGCATAGATTCAAGGACTGTACAGACGGTATCCTCTTTCTAATCATTTCTCTATCACAGTATAGAGTAGGTCTCTTCTGACAAAGGTTCATCTTGGAGACCGTGGTGACTAAGCCTTACTTTACTCAGCCTGATTTCCTTTGTAGAGAATATTACCATGCAGCAGCAGCGGCAGTGTTTTATTGCTGAGGATAAAACGCTGGAGATAAGCCAGTCTATCTTGTGGAGATCTGCCACGGTGTATTTACGAGAGGCTATTACATCCTACACATCAGCAGAGAAGAAGGAAGATCTTAAGAGCCACTTGGACCTAGAAAATATTGCACAGTCTCAATTCAACACGGACTCGATTGAGGTTTTTCGCCCAGAAGATCCCTGGCAAAACAATTAGATGCTGCCAGCTCTGCGTTAGACCAGCTGCTAACGAGGAAAGCGGTGGCCTCGAATCTTTTATTTTGGGGCCAAACATAGGTTATAGGTTGTGTGAACCTTTTCTGAGGAGGACACCAAAGCAAAGTTTCACAGACAGCATTAGTGCTTTTTAGATCTGCTGACATCGACAGAATAATGAGGACATTGTGCTGGCTGCTGAGGAGCCCTTTAATAAGGTCAAGTTTATTTCGATATACTGGAGAGGTTTCGGATGTGGGGACTTCCTTAAAGTCTTATAAAATATATATGATGGCGTTTTCATCTGTTTCAAGTGAAAACTAACCTTTTGTCTGATCAGATTTATTAGTACTTTAGCTTGTGTGATAGACATGATAACTGTAGTACTGGGTAAAATAACCGTGGATGCTGGAAGTTGTGTTGTTGCTGTTGTTGTCGTTCTCTTCAAACATTCACCAGATAATTTTAGGAAGTCTAGTTTTTCCCCAGAGCCCTCCTTTTCTCTACTTCTCATCCGGCCCGTTCTATGCCCTTTTGTCTGAACTATTTTTTCCCCTCCCCTGTTTTCCCCACCTCCACCTCATCCATCCGTCATAACTTCCAGTTCCCTTCTCTTTCCCTTTTCATCTCTTTTGTTCCTTTTCGCACCCCTCTCCTCTGATCATCTCTTTTCTGACACAGATGCAGCACCGCACTTTTGATGCCAGCGTATTATGTGTCACCGTGGGAATGACAAGGATAGTGAAATAAATAAATAAATGGCACAAAGCAAAAGAAAGGAAGAAAGGAAACGAGCTTTGCTAACATGCGCAACGGCATGCGCATAAAAAAACATGCAGTTTTCTGTGAAAGGGCAAATCTAGCAAACTTCTATGCAGAACACTCACTGAAAAAAAAAAAAGTCCAATTAAAAGAATACAGAGTTGCCAAGTTTTCCACAAGTTATAAAGCAAAGTGTGCTTATCTAAAACTTCTAAACCATCAGTTTCTACTTTGAAAAGTTTTGCCAAACTATTTCAAAAAAGAAAAATATCCGATATCTAATAAAGATCTGATTTGTGTTAGTGATACAACTAAAACAATCCAAAGAAAGAAAGATATGAGGCTCTAGATCAATGCAAAAACATGCCAGATGCTTAAAGTGAAAGGTCTGCTTTAAAATACCGTCTTTCAGCATAATGTTTGAAATCTGCCTGTCTTTATCTTTCCCCTATATCTCCAGGAGCTCTTACTTGATGAATGAAGCAATATGATACCTGTAAATAATTTAAATTCTACCTTATCGCTGATGTGAACAGACTTTTTTTTATGAACTGAAGGCAGGAATTGGAGAAGGAGAAGAGAACAGACAAGCAATAGTTGGAGAGACGTGTGGAGTGACTGGAAGTGGTAAATAGAACGATGGAAGAAACAAGCTGTTAGTACATTATGTAGAGCACTCACCATGTATGCAAAGTGCTCAATAAAGAGTATTAAGAAGCCTTTTTCTCTCTCTCACACACACACACACACATATATACTCCTGCTATCCCTCACCCTCCGGCCCGAGCACACACAGAGTGCAAAGAAATTTACATTTAGAGAGATGAAGGGAGCACCTAAAGCGGACAAAGTCCAGCTGAGCTCTCAAATGAAGGCATTTGAAAAATAGAGGCTAGAAATGAAATAAACACTGAGTGTTTTTGCTCGAGGCAGTTCTTAACATTTCCTCAGTTACTTACTGTCTTTTTCTGTTTTGCACTCTCAGAAAGGAACAAATGTACGTTTCAGTGCCAACTTGTGTTTGTCTATTCAAAAACATGCTGCATATGAGTCCTTGCAGTAGATTAAATTGCAAAATGAAAGTGATCCATGGTAAATAAGAGAGAAAACATGACATGAACTGAAAGAAATTATGGAGTCTGATTTTTTTTTTTAACTAAGTGCTCTCATCTATCACAAAGCGTGGTTGCCTTTCTGTCTTGTCTTCTCACTCCAGATGCTTTTGCTTTAAAAATCTGCTCTAGCAAACAAAACTCACTCCAGCTGCAACGCCCCGAGACTTCACGTAGGAAAATAACACGTGGATATGCATAATTAGATGTAAAATTGAAACATTTATTAGTCTCTTGTGTGTGAGATGAAAAATTCTCACACTCTGCATAGGCGCTATCTATTACAAACAGAAGGAGAGGCAATGCACGCCACACCACAACCACCCACACCATCCAATTAATCTCTCGGGAAACAAACGGGGCCTTTTAATCCGCACAGGGCAGAGAACAAGCCATGGCGCGATAGGCATGGTGGAAACAGGCAGATAAGGCAGATAACTGTAGATGGCTTTAGAGACAAACAACAAGAGCAATTCTGCTCTAACTCCAGCATTCAGTCCTCATTATTGATCTCAGACATAAACAATAAATAGCAGGGGTTCTGCAGAAGTTGTAAGAGGAGTAATTGGTGAAATTGGAGAGCTGGTTTTGTGATTCACAACATGGGAGCTCTCACCATGCCCTTTCATATTTACTGTTATTTTGAAATGATGTGAAAAAGAAAAAGAAATCTTTTAATCCTTTCAAAATCTCACAACTATGCTGAGAAAAATACTGGGTACTTGATTCCCCTCTAACCCTTCTGTAACACACTATATTTTGTGCTCTCTCTATAAAGCATTTGATTTTAATGGACACGCTCTTGACTTTGGGGAAATATAGAAAGGTGTAGGTGCACAGTAAAGATCACACTCTTGGCTTGCAGGAAATTTAAAGATAGTGTTTCTTGATTTGTATAGGACTTGGTAAGAACGACAGTTGGATTGTACCGATAGGCTCTCCAGACTCGGGAGAGTGAATAATGTTCAGAAAGGGTAGTGATTCATCCTTTAGTCCATTACCAACACTGAGAAGTTGAAAGGAAAAGCAGGCATCCTGTGTGTGTGTGTGTGTTTGTGTGGATGGTTGTGTTCACATAAACTCATAAATAAGTCAGTGCCTGTAGATGCGTGCATAACGGTTTCTGTCCAATGTGACATTCCTTCAGAGTATTCGATCGACATGGAAAATGGAGTCTTCTCTCTCCCTCGCTCTTTGCCAGCTTGCTTTCATCACACTCTAACCCTCCTCTCTTAGGCTCAGAATTGCAAAATCAATAGAGCTAAATGGAGTTGCTGCGGAAGCCATTGGGTGTCCTTTCTAAGTGCTGGAGGAACAAGGACAGTACGAAGCAGCTGTGACACTCCACAGTCACCCCTTCTTCTTCTTCCTCTTCTTACCACAGTCCTTTTTCCAACAGCCTCCACTACTCTTGTACTCATTATTCACCTCAAGGCGCTCTGGCAGTTCCTGTTCTTAGTTTAGTCTGTTTTAAGCACTATAGGCACTCTGAGATACTAAATAATAAGTATTAATATGCACTATTAATATATAATACACTGTGTAACATTCAGCAGTGAATGTTAAAAATTCTTTCAGTAGTGCGAAAGAAAGGCCTTTGGAAGTAGAGCTAACGCTGAGAGTACAGACTTAATTTCATTATTTGGTTTCAGTGTGATTCAGCCTATAAGTGCATTCATGATGTAAATTGACAATGCATTATCATTTGGTACAATCTATCTTTAGTAGTACTTTGTACTCCGTGCAGGGAGCCGACAAGGACAATCTCTGGTTTGCTGAACCAGTTTATATGAAAGAAATGAAGCATACCTCATTATTTCATGTCCTCTGCTTACATGACATCTGAATCTAGGAGATGAACTTCATTGATCACTAAACAGTGATAGTCCCTTTGGCTTGTGAAGGATAACTAATAGGAAGATTAGTGGAATTATGATTTACGTTTGAGAAGCCACCATCATACTGGTGGTCACTGATCACTCAGTCAAACCTTCTTCTTCTGACTTTAGCAGTCACCAAAGCGGACCATCTGCCTGTTCCCTTCACCCACATCTTCATTGAAGTCCACTTCAATCACTGCTGTCTCCCTACTGGGAATGCTCTTTACCACTTCATCCAAATTACTCCAGAATTCCTCTCTCTTCTAACTGACGACTACTTATGGTGTTCACAACCTTCAACATCAGTCCTTCGGTTTCCAGCTTCAAACTCATGATCCTGTCTAACACTCTGTGCACTTCCAGAAAACTCTTAATACAACATTACTGCTACTCTATTACTTTTCCTATCCACAGTACTGTGCAAAAGTCCTGAGCCATTCTTCATTTCTTTATATTTTGCTGGAGCAAGAATTACTTGCAGTTTTTTAAAGTGCTGAGCAATAGTCCTCCAGGCTTTCTAAAGGCCGTTTTGGACACTAGCCACTTTTTCAACCATTTTCAGCCCAGTCCTTATACCTGACCATTTTCAGAGGAATGTTTTTTGTTTGTTTTTTTTAGTTTAACCCACTTAATACGGGTCTATGAATCTAACTCAAGGTATAAACACACAATAGCAATTCTGGTCTTGACATTTCTGGTTCCAATCATCATCAGTATGTACTGAAGGAGGCCGTGAGAGAGGTACAGCTGTGAGTGTCCTACAGCCATCTGTAAAACACAGTGGAGGCTCTGTCATGGTTTGGGGACTGCATTTCTTTTTGGGCATCTCGTCAAAATTGATGGAATTATGAATGCATGGATTTTAATCCATCATGCATACCATCTAGAGAGCATCTGATTGGGAACAGCTTTTTCAGCATGACAATGACCCCAAGCACCATGCAATACAAGCATACCTGGATAGAAAAACACACAGTGCAACACTATCAGTCAGGGATTGGCCTCCCCAGACCTCAGACCTCAACATTATTGAAGCAGTGTGGGATCATGTTGACAGAGAACAGAACAAAATGCAGAAACAAACACAGAAGAGCTTTAAATGTCCTTCAAGAAGCCTGGAGAACTTTTCCAGAAGACTACTTAAAGAAATTAGAAGAAAGGTCAGACAGTGTTGAAGAATAAAGGTGGCCATACTTGAAACTGCGGCATTGAATTTCAAGGGAGAAACTCTGCTTTTGCCTTATGTATTGTATTTCCACATATGTTTGCACATCATTCAGTAAGTAGCTGCATTGTTTTGCCATATTCATTTAAAAACATAAAGAAATGATTACTGGCTTGAGACTTTTGCACAGTACTGTACACTGTGGTACAATAGTGTGAATGCACCTTGATCCGCGTCTTTCCACTTTGTCTTCATTTGCTTTAGCGATACTTCCAGCTTGTTGTTAGTCTATGCCGTTATGTTCAGTACAGTAAAAGTAGAATGTTATTTGCAACCAAGGAATCCGGTTATGATTGTTTCTGTGTTTTTATAAACTTGTGGAAGGAAGTAACATTCTGTGACCTTCTCTGTCACTGCTGGGATGAAGTCCAGTTAAAGCTACTGATTACAAAGTTTTGTGTCTATATGTCTCTCTGTCAAACAGATTTTAGTGAGCATGAAATTTAAAGCTAAGTGTGGTTTCACTAATGCCTGCAAAATAAAGGGCAGTGGAAGTAGCCCTCAAACCTTTTAACGCCCCAGTGCTGCAGCATGGCTACTGTTGTTACTTTGTTTCTCTCTCTCTCTCTCTCTTTGTGTGCGTGTGCGTGCGTGCGTGCGTGTGTATACCAGACAGCGTGTGGCTGTCTGGTAAATATAATATTTTAATGGGTTTGGTCTGAGAACTAATTGGCATGATGGTCCCTGGTTGCCATCTGAAAAAAATCCAAATAGGGTTTTTTTTGTAGACGGTTGGCATCAGCCGTACTCACATATAAAATACTGTGTACTGCTTCAGGGCACAGATCAGATTTTGATATCTGTTCTTAAGTTTTAAAGAGGAGCATTTCTTTCTAAAATGACCATTTTGCACTTAGATTTAACAATAACACATCAGTTTCATGCATGTATTTCTATTTCTATCTCCTTAAACTTATGCTCTGGCGTTTGATAAAGAAACATGACAAAAAAACTGCAGCAAATCACAGTCATAATCAGTTCACGATAATCACAGAGCACTTTTTTTTTCTTTGCTCTGTTCATTTATGTACTCCTCTCATTAACCTCTGGTATTTCAGACCAGTTTCCATTTATATTTAATGAGAGTCTCTGCACAAGTGATTTGTAGTGGTGAGCAGCACCATCACAAATTCTCTTTGACTGTACAGCATACTCCCTCCACGGTCTTTCACAAGATCCAGCTAAAGGAGCAAATGGGATCCCCACTATCTGAACTATGAACTATATATATATATATATATATGTGTGTGTGTGTGTGTCTCTGTGTGTGTAATAGCAAAGACTGAGCAAGAGAGAGGTAATAGGAGAAAGATAACAGATGCAGAGAGAATGAGAAAAAGCAAAGCAGAAATAGAACCATGTCTTGAGGTTGTTTGCTTGGAAAACTTAGCAATCTGCTGCTTGGGTGCCCTTCCCTTTGTCATATCCACCTCTGTGGGCCACAGGAGAAAATAACAGTGGACTGAGGAAAGCACTTTTCAATCTACCTTTGACCTAGAACAAACAGCTACCTGGCTGGAAGGTACACCTGAGAAAAACACATTTTGTTGTACCTGTGACCTGCAACAAACAACTGTTCTGCCTGGAAGGTACACACCACCACTAACAAAGATGACAACCAAAAGATACACTGATGTTTGTATGAATGCAGGGAATTACCGCATATGCCCTCACAATGAAAAAAAAAGAAGGAAAAAAACAAGAAAATGAATTTGCATATATTTTTCAGTGCAAACCTACAGATAAAATATAAACCATAAGCCAGGGTTGAGATGCACCATTGCACCGACAAAAAGACCAAATACAAATCTCTTATAATCTGCTTTGTGAGTGGAAACTTCTGAGAACTCTCCATAACTATGAGGCATTTTCTAATAATTTCAAAATGTGGCTGATAAATGTGCCATCCCAAGAGTAAACAATTAGATTAGATATACAGCTAGCATTCATTATTACAGTGGTGAGCTGGGTTATCATCAAAATTATTTAGACATGAGGGATTTTATGATCTTCTATACTGTGAGACTTCCTTTACTCAGTGGTTACATTTAAGCCCAAACATAATAAAAAAACGCAAACACCATGCAGACACAATAAAGAGACTCAAACTGACTCAAAATTGTGGCAGAGGGCGAAAACAACCCTTCTGATAAAATAATCAGATGAAAAATTGAACCATGTGAATGATTTAACTAGATTACTTTCTGGCTGCTTTCTTTCTGCGCATATATTTGGGCGATTAAACTTCTGCCCTTTTCACAAAACACAAACTTTGCAGCTAAACTTGGTGGAAGCCTTGATTTTAATACAAACGCTTAAGAAATAAGAGCAACGTGATAACAACAACAACGGCGCCAAACAGACAATCGTTCGCTAAGTTGATTAAACGTGAGTTAAAGAGGAAAGACAGCCTTTAAGGAAGGGAAATGAGTCACATATTCATGAGCTCTGCAAATGTCACGCTGTTTCAGTAACAGACAATATGTAAATGCAAACACAATCTCCCAAAAAAGTTGAGCTGCTGTTTAAAATGTAAATAAAATCAGAAATAATTTGAAAATTGAATGAACCCATATTTTATTCATGATAGAACATAGAAAACATATCAAATATTTAAATGGAGGCATTTTGCTATTTCATGAAAATATTAGCTCACTTTCAATTTGATGGGAGCAACACGTTGCAGAAAATTGGGGCAACAAAAGGGTCGAAAAGTAAGTGGTGGAAAAAAAGACACATGATTGTTTAAGAAGTAAAGATGGGCAGAGGTTCACCAATCTCCAAAAAAACTGCGAATCGTGGAACGATTTCAGAATAGCGTTCCAGAAATCGCTGTCACAGTTCACCGTGCCATCCACAAATGCAGGTTAAAGCTCTGTCATGAAAAGAGGCTGTATGTGATCAAGAAACACCTCCGTTCATTTAAAATAAAATTTGAATCTTTATAGAAAACATGGACGCCACATCAGGAGGAGCCGGACCATCCTGTCTTCCTTCTCTCACCCCAACCGGTCGCAGCAGATGGCCCCGCCCCTCCCTGAGCCTGATTCTGCCGGTGGTTTCTTCCTGTTAAAAGGGAGTTTTTCCTTCCCACTGTCGCCAAAGTGCTTGCTCATAGGGGCTCATTTGATTGTTGGGTTTTTCTCTGTATGTATTATTGTAGGGCCTATCTTACAATATAAAGCGCCTTGAGGCGACTTTTGTTGTGATTTGGCGCTGTATATATAAAATTGAATTGAATTGAATTGCTTCTAATCAGAGCTCACTTCAAAAGCCTGCATCTCTGATTTTATGGGGTACATTAATGCCTATGGAATGGGCAGGTTGCGCATTTGGAAAGGCACAATCAGTGCTGAAAGTTATATACAGGCACTAAAGTAGCCTATCGAGGCCTTCCCTTCAGAGAAGGTCTTGCAAATTTCAGCAAGACAATGTTAAACCGCATACTGCACCTGTTACAAAAGCATGGCTTTGAGTCTGGGCAGGGCCGCCTGCAGATCTTTCACCGACTGAAAACCTTTTGCACATTGTGAATAAAAAATATCACAAAGAAGAGCCAGGACTGTTGAGCAGCTACAATCCCATACGAGACAAGAATGGGACAACATTACTCTCCCAAAAGTCCAGCTGCTGGTCACCTCAGTTCCCTAATGTTTACAAACTATTGTTACAAGAAGAGGGGATGCTACACAGTGCTAAGCATAGCCTTGTCCTAACTTTTTTTAGACATTTTTTTTAGAGCCATCAAATTCAAAATCAATTATTTTTCTTAAAATTGAACACTTTCTTAGTTTCAATATTTTTCTATGTTTATGAAAAAAAAATGTTTTTTTGGAATTGGAGTTGACTCTAAATTTTCAATCAAAATAAAAAAAATGTACATTTTACTATAGAGACTAAAATGTGCTATTGGTGTTCAAGGAATTGCAATTCCCTTGTTTGAATCGTGCCTATTTAGCAGATCCATTTTTTTTCTACGTAAATGGTTAGTCTTCTTCTTAACCATGGAATTCCACAAGGTTAAGTGCTGAGACCAATACTTTTTACATTATAAATGCTAGCCTATGTCCTTTAAGATGCACATTAAACAAATATGTTGGAGTGTTTTTATTCATCTGTGCAATATCCTAAAGTGATGCTGAAGATCTAATTCTGGCATTCATTCTAGGCTGAATTATTGCAATTCATTACTATCAGGCTATTCTAAAGTTCCCTGAAAAGGCTTCCAGTTAATCCAAAACACTCCAGCGAGAATACAAACAGAAAGAAAAAGAAGAATGTATTTCACCCATATTGACTTCTTTTCACTGGCTCCCTGTTCAATCCAGAATTTAATTTAAAATCCTTCTCATCACATACAAGGTCTTAAATAATCAGGCTCCATCCAATCTTAAAGACCATATTAATCTAATAGGGTCCTTTCTCTCATACTCCAGGCAACTTGTGGCTGCTAAAGTTTCTAAAAGTAGAATGGGAGGCCTTGTATGCAACTCTTGCCAATGCCCTGTCAGCCTGGAAACAGCTCCCAAGTTTGGGGGGGGGAGGCTCCCAGTAGACAGCCGCTCCATTTTTAAGATTACACTTTTTAAGACCACACGTTTTTGATAAAGTTTATAGTTAGGGCTAGATTCTCTGACCCTGAAGCATCACTTAGTTATGCTGCTATAGGCTGAGACTGCTGAGGTGCTGTGTTAAGCTGAGCACTTCTTTTTACTCATCTCTTTTCACTCTCTAGGTGTTTACATACCGCTGTTACATATCATTAAATTTGCCATCAGTCTGTGTTTTGTTCTCATCTTGTTTAACCTTTACCTTAAAGTTTAAAGCACCATGAGGCAGATGTTGTGATTTGGTGCTCTGTAAATAAAACTGAATTCAATGCAACTCTCACCAACGCCTGTTTCAAGAGCTGCGGGGAGTAGCTTCCTTTTATCCAGATGATTCTCATTTAAGTGTCCCTGTCACTGATGTACCTGACCTTTAAACATCAGTTTGACAGTCTGCATTGTTCTAAACAGACAGGGTTAAAAACAGAAGTCGCTTTGAAGACTAAAACTTTTTACCTCCCTGCAGTGCATTTTATTTAATGCAATAGTTACTGCCTGCAACATTCAGTGAGATTAAAAAAAACTCTCTTATTTGCATTCTTCTTGTAGACGCAACACTATACTGCATGATGCAACTTTTTACCTCTTAAAGGTTCCCTGCAGGACTGAAACACATACCTTCAGTGCAAATTAGTTCAACAACTCTCCAGAGGCATGACAGGTAGTAGAGATCTGCTGCTGGGTGAGCTATTACCCATAACTAAACAGACTTTCCTCTTTTGGTCTGTACTTCTGTGTGAGTCTAAGTACGTGTGTAGGATAGTGGTGTCTTTTACTCTATTATATCATGCACCAAGCAGACAAAAGCCATGAAAGGCCTTCATAATTAAAATGAAAAGCCTCTCCCTTCCCTATAGAATGAATAAAAGCCCTGCTTTACAGAATCACCCTGAATCTATATTCAGATTTAAATAGGACACATACTCACACACAAATATGTACTCCATACCTGCTCCAGTTTCCAGTGGAACTCAGCAGGTCTGAAAGTGTCAAGCTGAGTGAAATCTCTTCTGAGCAGAAACACCAGGCGGCAGTTGTGAACATACAGAGAATAATGGTGGCGGTTCATCTCTACAATGGGAAGACCAAGAAGAGGCATGGTCATACAAAAACATGCACACATTTGAATATAGTGCAGTTTTAAATTACACAATGTTCTAATCAGCAGGTTTATTTCAAGGAAAATTGATGTTGCTCATGTTCATGTCAGTAATTTTGTTTTTTCCTTCAGTTCAGAAATTGGCATAGAGTACAGCTTTTTACTTTCACATCAAATGGGTTTTCCACATCAGTCAACTAAACAAAGGCAGTTTAGTGAGTGTGGTCTGAGCCGCTTGCATATCTGCATTTTTTTCCTTATGGACACATACCCGCACTGAGGAGCTGGTACTTAACTTAATAGATTTTGGTGTTTTTAATGGAAGAACCAACTTTAGTCTTTCACTGGTGTGAAAACCAATATTTATTTAGCATATAATCATATAATAAAGATATTTATCACAAGTTTTTTAAGCAGTGCTAATGCTCCAGTCACACTATGGAAAAGAAGTGGTTGTAGACTGCAGGATGACCAAATTACCGTGACTGTGTGACTTAACTTCCAATCCAATTGCCTTTAAAATGCCTACTTCAAAGACAGAGATCATAATGGAATTTTTAAGTTAGATGAAAATTATTTGCAAACATTTGCCAATCAGTCTGACACTGAAACTGGCTGCAACTTCCCTCCCACAAGGCGACCTGTGCAATTGGCTTGTGAGTGAAAGCAGTGAGTGTTGCATGCCGAGCTGGTCACGGCAGCTATTTACAAACAATGTAAAAAAAATTAATAAATCAACGTAATCACCAGCCAACCACCAATTTTCCTTGTTGCAAAGAGGTTGCCTTCCCATTTTTACTCTAGTGTGATTAAGTCATAAGACGTGTAAAAGGGGCGATTGCTTCTAATTCTAATACAGTTTTCTGTCAGAAGTCAGAATTAGCTCATTTCATTTATAGTGTGTTTTTCTGTTTTTTTCTGTTTTTCTATTACTCTTCAACTCTTCAATATAAAAATAGGAACATTTGTTTAAAAAAAAAATCAATTGAATATGATGAACTTCAGTGCGATCATGCATTTAGGAACATATTATATACTCTTCATACATGAGTTATTACTATAATGGCATGAAAATGAATGTGATTGTGATATGGCTCATCACCGGCCCTGCATATCATCTGGCACACCCAGAGGAGTGATGGGATTCAAAACATGGGCATTTTATTTCACAGCTGGGCTGCACATTGAAACTGTTGGTACTTTTCACATCCTTAAGCAAAAAGATTACAAATAAAAAGTGGTTTAAAAGATGCTGGTGGTCTACAATAAACTGCTCTGCAGTTTTGCATTACAAGATCAGGCTACTAATTTCGTAAGCTAATAAGCCATCTGTGAGACCATTGTGAGCGCGTGTAATGTACAGATGGCTTGTTTAATTACACAGTGCAGGCAGCTCAGTTCAGAGATGCAGTGGGGAAAAAGTTTTAAAGAGCATTTGCCACTGTGGGCTTTGGTCTCAGCTTAATTACCCGGTTGTTTTGAAATGTTTTTTGGGTTTTTTATTATTGATTTGCGATAGGGCTCATGCTTATGGTATGTTTTGCAATGTAGGACAAAGCACAAAATGTTTAAGTGTCACTGAAAGGTCAGTGGTTTCCAGTAGTGCTGCAGGAGGAACATACTGGTCTTCAAATGTCAGCAAACTGAATCTAATGAAAAGATTAATTTGCCATTTAGTTTTGTGTATTCTGGATCTTATAAGTGAGCACAGTGAAATGATTTCCTCACCGGTCTTGTCAGAGCTGCACAGTAAGGTTTCCTTCTCGGCTCTGAGTCCTGGACTGGGCCCATGCTTCATCCATGTTGCTATGGTGAACTGGTCTGTCAGGTTTTGTGGCACCACGTGATCTGGGACATTTGCAGCCTGATGCCCATCAAATCTGTAGATAAGGTCGCTGTCTCTGCCGCTGTCCGTCAGCAGAGCAGCTGTCCAGTTTGTGGAAGGGCTGGGGGCAGGAAGGAGGTCAGTGCTGCCTGATGCTGCACCTGGAAGTCACAAAGCCATGATTAATAAATCCATCTATCCTAATGTAGCATGCAGTCTACTTGTATAGTCAACATTCATCCTGCAACAAAGACACAGCATAATTAGAAACTTCAATGCAATTCGGTAAAGCTGCCATCTGTATGTGTTTTTCTTTCAATTTAATTTAATTTTGTGCTTGGTTGAAATGATGTGATGGACTGTTTTTAATTGAGTTTTGTTTCTTTGTTGGAAGTGGGTGTTCAAAAAGCACAAAATGTTTAATGCACAAAACCTTTACAAGCTTATTTTTTCTCCGGTAAAAAAGTAATCCAATTACCTGTTCCCCCTTTCTGGCAGTAATTACAAATGAATAAAGTTACCTAACAGATTTGAAGGCACAGTTTCACAGCGTTTTCACATTTACTGTATAAACTTGCCTCAAGCTTTTAATGGGATGTAATGTCACTCCGGAATAGTAAAATGGCATGCAGGCATTTGGCTTATTAAAATGCATCGAGAGTTCAGATGTCAAGAAGTTTTTCATTCTTCGAATTAAAGTTTTCCATGTCTCTCATTATTATCAGAGTCCATTTAAAATGGCACCACCCTATTTCAACAGGGCATCAACATTCCTCACTTCCATTTAGATTAATTTACCCTCCACCCACACTCCTTTTTTCCTCACCACAGAGTTTTTGCAGAGACTTTTCAGAATATGTTTCGCGGTCGCAGCCCTTTCCAATGTGATTTGTCTGCAGCTCTACCATTGCTTTCACGCCAGATAAGGGACCTCCACACGTTTCCAAGTGCATCTTGGGAAACAGCTGCTTGCTCCCAGTCCCAGGCTCATAGTCCACCCGTTTGTTCCAACCTGAAAGGACAAAATCACTGCAACAGTTTGTAAACCTTAGGGAATTTGTTTAGTTATATCAGTGGTCTTTTGCTGTGAACCTGAAGGTATTCAGTTGCTCTCTGGAGTTATATGAATGATCTTTTCACCCCATATTACATAAGAAGGAAATTAGCCATCATGACACAAGTTGTAATGAGCTTGATATTAAATCACATCTTAGAAACAGGATGGGAAGGGTCATCCAACAAGGTGTTTACTTATATTTACTGAAACATGGTGGTGAAAGAGATTCATAACTTTGATTTTTCCTTATAGAAATCTCTGTGTTGGTGGTGGAAACCTGGTAGCTCTTGCTAAACCCACACAATATGATATCAAGTCTCCTGAGAAAAATCACACAGAGAGAAACTGACTGTGATAAGGTAGGCAAAGAGAAGTGAGAGGTGAGGTGGAGCTTGTATTAATGCCAGAGAGACTTCTTCAAAAGAGCAGCTGCAGAGGCACAGCCGACCTTTACACACAGATGATAAATAAGGTTATGTGTACAGAGGGCTTGGCCTGAATGCATCACTGCATTATGTTTTATTCATAAGCTACTATGGATTAATGGTTTTACATTAAGCTAAACGCGGGTTAATGGTCATGCAGTATGGGCTCTTTTATGAGCCAAATTACAAAGAATAATGCAACTTTGATGAGGATGTTAGCATCACATGAGATCAAGCGAGATTCGACATGATAACACTTTGATACCATCTGCAGCTTAAAAATAATTCTCTATTTTTCTCTGTGAGCAACAAGAAGAGTCCTCCAGCTCCAGGAGACATTTTTCCTGTCAGTAGTTTCATGTTGAGCAATGCTGGATGTTATGGTATAAAAATAGACACGACTCCTGTATTCTTAAATTAGTTTTTTCTTTAGTCCTGTTGTGTTAATGCCTATGACATGGAGATGACCTTTAGAAATAATTAGTGTTTCTATTATATTTATCTTGTGTGATGTTGCGCTCAGTATTACACATCCCTCAATAAATTACCCCATAGCCAAAACCACTTGAAATCACACTATTTCTTAGTACTTTTGTGTGATCCCTTTGGACTAATGTATGATTTATTTAATGCCAACTTATGTCAAAGTGATTGTTGTCACCTGAAGGTGTTGTGTTGTTTTTGGGTTTTACATTCTTAGGTAATATATATGAATTTGTGTTTCTGTCTCAGTTTTACTGTTATTCTAGTGTTTGAGGTTTTTTATACTTAGTTTAGGCTTTGAAGACCTGTATGCTGAGTACATTAGTGCAGTATATTTTGCCTTCTGGCTCCTGTTCCAGTTTTAAGTGTTTGACTTGTATCAGGCCTTGGGTCCTACACTGTGTTTGTTATTTCAGTCTTTTCTGTATACGTTGCCCCCTCTGATTCATTTCTATGTCATATGCCTTTGTCCTCCAGTGCTTCCTTTTCCCCGTCTTCATGTTTAAGTGACTATTCTTGTCTCCTTGTTTAGTTTGTGTCTCTTGGTCGCTTCCTGTTTTGCTTTGAAGGTTAGATTTCTTTCATGAACTGTGTCAGTTTTCCTTCCTGTCCTTGTCTTTCCCCTGATTACATGATTCGCCAGTCAGCTCCCAGTGTATTTATAGTCCCGTCTTATACTTGTGTCTTTTCCCTTATGTCTTCTAATTTCTTCCTCCTGGTTTCTCCTAGCCCTTTGTGTTTTTGGTTTCTGCCTGGTCTTTAGTTTCCTGGTTTTAATGGATTTTGCTTACCTTGGACTTTAATCTATGAAAGATCTGCTTACACCAATATTTTATCTATAGTAATAAACCAAATGTGAATGTGTTTTGGATCATAAAAAGTTACACTAAAGTAACTTAAACTGTTAAACTGTAGCCAAAGCAGTTCCTTGGTCAGAATGAATCATACGGGACTCAAACTAAAGATCTTCAGCCGTCTGTAATGTAATCTCTTTATCTAGATCACTTTCATTTAGTTATGTTTACAGTACTTATCGATCTGCTGGCTTCTTTTGCCGTCTTTGCAAGATATAAAGAAGCTACTCAGCTTCCCTGTGATGCCCCCCTGATGTTCATACCTGCAGTCTTCACGGCTTGAAAACTTCGTAAACCACCTCTGCAATTTTTTGTTTGTATTTTTTATTTAAATACCATATTTTTCTCAAGATATACAAAGACAACTTGTGTCCTTGGCTTCAGATTTAAGACGATGGTCATGAACTCTGTGTCTCTTGTTTGCTGTCATTGCTGCACTGTCAGTAACACAAGCTTCCTAATGTCCTAAAAATAGTTCAGAAAATAATAAGCCCCCCACAGGATTTTCTGTGTACTTAGAAATTGGCAAAGAGCAGGCTGGTTCATGGATAAATAATAGCTGTTTTGGCTTACTTTATCTTTCAGCTTTGCAAAACCTTTGTGAATATGATGGGGATAAATTTAAGCTCCTGATGGGTTAGATGTTAGATGTGGTCATGGTAGATATAAAAACAACACAACCAACTCGGGCTAAAGAAACACATTCTTTCAGACAGAACCACAGCTACCTGGTACATTTTGAGGTTTCCTACCATCAGCTACACAGTAAGCTGTATACTGGTCAGATTAAAGCTGTAAGAATACCCATCACCTCTCTCCCTCACTGTAACTTTGTTTCTTCCTTTCCTCCCTCGAGTTTTCCTCCTTCCTCTTCCCCATCTCCCCTCTCTCTTCTTATCTTTCTCTGTCTTCCTCTTTCATTCCTGTGTGAACTTGACTCCTGAGATGCTGTCAGTGTTGACAGGTGAAGCAGCAGGGGAGACAGGCTGACTCGAATGCCAAGCTGCTGCCATGTTAAAGGAGGAAGAAAAAACCCACAATCTAGTCAACTTTCTCTTCGGAGGTTTTTTGTCAGGTCTCTGATTTCCTCGAGAGATGCTGATTCTAAAATAAGAGAATTCCCTTGAGGGAAAGGATATGCAAAAAAAAACAGAAAATGCACTGAATTGCCTCCATCAATTTTGATGGCACTGCTAACATTTAGGGAAAGTGTAAGGATATTTTATCCAAATACAGATGCAAGTCAGTTTTGTCTATTACTGGCAGGTAAATTAAGGTAGCATGCAAATACTTAAGGGACTATTTCTTCATCTAACCTTGCCATCCAGGTTTGCAGACAGGCTTTACTTCAATATGCATCACCACATCCTCCTTCGCCCTCTTCTGACCGCAGTCAAAGGCCGTCACCATAATCTTGTAGCTCTGCTGTTTGTCATAACTCAGCCGCTCTGTGTTTCTGATGTTACCTACGGAAAACAAAAACACAATGGAAAAATAATTATGATTTTTCACCAGCGGAGAAAAAAAGCTGTTGTGTTGTTGTATTTGGCAATAACAAAGCAAGCAGCGCTTCCCACTGAGCAATAATTGGAAATGACTTGGCATTAAAGAAACTGCTCTTTGTACTTATTGAAGCCTTTTACTGAAAACTCAAGGTCCAGTAACCTTGTATTACATTTGAATATTAAAACCTCTCTGTAAACAGTAAATGTAAAACCGCACTGATGGATTATCTTCACCTGTCACCAGGGTAACGCTTTGAGAAAGAGGAGATGCCACAAGCCTGTACATTTTCAATAAGAGGCCTTGGGTGACTCACTGCCAGCTAACTGTAAAAGATAATTATTAGCATTTCACAATTTTCCTGTGATGTTCTCTGTTAAAGTTCACACTGGTAATGTACCTTTCTGACATAATGTCCCTTTATAGATAACTGACTGCTGTCCTTAAGCTTTTTGAATGTTTCTGTTTTATGATGGTTTTTTGACAGCTTGTGACAGCTTGATGCGTACATATTTACTGATTTGGGAAACTTGGTTTGGATTTGGAGAGATTATTGTAATATTGGCATTAAGGACTGTGTTTTCAGACCCCAGAAGACAACTGAAACTATTTTTGTGCTGCATCTGGGGGCTTGGCTGCTGGCAGAGAAGAAAATCAGTTCAGAGAACAGAAAGACAGAAAAAAAGAGAAATGTCAGAGGAAGAAAGGCAAGGAGGTCAGAATCAGACAGTTTTTACCAAAAACTCCAACAGTGAGCGTTTGATCTGCTGCTGGTGTGAACAGTAACAGGAATGCTACCAAAATCCAACCAATTATCAAAAACAGGTATACAGGTGCAGTTATGTATCATTTTAAAAGCACAATTTCCCTTCTTTGCTTATTAGCAGAGAACCTTTCTCCAGGTGGCTGATTTATTTATTTTTTAACCACTTTATCAGTTAGTTTAGTGTAGTTTTGTTAAACAAAATGAAATAAAATGATAGAGTGTCTCGGAAAACGTTTGGACGCCCTTTGAGCTTTGTAATGACTCTGCATCAATGTGACCTAAAGCAACAATCTTCATATTTTGTTTTTTAAAGAGAAGCCAAATATGCAAATTAAACATATTTTTTAAATTTACTTACTGACCTAATATGAAGAGAGAGAGTTAAGTAAGTTAGTTAAACATTAAGAAGGTTAAAAATGAAGACATTTAGAGAAAAAAAGAGTTTTATTTAAATATGTCATATAAATACAATATCTAATGAGTCGTCATATTATTAATACTTTGATATTTTGTCCTGCACTGATTTTGAGTACTATGATGCTTTTTAAAGTACAGTAACAATAGGCTGGAATATCCCTTTAAGGTTTGCATTACTTTGAAAGGGCTGATAACACAGTTTGACAGGCATGAAATAAATAGATAGATGATTAGATGACAGATGATATCAGCTGAAATACTGACATATCTCAGCGTGGTGTGCAGTGAGTCCGTAAAAATATTGAGGACACTGGACAAGTGAAGGAGAAAGTAAGACATGGCAGGCCTTAAAAAAAATCTAAAGCAGATGGGAAAAACGTGGGGGGAAAGCAACAGGTTCATTCCTCAGTTTGACAATGTTAGGAAATAATAAAGGTGGTCATACAAAATGTTGACTTTCAAGCTTGTTAGAACTGTACAAACTCCGTTTTGTCTTATATTCTGTATTTGCACATATGCTTGCACACGTTGCAAAACTCCCTGCGTCTTTTCCCATTTATCCAGTAAAATATAAAGCAATGCTCAGTATTATATATGAGAATAAATTATCCACTGGTCATTCTAAATTGCTAGTATGTCTGCACAGATCTAAGCAATATTATAGTAAATTATGTCAGTGTCAGCAGTCAAAAAGAATATGAAGTAAAACTTTCTCATGTTATTTATCAATACCTAAAAAAATATTTCCTTACAGATGATTTTGAACTCATTTAAAGAAGGATGAATGAGTACAAAAAGTAGTATCTGTAATCACAAAACAGGATGTTCTTTTCTAAAGAGCTGCTGCAACATCTTACCTCCTGTAACACTGGCTTGAAGCCCATTTATTTATACCAGTCTAAACAATGGTGCTTTGGGTTCAATAATTTTTAATTCTAAATTTACTGTCTAATTTTAAGATTACAGTTTACGCCACATCCATTAGCAGAACTACATGCTGCAGCCCATTTACGCTTTATCTTATCTTGCACTTCTCTCAGTTCACAAAATTACCATTTCTCTATAAAGAAAGTCTAACTAATATGTTTCTGCCGAACAATAATATTGTGCCTGTAAGGGCTTTAAATTGAATGAGCCAGACAACGGTAAAAGACTGAGAGAAAAAGACCAGGAGGTTGAACTCAAAAAGTAATAAGACAAAATATTAAATATGACCCTAAGAGGGGGAGATACAGTAAAGAAAGCAGTGTATGTGTCTGTTTGGATTACACAGATCAGTGTGGATGTGCAGGCTCAGAGAGACAGTAGTGCAAATCCCAAAGCTGAAATTTTATATAGGCTGATAAGCTCAGAATAGCACTTAATCAAAAATAAAATACACTCCTCCAGTCAAGTAGGGCTGGCGTAAAGCCACAAAGGAACACGGGAAAACTCAAAACAATTTAAGAGGAAGGCAGCTATCTGTCAAGTAACTTTTGAGCTATGAACCGATAAAAAGCTACCTCATGGATTACAGTATTATTCCAATAAAAAGGAATATTTTACAGTTGTCTGTTTTTCCCTTTTCATTAACATTAATCTGCTGTGCAGACAGCGTTACTTTAAAATCATCCTCGATATTATGTCTTTACACAAAGTTGTTCTCCATGGCCCGTTCCATTATTCATTTTAAAGTCTTCGGAGTATTCTCGGGCTGTCTCATGTTCGTCTTTGGCAAAGTTCAGCTGGCTGAGATCACAGTATTACATGTATGGCTGAGGAATAGTTTTCTTCTTTTCAAGACATTGGGCATTCTGTTTGTGTTCAAGTGGGACAAGAACCTCACAGCCGTTAAAGTTAGAGTAACTGTATTGGAAATGTAAAAAATTTCTCATATGATAAAAATTAAAAATTATTTTTACCAACAAAATAAGAGATTGTGCTACAAATACAGTAAGGTGTAAGTTGGAGAGCCACTACTATATCAATATACACTATATTTTGTTATTCACCGAAAGTGCATGAATTTAACTGTTTTGTGGTTAATACATCAAAAGTGTGAAAAGGCCTTAATCAGTATTACAATAAATATAAATGTCTCCAGGCAAAATGCTTTTGTGCTCTAAATATATGACATCTACAGTAAATTAACAAGTGCTATTAGACTAAATTAAATTGATTATTACCATAAAATGAGTGTTTAACAGTCTCATTTTTTTTTTTAAATAAAGAGTTAAAGTAGTTTAAAAAGAAGATCGTAATTGCTTAGCCAATAAGATTGTGGTGTCAAGAGACAAGGAAGGTGTAGATGAAGATATTGTCAATACAAACTTGTGTAGAGTGTCTACAGTCATTTGTTTCAAGTATATTTCCAAGAAAATATACTTATCCAATTAAAGAACAATTTCCCCACTTCCCAGAGCTGGAAGCATTGAAATACACAATTCTATCAAGTGACTGTTAGTTTGTGTTTAAAGCAAATAGGTCTTCCTCCTTAACTGTAATGCAATGAGTAGAAGATGTAACACACGCACTGGATAATAAGAAATACACTGTGTGACCTCAAAAAGCTTTAGAGCACAGATTACTTATGCAAGAACTGGAATGAGACAGTCAGCTTATGTTTATATTGTTACCTAGATGAATGATATCAGAATAGATGTATAAATAATGCTGACTATGATTTAGTGACGGTTACTTGTGAGGTTCCACAGGGTTCTGTGCTGGGCCCTGTGCTGTTTATATTGTACATAAATGACATATGTAGCATGTCGAAATTGTTAATATTTGCTTTATTTGCTAATGACACAAATTTGTATTGCACTGGGGAGAGGTTTGGAACAGCTTTTGAATATAGTAAAAGTGAATTAAACATTGAATGAGTTTAATATAAATTAATTATCACAAAATTTCTGAAAGAATTTCACAAGAGTGGATCACACTACATTTTTGTGTGTGGTAATTCACTTTAAATTATGTTGACAGGCTCACACAAACAATTCCCAAATGTCCAACATAAAAGTCTTAAAAACTGTAATATTATATAACATTAACAATATCTTTAAAAGTTATATATACATACTCTGTTGTTCCTTGAAAGTTTCTCAATTACCTATTGTGTGAAGGTATGGGGAAACACATCCAAAACACATCAATTCAGTTTATTTGCTACAGAAGAAAGCTAAATGAATTATAAATAGATCAGATTATTATAAACCAACCAACAGACTGTTTATTAAATTGCATGCTTTAATATTTTATGACTTAGTTGATCTCTGCACTGCACTGATAATGTACAAAGCACAAAATAATCTCTTTCCAGGATGTATTCAGAGGCTGTTTCAAAGGTATGTTTAAAAAAGCAAGGTCAAGATAAATATTTTTAAAAAAAGATGTATATCTGTAAAAGGCATAAACACGTTGAGTGATTGTGATAGGGAATTAAAAATCTGTGTGTTTAAAACTCGGGTCATAAACACTTATAACAGTGAGGTATGATTATCACTGTTTATGAAATATTAGTCTTTCTACTTGTTTAATGCTTTTTCTTGATTTATTATGTTCTTTGGGATGTTTCTGGTGATATTTACTGTAGCTAGAAAACAGCAGGTGTGAGTACCTAAAGCTTCAGCCTGAACCTATTCGGTCAATTCTTTATGTTCTTACCATTTAATTAAATCCTTTATCATCAAAACATTTTTTTTTTTTATCATTTTTTGTTTTTGATTTAAAAGAAATGTTAATAATGACCAATTTTTTATATATATATTTTTAATTTGATCGCTCCTAATCATATCACTTTCCAGCCAGACAATAAGCCACACATGTACAAAAACACTTACCATTGCGGTCTATGGCAAATGGCGTCCCGGCAGTCACAATTTCATAGTTGCAGATCTGGCTGTACTGTGGTGAACAGTCCTGGTCCCAGGCTTCCACCTTTAACAACCAACATACACTTTAATCCAACACAAACACTACTAATAACATTGTTGCTGTGTACGCTTCTTGTGGCATTGTTAGACCATATTCATTTATTCATTTATCTGACATACTGATTTTAACAATAAAGCAATGATAAAAAACAGAAAACTGATACCTGCAAAATGCTGTCATAGATCTTTCCTTCTGTTATTGATGCCTTGTACAGAGACTCCCGAAAGATTGGGGAGAACTCATTGACATCATCCACCTGGATGTGAACTACAGCTCTGGATGTAAGAAAAAGCAGGAGACAGAAGATGATGATATGTGGGATTACACACTAGGTAAAATATTAGGGGTGCAACAATACTCGCATTGATATTGAACCGTTCGATACAGTGCTTTCAGTTCGGTACGCATATGTATCGAACAATACAAAATTTTAAATTTATTTTATCAACTTTCCTTCTGACGATGCTGTCTGTGTCGAGCGCTCAGTGGATCTGCGCTCGACAGTGCAGCCTAGGCGGAGTAGTCGAACGCAGATTCACTGAGCGCAGGGCAAGCTAGCGAGACAGAAGTTAAGCTCTCCTTGCAACATGGCAAACTGAACCTCCCCCACCCTCATTCAGATGTGGCGTTTGGAACTATTTTGGTTTTCATGTGACGTATGACCCAGAAGGTAAGCGCGTCATGGACAAAAGTAAAACAGTATGTTGGATGTGCCACGCAATGCTCAATTACATTGGTGGCTAACTGCGCTAACTAGTGCGTTAGCGCAGTTAGCTCGTTAACGTGTTGGCCGTCCAGCCCCACGCACGGGGCGATCCGCGGTAGCTCGTTAACGGAGATTTGCCGTGTTGTGGCGTTAATGTCATTTCAACGAGATTAACGCTGACAGTGGGAACACAACGAATATGACTGCACATTTACTCCGACATCATCCTAGTGCAAAGACAAGTGGAAGCAGACAAAAACAACAAGCACATATGCTACAAACTTTACCTGAGTCATTTAGACAGCTGTTAGCACATGATTCTCCTTATGGGGACCTGATATGTTTAATATGCTGCTGAGAATATAGCCCAGAAAAAGCGTATAGTATAGCTTTTATTTTGGAAAGAGCCATTTCTCTGTAATAAACTCTTTTCCAAAGATGAGTGATTTCTCGATCAGATAGATTTATTTTTTTATTACTTTGTTGTTTCAGCAACATTAAATTTAAAAACTGTACTTTTGAGTTAAAATATATATTTATAATTTTAATAAATGACAAATTAAAAAGGCATGAACATTTTTTTGTATCGAAAAAATATCGAACCGTGACACCAAAGTATCGAACCGAACCGAACTGTGAAATTTGTGTATCGTTGCACCCCTATAAAATATGTAATTAATGTGGAGCTGAAATGGGTAAATAGGAAGACTAAGAATTGTGGCACGTCAGAGTACACCATTGGTCTGTATGCAGATGATATCATATTGGCTCTTTCAGATTTAAAGATCTCCCTTCCTCCACTTCTTAAGCTGATTGACAGCTTTGGCCACCTATCGGGGTTCACCATAAATTGGAAGAAGTCTGTTCTTATGCTGCTGTCGTCTGGTCTGGGCCCTGACTTCCTGTCTAGTTTGCCCTTTAAGGTCTCCCAGGATTATTTTTCATACCTGGGTATTAACATCCCTAGGAACTCAAAACTCCTCTTCAGGCTTAATTATTCGGTTCTAACTGATGAGCTCAAGTGTATGATAGATAAATGGAAACTTCTCCCACTTTCAATGATTGGCTGTATCAATATAATCAAAATGGTTGTGCTCCCTAAATTCACGTACCTATTCCAGAATGTTCCTATTTTGCCTGGGTCTTCTGGAATCTGCCTATAGTTGGTGATGCTGTGGGATGCAGGTCCAGCCCTAAATGGCTTGAATTGGAGCTTAGCACTGCTATCGAGCACACTGGAGCATCCTTGCCAGCTATCTTATTTTCAAAATCGGTTATTATTATATATTATTATTATAATGAACGAACCTCCCACCTCAAAACACTTAATTTCTCGGCTTGTTAACCTTTTTTCTTCGGCAGCCCCCTCTTGCCATATTAAAGAGGCTTGGACAAGGGACGCTGGTTTGGTTATCACTGACGATTTATGGGCTGAAGTGTTAAGCCGGATAAAACTATGCTCTGTTAACGCCCGGCTTCAGTTAATTCAATTTAAGGTTGTCCATAGACTGCACTATTCCAAAACCAAATTGAACAAGATTTTTCCTAACGTTTCCCCCAAATGTGATAAATGTAAACTTGTGGACGGTACTCTTGGCCATCTTTTTTGGTCCTGTTCTACGCTTACAGCCTTTTGGACTAGTATTTTTAGTTTCTATAGCATTGTTTACGATAGGCAACTGTATCCTGACTGTCTTATGGTGATCCTGGGCTGCTCCAGTGACTCCTTGGCACTTCCCTTTGCTGTTCAACAGGCCCTCATGTTTGGTATGGTGATTGCCAAACGTCTGATTCTGGGGAAGTGGAAATCTGCCTCCCCTCCCTGCTTCAAGAGGTGGCTCGAGGAGATGGTCTCCTGTTTATACTTGGAAGAAATTCGGTTCTCTACGTCTGATTCCATGGAGAAGTTCAGGAAGATATGGGGGCCCTTTATAGACCACATTAAGAAGGACAGTTCACGCCCTGGGTCCTGACCATGTTGTTTAAACTGCTTTCATTCTGAGCTGTTGCCCATAACTGTTATTGCATAATTGTTATCGGCTCCTCCTAGCGATCTTTGGATTTGATCTTGTGGATTGGACTCACTGGATTGTAAGTTGTTTGACATGTATACCAGTTGCTTTTTTTCCTTCCCTGCTGATCTTAATAAGTGCTGGCTGTGTACCCTGTTGTGGGGTTTGTTGCTCTGTTTTTTTTTTGTTTTGTTTGTTTGTTCCTGTGTTTTGTTTTTGATTTTGTTTTGTTGTTATTGTCTTTATTGTCTGTGTTCCTCTGTCCCGCTGTTTGTGAATGTGTAAAAGTTTTGAAACTTGCATAAATAAATACATTAAAAAAAAATAGGAAGACTAAGGCTAAGGAAAAAGCACAGATTCATCCCCTGAATGTTTTGCAAAGCTGGGTTATTGTTGTTCAAGCTTCAAATTTTTCTCGCACCTGCTTTTCCTCTCCCTACATTCAACTCTGAATTCACAATATCATCAGCTGGGAGGCATTAACGCAGCTCTCAGATAACATTTGTGCACTAAAGTATATAAATGAAGCAATAACGCAGATGTATCATGAAGTTTTCTTCACCGGTGACCTTTGCTGCCAGCAACTCCCACCGTATCTGAGCAAGCACATCTGGCTAATTAATGACATTAGCTTAATGAGGCCTATTTAGAATGTCACGCCATGATAATGTGACACACACAGACACACACAGGGTACAGTCTGTGTCATTCATCTCCCACTAAAGAAATTCATCACAGATCCCTGAGCTGATAAATTTCTCTCCGTTTCTCGCTCTTCTCCCATAAGCGGTGTCTTATTTTAGCTGCTTGGTGCTTCTGACTGGAGAACCAGAGGGTTTGATTTGCTGCTGTCCACGCCAGTCTGCCTGTCTGTCAATCTAATTCACATAGCACCGCTACACAGTTTACAGACAGACATTATATTGACAAAGCATTAGGAGGACATATCTTCAGACATATCTGCAACAGCTGTGACTGCTAGAGTATAAAGGACTGAGAGACAATAACAACAGAAGAAAGGAACTAGGAAAAGAAAGACTCAATCTCATTATCACAGTTATTGTTTTTTGTAACTCGCAGTGTAATTTATGAAGGAATTTATAAACAGAGCTAAACCTACAGGAGCCTTTTTACTTGCATATTACACTTTTAGAACAAAATAAAGATTCAAATGAATGCAAAGCCACAGACATTGCATAAACACAGTACTGTGGCAAAGTGCTGAGTCAACCCTCATTTTATTTTAAATATTTCGTTTCCAAGGAGCCAGACTTGCTTGCAACATTTAAAAGTGGTCTTAAGTTCTACAGACTTTTGAAAGTCTTTCAAAGTTTGTCTCTCGACATACTTTGGCTACTTTTTTACAGTTATCAGTCTAGACCTTTTTTCGGTCCATTTTTAGAGGAATGTAAATTTTAAACTGTATAAATGATTTTATAATTTCTTTAGTTGAATCTATAAAAAAATGACACAGTTTCACAGGCATAAAATATTATTTTTTGCACTAGCAAGGTCATTCCCAAAGAGCTATAAGCAATAAGCAGTCTGGAAAGCAACCGATTGTCAACGGCTTCATTTTTTAACATGACAACGATCCCAGACACTCTGAACAGAACAAAAGGCAGCCAACATCCAAGGAAGAGCTTTGACTGTCCTTCAAAAGGCTGGAGAATTATTACTAAAAGTTATTTTAAGAAATTGCAGGAAGGTTTCCCTAAGAGAGTTCAGGCTGCGTCGAAAGATGGTTAACCAAATACTGACTTTCAAACTCATTAAGTTTGTACAAACTCTATTTTTAGTCCTATATGCACTTATTTCCCATTACTACCACCACTGTTATCATTATCATTATTATTATTATTATTATTGTTACCACCTAAGAAATATAAAGAAATCAGGGGTGGCTCAAAACGTTTGCACAGTTTGCATTTATGGCAACGACTTTGCTGGAGATGTTTTTCTGTTTTTTAAACACTGGCATTGTTTTGTTGTTTGCTTCCCAGAAGTTAATGTGACTCACTTGAGCAGCTGCCTTTGTAACTCTGACATGTATATTTTGAAGATAACATCTATTATTTGTAAGACGTTGTTTTGTCCACCCCCTATAAATCAGCTATAGTTGCAGCTACACAAATGAGTCACACTGTGATAAATAATAACAGGCTGTGACAGTTTGTGACAGTTTTAATACTACATTTTCATAACAGTTTTCAGAAAATATACAGAATCTCACAAAAGCACAAATAAACAAGACACTTCCTGAAATGTTTGGCGCACTATAAAAAAGAATCTTTAACATAATGACGTTTTATTGATTAAAGCTAAATCGAATGCAGACACATGAACAGTCGCAGCTTGACTTACTTGTGGGATTTCTTCCAGTTTGCACCACTTGGGCCGGCCCCACAGTCATAGGCCTGGATAATAAAGGTGTACTCTTTCTGGCTCTCACAGTCCACAGGGCTACTGGCTCTCAGCACTCCTTCTCCTGATGTGCGATTCAACACCACGGCCTCAAATGGAGCATCATCGCCGTTGATCTTAAAGGCACAAATCTCCCCTGAGAGGAACAGAAATGAGGAAATGTTACATTTAAAAGAATTACACAGTCAGAAGTAGTGAGAATTGTTTTTGTTTTTTGAAGTGCAAAGACACTGATTTTTAGATAGTTTCGAGTAGGAGCTAGGTGGCTAATAAAAATCTTCTTTTTGATCTTTCTTTTTAAAAAATAGACACAAAGATGAAGAAGACAAAGGCAACACAGAGTCAACATCTGCGCAGCATGTGGTTCATCCGTGGACACTGATGGGTACTTAACATGAAAGCAGTCAGCGCAACTATCAGACCTACAAGCAATTTAAGTCCACATTATGTCAATAAACAACAACAAAAAAAGAAAGCTTTGGGAAATATTTCTTCTCTCCTCATTCATTTAATTTTCTCTCATGACACTGTTGGTAAAAATCTTATTATTTTGCTTTGTTTGTTTCTGCCTTTTTTTCCTCCCAGCCATTTTCTCAAACACAGCAGTAGCCACCCAACAGCTCAGATAGTTAAAGATGAATCAAACTGCGGGTAATGAAGCAAAACTAACAATAGACACTGCTGGCATTTTTCTTTACAGATTGGCTATCACTTCAAATTTCAGTCCATTTCTGGACACAGGAATCTTTGTCAGCATGAGCAGCTCACAAAATCACACTGCGGAGCTCCCGGGGTGTAGTTAAGAGAAAAAATAATTTCTGATTTGTGTCGAGCTGCGCCACCTCAACAAAGGAGTGAATTTGTCCTGTCTGCAAAGTGTTTACACCACACTCTGGCAGTGTATTGTGTTGTGTGTTTGTGACTCTAGACTCGTCTGCGGCATTCATCCCCCGGCACAAGTGTTCATTTCAGGGATTTGGGAAATCTTTTTTGCAGAGGCAATGAAAAGCTGGTGTGCTCTGACCCTGTGCTGGCTGATATCTCAGAACAGAGTGGGACATAGAGGAAATGCCACTAACAAACACAAAGACAAAGCTCCCTGTCATCTCTGGCTTCTCTCCACTTTAGCTCCTCTCCACTCTCATGCACACAGATCCTTTTAACCTGATTCAACTTTGCAAATCTGCTTTAGGGTGAAGCCAAACATAGTCCTCTTCAAAGTTTGATCCCTTATGAATTTTCAAGATGCCCAGCCCCTGAATTGTCCTCCTTTTACATTTTGTAGAAATGACAAGTTTCTCAATATCACAGTGGGACACAATTTGCATTTGTAGAAAGACAATATTTGAAAAAGGGAAATAAGCATGCCGGTACATGCACAGGCAGGCCTATAGTCTCAGATGTGCCCAGATAGGGTGATTTTAATACAGTGCTGACTTAGTGGTAGAAGAAGGAAAAGGTACTTCCACTTAACAGTTTGGAGGTTGGATAGAAATACATTTTTCGCTCCATCTGTTTTGACCAATGCGTTTTTTTGGATTACATTTTACACGAGAACCAAACAGAGCTTTATAACGAAGCAAGGAAAGAATGAGAGCGAGGGAAGAGGAGGAATAAGATGTGTCAATGTATATGTTAATGGTAATAACAGAGATTTCAAGCAGATTCCTACTTTCTCTGCAAGTACTTTGCGCACACACACACACACCCATCCATGCAAGCCTAATAATGTGCATGCATATATAGACTTTCTTTCCCGCCACTTAGTTTGTTCCTCATCAGCAGAGGGAATGCTATAATTTCAACCTTCTGCCGTGCATGGATGAAATGAAGCCCAATCTTTTGGCGTGCACACCATGAGCGAAAAAGGGTCGGTTTTCAAAGTAAATATCCAAATGCATAGATTTTTGCTTCAGGGACCTGGCCCGTCGCCACGGAAGAGAGGAAAATTCAAGAGTCAGCAAAAAATGGCTCGATAATAACAATCATCTAAAATAGATGGTACTGCATGCTTCAGCGGCATAAACTGCATCGACACAAAATGTCAAGCTGTCGGGGAACATGTATTTCTTGGGATGTTAAATTGCCAAAATAATGGAAAGGGACAGTAAGGATACATTTAATGAGAAAATGATTCCCTGCAAGCTAACACGTTGTCACAAGGAGCCAAAACAAATTTGCACATTCCCGCTGCAAATCGCAGGACTTGACAGAGCATTTCATTTCTTTTAACTTTCATTTCTATATTTTGGACTGCTCACACTTTCTGTTCAATCTTCATTTTAACCACATCAAACGCAGCTTGTTTAAAAGAAGAATTTAACTTTAGGTCCAAATGGCTAAATCAGCTCTTTCTGCTCCTCCTCCCAGATCGTCATCACTGTATCATCTCAATGGCCCATCATAAAACTTGCTTGACCTAAAAAGTTTTTCCAGAATGTATTTTTGAATCTTTTTGAATGTCTTATAATCTCTACTTCCTCCACTTCATGTACTGAGTTTGTAAAAGTTTCTAAATTGAATTTGTGCACTAAATGTTTTGCAGATAAGTCTGTTTGTTGCATAGTTTTCTGATTATCACTTGTAAAGTGATAATGTGATAGTCTATATGATAACTAAACACTGCTAAACAAAGTTCCTCTGTGTATGTGTGTGTGTGTGTGTGTGTGTGTGTGTGCCACAGATATAGACTTACCGAGAAACTTTGTGTATTTGTTTGAGCCTTTAGTCATAAGAAAAGTTGAGAGAGATAGCAGGGGAATCAGATATAACAAATGGTTCAACTGACCGAGATTCGTTTACAGACTGTTGTGTTGTCGGCTGCTCCCTTTAGGGGTCACCACAGTAGATCATCTGCCTCCACTTCACTCTATCCCTAGCATCCTCCTCTGTCACATTAACCCTCTGCCCCTGCATCATTCCCTACATCTACGAACCTCCTCTGAGGTCTTCCTCTTTGCCTACTGCCTGGACTCTGCATCCTTTGTGCAGTATATCCACTATCCCTCCTCTGCACATGTCCAAACCATCTCACCCATGCCTCTCTAGCTTTTTCTCCAAACCGCTCAACTTGAGCTCTCCCTCTGATGTGCTCATTACTAATCTTGTCCCTTCTCGTCGCTGCTAATGAAAATCTTCATATCTTCAGCTCTTTTACCTCCAGCTCCACCTCCAGTCTTTTTGTCAGTGCCACTATTTGCAAACCACACATCACAAAAGGTCTGTATTAAAAAAACATGTTACACCACTCCTTAAAAACTAGGAATTAGAGACAGTGCCACTTAATAGAAAACAAAATCCAGATTAATGAAACAAGAACTCTTGAGCGCCTCAAAAGAAGGCAGCTGAACTTTGGATTATCCCCTAAAATATCTAGGTTTCTCCATCAGTTGTTTAAGAATTGAAGATCTAAAACCTTTCTTCTTTGCCTTCTTTTCAACCACTCACCATGAACTGGATGATTGATAACCCACATGGATGTTAATGAAACGAGAACATTAGGTGCTATAAAAGCACTCACAGGTTTTACCGGACTCCTCTGTTATGACCCCGTGGCTCATAATGGCTCTGCTTAATTAAAACAGCACTGTGAAAATAACAGGGTTAGGGTTAGGGAGAAAAAAGCTTTTTGAAGTTTTTTTTTTTTTTTTACTGCTTTTTAAAAGTCAGCAAACTTTTTTAGTGTTTTTTTAAGAAATCAGATTTGATTGGTGACTCCATACATGCAGCTAAATGACAGTTCATTTTGATACATTAATTAATTAATGTATCAAAATTTAAGCAACAGTGGAAGAGTTGTAACATGTCAGATGTTTCTAGTTAGAGAAATTTAAGAGGCTTATCCCTCAAAACTGTAAATACAAAAAAGTTGCACAAAATAGTTTCCCACCGCAGGAAATTTATTTTGAGTGTCTTCATAGTTTTATTTTTGAAATACACCAATTTTTATATACTGCAGGAAAAACGAAAATACATATTATAATGCAAATTTGCAAAAAAAAACAGCATATGCATCAAAAAACACTATTTCCAGCAGTGCAATATGAGTCCTAAGCATCCCAGAAACGACACAGAAAGTCATAAACTCAAACATAACTTTTAAAAACACCAGTATAGGCTCATAAGGCCCTGATGGTAAAAAACGAAATTTCCGCAAAATGACATCACTTCCGGTTTCGGGCAGGACATGGAGGACATGCGATAGGTCACGCTGATGGACGTAGGAAGTGTTACAAACAGCTGATCGGATCGGCAAAGCATGTTTCTGGAATATTATGTTTTTGTTGCTGCAAGTGCTTTTTATGCAGTTTTTGCAAAGCTATATGTGGAAGGAAACTGTGACCTAGGACAAGCTGATGGCATAAGATGTAAGTACAACTCCTCCGGTTTCATGTGCAAAAAAAATTATTGCGCTAGCTTACGTGGTTGCAGTGCTACCGGGATTTAAAAATAGTTACGCAAAAGAGAGCGTGCCCGCTCCGACCGGCTTTAAAGGGTTAAACATGAAATCTACAGCAAAACATTCAAGAAATGCAATTTAAATTTCTTTCTTCTCTTCCTTTTCATGTCATTTTTCATTTCAGAAAATAAATAATAGACAATAAACAAGTAAGAAAACACAACTACCCTTTATACATACTAAAGGTTTATCTAATCACAAAGTGACAATGTTATTTCATAATAACATTAATTTCAAGTAAATCAAATTTTGATGTATTTCTTATTGAACACATTTTTAAGCAAACATTTAAGTGTAACAAAAGTGCTGCATAACTTCAGATCATCTCTGGCATTATTCCCTAAAATTATCCCAGTAACAGAAATACAGTGTTTTTTTTTCATTATTTATTATCATAGGTTTTTGAAAAAGAAATACTCCTCTTAATTCATAATTGCTTGTTCTCAGCTGGAACAAATCCTGGACACCTGGAGGTAATTGATGGCTTTGTACTTTATACATAATCAGCATAATTTTAAATCTTTTAATTCAGCAAATTTCTACGTATTCAGCAGTTTGGTTTAGTGGCATCATAATAGTTTGTCCTGCACACTCTTCTGCTTTTTTTTTGCAATACAGTATTGAGTTGAGGTGATCGTTTGATATGCATTTCCCTATACCTTCAAATCATAGGTCATAGGTTTCATCTGGAAGCTTGTAGAAAATTCACATTCTGACACCCAAAGACAGCACGCAAACAATCGTCACCTCTCTGTTGAAAACATCTTTAGGTTCATAATGCAATGCACACAGGATTATGAAAAATTCAAGTAGTGACTTCTAAAGTACTGAAAGCCTTATACGAACCCACTTTCTCAGTCAAGCCTCAACAGAGAAACAGAAAATTCAATCATGTTAATTCCTTTTCTTAATCAAATACTGTTGTGACTCCATCTGGTGTGTCTGTGCACATTTGTCTGACTCTGTGCAGAGCGGGAAACACAAAAGCTTTACTGTGACAGTGTGTGTGTGTGTGTATGTGTGGTAGGAAGGAGCTGTAAGACCCTGATTAAAGAGGGTTTCTAAGCAGAGTATCAGGCGGTTTTAAGCCTCGATTCCTTCACTCTCTTGCCTTCAGCACTGATCTCACGGTCACCCTTGCCCCTCAAGTTTAATTAATGGATGGATTACACTTCATCCCACTACTGGTCCACAGATAAACTCTAACACTACACTCAGTCAGACCTGTGTGTGTAACTGAGTAGTGTTACAGTCCTCACGCCTCCTTATGCACCCAATGTTCTGCAAATATTCTATGAATTAAGTACAAACATGCTGCCCAATATGCACAGTGTGCTCCAAAAAACACCCACTGAATAAAATCAGAAATCATTTTGAATGCTTTATTCAGTGTCAGATTTTAATGGGACTTGGTTTTTCCTTAGCTATGAGGGTTTTTTCTCATGCAGAAAGATAAGAGCTTGAGCTGTGTGCCTTTGGTCAGGTATCCGGTAGCAGTTTGCAAATAATAGAAATGCACTGAGAAAAGGGGATTTATGTTTCTGTTAAATTAGGAACTTCGTAGCCTGCAGTCTAGCAAGGTCACCGGATCCTTGGTAACTGGTTGGATTTTTACAACATTTGTGAATTTCATTGTAGTTATAAATTAGTTCATGAAGACAGAGCTTGCTCTGAATCACACATGGATGATTGTATAGTGACTGAGCAAACAATGTGCTATAAGTCTTCTGTCACCATAAGCTGTGAACTGTTTAAGATGTTCCAACTAGTTTGCCAGCTTCAGACTTACCAACTGTACTTTTAAGGACATTATTTTAACCCCTAATGCTCCATCTGTACTCAGTCAGCAATTCAAAGCTATACAGTCTAATGCAGTCCAGTAAATACTAGATGAGACAGAGCTCTGTATCTACACACACACACACATTAGTTTTATTGGAAATACATATCGAAGTGATTCAATATAAATGCAGTAGTTGAACATTATAAAGAGCTCTCCTCTCCAGCTACTTTTATTTTACTGTTGTTGTTTTGAGAGAGTAGGGTTGGAAGAGCAAAATGCAAAAGAGAGAAAGAGGATGATGAAGGTTCATGGCCTTACAATAAGCCTTTCCCTGCTGGCATTAAGAGGATTGTCTCCGAAGGTTTCGGTGAAGACACAGAGAGGACACCGAGCACCTGGCAGTGGATGGGAGGCGATGTTATCAATATTAGTAGTGGCTCTTTTGTCACTGCATTTTATAGAGATTTTTAGGTCCTCGGTCCAAGCTTTATTCCACTACTTCAGACTAAAAGACCACACTGCTCGAAGAAAGGCTTACTAATTAGAAAGTAACCAAGGCTTGTTAAGTAAGCTTAGTATTCGATTCACAAGCCTCCATTGGTTGGTATAGTGAATGAAAGCATCTCTTTACATATACTGCAAACAAGGACAATTGGGAAAATAAATCAAGAAGAGTTCTTACCTCTTTAAAACTGAGCTAAAATTACTTCTGAAATGTCTTCTAATGCAAACGCACCAGAATCGATTTTCTCGTCTCACTCTCCTCCAGAAAATTCTGCAATAAATAGTCCCACTTTAAGGAGAATCTCAATGCTATAAATTCTTTAGAGCCTGTTTGGCACGCTGAAATGCAGTAAAAAGCTCGGTATTCACACAATGTGCAGTTTGTCTCTGTGTATGGGTGAATCTATTTGCCACTTTAACTCCAAGTCAGTTAAAGAAAGACATGCAGGAGTAATTCATCAGAGTCTCCTTTAGATAGCCGGCCACTTCCTAATTGCATTTGGGAGATTGTTGCACCATCCACTTGACCTCAGGGTGACAAAGTAAAAGCTTACACAAATGGGACGCACACACGCAAATGCACAAGCACACACACATTTAGGTTATCTATTCACCCAGGACTGCTGATGCCTTAGACAACACAATATAGGAATGGGGAAAATTCATTATCAAAGACAATACACATTCATTCTGCTAGGGGCTTTGGAGGTCTGTGATGCAATTAGTGTTTATTGGAGCCTCTGAAGTTGTGGGATTGGAATTCACCAGATGAACTGTTGCTGTCAGTGAAGATGTAGCTGTGACTTTAATGCTGAAGAGGAGAGCATTTTGGCCTAAGTGCCTAAAACCATTAACCGCTGAATGAGGCACAGTCGCAAACATCTGGATAACTGTGATAGAAAGATGATAGTTTGAGTACTATATGCTTCAGCCGCGTGCTTTTACAGCAAACTTGTTCAGTAAAGATGGGTAGATAAAAAAAAAAGTTGAATTACATCAATAGCATAAGAATAGAAGAGGTCAGAGAAGTGGATTAAAAAGTGAGGCAGAGCGGGCAGAGACCCTGTAGGGGAGATGGAGGCGGGAGGAAGTATACAGAGAAATACCAGTGTGTGAGATAACTAAAGCAGGTATAAATAACACTACCAACCTCTTGAGTATCTCATCATGGTTCTACTCCTCCTCCTCCTCGCCACCTTCTCCTCCCCATGCTTCATCTCCCTTCCGTTGCAGTAGCTTTCACAGCGGTAAGCAGTTATTTAGCTCTTAACATCAGCACTCAGATGCACCACTCAGCCTTGCCCTCCTTCACCCCTGACACACCTCACACACACTCATGCGTCTACACTCTCACTCACCCTCATCACCTCCTCCTCTGCACCTCAGTCAGCTGCTGTTTAATATAGGTCACCAGCTAACAATTTAATAGCTTCCTGCTCTTTCACTGATCACACACGCAGCAGCTTATATTTAAACACGCTCCTGGCCAGGATCATGCTGCTTTACAGTCATAATAATATATGACATTTTTTTAAGATCATCCATCCATTTTCTTAATCACTTATCAATTTCAGGGTTACAGGAGCATTGGAGTCTATCCCAGCTGTCACAGGGCATCCCTCTTCACGCTGTTTGTCTCCGGGTTGGAACACAAAAACAGTGCAACACCGATCAATTTAAACCATAAATCCATTCAGATTCTCTCTTTTTCTATCCTAACACTTTCAAAAGGCTCCAATTAAGCCTCACTAGATAGGTTTACAACTTAAAAAGCACTCATGTCAACTCTCAAGATTTTCTTTGAAAGCTTTGATAAATTAAACCTAAATTGTTGGTCAAAGGTAGAAAAATGCATATTTTTATGTCAGCCAAATTTATTTTAGTTAAACAGATCTATTATGAATTAGGACTGACAGAAACAACAGTTGAGCATCTACAGCTTTGCAAGCTTAAAGAGTTATGGATGAAATCTAGTCATGTGAAAAATAAGGTTTTCATAGGACTCAATGTAGTACTGTTAAAACTTAAGTGCCCCCTCCATCATTGTAGAAACACCTGTAGCAACAATGTTTTAATGAATGTAATTGTGTGTGAAACGATCAGTCTCTCACATTGTTGTGAAGGAATTTTGGCCCACTGTTCTTCAGTCAATTGAGGTTTGCGGGCATTCATTTATGCACAGCTCTCTTAAGGACACATCGGGTTGAGGTCCGGACTCTGACTGGACTATTGCAACACTTGGTGTTGTAGATTTGATGCTGTGCTTGGGGACATTGACCCAATTTCATCCAAGCTTGAGATGCCAGACAGACGGCATCACAGCTTCCTGGTCGACTTAATCACCGAAAGGTGTCCAGGCAATGCGGCTATAAAACAAGCCCAAATCATCATCGCTCCATCGCCAAGTTTGAGAGTTGGTGTGAGGTTCTTGTGCTTGTTGGGCTTCTTCAAACATGGTGTTATCCATTATGGTCAAACATCTCCACTTCGGTCTCATCTGTCGGATGTGCCTGAATTTGGATGTCCACTCCTGGGAGGACTGCGGCATTGTGCTAACACACACCTGATCATCAAACTGTGAAAAATTCTGCTATTACAGCGGTGCTCACACTTGCTGACGATCAATTAATCAAGTGTAACAGATTAACAGCACCTGGCTGTGCTTACCCTCTTAATGGCTTTGGAAGCAATAAGGGTCTATTTGATTCTTCACAGGACTATGTAGGCTTCACAAAACCTGCTGCAACTCACCCTGGTGAGGATATATCTGTACCAAAATTCACTGCTACCCATTCAATATTTGCTAAGACATTTCAAATGTCAGTAGTAGCAGAGACAGTGAGTCAGCCTCTGGCTGAATATGATACATTAATTGGCAGACAGAAACTCGACTGACCAACATCCGAATAGGCAGGTCCATGTTGCTATCGTATGTCAAATCATTCAAGCATTTTCTTCCCCTTATATTAGAAGCAGAATACAATAAACTGAAGATAAAAGTAATATCTTCTTTTTCTGTTTTATAATTATAAAAGATTATTATAAATCTGCAGGAGACAGGAAACACTCTCATTAAAAAGAAGCAATTCCCCGAAGCCTACCTGCTCTCCTATTAACCTTTTTGTACTGAACATCATCTGTTCATTATCTTTTCAACCAAATCACACCTCTTATGAGTGACGTTCAAATCACTGTGCTTCTGTTTCTTTGTGCATTTTTTGACACCCTTCTGCTGGGCTGCAGACAGGCTAGTTCTTTTCTGTACCTGGAAATCTCTAATTACAGATTTCCAGGTACAGCAGGGAGTTTCCATAAGCCTCTGAGCTGTAAATGTCACTGTGGCTCTGACTATGACCTCCGTCAGCTCAGCGGCACGCTGAGAAGAGAAGGACATGGCTCAGTAGCTTAGACACACTGACACAGATGCTCTCACAAACCTCCTATCATGAACGGATTTCATGACTGTTAAATCACATTTTCATCGTCTCTGTGACAATAAACACATCACTAAAAGCATGTATAGGAAAAGTTTAATTACGTGCTCCATACAGTCAACCTCAGTATTCAAACAGCTGACTTTGTTCAATAAATGCATGTTTGACATAATTTATTTATTCAGAGGTCACATGCTACTCAGTGGCTAGGGCCTATGTTAGATCTGTAACTATTAAAGCTAAAAGACAGAGAAATTTAGGAACAAGAATTCCTTCTGCTACTTGCCAGCCTTTTCCAGGACTATTTAGTCTAAAAGCTGGACACTTTGATTCACTTTGATCCCTGCTATTCATTGGACGTCAGTCGAGCTCAAGTTGACGCAAGTTGTATAAAGAGCTTTGAGTGCTCAGAGTAAAGCACTATATAAGAACCAGAACATTGGTACACATGACACAAATCCATGGTACATGCAATAATTTGTGCTTGTCTGCTGCAGCTAATAATTAACTTTTCTCTGGCCTTTGTGCTATCATCTTTCTTAAATGTAAGACAAGTGCATAAATGTCAAAGCCAGTTTAAAAACTGAACTGATGTTGAGATCCAGGAACGCTCAAAATAAGGCCTGCTCTCTCACTAAAAAGATAAAGATTCACTGTACAACCCCAGGCAGCCTGCGCTGTTATTTACAGTAGTTTATGACTGGTGACTTCTCCAGGTTGTGCCCTGCCTTCACTATGTGGTTGAGGTAGGCTCCAGCCTCTAATCCTGAACTAGATGGATGGATGGATGGCAACCTACAGTAGTACTTAATGAGCACTGTTTAGATGCCACAGCATGCATGAGTATTGTTCCTGATCATGTCCATCATCTTATGATCATATCTTCTTATGGCTGCTTCCAACACGCTAGCACACCATGTCACAAAGCTTAAATCCTCTCAAAATGGCTTCTTGAGCTTGACAATAAGCTGACTGTACTCTTATGACCTCCCAGATCTCAATCCTATACAGCATCTTTGGAATGTGGAGAAATTGGAGAGTCACATCATGGACGTGCAGTCGACAAATCTGCAGCTTTCATATGAGTATGGCCCGAAATCAACAAGCACCTTGTTGAATCTGTGCTACAAAGAATAAGGCTGTTCTTTAGGCAGGAGGGAGTCCAGTGCAGTATTATAAAGGTATAACTAATGAAGCTGCCGGTGAGTAAATTATCCTATCAGGCCTCTATGATGAAAGGGTTAATGAACAGCTGTCTTCTATTCCTTCATTTAAATGCTCTTTCTACCACTGGCAGGTCCATTATTAACCATCCTTTGAATTGTGGTTTTTATCTTCACTACAAATAAAGGCTTATCTTTTTTACTAGATGTTTGTTTTGTTTTTTAAAACATTTTTGGGGGCATTTTCACATTTAGTGGATAGTGGAGTAGTAAAGATATACAGAAAAGTGGGGAGGGATGAGGGGAAAGAAACCCAGCAAAAGGTTGCAGGTTGGACTTAAACTCGTGTGGTCATCTGCAAAACCCACTGAGCTATCAGATAACGTGCACTTATGTTCTGTGTTTCCTGTTTACTATCCAAATGCCTGTAGAGCTGCTGAATCTGAACACAGTTTTACACAAACAGAAGGTTTTACTCGTTGGCTTTTGCAATCTGTGAACAGACTGCACCGTGGAAAACAAAGCAGATAGATTTATCCATTTCATTTGTTTCTCTGTTTAATCTCCCCAGGCACTCTGTCTTCCTCCTATTTGGTGAGAACAGATACATAATCATTTTACACATTATGTTATAGATGTTTAACTATAGAACGCGTTAAAGCAAACATAACATCAATGAAATCTGACAGGTGCCAATTGAGATCCACAGGAGACCTTTTGTATGCTAATACACACTTATTAAAATGACATCACTGAACCATCAGTCAGGCGGGCCAGCAGGGGGGTCGCCTGTGGGGCGAGACTGCACGTAGCATTCATCAGGACGGTAAATTCAGAGAAAACATCTCAAGAGAAGGTAATGAGCAGTGTAGTTTTGATATGCTGCAGAGGTTAAGATAACCTAATCTGTCAACTTTCATTGATCTCTGCATGCTGCGTATGTTAGTCGTAAAAGACAGCAGGCAATAGCTCATGCATGCGCCGCTGTCATGTTTGATCATTTGGCAGTTCCTCAGCTGAAGTAAATGTAAAAGTGTCTTTTTGTTTTTAGAGAGAACAGCTCCATTCATTTATACAGCCATGAATCACAGTGTGAAACTGGAACAGCAGTAACAATAGATTTGAGTTTTTCATAACTGTCATATCTGTTTTGTCTCTTGTGAATACTGTAACAGCATTTAATTAGCTAGACAGAAACACAATTTTCTTTTAAAGGAAAATAATGCATACGCACAAAGCACATAAACGCACATCCTGCTTGTGGAACAGAGTTTGATCGGTGGCGTGTTAAAAGAGTCAACATCCCAGTTGGTTTTCTTTGTTCTCTGCGACTGTTGAATAAGTGTTTTTTACATAACATTTTAATCATGATGTAAAGGATTAGCATAGAAAATACTATCAATTCCATACAATAGACTAGCATTTAATAGTTTAGTAGCTTGAACAGTTTGTTACTTTGTTATAGATAGACAGATAGATGTAGAAATAGAAGGATATAGATAGATATAGATACAGAGATATGACTTCCATCCATATTTTAGTGATGTCTCACTAATTAGATCTCGTATGAAATTTCGTCCATTATGCCAAAATCATCATATATAACACCCAACACGCACGCACTCCGAGTTGACAAATTCATCACCTCACAGCGACAGCCCCACTCGTGATAGTTAAATGACAAGAAAAGGTCAGCAAAAGGTCTTAGAAGGGCAGGAACGGGTTGATATTAGTTTGTCTTCATCCTTTTGTGCCATGGGAGGAGGAGGAACCTCCTTATTCCCATTCGTCCTCTTTTTTTCATTTTGGCTTTATCCTCCCTCTCACAATTAGCAGAGACAAAGAAATCCTCAGGGGTGTAACATTAGATAAAACCTGAGAATGAATGCTAATAACCTTACTGGAAATGATAAATTAGTTCAGCAGCTGCTCAGCAGAGCTCCAGGTGGTTCTAACAGTATTAGCACATGAGGGTGCTCAGCTTTAGTTTTTCAGAGTACTTTTGGAGATATTAGTTTGCTGAAAGACTGCAACAACCTAAATCTTGCTGGAAGTGAGCTATCTTTATTTAATGTAAGTAAATGAGCATAAGCATCTCTGTTAAAAATAAAATGAAAACAAATCGGTGATTCATGCGTTTATCTTTTCATTGAGATTTACCTGAAAGTGTACACTTAAAGGGCAGCTGATCTGCATTTACCTTGAGTGAATATATGACATGGACAAAAGTACAGGGCAACCAAAAAGAGCTGCTCAGCCACGGAAACCCACACCATGAAGCTCCTGGTTTGGAGCCCTGCAGTCACTGAGTCAGCAGAGTGTTGCTTTGACTCACTATGCACCTCAGCGACCCTACTCTGTAACTTTACGTGGTCTGTGAATATTTAATTGTAAAATTGTTATGAGAAACATCCTTCGAGGAGCAACTTTTTCCTTTCTTACTTTCAGTACAATTCAGAGTCTGTACTTTTACTTGGGTAAAAAAAGTTGCTTCAGTACTTTTACTGGAGTATTTTTTAACCCAGGTGTCTGTACTTCTGCTTACGTAAAGAAAGTCTGTACTTTTGCCACATTTGGTAACAAATTACTTTCTTTGGCAAGTGATTAAGTAAAATGCTGCATTATGTAATACGGTACTTTTTAAAAATAATAATAAGAACACTGTGTATTATTACTATTCTTTAATTGGTCTGTTTAGAATTTAAACTGAAACAGCAGTCACAAATCATTATTATTCAATACTCACACAGACCTTTGGTGCTTTTCAATTTCTTCATTCTGTTTTTAGTGGTGAGTCGAAAAAAATTCCATCGAGGATTCAAATTCTGGCGAGTGTAAAGTTATGTGAAGGAGATGTAAAATGAAAATGACCATAATATAGAGGAAAATCCAAAGAACTGGGATTTATTAAAAAATCTTTCTGAAAAACATGTTAATAAATGCTGTATGTGTGATAATGTTTGTGCATCTCCTGACCCTATCTCGTCCTGTTGAGAAAGTCATAGACAAAATACAGCCATATATGCATGCACTAAGATCATGTTAGTGAGAAAATGTCAATAATCACTCTAAAATATTTGCTTCATGAGCACTTCGTAACATCAATACATACACAAACTAACTGGCATTAATTCAGTGGCCAAGTGACATTGCCAAAGGATTTCTGAAATACTTAGCATCTTCATGGAAGGTATTTGGATTTTGCACATTTTTTCAAAGTCATTTCCAACAACAGGGAGGGAAATTGAGTCATTTGCAGGTAGTGCAGAGGTAGGAGAGTGGTTATAAGTATATGTTAGCTGGAACTCTGACTTAGCTTTGTGCAGCACTTGACTGATGGCCGCCGCTGCCCTCATCCATTACTCTGTCACTTGTTTGAAATTGCCTTTCAAACGTTCTGGCACTTCTGGAAAAAGCGGGTACTCCTCCTTTTTCTCCTAACAGCAGATAGAAGCCATGGTGCCATGCGAAGACGCACAAAAATTGTATTTTACTTGCTCAGCTGTCAGATCCTGTGCGACCACTTCAGAGATGATTTAGCCCTGTGCTGTGGACCGAATGTCAAAATGTGTGAAAAACACAATGGGCAAAAATAATTAGCAAGGGTAGTGGGGGGAAAGTGGGCACATTCGTCAACTAAAAAAAAAGAAAGAAAAGATATTTGAATGACATAACTGCAGTTTTGACTGGATGGCACAAATAACACTGACTCACTTGGTTCAAGTGTGAAATTCTGAATTTTGTTTACAGCTCATCCATTACAGTTCATCCATAAGGTACAAAAATACAGTATAAGCTCACAGCAACCACAGGCAATGCGGCAAGGGCAGTCTCTCCTCTTGTCCTCTGCTCTGTCCCTGTGTGTGGGTTTGGTGGTGACATGACAGCTCATTCCTAGGCACTATTAATGACAGAGCTCCCCTTTTCTAGTGCTGACTATCATCTATCAACCAACGGCCAAAGCAGTCATTGCTCCTTCACTAAATTACAACCCACTGCATGAGACATAAAACTGGATAATGGGCTGAAAATTAGCAAATTACAATCATTACACTGCCATAATTGACCCTTGAGACCCATGTGCAGAAGTACAAATCAGCCTTAAGGTAGTGTGTGTATGTGTGTGTGTGTGTGTGTGTGTGTGTGTGTGTGTGTGTGTGTGAGGCTCTTAATTAGGAGTATATTGGACCGTGAGGATGGAATCTAATTTAGTGAATAGCAGCAAACCCAAAGCTAACTGGCAGTAAACAGGGAGTCTTAGACTGTTGACACCCTCAAATGATTTTGCTCTACTCTCCGTTAAAAGATTTTAAAACATAAAAACATGAAAAACAATATGAAAGGGAGAATTGTTAGATATAACAATGTACAGGGATAGGACAGCCTGAAAAAGCAAGGCACAAATATATGTATTTGTATATGTATTATTTCTAATATTTCTCTTTTTTTTTTTACAATTACAAAACTCTGGAAATCCAAGAAGTTAGGAAAGACTGACTTGTATGATGGTTCTTTATAGCTCTTATATTGCAGTTGAGGTCATGACAAAAGTTGTCAACTGACAGGCTGACAATTTATTAAAGGGACAAATGTTGCTGAGAAATAAGCTCCACTAATTAAACTTGATAACTTTTATTCCTGCAAATGTAAGCTTACTGGATGGACCTGCAGTTAATCTTACTATATACACTATATATCTTAATATATACACCACAAATCTCGTTCTGTTTGTCTGTCTTTGTGTTTGTTTATTTGTCTGCAATCTCATCCTAGACTATGAGGACTTGAACCACCAAACCTGGCACACAGGTACATCCGAGGCCCCTGAAAGCTCTTAACTATTTGAGATATTATAATGACATCACTTAGCAATGGGTTAAAATGTGCCATTCTTAGCATTTGTGCCACTACAACACTTTATAAAAGCATCCTATCGTTTTAATTGCATTACAGTGGCATGTCATTAATAGCCACAAAAGTTGCATTATATGTGGCATATTATAAGCTGTAATGTTGTCTAGCAAGAACCTACCGAAAGGCTAAAAAGACCAATTTTTACCATATATAAAACATCTATCACATATATATATTTTTTTAATCTTTTTTCATTGTGATTAAGTATGTCTGAATCACGGCTAATTCATGCTGTTCAAACAATAGTGTAGCATTGGCATGGCATGTATAAGTTTTATTAAAACATTAAATTAAAATGATTAAAAATGTAATTCAATAAAAACAATAGATTATCTAATAAATCTAATCTAATCCAATAAAATGATTAAATGTCAGACTACAGTGAATCTTGTCAGATTCACAAACAACAGAGGATATTTTTTCTGTGGTTCTGTACTCATATATTGTCCTGGATATTGAAGTACTTGTGTTCCTCCATTCTCATCATATATGCTTATGTCATTGTTGTTGTTGTTGTTGTTTTGCACAGGTATCAAATAATGCATTTTTAATCAATTCAAAACATGACATATGATGTTATCACATGATAACATCATGTGTAATATAGGCACAGATTCTCTGTTGATGCTTGTATTTATCCAAGCATAATCAGTATTTAGTCATTTAGTCATCATTTTAGTTGGTATTCCAGTTCATACCCATCTTAAACTGGACAGGGGAGAATTTATTTCATATAAATATAAAATTACTTCCATAATTAGTCTTATGTCATTTAGACAAGATGCAAATTCAAGCTCTCTGTGCCTGTGTCCCCCAAAATATTCAATTAGCCTATTACATGGACTTTTAATGAAATAGCAGGAGCAGCACTCAGCAAGGTCACCAAAGAGAGCAAAATATGCGAATTACATATCTGTGACTACCAGAATAAAACATGGAATTGAACAGAGTCAAATACAGAAGTGGAGTCTAACTGACTTTTAAGACTGATACTGATAGTCAGAGATGGGCAGTAACGCGTAATCCGATTACTTTTTTCAGGTAACGGGTAAAGTAAGGGATTACTATTGCAAAAACGGTAATTAGATTACCGTTACTTTCCCGTAGGAACGCTGCGTTACTGCGTTACTAAAACCGTGATTTTTTTGCGAGAATGTCTCATGACAGTGACGTAAGCGAGTGCAACGTTCGTGACAACAGCTGTGTGCAGATCAACAATGGATCATATATCGAGTGCGGGAGAGAGTATGAGCGTGCAGCGTTTAAAGCTTGGAAGTACTGACCTTACTTTGAGTTTGATTCCATAAAAAGTGACAAAAACATTAGTGTCCGTTGTGCGTGGGAAGAAAACTTCTTTTTACAGCGGAAAAATACCCCCTAAACTTCCAAGCAAGCACCGAGTGCGCTACGACGTAATGGGAAACTCACAGAGAAACTCGTGGATTCTTCAACTGACCGCTGCGGCTCACCTGCACCAGGGTAAACCTCCGCCTGCCCTACTCCTGTTATACAGGTGAAAATAGAGCAACAGGACCGCTAGTCTTTGATGTTATTTATTTTCAGCTGTGTTTTACTTGCATCTATTTGAAAGAGTGAGTGTAAACACACAAAAAAATATTTTATGTGCTGGAATGTGCAGAAAATAGGTTTAAATGTTAAACAAATTTCTTCCAGTCAGAGAATGTTGCATATAATTAAATCTTTGCCTAATGCATAAAGTTAAAAGACTAAAACTAATAAAACAAGTTTTAAAAATAGACTTTTCCATTTGATTACATTTTGTATGATGGATTATGCAGAAAAAGTAGAATTGGGCTGAAAGATCTATCGCTTTATCACCTATTCAGGTTGTAAATCGTGTTTTTAAAAAGTAACTAAGTAACTAAGTAATTAATTACTTTTGAAAATAAGTAGTCAGTAAAGTAACGGGATTACTTTTTGGGGGAAGTAATCAGTAATTAGTTACTGATTACATTTTTCAAGTAACTTGACCAACACTGCTGATAGTGATATCTGGGGATTTAATAATCTGATATTCTGATATATCAGCTCATGTTTTACTTCTTTCAAAGTAAACAAAACATTAATAAATTTCCCTAACATTTGATATGTGTATTTATTTATTTACTTGTTTATGCTTTGCCAAACCCTGCCAACAGTGAATTTACAGAGTGCCCTCTGGTGGACAAACTATGCAATCTCAACACTCGTATCATAGCTGAAGGGTGTTTCTCCCATCTCTTATTTACTTTTAAAATTTTCATCTATTGGCTGTCTATTGCGGTGTTACAACTGGCAAATTGCTAAAGTTTGGCAATAATGTCAGACCACCAACAAATGAGTCAGACTCTAAGTAGAAGTACACTCAAATATTTCTAATTCAGTAGATTTACACTTGATTTATTATCATAATTTTTAATCATAGAGTTAAGTATTTTATATAGTGTTGACTCATTCTGACCATAACCACAGCCTACCAGTTCCTTAAGAGAGTGTTTATATGCAGGTGGTGGTTGGTCTTGTAACAGTACATACAAATATAAACTGTAACAGAAGGATTTCTTTAAAAAATAGGCAACAACATCAACATCTCCAGTTAAAGCGAGTCAACAAACGGCAATTTGTTTTCTCATTATTTCATTCCTTCCGTCTCACATTTATCTTGGTCATTATCAAGATTATTGCAAGAACAGGTGACAGAACAACAGAGGTTTAAGTGGTTTACAACAAAAGAGAGGTGGGATGGAGTTAGGAGGGTGTAGGGGTCATGGATGATGGAGGATAAAGTTAGTCTGACTAATTCTGATATTGTACACAGGTCTAAAAGCCAGATTATCCTATTTTATGGTTGCATGAACAAGGCAAATGGAGTGAGGAAGATATGCAAATTGCTCTCTAATTGGCCTGTCAGGTTTCTGAAGCCCTGTCAAACCACTGTCAGAAAGAGAGAGAGCAGGGGCCAGAGTCAGGGAACACAAAGAATTACTGGATTAGTTTCAGCTGCTATTCACTGCCCATTTCATTAAGCAATTTCAGCTCACACCAGGACCATGGGTCAGTGCTCCATGCTTGAAGAGCAGATTTTTCAGCTGTCATTTTGACAAGAGAGGCAGCACATCTCAGCCCTGCCTTCCTCCTCCACACATTGCTGGCTCAACGAAAAACACAGATACTGCCAGTAAACAAGCATTCACGAGCTTCCCTTCACTGTAGATGGTACCAGGAAGGCATATTCAAATGTTGAAAAGGTGGCAAGAAAACATTAGGGAACAAAACGGTGAGTAACACATCCTCATCCCCTCACATATTCAAAATCATCTCCTCCTCTTTTTCCCCTTCATCAATACTTTGACTAGTAATGCCAGGGTAAGTTTGTGGAGCTGTGTTCGTAGTATTCAATACGTAAATTAATTTGATATAGGTTATTAGTGAGTAGGGAGAGTTTTCTAAGCCCGGCTCATTAGCAGCTACAGTGTTACCACTACATCTGTCAAGCTCTCTTCTCTCAAATGGCATGTGTGGTTTACTTGGATACTTGTAGAAGATTTATCACTCAAGATTATGAGAAATTTAATTATTGAGTGAATTTGTAATTTCACACCAAATGACCCTTTTAAAGCGGCCTTTGATATCAATATATTTAAATATCTGATGGCTATGATCTAAGGTTGAAATATTGAAACTAAATGTGGATTTTCAGGCAAAAATTCAACATTTAACTTACAGGCCCTGCACAGCGGAAGATACAAAATAATAAATAAACAAATAAATAGGCTTGCTCTTAGGTTCCAGCATAAAGTTATCCAGTCATTCACTCTAAAGCATGAGGAAGAGCCAACGATCTAAAACAATAATGCTGAATCTTGTTCATAATATGTGTTTTTACTGCCAAAAGTACACGAGGAAAGACTTTTAGTGTCACGTAAAACCACTGTATTTGTCAAATGTACCACTGTCTTAGCTAATGTGGAGTGAAAACCTTCAATCTAGAGAGTTTCAGTTTCCACACTATATTACCTACAGGTATATGTAATCAATGTTTTTTATGATTTTTTTTTTTTACACATCTTATAATCCTACAAACTTATGCTACAGCTGCAGTTGTTGGAGACTGTAGAACAACCAAAATGACTGTTATTGTGTGCAATGAACTTGCAATTTTGCAAAACTTTGAAATGGTTGCTTTGAAGACGTGGAATAGGTCTGCCACAGTGGTGATAAAATGGCAATACGATGGGTTCAGTCTACAATCAGTCTGCATACACTAAACTACTTCAGAGTCCAGCCAGAATCTCATTGACTTTAAATAAATAGTTACGTAGTTGCTGCAAGACGGTGATTTAACTGCAAGCTGATGTGGGCACTCAGCAACCTTGCCTTTATATAAGCATATAACCAGAATACCAGATAGAAAGCCCTTCAGTCTCCTATTGCTAAGACACACGTTGCAGTCAGCTCAGCACAGACTGATAATCAGTGCATTGATGAATTCTTCTGTTTTTTATGGTACAGTCTATTTTACAGGTAATTATCTGACCCCTCAAGGCATGAATATAAAAGCAGAAACATTTGTCCCTTTAATGAATGAAACAATTCTGCATTTAAAAAAAGCTGTCACAGGTGCAGCACATCCCATAGATATACACAAGCACACACAAAAACACACTCAAAACCTCAGCTCGTTACAAGTTGGGCAGCCGCACACATACTAAAAGAAATTGAGGGTAATCAGGAAATTGAAAATCATCGCATAGTGTCAAGAATTGAGAGACAGATCCAGTGTAAAATAGAAAAAAAATGGGTAATAGTGTGATAATAGAAGGGTCTGAGTCCTTTGTAAAATCAATCAGAGGCTAAGAGGTTGCTTGACGCCGTGAGCAATTTGACAATGCATTGACGACAGAGCTCCAGTGGAGCATTACTGGATGTGTAATTACTCTGACCATCTTATATGGATCCAATTAGCTTCCTTCAACAGTGAAGAGACATAGCACTTCCCATGATATAAATGGACTCTTTCACTGTTTGTCAGTGTTTTCCAATAAAAGGGTAGTACCAGATTACAAGTGCATCTTTTCAGAAACAGGGCATTTAAGATAATTTACTCATTTAAGATGATTTGAGTTTATGATACACACGCTGCAGTTTCCTTGAAACAAACCAAGGATGAAATCAGCCTCATACCATAAACAGACTACATCTGCTGAGCTTTAAATTCTGTAGACAGGAACCAAAGGTCTTATAACCAAGCGCAAGAATGGGCAGTACAGTTAAACACAGGTGGGACATAAAGAGGAAAGAGTTAGTTTCATCCTTTATGGCCACTGACAACGAAACACTAGAAAATAAATGACCACCTGTAAACACGAGAACAAAAACCCACACATCACCTGCAGGCCAGGCGGCAATGAAGGCTACTTTTACTTGTAAAGGCAACTTCTTACAATACTAGTGCTATTTAAAAATCCCCAACTATCAATACAGTATTGGATGCCTTAAAAAAAATCAATAATATTTATCTGTTAAAATTAATAAAAGCCATAACTCATTGTTTTATATTTAAATATTTTAAAATTAGCTATTAAGTGCAATAAGTGAATCCCTTGATAGTAAGCCTAACAAATTATATATTTTAGTACATTCAGTTGCTGAAACCAACCATCCAGCTATTTTCTTAAAAGCAACAACTTTGGATGTCTTTATTGGATTTACTGGTGATTGTTCATGCTCCAAGTCTCTGAACAGGGTTAACACACCGAAATCAAGCATTCACATTTGCAGCCAATTCAGAATAACCAGTTTACCTAACACTGTGGAAGGAAACCAGAGTACCCAGAGAATCGACACAGGCAGAGGGATAAAACATGCAAACTCCACGCAGAGAAACCAGCAAACCCAAACCTGGGATTTTCTTTCTGTGGGGTAACAGTAACCCCTGCATCACTGTGCCACCCTGTACTGCAGAGCCTGTATCATATTTTAATAAATGTAAAAGCCTTCACAGATAATTAAAAAAAGCTGGAAGCCATTCAATCAGTTTTGTTTAGTGTTTATTAGACATTATGCTCTGCAGACCAGCTGGATGGGCCAACTTATGGCTCTTGGGCCAAATTAAGCCTATAAGACATAAATTAAGTAGCACAGCTATACTACAGTTCCACCTCCACTGTGGATTTGTTTATGTGTCGACAAAGTACACAAACTATATGGCGTTGTACCACTAATGCTCCATTATGCTCCAGTGAAAGTGCTAAATTTTGACTGATAAGCATAACTACTCATCTTATCTCATGCATATCTTATTGTGTTTAGATAATTAAAACATTTTCAATTAAAAACATGCAAGATAACAGGTGACATTCCCAGTGGGTTTCTTTCTATAAGCAACAATTTTAACTTTTTAATACTCACTTCATAATAACTCAGCTAGTGAGTTTGGCTTTGTGCGCTCTGTGATTACTTATGCAGGGAGCTAACAGACAGACAGAATTAAATGAGTTTTTATAATGCTGTGTGCTAATGGCGGTTGCAGCAGAGTGAAATCCGGTTTGTAGGTGTCAAAGCTGAAGAGAATGCAGAATCTTTGATGTTCTGTTTCATGTTTCAGACCTGCCTCGGTGTTACCTCACAACTAAGCGCCCACTGCAGAAATTTAACCATCGCACAAAGGCAAAGGGAGAACGGGAGAAAGAGAGAGGCAGACAAAGTGATATGTTCCTCTTGTCCTTAGAGAAACAGACACCTGCAGGTTTGATCAGACTTTACCTTCAATATCCTCTCTTATCCTTTGATGATCCATCACATCGTCTCTTTCTATTCTCTCAGTCTTATTTTCGCACGCACACACATATACTTCACATCCTCATTTTTTGGATGGATCTTTGTTTCTCTCTTTCATCTCCTTCTCTTACCTCACCTCCCCCCCCGAACATTTCCTGCCTCTCTCCCTCCTTGTTCCAATTTCTGTTTTTCTCGCCACCTTTAAATTTTCACTTAGCTTGTGCTTCGTTGGGCTCCACTTTTTAATTATCATCTCTGCTTTAGTCACCAAGGTGCAGCTTTACTTTCAGGTAGTTGGTTTATGTAGTTTTGGATTTGGCAAACTGATCAAGAATTGTCTTGGTTTGAAATAGAGTCTTTTCCTGTTGTTTTGGAACAGATGATAAATATTGCAAACACTGATACAATTAGGCAGCACATCAATAGGCTGTTATTATCCTGGTAATATTTTTGCTGTACAAAGGAAAGTAATAATGAGGTTAAAGGGGACCGTCCATGGCTCACACAGCAGTAAATAGCTGAAACTGAAAGGGAACTTACACAGACAGACTGAGGGGGGAACAGGGGGGGCTGAATCTTCACAAACGGACTTTTCTTAAAATTAAAAAAATGTATACACTCACACGCCTGAGTAAGAATCATGTATGAAAGGGAACATGGACAACAAGATTTGTTTTTTCACCTGTTGTGAAATTTTTTTTAATTAAAGTTATATAATGGACATGGACATAATGTGTAGACTCTCAGCTTTCATTTGAGGGTATCCAGATTCAAATTGGATGAAGGGTTTAGAAGTTTCTGCTCCTTAACATGTGCCACTCTCCCTTTTAAGGCAAAAGTAACTGGACAATTCACTCAAAGGCTATTTCGTGGACAGGTGTGGGCAATTCCTTCGTTATGTCATTATCAATTAAGCAGATAAAAGCCTGGAATTGAATTGAGGTGTGGTGCTTGCATTTGGAAGATTTTGCTGAGAACAGACAACATGCAGTCAGAGGAGCGCTCCATTCAGGTGAAACTGTCACGGTCCTGGGTCGGTGACCCAGTGTTTTGTGTATTATGATTTTCTTGTAGTTTGAGATTTCTAGTGTTTAGTATTGGTTTTGTTCTGTGCCAGTTTGTTTCCTGCTTTACTTTGACAGTCTGTGCCCTACGTTAGCGTTTCTAGTTTGGCGTCTCCCTGTCCTGTCTGCTGATCGATGTCAGCTGTGTCTTCCAGGTGTTTTCCCTTTGCCCTACTTTCCTCTTGTATTTAATGTCTGTGTCTGCTCCTGCTCGTCGTCGCGTCGTACCCTCATTCTGGCCAGTGTAGTTCAGTTTCATGCCCTCATCGTTCTGTTCCGTTTCCTGATTTATGCCTACAATAAAGCATACTTTGAGTTTAAATTCCACCTCCACGAGTCTGCATTTTGGGTCCTTTTTCCTGCCTGCCCGCACACAGCCATGACAGAAACAAGCCACCCTTAAGCTGCAAAAACAGAAAAAAAAACAGAAAGTGCTACAATATTAGGAGTGACAAAATCTACAGTTTGGTGCATCCTGAGAAAGAAAGAAAGAAAGAAAGAAAGCACTGGTGAATTCAGCAATGCAAATGGAAGACAACGGTGGTGGATGATCGCAGAATGATTTCCATGGTTTAAGAGAAACCCCTTCAGAACAGCCAACCAAGTGAATAAGACTCTGCAGGAGGTAGGTCTATCAATATCCAAGTGTACCATAAAGAGAAAACTGCATTAAAGTAAATACAGGGAGTTTTCTGCAAGGCAGAAGCCACACAAAAACCTCAAGAATAGAAAAGCTAGATTGGACTTTGCTAAAAAGCCAACACAGTTCTGGAAAAACATTCTTTGAACAGGTGAAACCAAAATCAACCTCTACCAGAATGATGGCAAGGGAAAAGTATAGAGAAGGTGTGGAACAGCATACCACATCATCTGTAAGACACGGTGGAGGCAGTGCGATGGCTCGGGTGTGCATGGCTGCCGGTGGCACTGACACCAGTGTTCGTTGATGATGTGACGCAGGGCTGAAGTAGCCAAATGAATTCTGAGGCGTTCAGAGACATACTGGGCTACAACAAGGCTATTTGTTGTTAGCCAGTGTGTGCGCTCACACAGTTGAAGTTGAGCTTTTTGCTTGTATGGGTCTTATCTCAGATTTAATTAAAGAGAGAAAGTTGTATTTGTTCATTTTTATAACCATTTTTTATTCCAGACAGAGTCGGGATCAGTCAGGACCTAACAGATTCCATAAAGAATGTATCTATGTTTTGCACTATTCATTGGCCTCTACTGGACAATTAATTCTGCATGAGAGCAAACCTGATCTCATCACAAGTTGCATTAAAAAAAAAAAAAAAAGTTGAGTTGAGTCCTGATCTCCATTATGGCTTTTGGAATTTTTCTAGTGATAATATTATTATTATTATTATTATTATTATTATTGTATGTATCATTATTGTGGACACTGAACTTTCCCATAACTTAAACCCTGACTAAAGCTAAAAGCCAAGCTTTAGAATTTTTTTTAGCAGTCTTACTAGAAAAAATTTAAAAGTTTTAAATAGTTACTTTATATTTTTAAAATCATTAAATCATACTAAATGAAAGTATATTTTTGACAGAATGCTTTGTAATAATTTTTTTTCCTGTGAATTTTAACCCACTCTTGTTTACAGCACTGCTTCAGTTCATTGATGTTTGCAGGCATTTGTTTATGCAGATATATTTTAAGATACTTAACGGTCAGAGAGACTGGCCTCAGAAAATGAAACACAAACAGTTCATTAGGAGAAATAAACAGATGATGAACTTAAAGTGATAATTGCCAATAATAACCATGAGTGTCCAAATGCAGCCAATGGGAATGATCAAACATGTTTTTTGGGACAAATAGTTTGCTTGTGATAGCCTGCTCTCACTGTCATTGTCCATCTGGCTTCTCTGTTTTCTGTCATCTGACTATTCACACTTTGCCTCTCATTCTCAAACAATTCGTGCTCCTTTACCCCGTGTGTGTCCTGCAGTGGAAACAATGTACCATAGTAGATTATTCTGGTGCCATGATGAATGGGAAGAATCTGTGTCTGTTGACTGTGGCCTTGAGATAAAGAGTAGGCAAATGAAACTGTCTGCTTGGCTTGCTGCACCCCAGAGTCCACTGTCACCATTCCTCATGCTAATTTGATTGAGAACGCTCTATCAGCACATACTCCTCGACCCACACACCTTTGCTCAAGGGACGTGTAGGTGGTGGAGCGGGGTGGGGGGTGGGGGTACAGGATGCCATCAAGCCACACAGTAATAACAAATTTATCTCCAGGATGCCTGTCTCAGCGTATAATGTTCAAGTTAGGCCCACTGTGGGTAGTTTACATCAGAGTGAAATGTGGCGCTGCAGACGAGGGCAGGACAGAGCCAAAGACGAAATGGTAAAGAGAAAAAATCAGATGTTTAAACATGTGAGATGGGGTAAGAAGCGAAGGTGAGACAGTCAGCATGATTAAAAATTACAGAAGAAAAGTACCTAGCAATCTTCATTTGTGTTTCCACATTGCAAATGATGTGGAGCCAGAAGGATATCCCTCTCCTTTCAGCAGTAAAACGAAACCAGGATTGATGAGAGTGTATATAATGCGCAAGTGACTGGCTGTATATGGGCTTGCTAGGAGCAAAGCGTCGACATAGTGAAGTGGAAGAAGGATAGCTGGATTGAGAGAGAAAGAATGTGGCGCCGGGTGGAGAGAAAGATACAAATGAAGGTCTAGATCGAGATAAAGATTTGAGAGAATAGTTCAACTCCAAAGGAGGGCATTGTGTGCAAAACCCAGGGTGAGCTGTAGCAATTGCCAGGGGAGATAAATTGGGACAGAGCTGCTCTTTTATGGCCATTTTTTCAGTCTCCTTGGTAGCTATTGTATGGGTTTCATTCATTAGACCGTATGCAATGAAAAACATTCAGGGAGAGAAATATCACCAGTCAGCAGCCAGTGTACAGCTCTGCGTTTTCCTCTGGGGCAATATTTCACAAAGCTTGACCTTCTCAAGTAAACAAACCACATGTTAATCATGGAGAAAAACAATTACAATTAATTTCCTCTTTTGTTTGCCTATGTGTCACGGTGTCATTAAACCTTTACCGCATCATGGATTTGGTTACCAGGGAACGTTATGTGCTGTAAAATACTGTAAGGCTGCTTTGGTGGACAGAAACAATGTCTGGAAGCGGTTTCTTCAGTGTCTTCACTTGTAATGAATAAAATATGACTGTAGTTGCTATTGTTGCTAAATATATTCTGCGTTTTCTTCTGAGGTGAAACTAAGTCTTCCTTTCCCCCGCAAGGGGATCGTTAAATCTCTATACAGTACATTTACAATGCAGATTCTACAACATTTGGGTTACACCATAGAGTACTACACAACGTGTACAACGTTGTTAGGTATAAAAAGCTGTTGAAAATGAATTTCAGCTATTTCACACTCTTTACAGTCAGCTGTATTTACCGATTATTTACAGAACAGCTCACGAGAAACACCGAAAGCAACAGAAAAGATTGCTTTGGCACAAACACACACAAAAAAAAGAAAACAGAAGAAGAAAAATAGCTGAGTATCAGTTTTCCATGGTTGTCAGCTCTGGGATTAATAGCAGCCATTTCGCCATAATGAGCTGTTAAGCGTTAGCTGCCAAAAGCCTCTTCGTTTGCCTTTGAGTCTCAGAATACTTTGTCTAATTATAACAGCGCTCTCTGTCCCTTTTCTTCCTGTCACTGTCAGCACTGCTGTACCTGTGTAACGCCTGCCTGATTTTAGCTCTTGTTAGGCGATATAATCAGCTCCAGAAACTACGATCTGGAGATGAGGTTCATAATGATGTTGCACCATCATTATTAAATGTGTCACATGTGAGTGCTACACCCAGAGCATCCACGTCTATGTTAAAGACTGTGGTTTGTGTGGCAGCTCGAACTTCAAACACGAGCGCAATAAAACGTTAAACTGAACAAAGGTTGTTCCTTAGTTGTTTTTCACGCTACCCGGGAGATTTGTACTGCACTACAACACTGAGAACTTTTTTTTCCTGCAAAACCTTACAGTGAGTACTCAGTAACCAGACTTTCAAGTGAATGCAGATGCTGCAATCAGTTATTGCTAAAGGGCACATGCTAGACACCTTAAGGGTATTAAAATCTTTGTAAATATATAATAAACTAATTAATATTAAATACTGCAGTGGCTGGGATTAAAGCAAATGTATGATAGCGGAATACAAATAGCTATAATTTAATTTAAATAAAACTGGAGCTGAGATGCTGTTTACTACAATGCAAATTCAGTGACGTAAACCCCGCTTAAATTCTAGGTGAGTGTTCTAGTGAAAATGACAGAGCATTGTTTTGCTTCTGAAATAAATATTGTCATCATGAAACGCTGAGGAGAGATATATTCATATGTTTCAATATTTAAGAGCAACCTTTTGTTGAGGTTAATGGGGCATTTCAGCTTATGGGAAAAAATTGCCTCAGCAGAAGCCACGAAAAGATCCCTGACAGGAAGACCGAAGAGGCTGTGAGAGAATAAAAATAAACCTATTTTCGTAAGCTTGAATACCTTGGTCTATGCATTTGTGAATTTAAATTCCTCAATCTTGGCCAGAAGTTTTCTGTTGAGTTAGAAAGAAAGGAAACTCTTTATTTTTTTTTTTTTTTTTTTGGGGCCATGTAAAGTAATTCTGCACAACGGCAAGAAAATTGTTCTCTTTAAAAAGAAAGCAATTTGTTTTACACTGCTAACTGTGATAAATGGAATTCAGTCTCCATGACAAACAGTGAGTACAGAGAACTGGTGGATCATCTGTTTTTGTCTTGGGGTGTGAAGTTGCCGCAGTTGCCTGCACACAGCACTGAAGCATCATCGTCAAAGTTTTCTCTATTTGTGTGTGTGTGTGTGAGAAACACTATGTGTGTATATAAACATGCTGCATTCTATTAAAATGTGTGCACTTTGCTGTACAACAGATATTAATGTGTTTGTTATTTTGCATTTGCATTTCCTACCAGCATACGGCACCGGGGCATCCTTGTCTAGAGCTACCAGCGGAGGGTCCAGCAGCACTGTGTCCATGTTCTCTGTGATCACTCCATGATAAGAGGCTTCTATCCATGGCTTGTGCTTGTTGACTGTGAAAAGAGGAGGAAGGATGGCATAAATGATACTGTCTTAGTTTGTAAAGCTGTACTTGAGAAATTCAATGCACATTTTGTTCACAGTATTACTGCAAAGACATAGTGTAGCCATTTATACATTGCCCTAACAAGTAAAAGATCCCTGGATCCCAAGAGGAAATTCAAATCCCTTTGGGAGTACATCAGGGAAAGCAAAAAACAAAAACAAATACAGAGCCGCCTGCTATAGTGATGCCTTGTGAATAAGGGAGGAGCAGAAAGTAACAGCATTACTGCAAAGACTGGTACTTTCATTAGTGCAATGCTATGTTCATTCTACAGTTTATGACCATGTTTATCATAATGCAGTGAGTCACCTTAACAGACAGACTCAGAATGAGAGACGCAAAAGGATATAACCCTCCACTGGAGTGTTGCTTTTTCACAGGTGGCAAAAAGGAGCAATAAAAGTCAAGAGGCGAACAGTGTGGAAAGAAAATGTTGTTTGTTGGATGGAATTTGGGATTCTTTGATAAAGCATTGCAGCAAAGCTGTAAACTACACTTTGACTTCCAGTACTGTGCTGTGCAAAAGTTGTGAGGTCCCCCTTATTTCTTTTCCAGCCACACTTTCTTGTAATTCTTAAAGTTGTCTTAAGCAAAAGTTCTACAGACTTTCACAAGATCCTTTCAGGTTTTTCTCTGCACATTGGCAACTTTTTCACTCATTTTCAGACCCAAACCCCCAACCCTTTACAGAGGAATTTGTTGTTTTGTTTTGTTTTGTTTTAATTTTATTTGTCACATACACGGTCAAACACAGTACGATATGCAGTGAAATGCTTATTGCTTTTAAAGGAAAAATAACCTAACTAAAGGGATGAACCAGTGCGGTGTCTACGCCTAATAGATAATTTAGCAAAAAGAAAAAAATATATCTTTAGGAACTGTTACTGGCAGCTTGTTACAAAAAAACATCATTTGTTTGCATTTCATTAGCTGAATTTACCAAAAAGGGCAAACATAACACAAATTGAGAGGCATAAAATTGTATTTTCATACTAACAAGGTGATTCCCAAAGTTAGCTTTGCCAAAAGCTTAGCATAGCTTAGCACTGTGTGCATCATGTCTTTTAAAAATTGAAGGAAACTGAGCAAGTGGAGGACAAAAGAAGCGGCATCTTAAAGTCATGTCCTTAAGAAACTGTGAAAAAATCCAGCAAAGACCTGACATAGAACATGAGAGATGCATCTGGCCCTTCAGTTGATCCACCTATTATCAGCCAAAGCCTCATCAGAAATGGTCGAGGTGGAAGGCTGACTGTCAAGAAGCCATTCTTAAAGAAGCAAAATAGTGAGAAAAAGCTGAGGTACGCCAAATTTCAAAAGAACTGGACTGGCAATGGCTTTATTTTTCAGCATGACGCTGATCGCAAACATACTGCCCAGACAATATAAACGTACCCCGATAAGAAACACAATGAAACACTATCAATCATGTGCTGGCCTTCACAGAGCCCAACAACAACACTACTGAATCAATGTGGGATCATCTTGATAGAAAACGGAATAAAAGGCAGTCAACGTCCTTCATCATGCCTGGAGAACTATTAATGGAGACTACTTAAAGACATTAGAGGAAAGCTGGCCCAAGAAAGTTCTGAAGAATAACAATATTTTGACATACCAAATATTGACTTTCAAGCTTCTTACAATTGTCTGTTTCCCTGTTTCTTACTCTGTGCATCTCTATTTATTACTATACAATTTCTAGTATAACCACCATGCTGCAAATCACAGGTTAACACAGATCACCATCACACATGCAGGAATTACTGAGTCTTTAAATTGAACATTCTTCTGCTTCATTGCAGCAGGACCTCACAAATACACAGACACCAGTGTGGCACAAGAAAAACCATATGCGCTTGGCCACTTTTGTGTATCCACACACATACTGCATCTCTGGTGCACAAGTGTGAGTCCCTGCAGGGAGCTGGGATGTCAACCCGACCTTTCAATCCATTGAAGAGGAACACTTTGTCTCATGCCAATGAGCTGATGACATGTCCAGCTGGCAGTGATTTAAAATGCATCAAACTCTTCCTAAAGCTTTTTCGCCACTTTTCATCTGTTTGAACAAATCTTAGTAGTTTTGTCCTACTATCCCATTTTCTCCCCTGCTTGTCACTGAATTGAGAGGACAGGGTCAAAAACTAGAAAATAGGTATGAACAAAAGAAACACAAATTTAAAGCAACACATTTGATGTGAAGGAGAAAAAACCCAGAGACAAACACATTTTAAGCTTGTGACAAAAGAGTGGCTTATATAAAAGCCTCTGGAACAAGTTTACGGTGCTTTCGAAGCTTTATTATTAGATTTATAACATAAAAGCAAGACCTAAGAATCTTCATCTACATGACCTTTTGTGTTAACTCTTCGTCACATTTGTCTTATAATCTTTCATTGTGCTGCCAAGGATCTAATGTTTCTAGATGGCACTCCTACCATGCTGAGAGAGAGTACAGAGTGGATCATAAGCAGTGAAAAATAACCAGAAGGGATGACATTATTCATGGAAGAAGTGTCATCTTATGCTCATGCAGTAGATAGAAAGCACTGCAGCACACAGCATGACTCTGCTCTGCTGGAATGCGAAAAGAGAAAAGTGGAGGTCTGTTTTCAAGTGGTATTTAGGTATCTTTACTTCAGGAACATTTTACTTGTAATGCTGGATCCAATGGTGCATTAACCAGGACATTAAAACACATACACTTTTATGTCCTAATGCAGGTACAGCCTGATCCTTATGTTTTTCAGATTTCCTTGGATTTACTCTTCTGTGTAAAATTACCATAAAAAAGTAGACATGAAATGAACTGAAACAATGTTACAGAGAGACTCTCGAAAGTCATGATAATATTAAAGTGAAGTGCTGAGGTGACTATAAAAATGAGCAGTACCAAAGTGATTCTTCATTCCTGTGTGCCTGCACTAACCATGCATAAATACATATTAATCCATCATGCTCACACAGAATTTCATTTACATTTGAAGATGTCTTCAGTAAGTCTAATAGCAGCCCACAGCCAGTTCAGTTTACTCATGGATGGCAAGTTAAATTTCTAGCTCAAGGTCTTACATTTATCCCAAACAAATTGGGTGGTGGTTGACGCAGCAGAGCTGGGAGTTTTTAAAGGCAGTCTGATATTGGAGCTATATATTAGCAAAATAGCACACATCAGACCATGGAAATGGGCTATTACCAATACTGGCTTTCATGACATGAAGTACTGTAAAGCCATTAGTGATGCGTTTAAAGTATTCATCCTTGACATCCTTGTACTGAGCCACAGTAATGAAACAAAAATTGCATTCAAAGAGAAAAGAAAAGAGTCTGGAACAACTTTCTAGAGAAGATCAGCTAAACTACAGCAGCAGCTTTCTATAAGATAATTTCTCAAAGCTGAAAGCAATAAAGACCTGTCTATACTCTCCATTTATGTGTGTTCTTCCAATGTCAATTTCATCGCTGATCCAAGTACCTTGTTGCATGTTTGTACAGACTGTATGCTCAGGAAAAACACAGGAAAAGCACAGGAAAATAAAGATTGTACATTAACACAAGTGGTGTTTCCTTTTTGCTTGATGAGCTGCTATAAACAAACATTGGCTCAGATTCTTGCTGTCATGTAGTCACAGTTTTTCATCCGTGAAAACGTGTCGACGTATCATTAACTGTGTGCATGTAAATCTGCAGTCCAGACTAGTACACACACGCATATACAAAGGAAATTATAAACTGAGCTAAAAGGGCTCACTTCTAAGCCAGAAAACAGGGAAAGATTGCTGTTTTGATTATAATACTCAGTAGTTGATTTTGGAGGACATTTACGTACACGCTGGGTTTTTTTTCCCAATGTTTGAGCAATTTCTCCACAAATTTAAGCAAATATTATTGTTGTCATATTCTAGAGTCACCACCTACTTCCTGATCAAGTTCACAGTATATCAATATATCTAATTATCTAATATATCACATGGCAGCAGTTCAGTGAATTTAAGTATGTAGGCATGGTCGAGACGACCTGCTGAAGTGCAGACGGGAAGAAAGGTGACTTTGAACATGGTGTGGTTGAGGGTGCCAGATGGGCTGGTCTGAGTTTTTCACAAACTGCTGATCTACTGGGATTTTCCCCACACATCCATCTCTAGGGTTTACACGTGTTGAAAAAAGAGAAAGAATAAAGTGAACAGCAGTTCTCTGGGTAAAAATTCCTTGTTGATGCCAGAGGTCAGAGGAGAATAGCCAGGCTGCTTTGAACTAACAGGGAGGCAACAGTAACTAAAACAACCACTTATTACAACAAAATCATGCAGAAGAGCATCTTTGAATGTTCACACATGCAACCTTGACGCATGAGCTATAGCAGCAGAAGACCACACATGGTGCCACTCCTGTCAGCTAAGAAGAGGAAATTGGGGCTATAGTTCTCACAGGCTCACTAATATTGGACAATAAAAGATTGAAAAAGTGTTGCCTGGTCTGATGAGTCTTGATTTCTGCTCTGATATTCAGGGTCAAAATGAACATGAAAACATCCTGGCTTGTATCTATAGGTCAGACTGCTGGTAGTGTAATAATATGGGGGATATTTTCTTGGCACACTTCGGGCCTCTTAGTACCAACTGAGCATTGTTTAAATACCACAGCCTACCTGAGTATTGCTGCACTATGTCTATCCCTTAATCACCACAGAGTACCTATCTTCTGATGACTGCTTCCAGCAGGATAACACAGAGCTAAATATCAAACGACTGGCATGAAAAATCAAGACAGTTAGTTGTCGAGCTCCTTAAAATGGTATGTTACGGCACAGAGAAAAAGTCAGTAGTTCACCAAAGTCAGTTGGATTCATGCTTTGCATGTCTAAAATTAAGTTAAAATCATTGTAATAGGCCTGGAGCCCAGACAAAAAACAGTGAACTGAACAACTGAGAGACAGACGCTGCCATCCCCAGACTCAGGCTTCCCTTTAATAAGGTTACATGTGTCAATGGCCACAATGTGCATGGCGTCTTTGGCCACTTCCTGAGATCCATCTGCAGCCATTACAGAATTAGACTTCACATTATGGAAGACTAATTGACTTACTAGAAGAAACAGTCTTAAAGTCGATCTGTGTGTTTAGAGCATTGTATAAAATCTGATATGACAGTAATATAGAGACAGACACAAGAAACAAGATAGTGAGTTCCTGTAAATAACATTAGTGGAAAAGATTATTAACTTGTATCCATCCTGCTATTGAAATCAAAATATCTGTTGTGTTGTCTTCCCCTGGTCACTGAAGCTCATGAAAATATATTACTACAGGGACACAACTGGATGATAATCTATATTTAATTTAAGTCCCAGCTCATATTGTAAGACACTGCGTTAGCGTGCCAGTATTGATCAGTTTAAGTCACGTCAAATCCATTTCTTTTCACTGTGTGTTTGATTACAGGTGAAAGACATCTTTCCTTTGGCAACAGTAGAACAAAAAAGGCGAGACTACCAAGAGGTGATAATAATGATAAGAAGAAGTATAAAAGCAGTATAAAATAAGTAGGAGGGCAATACAGATAAAATGAAAAATGCAGAAAGGGATTAAAATGAAAAATGTCTAAGATGGTTTTTACTGATTCTGGAAGGCTTATTCTCTCATTCAGGACACTTTGAATCTGAGGAGCTCCTTTTAGATCTGAGACTTGGTAAAGCTCCTATCAGAGAATCCAGACTGGTTTAGAGTTCATGTGTCTATACAGGAGGAGCTGGCTTAAAATCTCACTCCAACACCGCCCGTCATCGGTGAGGAAAAGTAGGATAATACAAAGATAAAGTAATAAAGTATTACCTGAATGTGAAAACAGAAAAACAAATTCAAATTGAGAGCTAAGAAGAAGAAATTAAAAGGAGGGAGAGAAAGAGATTGACAAGAGAAAAGATAACAGGAGTGGCAGGCAGGAAGGTGGGGTGAGGGAGAAAGAGGGGCAATAAAGTGGTAAAAGAGAGGACAGGCACAGACAGACAGGAGAATAGACTGCTGCCTGTACAACCTTACAAATGTTTCCATTTATTCTCCTATTAAATTATTAAACTGGATTCCTATAGGATACACAGCCAGAATCGAGGCAGCGTCATGTCTCTCGAAGAAAGAGAAGAGGCTTCTGAGTAGGCCAGGTTTTTAAAATACATCCCTGGCATTAAAAAGAAACTGATTATCACTTACTGCTGTCAAAATAAATTAGACTGAGTCTGTTAAAAAGATTTCTGATTACATTTGTTGGGGGGAAAAAAGTTCTCAACTCTTCAAATTGTAAAATACTGTTTAAACTATACATTAAATCAGATTTAGTGCTGATTTAAATACATCGCTTCTTTTTTTTTGCCCCATCACCCTGATTCTTGCTTCATTAACAGAACAACAACAAAGACTTGTATCCAATTATTGTTAACTGGCTTCATGTTCATTTTACACAAATTAAGGAGCATGCAAGAGCGTGTTATTCATATTCTCGCACAAAGGAGATTACACATTAATTACGCACCTTTGAGAAAACAGCAACGCTGAGACTCTGCCTGACACCACGAGATGTAGCACAATATTTAACACTGTCTTTTAACTCTTGCTTTCTCTAATGAGGCAGTTAAACAAATCATCTTATTTTACTCTTTTATAGCAATGTGTCCATGTGGGAAAGTGTTTATGATGCTGTTAGTTTAACAGTAAAAGCGGGCAGAGAATTAAAACTGCGGACTCAGAGCTTTTCAGCTTGGTTAGAAAGTGATAATTGCTTCAGCGTTGAACAGTGGATCTCATTATATCACACTTCTAACAGTAATTGATGGCAGCTTAATAGCTTAGATATGTAGGAGTTTATGTCTGCTAGTAATAACGCAGCATTAGCAGCCATGATAGACAAGTTCAATCAAAGTCGATAGTGTGCCTGAAAATATCCACAAAGTTACATTACCTTTATGTATATAATAATACACTTAAAATACTTAATTTATTACTTTATTTTATTATTATGATAAAAGATAATGGACAATATTATTCATATTTTGTATTTTTTTAATTTTCATTTGATTATTTTTCCACTCCTTGAGGAAAAACATTAATCTTTTTTGATTAAAAGGCAACATTTATTATTTCCCCCAACTCTGCAGAGGACTTCAGTGTCCTGCATCTCATTACTTTAGATTTACAGCATAAAACATTTGAAATATTTTGTTTTGGCTCAAACTAATAGCTCATGTGGTACCTGCAGATAATTAAAAGGCCCTGTTAAAACACTACCTAGAGTAAACATCACACAAAGTTAACAATATTTTGGTTCAGTTTCAATTAAATTCATTGTGCCGATTCGCAATACTCATCTCCAGAAACTTTATCCTGCAAAACACGTCATAGGAAGAAATCATGAGCAAGTCCCAGATGACTTTAGCATCTAGAAAGAGCCCCTTCATGAGCTCATGACACACCAACTCCAATTATAGTTCATTCAGCTGCGTATGTAATGCAGTACTTGTTTGCTAACACATTATCCAGCTATCTTTAGGCTTAAACTCAGGTTTTCTAGTTACACAAAGGTGATAGTGTCAACACTGAAACGCTATTGATCTTTTCCTGCAGCTAAAAATAACAGGTCCCACATTATCTACACCAGTTCAACTGCTTATTCTAATCAGCCTACAGCGTGTTAACTATTCAATGCCTTCAGACGCATAGAGATGGTCAAAACAACCAACTAATGTTCAAACTGAGGATCAGAATGAGAAAAGGGTGATTTAAGGGACTCCGACCTTGGATAGCTGTTGGTGCCAGACGAGCTGGTCTGAGTATTTCACGAACTCCTGATCTACTGGGATTTTCCTCAAACAACCATCTTTATAGAGAATGGTATGAAAAAGAGTAACTATCCAGTTCTCTGGGTGAAAAAGCTTTGTTGATGCCAGAGGTCAGAGCATAATAGCCAGACAGCTTTGAGCTGATAGAAAGGCAACAGCAACTCAAATACCAATACAAGAGAATCTGCCAACACAACATGTCCAACCTTGAAGCAGACAGGTTGCTGTATAAAAAACACACCGCGTGCCATTACGGCTTGCTTGAGCTAATGAGTCTGCTTCAGTATTCAGATGTTTGAGTCATAATTTGCTGTAAATAACATAAAATCCTGCCCTTTTCTTTCAGTGGTTTAGGCTGGTGGAAGTGTAATAGTGTGGAGGATGTTTTCTTGGACTTGGACTTTGGTCCTTTTAGTGCCCACTGAGCATCGTTTACATGCCACAGCCTACCTGAGTGCTGCTGACCATGTCCGTGCCTTTATGACCACAGTGTATCCATCCAGCAGGATAACGAACCATGTCACAAGGCTCAAATCAGCTGGTTTCAACATGGCAATATTAAAAGAAACAGCAACTGTGTGACTCTATCATGTCCATATGGACCAAAATCTGGGAAATTTTCCAGCGCCTTGCCAGAAAGATCCAAACCAGTACTAGCAAGTGCTCAGTGAGTGTATTTTAACTTCTAACCTCTGACCCCTCCTCTTCTCTGCTTTGACTATTGGACATGGCATTACTTTTAACTTCACATGTACATGAGAACCACAAAACATGCTCACTCTATTCAAAAGGCATGCCATAATATATACTAATACCTGATAGTCTTCATAGCCTCAGCCAGCCCTTTAATCATTTGAAACTACTTGGAAATGATTGCTAGTGTTTCACCTCTAGGAATATATACATATAGTTGCACTTCCTATAATAAGATTTCCCCATAGGTATAACATTCTTGGAAAGTATTCAAACCCAGAGGGACAATACACAAGCAAAATGCATTACTCGGTATGTAAATTAAGCAACTCAGAGATTCATCAGTGGGTTCAGGAGACAGCTCTTGGAAACACCGACACATAAACGAATGCAAAAGTTAAATTCAGAGAAGGGAACAGCACCAGTAGATTAGACATAAGAAACTCCAATGCCAAAGAGACAGCATGACAACATTAGGTCTATAAGTACTGTGAGCATCGGCGGTGAGTTTTACAGTCCCACTGCTGAAGTGTAAGCTGCAGTTGGCAAGTACAAAAGTAATTAGGCATATTGACTGCAGCATCTAAGCTGTGCACTCGAAGCAAAAGTGGGTCGTAGATGATCAACGCTTCATTTTCAGAGCATTAATTCTCCTCAGTTGCATTCTCTCAGGACCTTTCTGCCTTGTACAGTTGGATTTCCAGGCAATATTGTTGTTTTTTAGTATTGTTGATTTTTCCTTAACTCATTAAAACAGCCATAAACTCTGGTCTCCATCAACCAGGAAACATAAACTCCCCCACAACAGTAGTTGTGAATACAATTAGTTCACGGAAATATTGATCAGATTTAGCTGTCCCCACAATTCCATTAAGACGATGTGATGGTTGCTTTCAAGTCTTAACAGCAGTATGTGAGATACAGATGTGCCATAATTGCTCTGTAACACACAATCCCTTCTCTGTCTGCAGCTGACTTCATCAAAATGAACTGATACAGGGAAAAAAAAGCCTCTGTGTTTAATTGAAAACTCTTATTTTCTGCACACAATGCCTGTAGGCATTCAAAAGAAACAACTGAAGAGTTGTGGTATTTGGACAGATGATTGTGCGATTGGAAAATAAAATAAAATGATAAATTTAACTTGAAAATGATAAATTTGAGATGAAAGGTTTACATTTCTGGAGGATCTAAAAAGTGTGCAGGACCCTATGGAGAGATTATAGGGAGTGTGTCGGTGGGGTTATTTTGGAGTATTTTTGCTTAAAACAATTATAAAAGAGATAAATGAGATAAAATGTTGCTATGCTGCATTCATAACTTTTGCTTTGCCTGTACTAGAAAACCAGGGCACCCCTTTTCTTTACAGTGGACTGCTTCTGCTAGTCTTTCTTTTATCTAGAGGAAGCAGAAGTTGCTATAAAGTTCAGGTGAACCTATGGAAAAACTGCAATGCTTCCTGGGCCTCATCACCCCCGTCTGCACCTGCAGACCTTCCATTATGGATGATGCAGCGAGGACCACATGTTACCCATTTGGGAAAGCTTGTTGTTTGGGCCTCGTTCCTCCCCAGATAACCCTATGGCCCAACAACCTCCACTGTTATTTATTCTCATTGATTTATTTGGCTTTCAGCTGAATTGCATTTTAAATTCAACTGTTAGAGAGAGAGTTTACAAAGTTCAACGAATGTGATATTTCCAAAGTTAATGAGTAATCATAACCTCAACACTGCCCAAATAATAAGTAATATAATTATAGGTGAACATGAATATGTATTTGTCATAACTGAGGATTCCTAGTGTGCAAATCTAATGAAATAAAATATTATTCACTTTTCAAACAGAAAATAGAAACCACTGCTTTTCATGCTGGCAATATAATATTTACCAGTCTAACCACAAGAAGCAAAAAGGTACACCACAGACTGAAGGCCAGCCTTGGCGGTAAAGACCCAAGGCATCAAATGACTATAAAAAGCATGGCACATAACATGCTAGGCATCGTAATCATTCAAAACCCAAGCAAGCATCTGTCTGAAAGTTTCAGGGTATCTTGGATGTCAAAGCAGCTATCAAGCCAGCTTCTGTATGAACTTCATCATAAATACCATCGAGCTCTGTGCCAAAAGGAAATGATCATCATTACAATTTAAGTTAACATTTGCTTAATGTTTTAGTTGCTTTAAGCTGGGGCATTTCAGGACACTGCAGAAAGATAGATACTCAGGGGATCTCAAAATGCCAACTGTTTGCCTTTAGAGCGCTTGGCATTCACTACAGGGAATATTAAGCCTCGCTAAAAGAAACTCAGTCTTCCTGCCTTCCAGACCCACACTCAGTAATAAATCCTATTTGTTTTCTTTCTGGTTGCGCCTTGTTATTAATCATTTGTTGATTTACAGTATAATGAGCGAAGGAGGGAGCACGTGTTAAATAATCAACAAAGGCCGACTGATTAGTTTTTGCAGGAAAACGGAAAAGATGCAGCGCTCTGAGTCACAGCACACTGACGATTAGTTTCAAGGAGCGGGCCAAGGAAGAGGCACAGGGCAAGTATTGAAAAGTGAAAGAGGAGTTGAGGACAACAAAGAGATAACAGAGGAGGGGATGAGGACAGTGGCGGAAGGAGAAGGAGGGAGGAGGCGATATCTCCATTAACAGAAAGCAGCAGGAGACGAGAGGAGCCACGGTGAGGAGGAATGGATGGCAGTGTGACGGACCGGATTCAATTAGAAACAGTTCCACTTTTGCAGACTTTGGATTCATGTGATGATCAGCCAACATAAAGAGTCTACAGTTTGCACTTAGTTCAACACCCTTCAAATGCAACAATCTGCTAAACGTCAAAAAACGTTAAATGAAAATTTCACACCTTTACTGGCTGGAATGAATGATTCCTCCATCTGTTCAGGCCTAGATTTGCACATTCAATAGAACTTTTAAGCCTGCTTTCCACTGAAGGTGTGGAAAAACGTGTTTCAGCACTTTTAAATGTGGTGGACTGGTTACATTTTCCACTGTGAAAAAAAAAAAAACAAAACCCCCCACACATGCGACAACAAGGCGAATACGAAATGCCAGCATATCACAGGAGTGAACTCATTTCATTTCCTGGTATTTCCTGGAAGCATCAAGTTTGCATTACCAAAATCACTCGCAGGAATGTAATTCTCTTGTGAGTCTTTTGAAATCATGGGTTGCTGCTTTGTTGAGGTGTTTTGTGTTGCTGTCAGCAAGGCCATTTCAGTGCAGACATTTTCTGAAGTTGTGGGGTTGTTCTTTGAGGAAAATAGAGGCTGCTGATGCTTCCAAAAATGCACTTGACTGACGCAAAACAGGCCAAACCGTCTGGCCTCTCGCTCACATTTTGTTACGCTGAATAATAACTTTTATTTCATTTCTTAGAAATATTATAGAAAAAAGTGATAATAACAAATATACCAATGTGTTTTAACCTCAGTTATAGATGCCTGGGAAGAAAAAGAGTTACAGTTGTGAACTTATCCGAAAACCCAAACAAAATTATGATTATATCACATGTGCAGAACACTTTTATAATCAACTAGCAGGCTCCACTGTGCCATATAAGCTCACTGATCACCACAAACGAAACAAAGTCTCCCTGCTCTGCCTGGATAATCTGACATTTAAAACTCCGAGTGAATCCACTCATGAAAGTTGTACTCCAGCAGACATCTGTTTGGTTACTGCTGCTCTCGTCCTTTTTAGTGCCGATTTACACCTTAGAGGCATCAGCTGTGAGTCTGACTGTCTTGATTCTTGCCGTCTGTCTCAGATCTTTTGTCTGTCACTGTCTGCTGCGGTAAATATGTCATCTAGGGCCATTTAACCGTGGCTTTACTTTGCTTGCTGTCTCTCATTCTCACTACCTGTCACTGTTATCAGGGAAAAGATGTGTCTGATCATTTTGTTTGGGGTTTTTTCTTCCTGAGAAAGGTGAGGGCCACAAAACTAATATTTAACATACATTGGAAATCCATGTTTACAGGTGGTGACAGATTTTAAAAATAGGGCTGCCAAACATTAAAATTCTGAACAAACTTAGAATAATTTTCTGGGCTTGGAGCTTCATTAACAAACTGTAAGTTTCTCAAACCCTTCGCTGCATCCCTCAATTCAGAAAAATGAAACAACCCACATTTTTAATTAATCATTGACAATTAACATTTTGAACATTTTGAATAAAAGGTCAGCACGATCACATGAGCAAACTTTAGTACTAGACTTTAATTTTACTCCATAAGCTTTTTTCCCGTGGTCCCTCGCAGCCCACCTGTAGTGTAGCGGACCTGCACTCACACACCTTCCACTTACAGAACAATGCTGGTGTTAATTGTCCAAAAAGAAAATCTAGTGACAATGTCATTAATTTGGCAACAATGAAAAGAAGTAAATATTTGAATAGTCTAGCTCTAATGTGATTTAAGACCAAGAAAAACGCAGCAGACAGCACTAAAGTGTTTCTTAAGGATTTTTTTAAATTTAAAAACAAAGTGTACAACAGGAATTTAACTAGCCACCTTCAATCTGCTTCCTCTTGCCTGTCAGTTCAGTTTCCTTTCGACAATCGCCAAAATCTACACACCCACCAGAGGAATAATGGATTGAAAAGAGCAGGAAGTATGTTACATCTGTCCGGGCAGCAAGATGTCTGATTCAATTACAGCAAAAAAATCTGTTCCAATAGTGCTCTAACAAGAGGGAGCAGGAAATTACTTCCACTGGTGTCCTCAATACAGCTCATAGAGCAGTGCAGTGACTACATGAGAAGGTCTGAAAGTGGTTAGTCTATTCCCTTTATGTAAAAGATGAAAATACATCCTAAAGCTGCCACTTCCTATTCTTCTGCAAAGAGCATGCAGTTATTTTTGGATTAAACAGTATAATGCACATCACATTACACATGCAGTTAATTATAAAATGATCTCCAGTGTAAATGTGAATATTTCTCCGGAGCTGCTGACTGCTCGCTGTTGTAATAAAAATTAAATTTGCTGTCACGGGTCATGTGGGTGCCATTAGAGCGATATAAAAAAAATGTGTCCACAAAGCATCCTTCTCAAGGAAACAACACGTTCCTCGGCTTAACTTGAGACATGCTTTTTTTCTATAAGTTTATCCATCCATATTCAATCAGTTTGCAAAAATATGGGTGGAATTCCTTCAGAAGGCACATGTCAGCTTAAAGGACTTTAAATATAAAGGTGTAACATGTGGCTGGAAAATAGTTGCAAATCCACGTTATGGTACTGTGGATAAAGAGTGAGAAATCACCCCAGGGAGGTTAAAGTTGGTGGCAGAGGCACTTTTAAAGTGAGGGAAAAGCTTTAGTCATGGCTGAAGGGGCCTATAAGCCCCTCTGGAAAAGTACGAGTGTGAAAAACAGTTACTTTCCACAGAGGACTCATTTCGTACGCACAAATGTACATGCCAACACACCAACACACAGTAACTTAACAAAACAGACTTAGTAAATACTGCACCACTGGGAAAGAAGGGTTTAGAGCTTTTAAGTACAATTTTAGCACCATTTCTCAAAAGTCTTCTGGTCATAATTATGTGTAATGGTGTCTTTTTTTCAGCAAAGGACTAAAATAATCAGCGTGTAAAAATGTTTTTTCCTCCCTGTCTCATTGCTGAGCAACACGCTGATGCTGAAAAACATAGAAAATGGACAGTGATTCAAACTAAGCTGTCAGCTTCTCTCTCTGTGTGCGAGCGTGTGGATTTTATTTCACTTCTGCTGTCCTTTTTAAAACGTACACACCCTCATCATGGAAATTTGGGTCTTACATGCTGAAGACCTGTCATAATAATAAAATCAGTCTGGAGTTCACTGTTAAGTTAAGCAATACGTATTGGCCCTAATTGGGGGAAAAAATATGAGTGAAAGAGACGGATCACAGTGTGGTGCGGTTAGTGCGTCTTCTAAGCTTGATTTGATCAAATGTAGAAGACGCACTGTTTAATATTTTGTACCACAGTGACTATAATGAACAAACACAGTTTTAAAATTCTCAGTGTTGAGAGACAAAATAGTAAAACTCATTACATTTTATATGGGAAATACTAAGAGAGACATGCATTATATAGATTTTACATTAAACTGACTGAAAAGTTATCCAACTCGCATTTCAAAGAAACGTTTCTGTCACTTCTGACTGATTCGTGTTTGCTTGGTTTCTTTCATTTGAGCAATAATCAGCCTACGCATTTGACCCCTGGGGCCTAACAGCTTGGGGGGGAAAGCATTTTATAGGCAGAATAATTACAGTCAGAGTTAATGCAAAGATGAAAGAGAGCACAGATTGCCCTGCTCAGGCCAAGTAGGTAAAAAACTGTGCTCAAAAATGTTTCAACTTCAGCAAATAAATGAAGTCTTCTTCTAAGCTTTAGGTTAGTGGAAAGGCTGGTGATGTGTTTAATATCTGTAAAGCTGTTTGGGTTTAAAAAAAACTAAAAACAAGGCAAAATCCTTAGGTTATTGTCTAGATCCTGAATTGATCTGGAGAGAAAAGTACTCTGAATCACTCCGATATATTCAAGTATTCACCCTCACATGATCCTGGTAGAGTCTCCTCTAATAAATCACAAGTTCACAGCCACACAGTCGCACATGCAATGCAGTCCTAACGTTTTCTAGACATTACCAGATGAAGGCACATGTCAAACAGTCCGATATGACTGTCTGTCTGATGCACAGTAAATACGCAGGGAGTGACTGTGTGCCACCTCATGACCGCTCTAAATGCCGATACTGGCCAAAATACCTACAGTGACAACACTACATAGCAGACTACTGACAATGACTCAACTTGGATCTGTAGACATTGTTGGATATTCATGTGTGAAGGAGACGTCAGTCAGCCATCTGACAGATACAGAGCATCCTGCCTCATCTAGTGAATGAGAATGAATGTTATGACCTAGAGAGACAGTCCACTTGGTGACTTCCTTATCATTAATCTGTAATGCACTTAAGCACATTTCAAAAATCAGTATAGTGCTGGGCATGTGTCCTGTATCTACAAATGCTTGGTCATGTGTTGTGTGTTGGTGTTGCTATGGATATGCAATCCAAAAAGGTAAACAAAGGTGACCACCAAGACCAATGCAAGTATATTTAATGATTTCATTTTTTTTTTTTGGAGAGGAAGTATTAAGTTTTAAGCTGGTTCCAACTCTGTGCTTTTTTTATGTTCACTTCAGCACTACTTGTTTTCCAAAGGCCCATTTCTCCATGCTTTCATAATAAACACTGCAGATACTATGTGGAGCCATTAGCACTGGATTGAGGTGCACGCTATTGGAAAACTATTTTCTTAATCTATTAATAAATATTTTAGTATTTCCTTCACTCTCTATCTCCCTCTCTTTTTATACCTGTACTTTATGCCTCCAGAATACAAACACACAGGCTAACTCACACAGCCTAAGGCTACATCCAAACCACCATGGTAGAAAGAACCTGGGGTGATGGCCTATTGACTGATAGAGTTCAAGCAGTCCATGTAACTCTTGGTGGTTAGCCAGTCATTTCAGCAACAGCCTTGGGCAAACTTCTACTACTGTGTGTGTGTGTGTGTGTGTGTGTGTGTGTGTGTGTGTGTGTGTGTGTGTGTGTGTGTGTGTAACCTGTGTTCTTTGCTGCAGACTGATGGAAAGCCCAGAAGATTGTGAGGGTGACTGGTAGGATGTATGACGCAGATAAAATGGGCCAAAACCAAACAGCACAACAGACAGAACCTATTGTCTGCTCTGCATCAGTGCCGACTAGCATCAGAGTTTGGGTGAAAGGGGTGCTGCATTCATATATGTAATTAGTATGGCAAAACACACTGGTGGTGTGTTAAATAAAAAGAGTATAAATTGTAAATGGGATTGAAGGAGAGCTTGATGAGTAAGTGGAACAGAGACCAAGAAAGAAAGGGACATAAAAATGAAAGTGAATGTACAGTAACTGCAAAGAGACGGAAAGATTGGAGGGAGGGGGGATTTGTTACGGACCAGAAGCTAGAGCAGCAGATAAATCACCACCACCTCAGGGCATCAGAAGGAGGGGAGGGAGTTCAAGCTATGCCTCATGCAAAATTTAATACACAATAAAATGTGGACAAGGGAAACATTATTCTGATGTCTAGTCCAATCCAATTTTATTTATAGAGCACCTTTTACAACAAAGTCTGACAAAGTGCTCTACAAAGTCCCAAAAGACTGCAGAAAAATCATCAACAACAACATTAAGATTAGGACGTGTTTTAAAAATCGCCATCCTAACATGTGCGGGGAGATCATACCACAATTTAGGGGTAATAACTGAAAAAGCTGACCCCCCCCCCCCCTCTCGGTTGGTTGGGACTGACAGGAGCAGCTGATCCATGTAACACAAGACAACTGGATCACACTGACATCCCTGCCTTCTAACCTGAAACTGCCACTGATCCAGTTATTATACATTGTCAGGTGTCACATGAAAAGAGTTAAAACACTAGGATTATATATAAAAATATCAGGAACCCTTGTGTCATAGCAGTAAGAGACTTCAATCTTTTTACACTATCTTAAGTAGACACACTGATACATTTAATCCATATGACCACATGCTGCCACTACTCCCTTTAGCCTTAAGTACCAACACAGATAAGAGCACACACTATTAGGGCCTTAACCTCAATAGAGGATGACACACACAAACACTCTCTCTCATACACTGGTCCACAAACACAAACCAGAAGAAAACTTAATAGGCTTGTGAATGCACCCTGCTAGGTCAGTAAAAGACTGCAGACTGTTTGTGTACACTGTGTTTGCCCGAGACGTACACATGCCATTATTCATCCCCTTTCTCAGCAGGTTTGGCCTTTCATGTCTGCATAATGTACAGAAAGGTCCATTAATCCTTATGTTGATAGTAAAACTATATGGCAAATCTATGGGTTTATGCTGCCACTGCACTAAAATATTGTATACAAACCTCCAGGCAGTATAACCGTTTTTATTTTGATTTTCATATTTAGTACAAAGAAGAACCAATAAAAAGAAAGTGTCTTTTGCAGTTGTTGTTAAACAAGTTCAAGTTTGCAAAGTTGGCCAATGCCGCCTTGTTTCAGAGCCATTTGTGGAATCCCACAAAGCACCGTACGCTTCTAGTGTAACTACCCTTTCTGCAAGTAACCTTTTCTTGTGTAGCCAAGTCTACTGACTCTAGCTAGAGTGTGATGACAGGTTTTCTTCACCCATATGCTAATGTTAATAGCTGGGAACACTTGTGCTCAAGTAACACAGGCACATCTCTTTTCAGAGCTCCTCTTTTATTTTTTCAAGAATAATTTGTGACTTGATTTATAGTCGTTTAACGATATGCTCTCTAGAAGTACTCAACAGAGAAATGTATAGAGTTGAGATCTTCTTCAAGTTGAATTAACTGCAAGCCAAAACTGTTGGTCAGAAATGTCTTTTGCCATCAAACTTGAACTTACAGCTTTTGGTTAAGTAAGTAAGAAAAGAAGAAGAAAAAAACACCACAGAGGCTCTGAAAATGCAGGACTTATAGGTGCTGTATTTACTAAACAGTTAATACAACATTTTTGTAAATCCACCTGCATTAAAGCATAAATTCTACACTTCTATCATACCTTTATAGTTTGATTTAAAATGCAAAGTGATCAAGTATATTACAAGATTGCAAAAAAAAAATTAAAATTAAAAATACTTGTGACCCCCAGTGCTGAAGAAGATGTACCTGTGCTATTATTTAGAAAATCCTAGGCAACGTCCTTCTTGAGTTATTGGCTTCACAAGACTTTCAGAAAACCTGACCTCTGACCTTGACCTTGAAGTCAGTGTAACTAAGATTTGAACTTGTCCAAGATTTTTAGCAGATGCACCTATGATCAAAACCCTACATCGCCTCGTTGTCAAGTTGTCACATTCTCAAACTCAGATGTCCATGCCATCCACCTGCCCAGCTGGCTGACAACAACAATACCCTATCAGCCTTTTACAGCCAAGGGGTAAAAATGTGTCATCCTCTAAATACTTGTGGAGCAGAAGCCGGCGTGGCTTCTTTAGGTTTGAGACTTAATGTTGGTATTGCTCCTGTCAGAGAATCCAAATTGGTATAGTTTTAACATCTCCATAGAGCAGCTGGCCTTGTGCACACACACGTGTACAATGTGTGTGCACATGAGAGAGAAAGCAGATGAGACAAAAGAGAGGCAGGGAGGTTAGGCTGAGGATGAGCCAACTAAGATCTATGAGCTGTCAGTAACACTAATCAGGCTTTTCTCCGGCACTTTTCATCTCCAGAGCAGCACCAGAAAGCGAGCACTGACCAGCAGTTGGTCAGCCAACTAAATAGGCTGCCATGGCTACGGCGCTGGTTCAACTTTCCAGTCATAACAATGATGAAAGCCAACTGATTGAAGAATCATCAATCAAGTTTAAGTTTTGTTGTTATTTTAGCTGAGTTTTCTTCATTTTGAAAACTGTGCATGTCTGTCCTGAGAATGGCTTTTTGCATTTTAAGTGTCATCACTGTTAAAAAGACAAACGACCACACGGGGAACATTAGGACGGTTTGAGGCAGTACCAGAGTCTTCCAATAATAACATGATGAATGGAGGATGAACTAACAACGTGAGAATGTAACAGAATGCTGTTTATGTTAAATACGCACACACACCGATTTCTAGTATAAAAACTCAAGAAAAGGCAATCAGCAGCTCGTCAGTGATGCCGAACTCAAACAGCTGAACCACATTCATGTTCTTGTTGTTCTAAGGTTGATTCATTTCCAAAACCTCTGCTTCCCCCAGCCGCCCTTACGTTCACTTTCAATCTTCCACATTTTGCATCTGACTTTGTCAAAGTTGTCCGAATTACAGTCGAAAGAATATGTCATTGGAATAAAAAGGCATGGGTGAGGAGGAGTGGGGGCCAAAGTAATCAAGGGAGCTAAAAAGCGTGAAAGTACCATTACTCATAATGCCATATACACATTTGAAAGATAAATGACTGCAATCCAATGGTAGCCCTCTAATACTGGATCCAGTTGGGTGGAAAGGAAGAGAAAAACCTCCTTCCTTACCATGCTAGCGTTGCTTTACATAATTGGAGCATAAATGTTTCTTAAAACCAAAAAAGACAAAAAAAATGATAACACTAAAACACCAGCATGTCTTCAACAAGTAATATCATATATACATATATATATATATAATGTATATGTATATATATATATATATATATATATATATATATATATATATATATATATATATATATATATATATATATATATTAGGGGTGCAACGATACACAAAATTCACGGTTCGGTTCGGTTCGATACTTTGGTGTCACGGTTCGATATTTTTTCGATACAAAAAAAAATGTTCATGCCTTTTTAATTTGTCATTTATTAAAATTATAAATATATATTTTAACTCAAAAGTACAGTTTTTAAATTTAACCCTAACCCTAACCCTTGTGCGTGTTTTTTATTTTGACAGCGAATGCGCACCTGCGGACCACTTATGTGCACCCCTGGTTATATAGCTCATCATATCGCAGCCACAGAAATTATTTTGTCCATGAAACCATGAAGCTGCACTTTCTTTTTGCCGTATAGTCTGATTTGTCATAACTTTTCCGTTTTGTGGTAAGCTTTTCTTTGGCTGTCACTTCTTCACCCTGACCTGTCTTATTTGGCCCAGCAGAACTAAAATATATATCCTGCTGCTTTTACACACGCACTCACTTAACGCTCAGCGATTCTCTGCGCGATCAACCTCTCGCATGTTTAAGCTTGCTGCGGGAGATTTCACTTGTCATGTTTGCGTAGTAAGCTAACGATTGATAAGACGATGTCAGAGGAATTGGTGCGCAAATTATCATCTCTCACCAATCAGTGCTGTCGCTCTCTATACACAGTTCGCGCGATTGCAAAGTGAAAGCAAAAAACAAGCGCAAATTCAAACGCGATTTCAATATGTCACATATTGACAGTGGCTCACCGATGCCAATGACATAATTACCCAGCTACATTTCCGAAAGAATGCAAAAGCATTGACATATATTTTTCCTTCCTACAATAGCCCGACGGGCAGGGCAGAGATAGATTTTGGTAGCCCGACTGGAAAAATTGCTAGCCCCAGGATGTCGGGCTAGCAATATTGCGAGCCCTGTATCTGATCGAGAAATCACTCATCTTTGGAAAAGAGAGTTTATTACAGAGAAATGTCTCTTTCCAAAATAAAAGCTATACTATACGCTTCTTCTGGGCTATATTCTCAGCAGCATATTAAACATATCAGGTCCCCATAAGGAGAATCATGTGCTAACGGCTGTCTAAATGACTCGGGTAAAGTTTGTAGCATGCATGCTTGTTGTTTTTGTCTGCTTCCACTTGTCTTTGCACTAGGATGATGTAAATGTGCAGTCATATTCGTTGTGTTCCCACTAGTGCTTTCTACAGTGGCCCCTAGAGACAAAGCACGTACAAACTCCAAAACACTTGCAAACTCCAAAACACTTGCAAACTCCAAAACACATGCAAACTCCAAAACACTTGCAAACTCCAAAACACTTGCAAACTCCAAAACACAACGGAAGTGCTCCAGGACGCTAGGGGCAGTGTTGAGCTCGATTTGCAAAATAAACGGCAAGTTTGTCTGTATGGGACGGTCTAGTCTCCGTGTCGCTTCCCAGGTTGCCTAGCAACCATGATACTAACCGCTGGAAACGTGTCATACAACTTTGTTTGACAGAAATGAAGGAGAACATATTTTGTTCATTTGTTTGTTTGTTTCTACAAGAGCTTTGTGTGATTTGATAAGTATCTGAGGCTGAGACCACAGGACAGTAAAACATGATTTTTGGGCTTCATTTCTGTACTGAACAGTCATTTAAGATTAGTTAGTAAATAACAATTAGCTAATGTTGTTCATGAGACTAAAGTCATATCACTTTGGTAATGTAAATATAATATGGCCAATATTATAGTTATTATATTAATCATTATTAGCTATTACAGCAGTGAACATGAACTCTGTGTCAAATACTGAGCCTCAGTACAGATTCAAGTTGCAGTTATTTATATGTCTTATCACCTTAAATCTTCACTCAAAGACAAGTGTCTTTGACAGTGTATATATAAGTGTATCATATATAAGAGACAAATGTTGTTCCTTCAGTATGTTGGCATTACTAAATTTGGCTCATTGCTTACATATATTTATAAAAAGAAAATGTACAAGCTGTGATAACTGTTTCTGATAAAATGAAGAGTAGACTGAAATATTGAATATTCCTTTATTGGGTGAGAAAATCAGACCATGTCATAACTGCTTTAAGTCATACAGAATAGATATCAGAGCCTTAAACAGGCTGACTTCTGCTAAATGGGTCAAACTGGGCAGAAAGTATACAAACACATAACATCCTTATAGAATATGATGTAACACTATAGATCAACTTACCTCAGAATATATAAAGCATATAAACAATTACAGCAATATGATGCAACAAACACAGCAGTGCTACTAATCCAAAATACTCAAAGCTTCATAGAACTGAAACAAACATTTATTTTTAGGTCCATTCTGCTGCTGATACATACTTTAGGTTTCTGAATGTTAAACTTGTTGCTGCCTTTCATAGTGTGTAACTTGAAGGCCCTGAGTACTTTCTCCCACACTGAAAACACTGGGAGGATAAAATTATTTGAACATTACCTAATAAGACTGATTCAGGACAGACAATTAGTGATTCTAAACTTTCCTAGCAGTCCTTCACAAACAGGGAACAGTCTGTCTATTCTCTCCATCTGTCAGCTGCTGCTGGCTCTTCCTCCTCCTCTTCCTCACACACTGCTGAGTTTGTCCTGGTCGATCATCGGGGGTGCAAAGCCTCACAGATGATGTGCAGCAGTGGGTCCCTCAGTCTGTCCTCACTCTGGACACTTGGAGTTGTCACACATGGAAATCAAATGTGTGATAAGCTGCAGGATTCAAACACAAGTGTAACTTATAAATGAATGTTCATACTTTTATTACACAATCAGAGAGAAAGAAACAGAGAGAGAGAGTGAAGGACAGACAGATAGGTGACAGTCTCAGGTGTACACACTGCTACAAAACAGCACAAAAGAAGGAGGATTTAGTGTTTGTGTTATTATGAAACAAAAAGAGTTCCCAGATGGTACAGTGGACACATGTGTGACTCCTGTGATTAAAGCATCTTTCTTTCAGCTTAACGAGTGAACCGTCAGCTCGTTCAAACACACGTTAAAGTCCGTTTGGCTCGACACCACCGAACAGAGGCAGCAATATAACATTAACAGTGCAGTGAATCCTGCTTGTGCCGTGATATTCAGGACTGCAAACCGAGCAGCATCACTGACTTTCAGCTTGTTGTGTTTGTGGATATATGACTGATTTTAATTATCCATAAAATCATCACATTCTCTGTAAGATTAAAGTCAACTATTGAACGGCGTATATTTTGAAGTAAAGGCTTTAAAACCAAGTTAGTACAAACATCGCTAATGTCACATAACTTTCCCGACATGTGGCCAACAGTAATGTTTTAATGTTCTTCATTATAAAAACATTTGCGCATAAATAAGTGACATAATATTCAGTACTTACTTCTGAAAGTTTACTCTTCGGCGACTCCGCTTCCGCTGTTTTTTTCGGCAAAATTATCCACACCACCGCCGCGCTATGAAATCTGGGATATGTTGGGCCCATCCTTAAAATTCAGGGAAATTAAGGACGCATTTGAGGGCCGCATTTCGAGCAGCCTTCGAATTGGGACAGCCTTCGTCGTGTCGCTGTGACATAATCGGCCTTAAAATGCGGCCTTTAAGGCTGCAGACCCTGAATTGGGATACAGCCCAAATCCGGTCATTGGTACTTCCTGGCTTGTGTAGTTACTAGGTAACAAAAGCTCAACACTCCCCTAGCGTCCTGGAGCACTTCCGTTGTGTTTTGGAATTTGCATGTGTTTTGGGGTTTGCATGTGTTTTGGAGTTTGCATGTGTTTTGGATTTTGCAAGTGTTTTGGATTTTGCAAGTGTTTTGGAGTTTGCAAGTGTTTTGGATTTTGCAAGTGTTTTGGAGTTTGCAAGTGTTTTGGAGTTTGTACGTGCTTTGTCTCTAGGGGCCACCGTAGCTTTCAGGTTAATCTCGTTGAAATGACCTTAACGCCACAACACGGCAAATCTCCGTTAACGAGCTACCCCTGATCGCCCTGTGCATGGGGCTAGACGGCCAACACGTTAACGAGCTAACTGCGCTAACACACTAGTTCCCACCCATGTAATTAAGCATTGCGTGGCACATCCAACATACTGTTTTACTTTAGTCCATGATGCGCTTACCTTCAGGGTCATACGTCACATGAAAACCAAAATAATTCCAAACGCCAGATCTGAATGAGGGTGGGGGAGGTTCAATTTGCCATGTTGCAAGGAGAGCTTAACTTCTGTCTCGCTAGCTTGCCCTGCGCTCTTCCTTCTGACGATGCTGTCTGTGTTGAGCGCTCAGTGGATCTGCACTCGACAGTGCAGCCTAGGCGGAGTAGTCGAACGCAGATTCACTGAGCGCTCAACACAGACAGCATCGTCAGAAGGAAAGTTGATAAAATAAATTACAAATTTTGTATTGTTCGATACATATGTGTACCGAACCGAAAGCACTGTATCGAACGGTTCAATATCGATACGAATATCGTTGCACCCCCTAATATATATATATATATATATATATATATATATATATATATATATATATATATATATGTATATGGTGGAACCGTTCACACATCCCATTAGCTTGCGGGTTGTATGCGGTTGTGCGGTGGACTTTAGCCCCCAGTCCATCAGCCATGGCCGACCAAAGCTCGGAAATGAACTGGGGGCCTCTGTCTGACGTAATGTCCGCGGGTGGGCCGAAACGCGAGACCCAGGTTGACAAAAACGCCTTGGCCACCACTGCTGCGGTAGTGGACGCCAGGGGGACCGCCTCCGGCCACCTGGTGGTCCAGTCAACAACAGTCAAAAGGTGCGTAAAACCTTGTGACTGCGGCAGAGGACCCACCAGATCGACATGCACATGATCGAAACGTTTGCCGGGTATGAAGAACGGCTCCAGGGGCGCTTTGGTGTGTTTATGAACCTTCGCATGCTGGCAGGGAATGCACGCCGACGCCCATTCCTTAACAGATTTGCGAAGGCCTGGCCAAACAAATTTAGAGCTGACCAGTTTAACAGAGGCCCGGACCCCTGGATGAGAGAGAGCATGTACCGAGTCAAAAACTTGACGACGCCAGGAAACGGGAACCACTGGGCGAGGGCGGCCGGTGGAAACGTCACAGATGAGGAGGGGACCACCGTCCTGCACGGGTTTGTCCTCCAATATGAGGCCCGTCTGGGTGGATTTAAGCGCGAGGATGTCCGGGTCACCGCTCTGATCGGCAGCCATGGCGGAGTAGTCTATGCCGAGAAAGACGGGAGAAACCAGCGCACGGGACAAACAGTCAGCCACATGATTGGATTTACCAGCCACGTGCCGAATGTCCATGGTAAACTCAGAAATGGCTGCCAACTGGCGCTGCTGGCGTGCACTCCATGGATCAGAAACCTTGGACATGGCAAACGTCAAGGGTTTGTGGTCCACGTATGCGGTAAAGTGACGACCCTCGAGAAAAAAACGGAAATGACGAGTCGCCAGGTGGAGCGCCAGTAGCTCCCTGTCAAAAACGCTGTAATTGCGTTCGCTGTCACGCAGCGTACGGCTGAAAAAGGCGAGCGGTTGCCAGACACCCGAGATTCGCTGTTCCAGCACCGCACCCACCGCTATGTCCGACGCATCGGTGGTCAACGCAATCGGCGCTGAGGGGGATGGGTGGGCCAGAAGGGCAGCATTAGCTAACGCTGACTTAGCATCAGAAAACGCTTGGATGCTTTCTGGAAACCAGTCAACGGAGTCATTAGCTTTCTTACCTTTTAACGCCCCATAAAGGGGCTTCAGCAGATGTGCCGCTCTGGGGAGAAAACGGTTGTAAAAATTCACCATCCCCAAAAATTCCTGCAGTGCCTTAACATTCGTGGGACACGGAAATTCCGAAACAGCTCAGACTTTGTCAGGCAACGGAACCGCGCCCTCGGCGGAAATACGGTGCCCAAGGAAATCGAGAACCGGCAACCCAAACTGGCATTTAGACGGATTAATAATCAGTCCATGCTCCGCCAAACGCTGAAAAACCTGACGCAGATGGAACATGTGCTGCTCCTTCGAGCTGCTGGCCACCAGTATATCATCAAGATATACAAAAACAAAGGGCAGCCCGCGCAAGACCGAGTCCATCAACCGCTGGAAGGTTTGGGCGGCACCTTTCAGGCCAAACGGCATGCGCAGAAACTCGAAAAGGCCGAAAGGTGTAATTACGGCAGTTTTGGGGACATCCTCCGCGCGCACGGGAACCTGGTGATATCCCCGTACCAAATCGATCTTCGAAAAAACGAAGGTCCCCGCAAGATGGGCGGAAAAATCTTGGATGTGGGGAATGGGATAACGATCGTTCTCCGTGACATTATTAAGACAGCGGAAATCCCCACAAGGTCGCCACCGACCATCAGATTTAGGCACCATGTGTAACGGGGAAGCCCAGGCACTATTCAAACGCTGCACGATGCCCAGACGCTCCATGGTGGCAAATTCTTCCCGAGCGACAGCCAGTTTGGCAGGGTCGAACGCGAACGCGCGCGAACACCGGGGGCCCTACTGTAGTTATGTAATGCTCCACCCCATGCTTCGTCACCGTGCTCGAGAAAGTGGGGACAGTGAGTGAGGGAAACTCAGAAAGCAAACACTGAAAAACGTCACCCGAATCTACTGAGTTAGCATGCACCACGGGCTGAGCACCCCGAGTCAAACAGGGTAATGAGGAAAATGACACAGCATCAATTAAACGTCTGTTAGCAACATCAACCAGCAGTCCGTGAGCACAAAGAAAATCAGCGCCTATTATAGGCACAGAGCTAGCAGCAACAACAAAGTTCCACTGAAAGTCACGGTCATGAAAGCAAACAGTCACCAACCTTTCACCGAAGGTTTTGATGGGAGAGCCATTAGCCGCTGTTAGCAATGGCCCGCAGCCCTCAGCTAGCATGTCCGAGCCAGCCGGGGGAAGAAGGCTCTTCTGTGAGCCGGAGTCCACCAGGAAACGCCTCCCCGAGCGTGAGTCCTCTAAGAAAAGCAGCCTTTCCTTGTTGCCAGCGGTCGCGGCTGCTACAGAGCGCTGACATGCCCGTTTCCCTGGGTCTGGAAACTGCAAGGCGGGAGACAGCGCCGTGCCTTCGCTCCAAAACGCTGGTGATAAAAGCAAAGCCCTTTTCCGCGGTGCTGCCGTGCAGCGATTCCGGCCACCGTGGACGAGTCAGAGGGCCCCTGGAGCATCGGTGAGGGGGCGGGGGAAAACGCTGGTGAGTCCTGAACAATCGCCTGGACGCCGAAACTCCTGGTAGCCAGGAGGATGCGATCCGCCTCTTCCGCAAGGGAGCGGTAATCCTTCGTGGCCAATAGCGGGGAGTTGGCAAGGCCAGCGCGCACTGGAGCTGGCAGCTGTCGGAGAAAGAGGTGGGTGAATAGAAATACTCCGTCATCCGCGCCCAGCAAGGACAGCATGCTCTCCATGAGCTCGAGAGCGGTGCCGTCGCCCAGGCCCGCGAAGGAAAGGAGTTTCTCGGCCCGCTCAGCATCAGAGAGAGAGTAACGCCGCAGCAGCAGCGCCTTGAGGGCGGCGTACTTGCCTTGGGCTGGGGGATCCCGGAGGAGAGTCATCACGCGGCGGGTTGACAGCGGGTCAAGTGAGGCTACCACATGGTGGTATTTAGTATCGTCGGCTGAAACTCCACGAAGAGCAAACTGAGCTTCTACGTGCACGAACCATGAAGGAGGATCGTGAAGCCAAAAATCCGGCAATTTAAGCGCCACAGCAAACGCAGCCATCGGCGGAGGTGAAAGTCCGGCGGCAGCCGATGCTTCCAGGCCGGAGCTGGCTTTGTCGTCGAGCCTTAGCATGTTCGCTTTTGGGGTCACCAATGTGGAGGTATGTAATAACGACAGGAGAGGTCTCAGTGTCTCACTCCAACTTTATTCACTGACTCTCAGAACCTCACATATAGTAAGCGCCAAAATCTCCACCCCAGCACTTCCCTTCAACTTGGGTGTGAGTGGAGCCACCTGGTGGTCCGCCACAATATATATATATATATATATATATGTATATGTGTATATATATATGTATATGTGTATATATATATGTATATGTGTATATATATATATATATATATATGTGTATATATATGTATATGTGTATATGTATATGTGTATATGTATATGTATATGTGTATATGTATATGTATATGTATATATGTATATGTATATGTATATATATGTATGTGTGTGTGTATATATATATATATATATATATATATATATATATATATATATATATATATATATATATATATATATGTATATATGTACACACACATTATATATACATTATATATAATGTATATATATATATATGATGGCACCGGTTCTGTCATAAACGGTAGTAACCAGACCAAAAAGCAGCGCACATTTCGGTGCTTTATTTCGGTGCTTCTTTTTTTTTCTGAGCTGTGATACACTTTAGATTCTAGCCAATCATTTTACGTTTCCAAGGATAGTAGGCGGGTCCAGGTACGTACGTTCTTTTAGAGCAGAGCTACAGATTAGTGATGGTAAATTTGATTCTTTTTACTGAATCGAGTTTTAATGAGTCACTCACCAAAGTGAATCGGATTTTTTGAGTCATTTGATTCACTGAGTCAGTTGACCACAGAGTGCAAAAAATTTACATTTTCACTCAAATTTAATTTGTTTCTCTTTTCATGTAAATCCCACTGCTAAGATGAATGATTCTAAAAAAAACACAACTATTTTATAGAGCAAAAAAGAGCAAAAACATTTCTAAAATTAAGCAATTTCCTATCAAAATTGCTTAATAAACATTTATTTTGTTTATTTTTATTTTATTAGTATTTTCCTTAAATGTGTTAAATATATATTTTCTCATCTAAATGTCCACTGAGCTGTGAGCCAGGGGGCGGTAATGCGCCTTAACATTGGTTGCCAACCAAGAAGAAGAAGAAGCTGTGAGCCAGGAGGGAGGGGGTGAGTGAGTGAGTGATTCGTTCGTTCCTCTATGATTCAGCACAGGAGGGAGGGGGTGAGCGAGTCCTGAGTGATTCGCTTACGCTTACGATTCAGCACAGGAGGGAGGGGGTTAGTGAGTCCTGAGTGATTCGTTCGCTCTATGATTAAGCACAGGAGGGAGGGGGTTAGTGAGTCCTGAGTGATTCGCTTACGATTCAGCACAGGAGGGAGGGGGTTAGTGAGTGAGTGAGTGATTCGTTCGCTCTATGATTCAGCACAGGAGGGAGGGGTTGAGCGAGTCCTGAGTGATTTGCTTACGCTTACGATTCAACACAGGAAGGGAGGGGGTGAGTAGCTCAAATGTGCTGTTAGCATGTTAGCAGAGCGATGCTACTGTGAACCGAGGAGCTATTTTCTTGATGTGAGCTTCTACTCAGGGTTTTTTCTTCCAGTACAGAGCAGAAATGCTTTTGTTAAGAAGCTGGCTGTTGTTTCCCCCCCCCACACACACAATTTTAATTCTAAGCTAGATATATTTCTACTAAGCGAATTAGTTTGCTAACAAAAACAGGGATGAGTCAGTGAGTCAGTTGGGCTTGTGAATCATGATTCACGAGTCAGTAAAGTGATTCTCGAGTATTGAACGATTCGTTCACGAATCGAACATCACTACTACAGATTAAAAATGCCCAAGGCAAAGCGGTCAAAAGTCTGGCTGTACTTCACAGCAAAATATGCAAACTCAAGCAGCCTGCAACAAGTGCTTTAAGCTGATACTGTGCAAAGGAGGTAACACCTCAAATCCGATGAAACACCTGGCGACGCATAGCGTTTTTTTTAAAAGCCGAGAAATGCGCTGTATTTGATAGCTTGCTGCGAGACCTCACACCGAGCACATCTACTGCGGGTGTGGTGTCTGTTATCGGACCCGGAGTTTGCAACATCCCCCAAAAACCCGAAGAGTAGAGTCCTGGCCCCTAGCCCTGCCAGTGTAGCAGAATTGATGACGGATGATGATGGCAGCAGCAGCCGTTCTTCTCTGCGTGAGTAGCTTAATGTTGTTCGTGTGTAATTTACTTTGAGTAGGCTCACCACATTATTACATTAATGCATGTAAGATGAACTAGCAAACATCATCATAGTTGCATGCGGCTGTCTTCTTGTTTGATGGCAGATACTCCCTTCACCCTGGCCAAAAAGGCTAAAATGACCAAAGAAAAAGTGGAAAACAGTTAAACATGAGAGGTTTTTGGACAAAGTTTGTGTTTTTTCCATTGTTTAAACACTGCTTCCAGCCAAGAATGATACCATATATGCCCCATAGCTGCAGAAAAGGCTAACATTGTTATCTTTTTACAAAAAAACAGCTGAACATGAGAGGTTTTTGGACCAATTTTGTGTTCTCCATTCTTTAAGCACCGGTTTGAGCACCGTTTAAGCACCGGCACCGTTTCAAAAGTACCGGTTTGGCACCGGTATCGGATAAAACCTAAACGATACCCATCCCTATATATATATACATTATATATAATGTATGTATAAATATATATATATATAATATATATTACTGTCTTGCGCAAACCTTTGTTTCTTCATATTGGGAAGAAATGCACAAACATACATGGAAATGCAGTATATACAGCAGAAACAGAGCTTGAAAGTCAACATTTGGTGTTTATTGGTTTATTCTTTTATTTATTTATTATTTATTTTATTTATTCATCTCATTTGCTCATCTGTTGAGTTAGGTGCCTCTTTTATTCTTGACTGACTCATAGGTCAGTAGAAAGGGGCTTTACGAGCAAACAAAAACATTCCTCTGAAAATGAAAAAAGAACTATTTCTCAAGACAACTTTATATGAATACCCAAAGTCTGGCTCCTTGGAAGTAAAATATATAGAAATGGGGGATAGCTAAAGACGTTTGTACAGTATTTTGTGTTATATAACATACAGCTTTAGCTGTGTTCCACTTTTTGTGTATGTTACAGCTAGGGCTGCACGATTAATCGTTAGAAAATCGCGATCTCGATTCATACTTATGTGCGATCTCATTTCCAAAGGACAACAATTTAAAAAAAAAAAAAAAAAAGACGACGACGATTGTACCGCATTTTGATCCGGGACGTAATCTGCATGAAAACAAGCGCTCACTCTTCCTGCTCAACAAATGACAAGGGCGGAGCCTTATACCACGTGATACAGAAGCTAGCTGCTAAAATTAGCAGGGAAAAAACAACGGAGAGCACGTCAGGGATGACGAGAAAGTGACAGGAGAAAATCCGTCCCAGTCAACCACCCAAACATCAATAACGGGAACCTTATACAGCGCTTCCCTATACACGTCGAACTTCCGCAGGCACAAAGAAATTACGGAGGCTATCACTTATCACCTGACCAAAGATATGGCTCCCATCAACACTGTGCAAAACGAGGGATTTAGGAAAATGATCAACACCCCAGACAAACGCTACACAGTGCCGTCCCGCAACTATTTTTCTATTGTTGCACTACCTGCTCTATACACACAGTGTCGAGCAACGGTGGAGACGGAATTTCAAGCAGTACAACATTTTGCGGCAACCACAAAACGTGAGACATTTGTTGTTTTTATGTTTATTTATTGTTTTTATGTTCAGTCTCAACTGTTACGAAGTTGATGTGCAGTTAATAAGCGCAATAAATATTTATATTGGAAAAGAAAATCGTGAGAGAATCGTGATCTCAATTCTAAGCCAAAAAATCGTGATTCTCATTTTATGCAAAATCGTGCAGCCCTAGTTACAGCTATTTTCTCTGCCTTAGGCTGCACGGTACAGTATCTATGACTAGACTAAGCAACATGTGATGGGATAAGACAACCAACTGACGCAGTAGAGTGCAGGCATGACAATGCGCTACTTTGCCTCAAGGCCTCTTCCTAAGAAAGTTACATATTGAAGGAATGTAATCTCAAATACAATTTATTTTGACAGTTTAGTCCAAATATGTTCTCTGTGTTCAAATACACTGCTTGAACCACACAGTAGTTGCAACACGCCAGGAGTTGTGTGCAGCGTTATCTCAGATTCCTGCGCACTGAACACATCACTTGTGCTCAGCATGACTCAAAAAGGCAGTGAAATACAACCAGTACTAATGAGTTTTTAAAACTGGACTCTGCTCTTCATTTGCTTGTGTCAAGCAAACTAATTTCCTCCAACAATTATAGTGATTTTTACAGATACAGTAAAAACACAGAAAACAACAAATTTGACTCGAGGCAGATAGAGGACCTATCTGCACACTGTGCAAACTAAGCCTGTGCTATATAAAGAAATAGTGGGTGAAGGAAAAAAAGGTTAAGAGAGAGAAGGAAAGGTTGCATCAACGAGACAGAACACAATCACCCTATTCACACACAGCAAAGAATGATAACAGCTACCTGAACCCATGGGCAAAAGGGTTAAACAGCAACAAGTCATAACATCTGCCCTGCTCCGTATTCAATAATGCAAAAACCAGAGCTGTTTTATGTGTAATCAACATGGACGGTAGGCTGAGGCCCGGAAAGCATCCTATGCAGTTGCAAAAACCCTGTGGCCTCTATTCTGTTCCCCCTGTCTTAGCTTGTTTGAAACTATTTTTCTTCCTGGCATGCAATTCAAAGTGCAAAAATATTTCTAAAGAAGCAATCGTCTTTCATTGTTTATTTCTAAATATGCCTTGCACTTAATAACAACAGCCTTCCTCTCAGGAACAATAAAAAAATGTAAAAAGGGACTGGACTGGCATTTTTATAGCATTTTTCTAAACTTATTGACCACTCAGAGCACTTCACACTACATGCAGTTTTTACACAGTACTTTAGTGCATCCACATTAAAAGATATGCTCAAATGAAAACCTCACGTTTATGTAGGTTTAACACTCAGAAGCACGCTGGGTCCAAAAACACTACTAACGTCATTTAGAGTATTTGTCATGGATTGTGTAACACGGGTTATAAAAAGCAGTTTCTCTTGACATGGGCATATGACACATTCACACACCTCGCAGTGTGATTTTACTCCCTTGGCATTTTTCAAAAGTTGTTTAGCTGCTCAGAAAGCTGTGGGAGTCGGAGAGAAAGGTAACAATTGCCAACAGCAACAAACTTTGACACAAAGAAAGTCAAAGTATAAAGAAAATACAGACAAAGAGGGAAGGAAGAAATAAGGGAAGTTAATTAGGAAGCCTCTACTTGGAGGGACCATGAGACTCACAAGTAGTGAGAGTCTGAATAACAATCAACTGAACTAATGTCATATATATGGAAAACAACCTTCAGTAACACTGAGAAACATTTACGCAGTGTTACATCATGTTTCCCTCTGGGCTCAAACACAACAGCTTCCACTGCACCACAGCAATGCCTGGGTCAGGGTTACAAATTAAACTCTATCCATGAAATTACTTCAGTGGCTTCAAAGCATTAAGTTTTCAACCTGAAAATCTTTATATTGTATAATAATTCCTCACTGGATCTGCTCTGTGCGACGAAAGTACAGGTATGGCCATATCCTAGCAGGGGAGCATGTCTACTGAAAGTGGTTTGTTATGGTGGGCCACACAGCAGGCTAAAACACTATTAGGCTATTCTGTCTTTTGACACAGCGCATAGAGTTGTAGTTGTCAGGAAGGGAGAGGAGTCAAAGGACTGAGCTGACAAGTTGTTTCTTGAGGTTTTTTTCTCTTTCTTTTCTTAGGCTAGAAGTAGGGATATGGGAGCCATTATGCCTCGATTAGCCAATACAACAGAGATAAAGCTTTGTGAGCGGAATAACTAGAATAACAAAGTAAGCATCAGTCAGATAAAGCATGAAACACTAGAAACCCCCAAAACTGTGAGTTTACACCACCAGTACAGCACAATTCAACTATTTTATTCATTATTTCTTGTGTGAGAGTGCTATTTCCATCAAGCAGATACAAAATCCTTAAAGAACAACAACACATGATATGTTACACCCTCACTGCTTCCATGGGAATTAAGTGGGTAAGTAGCAGCCAGGTGCCGCTAATCAATTGGACTTGATTAACTGATCACCAGTGAGTGTGAACGCCTCTATAAAAGGAGACGTTTGGCGGTTTGCTGGTCTGGAACACTCAGGTGCGTGTTAACACAATGCCAGGGAGTAAAGACGTCAACAATGATCTGAGAGAAGCAACTATTGCTGACCCTCAGTCTGGAAAGAGTTATAAGACCATTTCCAAACTGTTTAAAAATCTATCATTCTGCCATGAGAAAGATCATCCACAAAAGGAAAACATTCAAGACTATTGCCAGTCTTCCCAGGAGTGGATGTAAATTTAGATCATGCAATGCTCAAAGAAACTGCAAAAACCCCAGAGGTACATGCATCAGTTAGCATGTTTAATGTTACTGTTAATGAGAGTCGAATCAGAAAAAGACTGAACAAGTGTGGCTTGTGTGAGGGGTTGCCGGTAGAAAGCCTCTTTTCTCTAAAACAACATGGCGGCCGGACCGTTTAGACAAAAACCAAACACATCATATGAGAACTTACAGCTCATATCAGCTTTCAAAGACAGTGGTGGAGGGTAATGGTAAATACCGCTTTTCCATTCTGAGCACTCAAAGTACTTTACACTACCTCATGCACCCAAGCACTTTTTTTTCTATGCTCTTTCTACATAAGTGCTTTCTATCTAATATTCACACTCCAACGGACGCATCGGACAACAACTTGGACTTAGTATCTTGCCCAAGGATATTTGGCATTCAGACTGGGGCAGACAATGATAAAACCACCAACCTTCTGATGGATCTTTGCACCTTGTAGTCATTCAGTCATTCATAAACTGCTCTGTACACGAAACAGTTTTGAATCAATTGTGAGGTCAGCTAAAACTTGGCAGCTTGAGAGTAAACCTTTGTCATACAATGTTTGCAAGCACTGTAGCAAATCTAAAACAGAATAGTTAAAAAAGATAAGAATCAAGGTTTTACAATGACCCATTTAAAGTCCAGACCTCAACCTGAGTAAGTGCTGAGTTAAGAGAGCTGTGCATAAAGGATTGCATACAAACCTCAATAAACTGAACCAACGTTGTAAAGAGCGGGACAAAAAGATGTCTCCACAATGCTATACGAGACTGATGAAGTCATGCAGAAAAAATATTTTTGCTTCTTTTAAAAAGAGTTTTTGCTTTTAAACCCTGTTCTATAAGATTCTGCATTATATTGCATTTTATAGGAATGCTCACATGTACTGATGATCAATTAAGTGCCTTTGATTATCAGCACCTAGATGCTACTTACACTCTTAATTTCTATGGAAGCAGTAAGGGTGTAATCAGTTTGTCACACATTGCCTCAGTTTTTCCTGAATAAATGATGACATTGTGTAATATGTCATCTGAGATTGCCTTTAAATAATTTTAAAAAGACCAGATAATTTTTGATACATGAAACCTTAGAAGTGAAGGAGGGCATATTTTCCTTTTCATAGGATCGTGTAAGCCCACACAGGACGCTAACTATATTTTACGAGCCCATTTTTACAATACGAGGTTGGAAACTCTATTTCCTTCTCTCTCACTCTCAGTAGCATTTTTAAAACTCCACCCCTCGGGCAAAAACAGTCTTGCTTTCCCATCACAATGTGATCTCAGAGATGAGGACATGTTGTTTTCCTGGAAGAAAAAACACTGGTCCAACACAAAGCTAACTGACCTGGATACACCTATAGCTGTGTTTGTGCCAGCCTGTTACATTACAGGCAGATATAGCATGATTCATCAGCAGTAAAGGAAGTGTAGCTGCAAGCCTTCGATATTTACCACACAGCACCGCAAAGCATGTTTTTCATGACAAGAAAATAGAAGCACAAGAAGCAAAAGTGAATTATAATTTACCTGGTGGAGTTTTTAATGACTTTTATGACTATAACCTGCTCCTATGGAAAGCTGTATTGCATTATCAGGTAACAAAGTGTTTCTTAGACAAAGCCAAGAAACATTAACATGAGCATAGACCTGCTAACGTATTATATTTTTTGATAATGATTTCGATAATGATTTGTATTTATAGTCTTTTTGCCCCAGCAACAACAAATCCGCCCATGTGTCTCCTGTCTGAAATGTCCATATTTTGTTCTTTCTCTCTTTTTAAACATTAAAAAAAAGGTGAAAATTTTCATCCTGCTGGGCGTCGTCAAGCTGAAGGTGGGTAATCCGCTAAAAAGCCTGCAGCAGCAAACAGTAGCACAGTGAAAACCAAGTGTAACCAAGAAATTAGATATACAGTGGGCTTATTTCTTTATATAAGATCAGGCTTAGCTCTTTCTTCTAAAAAGATTCCCTTATTGAAAATGAATATGCAATTCAACATGACCTTGAGATCCTCAGATAGCTGCAGCTCCCCTAAAATTTATGAGGGGGAAAAAAAGGGGGCCAAGGCACAGTGTGAAGACCGGTCAATAATCCGATAAGCAGAAGGACAGACGAGAGAAAGTCAGTGACGAGTGACCCGGTCACACAGATGCAGTGTTCATCACCAGAGAGTGCTTTATCCAGGGGAGGTGCAGCACTGAAGGGAACAGAAGTATTTGAAGTCATTTTTCTCTTTCGAGCACCCAACTCTCAACCTCACAGTATGGTATTAGCCTGCTCTCTGCTTGCACCCTCTGTTCACCAACTCTCTCTCCAATCTTTACCAAAAATTACTTTCTTTGTGCTCTGACAGAGAGCACAAAGAAAGTAACAAAAGCAAGAGTACAGATGTGAGAGGAAAGAGGTTGGTGAGAATCAAAGTGGGGGTATTTAAAAGAAAAAAACTCGTGTGCATATGTTATAGTGCAGACTGCTTAATTGCTTTTGCATAAGTGAGTGTTTGCACAAGTTTGCTCATACACTCACATTCATTAGTATCAAATCAAGCTGATCGATTCATTGTTTTTATATTTAAAAAACATCTGTTTAAAGGGTGGCACCTACCGCCTTAACAAGTTTTAGAAATATAAATTAGAAATGTATAAATTTACTGAACTATACTTTCACGAGGTGGCGAGTCAAGAAAAAAAAAAACACCACATTTTGACTGATATCTGCTTTTGTCGTCAAACATTTATATATAAATAAACAGCATATAATATCAATGCAGTAATTTTCTTTTTGGGTTGTCTTTTCTTACCATGTAATCTCTGTTGGCTTTTACTGTACAGAGAATGGATGACACTGAACCCACCTACCGCTGAATTGTCTCCGCTTGGAGTGTTCATTTCCAGGATGCATTATCAGGAAAAAGGAAATCGCATTATTGATGATCCGCATGTTTATGGGGAACAAGAAAATGATAATGAGATCCAGTTTCCCGACAGTGGAAGTCTGTGGGGAGTAAAAGGTGGTACACAGGCGAGGCATGAGAAAAGTAAGTAAAGTGATGTGCTATTTCTATAAATTATCATGACAGTTTAAGTCATATGTTATTTATATTATAACGTCACAATGGAATCACAGTACCAATTAAATTCTTGTGAAGCAGCCCGTGACATTAGCTTGTGAAGATAAATTAATTTAAAAAACCTGCATTATTAATGTGGAGAATAAAGAATATATATATAAATAAATAGTTTATAACAATAATTGCTTGTTTGCTTTGATTTAAACAATATTTGCAATGTTTCAGAAGTTTAAAATTAAAGCATCCCTGCTCCTTTTTACTTTTTTTGGACTCTTTTTGGAGTTTTTTTAATTCACAATGATGGTTTGAGCGTCTGTCTTTCTTCTGATTGGCTGGCTAATGCAAACCCAAGGTGTCAATAGCATGTGGGAGGTGCTTGGTGACTGAAATACCATATTAAGAATAACCTCTCTCTCTGAAGTCATATAGTGTTTCAATCTGTCTGAAACCTCACATTTTGGCTCACAGAAGCTTACTCTTACATACACTCACCTCATTATATGAAACTCTGTTCATCTTTAACATGAGCATCCGTCATTGTCAGGTGTCATTGTCATCATTTTCAACAATTTTATGATCGATTAAATGAGGGTCAACTGTGTGAGAAACTGTCCAATGAATCAATCTAGCAGTGCCGGCTATTCTTATTGACAGATTTCCAGGCTTATATCTATAGCCAGTCATACACAAACTGAGGAAGGTAGAAATATCTACTCAATACATGAAAGAGAATAGAAAAAAACATGGATGATTAAACATTTTTGGCACTTTAATTTGGCTACAACTGCATGTGAACAAAATGGGACGATGGTGCGACTCAAAACAAAGTTATTTAGCTGGTACTCATGCTGCTGTTACCTTGCACCTTTCTATAATTATGCTTAGCCTGCTGATTCATTCTGCACTCCTGACACAGCAGCACAGTGGTTGTATTGCAGTCATTAGGACATTGTGTTGGTGCACACTACACAGCATCACTGCATGGCAATTGACACAGTTACTTGATAAAAGGCATCGGGGCCAGAATCCGCATTAGACACAAGCAGGCCTGGGGTTTTCAAATGTTTCAGTCAAATTAATTGCAGACACTGAATCATTGTGTAGTTGTAGTCTGATAACAAAATAACTGCACAGATAACTCAAAAAGTAAAAATGAGGGAAGGCCAGGTTATAATAAAGTATGGTTTGCAGATAGTGACAACGCATGTGGTGCTGGATGTGTAGATATGAGGTCATTCAGGTCTTTTTAATAAGATGATTCCTTCACAGTGGAGCCGCATCTTAAATAAGCACTGCGATGTAGTGATTCAACAGCAACACTTATTCCAATACGGTGCCGGTGCATCAAGCTTTAAAATCTGACATCTGTGTCTGTTTTAGTCTCACAGCACAGAGGTCTTTAAATCCATCTCTGGCTGACTTCAGTTTATGCTAACGAAGACGCTGTGTAGGCTAAAAAGCCGACTTGACTTTAATGAGAAAAATGAGGGAGATCCAGGGACTATATGGTATCACTCGGTGTCCTCTATTGCATGTAAACAGGGACATGCTGGTTTTTTTTTTTAAAAAACTAAACCTATAGCTCTAGATGTCGGCAACATCTAATTCACAGTTATTAAAAAGGTAAGACTCTCCCTTTGGTAAAAAATAAACTTTTATAAGTGAATTTAAAAGAAAGTGGGAAAAAAGGAGTACCTTTGTGATTCCAGGCCAAATATGAAACAATATTAAACTGCCTGGATGAAAATGAATCTTGTCATGTGGTGAAAAAGTATGATACATGAAAGCGAGGTCAGAAATAAAAACATAAAATTTAACTCTTTACCGCTGCTAGGAGTAAGGCTTGAAGCTTGTTTTTGAACTGGGCAGTTTCTGCTTACAGAACAAAATGACTGGATGTGCGTCTGAAGTTAGTGGGGGTTGGTCTCTGGCAGAATACAGGATTTTAATATAATGATATATTCTGAGGTGTCAAAACACATCATTAAGGGTACGGAGGAGGTTGTCGAATGTTATCTTTATGGGAGAAATAGTTATAGGAGGTATTCTGCAACCAGGGTCAGAAGAGATCTCTAAAGAGAAAAGGTCAGAAGGACAATGTGATAGAAACCACAGGAAAGAAAACAGGAGGACATAAGGTAGAAGGAGAGAAAGCAAAGTGTAAAAAAAAAATCTTTTTTACTCATAAAATTCCTCTCACCGATTGTCCTCATTTCCTACCCCACCTGCACTGCCCCATCAAATTTTCGCCAGCTTTGGCTCTTGATTTGAATTTAGACAGGGAACAGTGAGCAGAGTGCACGGCTGAGGTTTACAGCAGGTGATTTGTCCCCACTACCCTTGGAGACAGCCAGAGGGAGAGAATTTCTGGGGCTTTTTTCCCCCAGCTAGGCTGGGCAGCAGATGGACAAGAAACAGAAAGGAATGCACAGGTGAGATTTGTGGAGTTTCAAGAAGCTGACAAGTGATTTAATTTGAAAAGGGGACACTAGTTGCATGTTATTCGTTTCTCCTCATTTCCTAACCAGCTTTATATGATCATCTGTTTGCTTAAAAGCAAAAGATGTTATTTCATTTGACTAAGATTAAAGCATGTCGTCAAAAAAAGGCGTGAAAAAACATTAACTATGTGTCTAAGAACAGTTAATTCGGGCGATCGTGGCTCAAGAGTTGGGAGTTCGCCTTGTAATCGGAAGGTTGCCGGTTCGAGCCCCGGCTTCGACCGTCTCGGTCGTTGTGTCCTTGGGCAAGACACTTCACCCGTTGCCTACTGGTGGTGGTCAGAGGGCCCGGTAGCTGCCATCACCAGTGTGTGAATGACTGGATATGTAAAGCGCTTTGGGGTCTTTAGGGGCTAGTAAAGCGCTATATAAATACAGGCCATTTACCATTTAATTGTAAATGAGTCGATGTGGAAATGTGAAGAAAGAAAAAACAATTAAGATGAAGGATGGAGGATGGGGTTGTTTGCCTGCACCAAACTATAAACTTGTTGTGTGTATCAATTTCCGTCCTGATGCTATAAACTGAAGAATTTGAAGGAATTTAATAGGTTATCAACAATCCAGTAATGTGTTTGCCCAGATGTGAAACTTGAATAATACCAAGTTTTATTGCTGAATTATGATATTGCAAACGTTTACATGGAGAAAGTGTCTGGACTTTATTTCAGTGAAGGCAAATTAGCAAATTAATTCTTAAGCCAAGGTCAAAAACATTTTAGTGGTCACTGTTATCTTGAACAATGAGCACTAAACTCTAATCAGTTTCATCCCCGTGTCCTTTAAGGGTCACCTCTAGTCAACAACATCTAATCAGGTTTTCATTAAGTCCTCGTGATTAATATTTGCACCGATTTTAAGATATAAAGGCATAAAATTCCGAACACTTACCTTCTCACCTTGAGCCATGCAACTACTATTTGCAACTGTCCAATTTTAGGTTTTTTAAACATTAAATAAACAACTGAAAATATCCTACCCGATTCTTATGCTCTTCACCATCCGACAAGCATTTTCTTTCAAGTGTAGAAATTTCGGGTCAAAGTATAATTTATTTGCTTTTACCACAGTCTGCAACCACCACTTAGATTCTACTTCCAGATATTTTTCAAAGATAAATCTTTAAAGACACTGAAAGACATGTCACTAAACATAGTTCAGGAATTTTCATTATGATGTCCTTAATTTTTTTCTCTCACAGGTGTTTGTATTTTGTGTTACAGGCATGCTGAAAAGTGATACCAAAGTGGCATAACCTATAGTACTTTTAGGTTCCACGTGAGGCTGGCTGCAAAAAGGGCGTCAATCCCCAGAGACTCCAATGTTACGATGACCATCTTTACAGCTTTAACAAGCAAATATACAGTCAGGTTCAGCCTTAATGTTTAATTTAACCCTCATAACATCTATGAGTGGAGTGAACTTTTTTTTTAACTCATTAACCTGGATAACTGAGGTAGGGGCACGGCCGCTTTGATTGAGCCAATCAGAGTCTGTCAGGCCTCATCTGTTCCTTTGAGTCATTAAACTGGACCTCTTCCCTGTGTGTGTGCTCTTGGTGCCTTTTGGAGCATTTTTAATGACTATTGCTGACTGGCTGTGATACAAGCCCAACAAGAAGTTTTTGTTTGAGCTCTGATGAATGAAATTCTAGTATTTTATTAGCCTGTTACTTTGTACTATTTAGACATATGTGTATGAAGCGGTGTATGTGTTCATAAAGTAAAGTATCCAACATTTCCACAGCCAAAACACTAATGTTAAGTTATACAATGAAAACCTGTGACTGATATCACATTGGCTCAGTCCAATTTTTACATTGTTTTAAAACAAACAATTTTGCATTTTAATTTAGTTTCGCCTCCTCTGTGCCAGAGTCCCCAATACTGCACATAAGAGAAGATGGTTCAGCGCCTAACTGAAACGCATTGAATTTACACACTATGTGGAAATTGGCGGATAACAGTGTATGAAAATTAAACAGGGTCATGCTGGTTTATAGTATAATGTGTTAGTTAATGAAAAAAAGGAAAGATCTGGACAGAGAGAGACACTAACAATAAGAAAATGGACTAATGAGACATTGAACTACGCTGCCTAAACCAAAAGCTAACAATTGCTTAGGCGTTTTAAGCCAGTCACATGGAAAACAGCCTGTCCATGAACCAAGGCTTTTATAATTGAGGGTAAAATAAGATGTTTGTTCTTCAGTGCTTTGGCAACGGAACAAGAAATAAAACATTTCGTTGTCTGTTTGATAGATTACCATCTGCCCACTATTCCCACAGCATGATTCTTCAATCAGGCACAACCATAGATCTTTCCAGATAAATCCCCCCTCTAATACTGTAAGGGGTATAGGGGAGAGGCAGAGAAAACAAATCTAAAATCTAATTTAACTCACAAACAGTAGAATGTGTACATCAGATTATAATCAAATTGAATTTCCTCCTCCCTGTCTCCCAAGTTGCTTTTTTTCTACATCCACGTGTACACAAACAGCGCTCAGTTTGTGTTACCTTCAATATTACAAGACATCAGTTGGGGCAGTCCATTGCTCCTTTCCACACAAACTGAACACCCTCAGTTTTCTACGGTTTGGGTCTTCAGAACTTGTCTGGTGGGTCCAAATGCCTTTGCAGATATAGCTTTCGTGAATGCAACAGACACTAATCATTTGCAGGTAATTTCCCCAGGCAGGGAACTAAACTCATAGATTTCCCCTGAGGTGGCAGTCTGAAAATGCTCCTACTTTTTGCTGTTGCTGTTTTACATACTTCTTATCTTACTTATGTTTTCATCATACTTTCCTACTGCCCTCTGATAGACTCAAAAAACAGCAGAGTAGGTTTTATAGCCAGAACTCAAGACTGTGAGTTGTTTGGTTTGCATTAATAATTTAAAGTAGCTGATTTCAAACACATACTGTTTTTTGTGCATGCTAAGGGCTGTGATGCTCAAAAATAGGTTTTGGTAAGGAAACAAAGAATCTGGTGAATGAAACATGCAGTTTTTGTCTTTAGTAAAAGAAACTGCTCAGACCAGCAGCTATTCAAACATCAATTATCTCTGACACCTTGACAAAGACTGAATGCCAGCCATTTGTGTTGTGTGCACAAATTCTCCAAAATCATTGCTCAATTTTAAATGTCTCCACAACATGAAAAAACTGGCAAATATACAAAAGAAAAAAAAGACTTTTTTGACAAAACTTTCTCCCTGCTCTGCCTCAAAAAATGGCTGCAAACAGGAGTTAATGTGGAGGGTTGTAGTTCACACATGAGCAGCAGTGACAGGCAAAATCGTCTCCAAAAAAGTCTAACAATTCAATTCAAAACAATTTATAGATATTTTAGAGAAGCATTACATTAGGTATCATTTGAAACACTGAACATAGACTATAAATATCTGACCAGCTATGGAAAAACCGTCAACTTTGAATGGGTGCAAAACACCCAGCTGATTCCGGTTAAACATTTCAAATCCACTGCACTTTGTATCAAAATCACATATACAATCCTAATTCCCAAAAAGTTGGGATGATGTCTAAACTATTAAAACAAATAACATAACAAAGCAAACATGTCGATATTAAGAGAAGCCAAAGCAATGAGTCGGACTTGGTGCTTCGTTCCTCAACAGGAAAAGGGTGGAGAGCCTACTCTACATCAGGGGCAAGTTACTGCCCCAAGTAGAGGAATTTAAGTATTTCGGGATCTTGCTCACGAAAGAGGTGAGTGGGAGATCAACAGATGGATTGGTGTTGCAGCTGCAGTGAAGCGGATGCACCATCAGAGAGAGCTGAGCCTAAAAGCGAAGCTTTCAATTTACCAGTCGATCTACGTCTCTACCTTCACCTATGTTCATGAGCTTTGGTTAGTGACTGTAAGAAAGAGACTGCGGATACAAGAAGCAGAAATCCATCTCAGGGAGATTCCCTATTTCTCCCTTAGAAATAGGGAAAGGAGTTCAGCCATCAGGAAGCTGTAGAGTAGAGCCAGAGCAGGAATTAAACTATGTGCAAAACACTGTTCTTTAATTGTCCCACTCAACAGAATAACAAATATTTATAGTTACAGCCAGTTATGGAGTTAACTCCATTACCTATAGGTTCTCCCAGTGTCACCCAATTTAAAAAATCCGGAAATGCATCTAATGGCAGATGTGTTTTTGCATGGAGTCTATGCTTTCCTAGCAGCTATGAACTGGCCAAACGGTTAGTCATTAGTGGATCCAATTCAACAACCATCCATCAAACTCTTTATGACAAAGGACTGACCCTGAATCATAATACCCTCACATAGAGCATTTAAAATAAGCAATGAAGTCATAAATCTAAACTCTGGAAGCCTATAATTTTGTTTCTGTGCCCATTGATTGTGAAAGAAATTGAGCCATGACCTCGCATTAGTAAGAACTACAGAGCTGGTTCTGTCTATTGCAGTGCTTGTATTGTTAAATTAGGCAGAGAATTGGAGACAGCTGCATACTTTATTTTTAGTTTTGTTTTCTTTTTCAGAGTGTACTTAAAAATAGCATTAACTTTCAGACAAAAGTGTCATCTCTCAGTCAGAGTTTATTTTCTCTCTCTGTCTCCTTCTCACTACCAATTTTGTTTCCTCATCTCTCTCTCTATCTCTCACTCACACAGACACACACACACACACTTCCCTTCTTCTAGAAATATCACATTAGGGGATCCATTAAGTGAGAAAAGGAGAAAAAAAGCTGCCAGGGGACAAACTGTTAACACAGCAAGGTCAGCGGATAGCCATCTGACCATTATCAGGAAAGGTCACAACCATAAAGCTAATGTGTCTGTATGTGCATGTGTGGGGGTTTGTGGATACATTAAAATGGGGATAAATTGACCATTTTCACAGGGATGCAATGTGGAGTACAGAGACGCAATGGGCAATTTGCACACATACATTTCTCTCAACATAATTTACCAAAGTTTATTCCTCAAACTAAAAGCTCTATCTTGTTCTGCCCTAAGTATCTGTCTGTGATGTCCAGATGAACTGACACAAACCAAGCTGTTAAGAGTCATAAGAGAGGATGTTGCTGGGGGGACAGGACCATTAGCAATCTGTGCTACTCTTTCCCAAGCCTGAAACAAAATACACGTCAAACCCTTCTCTTTGAATTTCAAAAAGAAGTGATATTTACTCGTGTTTTTAAGCCAACATGTGTAAATCTCACTATATTGACGATGTACAAGACGTCTGCTTTTCATTCTTGTTGTTTTAAATGCGTTTACTTTTATTTTTGATTGTGATTTATGGATGCATATGAGCGATGGAACTCACCAGACACCCCACGAGACGATGTTATCACAATACTTCACTCACAATCCAATATAATTGTGTATTGCAGTAATACATATAGCAATTCATCACCGTTTTCAACTCTAATTTATGTCCTCCAATTTAAACTTTCTCAATATCAGTTTTATCCAATAAGATAAAGACAGACTTAGTCAGCTATCAGTCTGATGGGTCGGTTTGGCAATTATATGCAATTTGTTTCTGATAATACAACAATTACCTGTGATAAATCAGTGAAAATCACACATGTTGCTGTTAAAATAGACAGAAATTCACATTTAACTCTTACATTTGCACTCAGCACTTTTCCTGTTCTATCAGAATATCACCAGAATGCAACAAGCTGGCAGCCAGTTGAGTTAAGTGTGCTCAAGTCATGCTCACTGATAAAAACTCACTCAGATCGGTGGCAACATGTTGGCAAACTGCATTTTTTGGACTTTCTAATGTTTACTTGAATATTCTAATATGCTGGGTTTGTTGAATGTCTATATATTTGTTTCCTGTATTTTGAATATTTAATCTAGAGTTTAGTTCTTATTATCTATCTCCTGCCTTAATATTTCCCATCCTCTTGTATCTAGTTGTCCGTCTTTAGTTATTTGTATCTCCTGTGTGAAGTCAGTCACATCTCTGTTTATCTTTTGCCTATATCAAGTTCATGTGTCCTGTGTTCAACTAACGGACGTACTCTCCTCTCCAGCCCCCTGGCATAGACTTTTCCAGGGAGGCTGAGGAGTGGGATTCCCCTGTAGTTGGAACACACCCTCCGGTCCCCTTTCTTAAAGATGGGGACCACCACCCCGGTCTGCCAGTCCAGGGGTACTGCCCCTGATCTCCACGCAACATTGTAGAGGCGTGTCAACCAAGACAGCCCTACAACATCCAAAGCCTTCAGGAACTCGGGGCGGACCTCGTCCACAACTCTGTTAGTCGAACCTCGGATACAGGAGGAACAATGCGGTTTTCGTCCTGGTCGCGGAACACTGGATCAGCTCTTTATCCTCTCGAGGATACTTGAGGGTGCATGGGAGTTTGCCCAACCAGTCTACATGTGTAACCAAGTGGCGGAGGGCTTTCACTTGGGTGGTCTCAGGATTTCCTGTCTGCTTTTTGCAGATGATGTGGTTCTGTTGGCTTCATCGGGTGATGGCCTCCAGCACTTCGCACTGGAACGGTTCGCAGCCGAGTGTGAAGCGGTGGGAATGAGAATCAGCACCTCCAAATCTGAGGCCATGGTCGGAAAAGGGTGGAGTGCCTACTCCAGGTCAGGGACGAGTTCCTGCCCCAAGTGGAGGAGTTTAAGTATCTCAAGGTCTTGTTCACGAGTGATGGGAGAAGGGAGTGGGAGATTGACAGACGGATTGGTGCAGCAGCAGCAGCTATGCGCACGCTGTACCGGTCTGTTGTGGTGAAGAGAGAGCTGAGCGTAAAAGCTAAGCTCTCAATTTACCAGTCGATCTACACCCCTACCCTCACCTATGGTCACGAGCTGTGGGCAGTGACCGAAAGAACGAGATCGCGAATACAAGCGGCGGAAATGGGCTTCCTCCGAAGGGTGGCTGGCCTCTCCCCTAGAGATAGGCTGAGAAGTTCGGCCATTCGGGAGGGGCTCAGAGTAGAGCCGCTTCAGTAAGTGGCAGTTTTCCGTTTTTCCTTTATTTTGTGGCTCTTTGTGTTTTCATACAATGGACATCAATAAAGGGCTTGTTTGGGGGGCGTTCTTCTTTTTTCTTCTGCCTGAGATTCTGCTTTTGGGTCATCTTCTCCACACACGTGATCTGCATCCCTGCAGATTATCACGTTATTTGCAAACCTTCAACTATCTCTCTGAGGATGATTGCAGTCAGTAGAAATCAGACTGTTTGCAGAAAGAGGGCTCAGCTCATAGGTGACATGAGCTCTCTTTTTTTGTAGTATTCCCAGAGTATTTTAATTTATTTAATAAAATATTATTTGGTGTCCCTGTATCAATAATAATATTGCCACACAAAATATCGCAATATATTACTGTATCATTTTTTTCCCCAAACCGCATACTCATTTGAAGCACAAGGCTTTTAACTACTTCTGTTACTGCTTTGTCTGAAGAAAAACAATTTTAAAAAAGCTTGCAGACTTACAGCTTTGCTGTTATTTTGCCTCCGCGAACAAATCAAGTTGCAGTTTGCATCCATGCATAATTAAGAATTCTTGACTTTTGGCTGCAAAATCTATTTTTGTGGTGTAAACCAAATCCTAAGCAGCTCACCCTTGATTTGAGATCACTTCTTCTATATGTAATGAAAGTCAGTTAAGGTTGTTTCTGAGATTCATCACAGGGATCCTGACCTTTAACAACTACAATAAGTTCTTTCTTCTTTCTCAAGACATTCAAGGCACACTGCATTCATGAGAGTGGTACAGACAGAGGTGCGTACTTTTTTTAAGTACTAGGAAAGTAATCAGATTGTAATTTTAATTAGATTTTCACTTCTAAAAGCCTGTAACAGCTGCCTACAGCTACCTTTGTCTCCGGATCACCGGGAGGCTCTCACCCACTCAGCTTTCAGCAGCACGCAAAAGAGGTGTTGTTTGGTTGTCAGGTTCAGCTCTTTGTGGTGGGCTGGCAGGGACTTGGAGCGGTGATGTGGGAATGCTTCCTAAGTGATCAGATGATCCTGTGTACCAATTCCCATTTTTTTCTTATATTTATTTGTTTAACACATTTGTTGTATTTTTGTATTACTTTTTAAATGGTAAATATAAGTAAAATTACATAAATATTTGTTATAATTGGAAACCCCCAGTTTTTATATCATTACAAATCTACCCCATAAGTGAATACTCACAAAAAAACTGCATATACTGTTTAAATTTTGCAGGACCACAAGTGTCTATGTATCAGTCTAAACTATGTGCTACTTCAGGCTGCACATCTGCTGCGATACTGCGCCTGTGGTTTTATTTCTTTTCATTCTTCTATGCCAATGATTTGTCCTCATCCTCCTTTATTCTGTTTAATGATCTATTTTCAGGCTCTTGCCTACTCTCGCTCGTACAGCATCGGCATGGGTGGCAACCCCACCATCTGTCCTCTTCACCCTCCTTCCCTGTTTGTTGCTTGCTAATTTGCTGGTTAATTATAGAAATGCAGGGGATCAGTGCAGTCTCTTCATAACAGGGGCTGTGTTTATTGTCTGTGGAACTTTAATGAAGTGATGTAACATTTGCCCTATAGGCCACTTACTCAACCAGATATTCACGCAGTGGATTAAAGTGTGTATACATTGATAAGTAGCACTGCAGATTCTTTACTGTCAGCCAAGCAGGCATTTCCAAGGGAAGATCATTCGCTTCTGTAAAATTGCTTGGACAGCTAGAATTCAAATTGGTGCTGTGAAGCTTGTTAACACATCCGTGAAGTCCTACAGAGAGCTGCAAAAAACATGCATAACAAAAACAGTGTGTACCACATTGGACCTTTTTTTGAAGTAAATTTTCTGCATTGGAACAGCAACAAATGTGTAAATATTGTATTAATAGTTGATTTGAACCAGCGTGGACTTGCCGTCTGTGGTTACTGCTTCAAACCAGCTTTAGTATTAGCAACATTATTGAATGTGTTTTTAAAAAATTAACAACAATCAATGATATCAAATGACTGGAAACAGTAACTTTGTCCTTAACTTGCTGTTAATGCCAGAGAGCTCCAGTTCCATAAAATCAACTAAGTCTACAGCTCTTTTTCAAGTAACACACTCTACGGTATCCCAGAGATTAGACACAAATCTTAAGATTTGAACGTTTTGTTCTTTAAGGCATATATACATAAGTATTTTAAAGCAACAAAAATTGCACTAAACCATCCAAGGTTATTTTCCTCTTCTGATCCCTTTTGTGTTTTCAAGTAAAACAGTGAAGAAATATATAAATATACATGTAATGTTCATTTTGAGCTTTCAAAACAAAAGCCATACCATAACCGCTTATAAAGCTGGAACTGACTTTTGCAATAACAATACGTTTACCAGTTCAAACGTACCAAAAATATACACATTTAACTTTAATCATATACAAATGAAGCGAGTTTAAGTCATAGAAGGACCATCTAATATTCAGCCCACTAAGCAGTCTTCTCTGCTGTAGCTGAGGTTATTTAGACCTTGGGTTGCAGGTGGGATGGCAGATGTCTGACAGCAAAGCTAATCAGACTTCCTGCTTGGTCTAATGGTTGAATAATTGTCCCGGGCTTAGCTGTTGTCTGATAATGCCCTATCAGACCAGAGTCGTCTTACAGAGCAGACAGGGATAGAAAGTAATGCAATAGGGAGCGCGGGCAAATTTTATTAGAGATGATAAAGAATGGATTCATAAGTCTGGATCAAAAATAGTGGGAAGCAGAGAGCTGCAAAAGAAAATGGCTCTCATCCTCTGACCTTTCAGATGGAGAGAGAGAGGGAGGAAGCGAATCTCACTGTGTGTTGGGAAATATTCCCTGTGAGGAATTATTGCCCGCAGTTACACACAGTCTCAGTTGCTGGTGCTTTGTGTACAGCAGATGAAAATGCAATAATTATTCTTAATGTATAAACACTGCACCTGCCAACTTAAATAAACTTCATACTAATTACAAACGTATTATCCACTCCTCAGTTTACTGCATGTATAATTGAAGGAGCTCTTCATGATGTGTATGATTAGCACATTAATGGGCAAGCAGCAATAAATGTAGAGAGCCAGTGATCTTCCTTCTTCAGCACATTTAGACATTTTATTTCACAAAAAGCTGCGAAAACATTACAATGTTGTTAAAAATCTGAAGAATCTGTTCTTTTCGATCACAGCTCGGAACCTCGAAAAGGACAGATGTTTTAGTTTCACCATGCTGAGTAGAACAGAAATGTTCCTCCATGATAAAAGCAAATTAGAATCCTCTTACATCCTGGCAGCATGCCACCAGCTCCTTGATTCAATAAGACATTTCAAATTAGCTTAAAAGCATCTTGGTAGGCCTGCACTGTTTTGTTTTTTAAACATTTCTGGCACTGAATATTTGATCACATCAAGTTTTGTTCTTTGGATTTTCTACAAAAAAAGAACTTGACAGTAGCCTTGGTGCATTCGCGAAAAGCCTCATTGTAACACACCGCTTTCTTCATATCCACCAGCGATGATTTGTGCAACAGCGTGTTATCTTCCTCCCCCAAACTAAATTTCAATTTCTTTAATTTATTTAAGCACATCCCCAGCCTGTGTTTTTGGGATATTTACAGTGCATTTTGGGTTGGTTTTGAGGTGGCGTGTTGGTGTGCGAGTGTAAGTGGCTCTGCCACATGGCAGCAGTGAAGATCTATGCAGAGTCTTATCACCAGCTCACACGGTTCCCCTGCATTGTTCATGTTGGTTGAAAAGGATAGATGTGTTGCTCCTTTTCCTATATGTCTAAATGTGCTGTGTGTTTCAATCTCAGCGGCATTAAAATGAGCAGACAGATATGTTTTTGATATCTGCTACGCTTAAGCTGCAGACAGGCTTAATCAGGAAACCCATTTCTTTTAAATGAATTTTTTTTTTTTACTTTAATTGTGGATTTTAATTCTCATCAAATGCTAAACTTCATCAGTTTATTCTGATTGTCATAGTAATCCTAACCTGAGCAGAGGCTTTTTAAAATGAAATACTGTTTACAGCCAAAATATTTTAAGTGTAGCATTTGTCAGAAGATTATTAAGCTCATGCTTTCTTGCATCTCATCAAAGGTGTAAAGTAGCTTTAAAGTTTTGTTGTCCGTGGTGACTCACGCTTCAGTAGAGTTCAGGCCGCAGCTCATTGATGCGCTCAGGCTGCCGGTGTTGTTCACTGACACCGACGGCCACCGGGAGAGAGCAATGATGCAAGATCAAAAGAGAATAAATCACTCTAAACTCTTCAGTTTGAACATAATAGGTAGCCCATGGGTTCAGATAAGCAGGTAGAGTCTGGTAGAACTGGACACGCAAATGGAAACAAGATTTCTTTTTCCCCTGCTGAGCAGAACTCATTTTAGGCTTCTTATTTATCTTCAGACCAATTTATTATCATTTAGTAGACCCTTCCTTTCTTCCTTACTGTATTAATTCAATTAATCAGCGCTGAAACTTGGCAGTAGCAAGCTTCTGCATCCTAAGCAGCAATTTTCGGCAGGATATGTCTGTTTCTGTCAGAGATTTGCGTCAGCATGCCAAATATCCCGCTTTTGTCTGTCACTTGATTGGCAATGCAACACATCTCAGCACCTTGCCTTGCAGGTGGTGTGCCCATATGGCTGCAGCTCCATTTTGCTCCTTTGGGCTGCGGTACAGTCCCAGGCACTCATACTCATAAGCCCCCGTGCCAAGTCAGGCTCCAGCAGAGGGCCCTGTTCCCACTAGTCCAGGTGAGGTTGATCATTCCAAAGGTTGCAGTTAATTAGGGGTTTTGAAATCGTTTGTGTCTGGCCACCTGCAGGGACCAATTTACCTCAGGAGACCTTAACAAGACTGACGGCTAACAGCTTCCAGGGTTATATGGCTATACCGAGAAAACTGTCAATGCATCTAGGTCTCCAGTGTGCAGCTGTGCCTAAACTCAATACCACCTTCTCTAATGTCAAAAGACATATTTGTATTTTCATGCAATCTGACACTGACCCAATAAGTCTTAAGAAAAAATAGCTGAAAGAGAAAGAGAAAGATGACACACTAAAGGCTGAATATTTACCAAGAGCTGGTGAATTTGTAAACTTTAATCTAGGGAAAATAATCAAAATGTGATTTAAGAACACGTTCCAGCTGTGATCTGTCATTTGGAATTGTTTGTCTCCAAACTTATCAATTCCCTTCATCAGTGCTGGCACGTTTTTCTAATAGCTACAAATGACAAATCATTGACGTCATACTCATGGCAGTGGAGCTTTTCTGCACCTGTGTTCTATGCAAGGCTTTAATGTATTCTGTCTCTGCACTGTTTGATTATTTGATTATTCTTTTTTTTTTTTTTTTAAAAACCTCCTCACAGGAAACCATTCTGACATTAAAATGTCTACAACAAAACAGAAAAACCCATATGAAAGATAGAACTACTGGTATTAGCTCATTTATTCTAACATATGGATCTTTGCAAAACATCTACATACCTATACGTTAAAAATAAACCAATAAAATAACTTGTTTAGGTTACACAGAATAAACATCTGATGCCATAATCCAGCTCTGCTGCAAAAACACGGAACAACAGTTATCTTTTACTCAACTGATAGGAAATAATCAAACCATCAAGGACCTGTGCTGCATGAAGCTTTTATCACTAGACAATCCATTATTCAGTCAGCACACTTAAACTTCTACAGTTTGGGCCATCTGCTGACCAAAAATCCTAAATATTTCAAAGGAGGGCTCAGACTGTAAATTGCTCTCTGTGGAGCCGAGATGGGTTGTGAACTCCCAGCCATCATTTCAATTACTCCACACCAAACTAACCCCTCGCTGGGCATGAGCATTGGGGAAAAGGATCCATGTTATGACTTAACCTTTACCTTCAGTTGTTCAGCCACTTTCTGTTCACTTATGTTCCTAATTAAGGTAGGATAAAGCCTCTCTTCTCTCCCCCCTGACTCCCACTGATTTCTCTCTTCACCATCAGCAGTGGAGTCTAAATCAGCAAGAGCTGCATCCAGGCCTACGCTACACAGCTGCTGTGACTTTACCACACAGTATGTGGTATTGCGGGTGGATAGTGCTCCATTAACCTCCCCCTGCAGCAGAAATCCAGCTTTGTGTTCTCTGCCACTTGACAGACAGAGCTGGTGATGGTTTTTTTGTTCTTTCCCCCCACAATCTGAAAAACTGCAGACTTGTCAGCCTACCTGTTTTACTGTTTTCCCCATGTGGGAAAATAAATAAATCAGGAATCACTAAAGAAACCTTTAAACTGAATTTATGGCTGCACTAGTATCAATATCCATCGTTAACAGATCCCACTTTACATTTGATTGGCAGCTAGTAACTGTGTGTAAGTTTACATGCATGATTTATACTGAATGGCTCCAATCACTTTTTTGACACAAAACCGATTTGTTATGTCAACTCTGTACTGTAAAAAAAAACTAGAGTAAAAACTAAAAAAACTGGAGTTTCTCCAGATTTTCACTCTCCATGAGATTGTTTTACAATCTGCTTGAGCTGTCAGTCTACTGTTGAGGTACACGTGCACTGAGCTGCAAAGATTTTTTTTTTCAGGATATTATCAGTGACAGCAGATGTAGTATTAATGTAGAAGTAATAGCATTATGGTTTAAAGACACAGGATATAATTCTTTATTTAGATTTTATCCTGCAGGGGAATGGAGAGAGTTTCTCGTGGTTCCCTGTTGAGATAAAACTGGAGAAAATACCTCCAGCAGCATGATTTTCACAGAGGATGATGATTTCAGTGCGGTATCTCTCTACCTGCCTTTATAGCCCCCCTTTCATGCAGTGATGTTACTCATAAAGGCTAATGTTCTAAGACATTATCTTAAAAGCTGCCATATCAACTTTAGGCTATGGCTGCCTGAGGGGTGAACCATGGCCAATGTTGTCTGTGTGTTTGTGCGTGAAAACGCAGGAGCACGATGGCTGGCTGTGGAAAAGAAAACCCATTTATTTAAATGTTTCCAGATTTACGAAGATGAGATATTAATAAAACACTCCTTAACTCCTTAATACAACCCTTAAATATGATCTGTTTTGTAAACAAAAATGAAACTGAAAAAGCAATAAACAGAAAACTGAAAAAAACTAATTTGTAAATGTTTTTTTAGCTTAAGGTAAAAAAAAACGATCCATAGCGATCGTACACACAAGTAAAACAACTGCCTGTGTTAAAATAATTTTCAGTTTAAATATAAGATTTAAGAAACAAATTTAACTACATTTGTCATAGCTCAAAAAAAAAACCTTAATTAGAAACCGAAAAATGAGGTTCGCTTCAAGGTTTTCATCATTATAATCAGCATTTATAATTTTAATTTTAATTTGGTTTCAGTGATTTCTTTAGAATGGCCCAGAATCCTTCATAACAGTCTTTTAAAGGAAGACTGCAAGGATAAGTGTTTAATTCTATATTAAACCTGAATTCTAAATTTAAGAGGAGTGGCCCAATACTTTTGTCCACATAGTGTATAAACCAAAACTGATGGACCACACTGTTTACATTAGCAAACATTCTGTGCATGCACATGCTTATAGTCTTTATCGTTCCTGTGCTTCTGCCACACTGATTTTTTCTTGTCAAACAGTTAACCTGCTATTGTCAGGGTAACATTTAACTGTATGCAACACTGCTGTAGATAAAAACACATAGGAGAGGAGGGATGAGGAAATAATGTGTCATATTTCTGCAACAGCATTCCTGTGTGTATTTTCCTGTGATTATACAGTTCCTGCTTTCCTCAGGCAACAATGCAATCATTGGTCACCTCAACTTTCTTAAAAATTTTTAGGCTGTGGTATTAGAAGTAAACATCCCCGTGCATTTCAAGTATAGCAATTTTTACAGTGGTGTTGCATTCGTTTTTGTTTATATGCATTAACTCACCTATATCAGTGTTGCCCAGTTTTTATCTTTCACATACAAAACCAGTAGCAAATTTTTAAATCGCTGGCAGAAATGAAAAATCGTTTCTGTTCCGTACACAGGTGTACAGAATGAAGTCAGCGCACGCTAAGTCTTTGCAAAAACTCACAAATAGTTAAACAGTCAACAAAATGTCCAAAAAATAACTCCACCTTTCAAAAAATTAACTCAGTACAACTTGTGGAGGTGGTCATTGTGCCACATTTTGCAACAACCTGTTTTGACTTTTTTGGTGTAGGAGAGGCAGCACAGTACAGAGGAAGCATTACACTGCATTCCTGCCCATTAATTACGCAGCTGTTTCAACCAAATTTGAACACATCCCAACTTTACTAGTGTTTTCCCTTCATACTGTGAAAGTGAAATGGTTGAAATGGCAAAATAGTGTAATATTAGCAGGACAGTATCAGAAAAAGAGAACATCCTCTGTTACACACAAATATATTGCACAGTGGATTAAAATATTGGTGTGTCATACATGCTGCACTGCATTCATTTTTATTGTAATACCCCGTGTGCTGTTATAGTCCAGTATGATATATTAGGGGTTCTGGGAGACGAATCGAGTGTATGGGCGACTCTGAGTGAACATCCTGCAGATGATAAAGCTCCTGCATCCAGCAGTAATCTATTCCTGGATAGGAACACATTCTCTTTCTATTGGTGCAAAGTGTACGTGTGCACACATTTACAAACACAGAGACGTACACACCGCTATTCTTGGACACAGCTAGACCGAGGGGCTGGCCCTGTCTGGCTGGCACTGCCAGCAGGACAGCTGACACTGCAGGTCGTGTGCGTGTGCCCATATGTTTTATGTAAGCTATAGGCCTTGAGAGCAAAATATTTTTTTTGCAAAATGAGGGCATTTTGGGGCCGCTCATCACTTCTTTAAACACCCATTGAAGATTCTCACTTGTTTTTATTTATTAAGGTTTTGGTCTTAAAAAATAGATATGAACTAGAAGGGACCTCACAAATATAGCACAAACGTCTTCAGGTGTGCCAACACAACGGTGTATGAGTCTTTTGTTTCCCTGCAATACGACACTTGCAGTTAGTCCGGGGCCATGGGGTGCATTGGCCTAGATAGTGAAGGTGTGTGCAGAGCACAGAGAAAAGTAAAAATGGAGCACTGGTTTCTCGGGGAAAAAATTTAATTTTAATGAAGTCAGAAACTTAACACTCTAATGCGCAATGACTCCATGCTGTTGTGAAACATGTTCAACACACCTCTCCAAAATTCAACCCAGTCACAGTCACAGATTTAACAACAATGCAGTGCAATGAATTCTGATTAACAGAGGAACATTTACGTGACTGTGAATGGTGAATAGTGATACAAATGTAAACACTTTGACTGTAGTCAGAATGAATGTTTTTAGTTCATATTCTTAGTTGTTCCCAATATTTTGAAAAGTTGAAAAAGAAAAATATCTTTAGGCAAAATAGCTCTACAGCAGAAATACTGTACTGTATGCTCTTTTAAATGAAAACCACACATTACTGGTTTTGTGTTAGGCGTGCTTATTTACGGCTGGGTGATGAAATTTTGGTTGAAGCAAGTTTGTTGATGTTGCGCAATCATAAAAAAAAATAACAGAATTAAAAGGATACCACCAAAGCTTGAGGCTTAAAATTCTCACCATGAACATGTCTAGTTCAAGTCCAGCAGGGCGATTTGTTATAACATGCTGCCATAATAATATTTATAAAAGGAAAAATAAAATATTATTGTTATTAATTCAATATGACTGCTTTTTTTGTAAGTAAGTAAGTAAGTAAAAGCCTGTTTGTATAAAAATGTCTTCAGCTGCTTTTTAAAGGAGTCAGTAGAGTCTAGACAGCGTAAAGACAATGGCAGAGAGTTCCACAGCCTAGGTGCCAGTGCCTGAAAAGCCCGATCCCCACGTGTTTTAAACCTAGTACGTGGGACCACCAGTAGCATCTGACCTGAAGACCTAAGTGCTCGGGATGAAGCATGAGGTTTCAACAGGTCAGAGATATACTGGGGAGCTTCACCGTGCAGAGCTCTAAAAGTTACAACTAAAATTTTAAAATGAACCCTAAAATTTACTGACAACCAATGAAGAGAAGCCAAAACTGGAGTAATGTGTGACCTCTTGTTTGTACCAGTTAAAAGTCTTGCCGCTGCATTCTGTACAGACTGAAGGCGATCCAGATCTGATTTGTTGAGACACGTAAAAAGACCGTTACAATAATCCAAACGAGAAGAGATAAAAGCATGAATAATCATCTCAAGTTCTGCCTTTGATACCAGTAGTCTGAGTTTAGAAATGTTTCTTAAATGATAAAAACAGTTCCGGACAAGTTGTTTTTTCTTTACTGATCTCATATGTGGCATTGATTAAATACTTCATTAAACATTGGTGATGGTTAAGTTACCGACTGGTGATGTACGCTGAACCTGACACCTGAAACAAACACAGAATGTCACATCGCATTTTCAGGGGGATGATAAAATGAATGTGATACATATATATGAAAATCAAAAAAAAAATTGGGATTCATAAAAAATCTTTAAAAATTACCCATTATTGCTATAGGCTTTACTGTATTCGTGCAAAAACAAATTCCCTCAGATTGGCCTACCCGTTAAGGAGGAGATAAGGCATTTACAAAATATATACATACAAGGTATCTTCATGCTAAAGTGAATAAATAAATAAATTCATGGTGTCTCACATCAGGACTTTCTTTCTTTTTTCTTTTTCTTTTTTGAGCATTGTGGATTATGGAATCAGGCAATACCATAATATCTGCACTTTAATAACATATTTCACCCTGCTGGCAATTAGAGATGGACCGATCCGATATTACGTATCGGTATCGGTCCGATACTGACGTAAATTACTGGATCGGATATCGGAGAAAAATAAAAAAAATGTAATCCGATCCATTAAATATCAAAAAAGCACCTAGCAAAACTTGCGACATGGCGTAACTCGGCTCATAACCGTAGCACATCGCAGCAGTGCGGGTCACGTGATAGAGCGGCTGTGTGTATTTGTAGCCTCGCTAGCAATCCGGCATTTCATCTCCGAGGAAGTTATCCCAGAGAGAAGTAAAGCAAGTGTGTAAGTTCATCTCTGAATGTTTGTAAAGCATTCCCGCGTTAAGCTTAACAACAGATATATGGAGTGACCGCCTCTCTCTCTCCCTCTTCTGCTGCTACTTCAATCATGAAACTGATTAATGATCAGCTGATCGGCTTTTCTGTCGCGAGTCTGTCTCTCTTGTTTTTCTTTTATTGCTCACTTCGCGCCAGAAAGAGGAAACCAGCGGCTGAACAACGGCAGCACGTTTAAGCTTGATAAGCTGTTGTTAGAATTTATTTAATATTACTTTCTACACCAGGATCCTTTTCTACGTAGCTGACGGCTGGTAACTGTGCAGGGGCGGATCTAGCAAAGTTTAGCCAGGGGGGCCGATAGGGCATGAACAGGGAGAAGGGGGCACAAAGACATACTTTTCTTTCTTATTCTCATTTAAAATGTCTAGCTTTTAATAAATAATTATCCGAATCTTACACCCAAAGTTTTAATCTGATGTAAAATGTATAGAAGTCCATTACTGTATATAGTAACTGTTAAGTCTAATATATATACCCTAGTAAGCTATAGTACTTTTTCCTTTGGGAAGGTACCATCTGTGCAGTCTGCAATTTTGTTGAAGAAAGGTGTTGAATCTATTTGATTATTCTTGAAAAATAACTGATTTCTGTGTATTTTTTTTTCACACTGCATCAAATTATAGTTGATTACGTCAATTAAGCATCATGAGGTGGAGGGTGGGAGGTGGTTCCCTATTTTATTTTATTTTATTTTTTTTGCTGGGAGTTTTAGAACCCTATTAGTTAGGTTGCTTAATATTTCTGCTAAGTACTCTTTAAAATACCAGAATAGGGAGGATGGAGTAGGTTTAAGTTTATTAGATTGATCAGTTTTGCTGAACTATGAAATATTTTGGGTGCAGTGTATGTTTTGCATACAAGTATAACAGAATAGCTTTAGTGTTTGTTTTTTTTAACTTGAGTATGAACTTATACAAAAAGCAGCAAGATATTAAAAAAACTGTTTTATTGATTAAAAAATACACTATATCGGATTCATATCAGTATCGGCAGATATCCAAATTTATGATATCGGTATTGGTATCGGACATAAAAAAGTGGTATCGTGCCATCTCTAATGTATATGATAGTAAGAGTTAGTAAACCTCTATTAAAGTCTCCCTCTGCAGTCTGTTGTTTCTTAGATTCAGCATTGAAACTGAATTTAAAACAAAACATAGATGACATTCTGTCGCTTCGGCAACCACCAAGATCTCACTGCCTACAGACATTCAGTAACTCTCATTGGATAATGTTAATAAATATCTTTCACTAAATATGAACGTTTTCTACCTGTCCTTGTTTAAATTATGAAAGAAGTTATTATGCCTGAGAATCTCTAGAATGTCAAATACTTTCCACTAAACAGTTGTCTTCTACTTTGGTTAGTTTTTTTAACAACCATTTAAAAAACATATTTTGCTTTTGTTTTATTTTTTACTGCAATTCCTGTAGAGTAGCTTTTATAGTGTTAATTCAGTATGTGCTACAAAATAAAAGCCTTTCCTTTACATTAGGTTTGTGGGCATTTTATTTTGAATTGTTCCAATCATGGCACTTCAAAGGAACAGCACATGACAGGAACAGCAACCTGGTTGTTAAAACAAAGACAAGGCAGACGCAGAGAAACGCAGACGCAAACGCTGACGCATCTACAATGGCAGAAGCAAAAATAGAAATGGTCATCACACCAAAACCTGAGGTTGATAAAGCCGCACAACCAAATACTGAAAAGTCTCCTGTGGCACAACCACCAAAGGAAACGGTTGTGAAACCAAAGAAACAAAAAAAGCAAAAACAGAAAAGAGTGGCTGAAGAACCAAGAAGACCAATTACTCGGGCATATGCCCGGGCTCTTCTTGAAGCTCAAAACAGCATGGGTGATGGAGCAAACCCGAAAAATGAAGAAATGCAAAAAAACACTGAAGCCACTTCTGAAAGACAAAAGGTTGAATCCCTCCCCATTTCAAATGCAAAGGAGGACATGGAGAGAGAGAGAAATGGGAAGAACCCCAGCAGACCAGACCCTGTGCCTAATGGAGGGACTTGGCAATATCAACCCATTCCCACATTTAGACCCCCGTTTAATCCCTGGCACGAGATTGCTGCTCTCAGACACCAACTGGAAGCCTCCCAATACCATCAGAACAACCTTTACTGTAAAATGGTAGGTGCAAACAAGAGGGCCTCTTATCACCAGTTTCAGGTGAACAAACTCTATGAAGAAATTCATGAGAACAAGCAAAATCACGAGGAAACGATTAAAGACCTCATAGAGCAGCTGGAAGAGGCTTCTAGTAATAAGCCCAATGACATCAGTGAGACAGACACTCTCGCAAATGACAATGAAGCTATTGTCATATTGGATGAGGTGATAGCTACCCTGCAGGACCAAATCAGCCACCCTACCACAGAGCAGTGTGTGGAGTCTGCCACTCCAACCACAGAGGCTTCACACACTGACTCTGTAGGACTGAAGTCCTCTAAGGAGGCTGAATTTGAGCTCAAATGTAGGATTCAGCAAGAGCAGATTGAGATGCTCCAGAAACAGCTCCTAGCAGCTCAAAATCAGCTTGAAGAGCAGGCCGTTAAACATAGGCAGGAGCAGGAGACACTCAACCTGGAAATCAGTGACCTGAAATCCCAGCTCTGCCCCAACAAGGCCCTTCATGATTTGAAGGTAGAGTCTCTTGAGCGAGAGCTGAAAGAGGCCAAAGTTTCCTCACTTAAAATCCCACAGCAGCACAAAGAACAAAATTCCACTGCTGCAAATGAAATGCACAAATGTGAGCCTCTGAAAGAAAACGAGACTGGAGAACAGGAGAAGATGGAAAAAGAGGACTCACTGCCATCCACTGCATTGTCTCTGCAGGAGCCTCAGAAAGAAAAAGACACCACAGAACAACAGAAGATAAAAAAAGAAGAGTCAGCTGCATTTTCTGTACAGGAATCTTTGCAAAGTCTACGAGACAAACAGAAAATGCTCAATGTCAAGGTGGCTGAACTCGAGAATGAAGTTAAGAGGCTGCCAGAGATTCCGCCAAGTAAGAAGAAGAAGAAGCGGAACTGTGCGCGTCCCCAATTTCACATAATTGGTCTCAACATCAACAAGTCCTAAAAATCATATTTATATACAACTAAATTGTCAGTGAACATTTGAACCCCTCTCGGTCGAGACAGAAGGCCACCCCTTCCTGAGCCCGGTTCTGTCAGAGGTTTCTCCTCATTAAGAGGGAGTTTTTCCTCTCCACTGTCGCCAAGTGCTTGCTCATAGGGGATTTGGGGGCTTTTTTTTAACACCAACCACTGATAAGTTCACTGACATCAAATTTAAGACTCAGCAAATATGGAAATGGATCATTCGTCATCAAGTGAGGAATCATCCATTTAAAACATGTTTGCTGAGTCATATTTAGTTGTATATAAATATGATTTCTGTCACACTAAGGCCAATCACAGACTAATTTGGACAATTGGTAAAAAATAAATAAATTGAAAAAATTGAAAAAAAGTAGTTGTGTCATTGTTTCGTGTAGATTTCAAATAACATGCCATTTTATGTCAACATATTTCTGTTACATTTGTAGTGCTCGTGGTTTTATATTCTTATGATCCTGTTTGTTTGATGAGTATATCCTTCTGCCTTACTTCACATATTTACTGCTGCTTGGCTAGCTTTAGTCATGCTAGCATCAGCACGGGTAGAAACAGATACACATCAGAGACATCACATGTAGCTTGTGTTTATGTTCAGAGTGACATCTGATTTAAAAGCAGGCAGCAAAGCACTGAGCAGCATATCAGTCAGCACAGAAAACAAATGCCATAAATGTCATCAATTAGGCTGGAATAATTTGTTGTTTGTCTTCTATTGTAAGTGCTTTACATTTCAGCATGACATCCTGTATGTGTCCTACACTGAGGACACTTGAAACTGGTCATTTTCTTAGAATGGAGCTAAAGATAAAACCAAAACAAAACAAAACTTTCATAAGAAATCTTTATTCTGCAGTAAGGGACATTAAAAACCTAATAATGTTATCATTAAAAATATTAAAATGTGAAGTAAATGGTAAATGGCCTGTATTTATATAGCGCTTTACTAGTCCCTAAGGACCCCAAAGCGCTTTACACATCCAGTCATCCACACATTCACACACTGGTGATGGCAAGCTACATTGTAGCCACAGCCACCCTGGGGCGCACTGACAGAGAAGTAATCATAATTTTTGCACAAAATCAAAATAATCTGTTTATGACCCAGCAGTCTTAGCTAATTATAGGCCAATCTCCAACCTTCCTTTCATATCAAAAATCCTTGAAAGAGTAGTTGTCACACAGCTAACAGATCATCTGCAGAGGAATGGCTTATTTGAAGAGTTTCAGTCAGGTTTCAGAGCTCATCACAGCACAGAAACAGCTTTAGTGAAGGTTACAAATGATCTTCTTATGGCCTCTGACAGTGGACTCATCTCTGTGCTTGTCCTGCTAGACCTCAGTGCAGCATTCGATACTGTCGACCATAATAGCCTATTAGAGCGATTAGAACATGCTGTAGGTATTACAGGTACTGTGCTGCAGTGGTTTGAATCATATCTATCTAATAGACTCCAATTTGTACATGTTAATGGAGAGTCCTCTTCACACACTGAGGTTAATTATGGAGTTCCACAGGGTTCAGTGCTAGGACCAATTCTGTTTACATTATACATGCTTCCCCTAGGCAGTATCGTTAGAAGACATAGCATACATTTTCACTGCTATGCAGATGACACCCAGCTCTATCTGTCCATGAAGCCAGATAACACACACCAATTAGTTAAACTGCAGGAATGTCTTAAAGACATAAAGACCTGGATGGCCGCTAACTTTCTGCTTCTTAATTCAGATCAAACTGAGGTTATTGTACTCGGCCCTGAAAATCTTAGAAATATGGTATCTAAGCAGATTCTTACTCTGGATGGCATTACCTTGGCCTCCAGTAACGCTGTGAGGAACCTTGGAGTCATTTTTGACCAGGATATGTCCTTCAACGCACATATTAAACAAATATGTAAGACTGCTTTCTTCCATTTGCGCAACATCTCTAAAATTAGAAATATCCTGTCTCAGAGTGACGCTGAAAAACTAGTTCATGCATTTATTACTTCCAGGCTGGACGACTGTAATTCTTTATTATCAGGATGTCCAAAAAACTCGCTGAAAAGCCTTCAGCTAATCCAAAATGCTGCAGCAAGAGTACTGACAGGGACTAGAAAGAGAGAGCAGATTTCTCCTGTTTTGGCTTCCCTTCATTGGCTTCCTGTTAAGTCCAGAATTGAATTCAAAATCCTGCTCCTCACATACAAGGTCTTAAATAATCAGGCCCCATTGTCACGGCTGGCGGGGTGAGCCGTGTGGTGTTGTAGGAAAAGGAGGACCCAAAATGCAGGCAGCCGACTGATGATATGAGTGAGGGTTTATTTACAGGTGACAGTGGCAGAAACAGACAGCGAAGCATGAGAAAACAACTGAAGAAACCTAAACTGGAAGAACTAAATGACAAACCTGAGAGCATACAAAAGGGGTGCGGGGCAGAGAGACGCAGAGACAGGAACGAAACACCATAGAACGCAGACGAACCGACAACGAACACAGACCGACACCCACTATATATACACACAAGGTAATCGGGTAATCGCACACAGGAGGGAAGAACAGCTGATCTGAATACACATGATGACTGGAGGGCACAAGCTGAACACAATGACAACAGACACAGACCTTCAGAATAGAACAGGAAATCCAGAACACGAGCCTTCAAAGTAAAGCAGGAACACACAGACTGATTTACAACACAACACGGGGACATGAACAGAGCACCGAGGACAGACACAGGTAGGGCTGAATATACACCAAACTTCAGGTTCAACCCTAAACTAATACAAAATCAGAATAAACACAAGGCACAAAAATGAACTTCAAGGAAACACAAAACGCTGGGTCAAAATTAGAGATGGACCGATCCGATATTACGTATCGGTATCGGTCCGATACTGACCTAAATTACTGGATCGGATATCGGAGAAAAATAAAAAATGTAATCCGATCCATTAAATATCACGAAAGCACCTCACAAAACATGCAACACTCCGTAACTCGCTTCAGAACGTTAGCACGTCGGAGCAGTATGCATCACGTGATAGAGCGGCTGTGGCATGCGGGACCTGTCGGTGGTCTGGATAGCATTTGGAGCTTCGCTAGCAACCCGGCATTTCATCTCCGACAAAGTTATCCCCAAGAGAAGTAAAGCAAGTGTGTAAGTCCATCTCTGAATGTTTGTAAAGCATTACTGCGTTAAGCTTAACAAACGATATATGGAGCGACTGCCTCTTCTTGCTGCTACTTCAATCATGAAACTGCTTAATGATCAGCTGATCGACTTTTCTGTCGCGAGTCCGTCTCTCTTGTTTGTTTTTGGCCCACTTTGCACCAGAAAGAGGAAACCAGTGGATAAACAACAGCAGCACGTTTAAGCTTGATAAGCTGTTGTTAGAATTTATTTAATATTACTTTCTACACCAGGATCTTTTTCTACATAACTGACGCTGGTAACTGTGCAGGGGCGGATCTAGCAAAATTTAGCCAGGGGGGCCGATAGGGCATTAACAGGGAAAACGGGAGCACAAAGACATACTTTTCTTTCTTATTCTCATTTAAAATGTCTAGCTTTTAATAAATAATTATCTGACACCCAAAGTTTTAATTTGATGTAAAATGAATAGAAGTCCATTACTGTATATAGTAACTGTTAAGTCTAATATATATACCCTAGTAAGCTATAGTACTTTTTCCTTTGGGAAGGTACCATCTGTGCAGTCTGCAATTTTGTTGAAGAAAGATGTTGAATCTATTTAATATTTCTTGAAAAATAATTGATTTCTGTGCATTTTTTTTCACACTGCATCAAATTAAGGTTGATTACGTCGATTAAGCATCATGAGGTGGAGCGTGAGGGGTGGTTCCCTATTTTTTATTTATTTATTTTTGTTGTTGCTGGGAGTTGGAACCCTATTAGTTAGGTTGCTTAATATTTACGCTAAGTATTCTTTAAAATACCAGAATAGGGAGGATGGAGTAGGTTTAAGTTTATTAGATTGATCAGTATTGCTGAACTATGAAATATTTTTTTTTGCATACAGGTATAACAGAATAGCTTTAGTGTAGTTGTTGTTTTAAACTTGAGTATGAACTTATACAAAATGCAGCAAGATATTTAAAAAAACAGTTTTGTTGATTAAAAAACACTATATCGGATTCATATCGGTATCGGCAGATATCCAAATTTATGATATCGGTATCGGTATCGGACATAAAAAAGTGGTATCGTGCCATCTCTACTGGCAATGCGATCAGCCATCTGCGATCCCACAACGGGATGATAGGATGATCAGACTACAGGGAAAATCACTAAATGACTAAAATGGATTGCCTTCCAAGAGCTACTATCCAAACAGAAAATCTACCCATACTTGGTGCTCACCAGGGGTTAATTTCAGTGCCTGGCTGAAAGTATCATCACAAGAAATAGGAGGTAAAGAAAGAGGAAAGAAGAGGACAAGATTATTAAGAGGTCATTTGAGGTAATGTTGACAGACTGTCAAGGCAGTCCCCAGAGCATCCTGGGAGAATCTTGTCTTAAGTCTCTATAATACCAGTTAAGTCCAGCCAAGGTTCTTTGACATTCATGGGTATCAGTGCTGCGAGACAACAGATTTTATCCCTCAAGCGGAAAACAGTCTTCTCATTTGCAGAGGTGTAAGAAGCACAAAAAAATTCCACATAAGGGAACCAGCAATATTACTTTAATTACACAGCAGAAATAAATGAACAAAAGGACTCTGTGAAGAAATCTGGGCAGATAAAAGGAACGAAGAAGCCAAGCGCTACAGTGAAAGTGATTAAGAAATGTTGCACTAACATGTTAAAGGTTTAAAGGAGAAAGTGCTTCATTTTGACACATTTGTGTCATCATTTCAAGATTATTTTTTATAGTAAGAGAGAAAAAAAGACTGAATGAAAAATGTGGCAGTTCACGTTTTAATTTAATATTCCATTTCTGAGTTAAAATCCCTAACATAACACCGGAAGTTTCTTCCTTGTGGCAGTGTTTTCCAAAGGAAATTATGTAAAAAGACTCTTTAGCCTCAATGAGGATGTTGAGTAAGGGTGAGCGAGAACAAGAGTGAGTGAAAGACTTGAGAATGGAAATAAAGCAAGAGATAAAGAAGCATGAGGGGGGGGGGGAAATCAGCCATGAATTAAAAAAGAGGAAGCTCCAGCCTTATCTCAAGACAAGTAATTTTATTATCTATGTAAATGTTGTATTTTTCATTGTAGATCACTTATTTATGCAGAAGGCAACATGTTTTTTTCTGTAGCCTGTTGAAAATGATCAATGGCTCTGCTATGCACTCCTGCAGTTTGTTATTAATTTTCCCTCGCTCCTCTCAACCCTTCACCTCTGATACTGGAAGATATCAATAATACAAACGTGGCTTTTTAAAAATCAACACTGCAATGAAGAGGGGGTTTATCAGGGAAATTAACTTTTCCAGAAGAGACTGTCTGACAAGTTTGTTAAAATGTCCAGTGTACAAATACTAAATAATTTTTCTTTTTATTTGTTTGATGTGCCTAAGGAATTTATTCATTGATAGTCAATTTACTGAAGGTAAATCTCCGTAAAGGAACGGATCAACATCACTTGCTTTGCATAGGGCACCAAAATCTTTGATCACAATGACCATAATGATGTATTATTTAAATTTAGGATGACAGACATTCAAATGGGGTATACTTAAAGATTCTAATATAATGAAAAATGGCAACTGCCTCCTCCATCTTTCCGAGGGTTTCTACCCGCCCCGCTGCCTGCACATAATATGCACATAGCGTAGGTCCTATGCCGTAGGACCTGTCTGTAAAAGGTTATTAATGAGAGTCACCAATAATAAGCATAATCTGGTTCTGGCAAAACATTAATAGGAGCTTAGGTAATATTTGTTGCTTCCAGCTGTTTGGAGCAGTCTTTCATTTAGGCTTATAAAATACCTGAAACTTTACTGAGTGTTTCCACACAGAGCATCAATAATTGTGACTATGTGTTAACCCCAACAATGAAACACGACTGAGATGATAAATTACAGTCTGTACTTTTCTATAACTCATGAACATGAGCTGACAAATACACACTAATACTAAGTTTCAGAGCTGCTCGATCATACTTCAAAAAATTCCTAATTGGCAATCAAATTCACAAAAGAAAGCTTATGCAAAGTGTGATAAAAAGGAAACTAATAAAAACAAATTAAAAGTTAAAAAGGAAAAGCTAATTAAGTTGTGGTTAGGCAGTGGCAGCATGCTGAGATGAAAAGGATTTTTTGTTGTATTTTTCTTAATTTTAACTCGACTGATGAGTGAAATAAACAGAGCATCTGCAAACTCTACAACAGCGAGACAACCCATCACCAAAATACTAACTGTGACAACCCAACACTCAGAGTGAAGAAACAAACAAAGGAAAAGAAACAGCATTTTAGGAGGAAGGAAGCAAAGCAACGAGGGGGAGAGGATTATTTCTTTTCCTCTCGTGTGCTGTTTTGGTCTGCCTAACTCGTTCTTCCAGGAAGGAAATCAAATCAGAAATCACTCAGTTGTCCAATAATATATTTTGCTCTTATCTTGTGTCAGACAGAGAAATATCACAAGGAAGAAAAGGGAAGGAAGAACACAGAGAAGGGTGTGTAGTTTGCATCCAAAATAGATTCACAACCATCATATTTTGATATTTTGCCTTTGGGACATTTATATACAAATCAAAGGGTTTTTTTCAGTGGGGGAATCTGAGGTTTACATGTTGTTGTATATTTTTGGCTTGAACTACTATGTGTAGAAAACAGCTTTGTGTCCTATGTGCACAGGACACAAAGCTGTTTTCCCCTACCAGATATATCAGCAAAAAAAAACCCAAAAAACAAAAAAACCCAATGATCAGGGTGAACCTGTTATAAAAACAAATGCACTGCCAAAGTCAGCTGCCCCTGTATTAACCTCACCCTATTACAAATCCATCCAGGTTGTGTTTTCCCCTAGAAAATTGCATCAAATTTGCTACAAAATTGCTTTGCTAGTAGGGGCAGGGATAGCTCAGTAGGTAGAGTGGCGGCCCCATGATCAGAAGGTCGGGGGTTCGACTCCACTGAACGGCTACCCTGAGGTACCCCTGAGCAAGGTACTGTCCCTACACACTGCTCCCCGGGCGCTGCATTGGTGGCTGCCCACTGCTTCACTGGGTGAATGGGTTAAATGCAGAGGAACTATTTCCCTATGGGGACTAACACGCACACACTTTACTTTACCTGTACAGTTTAAAGATAGCAAATTAGATTAGACTTGGTAACTAGATTAGGCTTGTTAGGCAGTCCTGTACAGTCAGCATTTTGCAGCAAAGCAAACTGGGAAATAAATAAATCTAAACAGGCATAAAGGAGCAGCGAGCCTTTGGCAAGCCACAATGAAAGTTTTATTTTCTTTTAGAGTGGCAACACTAGCCCAAGAAAAACTAACAGCCCCAAGCAGTGTCTGTAGTGTGGCTAGGTACATTGTCCTGCCTGCTAGAGGGAAATTCTTGGCCTCCATCAGTGTTTAGCTGGATGATATATGTCAAAATAACATCCACATAAATGCAGGACTCAAGTTATTCCCAGCAAAACACTATTAGACGATTAATGTTAGGAGTTTTTCCTCAAAAGATTAGACTTCTTTTTGGTAGAAAAAAAATTAATATTATCATTTCTATTACTTGGTATAAGATCAAAAGAGAACTCACTTTTAAATGCTCATATTTTGCTTTTTTTTGTGTCATTATCTTCAGTCAGCTGAACGCAATTACCACCCAAAAATAACTCTAATGGGAATTCTTATCCTTGAAGTGTGCCAATTTGTATGTGTGCTTGTTTTTTGAGAGCAACGTTTCATCTGCTTGTGCTGTCTATCTCTGTCCTTCTGACTCTTTGAAAGTCAAACATTGGATGCCCTTCCCATCCTCACAGTTTGTGCTGTCTGTCTTCCCACCACCTGCTAGCCTTTCTCTGTCTCAGTCTGAATGTGAGTCTCTCTTTGTAGTGTTGCAACTGCTGCTCTCATTTCTTTATAGGGGAATGGATTTATGCAGGAAAGAGCTGGACTCCAAGACTATTAGAATATCTATTAGTTTGACGGGTATTCAGTTTCAATTTTGGGATTTTAATTTTTTTAATATATACCTTGGACAGCTTGGATAACTGACATCCCTTTCACAAAGTCTTCAACATTTACTGCTGCGAGCTGAGTAACTCTGTCAGCTTTTAATGTAAACATATTCTAATATTCTTTATCTTATCTTGATCATTCTTTGGGCTGATAGATCACGTGCTCCTTTGTCCTCCATCTGTTTTCCTCTTTTTCTTATGGGCTGTAATGCTCATATGAACATTGATGCCTGAACCTCTTTTTTTACTTGACCCACAGTGAAGTGTCTCCGGGTAAAGAAATCTTCAGAACCGCCATTATTTCAGCCTGAACTTTGCATTCGTTTTTTGTTTGTTTGTTTATCTGGTTTTTTGTTTTTGTTTTCATGTTTGTTTTGTGAACCCATCATCACTCTAGTGGAAACACTTTGGAAAGGTGCGCCTTTTGTAGGTTCCTCCTCAGACATTGTTGTTTCAGTTTCTCCAGTTTAACATTCTGCAGCTTCCTTGCCTTAGAGGTGCAGAATTCTCACTTATAACACTGTCACCACTTTCAATTCTTTACCTGGAGGAACATTTTTCCTTATATAGAGAAATGGGAGTCTGGTGGTATACAGTATGCAGATTGCACAAGCCTGTTGGTGTAGACTGCATGTGATCCACTAACACACCCATGTGTAAAAATACACACCATGTACGGTAAAATCGAACAGTAATTTTGTGTATTCACTTGTTTTGTCAATGAAAATATTAATAAATGAGGGCTAATCTTGTTTCTTGAAGTGGGGATGTCTGGCTATAACACAGTATATGAGCACAAACACCTCATACCAGCTTTCAAGGACAGTGGTGGAGGGGTGGTTTGGGCTTATTTTGCAGCTACAGGACCTGGACACTTTGCAGTAATTGAGCTGACTATGAACCCCTCCATATATCAAAGTATTCTACAGGGTGGGCCATTTATATGGATACACCGTAATAACATGGGAATGGTTGGTGATATTAAAGTCCTGTTTGTGGCACATTAGTATATGTGAGGGTGCAAACTCCTCAAGATGAGTGGTGACCATGGTGGCCATTTAGAAGTCGGCCATCTTGGATACAACTTTTGTTTTTTCAATAGGAAGAGGGCCATGTGACACATCAAACTTATTGGTAATGTCACAAGAAAAACAATGGTGTGCTTGGTTTCAACGTAACTTTATTCTTTCATGAGTTATTTACAAGTTTCTGACCACTTATAAAATGTGTTCAATGTGCTGCCCATTGTGTTGGATTGTTAATGTAACCCTCTTCTCCCACTCTTCACACACTGATAGCAACACTGCAGGAGAAATGCCAGCACAGGCATCCAGTATCCGTAGTTTCAGGTGCTGCACATCTCGTATCTTCACACCATTGACAATTGCCTTCAGATGACCCCAAAGATAAAAGTCTAAGGGGGTCAGATTGGGAGACCTTGGGGGCCATTCAACTGGCCCACGACGACCAATCCACTTTCCAGGAAACTGTTCATCTAGGAATGCTCGGACCTGGCACCCATAATGTGGTGGTGCACCATCTTGCTGGAAAAACTCAGGGAATGTGCCAGCTTCAGTGCATAAAGAGGGAAACACATCATCATGTAGCAATTGCAAATATCCAGTGGCCTTGAGGATTCCATTGATGAAGAATGGACCCACTATCGTTGTACCCCATATACCACACCAAACCATCACTTTTGTTCTTCCAACAGTCTTGGAGGGATCCATCCAATGTGGGTTAGTGTCAGACCAATAGCGGTGGTTTTGTTTGTTAACTTCACCATTCACATAAAAGTTTGCCTCATCACTGAACAAAATCTTCTGCGTGAACTTGTTTTTCTTGTGACATTACCAATACGTTTGATGTGTCACATGGCCCTCTTCCTATTGAAAAAACAACAGTTGTATCCAAGATGGCCGACTTCTACCATGGCCACCATGGTCACCACCCATCTTGAGGAGTTTGCCCCCTCTCATATACTAATGTGCCACAAACAGGACTTTAATATCACCAACAATTCCCATGTTATTACGGTGTATCCACATAAATGGCCCACCCTGTAGTATTCTATCTGTCTGACAGCATGACTGAAATCTAACCTTACACCAGGAAAATGATCCCAAGCATAGCAGCAAGCGTACAACACAATGCCTGAAAAAGAAACTAAAGAATTAAGGTTTTACAATGGCCCACTCAAAGTCCAGCTGACTGAAATGCTGTGGTGGGATCTTAACAGAGCTGTGCATAAACAAATGGCCACACATCTCAATATAGCAAAGCAATGTTGTAAAGAGGAGTGGACCAAAATTCCTCCACAAGAATGTGAGAGACAGATAAAGTCCTACAGAAAATTATTACTTAAGTTATTGCTGCTAAAGCTGGCTGTACAAGTGGTTTAATCGTGTGGTGAACTTTTTCATAAGGCTGCAAATATCATCCATTAGTGTCACAAAACAATCACACAAGGAAGGATTTCTGAAAGCTCACTATCTTTTCTTCCTCCTCAACATTTAATTTAATACTGTAGAACAGAGCTGTAATATCTAATAAAATAACTACAATGTTCAGAAATTGTGTTTCAAACTGTCTATGTAATACATTTGACATTTAAAAACATAGAACAGTCCAACTATTAAGGCAGTTAATAATGTTACCATTTTTTATTGAGTTTCTACTTGATGTACAAAAAATATCACTGAACCAAAGCAGTATCTGAAATATACAAAGAGGGTTTTCATGGTTTCTGATTCTAAGTTTTCATGTAGCATTTATAAGTGGAAGCTGATTTTCATTTGAAAGTTTGACGTTTTCTCTCTTCACACAGCAATAAGCTGGCTGCAAGAGATCACACTTCTTAAGTAGTGCGTTAACGGATCCCTCATGCCCCTCTAAAGCTAAGCTTCATTTATTTTCCTTTTAATTAGCTGAAAAATTAAATACAATTTGAAAGAGCAATTGAAGGACCAGGTATTACCACTTGTGAAGTGAAAGGAAAGCCACGTTAATAACTAGTTCACTTTTGAGTAACAATCCAAAAATGGCCTTGTGAATTTAAATATATAAAGAGGAAGATGAGTATGTGCGGGAGAGTATGACACCGATTATAAGTTGTTTATTACTGTGAGACGGACACCATGCTTTCCGATAATACACAAGGGCGTTTAAAGACATAGGTATAAACAACGGCAATATTTAAGACACTATAAACAAATTTTGTGAAAACTGTCACCCCTTTAACCTGAGTGTTAGAAGGAACAGGTTCAGTAAATGTCTCTTGTTGACATAGTACTCACAGAGAAAAAAAAGCCTGATAATATTCAGTTAAATGACTATGATCAAGGTAATCACAGCTGTTTCCTTTCAATGCTCCACAACAACTCCCATGTCCAAATAGCCCATTAACTGCTTGAAATAAAATGGTGCCATTATCAGTGAAAGGAAGGATGCTCTGTATTTTCTTACTGTGTTTATGGACATAAAAGCAGTGGGGTGACAATGTTTTTCATTCAGCATCTGCTCAAATTAGGACTTGAAAGATGTTTCAGTTTTTACCATTCCTGAATTTGATCACCCTCTCGCACTGTTTTGCATTAGTGATATGTAGCTTGGTGTTTGAAGCCTTAACAGGGGTGAAGCACGATGAATAGCTAATCAGTTTTAAGGCACTTAAGGCAAATGTGCTTCATCTATTACAAACTCTGATAAGCTTAGACCTTTTTATGTTCTTTGCTTGAAGAGAAGGCTATGGCTGACTTCCAATATTCCAAAGTGATAAACTAGCAGTGTACAGGAATCTTGTGGGCATGATTAAGTCATACATTTCAACACTGGGACTGAGGCTGAATAATCTTTTTAGCTTAGGAAGATTCCTGAGTGAAATGACCTGGAAGCATCTAAGTGGCAACTGTGATAAGAGCTGGTTGAATTATCTAAATGCAAAAAAAAGCTATTTTGATGATTCCTATTTATTTGCTTTAGTGTAAAATACACTGAACCCATCTTTAAGAGGGGAAAGAGATAGATCCAAAGCCTAACATATTATGTTAATCTTAGGTCTCAATCACACAGGCATCAAGACTGGTTGGCAACCCCCTGGCAACTTCTGGTCAGGATGGAAAAATATGTTTTCCGTGACCAGTTTGAGAGTGGTAGCTTGCTATGGCTGGGTAAAATTGTTGCAAAGTGGATGCTGCACTAAAAAGCTCTAGGTGATTGCTTTGGTCACAAGCTGTAACTTACATGAACAATACAGATTTTTCAGGAAACAAATTCAAACTAACCAGTCAGGAAAAGTTATCAAGACTAGTCAACTGCAAAGTAAAAGTTGTACCTTTTGAAACTTTAACTTTGAAGGTGAACCGTCTCAGCTTCCAATTTTGCACACTTTGTCACACTTGTCACATTTGGCAAGTAGTTAACAAGTTTTTCCTCAGTGAAAGCATGCAACCTCCTGCAACCACTTGCCAACTAGTTGGGATATACACCAAGGCGTCCATCACCAGTCTTTGCTTGATTGAGTAAGGCCTTAGGCACCTTTTACTTTTCAGAATTGTCGACATAAGTGGACAGGAACGTGAGGGACCAATATCAGTCTTATGACCTTTTCATTTCATTGTTGTGATTGTTAGAATGGATTTCTTTCTTTGTTTAAAATCTGCTGTTTTATTACACAATCACTTAGCCTCGTTTACATTTTTTTCGTTTACATTTCTTTGACCTCGCACAACTTTTATGATTGCGGGAACATGCTTGGAAAACACATAACAAGAATTGTTTTTAATACTCAACTACATCCCATTTTAGTTTAGATTGCAGTTTTTTTTTTTAATTGGACTATAGCTAACCTATTCTTTTCATCTATGAGATTAAATATGCAACATTTTACCCTTAAAATCATACATTTACTGTAATGATGTAATGTTAACTCATTTACCCTTTAATGAAATTGAAGACAGCAGTGACGCCTGCTATGATGTATGGTTTGGAGACAGTTGCTCTGACAGAAAGATAGGAGGCGGAGCTTGGCTGACCAGGAGGGATAGGATTAGACATGAATATATCAGAGAGACAGCTCAGGTTGAGCATTTTGAAGACAAAGCTAGAGAAGCAATGCTCAAATGATTTGCACATGTGCAGAGGAGGGATAATGGATATATTGGACAGTGAGTGTTAAAGATGTAGCTTTCAGGCATCTGGGAAAGACCTCAGAGAAAGTTCATGGATGAACAAAGATGACTGATATTGGAGTTTTAAAAGTTACATATAATGTAAACCAGACCAGTTATTTTTTTAAAGATGTATTTAAGGATAAATCAGGAAATACAAGGCTTTTACATGTAGAAGAAAGACATATATGCTTTAAACCAGATTAGTAATTTGAACTAATGGGATGGTAAAAGAACAAAACTGTTCTGGAGTCAGCTTAACCATCATAACATTGAATGTTTTTTAATACAAAATTACAAGTCATGGACATGGATATAATTTTACTCAAATTTATTCTAAAATATTACCTTTGCAGAGTCTAAATAATAAAGAAATAATTAATACATTCTTCGCAGATGTTGTTTCATAAGCCAAAAAGCTTCTTTTCTTCCAATAGCTTCTTGGTTTATTCAGGAAAAACAATATAAAGTCACTCAAAAAGCAGGCATATATTTGTGATCAAAACAAAGCCTGATAAAAAATGACTTACTCTACCTGCGGTCTTTCGATACAATATGTAGGCTTCAGATTTATTGTTTTTATTTAATTTTTTATTGCTCCATTATGTTACTTTTTTCAGTGCCCAAGTTTTCAGGAATGTCTCACAAATACTGTCTCTTGTGCTGTTGGCCAACACAGGTGCAAAAGGGCAGATGTTGGTGGATTTTGTAAAATGGAAATTGCCATGATGAGCATATCCTTAAAGCAGATGGACATAGGGTGACATATAAGATTGGAGGAAGATGCACACAGGTGGACTATATCTTGTGCAGAAGGTGCAATCTGAAAGCGATACAAGACTGTAAAGTGGTGTCTGGGGAGAATATGGAAATCATCAAAAGGAAGCAAGTGAAGGTAGAAGCTAGGGCTAAATTGTGGGAGTTGAAGAAGGAAGAATGTCTCACAGACTTCAGGGAGGAGTTTAGACAGGTTCTGGGTGGTAGGGAAGTGTTACCAAATGGAAGCTGAACTCCTGAGCGATACCACCAAGAAGGAGTTAAGTGCATCCTCAGATGGAGGAAAGAAGACAAAGTGGCAAAGGAAAAGGCTTATAGTGAATAGAAAAGGATGTGCAGCAGGTTAGGATGATTAAGGACAGAGATGGAAATGTACTAACCAGTGAAGAGAGTTTGTTTTGAAGATGGAAGAAGGACTTTAAGGAGCTGAAGAGTGAAGAAAATGACAAGGAGGACAGCGTGTAATGGTGTAAAGTTAGTGAATAAGGAAGTGCTATGTTATTTATGGTTTCTTTCAACAAAAAGCCTTGTCTTTCAGTTACTTTGTAGACAATGGTTTTAGTTGACTTACATACACTTGTCAAAATAATGTAGAAAGAGCCAAATGAAGAGCAGTGTAGGCACCAAGGCAGCGCAGGGCTGGTTCAAAGGTGCTGGTTATGGTTGTTAAGTCTAGAATCTAAGTCATCATTATCACAGAGCCTTATTTTTTCTGTTTATGTGTTTAGCTGTCCAAGGACAAGGAAAGAATATGAACATTTGGGAAGCCAGTATTATCTAAAAAATCAAAACAACACTGGCTTTCACCGTGTATTACTACTTCAAAGAGAGAAGTGCTCATATAAACATTCTGCTAAAAAGCTCTCCAAGCGGAAGATGTGACGACATAAAAAAAATTAAATGTTGTTCTGCTTCGTTTCCCTCTAAGATTTTGCTGACAAAGCAACTCTACAGACAGGTAATCATATTCCAGAGCACCTGGAGGCACATAGCAGCACGCTGACACTCTAATACTTTTCAGTAATGTAAACTGTCAACTAAGTGATTATAGTAGATGATGACTTTGACAGTACCTCCCCGGTTGGACAAGTGGTTTAACACACATAGTCAACATGAAGTGGTAATTTCCATCTCTTATTTTAAGCCTTCTTGTGTTCTACGCCAGATCCATCTTCAGAAATAATTCATGAGTCAATAGTGAATAAAGTACTGCAGCATATTAATAGGTAGCTTACAGTGAAGGACACCTATACATATACAAGTTACTTGTAAAGAAGACTTTCACATAGTGTTTCATAATGACTTTTGTGGCTGAAGAGGGCAGATGTCAGATATGGATCAAACTGGTTTGCACTCCACATTAATTAGCCAGGTGCACTTTAAACAGACAACAATGAAGGCTAAAAAAATCTGTACCAAACATTACCAATGATAACTTAACTTACCGTGCTGTGCAAGAACATGTTGTCCATGTCTAAGTTTTTCCTTCACACAAAATGTCAACAAATCAGGTGCTGACTCCCTTGACTTTAATACCATTTTTATTAAAAATATCCTTACACTGTATTTTTAGCTCTCCAGTCCATATTATAGTGATTTTTTTAAACTTCTCTTCCATATTTCAAAACTATTATTAAAGCAATTTCCTGTCTTAGTGAAGGCTCAACTGCCTAAAGAGTCAAATTAAAACATGTCCAGCTGGTGGTAGACGAACAGGTGTGGACATATTTTTGAGGCAAGCAAGACCTAACCTATATAATATTCATGGAGTGACAGCAGCAAGTGAGAATGACACTGGTTGTAGTCGCAGCCTCGGCAGACACACCACAGACTCGACCATTAATCATTCAGACTTCCCCGCCACCACACAATGCATTAGAGACTTGGTGTACAGGAAGCCAAGAAGAATACATAACATAGACTGTGTTTATGTATGAGTGAGTGTGTTTGTCTTTCTGCTCCAACAACACCCACAACTGTATGATGAACATGAAAAACTGCAAGCATGCAAACACAAACAAAAGTTACAAGCACGTGGCACTTCTTTCACAAGCTTAGAAACCACCACCAACTGGATTATACCCAAAACTGCCAACACTTAAACAAACAAGCATTACTGTTCATCGCTGCACGCCGGGCTGTTTTTAGAAGAAGCAAAAGGTGGCTGACTGGGATAAGTAAAGACTGAAACATAAAAGAGATGCAAATCTTCAAGGCTAGGAATTCAAATTACTTCAAATGCCACAGAAGAATTTAGCGATACGAGAAGTATCAAGATAGAAAGTCACCGAAAAAGAGTGAGACGCAGAGAGAGGGAGGGGAGAATGAAACGAGGGGAGGTGATTGCCAAACAGGTGCAGGCAGAATCTAACATTTAAAAGTATGTTTAAATTACTTCCTCCAGACAGGATTAGGGAGGGGGAAAAAATCCAAAACCAGCAGCACAGAGTAGCTCAAAACATTCTGTCCATTTGTTAATCTAAAAGCAACACATGCACATCTGCTATGTGGTCCTGTAGAACAACTATAACAGCCCACGAAGCAGATGTGTGTGCGAGTCAAAGAGAATTAAAGAAAACAGAAAGTGAAAGAGAGAGAGAAAAGGCATCCAGGGGGCACGGCAGAAACACAACACAGGCTGATGCGACAAACTAGATCCTGGCTGGAAAAGACAGATGCTCAGAAATAGCGGCAGCCTCCACCTCGGGTGTGCCTGGCCCTGCCTGCTGTGACATTACCTGCCTACCAGCACATAATCATGATGAATCGCTCTGGGGCCTGGTACCAACCACAGACTGCTCACGCCGCCAAACAATGAGTGGCAATGGCAAACATGGCCACACCATGCAGCCTTACCCCCTTTATCTTCCTTCTCTTTCTGTCATGATTCTCGCATTTTTTTCATTCCTTTGCTTATCTCTGCCTCTCTCCTAACATCTCGCCTTTCATCTGTCCTTGCCTTCTGTATCCTCTCCGCACGGTCTCGTTTTTAGGCCTCCTCATCTTTGTTGGTCTGATTCTTTTCCTTCTCTTTGGTATTTTCTGACGCATCGCTGTCCTTCATTTCTTCTTTCAAAACACAGGGGGCAGACACCAAAGAAAAAAAGGAAGCCTGGAGGTTCAATACACAGAAGGACAGTTGAGGTGACTTGTGCAAGCTTTGGACAGTTTAATGATAGTTTGTCTGTTGTTATTTGACAATTTCAGCAAGTCTGCTGTACATGTGGATTGACTGAGGACTGAAAGGACTATACGGCAAATGTCAGCAAGCGATGACAAAGAATGTTAAACATTATTTGTTCTCCTTTGGACGTCTTCTAATAATATACAGTTCAATACTTTGCTTTCCAGTGGCAATCTGAACTGTAATTCTAAGCCGGGAAAGCCATATTTATGTGGAATTTTATTTAGTCTCCAATACTTTTTTCATGGCATTTGTTTTCATCACCCCTCAGCATAAAGTATGTGGGTAGTGAGGTTGATTCAGGAGGGATTTCGATATATTTGGAGTATTACACTTTCATACTGTCATAAGTCAGAAGACCATGGAGGGCATTTTCAGAATTTAATACTAAGCCAAGTCATATTACTCTCAGCAGTTTGTTTTAATCTACCACAGGGATCAGGGTGGGAAAGAAAACATTGTTTATCATCACTTTTCTCCAAAAATCAATATCTGACAACAGGGATGAATTACATATTCTGCAATAACGAAGAGGGTAGCATCACCTCCTCCCCTTTTTTTTCTTAAATCATAGCATAGCTACAAAATTGACCTCATTTCTCAAAGACAGAAAAAAAACAGCACGGGACTAAAATAAGACTCTGAATATAATGATACTAGTAAACAAGGTCTGTAAGAGCTGGTAAATCCAAGTCTGTGAATTTTTTTTTAGACTTTCCAAGCAATTACTAGTGTTCCCCCTTCCACACTGCTCCTCTAGGCTGCTGTCTAAATAAAGAAATGATGCCAGAGAGGAAAACATCACCTTGAGAAGTAAACACCGCAGATCTTTAATATTGTATGATGTTTCATCTTTGGCGCTACCAGTATGACTACTTTTCAGTCTAAAAGGGACGACACACGTGACTTCCATCCAGCAGACTTTGGTTCAAGTCTCTCGGAGGACTATTTTTAAATGTAATCACCGATTGTTACATTTATTCACTAAAGATACTTAGTTATGAAAAGATTATGGTTTAGGTGAAAAAAGAACATGGACACAAACCTGTTCCAGTTGCTTAGTTTTAAAATGTATGCACCTGGAGGCTGTAATAAGGGTCTTGCACAAACAACCTGTTGAGTTTTCTTAACCAGAAGACAGTCTCAGGGTAAAGTATGAAGCACAAGGCAGACAAATAACTTTTTCAAGTCCAATTAAGGCAAATAGCATTTACAGACCTAGCTTGTAAGCATCGCTGCATTTACACTATTGATGGCATCTTAAAACCAAATTTTGACCAGGCAATTTGGATGAAGTATAACTGTTGAGTGGCCATAAAGAGGAGAAGAGGGGTGAAGAGAGTCCCAAATGAATGCACTGTGGTCAGTGCCCTCACTTTCACACACCTTACTTCTGGTTTTTCCATCGGTGACCTTTTGATCCCCCTCAACTACCTCCTTATTTGCTTTAGAGAATCCCCAGTCTGCTCTCTCTAAATGTCTATTTTGGTCATATGTAATGAAGTGTTAGTACAGGTTCGAAACTGCAGCGACTTCAGCTTGGAAAATGATGCTGAAAACAACATAACAGACTTACAGTTGGAACACTGATCATGGAAATGTGCTCACAGTCAACCTACTGCTTAGTAAATGTCCAACGTATTTCAATATGTTGCAATAAATTGTAAAATTAAAGTGTTGCTATAAAGTTTTTATTGGCTGAAGAGTTTCATTTTCTCAACCAATATTGGGTAGGAGAAAAGCTTGCTTCTGAGTTTAGAGAAAGGTCAGTGATTAAGTCTCAGGAGTTTATTATCAAGTATGTCTTGATGCATGCTCAATAAGGAAATCCTAAAAAGTTTATTCTGTTCATCTGAACATAGTGTTTTCAGTGAAAAAAACGTTTCATCACTCATCCAAGTGACTTCTTCAGTCTCAGCTAACTGCAGGTTTCCCGCACACTAAAGAGGTCAACGGCTTTAAGAATGTCCTTATTCTCAGCTATTTTTCACACTGTGACATTATTGTCTGCTTGCAAAGAAAACTGACTATAATTGCAGAGGAAAAGTGCTATAGAGATACTGTGTAGGGGTGAGAAATCCACACACAAAGCTTTGTCATTTTTCTGCCAGTTCACTCGTGAGTTGATTATGTCAGGTAGACTATAGAAGACATTCTTTACTTTCATTATGAATTCTTGCCTGGCTTTTTTCTTTGCAAGACAGTCATTTCTTCAGTTTGACTGGAGAAAAATATTTTTTTTAACACGAAGAAAGAATTATTTTGTTGTTTCATGAAAGCATAAAATAAATCTAAACATATGCTTTTTGATTTTATCAGAAAATTTCACAAATTGAGGCGGGAAGCGGAAAATAGTATAAATAGTACTTATACACTGACTGGATGCTTTACTAAGGTAGACCTTGGTAGTACAAGGTTGGGCCTACTTTTGCCTACAGAACTGTCTTAATTCTTCATGGCATAGATTCAAAAAGATGCTGGATATATTCCTCACAGATTTTGGTCTATATTGACATGATAGCATGTCTGTAGATTTGACAGCTGTGCATCCAGGATGGGATGCAAATCTACACCCACATCTACTGGGTTGAGATGTTGTGACTGTGGCAGCCATTTGAGTACAGTTAGTTCATTGTCAGACTCTAACCCAATCATCAAAATCAAAGCAGAAATCAAGACTCTTTACCTCTTCTTAGCTGACTGAATGGCACCCTGTGTGATCTGGCCATTTGACAAGGCATTTCACCCAGGATATTTTCTCTTTTTAGTCTATCCTCTGTAAACCCTAGAGATGATTGTGTGGAAAAATCCCAGTAGATCAGCAGTTTCTGAAATATTCAGACAGCCCATCTGGCACCAACAACTGTACCATGTTCAATTTCGCTTAAATCCCCTTCCTTCATCATTGTGATGGTCAGTGTGAACTTCAGCAGGTCATCTTGTACATATGAACATGCCTAATTGCACTGAGTTGCTGCCATGTGATTAGCTGACTAAATATCTGCATTAACGAGCAGTTAAACAGGTATACCTCACAAAGTAGCCCGTGAGTGTAAATTGTTTTACACTACCTAACCTAAGCTTCACTAAGTAGCTTTAACAATATTACAAAAAGCACTAAACTCTAAAGGAGGAAGATTGTAAATAACAAAATTATAACAGAACATGCTTTCGGCCAACACAGCACACCAGCACCTCACTGCGTTTCAATCAAAACAAATTAACAGCACATACACAAAGGCCTTACTATGTGTGAACTGCAAATAACACCCTCTTACAATAAAATTATTGTTTCATTTTGTAAATTGATTCAAAATGATGACTTTTAAAAAGTTGGAAAAACACACGCGTGCGCGCACACACGCACACACATAAAGCACCGTTATCAGAGTGTGCAAACACAATGCTGATTCTGCAGAGAAAAATGGGATTTTTTGCTGACAGAGAACAGAGTTGTAATGGCAAAAGCTGTGAACCAAGAATAAAATGACAGCAGAAAATGCTAATGTAACAGAGTACGTAAAAATTAAAACTCGATGAGAAATGCTGCTGTGCTGACACAACAGTGGTGAGTGTCAAAATTCTGCTTATTCCATTGAGAGGGAGTTTCTGTTTGAATGTTAGGAGAGCTTGAAAGTGAACCAACAGCAGAATGAACAAATCAGAACAGCCTAATAAACCCTATGCCCACACTTCATCTTTCATGTGTATTAATAGAGGAAACGTCATACTATTAAGTGAGTGATGAAATTAGGTAATTATGTAATTATGTATGTTCTTGTTAAACAGTAACTAGGAATTTTCAAAAACCCAAACATTTGTGCTTCTGATTAACCAAAACTAACATTAGTGGATAAATAGCCTCGAACCTATTAGCAGAACCAGAATCATTCATTTGTGTGTGTGTGTGTGTGTCCAGGTGCCAACACCAGGTGCCATTTTTTGTTTGTCAAACCCCAATAAGTGTTCATTTGGTTGGAGCAAAAGCATGCACCTAAAACAAGACAGCCCCAACTCTCCTCTGTGCAGTCTTTTTGTCCTCTGGCACACAGAGAGTTTCCTGTGACCGGGTTTCCAGAGTCGATCAGCAAATACAGTAAACACAATAAAAGACAGCTCTGTTTACTTCGATTCAACCTGTAAAACTTTTATGTGTTCACTTGCACCTCCTCACTGTTAGCGCATTTTCTGTGTGTATTTGTGTTTGCACTGTGTGCCTGCTTGAACTTGCCAAGTCACCATAATGCAAGTACATACATATATCTATAATACACAAACACTGCATTACAAAGTGGGCTTTTCAATGCCTCAGAAACATAAACAATGGAACAAACACCACCTGTTCCCTGTAATAGGAATGATCATACTAAAGAGATGATGTGTAAGCTGCAGTCCACCTACCTCCACTACGTGACAATAATGAATACTGCCGGATGGCACATTCCTGCTGGTGTGTCTTAGTACATTAATTTACCGGGTTTGTCCAGACACACAGACAACTATTTGCGCTCACATTCACACCGACAGCCAATTTAGAAACACAAATTAACCTAACAGGCATGTCTTTGGACTGTGGGAAGAAGCCGGAGTACCCGTAGAGAAACCACACAGGCGCAGGGAGAACATGCAAGCTCCACACGGAAGAGTCCCAGTCGGCCTTATTAACTTTTATTAACTTGTTAAATGAAATAGAACGCAATACTAGTTTAGCCATGAATTCTTCCATTACAGAGGCAACAGAGGTGTTAGATAAAGATATGCATAATGACTCTAACCTTAGCAAATATATAAATGCTGAATTTATTCCCCTCTAAGAGCGTCAACCAAAACTGAAGGCAGAGCTGCTCTTTCTCACAATATTTCATTAACGTGGCTACGATTTAGAAAGCAGGGCTCGCAAAATCGCTAGCCCGACGTCCCGGGGCTAGCGATTTTTCCAGTCGGGCTACCAAAATCTAACTCAGCCCTGCCCGTCGGGCTATCATAGGAAGGAAAATATATGTCTATGCTTTTGCATTCTTTCGCCAATGTAGTTGAGTAATTATGTCATTGGCATCGATGAGCCACTGTCAATATGTGACATATTGAAATCGCGTTTGAATTTGCGCTTGTTTTTTGCTTTCACTTTCATTTTGCAATTGCGCGAACGGTGTGCAGAGAGCAGCAGCACTGATTGGTGAGTGACGATTAATTGCGCACCAATTCCTCTGACATCGTCTTATCACTCATTAGCTTACTATTCAAACGCGACAAGTGAAATCTCTCGCAGCAAGCTTAAACATGTGAGAGGTTGAGTGCGCAAAGAATCGCTGACCGTTATGTAAGTACGTGTGTAAAAGCAGCAGGATTTACGCTGGTATTTTAGTTCTGCTCAGCCAAATAAGACAGGTCAGGGTGAAGAAGGGGCAGCCAAAGAAAAGCCTACCACAAAACGGAAAAGTTATGACAAATCAGACAATGAGGCCAAAAGAAAGCGCAGCTTTTTTGGTTTCATGGACAAAAGAATTTCTGTGGCTGGAATATGACAAGCTAAATAACATGATGTTCTGCCAGGCGTGTTGTGAGTTTCATTTGATTTCTGAGTCGACAAGCGCCTTTGTTACTGGGACCAGTAATTTTAAGAAAGACCCCATCAGAACCCACGAGAAATGCAAGAAATGCATTATTGCCCAGTCTGCAGTATCTTTCCCAGAACAAACAGCAATTGCAAAAAAACATACTAAAAATAAATCAAGCACAACAAGAACTCCTGAAAAAGCTGTTTAGAACAGCGTGCTATATTGCAAAGAGTGAACTACCATTGGCAAAATTTAGCAGTCTTTGCAAACTTCAAAAAGCAAATGGCCTAGATCTTGGTTCCACTTGCCTCTTACCTGTGACTTCATTGGAAATTTCAGATTCAGGATCTGACACAGACTGATTCATGTTCTACACAGTTCTTACAAGAAATTCTTCATAGAAATTTCTGTTCAATTTGAACCAAGTATTTGAGTTGATGGTTGTAATTTTTATACAGTTGTTGTGATTTGCATTTTAACAATTTTTTTGATTAATTTTTGTTTCTGTTGCAATATTATACTTTAATGTATAATATTGTAACGGAAACAAAACACAAAAAAATTGATTTCTTTTTTATTCGGGCTACTTAAATTTAGTTTGGGCTACCAAAAACTGAAGAATGCCTGCCCGAAGGGCTACCAGAGATTTTGAAATTTTGCGAGCCTTGGAAAGGGTCTACCTTTGAGCTTTGTAGGCTTTGCTGCTTTAAATACAACACAACTAGTGTGCCAACACAACTACAGCTTCAGCTGAATCACGACTGTTCCTCTAACCTTTCAGACAAACTCAACATAGCTTCTTTTTACAGACACTGGACTTTTGGTGTTGCATTAATCAACAAGATCAAAGCAACATTTTCAGGTAATCAGGAATCTTGTTTCTGTCCAAGTTACACTTTTATCATAAATACAGTCAAAAGCTTGATCACACTTAATCATTCATAAGAGTGAGTGTGTCCAACCTGTACATTATTAGACAACTGTGCTTTAAAACAAACACATGGTGTTCAATTAAACTGCATCTTCATCAAGTTAAACAGAAACAGTAACATCTCAATTTCAAATCGATGCAGCAGCTGATATAGTTACGCACACACCCAGAAACCATGGGCGCTTTGGCTAATCACAGAGCGGCAAAGTAATAAAAACATTATTATTCAACATTAGATGAATAATTGTACAGAATTCATTTTTAAAACATTGATATTTCTCTGTTGTTTACCTCATGGACAGCCTATTTGTGTAGCACTCTAAGCCTTAAATTAAAGGGTTTGAATGTTTACTTGGTCTTCTTTGACCCGGGTTTGGGTCCTCAACTCTTTGAAGTGTAAATTTTAGAGGCAATTGTATTAAAGAGCACCTATCTCTGTTCAATAATATAAAAATGGCCCTTGATGTTTACTGCTGTGGTTATTTTTCCTTATACGACTTTGAAACTTGAGTGTGTTATTAGGCAGCTAAGTAAAAAAAAATTTTGCCCAACAAGACTTTAATCAATAAAAAGAAGAAATCCTTTGATATTTCATCAAAGAGGTTATTGTTTTATGGGAGAAAATTAAAGTGGGAAAACTGCAAACTTGGTTGACAAGAGAACATATACTCTCAAGTAACAAAACTAATCTACTTTTGATGTGCCTGTAAGAGAAATGTTCATTTTGTTTCATGCAAATTTAACATCGCAGTCTATTTGAGTTTGTCTAAGCGCTGCAAAATCACAAGCTATTTCAGGGCGCTTTACACAGCGAGGTCAAACCTTACAAATCCAAGCCCAAAACTCAAGAAGCACATCAAAATTTGTCGGCATCTCAGGCAGAGCTCTTGGTAAATGGCAAGTTGCTATAAAGGGATTCTGCATAAACAATCTATTATACACACACACACACACACACACAAAGAGACACACTGTACAAAAGTGATGCACGAACACACAAAATTGAACACAGCAATGTCACCTCAAAACACAGTTACATTTTATAACTACACCATCTAAATGATTTATAATGGCAGTAGAAGACAAGGCAAGCAAGGGGGATATGGAGAAGAAATGGAAGAGGACAAAAGAGGAGACAAGAAAGGCAGCGACAGAGGCGAAAACAACCTCTCTGTAGTGAGGTGAGGCCCCAGACTGGCAGCTTTACAAAGGAAAGAGAAAATGGAATTTGAAAGTGATCTGAAGTTGGGATATTTGTAATGACACACACACACACACACACACACACATACAAAACTCACTCATAATGTGCTGCTAGTAGGAGAATATGTGGCAAAATCAATGATACAGATAGAGACAGGTGGGATGGTGGAAAGATAGTCATAAAGAAAAGGAAGACCGATAAAGAGAAACAGATAGCTCTTGTGACTGATGACTCATGAAAATTAAACCTTTCTTTTCAGCGACATGCTTTCATTTCCCCTCACCTGCTGTGATCCCTTTTTACTGAGTAGCAATTGTAGCTCCAGGTACACCTGGTGCATGCATCTGTGCGTGCATGCCGACGAAAGGTGTGAACAAAAGCCCACAAACTCCCTCTCTCGCTCTTTCTTGTCTCTCCTCTCTCGCACACACACAGAGTTGTGGTTTGTCTCAAGGTATTCTTTGTTTTCAAAGTGATTTGTTTTTCAATCACACATTCAGCTGCCTTGTACACATAGTATTAGAAAACCTAAAAGAATTTCCCTTGGCATGGCTTCCCAGAGCACCTATGATGTTGAACTGTGCAGTCTCACTTTGAGCCCACCTCACCCGTATCCCACAGTCATAACTCACAAAGGAAAATACAAGGATCTTTCACAGTCTCTACAAGAGGGAATCAGAAGCAATAAAAAATCAAACATAAAGCCATTTCAAAGCATATAGCGATGCTTTGGATTGACTGTACAAGAGACCCACACAAGACAACTTGAAAGAGAGATGAAGGAGATGACTCAGTCGAGTTCGGGGTAACATGAAAAGAGCTTTGTGTGCGTGAGTGGGTATGCATGTGTGTGTTTCTCCGTGTATGTGTGTGTGTAGGGGGTTTATATTATATTTGGTTGGAACTGAACACACACCACAATGCTAACACATTTTATTAGGTGTGCAAACACACTGCGGGCTAATAAGTTTGTATTGGAATAATAATTAAAACAGCACGCAGTGGTGCATGTCTTCATAACTTCAGGCTTTATCATGAGTCACAATAGACCACAGTCTATTGTTTAATAAGGGATTGCTAGGCCTGTGTACATAGAGACAATTGATAACGCTTTACTGACACCGGCTCGTGGGACACAGCAAAGGCACGCCATTTCAGTTCAAGTTGTAAGCCGCTGTTCAACATTGCTCTATTTAAATGTTAACTGAGGACAAGCCATTTCAATACTGGTAGTTTTGCATGGCTGTCTAAGCACTAAAAACACAGCTTACTTGAACTCAAACTTTGTTTACTCTTTCTGCAAATGCTTAGCCACGTTTCCCATGTTTCCTGAAAGGTAAGTACGAACAAATAAGCCATCAAAGCAACAGAATTACTCACTGAAACAATTGCACTTAAGCAATTAAATTGCTAAATTACAAATGCATCCATTTATTTAGTTATGAACAAAAAGAGTCAAGGATTTATAATCCTACACTCTGGCTGGAATATAAACACAATCACTGTCCCAATCAGCCGAGATGATAAAAGTATCACTTCGGTCTTACTCTGCTGGCAAGGACTGTTTCAAAGAACACTGCCATGCAGACGTGACACATGAGCACAAACAGAACGAAGCTAAAGTGTCACAGGATTCATAACTGCTGCTCGCAGCTTTCATTCTGGTTCACTGCGCTAATGTCCAAAAGATTTATGACCATCTGACTTGAGGTACACACATTGTGCTATTTTTGAAGAAGCAGCTTGAGTCTTTTAAGCATGAACTTCCCCTGTGTTTGGAATCATTTGCCAGGAAATTCAAGTATTTTCTAATACATTTAATTTGTTATTTATTTCATCTTTACATCTGGGTTTTTCTGGGGGTACGGAGGATTAACAGTAAACAGTGAAAACGATCAATGTGGACACATCAAAGGAAATGATCGTGTTACCTTATTTGACATAAATTTGGATTTTATTGTTATTTTTCTGACCATTTGAGAAACGAAAATGCCTTTGGTGCTTGATGTAATTAAGTCCAAATTACTCAAACTGGTGCCTTTACTGAGGCCAACAAACAAATGAAGCCAATCTTGTGAAATGTGAGGTCCAAGTTGATTATATGTGTCATAAAGCCTCATATATTTCTTATTTCTAACATACGCTGAGAGGATAATGAAGGAAAAATAAAAATGGATTATTGTTACAGTAGAAAATCTATCTGCACATTATTGTTCCTCTTTCATCTTTCACTCTGAGTCTCCTCTATAGCACCAGCTCAGTGGCTGCTAATTACTGTGTGTAAATAAAAAAATAAAGTGTTTACTTCCTGTACTTTTTAAAGTACAGGAGTGTCTAGGTGTGTGAATGTGTGTGTCACTTCATTAGTGAAATAACAGGGGAAGAGTGCAGGAGGTTGTCTTTCAGAAGTCAGCGCTGCATGCAATGTTTATCCTCCACATATTGAGCCGTGTTGACCAGAAAGCCCCACCGGGGCCATTGGACCAGCTGGTGTAATACTGGCATACACACAGTGCTAAACACCAGCACTTCTCTCCCCTCACACCCAGACAAACACACCGCAAACACACACTGTTATCACCGTGCATACATCATCCAATGGCAGCCCCTCCATTTCACTCCTCTCCTCCACCTTACGCCTCATCAGACATATTATAATTAGCTGTGCTGAGTAATTAACACCCAAATTAGGACATTATTTGCATATCTACCCTCATTTGCATATACTCTCTGCAGGAGTCAGACCGAGCATTCCTTCACACGTTGGTGCTCAGGACATTTTTAAGTCAATACCTAACCGTTACTGCGCACGGCAAACATATTGTACCTTCTCATTTAGAAAACATGATTACAAAGCAGAGAGGTGAAAAGTTGAGGGGGAAATAAAAGAGCAGAAGTCAAATCTGTGCAAGCTACAGGAAAGAGAGGAAATATAAATGGGACCGAAGAGGTGGCCAGTAATAGAGGTAGCCGGGATAGAGTGAGAATGCGACACACGCCAAATGAGAAAAGGCAAAGTAAGACAGAAAGAAGACTGCCTCTTCATTTATACATCTCACTTGAGCCCATAAACCTTTGGAATTGAATCCTGGCTATGAAAGAGAGAGAGAAAGAGCGAGGGAGCAGCGCTACCTCTGGAAATCATAACGAAGGCTGCTCAAGCATGGAAAAAAGAAGCGAGAAGGAGAATGACGAAACACTTCTCTCTCTCTGTGACATTTGCCCTCTGAATCGCATCAGCTCAGCGGAGCAGAACAGCGAAGAGTGATACAGAGTCAAAGGAAGAAAGAGAGAGGCTGGCAGAGAAAACACAACCGGGAAGAAACAGGGGGAATTAAAGGGAATAGAATGGGCATGAATGACAGTAAAGAGGAAAAGAGCGACAGGATGGGCAGAGCACTTCCCGCTAGCCATTGTTTCACCAGTCGTTGCACAGAAGAGGAAAACCTGAGTTATGCTTCTGCGTTCCACATCGCTTTCACGATTTATGTTCTGGCGGGGGTAATGCAGCTGGATGGCTCTGTTGAAAAGACACCCATAAATCTGGTCTTGTTTTCAATTTCTTCCTGCCGTTCTCTCCCTCTCTCTCTCTCCCAGCACCCTTCAGATTCTCTTGGTGCTCATCTGCTCTGGTCTATTTTCCCCGCCTTCTTATGTAAAGGTATTCAGCAGAAAGCCTTTGTTTCATGTATATAATGTGTTCTGCTGAGCTTGTAAAGCTTGTAAATACAAAGAAGCTGCACAGACGCACAAGAATGCAAAAGAAAAATCGCTCTTTGTCTGTTTAAACAACAAGCAAACATCCAACCAGCACTCTCAGGCCCTGATCTATTCTTTTTCAAAACGGTACTTCACAATACAACGCCTTGTCAAGTGTTAGGACATCGCATTGACATTTAGAGACCACTTTTAAAGGCATTTCAGCTGTTGCATTAAATGTTTAGTAGACAATATTTGGCCTTCAGTCACTGTGCACTGCATTGAGGTCGGGCAATATTACTGTGATTGTCAAAGATTCATATTCTAATACCAAACATGTGCCGCTATGACTTATGATAACAGCGACTGGAGCAGGCAAGAAACTGAACTGAGAAAAATGCCAAGCCCCAGTGGGAATGTGGGACTCTTAAAAGAGAAAAATGGCAATATTTTGCTAGAAGGTCTAATGATACAGATGAGTCAGCCAAAGAGCGGAATAGAGCAGTGCACAATAAAACCGAGGTATGCTATACCTATATTAGCTAGCCAAAGGATGATATATTACTTTCTGGTTCTACACTTGAATAGCTTTTTTTTTTTTTTTTTTTAATATAAATGCATTTTCTTTTATGTACATCATGGTTTCTTTGCTGGGACCAAAGTCAGATGATGAGCTGGAACTGTTACTGAAAGTATACGTAGAGGACAGATTTTCAGGGCTTGGAAAGAAAATATCATGACATGTTAAAGCTGTATGGGGAATATTATCCACTGCCAGAAAAAACATGGCAATGTGGAAAAAATACCCAGACAAAAAGAAAAAAATACAGATATTTGCTTCATCTTTCAAAACCTCTTAGTTTCTGCAAATCCAGGCTAAAACCAAATCCGGAAGTGTTTTCTTTGTGTTGTGTCATAAGCATTTTCAAAACATAAACTTACACTATGTACACAAAAACCTGGGCCACCTACACGCTGCCCCTCCAGGAGCTGCTCGGCCATGGAAACCCATGCCGCGAAGCTCCCGGCACACAGTTTTTGTGCTGATATTAATGCCAGAGGAGGTTTGTAACTCTGTAGTTATTGAGTCAGCAGAGCGTTGGCGACTTTTACAGATTCTGCTCCTCAGCACTTGATGATCTTGCACTGTAACTTTCCATTGTCTGCCATTTCATTGCTGAGTTGCTGTTGCGTTTCTGCAGTTCCTAAACACTTCCACTTTGCAATAATACCACTAATAGCTGCTTGTGGAATATCTAGAGGGAAGAGATATCACAAACTAACTTGTTGTAACATTGGGCTGTTGTTAGTCTTATCAAACTTAATGAGCTCTTTAGGACAACCCATTCTTTCACAATTTGATGAGAAATTTGATGTACGTGATTTTTCACACCTGCAGCAAAGGGACTGAAAACACCTGAATTCAAAAACTAAGAGCTTTTGTCCATATAATGTAGCAAAAGCTACACGGGTTGATATTAAAATGTATTTGTGTGGACATTCCCTAAGATAAAATTTACTGATTATAGATTCTTGCTCACACGAGTGTCTGTTCCATTGTCTACTTTGCATTGAAGATTTATTGGCAGAAGTGTGCAATAAAGTGATATGAACCGCTGACACTTCACTTCCCAAAGGTTCAAGATTGTGTGACAACAACTTCTCCTTTCAAACCTTTTACTTTTTTTCCTCACATGCATTTGTGAAATTATGGTGTTAAAGCATGAAAAAAAGAAAAGAGAGCTACGACCCAAGCGTGCACTGCATAGTCACCACTGACTCTGGATTTACTATATACGTAGCAATCAAAGCCGAGTTCACACATTTTATACTCACCTTTGAAAAGTTAATGAGTCTTTGAAGTCTCTACAGAAAACAGTCAATTCTCTCAACTTAATCTAAACCTAGTTAGCGTTCCCTCTGGCTCCAGGCCATATGGAGGTCTTTTATAAACAAGAAAAATAATGATAATGTTTGGTTGAGCGCAGGCAGCCAGTCAGCCCAGCACTCTCACTCCAGAGACCCAATTAATACAACTGTAAACCAATGCTGCTCTTCATAGGCAACAACAGCCAGAGCTATGTGTGTGTGAGAGAGAGAGAGAGAGAGGGAGAGAGCCGGAGAAAGAGAGATGGAGAAAGATGTGAGTATCACAGGGTGAAGACGTGATGGAATACAGCATCCCAACCATGGCTGCCCTCCCTGAGCACTGATCGATAATTGTAGACAGAAATCATCTTCAGATCACTGGCCAACCAACCAATCATGACCAAAAACATAACTGCCATAAATGTCATGTTTGTCCTGCATTTCAAAGGCATCCAGGCCAAGTACAGTTGTTGAGAACAGAGGAGGTTATGTGAAGACCAGTTCAACAGCATGCAAACACCTGTAAAATGTAACTGAAGTCATGTCTGATACAACACAATAATAAACATTTTTTAGATTAAATGTTCTTTTAGAATGAAAAATTGAATGTATTTTAAGGCTTTGTTTGTACAAAAACACACATTTGAAGAGTTAAAAGCAAACGATTAGGCAAATCCATTCGCCATAAATTAAAATTATCATAAGTGACCCCCTGATGCTAACGTTGTGGTTTCATATAAACACATTTCTCTTTTAAATTACTCAACGCTGGTAACTTCCAATTAACTGAACACCTGCCACAGTAACTGACAGCCAAGACAGGAAACCTCAGCTAACCACTGGCCAATAATTCATAAGAAAAAAATCATTTAAATGCAGCCGAACTTCAAGACAGCTAAACCTGACTGCGAAGTTCTTGGACGGACGGCTGTCGCTCGCATTGCAAACTTGTGCAACTCAAACGCAAAAAAGGGGGCAAAGATTTTCGAAACCAAGTTTTTTTTTTTTTTTCACGCTTTCTAATTTTTTTTCCTTTTTGTTCCTACCTTTTCCACCGAGCGCGCAGGAGTGGCCCCAGATAAGCCAAAACAGCAGAAATGGGACCCCGAGTGTGTGCATGTTTGTCGAGCCGTGAAGGAGATGTCTCTGCGTCCTGTCCTCTTCCAAATATCCTCGCTCACCTCCCGAGCGCGTGGATGTTCTCAGCTGGCCGGCCTCGAGACAGATAGTCGGCAGGTCGAGAGACAGTCAGTGTTAATGTAAGCAAAGAGGGAGAGAGAGGCTGGCGTTTAAATAGCGTCAACGCACCAACACTTCCGGGAGTTCCTTTTCAAAATAAAATAAAGCAACCGACTGTAAAGGTTGAAGCATTTCAAATACTACTACAGCATTGTAATTACATGGAGTAGAAAATCTTTTTAGACAACATTTCCTTTATTGCACGGACCTAAAAATAGATTTGCAAAAATTTTGAAAAATTGCACGCTTTTATGTTGAAAAAAAAAACCCAGTTTGGCTTTTATTTGACAAACTTGACAAAAAAAAATGTTTCTCAGAGAGAAGGAGCAGAAGATGTGAAGGGAGGGATGCAGGGAGGATCTGTCTGAGAAGAGTGTCAATGTGTTAGTATTTTAGTGTCAAGACGGGGTGAGGATTGATAATGAAACCCCTGGAGCAATCTGCCAGTGACTAATGCAATGTAAATGTAACATCATGTTTGATCACAGGCTCACTGGAGTGTCAGTTGCCACACCTTGCTGCTGACCATTTAAGTGTTTAGATTAGTGAGCAACCACGAGCATCTTTGAGTGAGGTCATTAGCAGTTACCCTCCCTTAATCATCTCAGTTATCTTAGATATGCTACATCTGGGAAATGTATGTTAATTAAGAAGTAAAGTGCATTTTCTTAGAGCTATAATCGAATGAAGCAGCTGCCACAGTGAGATGTTTTTCCAGCTGTATCCTCCTAACAAGAGCCTCTGAAGAGCACAGCTATACTCCCCCTCACAGATTTGAGTCTTTCACTTTCCACCCCGTGGCAGAATCACTGGTTTTCTGCAAGGACCACATGTTCTTCAATTACCCCCCCCCACACACACACATATTCCTGCTTCCTCTTCTGCTGGGTGTGGGTGTGTGTTCTGGGGATTAGAGGGAGCAAGAGAGAGAAGGGCAGACCTCAGGAGAGTTAAGAGGATAACAAAGACAGAAAACACACACATACAAGTTCAAGAAGGGCCACATTTACATGCACATGCAATTACTTACACACACATGCTCCTGACTGGCTGTTTCCATGGCTAATGGGAGCTAAGTCACACCGGAGCAGTGACAAGGGGGAAGACGGTGTGCAGGCTGTCTTTCTAATTGCAGTGAAGCCATCAGGTCAGCAATTATTTAGTATAGGGAATGGGAGAAAATCACTGTGGCATCACTAAAAGACTGCTTCTTGTGTTATTGACAAATACTCATTTTAATCTTAATGTTTCACACAAAGTAGGTTGGATTAATTTGGTCCTCTTTTTTCCTGTTTATGAGCAGTCATGGCATAATCTAGCAGTGATAAACTGTTCAATAGTTTATCAACAGTTTATCACTGCTAGATTATTCGTGTAACTGAAAGAAAACAGTTGTTTCATTCATTAGGGGACTGGATTCTCACTGCGATAACTTAATTTTTACCTCAAACAGCAATAAATATAAGATCAGTGATAACTTCCATCCATTTGTGTGAACATGAACACATCTGAAAGCCTCCTTTGTTGGTTTTAACTGACACACACTGCTCCCTATATGAAACTGGTGCAGTTGTCCCCACAGGAAAGGGCTTGCTCTATTTTTATAGTGATATATAACAATGGCTCGCTAAATGCCATGTCACTTCTTTGAAAGCTTACATTCTTTTAAAGTTATTCTCGTACCTCCGCTGCAAAGCAGAGTTATTGGAAAAGGGATTTGTGGCCATTTTTGTAATCAGTTGCAGGTTGCTCTACAGACAGTCAGTTAGTGTTGTACAGTGCTCTCCCCTTTCATCTGACAAGCAGTTTACAACAATAGAATGAAAGGTTACCTGGAGCTCATAGGTGTTTGATGCTGCATTGCTGTAAAGGTCAGCTTCTAATTGTAATGCCGTCATTGCCCACAGATGCAGCAGCACTGAGCTTTGCCGAGCGCAAAAAAAGTAACACTGCTCTTTAATGTGCATCTAATAAATGAAAAGGCACCGTTATTACGTTTAATTACAAAGACTTGTCAACAACTTGTACGTACTTCAGTACCACGGAGAGCTCCGTCGCTGTAACCTTCATCCACCAGGGGTCGCACTTCAGCCAGGTTTTATCTGCGGAACCTTCAAACAAGCGCCTCTCCAAAGGCGGGCAGGGGGGGAGTGGTATCAGTGTGACACACTCGCCAAATGTCAACAATGTGAAAAGAAGGTAATGAAACGAACTATCGCTACTGCCTTTAATCACTGTGTGGATTGTATCACGCCTGCTTGACTGTGCTGTTATTCTGTTTTAACTGATTAATCGCGTTACGCCTGGTTTATTAGTCCGCTAAGCTAGCGACTGTTAGCTGCCTGCTCAATGTCAAGGTGGACTGTCACAGCTTCCTCAAATGTTGATGGTGTTTTAACTTACTTCGTTAACTTCATTACGTTACAGTCTATGACACATACGTTATTCTGCCTTAATAACATCATTAGAAACTTAGATTTAAAAAAGGGCGTATTTTGCCTTGCCAGTAGATGTGAATTGTAGAGTATTCACAGAAAAACACACTTTAGGGTTGGAGTGAGCGTGTGAGATCCTGCTTGCATAGCTTTATTTAAAGTTGATATTGTAGAAATGCGTGCAAGTGTACTAACTGTGAAAATGAATTTGCCAGATTACCTAGAAGAGTCTGATTACTCTGTCAGAGTGAGGCAGGGTGTAGTAAGTGTCCACATCCAAACTAAAAGCTTTCTGCAAAGAGGAAGTTGTGTTTCAAAAGCTTCTTTTTCTTTCAACATAGTGAGCAGGTAATTTGAAAGCGCTTCCTGAAGAAGACTTCCTGTTCAGAATCTTACTGTTGTTGTTCATACCCAAAATTACAATTACTAGTTAAATACATCGATTTATATGGTGCACGTTTAACTAAACGTATCTAAACAAGCTAAACAATCCCTGACATGTCTTAATATAAGCGCAGTAAGGAGAGAACATTTAGAAGAATTGAACATGATTTAGTGAAATAGAGAAATTATTTTGTTTCGCCATTAATTTGCAATTAGAATCAGGTGACCCAGCATGGCAGAAAGTAATCCTAGCAGGACAGGATTTAGGACATACCGGATGTGTAGATGCTGGTTGTGGTGAAGATGAGGATGAAGGCTTGGCTGAGTGTCTGAGTGAGTCTGAGTGACTTGGGTGAGGAGGAGGAGGGAGGAGGTAGGTCACGTGGAAGTGATGTAAAGAATAGAAGAACAGCCGAGCACCTAGGAAAGCAGGCAGATGAGTGATTACGGAGCTCATTGCACAGGCTGTACTGTAGTTATAAAATATAAAGTTTATATTATTTTACAGAAGAAAATGTTTGTTTTTTAAACCATGGACACACTGTTTTAAAAACAGGCATTTGTATAGTAGATAGTGGAAAAATAAAACACAGGACGTGCCTCAACCTCCTGTGTTTGCATTTTGTATCCCCTACTGCCTCATTTGGCGTCCTCATTGGTGCCCTCCTGGGTACACACAGACCACAGAAGAGGAGAGTGAGAAGAACAGATGAAGCTAAGACTTTTCTTGGAAGTGAGGGACTGGCTGATAAGTGACGTTGAGCATTTCTGGTTACCTGTGTTTAGCGAGTTTCCATGGAGAGGAATTTTTCTTCTATGTCCCTGCTTGGATACGCAGCTCCTGAGACCGTACTACCTCAGGAGGATTCATCCAGACTCTGCTGCTGTTTGGCTTTTTCTGGTTTGCACTGAACTGGAGATTGTTATTCATGGATTTATTTGGATTACTGTAATTCATTGTTCACTTGTACTCAAGTCACACTGTTGCTGAACAGCTGTACTGTATCCCATTAAATTCAGAGTATATTTTAAGATTCTGGTTCTGACTTTTAGAGCTCTTCCTGGACAAGCACCAGCTCACATCAGTAAACATTTGCACCCATTCATCCCCAGTGGGTCCCTGAGGTCATGTGATTAGGGCCTACTTGTTGTGCATCATACAAGGCTGAAAACTAAATGAGATGGAGATTTTGCTACAGTGGCCCCCTAGACAATGGAAATCTTTCCCTCTGACCTGATCTATGGACTCAGTGATCACCTTCAAGAAACTACTAAAAACGCATCTTTTTAGACTTGCTTTTTTATTTTTATGTATTTTTTGACCTTTGATCTTTGTCTCAAAAGATGATACAGATAATACATTTTACTGACTTGCTTACTAAAAGTAAAAAAAAATCCACACTCTGCTTCACATCTTCCAAAGCCGTCCTGTGAACAGCTGCTGGAGGCTTTGGCCACCGGGCCTTATGTTTGAAATCTCTGGGCTCAGGAAATCTGCGATTCTAAATTAGGTGTAGATGTGAATGTGAGCGTATCCCTGAAACAAACTGGAAGCCTGTCGAGGCTCCAACCCAACCCTGAATTGGGTAAGCAAAAAAAAAAAACACCAAAAAAAACGGATTTTAGTGTTATCACTGACGGTGCGTTTTTGTGTAGGCACAGATAGTAGAGTGGTGCATACCTTTGTGGTATCAGGCAAGCCCAAAATCCAGAAGGATTGCTATTTGCTTCTATGCTGCCAACAACTGTGGCCAGAGGCATTTTGTTGTCTTTGTACATTCATCCTACTCATGTAAGCGCTTCAAACACTCAATCAAGGATAGAGTCATTACTCTTTTCATTGTCAAAGGTTGAGTTCAGTATGACCTCATAAAAACATTTTTTGACCTTTACTTAAGAATTAATTTCCTAATTATGAGCAATTTCACACAGATGCCTATTAGAATGAAATCCCAAACGAATAATATTTTAGATCTAAATGTTGAGATAAACTACTCACTGAACTTTGGTCAAGAAAGTTAATTTAAAGTGAAATAAATGTTGGCTGGATTCCTGGCAGAGTGAGTGGTGAGTTGGCTGAGCAGTGGCTGGTGTTAATTTCCCTTTGGGCTCTTTACACACACAAACATGGACAGTAAAACAAAACTGCACTGTAGCTGTTTACTTCGTCCAGTGCTCAGCCTCAGAAAAACACCGCATCCTTTATTCTTTTCAGTGTTTCTGGAAGTGGATTTGGTGTCCCAATGATAAATTGTTAGAAGATCGGAACCTGAGTTTATTTTTTTCTTCTCTGGGGTTAGACTGTGCTCATCTGTGTGTGTGTGTTAATCTCTTTTTATATTACATGCAGAGGTTTCCAGAAGAGGACTGTTTCTCATTGCTGTCTTCCTTGAGTCTCGTCATCTTCTGTCCCATCACGTGACTCTGGCTAATACTCTGTTTCACTTTCCTCTAAGGTTCTTTGACTGCGGTGTGAGAGGTTAAACAAAGATGGCCGCCCGCCGTGTCCCACTAGTCTTGTTAGCCTGCGGCTCGTTTAATCCAATCACCAACCAGCACATGAGGCTGTTCGAGCTGGCCAGAGACCACATGCACAGCACAGGTCAGATACAGACAACGCTACGTCCCCGTATCATTTGTGTATCGCTGTATCGTTTGACTTTAAAGAAAACCAGCCTCTGTAAGATCTCCTCCATAAAGCCCACTGATTAATAGACTTTGTAGTAACAACTAATCAAGCAATGAGTAATAGTTATCCAGCCTCTCTGATGGACTTTCAAAGTTTTTCTTTGGACACTGACTGCTTTTTCACTCACTCAGTCCAGTCCCTGTACCTGCCCAATTTCAGAGGAATGTTTTTTGATTGTTAAACCTCTTCACCCAAGAGCCACCCACTCACGTGTCTTTAGGTACGTTGTTAATAGCCTGTTGCAAAACAGATCATTTGTTTTCATTTTCTTAACTGATTCTACAAAAAATACCAAATGTAACTGTTAGACAGACCTAAAATACTATGTTTGCAACAAGGTGGTTCCCAAAAGAGCAAGTAGCTGTAAAGTTGGCATATAGTGTGTATGGTGTCCTTAAGAAATATGAGGAAATATGAGGAAACTGGACAAGTGGAGGCCAGACCCAGACATGTCAGGCCTAAAAACTACAGCAGATGAACAGTATCTGAAAATCGTGTCCTTAAGGAATAAGTATAGCAGGACCTGAGAGATGCACCTGACCCTTCAGTTGATCCATCTACTGTTCGTGATGAAGCCCCATCAGAAATGGTCTCAGCGGAAGGGTGACTGTCAAAAAGTAAAAATTGATGGAATTATGAACATCTGGATAGCGTCTAATTGGCGACTGCTTTGTTTCTTTTTCCCAAAAATCACTGGCAAATCAGTAAAAGCATACCTGCATAGAGAAACACATTGGAACACTATCAGTCATGGATTGGCCTCCCCAGAGCCATTACTGAAGCAGTGTGGGATCATCTAGACAGAAAACAGAGCAAAAGTCAGTCAGAATCCAAAGAATAGCTCATAGTTCTTCGGGAAACCTGGAGAACTATTCCTGAAGACTTCTTAAAGAAATTACAAAGAAACCTGCCTAAGAGAGTTCAGGCTGTGTTGAAGAATAAAAGTGTTCATACCAAACATTGACTCTGAAGCTCATCAGACTTGTACCAACTGTTTGTGCCGTATATGCTGCATTTCCATGTATATTCTATGGATTTCAATAAATCCCTGAAACTATTTCCTAGCAAAATATAAAGGAATGAGGGGTGGCTCGAGACTTTTGCACGGTACTATATATGTGATGTATTACAACCCAAGTATGCCACTTTTCAGAGCTCTTTAGACTAGCTCATTGTTTATCACTTGTGGCCTTTAAATCTACTGTTTGATTGAGTGTCGCCCTGTCATTTGTCTTGTTCCTTGCCGCGGTGGCAACCAATCCCTGATAAAACTCCCTACGACCTTTCTAGAGCTAAAGAGCAGACATGCAAACTTTAAGACTAGCTGGAGAAGAGAGAGCTGAATACCTATGTCAAGTTGCCATAAACACAACTCCAAACGAATGCTAATGTTTCTCTGTGTCTGCCGCAAGCGAAATTAGGCTCTCTTTTTTTTTTTTCAGCAGGCAGTGGAGGTCTTTTGCCCCCTAGTGGCCGAAAAAAAATCAATTGCTGCATCTTTTAAGACCCCAGTACGAAGAATCCCATACAATCAATGCTAATATATGGCCGTCTCCGTGATTTGGAGGCTCTTGTGTGGAAAACGCTTAGTCACCCTAAGCTTTATGTTCTTATCTGCTCTGCCACACAATCCCAGCTTCAGCAGACACAGCCTCCTTATATAAATTCAGGACATTTACATCGTCAAGCTGCTCTGAACACAGTGCAGCATTTCAACGTGCAGGAACATTAATGCTCTTACAGTTTTCCCTTCAACCCCCTTACCTATAAGGCATCAGCTGACTAGCTTGAGGTTGACATTCAGAAATCACAGTAGATGTTTTTCCTCCTGTGTCTGATTGTTTCCAACTTTGTCAGCTAAATAAACACACCTTTTTCTAAAATTGATGACACAGTATGATTTGAGACACCTTGTCACGATCACCCACCTTTCTCACTCCGTTATAAAGAGATTAATTGTCTTATTTGTCCTCAAATGTGAGATCTGATGAACCATTAATTGTATCAACGCCACTATCTCTGTTATACATGACAGCTGCATTTCTTTTTCGCTGTCGTGACCCAGTTAAACTCTGTTAATCTTCTCTCCCCTCAGGCCAGTACCAAGTGGTGGGTGGCATTGTGTCCCCAGTGAGTGACAGCTATGGAAAGCAAGGCCTAGTACTGGCTAAGCATCGTGTTGCTATGGCAGAGCTGGCGCTTCAGAGCTCCAACTGGGTCACAGTTGATGAATGGGAGAGCCAGCAGCCAGACTGGACGGAGACAGTGGTCACTATGAGGTATAAACCATCTTTACTGCTGGAGATTAGTTTTAAAATAAAATTTTAAAAAAATCTTGCGATATTGTGCAAGAAAGTGAATGGTTGAAACAATTTTTCTTTTTCTTTCCTGTCACCCTTTATGAACACACCTCACAGACAATTACATGCACAGTCAGTAAGTCCCTGGCAATTCGATGGTTAATCAGAAACATTGAACTGGTTGAAACATTGTGTTGTGTATTTCCAGTCAAAAAATATATCTCCTGTCATCATAACTGCATTCTATAGCTAGAGAGTCTCATATCATGTCATATGTATGATGTTTTAATGTGCAAGAAGATAAGATCATCCTAGTCTTACCAGCAGAGTTTACAGGGATCCACTGTCTTTTGCTGCCCCTCTGTGAGCCCTTTATCATGCAAGCTTGTGCTGTTTATGTAAGAGTGCCACCAGGTTTCCTGCCTAATTTATGGTTTTAGTCTCTTGGGGGCTGCTAGACTAGACTGGATCCATATCAGGTCTGTTTTTTTTCATGGGGTGAAATTAGGACCACGGGCTGTTAAATTCATTGGCCAACTGGGAACGGTTTAGTGGCAAAAGGCTGCCTGAGCGATGAATATGTTTGAAGAGAGGTGCTGCACTGAGCGAAAGGATAGGAAAGAGGCCCCACTGTGTATTTGCTCGCTCACTAACGCATAAGTTAACTGGACAGAATTTTCATATTTATTTGACCCAAGAGATCCATCCATCCATCCATCCATCCGTTCTTTTCTGCTTATCCAATTTAGGATGGGGGAGGGTGGTGGTGGCGTTAGCCTACTGTAGGTGTGAGCAACTTCTTGACCAGGATTGAGGCTGGTCATCCAAACCAGTTTCATCTTATCTGATGGTGACAGTCCAGATCTTTTCCCAGACCTTGGCAAAGTGCTGTTCCACCTAAATAACTTGTACTTGGGTACAGTTGTTTGAACTGATGCTCTTGAATCTACATTTATGTAGAAATGACTCCTAGAGACCTTCTCAGCTTGTGTAAATCTACAAATCTCTTTCATCAATCTTCACTGAATTCATTGGAATTTCCAATTGTTCTGAGTATTGGTTAATCAAATTAGTAAATTAATTAGTTAATCAATAAATCCTATTATGTTTCCAACTAGAAACCAGTATTAGTCAATCGTGACGACCAACGAGAAGTTAATAGCCCTTGTCAAGCCAATAGACACTGCAAAGCCTTTATTAAATGTATGTATATATTTGAGCCTGTGTGTATAATTTTGACTTTTTGTAGACTAGAGAAAATTCAGACTTGTGGACCCAGTTCTTGTGTTTTTTAAAGTCATTAAAGATGTATGGTGTACAATCGTTCCACCCTGGTAAAAGAAAAGTTCAGAAGAATTATTAAAAGCTCCAAATTACCATGAAATTCATGCCCACAATGAGTGGATAGTAACTTCTGACCACAACTGACACTTATACGCACACGCCCAGTTGTGTCTCATTCTTGCTGTAAGCCATGTTTGCTGATCAAGCCATGAAGTGGGCTGTTGTTATGAGTCTGTGAGCAGGCCACGTCACACATTATTCAATGCACACACACACTTTTACATACAGAACAACTTTAAGAAGCTTTGAAAACAGTGAAGGTTTTCATCTCTTTTAAAGGCTTTTCTATAAGTCGTGGCTATTTTTCCTTTTTCTAATCACTTCAGTAAAGCTTTATTGACATGTTTAGACTGAACAGTGGATTACCTCAGCACATGCATGAACAGTAAGTTACTGCACAAAGCAGGAATGATGCACTGCACATGAATAAAACAACAGAAAAACTGAGGACAAAGAGGAAATGGTTGGATTCACAAACACAAATGAAAGAAAACTGCATGTATTACCACATAACTGTTTAAAAAACAAAGTATCAGTATCTTTTCTTTTTTTCCTTTGGTTGTCAGGTATCATTACGGACGTATTCTGAAGGAGTATGAGCGGAGCGTGGGAATGCACAACAACTTGAGTAAGAGTCTCTTATTGTTACAAACTTTGGATCAGCTCAGAAACTCTTGACTACAGAGTGTTATCAGGATTTTTAGAGGTATTTATATGATGTTTTTATTATAACAAAACATGCACATTTTAAAGACAGCCGCAGAAAATGAAATCTTGTCCCTTTATGGCTCCTCACTCTACAGTGAAAATAGCATGGCATGGCTTCCTAGGACTAGGAGAAAAAGCTGTTTTTATGGTCCAGCATGGCTGCCCAAATCAAGTATGTGGTACGACTCTTGTTTGTGCTGTTGTTGGTCAGTCAACCAGCTGCAGAGAAGAGCAGGTGCACAGTTGAGGTCTTGGAGGACTGCACAGGAGCGCATCTCAGATCTCTTCCCCCCTCTTTCCGACTGGAATCTTGTGTGTGGACTAATACATTTGTGGGACCATAAAACCAACATAACGTGTTCCCCGTAGGTTGAGCTTAGGTAGACTACTTTCAGGTCCAATACATTTGCATGGGTCACCTGGTGGGAGGCAGCCTGTTCTCCAGACAGTGAGGTCCCATTTGGACTAAGTGTTGTCACTCTCAGACAGACTGTCAAGCATTTGCATATAATTACCACGTAATTTAGTCTACATCAATGAGTACGACTTGTCTGCAACACTCTTCGCAATAGGGGACTCGACTTGACTGGTTGCCAGATGGTTGTATTGTGGTTATTTTCCTATGTCATTTTGCAGTTAAATTGCCATCGGGCAGCAACTGGGGAGGGGTTCAGATCGATTAAGTCCTTGCATGTGAGAAAGCTACTATTGCTCCTTCATTCAAGACTTTTCTAAATGAATTTGTGTTTAATTGGATTTTTTGTGTATGCAGATTGGTGATTTTTGGCAATTTATCACAGTTAACTGCCAAATTGTCAAAATAGATTGCATCTAATTGTGAACTTGGGCCCATCCAGTTACAAACGGATAGCAGTCTTATTGCTGTTTTATTGCCGTCTTGACGAACCAAAGTTGCTTTGAAAGATGGCAGTAGACTGTGAGTAGTTGCAGACCTGGTCCTCGTCTTCGGGGCAACCAAGATCACAAGTTCATAATAATAATAATAATAAGGGATTTCATTTATATAGCGCTTTTCGGGACCCCTCAAAGCGCTTTACAATACCACTATTCATTCACTCTCACATTCATACACTGGTGAAGGCAAGCTACAGTTGTAACCACAGCTGCCCTGGGACAAACTGACAGAAGCGAGGCTGCCATATTGCACCTAACTGCAATAAATCTGGTCATGCTGCATTCTCCCACTACTGTTTTCACTAGTGTTGCTGTAGTATTAATGATTCGTAGACTCTTCCACCGTCAGCTCAAAGTGAAACTTGTAGTATCTTTGAAGAGTGAAACATTCATGTCAGCCCTCTGCATCAGCTGGGCTTTGTGTTCTTCTGTTAAACATGAAGATGTTGAATTTTTTATTGTCAGTCTGTTAGTATGCTGACTTTGCTACTAGAAATGGTGATAGATAGATAGATAGATAGATAGATAGATAGATAGAGAGATCTTATAAATGAAAGCTAGCCAATTAGAATTCTTAGCCCATTTTCATGGATTAACTTTGATTTATAACGGTGCATTTACAGGGATGCCTTCTGGGGTTTACTGCTTTTGCACACCACATTATATAAAGATGACACATTTTGTGAGAAACAAAAAATAAAAATGAACACAGAAACTCGTGAAATCTAATAGAAAAAAAGCCTGCTGCTTCAGTCTCCTTTTTATTGCAGTTTATCAGGGTTATGCAAACCTTCTAAGTTTTTAATGTGAAAGCTGAATTCCTAGAATAATTAGTCTTGTTATAATTTTCTTAAGCCTCGAGTGATATGAATATCTAAGTTGTGTAATTTGTGGAACAAGTCCGTTTTAGTCATGTTGTGCATTTTATTTGCCCTGTCCAGGCGCAAAATGTTCACTTTCTTTTTCTTTGATATTCACATCACTGGTGCCTTCAATTTTTACATTTTGCTTCCTATTAGTGTGTGGACTCTTCGAGGAGGCAGTTCAGTAAAGTACTTTTTTTTCTTTTTTTAAGCTTGGTTGTGGACTACGCAGTTGGCAAGAACCCACTGAACTCTGTCCCTGTATTCAAAAAGAGGAGCACATGAGGATTGTGTCACTCTTTGCTGTTGTGATTGCTCAGAAAGAGGACTGGCATATCCAGCTGCAGGACAACATATTACCAATAGTGCTGGAAGATGATTAAAATTGTGTAGATGGATATAAAAACAATGAATTTGGAGGGGTTGAAATAGACCCTTGCATATTTTAAGCCATCTCTGGAGGGAAATTAAACTAAGTTTGTTATATTTGTCACACCGTGTTTTATCGTTGTTTTTGTTTTATCATAAAAACTGGTTAGAAAGTGTGTAAATAGTCATCTTCTCTGTTTTATTCTGCCACCCCACTCAGATCTCTCTCCCCAGCTGAAGCTTCTGTGTGGGGCAGATTTCCTAGACACCTTCAAGATCCCCGGCTTGTGGCGGGACGACCACGTCGAGGAGCTGGTCGGGCATTTTGGCCTCGTCTGCGTCAGTCGAGGGGAGCTGCAGCCCGAGCGGGCCGTGCACGAGTCGGACCTGCTGTCCCACCGCAGGCACAACATTTTCCACGTGAGGGAGTGGGTGAAGAACGAGACGAGCGCCACGGAGGTCCGCCGGGCACTGAGACGGGGTCTGAGTGTGAAGTACTTGCTTCCAGACTCTGTGTTAGAATATATTCACCGGCACAACCTTTACACTGAAGACAGCGAGATGAGAAATAAGAGCGCGGTGCTGAGGCCGCTCGTTAAGCAGGCACAAGAGCCGGTAAAGAGTCTAGACGACTGATGGAGCCCTCGAAGGGTGAATTCACTCACAGATGAGTGCTTCTCTGCAGGGAATGGAAGCTCTGTTGGCCTAAGTGTGTTTTCCAGGCATCACTTTAACTTATTTTCTTTTTTTTTAGTAAGAAGCATCCAAACATAGACATGGTGTTTTCAGAAGTGATGCAAATACTGAGCCACATCTTCATCCTACATTTTTTCCTAGAGATTTTTCACCATTCAGTGTTTTTACTCATTGGACTTGATGGCAGTTCTATTAATTCAAATAAAATATTTTTTGTATTCCCGCATGACTATTTTATTTTTCTATGCTTTTGTCGGCCCAAGTCCCACAAACACACACGCGACAAAAAAAGGCTGTAAAATGACTGCTGGGGTATTTATTTATTTAAAACATTTAAAAAGACTTTTATATTGAAGTCTTATTTCCCATCTATGTGCCAGATGTTTACACAGTTCACAAACATTTGTTGACATAGAGACAGATACACTCACTTTAACAAAGAAAGTCAAGACAATTCAATATGAAAAATTATTATTTTTTAAACGCAAGTTCAGACACAAAAGAAAAGAAATCATGAATAAAGTATGATGTGCTTCACATATCACAAGAATACACTTTGATTCACAGCTGTTCAGCTGCTCATTAATGTAAATATCTTATTAACCGATTACATGACAGCTACATGATGCATTTAGGCATGTAGAATAAGACGTATAAGAACATCTTCATTGATCCCAGAGGGAAATTCGCATGTCTGCGTTGGCTCGTCTGCTATTTGTATGAGAATTGAAAAGCCCGTTGGCTGTGGGTGCGAATGACTTTCTCTGTCTCTATATTTTACAATGAAGGGAGAGGAATCTTTTTTTTCCATAGAGATGTTGTAAAGTGGGCGATCAGAGTTGTTGAGAATGGCTTCTAAGATCTTTAGTGTGCATCTTTCCAACCATCTCAAGTGGCTCCAGTTACACAGACAGCTTTTCTCACCAGTTTTTCCAGTCTCCTTGCATCCTGATGCATCTGTCCTTTCTTATATGAACAGTTCAGGCTGGTGGTGGTGGTGTAATTGTGCCAGCGATATTTTCTTGGCACACTTTAGGCCCCTCAGTACCAACTGAGCATCATTTAAATGCAACAGCCTACCTGAATACTGCTGCTGCCCATGTCCATCCCTTTATAACCACAGTACACCTATTTTCTACTGGCTGCTTCCAGCAGGATAACCCACCATGTCACAAAGCTCAAATCATTTCAGACTGGTTTCTTGAACGTGAAAATAAGTTCACTGTGCTCAAACAACCTCCACAGTCACCAGATCTCAATCCAATAGAGCACCGTTGAGATGTGGTGGAACTGAAGATTGACATTATTGATGTGCAGCCAGCAAAGCTGTGTGATGCTTTCATGTCAATATGAAACAAAGTCTCTGAGGTGTCCAGCACCTTGTTTAATCTGTGCCATGAAGAATTAAGGCAGATCTGAAGGCAAAAAGGAGGTCCAGAGCTGTACTAGTAAGCTAGTAAATACTTAATAAAGTGGCCAGTGAGTGTACATCTTAGTTGCTAGGCTTCCAGGTAAGTAGACTTGAATCTGCATCTTTTCTCTTCTTCTTTGATTCGTATTTCTTATGTGAGTGTCACTGTGGGTGTTTCTACCCAGCAGCTGCCTCTCCTAACAACAGCGATTCAGTCTTGGCTCTATTCATTTTCACCATTGTCATCCACACACTGTGTCTGTGAGGCCCGCGTTTCTTCCACCAAAGGATTTAAAGTAATCCTGACAGTTGCTCGGTTACGGGAGGTGTTTTCTCACTGAGACCAATGGCTGAAAGCGCTGCTATTCCATTGATACTAAATAGTGGCGATTATGATGATGGTGTGTGTCTTTGCCTGTCTTTCAGTCAGCAAAGGATTTAGGCGGTGTGTTGGCTGCAGCGCGCTGCCCAAAAGAGAGATTATCAAATTAATTGAGTTATTTAGGCGAGACAGAAGATGTGACAGACATATTGTGCCACAGATAATTGTTTGAGTTGGATCATTTTAAGCTCAGGTGATTCTGCTTTTGTGCTGTGAATATTATCCTCTTAGCATGCTCCATTCAGCCATTTTCACTTGCTCTCTGAGTGATTTCTTTTGTACTCATTTAGTCTGACTGTCGATGGCTCCGATATTTAATTTTAAAAAAAGAAAAAACTGATTCAAACATCAGTGAAGCAGGCCTCATTTTATACAAAAGAATCAGCTTTCAGGCCAAATCTGACACACGTGGCTTCATAAATAAACAGGCCTGTGTCAATTAATAGAGGAGGCGTATTGATCCTAATCCCACCTAAACACGTAAGCATTCTCCAACATAAGGCACACAAGTGTTTACATTATGTAGATCACGCATACCACTGGTTCCCAGCACAGTAAAAGCGTGGTGAGGATTGAGAGATTACGTGGTGTTGGCATTGGGAGGGAAGTGGGAGGTGCCAGCAACATTTTCCGTTTAAAAAAAAAAGAAGTGAAACCCAGCAGGGTAATCGGATTAAAATGAGTTTGGTTTAAATTGGGGCTTTTGAGAGTGTTTTCTGCACTCCATCCCCCAGCAGATGTCCACAACAGACCTCCTCATTCTCTGGAAGTGAAGAAACCAGCAGAGGAACAGCCAACATGGTCCCCAATCTGACCGGATATTGGAAAATGATTTCCAATGATAACTTCGAGGAGTATCTGAAAGCTCTGGGTGAGTTTATTAGTTCAGCAGGGAGTCAAGCCCAGAGAAGGAAGGCACAGATCACAAATGTACAGCTCGAAAAAGCAATGATGAAATTATAAACCTGAACTTTACACAATCTGTCTGTGTCCATATATGCATAAAACCTCACTGCTTCTTTGTTTTCAATTCATTTTTTGTCACTTTGCTCACGGGCCAGATGTAAACGTTGCCATCAGGAAAATTGCCACCTTGCTGAAGCCTGACAAGGACATCGTTCACGAGGGCGACCACATAATCATCAAGACTCTCAGCACCTTCAAAAACTACAACATGGATTTCTACGTGGGCCAAGAGTTTGAGGAGGATCTGTCTGGAGTGGACGACAGGAAATGCATGGTAAGATTTTTCACTTTTTGTACTTAAATGCATCTGTAGTTAGGAACCTGCTGAGACTTTAGCTAAACATCACAGATGAACCACACTGCTGCCAGGTGTTGGGATCTTGGGCAGTGACACACAGGAGTGCAGATTCTGTGGGCGTGTAAATGATTTCCACCCTTCAGCATAATGAGCACATGGTGTTGCAAGAACTGGTTGTTTTATACAATAGCAGAAAAAAAAATCTACCCACTCATAAAAGTTTCCTCCAACTTTTTACAAACTCTTATAACTTGTTGTAAAAAGGAACAATGTCAAATGCTGCATGGAAAGAACTGGTCGAGGATAGAACTCATATTTAATCAGATTATGTCACTGACTGCTGAATAGGATCACAGATTATTTGTGGTCCCCATGGAAAGCCCTTTTTTTGTATGCTTATAGGCTGATTTTAGTTAAGCTTTAAGCTGTTTGGAATGCCGCTAAGAGGGAAATTCACATGTTTGTGTGTAAAGATCTATCTGAATAATTATGGGAAATGGTGAGAACTGGGTCACTCATTCAGCTTATTGTATTCTGCATACTAAAATCAATATGCTCTGTTTTAAGAGTAGTAAGAGATCCTTCCCTGATGCCTCGTGCTTTTTTCACTCTCTCTCTCTCTCTCTGTCTTGTGATGTCTTGCAGACCACCATCACCTGGGAGGGGGACAGGCTGGTGTGTGTGCAGAAGGGAGAGATCGAAGGGAGAGGCTGGACCCACTGGGTGGAGGAAGATGAGCTTCATCTGGTAAGAAAACATCAGTCCCTGCCATGAATATTAATACATTCAATTTAGACACTTTAATCCAAATCCAGAATGCCTCTCAGCGCTGTATGTGAAGAGCATTGATTTTTATGTGGGACTCTAGTATGAATTAACTACCAGCTCAAGCTGCAGTAACATTACAGTCTGTATGGAGGATTTCTGACAGTTACACAACTGACTCACAGCCAAATAATTATTTCCACTTAATTAAATAGCTCTGCTCACATATTTGATTCCCAAGTGTTCCCTCCAGATGCAAACTGCATGATTAAAAAAAAATAAAATAAAAATGTGTGCATACTGTGAAATTAAAAGCCATCCAAATTCTTCTACTCCTGTAGTTGGCACCTCTGTCAGTCATTAGGAGCAGAGCCTTCGAGTTAGCCAACAAATGCATCATAAATGCTTTTATAAAATCTGTTAAAGCGCATTTGCATCTGAAAATACATTAACGCAATAAGTAGCCCATTAGTGTTTTCATTAGCACAGCATTATCAGATTTTCCTGTGTATGATTACGGCCATCAAAGCTAAACAAAAAAGAATCTGCCAAGTTATTTGGTTTAAGTGATGCTAGCAGATGTTTTCAATCAGCTTCCCTGAAATTAGTTACAGTATTAGTGGAGAGCGCCCCAGAGCCGCTTTGAGTGTAGAGCAACAGAGACCCCTGGTGGCTGACACATGAACTGCAACTGGAAATGTGTATTAATTCAGTGTAAAGAGGGGCGACTTTTTTCAGGTCATTTGAAGGATTCAGTGTTCTTTTGTGGGTCAATAAGATTCACCCATGTCTTTGGGAAAATAAATAATCTGCGATCAATAAAATAAAACAACATCAGTGATTGTCGTGATTAGAGAGACCGCTTTGTTCTTCTCGTTTATATCTTGCAATAGTCCACAGTGCTGCCATATTTCATGTTTACGTGCTTATCTTGGCAGAACTTGATAGGTCTTTTTAAAATGAAATAAACTACAGGGTATTATTTTTCTTTTACTTTTAAAGCTTGAACATCTTTTTTCCTTGTTTTTTTTCTTTTCTTTTAAATTTTAATTTTTTTTAGGGCGGCGTGTAGTAGTGCAGTGGTTAGCAGTGATGCCTCATGGTCCTGGGTTTGAATCCACCGGCCTGCAGGGACCTTTCTGTGTGGAGTTTTTTCACATTCTCCCTGTACCTGCATGGGTTCTTACCTGCGTCTCCCCACAGTCCAGAGACATGCATGTTATTTTAACTGGTGATTCTAAATCGGCCACAGGGTTCAATGTGACCTTGAATGCCAGTGTTTGTGATAGCTCTGATGTTTTTAGCCCCTCCCCCCTTACTAACTACAAGTTGGTAATTTTTTGTATCACTTTTTATGATTAAAGTAAAGAAACACCACTTACTTCTGGTTAATGATGACACTAATCCTTGTCCATCTACTGCTTAGAGGTTCTCATTGGTCAGCATTACGTTCTGAGTCTTTCACATGTCTGAATAAACATATCAAACATGTATTTTTCTCTCCAGGAGCTGAGAGCTGCAGGAATTGTTTCCAAGCAGGTCTTCAAGAAGACTTAAAGCAGCTTTCAGTGAACAGTCTGGTGCCCGCACCAAAAACTGGCTCAGAGAGACACATCAGGAACAACCTCTTCCTCTAACATACAGTCCGACTTTCCTTTTATCCCTCCGGCCTGTCCGTGTGTTCATGTTACTGTAGTGAATTCACCAAACACACGTTTCTGTTCCATCATGCTGTTGCCTTACTTTGCCAAAGGAATTTCTTTGTAGCACAAATGGGCAAGTTGACATATAACACCACAAAATCCAATACTGTGTATTTGTTTCAAGGTGGGTGCTTTGATTAGCAGGTGTAGATGTGCTGGACGCATGCATAAGTGCCATAGCTGTAGCTGATCTGATGGGCGAGCCAGCTGGGAATGTTGTGGATGCAGTGAAGAGAAATGTATTGACTTAGTTTTGTAAATGATTACAGCTGAAGGACGATGGTAAGAGCAGAACTTGGCTGAGATGCTCAGTCTCCAGAATAAAAATGTTACATGTATTTGTCCCAGTTCCTTTAAGACTGTGGCTGTGAAAGTTGAATCAATCAATAAATGAAGCCGTTCTAAACCATCCAGTGTATCAGAAGCTCTTTTGAGATGAAAATACCTCTCTTCCCATGCGAGAGAAATCTCTTTGCTTCCTCTTGCGAATGAACCAAACAGCTCAGGTCACATTTAGCTTTGAATCACTTAATCTGTCACCTCGCTTTGTGCCATGTCATTACCAATTGGGCATAATCTATACATGCTGTGAAACTCACTTGCTCATTCTTCGCTGCTGCTTCTGATCGCGCTGCTCTTTTGACTCCTTCCTGCTGCTTGTTGTGCATTCACACACAGGCACCTCACCAGCGTATACCTGCAAGCTCTGTTGACTTATCATTCCTCAGAGGAGCTGTTATTGATTTATGTCCTCTTGCTTTGGGTGGTTTAAAAAAAGTTATTTTATGAAGGAGTGAGGTGTCGACACAAAACCAGAGAAGCGTGTTTATTCTCAATAAATTTGTTGGTCATCTGCTGAAGGTGGGCTCTTTTTAAGTCTGCGTTTCAGTTATATGTGCCTCAATGTGATTATACTGTAGCATTAAACCTTCTGGAGGGGATCTCTGGAAAACAAAAAGGTTGGGTTGAACTTTATTAACCTTCAAACCTGTTCAAAGTTCAAATGCTGTGGTTGAGTTTGCCATTGAAACAGACCAAACAGTGTTAGCACTGAAAACAGAATAGCCTCTCCTGGCTACACATGTGCATTGAGAGCGATGGTGATGGTACACTTTAACGTGGATGCCCACAGATGTGCCTGTGGTAACCTCCGTCAGTGACCGCAGAAAGCACGTCCTCCCCCTCAGAAATAACTGCCACTGCCAATCCTCTTTAAGCTATAAACTCACTTATCAGTTGCACTCTGCCCCCGTGCCCCCCACTCATATAAAAGCCCCCCTCTTCCCCATTCCCTACACTCTTCAGTCACATGTCAGCTTCACCAGCTGCAGCCATGCCAGCAGACTTTAGTGGAAAATGGATACTGGAATCCAGTGAGAAATTTGAGGATTACTTGAAAGTACTGAGTAAGAAAACTTACATCCTGATATGTTCAATTTTAGACTAAAATGTCTTAGTTATATGATTAAAGAAAGATTAAAAGATTTTAATACTTTTAATCTTTTTCTTAACAGAACAACCGTCTAATTTTGAGCTACTTACTACAGATTCTTGTTGAGTAAAACTGAGTGTGATTATACATCATACATACATATTATGCTGTGAAAAAGTATTTGCCCCCTTCCTGATTTCTTAAATTGTTGCCTAGTTGTCACACTTAGATGTTTCAGATCATCAATGAATAATTAATATTAGACAAAGGTAACATGAGTAAAAATGAAATCCAGTTTTTAAAAAATTATCTTATCTATTAAGGGAAAAACAGTCATCCAAACATGTTAAAAGGTAATTGCCCCTTAAGTCTAATAAATGGTTGTGCCACGCTTGGCAGCAAGTACAGAATTAATGCAATAGCTGGCAAAGACTCTTCACATCCCAGCCCGCTCTTCTTTGCAGAATTGTTTAAATTCAGCTACCCTGGAGGATTTTCAAGCATGAATGGCCTGTTTGAGACATTCAGAGGTGGACTTACTGGTATGTTTCAGATCATTACCCGCTGCATAACCCAAGTGCTCTTGAGCTTCAGGACACAAACTAATGGTCAGATATTCAGGAGTTTCTGGTAGAGAGCAGAATTCGTGGTTTTATCATTTAAAACCATGGTTTTTATCAGCGTCCAAGTCCTGAAGCAGCAAAGCAGCCACCGACCATCACACTACCACCACCATGTTTAACTGTTGGTTTGTTGTACTTTCAGTACAATGCTGTGTTAGTTTTATTCCATATGTAACGAGACTAAAACCTTCCCAAAAAATTTAATTTAACATAGGACCAGCTTTGATCCTTATCCTCTTTCTTCATCATTCAGAAACAGCATTTTGCATTTATTCAGGTTTTCTTTGTCTATGATCTGAAACAAGTGTGAAAAATATGGAAAAAATAAGAAATCAGGAAGAGGGCAAATACTTTTTCACATCACCGCAACATATAAAATCGCAGCTAGCTATATTACTAATATGTAACTAAGGAGTTACCACAGTTCATCCGCACTTCATCATCTGTTCCTCTTCAGATACAGCCTGAACAATCTTCTGTAATCTGCTCCTAGATATTGACTTTGCTACAAGGAAAATTGCCATCTCCCTATCTCAGACCAAAGTGGTTTTCCAAGATGGGGACAAGTTTGACTTCAAAACACTGAGCACCTTTAGGAATTATGAGCTGGCCTTCACTGTAGGGGTGGAGTTTGATGAGTACACCAAGGGACTAGACAACAGAAATGTCAAGGTAAGATAACCACTGGAGTCCAGATGTGATAAGTCAGTCCTTGCCCATGTGTGTCCAGGGTATACCTGAAACAAAAGGTTCTTAAAAAAATGAATCCATCTTTCATGGTAAATGGTAAATGGCCTGTATTTGTATAGCGCTTTTCTAGTCCCTAAGGACCCCAAAGCGCTTTATACAACCTGTCATCCACCCATTCACACACACGTTCACACACACTGGTGATTCATTTCATATATCTGTAATTAGTATTCAGTCCTGTATATTTCAGACTGATTTATAAGCTTATCAGTGTCAAGTTTCATTTAATACTCTGCACTAGCTGATGCTTTAATGTTTTAAAAAATGAGCAAATAGGCCTATGATAAGTCAGTGCTAAAAAACTAGCATAAAAGCAAGGATAAGCTGGTTAGTGTTCATTAGCCTTCGGGTTATAAATCCGAGCATGTGAGCAGCAGTGATATAAGCTTATCTGAACATGAAATTCCTTATCACAATGTTCAGACAAAATTACATTACGCCAGCTAAAAACTGGCTTAACTGTTTAACTGTTGTCTTCAGAGTCTGGTGAAGTGGGATGGGGACAAGCTTGTGTGCACTCAGAAAGGCGAGAAGGCCAACCGTGGCTGGAAGCACTGGACTGAAGGAGACAAACTCTACCTGGTGGGCTAACAGTGCTTCTGATATTTAGATTTTTATTTTTATTTGTATTTTTTTTTTTTTGAAAGATTTGAGACTGAGCTTGTGCTGAATTATAATAAAGAAATGTGTCCCATTAGTGCAGAGCTTCCCAAAGTGTGGGGCCCGCCCCCTAGGTCGGGCGCAGAGCCATTGCAGGGGGGGGCGCGGTATGAAAAGGGAAAAAAAAACAAAACGCTTGGACACTGCTAGCACGGGGCGCCCACTCAAACGCAAAGCAGGAGATGAAGCATAGTTATATATGTTTCCAAACCAACTTCATTCTAAGCCAAAGACTAGAAAATATGATGAAGCATATCCTCCCTTTGGTTTCACCTGCACAAGTGCCAAGGTAGGTCTCCCCTGCAGAACTGGTTTTCCCTTCGTTGGGAGCACACGCTGGGCTCTTCAAATCATGGACAAACAGTATCCCACATTCTTGATTTTTAGTTCACAAACACTTGTTGTAATGACTAACTACTCCTGACATTTTGGAGATGTTAGCTCTTTATACAGTAAAGTTACAGCGGGATACAAATAATATCAGGCTGATCCTGCCACAATTTGTTCCCCCTGTTCAAATCCCGGACAAACAGTATCTTACAGTTGTTTATGTTTTTAAACCCATTTTGCTTGTAAAACAAAGAGGGCCCTAGCAAAAAAAAGTTTGGGAACCACTGCATTAGTGGGAGGTGTTGTATAATCAGGATGTGACTGTTAAGTATAAAATGGCCAGCTATAACATTACTTAATGTTCTTTTGACCCCTCTGCTGAATAACATTAACAGATTTCTCTTCCTCCACAGGAGCTGACATGTGAAGGTGTAGTTTGTCGTCAGGTGTTCAAGAGAAAAGAATAATAAAGTCAATGTTTCTAAATGAACGTGACATGTTTTGTTAAATATATGAGCAGAATGAATCGATGAATAAAGATGCTTTGAGAACCATATTGTATCTATCTATCTATCTATCTATCTATCTAACAACAACAATGATGTGATAGTAATGGAGAAAAAATTACATATTTTTACATTTTTATTATAAAACGGACATAAGACTGAGCTGACAACAAGGTTAGGACAATTTTCATGTTGCTTTTGAAACAAATAATTGACAACAAATTACTCATCTTAAAATATGACATTGGAAAGGCGCCCTGTTGATCTTATAGGCTAACCATGGATGGTGGTGAAGTTATATTTGTATAGCAACTGATATAATAGAATAAAAATAGACATAGGATATAGTCTTTACACACAGCATAGAATGACACCGTGGCAGCCTGACGACTGACTGCAGCAAAGCTCACGGATGTGGTCACGTCAGCACTTGTACGGCTCAACTCACGCGAGATTGCGTTTCAGGAAGTTCCACGTCAGTGTCCACTAGGCTGTTCACTGGAAAAACGCAACATTTGGACCCCGATTGAAACTGTTCGCAACACATTTCTCTGATTTTATTGTGACAACACGGGGACAAAACATGGTAGGAGGCATTTTAAACATCCCAGAGTGTGTTTTTGTTTGTATACATGCCAACTTATTTGTTTTAAAAAGAGCCGTGAATCAATGTCAAATAATAATATCTTGCAGCTAGCTTAGCGGCTAATTAGCTTGAGTTAGCACGAGAGCTTGTAGCTTACGGCTTTTTAGGATTTCCAACCTAAGCTTTTTTTTCCAGTGTTAGCATGTGGGTACATTTGTGTTGAGTTAGTTGCGCAGTTATTACTAACGGATGCACAGTTACAGGTTTAGCTTGATTAAACGAAATGTATTGAGTTGAATGCTAGCTGCTAATCGATGCTTTGGTTTTTCTACCAGTTGTTGTTTAAAGCTTCATTGCTTTTAAGATACACTTTAAGTTCAATATAACACCTGTAACAGCGCTTGGAAACAATGATCTCTTTCCGTCTTTTCAGCCTCTGAGGCTGGACATTAAGCGGAGGTTGACAGCCAGGTCAGACCGGGTGAAGAGTGTGGACCTTCACCCAACTGAGCCATGGATGCTGGCTAGTTTGTACAACGGCAGCGTCTGTGTTTGGAACCATGAAACTCAGGTACGAAGCCAGTGTGACAGTCGTGCCAAATTGCTTATATAAAAAAAAAGACTACTGACTTCACATCCATATAGATGATCACTGATGTGTCGCATCCATATGTTGCAAACTATAAGTCGGCTCTCTTTTCAGACTCTTGTCAAGACTTTCGAAGTTTGCGACCTGCCTGTCAGAGCTTCTAAATTTGTGGCAAGGAAGAACTGGGTCATCACAGGAGCGGTGAGTGATATTTACTTGTTTCTGTTGGGATCACAGCTCAGAAAAAAAAAAAAGCTGACAAATTCAAAGGTGCTGTATGTTAAATGAAATACTCCAAAAAGTTTAAAATGTTATGGATATTATAAACAAGACATGGCAAATGAAAACATGCTCTTGTGACTGTCATGGATGGGGTTAAAACGATTGACCAGTATTCTCGATAACTTAGCATCGTCTTTTCTGACACTGCTTTCAGAGTGTCAAGTTCCAAATCAGCAACATTTCTGGTCCTGTGGATCAGCTTATTGCCCCATCAAACACAACAGAATAGAGAATGCCACTGGCCACCAGAGAATCTTGTGCATCATCCAGCAGATATAAAAAGAGCTCAGTCATTTCAGAAAGTAGATATTCCTCTAGCACTTACTGTAGGGGGTCTTCTGTATTTTTATTGAAGTTCAGTTTTTTGTTATTGTGGTCATTCCCTGTGTCTGCCCAGATCTCATGTATAGAAATACGAATCATCAGTGATTTTTTTTAAGGATATTGTTATGTTTGATATGTTATGTGCAGTAAGTTTTTGAGGGAGTCACATGATCATATCCTATTTTCCAATGTTGTCAAAATCTTAAAATGATGTGTTTTCAAGTAGTAATTCAGCTTTTTTTATCATCCCTGTGTAGGATGACATGCAGATCCGTGTGTTCAACTACAACACCTTGGAGCGAGTCCACATGTTTGAGGCACACTCCGACTACATTCGTTGCATTGCTGTCCATCCAACCCAGCCATACATCCTCACCAGCAGCGGTACGCTAGTAAACGCATGATTTCTTTCTTCATTTAGTTTTTTTGTAAATCTGTGGCATTCTGCATACGCTTGCTTCACAGATCATACTATGAAGAATTGTCTTTATTCAATGTATTTATGTGATCACACATGCATGACTGTGTTTTTGTGTCATTGCAGATGACATGTTGATCAAGCTTTGGGACTGGGAGAAGAAGTGGTCATGCAGCCAGGTGTTTGAGGGTCACACTCATTATGTTATGCAGATTGTCATCAACCCCAAGGACAACAATCAGTTTGCCAGTGCTTCCTTGGACAGAACAATTAAGGTAGGAGCCTCTTGCTTTGTATTTTCTCACTTCTGCTTCTGCTAAAGCTGAGTCCTGTCTCCTGTGGTAAGACTTGAGAAGGTTCATGATCTTTTAAGCATTTATGCAGACAAGAGTATCCGGTTGGAATTTGAGCTTATACTCTTAAAAAAAATCAACTTGTCAGCATTTAAGGTAAAATGTTTATTATTTTGTGATGGTGCGCAAAAATTATGTGGTAAAATAGCTTTTTCTTTTTAAAATGTCATCAGGCCAGTGTCTGCTTTTCAGGTTTTATACTATAGTGAAATCCCACAGCAATATTTACTTCACTTCAAGGTTTCTGGAAATTAGTCCTAGGAGCTAAATGTTTTGGAAAGTTCTGGAGGAATAGTATATCTGCACCGTGGATTGTGAACTGTGGGTCATACACTATTGTAGGTTCCTTTATGACTATAAATTACACATATGTAGTTAAAAGTTCCTGAAGTATTTGTAGTCATGTTCTTGGGGTTCTTACAGGTGTGGCAGCTTGGCTCTTCATCTCCCAATTTCACTTTGGAAGGTCATGAGAAAGGAGTAAATTGTATTGATTACTACAGTGGAGGAGACAAGCCCTACCTGATATCTGGGGCTGATGATCGCCAAGTCAAGATCTGGGACTACCAAGTAGGAGAATTTCACTTGATTTTCCTAATGTTGTGATTATTTACTTGTGCTACTGCTGGAAGAGTTGGTTTAGCATTGTGTGCATGTGAGTGTTTCACCCATTTGTCGCTGTGTGTTGTAGAACAAGACCTGTGTTCAAACTCTGGAGGGCCACGCCCAAAATGTCTCCTGCGTCAGTTTCCACCCAGAGCTGCCCATCATCATTACTGGATCAGAGGATGGTGAGCAGGAATCCCTCTCATCCTCACCTGTGCACCCACAAAATGCATCTTTTGCCGTCTCATTAATTATTGCTTTTCACACTGTGTTCTCTCTCCCTCTACAGGGACCGTGCGTATCTGGCACTCGAGCACTTACCGCCTTGAGAGCACACTGAACTATGGCATGGAGCGAGTGTGGTGTGTGTCGGGTCTCAGGGGCTCCAACAATGTGGCGCTAGGCTACGATGAAGGCAGCATCATTATCAAGGTGAGGGAAAGGAAGAAGACAGACTCACTATGAACTTGAAATTTACTCATTTATAGCTGAATTTTATCAAGGTTATCATGTTTTGTAAATGAATTATGTGTTCAAAACTTAAATCTATTTTCATCCTCTTCCAATCTATCTTCTTCTTCCGTCATTCATTCCCGGATAGGTGGGTCGGGAGGAGCCGGCCATGTCTATGGACACCAATGGCAAAATCATTTGGGCCAAACACAGTGAAATACAGCAGGCCAACCTGAAGGCCATGGGTGATGCCGAAATCAAGGATGGAGAGAGGCTACCGTTGGCTGTCAAAGACATGGGCAGCTGTGAGATTTACCCTCAAACCATCCAGCACAACCCTAATGGAAGGTAGACATACACTCGGTCCAGCCCTTTTTTTTTTTATAGATCCACAGAAATGAGCATCACAGATGTTTGTTTCTGGTCATTTTATAATAACATTTCTATCAGAGGAGCTTCATTTGCAGTTTTTCCATTTACCAGGTTTGTTGTGGTGTGTGGAGATGGAGAGTACATCATCTACACCGCTATGGCATTGAGAAACAAGAGCTTCGGCTCAGCACAGGAGTTTGTGTGGGCACACGATTCTTCTGAGTAAGTGAACATTTTAAAACGTAACTTGAGCGTAACTTTGCCCTAATCCTTTGCTACTCTTATTGAATAACATCTGTATTTCTTTGTTAAAGATATGCCATCAGAGAAAGCAGCAGTGTCGTCAAAATCTTTAAAAACTTCAAAGAAAAGAAATCGTTTAAGCCCGACTTTGGAGCTGAAGGTAATGAAATCTTAGCTGCCTGATGGATTTGTGGTACTGGAAGTGGAAGTATGTTGGCTGTCTTTCTCACCAGACGTTTTCCCTGTATTTCTGCTCTACAGGTATCTATGGAGGTTTCTTGCTTGGGGTGAGGTCGGTGAACGGCCTGGCATTTTACGACTGGGAGAACACAGAGTTAATCCGCCGCATTGAGATCCAGCCCAAGCATGTAAGACTGGCTTTCTTCTACTGAATTAGATATTTGTTCTCAGTCCTGGTCCCTGTTTATCAGTCTGGAAACTCTGTGCATTTTTAATTGAAGTCACCACAAATTACTTTTGTGCTTCTCTAACCTTATTTTTAGCACTGGCCTATATAAATAAGTTAGTGAGTGACTGCCAGAAGCTGTTGTCCAGTAATTCTAGTAGGGTTACCTTTTTCTTTCTTTTTTCTCATATTTTTCAGATCTTCTGGTCAGACTCTGGTGAACTGGTCTGCATTGCCACAGAGGAGTCCTTCTTCATCCTGCGCTACCTGGCAGATAAAGTCGCTGCCTCCCAAGAGAACAACGAGGGAGTGACAGAGGATGGTATTGAAGATGCCTTTGAGGTAGGTGTGTGGATGTGAGTGCATTCACATCCTTTGTTGGAAGTCAGTGTTTAGAATAGCTTAGCATAATGTAATACTTGATCTAAGAAATATATTTGACCTTTTATGACATGTTCAGGTCCAGGGAGAGATCCAGGAGATTGTCAAGACTGGGCTCTGGGTTGGAGACTGCTTCATCTACACCAGCTCTGTAAACAGACTCAACTATTACGTTGGAGGAGAGATTGTCACAATTGCACATTTGGACAGGTAAGAATACAGACTATTTAGCCTCAAGTTGAATAGAATTGCTCTCCCGACTTTATTAGAAACACAGTCCAGCAATGCAGAAACTCAGCAGATGATTACAGTAAATATGTAATCTACAAAAAGAATAAGCGGCCTCTAAAATTAGCCTTGGTGCTTTTTCACACCTACTTCCTTTTCTGCAGGACCATGTACCTACTGGGTTACATACCTAAAGATGACCGTCTGTATCTGGGAGACAAGGAGCTCAATATCGTCAGCTACTCCCTGCTTGTCTCCGTCCTGGAGTACCAGACTGCTGTAATGAGACGGGACTTTGGAATGGCTGACAAGGTGCTACCCACTATCCCTAAAGAGCAGAGGACCAGGGTGGCACACTTCCTGGAGAAACAGGTTAGCAAAGGCAATTCATTCATCTTGAATGAGCTGTAGAAAACTGGTCTATTAGGTTATTTTAATGGTTGTCTTTTGAGTTGTGAGTATGCTTAAGGTTTCAATTTCTTTGGCTCATCAGGGTTTCAAGCAGCAGGCCCTGGCAGTGTCCACAGACCCTGAGCACAGGTTTGAGTTAGCCTTGCAGCTGGGAGAGTTGAAGATTGCTTACCAGCTGGCTGTAGAAGCAGAGGTAAGGACACAGAAGCAAACGCAAACTCTGTATCAAAGGTTTGACCTAAATTGTAAATTGATGTCACAATGGATCAGGTTTTCTGTCCAGTACATTTCTGATATTTTTTACTCTGTTCTCTACAGTCAGAGCAGAAGTGGAAGCAGCTAGCAGAGCTGGCTATCAGTAAGTGCCAGTTTGGCCTGGCCCAAGAGTGCCTGCACCATGCCCAGGATTATGGTGGCCTGCTCCTCCTCGCTACAGCCTCCGGTAATGCTGTCATGGTGGGCAAGCTGGCTGAAGGAGCAGAAAGGGACGGCAAAAACAATGTAGCCTTCATGACCTACTTCCTTCAGGGAAAGTAAGTGTGACATGTACGAGCCTGCAGGGGCGAATTGTGGAATAGAATCATGTTGTTGTTCACACTGAAAATGAGGCTACCAGGGTAATTCATGCCTTGCTGCTGTGCTTTCTCCACAGACTGGATCAGTGTTTGGAGCTTCTGATCAGAACAAACAGACTACCTGAAGCTGCCTTCCTGGCTCGCACTTACCTACCCAGCCAGGTGTCCCGCGTGGTCAAATTATGGAGGGAGAATCTGGCCAAGGTCAACCAGAAGGTTAGTTACATCTTTGAGATTTTTGTTTTAGTTGTTAAACTCAATCAGCATCAGTCTAGATATCTGTTCTTGGTCATGACCTGCATCTTCATTGTAGGCGGCTGAATCCCTAGCAGACCCTACAGAGTATGAGAATCTGTTCCCCGGGCTGAAAGAAGCCTTTGCAGCTGAACACTACCTGAGAGAAACCTGCTTGGGCACCACCAGGCCTGCTAAAGACTATCCACTCGTTACAGTAAGCTAAATGACTTTGGTCAAAATACTTAAATTATGCAGTGAGGGACGGTCATTAAAGTACTCACTGAAAGTCTTTGATGACTTAAGTAAAAAAGATGCTTAGTTTTGGGTAAATTAACTGTGTTATCGCTAATATGGCAGCACTTCTGAATTTGTATCTGACATTTTCAGCCCAATGAAGACAGAAACATTCTTGAAGAGGCCCAGGGATACGAGCCCAAAGGAACCTTCCTACCTCCTGTCTCTAAGGTTTGCATACAGTATCGATATCTCAGTACTTTTGTATTATCCTGATTACTGTTCATTGTTCTGTAGCTTCTGTAGACTGTAAAAATGAATAAAAGCTGGAGAAATTAGTGACAAGTACAATTTAAAATTCCCTTATTTAATTCACTTTTTTTGGCAGACACAAGATGAAGAGGAGGCAGCAGCTCCCATTGCTGCAGTGACACCTTCACAGCCTGAGCCTGCTCCTCCTGCAGAAGTGGAGAAAGAGAAAGAGGCTGAAATCTATGAATTCTCACAGAAAGATAAGGTAAAGACTTTTGCTCTTTATTTTTGATTTATTATGCGGTCACAATCAATCCCTCTTCTAGTGTGGAAGTGATGACTTAGGTTTTATTCATACAGAACAACTTGTAGCACATACTGTTCTTAGTTGATGAAGTAAAATCAAATGAAAATTCAGCTGGAACATTGTTTAATGTTCCGTCCTAGACTCTGGATGAGCTCGAGGTGGACCTGGACAACATGGAGCTGGATGACATTGACACCACAGATGTTAACCTTGATGATGACTTTCTCGATGATTGATTGAGACCTGCCAACAGTCTGCTCCCAAGCACTCTATAGGGCATATTTAAAAGAAAAAGAGAGACCAAATCCCTTTTCCCCACTTTTTTTTCTTTTGTATTTGTCCTTAAAAATGTTATATTGTCATATCCGCCTACTGCAGTGTTTGAGTGGCAGATCATGATATCAGTGATGTTTTATCCACAGAAGAAAAGTAGACAGACTCCCTCATTTTGTAAACCATTTATTGTTTGAGAATTTCAGAAAAACTGTCCACTGGGCTGTATTTTATTACTCTTTGCTTTTTGTTTTGCTTTTTTTCTGTTGTGGCAAGTGAACATTCATTCAGTCCAATAAACTGGTTTCTGTACATATTCACATTTGACTAAAGAGCGTCTTACTCTTGATAGTTATCGCAAAAAATAACAAATGCAGCTTTTAATAATGAAGCAATAATAAGTTCCTCAGCAGCATTGAGTGTGTCAGGGTCCAGCTGGGGTCTTTGCTCCTCATCTGCAGCCACTTACTGCAGCACTGAGCAATTCCTGAGATGGTGTGGTGTACGGCTTGGCCACACATCTCTAACTTTTTAAGGAGTTTGGGTGGTTATATCAGAATCAGCATACTTTATTAATCCCTAAGGAAATTATGTGGGTTACAGATGCTCCAGTACAGTAACAGAAACAGACTAGACTGTTGTAGTTTGTTAATCTCCACTGTGCAAACTATTGCTCTCCAACCTCACTGTTCCACCTCCGCTTTCAGCTTAGGATATCATAGCCTCTTCCTCTCGCTGGCCTGACCCATGCCATCCTCCCATTCTACTGCCAGCTGTATAAATTACACAGACACACATGCATCGCTGCATAATAAACAGCATAATAATGCATAATTATTTAGAAAATTCCAGTGATGCAAGTCTTGTAATTGTCAGAAAAACAGACCTGCTTTTAAAAAAAACAGGAAAACCTACAAACGTCTTTTGGCACCAGCAGCATTTGTGCAATTAACATTAATAGTGTCTCTGTTGCACCATGTAGGTGTGGCAGTAAGTCAGACATGACTAATATGCAGCCTTTACTAAGATTCAAGTTGTTACTCTCTGTATGAGAAAGGCCCATTGTGCATCTTCTAACTGTTTTGGACAGGTTAAACGACTTTATGCTCGTAAACATGTTAAAAAACAAAAACACTTTTACTGCAGTGCACTTAAGTGCATTCTTTTAGGCTGTTTTCTGAGTATTGACACAATAACTAGCATCTCAGAAAGCCGTTAAAACTTGCTCCACGTGCACAAGGTGCAATATTAGTATGAAAAGATATAATTTATTCCCCATAAAGAGTACTTTTATCTTATAGTACTTTAACTGTAGCTTCAGACTTTTGAAACTGTCATGTTGCTTTAACTGCATTGACAGTGTGTTTGCCATTGTCATGCCAAAAAAGTCAGCTGTTGCCAATCAGACACTTTCCACATTGTGCTTTTTTGTGTTCATAATTCAGTTTTTAAAAGTCAGTGTTTGATACTTGACATCTTGCTTTGTTATTTATGACATTTTGATAAGTAGCAAAAGTAAAGATGGAATATTTCGATGGTTACATTTATAAAGATGCAATTTACAGCATTTGTTCTATCAAAATGCAATGCATCTGTATAGAAAGGACTATAAAAGTATGTTATCCTTCAGCCAGATGTATGCTATCTAAAAGTGTAGATGTGTTTGTGTGTAAAATTTCACTGCACCCCTCAAAGTAATAAGACACATTTTTATCTGGAATAGCAGGTAAACACAGATGTTACTAACCACATTAATTACGGCTTTGTGCTTAAATACAGCATAACCGGCATTAATGTCGGTAACACCTGTCTACAAGTTCATGTGCTATAAAACCTGTCTAAAGTGTGATCAGTGACCATATAATAAAGTGAAGAAGGTTAACCATGATCCACAGTCATAAATTAAGTTCTTTGACCTGCTGATGTGGGAAAAACAAATAATCTTGATAACAAAATTGAAATATTACTGCCTTTCAATCACTCTGATTTGACTTCTTCTCAGTCTGAGTGGTGCTATGATAGCAATTACAAGGGTTCAGCAAAATTCATACACAAATAAAAATGTGGAAGGAGTCGTTTGATTTCAAAACTTCTCCCTCCATGCCAATTCTCTGCTGTATGATGGGAAGCCCTACATTCTTGCACCCCCCAACCCCCTCCTTCCAGATTTAAAATGCAAAGGGGAATTTTCCATTTGTCTTTTGTGTCACAGCTGAAATTTTTAATTTTAGAGTGATTAAGATTCAAATTCTAAGAGAGTAAAAATGATAACTGACAATGATGGTCTTATTCTTTGCAATCCATATAAAGGTTCCAGCTGTAAATTGGAGTATAAACATATTGAAACTCTGTGTAAGTATACCATCATATAACTGTGGGTCTGTGGGGCTTCAAAACTGCTAAAGGCCGTTTAATGGCCTTGCCAGAGCAGTATGGGAGCCGTTAAATTGCCCCAGCTGTCCTCGAAAAGCTGTCACTCTCCTCCTCACCTGCGGAGGGCGCTCCTCCGAGATAGGCTTGGACGATTTTATGCAGTTTCGTGTGCAACAAAGTAAAGCCGAGCAGCTAGCGAGAAGGGAGTACGGACCCTTTTGAGATTGTTTATTTTTGCGCCGCTTTGAAACTGTTTTCCCTCACGTATTTCTAAGGTTTTTGTGATATATTGTACGTTTGACACAAACGGAAACTAAAGCAATTCAGTCCTGGGGCAGTGTTTGGACGCTTTGTGGAACAGCAAGGTGTTTTTGTAACAGAGAGTCAGGCGTAACGTTAGCAAGCTGCCGTGAAGAAAAAAGAAAGGGTAAAAAAAGGCAAAACCGGGCACTACGGAACGGGTCGGTCAGCCAGAGAGAGTCGGGTGGACCACGGCAAAGCCGCAGCCGCCAGCGCCACGGGGAGTCGGGGCCCGAGAGGGAGCCTGCCAGGCCCTTGGCTTGATGCAACCAGTCTGCCTTGCCTTAGCCGCAGTCCGAGATGGGGGAGACCAAAATTATCTACCACCTCGACGACCAGGAGACACCATATCTGGTGAAACTGTCGGTGCCGGCGGACAAAGTCACGCTGGCAGACTTCAAAAATGTCCTCAAGAAACCAAATTACAAATTCTTCTTCAAATCTATGGACGATGACTTCGGGTAACTGTTAAAAGGTTCATTGTGTTTAACGTGGAATCGGCATAGGAACCCGAGTCTGCTTAACCTCAGTCCAGTCAGATTAACTGTAATATATTTGTTACCTCGTGGAGCTGGCTTGTCATCACTTCTAAGGTTACCTGTCTTTCAGTCATCAGCTAGCCGTTTGCTTTGCCGTTCCTTTGTTAGCTGCTAGCGTCCAGGTCGCATCGTTAGCAGGTCTGTTCAGCGTCCCGACCCCGTTTGTTTACATTGCTCGTGCTTAGCTTATGCTGTACTGTCTTACCAAGTTTGGTCATTTCCAGTTTCACGAACACTAAGAGAAAGCCTTTAATCGCATTTAAACTTATTGAAGACTAAACGAAACAAGGAGCAATTCATACTGTTACTAACTAGTTACTGACGTTACAGCTGTCAGTTGCTGCCTAATGTATGAAACGCTTATGCTAGCAGGCTAATGAATGGATCTAACCGGACACTTGGTGAGTGAGTGAGACCAGAAGGCCCCTGCTGTTGTTGTCTATTAGCCTAAGGAATGCAAAGTTGGACACAGGAATGCCCTGTTCATCACTCTGGCAGCTTTATGAGCGTGTCCCTTTGTGTTAAAACATGGCCAGAAAAGTAGACGTTTTATGATCCTCCACACTTTACCTTCTTCAGAGTTAAATAAAAGGGAGAAATGTACTTTTTTGTTTTGTTTTTTTCAAAACTCGAGCCAGGTTGCCAAAGTTTTTCTGGCTAAACTCAAACAAGGGTGGGGCAACAACCTAGATAGGAAGGACGAGTTTTGAAAGGATCCGCAGCTATTTGTGTTGTTTCAAGAGTGGAGGTGCATGCACTAAATTAACTGTTGAAGCCTTAAAGTCTAGACTGATGGTGTTTTAGGAACTTGTTAGACTGGTTTGGAGCCTGTGATCTTTACCAGGAAAGCCTCACTGACCATCAGTGTTCTCCCTGTCAAAGACCCGGCTAATCTTGACATCTTCAATACTCTGAGGCGCATGCCTTATTTGTCCTCTTCATTGTGTAACAAGGTGTTGTTAAGATCTGCCTGCCATCTGATCCTTGCAAGCAGGACTGAATGAATGGGAGGGTTTGCACGAAATTCACATGGTTACATTTACACATGCCTTTTGTTAATGTATTTGCACCAGTCTGTAACACATTAAGGCATAAGCCATCTTTTGACTAGTTTTCTGTGCGTGTGCCAGTAGTCTCAAACATTTGGTTATATTGAACATTGTCATTGATTCTTAATGTGTACAACTGTCCCCAGTTGTTAGTGTCTGTCCTGCTTGGTGGAATATATTGTCCAGCTCCACTTCCTCTAAATGCACCCTCATGTTTTATTGCCCAGGGAGTGCTTTTGTGTTGGTAATGTTTGACTGAAACAAAGCCTTGTTCTCTTTACAGGGTGGTAAAGGAAGAAATATCTGATGACAATGCTAAGCTGCCCTGCTTCAATGGACGTGTGGTGTCATGGGTAGGTCCAAAATACATGCTGCAATAACATTTATTTATTTATTTTTTGCTGTTTGCTTGTGTGCGATAACTTGTGTGGTTAAGTGGCGTACATGAATGTGTAACAATGATTCCCATCTGTTGGGCACTTACCCCAGTCATGCTCAAGCGTAGGGGGAGGCACTGCACATCTGTGTGATAATATCATCATCACATAACGCTCCTCAGAGCAGTATACATACACTGCTTTTCCTAAACCTTGTCTTTTTCACTGTAAAATATCAATTTTTTTAAGCACACAGGTTAGTTGGCACATGTAGCACATACATGTACTTGCATGCAATTTCTTATTTAAAGCCTCTAAGCAATAATACTCCTGTCTCCACAACACTCGAGACATCTGGCGCTTGTGCACGGCCTCCCTTCCTCTCTTCTCGACATTGAAATTGGATTAAGAGCAAGTGAAATCACAGGATAGCCGGAAAATACTCCATAACAAAGGGCCTCACTGCAGGTCATCTAACAAGAAGATTGAATCTCACAGGGAGGAGAGAATAAAGCAGAGAGAAAGACTGCTCTGTGTCGTGATGTGAAAGGCTAAAGCACTCGCTTAATTTCTACAGTGTGGTTTTAATTATTCGAGCATCATCAACATGGCGTTATTGCTCCATTCTGGAACGTATATTCCAGCGTGCTCGTCCTAATGCGTCTCTTTGTTGTGGTCGTTTTCATTAGGCTGCGCGGAGGTTTAGTTTAATGTGTTTAAAAGCCAGTTCCCCTTTGTGTGCGTTTGCTCCAAAGTATTTGTTATCTCTTGAGGGTTGTTGCAATGTTCCACGTACAGTCAAATGTTATTTCTGTTAGAGTATGTCCATTTGTTTGTCTCCGCTGTTCATCTGTTGTTTCAGTGAGCTGATTGATTATTCTCTGGGGTCCAGAGGCCTGGCTGGCTGCACATCATTTCATCACAACAAGCCAGCACCCTGTATCTCCTGTTCTGTAGCTCCCTTTAGTGCACACCAAAGTAGACTCTTGTGATTGTGATTAAGAGCAGAAGACTTTAATTTTAGCTATCTTGCCACATAGTAATATAGCTGAATTATTATGACAGTACAGGTGATTTGATTTGATATACTGATGCCCTGTTTCAGCACAACATATTTATCTTTCCAACATCTTCACACTCACTTTGTTGCTGGAATTTAATTTAGTTTAGATGTCACAGCTTGATTTCTAATAAACATGCACTGAACGAAAGAGATTTCTCAAGTGCATAATGGCTGTGCATACAATGAAATTGAACCTGATATTTTTTTTTTTTTTTTTTATATTTTTTTACATTGGATCCTTAAGATTGAGGTCAGCAGCTGCTGAATCTGAACTTTTTCAGCACCACAGGTTGCTATTGATGGCTACAGTTTCACACTGGTCTCATGTCATCGTTGAAGCATGTTTTTGCATGCAAAAACATGCTTCATTTCTGATATGGATGACTTCCAAGATTCCACAAAAACCACAGCAGGATTTAAGTTATATTGTTTTGTTGTCTCAAGCTAACAAACACTAGCATGTGGTAAAAGTGGAAATAAATGCATACCGGTAATTTAATTTCTGAGAAAACATTAGTTCTGGTCTGTTGGAGACCATTTTTTCCCCTACAATTTGGTAACTTAGGCAACACTGTCAGGTACACAAACCACAAGTCTTGGCTTGGGCTCTTTCTTTTTCAACTTGCTGAATTCACAGCTGCTTTTGTAGAGCTTTGCTTTCTCAGTAGGAAACTAGTGGGAGGCAGATTAAGTCTGAATTTTAGCAAGAGACTGTAGTCCCTTTCTGCAGGAGATTTTGAAATGTTTGTGTCATACTTTTAGGAAGTTAGAGTAAAACATGACACACCGTGTATAGCCTTTGAATGTGGATGTGAATGAAGGTCTGCTGCTCACTCGTTCTGTGTCTTTCTGTAAATTCTTCTCTCTGAGAGATACTCATCCCCCTGAATGACCCGACTCTTTGTCTGTTGACAGTTGGTCTCCGGAGACGGCGCGCACACGGACGCAGGCTCGGTGGTGGATAGTTTAGAGCCGACACCACCTCTGGAGAGGACCGGGGGCATTGGAGACTCGAGACCCCCTTCCTACCAGTCAGTGAACTCAAACGAGACTTTGTGGACTTTGATACTTTATATTTTGTTTTACTGTGAATGAGAATGAAATATATTGTGCTTAGTGTGTGTCTGTGTGTTTTTGAGTGTCTTGAATGAGTTCTTCTGTGTTGCCTAATAAGAACAGTAGCAGGAAAGAGCAAATTAAATCAAAAAAGTGTGATATCTTGTGACTGCCCTGGAGGAAAGAAAATCTAGCTTAATTCTTGCAGTCATTTATCCGTAGGCTATTATTATCATACTTAAGCCCCTGGTTACTAGTTGTTGTTTTTTTGTTTTGTTTTGTTTTAAATATTTCTATCTAAAGAAATATGCTATGTCTGCAAGTAAAGTGTTAAAAAAAAGAGGCTCTTTTTATCACCACACTGAAAATCCATCAACACAGCATCTGCAATTCTTTCCAAATATTCAGGTATACATCACTTTCTTAACCACAGTGAACCAGAGTAGCCAGCAATTTGATTCTTATAAAGCTCTTTTAAAATAAACATTAGTTTTAGTGGCTGCTGAATAAGCTCAAATGCCCTGATCATGATGTTTTGTAACTCTGTCTCTCTTTAACACTCGCTCTCTTGTCTGAAGTGGGAAAGCAGCAAGTGGTCGGGACAGCCTGGACAATGACACAGAGACTGGCTCCATGGTGTCTCAGAGGAGAGAGAGGGAGAGGCCGCGACGGAAACACACTAATGACCATGGTCAGAAAGAAACTTGCTGCTTATTCTTGTTTTTCATTGCACGTATCAGTGTTGTTTCCATGTATTTCACAACTTATGAATAACAGTTATCTTGTTGGTAAAAAGTAAGTGTAGTGTGATTGACTTTAGACATGCAGTATCCTTTGATTGTTTATTTTTCTAGCTTAAGTTTTTCATTTAAAAACCTGCTGCAGGTGGGAGGCAGAACGGGTACTCATCGCGGGGTACGGGACGCGGAGGCGCCGAGTACGACAGCTGCTCGTCCTTCATGAGCAGCGAGCTGGAGTCCACTTCCTGCTTTGATTCAGATGATGATGATGCAACCAGCAGGTCAGATGTGTTATATAGCTGTTGAGCTGATTTGTTGCAAAAAGAAGAAATGCATTTGGCTTCAGGAATGCATGTGGAGTTATAGTTGATGGTTTATGGCAAAGATTAGTACTGTCTAATTGTGTGCTGGTTTTTGTGGTAACCTCAGGGTTCTGCTCCAGCGGTAATCCTTGCAGCCCACTGCAGAGACTCTTCTGGTCTCAGTCTTTAGGCATCTGACGGGATGTTTTTCCCATTTAATCAGCTTCAAAAGAGCTGGATTAAAAACCTCTTACGTATTTGGGGGGGGGGAGTTCTGACGCAGAAAGAAATCTGTTTTTTTTGTTTTGCTTTGTTTTTTTGTTGATTATGTTGTAACCTTCAAATGTAGTTCGATGCTGTCTTATAGTTAAAGCTCATTCTGACTTGTGGAACTGTTTTCCTTCTGGCTTTCAAATGGCTTCTTTTTAAACAATGTCTTTTTATTAAGAGTTTTTCCTTTATGCATATAAACAAAGGTTCTGAGAATAGAAGGATTAATGATGAGTTGTTCATTTGGGGCAATTAGCCCATACACTTAAGTTAAAAAAAAAAAAAAAAAAAGGTAAAATAAAGAACTTATTTTTTAAAAATAAATAAATAAAATATGTCCCCCAGATAAATTAGTCCCAAAATAATCCCATTCATTCCCACCCAGGTCACTGCCCTACACCTGTTCACCTGACATGAGGGAGTTGCACACAGACAAAAGTGAATGCACCTGAAAAATTCTTATAGATTTTGAAATGCATCAAGGAAAGAACTGCACATGCTTTGAAATTTCCTAGTAGAGTTTTGGAGTGTCTTATTTTTTCCAGTTTTAGACATGAGGTCATATAACCACTGTTTGTTAGTGGGAGGTGCAGCGTCCCCGCCACCTCAGTAGAATTGCCCTCCTGGCCAACAGGGAACAGAATGATAGCGCCTGTCTTTTAGAGGCCGGTAGAGGCATCTCATTCCCACTGATGCCAAACAAAGCAAGAAGGGGGTCAGGGGCCAGCGTCACACTGAGAATCCTGGACAGGGTATGGAAAACCTCTGTCCAGAAGTGGACAAGACTGGGACAAGACCAGTACTTATGGATCAGTGAGGCTTCAGCAGTTTTGCAAATGCCTTTCTTTTAAGTAGGTAGTAGTATGGTTAGCGTTTGATTACTAAATTTATATGGTAAAATTAAACAGCAGTGGGTTATTTATTCTTACTGTAGACTGGAGTATTTTAGCCCTGGTAACAAACTTGAAATGGTCACGATGAAGCTATCTGTTTATTCATGTTCATAGAAACAAATTTCTGTGAGGCACCATGACTGTAAGTAATGTATTTCAATTGCAAGTATTCTTTGTGTCTGAAGCACTTTGGCCACTTTGTTAGGTATACCTTGCCTACTACCCATTTGGACTCTTGCTTACCTTTAGAACTACCTTTATTTTTTGTGGCACAGCACAGTGCTGGAGACATTCCTCAGCAATAGTGGCTCATGTTGCATCACACAGATGCTGCAGATTTGTCGACTGCGCATGATATGAATCTTCCATTCCACCGCATCCCAAAGGGGCTCTGTTGGATTGAGATTTGGTGACGGTTGAGATCATTTAAGTACATTGAACCCATGACCATGTTCAAGAAACCAGTTTGAGATGATTTCAGGTTTGTGGCATGGGCACACTTTTCTGTTGGAAATGAGTACACTGTGGTCATAAACGGATGGACATCAGAGCCTCAATTGTTGCAGCAATATTATAACTAAACATTGGTACACTGGTGAAGATTAGTATGTAGAAAATTAGAGATATTTGCTTATAAGGGGGAAGTTTATATCCAGAAACTTCAAAGATTAGATCGTGGCTACTTTCAAAGACTCGCATGAGACAATTTGATCTGCATCTGTTATTTAGTTATTATTTATTTAATTTTAAATCGTGGTTTTTTTTGGGTTTTTTTTCCCTCCTCTTCAGGTTTAGTAGCTCCACTGAGCAGAGCTCTTCTCGTCTAATGAGACGACATCGACGCCGGCGAAGGAAACCCAAGGCTTCCAATATGGACAGGGTGAGAACACTCTTAGATGTATAGGACAATAAATCAACCAAAGTTACCTAAAATTATCTTTCATGTTATAAGTCATGATTCTGCTCTTAATGTATTTTTTTTGCATTTCTCATAATTCTTGTCCTTATTTCATTCTTCAGTCTTCGTCATTCAGCAGCATCACAGACTCCACCATGTCGCTGAACATCATCACTGTGACTCTCAACATGGGTAGGTGATTTGCACACACACAGGAGTTAGATGTTTGTTCAGCGAGCATATGAAGTAAATAATACTTCATTTCTTTGAATATACTCTGTTCCTCCCCACCTCACAGAAAAGTATAACTTCTTGGGCATCAGTATTGTGGGTCAGAGTAATGAGAGAGGTGATGGAGGAATCTACATCGGCTCCATCATGAAGGGAGGAGCTGTGGCTGCAGATGGACGCATAGAGCCCGGGGATATGCTGCTGCAGGTGTGTGTCTGTGTTTGTGGCTTAAGTAGGAGACTGATGCACACAAAATGAAAACAGTTTACAGTTGAATATCTGGAATTTAGACACATAGTGTGAGTGGATGTACACGTTGTAACTGAGACCAGCACTTTTACTGAAATGAATGATGTCAAGGGTTTCTGTTCTTGTGCAAGTGTCACAGATGCAGTTGGCTGTAATGTCATCGCTTGACATCATTCTTAGTGTTTTTACTCTTCTTATACACATTCTCTTTTTTGCCAATTTGATTTTAATCCAATCTTATCATACTGTAAAATATACTTCCCAGGAAAATTGCTTATTTGGGACCCCATATTGATGTCTTTCTGCAGTAGAACTGGAATCGCTGTGGGGCTGTGAAATTTTTATATTTCTGTTTATAGGAAAAACTGTAGTTCTGGGGCTACTTCTTAGTGCTATATTGCTTTATCTCTCTTTATATATCTTTCAAGCACACTGAAGAATTCCTTCCTGTCCACTGTATCCTCTTTTGTGATCCCATCCACCTGCATTTCCTGTCTTACATCCACGGCAGCTCTGTCTTCAGCATCCTGCTCTAAATATACCCACTACCTCACTTCACATGTCCAAACCAGCTCAGTCTCTTTGCCTTTGAACTATCTGAGCTCTTCCTTTAAAGTATTAGTTCCACATTAGTTCTAACTTGGCATCTCATTGGGATATTTTTCTGTTTTTATTGATCTAGGTGAACGATATAAACTTTGAGAACATGAGCAATGATGATGCTGTTCGAGTACTAAGAGACATAGTGCACAAGCCGGGGTAAGCGAATGCAAAAGCAGCATCTATAACACAGGAGTGCAAAAAGACCAATAATTAACTGTCTATTTGTCTTTTTTACCAGCCCCATTACTCTGACAGTTGCAAAGTGCTGGGACCCAAACCCTCGGAGCTGCTTTGCTCTGCCCAGGAGTGAGTGGTTGTTGTGCAATAACTATACGCAGTGACACATTTTTCATTTTTTACTTGAAAGATTTTGTAATAACCTCATTAATTTCAGCTGCCTTCCCACTCTTTAACAGGTGAGCCAATCCGGCCTATCGACCCCGCTGCATGGGTGTCTCACACGGCAGCCATGACTGGGGTGTACCCTCCATATGGCATGAGCCCTTCCATGAGCACAGTCACCTCCACCAGCTCCTCAATCAGCAGCTCGATCCCTGAGACTGAACGTGAGTCACATCACCCCCCGAAGCTGCCCGTTGGAGCTTGTCATCAGTGCACTTTTATCCAAAGCAACTTTCATCCTCCATTAACTCTTAGTCACAGTTTTTAGTTCATTTTCTTTTTGTCACCACATGGTCTCCACATTTAAACTGTACCACCTTTTGAGTTTTTAATGTACCTCTTTTTACTCTTTTGTTCCTCTTTTTTTAGTTTTCTCCTTTGTTTCCTGGTACCTCTTTATAGCCTACTTGTTAAAAATAAATAAATTTGAGCATTTGAGGAAGGAAAAAAACTCCAGGTTTGTCATACCGCTTGGAACATTCAGCTCTCCCTCCTTGTGACCACCAAACCTCTGTTAGTAAGTCTCCGTGTTAAGTGCGGCCCTTCCCTCTCACTACATTCCTGTGACTATTATCTGTTCCAGCTTTTGCTGTGTTCAGCCTCAGCTACCATCTGCTCGGTAACTCGTGTCCAAATAGAGCCATAACTCACAACTTTCGTGTCTCCTTTAATCTTTGGAAGTTTTGCGATGCCTTTTCTTTTGGGAGAAAAATTTCCTTTTCTCTTGAAACATTGTTTAACTTGCCTTTTACCTATTAGTTACATGTCTATAATTCACTTAATAGAAAATATGAATGCCCTTTATCTTATTACATATCCACAATGTATTGTGAAGGGATTTTTTTTTATTTATTTATTTATTTTTTAAAGAAGAAATGAAAAGTCTATTGAAATGGAGGCAGATGAGAAAGGACACTGTGATGCTTAGTCATGATAGCTGGTCTGAGAATGGACTGAAACTCAGTGAGATTATATGTAAGATACATTAGTGTTCTAGGGAGGACATGTAATTCACTGTGGTCTGGCTCATCTGGGGGATTTATCAAATCCAAGTCAGTTGCAGTCCACTTCAAACAAAGATCCAGTCAAATCCAGTCTTGATTCACGATTAGAACAGAACGGGGTCAAATAACAGCCGAGACCACAGGAAACCAAATATTTTTGAGGCAAATTCCAAAACAGGCCAACATTTTTTTTTTTTTCTTTTTTCTTTAACCCCAGAAAACAGCACTCAGTAGTTCTTTAATTTTAAATGTTTTGGAAACAAAACACAATGTGGCTCAACAGTTTTATACTTGATGGAGCCGGACCTCTTTGTCCTTAAACCAAAATGTTTCAATTTCTGATTTAAAAGATTTAACACCACCCACATGTTAACTTGCTCCTGTCATCTTTCCTAGGATTCGATGACTTCCACCTCTCGATCCACAGTGAAATGGCAACGGTTGCTAAGGCGATGGCCTGCCCAGAGTCAGGTCTGGAGGTGCGAGACAGGATGTGGCTCAAGATAACCATCGCTAATGCCTTTATTGGTACGTCTGTCAAAGCGAGCTTGACTGGGCTTTTTAAAAATTACTCGCACTAGTATTCGCGCACACATACACAGATCTTCTCAGCTTTTAGATTGAGTGTTTCACTGATGCCAAAGCAATACCTAAATACTGCTTCGATTAATTCAGTTGTTTTTTGTTGTTTTTTTTACTTTTTGGAAAAAAAATTTTTTTAAATTCCAACAACTGAGAAACATTCAGCATGAGCTCGAATTGCCTTTATTATACCAAGGTGTATTACCAGGTTACCAGAGCTCAACTTTGAAAACAAAAATCAATGTTAAATTGAAGTATAGATAAATTAACCACCATCAGATTTATGTAAAGTTGCCAAAAAAGTTTTAAATATGATCAGTGAAGCAGTAGCCTCACGATTTGATTTCTAAAACATGTGCTTCAGGTTCTGATGTGGTGGACTGGCTCTTCCATCATGTGGAAGGATTCACAGATCGCCGTGAAGCTCGTAAATATGCCAGCAATTTGCTGAAGGCTGGGTACATCCGACACACAGTCAATAAGATCACCTTCTCTGAACAGTGCTACTATGTCTTTGGAGACCTCTGTGGCAGTAAGTGGACTTTGAGCTCACTGATCTGCTTAGAGCATGAGCAGTAACAGCAAGTTTCGCCAAAGTTTAAGTGGGATGCGAGTTGAAAATCTAACGGAGTTGTCTTCTCTTTCCCTCAGACATGACCCACTTGTCTCTGCATGATCATGATGGATCCAGCGGTGGTGCCTCAGATCAGGACACCCTCCCCCCTCTGCCCCATCCTGGGTCAGCCCCTTGGCCCATGGCCCTGCCCTACCAGTTCCCTATTCCGCACCCTTACGATCTGCCGCAGCCCTTCCATGGTGGACCAGGAGCTGGCAGCGCAGGGAGCCAGCACAGTGGTTAGTGCAGTTTAATTAAGTCCTCAACAGATAAATTTCAAGCACTTCATATAAAATTACAATGTTAATTTTTGCAGTTTCTCCTCAAAGAAAAATCAAAATCCATGTCAGTAGCACACGGTTTCCCTAAAACTTTTAACAACTATGCTTCTACAAAGATGCAGAGCTCACAAGAAGGTAACCAGCCATTGCTGCTGAGGTTCATTAGGGCTTACTATAGCTGCTTTTTTGTGAAAGAGTGCACTGAAAGACTTTATAAGCCTGTAGACAGATTCTGTGTGAAAGGGATATATTAAGTGATATTACAACATCTCTGCAGTGTTTTACAGTTTACGCTGTTGAGCAGTATGAGGTGTGGAGTTTTACCTCCACACTTTGAATTCACTTATAGGAACAGTGTATGTTTTAATAAGCTGACTTCAAAAACTTGAAGGACACAGCCTAGCTCTGTGAGTAGTGAAAAAGGACTCTTTCCATCACCCCCAAAGTCTTCAGATGTTGGGGTTTCTGTGTTTAATGTGTGTGGAACTAGAAAAGCAGACATTGTGGTTTAAGGTGCAGTTTCCTTACACACTGGAGATATTTACTAACCAACAACAGCTGGGCCCACTGAGACAACATCTTAGATGCTCTGTACTCATTTAACTTAAATGCACGGGTGAGTAGTGCACAAACTAGCAGGATGCAGAATGTAAAAGACAAAGTGTTGGGGTTTGGGTTTGCTTTAATATTTCTGGCGGAGAAGAGATTTTTTTCCCCATGCTTCCAGTGTTTGTGCTAAGACAGGGTAACATCCTATACCTCTCTCTCGCGCTCTTTAGTAGACACAAAATTAAACTGACATGAATACTTTCCTATGTTTTTGGATTTGATGACATGCATTGGACCAAAGCATCCTCCACATCAAGTTTCTTTTTAATCAGATGAGCTGTTTTGGTTTAAATTAATCACTCTCAGGAACTTGCCCTAAAATTAAGCAGTCTGAGTGGGATAATAAAATAAAGACCTGTGACTGCCTTCAGGAATGGCTAAACTGTTTGGCCTGAATGCTCTTAGACTATGTCAGCATTAGTCATGCAGCTCTCCCAAGAGTCTCCTGCAAACTGGGTCAGCGCTGCCTTCGTGATGTCATTGGCACCCAATTAGAAAAAGATGTGATTTTTATTTTTTTAAACATACATCTCACTTGCATAATAATTTTGCTCTTTTTTTTCTGTTCACAGGGAGCAGCGGTTCTAACTGTAGCAAGAATGAGGGCCGAAAATCCGGTGGCAGTGGCAGCGAATCAGACATCAGGAGCCACCGGGCACCAAGTGAGCGCTCAGTGGCTCCCCCTAGTGAACGAAGCATCCGCAGCTCTGTGAGCCACCGCAGTGCCAACTCCCACTCTATAGCCTATGGGCCTGGTCTTGTGTACGGCCCCCCTGGCCTGCCCCCTCAGCCACCACATCTTTCTACAGCTGCACCTGGTGCCCCACCAGGCAGAGAGCTTGCCTCGGTGCCCCCTGAGCTCACTGCGTCACGGCAGTCTCTGCGAATGGCGGTGGGCAACGCCGGAGAATTCTTTGTTGATGTGATGTGACACTGGTTATAGAGACCTAAAGGCAGAAATGGAAACCACCCTGTTGTGTATGCTGAGAGAAAATGCTCCTCCTCTCTTGTACTTTTTCTTAGTAGTTGTAGTGGTCATACTTTCTTCAGTGAAGAAACACCCCCCCACCCTGCTCCAGATGGAACCAAAGCGCCTTTCTCAGTTTCCGCTCCATGGTGGGGAAGAGTTTTAGCAAGGACAAAGAGCAGAAGAAGGGAGGGAGGCAGTGGAAATGGTCAGCTGGGGAAGATGACTCAGTGCTTTTCCACATGGATGTTTTTCATTTGTTCTTCTTTTCACTCTTCCCTCCCTCCTCTGGGTTCCTTATCTAATGTTCTCTGTCCTCCCCCACCCCTGTCCACGTCAAAACTGAGAGAGACTGAAGCCTCTTCCCTCTTCCTGTTTTTTTTTTTTTTTCCCACTTGCTGACCTCTAACAAGAAAAAAAGGAATGACTGAAAGAAGCTGAAATGAACACTAACTGTTAACCTTATTCAGACTTTTAAAGTATTTGCTTGACTTAAGAGAGAAAGAAAGAAAGAAATGTATGTAGTGCAAGAGAATTACAGTCCATACTTTGAGAATGCATTTGTTTTATTATATTTGTAGTTGGTCACAACTAGTTTCTTTTTCTTTTTAATGCTTAATATGAGCATACAGTTTCCAGAGTCGTTTTTATACGGCACAACTACATTTTCATCTGCTAACCAGCGAATCTTCAGACTGTCTTGTGATAATCTATAGTGGAAAAAAAATTCTTACCATGACTTTCACACTACTCTTTTATCAAGGAAAATGTCTTTTTATTTATAAATATAGTTTTATGACTTAAATCTGCTGCTTCTGTTTTGTTTGCTTGTGTATACCTTTCTGCAAAACCAAAAACTGAAACCTAGTGAGTTTATTTTTTCCCCCCTTCTATGGTACCTGAGGTTATATTTGCATTTAAAAGCAGTGGACTGCAAACCGTCCAGGCGCAGGAATGTGAAGGGTGGGCAGTCTGCTGTACGTGTGTGTGTGTGTGTGTGTGTGTGTGTGAGAGAGAGAGTGAGAGTGGGGCGGGAGCGCTGTGGGAGTGTGCAAACGTTCAGCCTGTGTACATTTGGACTTGCCCCAGACTGAACAACTCTATGCAAAACGTTCCCTGTGGTTTGAGGCGGAAACTCCTGTTGAGAGGCGATTCGGTTCAGTTTGGAAAATAAAATTGAAGTTGACTCTGCAGGACAGGGTAAAACAAGACCACCCATACTACCACCTTGGAAAAAATAAACAAAATGCAATAGTGTTTTTTTTCTTCTTAAACTTCCTGGAGCCAATGAGAAATTGTCGATGTTTAACAAGTACAAATACATGTGAGCGCAATTCAAGTCTATTGTTTAAGGGATTCTAGCGCACTTTCCGGTTATTAAACATAACCATTATCTCCCGTAAAACGTGAAATGTTTTACGAAATAACTGGCCAGTAACCCATGTCGCTTATCGTATCGAGGCCTGGGTGCGGTTTACACATCTTTCCAGCCGCGCCTTTTCCTGTCACGGCGGAACGGCTGTGCGTAAGGACGGCGGGTCAGCTGACAGCTATCAGAGGACCAGGAGGAAGGAGCGGAATTAGCGGGCGTGTGAACTGGGAACCTACTGGATCCTGACATAAGCTATCCGAGGCCGAACGGGGAGGCAAAAGACTGGTGGCGTTCTTGAGAGAACTAGGGTATGGTCACTAAAGACGAAAGGACTGCAATTTTTTCGTTAATTAGAGTAACTGTAGTCCGGAAACCTTTACGGAAAGCCGGTGAAACGGTTTCATTCGTGAGCGATGCTAACGTAGCAACATTAGCCGCCGCGGCGCTAGCTAACGTCAATCCATTAGCAGTAACTAGACTGATAACGGAAAGGACTCGTTTTTTCCTTCAAATTAAAAGCAAGCAAGGCCCCCCTTGTTAACATCTCTTATTACGTTATATATTACCCAACATTGTTGAATAACCCGTGATGTATATTTGCATAGCTAACTCGTAAGTTGTCGATGATAGTTAATGGTTCTCTTTAAGGTCCCGTCAAATTGACTGGTTTTCTTTTGACCGGAAGTCCATTTAAAATTCTGCACTGCTCGACTCCGGTTCGCTGAATATCACCGCCAGCTAGCCCGCTATCGTGAGCTAAATTAGCTAGCTTATATCTCACTCGGTGTATTCTCCATCACTTCGATCTTAGTTGAAGGTCAAGCCTCTAACCACAGTCAAGCCACTTAATAATATTTAAGACCAAAAAAATGGTAGCTAACCGGCCGCACGGTGGCCGAGGGAAAAAATGAAAAATATGAAAAATGTATGAACGTTAGGAAATGGCCCGAGTGAGCAGACATCTTGACTTCGCCGATAAATGGGCGATTAAAGCCCTCGGCTTCTGTGCAAGGTTTATTCTGTCACGACTCGGCGGTGCTTTAACGAGAAGATATTTTCTCACTTGCGGGCTTATATCTGTGCGGTGGTTTTCCTCTGAATGCTGTTGTGTGTGTAAATTGTCTGGATTCTATCTTCGAGGAATGTCAGGCATGTCCTTCATCCTCTGTTTTCCAGAATCTTCATTCTTTAAGGAGGGCACATTTCTGCAAGAATTAAATACGAAACGAAAAAAATGTCTTTAGAATATTTTTGATGATATGTTTTAATTTTAGAATATAACCCGATTCGGACAACACATGTAAGACGACACTTTAGTTAGGCCATCAGATTTTTAGCTGGCTGTCTGGTGGCATCCGGCGTCAGATTGGTAGCTGCTAATCTCTCGTCAATAATCTTATTTACTTTAGAAGAAAACGGGGAACTGTCTGTGGTGAGAGTAGTTGCAGTGGTTTTTAGCCTGTACGGAGTAAATAATGTATGCATGTGTGCGTGTCTTACAGAAAAATGAGTCACCACAGTGGTGCAGCTGCAGGATGTATCCATCTGGCTTTAGTGTGTGTGTGTGTGTGAGAGAGAGAGAGAGTGAGAAGGACAGAAAAAGCGGATGTGAGGGACAAATGCCTCTCTGTACTATTGCTTACTCCCTCACTTTTTTTTTTGCTGCTTTCACTTCTCTACTTCTCTTCCTCCTTTTCCTTCCCACATATCCTGTCTTCATTTCTGTCTTTTCTCAGGAGGGCTTTGGTTTCACCATGGCAGGTTGGGATTGAAGAGCAGCCACGATGATTGGAGGACTGTTCATCTACAACCACAAGGGGGAGGTCCTCATCTCCCGAGTTTACCGAGATGACATAGGGTATGTTCAATTGAGAGAAACCTTGCTCTAATGTTCCCAGATTTTGAGACACTCCAGATCACTGAGAAGGTCCTGATGCAATGTGGGTGGAGAGCCTGCAGTTGATCCAGGATGAGAGAGGATTATGTCTCTTCTTGGCTAAGTTCACACGTGTCTTTCCTGTTGTTGACCAAATACAAACCTGCACCAGGATTAAATTTAGAGTAGTGTTACTGCCTCTGTGTAGTACAAATTTTTTTTTTTTTAAATAATCAAATGTATATATGGATACAAAAATATTTATTACAGATTTGGTTTATAAGTGACTAAATACAGAGAAGAATAATTGAGAGGGAAAAAAGTTATTCTTTTTCCATATTGTCTGAGGTAATCATTTGGTTCACTCAAGCTTATCCAACCACACCTTTTTTTTAAAAAGGTTAAGTGCAGCTGAGTGAAAAGCTTTTCCAAATTGATTCACTGTCGACTCTCCCTTGAAGACACAAGTTATTAATTCTTACCATATGGCAGAAAGGCAGAGAGAGGAAGCCTTCTTTTCCTCCCCATAAAGATTGCGTAATATCCTGTAGACATTCATTTACTAGTCAGTGATCACATATTTTAACTTTAAAGTCTTCAATCAAACAGAAGGTTACTCTCTGGGGTCCGGAAATGTCTTAAACCGAATGCATAATATCTGATGTATGCTGAACTGAAATGTTCGCTGCTTATAACAATACATAAGGTCAGTTAAATCTAGCACATGTTAGGAAAACAAAAGCCATGAAGAAATTCGTGCTGTAGATTGCTTAAAAATCCTTAATTAATCCTAACATGGAGTCCCAATTTGAAATGTATTTTGCAAATTTTGTGGAAAACTGTTATACAGACATAAAGTGTGACTCTAGGCATATCAGATCAGATCTGTTACTACTGCATATCTCATTTGTGAGTTCATGTTCTCCCTCCTCAAACTTACTCTCTGTAAAATCACAGAAAGTAAGTTTGATTCTCATATTAGGAGTGGAACATATATACCAGCTTTTTTTTTTAAAAAAAGAAGTTTTTTCTATGTGAAAGCCTTTACAAAGCAACTTTTATGTTATTGGAAGACCATAACTTATCCTAACACAGCAGTTTTAAGCCAGTTGTAAAGAGAAACCTTTGACAGTATACTCGCCACGTTGTAATAATGTCCATGAAGGTGTCAGGTTGCCTATGTGGTTTCAAATGTGCCATGTAAGGGCTCTGCTTGGTAGCCAGAAGATTTGGCCACATCTCCTCCTCCTTCTTCTCCATTTAAACACCCGAGATAATACATGTAAAATTACGTCAGGCAGCCACAGTTGCCTCATCTCATATTTGTAACACAGCAGGAGATGGTCTGCTTGAAATGTGTTTTCGCTGTATTACTCTGTTTGATTTCGGTAGCAATGCCTGGGTGATGCTCTTCATCCATCAGGCAGCATGCAGCACTTTGGTGGACAAATACACGCTCAGTTCTCACACCGGGCCACCTGGGATGACATATATTTTGTACTAAGAGCTGTTTAACGTCTGGTATGACTTGGCTGAGTGCTTGTAGTATCATATTTAGCTCTACAGAGTTACACTGAGAAAGAGTCACCAATGAAAATAGCTAAATTTGCCTATTAAATTCTGTGTATTCACATTCATTGACTGTTTTGAAGTCCAAGTAGGCTCTTTTCCAGGACTGGCAGATCAGGCCCTTGTAGATTTACACAGTGAAGGTTGACAAGCTGTAGAGGGATAAGTGTATGAACTGATACACTCGTAATCTCCTGTTTTGGGGTGAAGAGATACATTTTTGACCTTTTTTTAACATTTAATCTAATTATTGAAGGCATGGTGACACCACAAACACAGTTGGGGAGAAAATGGGTTGAATAGCAAGCAGTGTGCTGCATTGCAGAACTGTTCAGTATGACCTGTTGCCTCGAAAAGCTGAGCCACTCAGACACCACTTAATGGTCTGAGTTGGCTACATGCAGTGTCATGCAGGGATCTGTATATTCATTCTGTGCTGTTTTTAGCAGGATCAGTAAAGTAATAGTTTTCTTTATTTTTCATGGTTGCTCCTTCCTTGTCAGCTGTAGCACAAACACAGCTGCTTGTTGTGCTTTCTGAAACGCAGCGCTGCGTGTCCTACAGAATGGCAGTGAATAAGGAAAGGTATTGACTTCGTATTACGCTTACCGGGGGGAAAAAGGCCAGAGAAAATTCTAATGTCATGTTCTTGCTTGCACATTTCGTCCTTTATCTTTGATGTGTGAACTCATCAGCATCGGTTGCTATTGGTGATCCTCACTGTTGCAGAATGCAGGGTAAACCAGACATGGTGCTTTGCTCAGTATTGTTGTTTTGACAGCTACATTATGAACTGAGTTTTTAGTTGAAGCTGTCATGCAACTTGATTTTCTTGAAATAACAATTCGGCAATGCAGTGGCATAAATAATCTTTCACTTGCCATGCTGTTGTGTTGTAAAGCACTAGATTAAGGAGCAGTATGATACTGTTGATCTTTTCCCAACATATTCAGCTATAGTGATGGCATCATAATACCACCATGTTACTCACTCTGTCTACATGATGCACGAAAATGTCTCTTGTGCATTTTTGTCTCTCGTGTCCTTTTACTTCATTCGTGTCTCCTCTCTATCCTCTGTATCACCATTTTCCTCCATCTGTTCATCTTGGCCCCTGTAGGAATAGGTAAGAGATGCTCGAGCCTCTAAAGCATGACCTCTCCTTCTCATGGCCACCAATCAATGACCCCATTATCCCCTAAAGTGCATGCCCATTGACTCCACAGTCAGACTCCTGATACTTTCTCCAAGCATGAGTCACCCGTCATGCCATTACAGTGGTAAATAAACCACCATATACTGAAATATAACAGCAAATCAGTCATAGCCAAAGAACTTGGCCACTTCAGTGAATAGTCTTGCTCACAGTCAGTTCTGCTGATGCCTAAGCATGTAGTCTGAGCATGGTTAGATAGTCCTCTGATCCTTTGCCCTAATTATTGTTTTTTTCTTCCCTTCAGATAAATTGAACAAATGATTTTAAATATTCTAATGGCATTTTTGTAGATGTTAACAATGATTTTTGTGTATAAATTTTAATAGATGGAATGATTTAAATCTGAAGCTGATCTAATAAGGTGGAACGTCTAGTTAACTGTGATATAGCTGCTGTTCAGTACACTGTGATCTGGGTGAATTGACAGTTGGTGTAATTGGAATTCGCTACATTTGAATTGCAAAAGTAGTCCTCCCCATTTTATTTCCTCAAACAGTGGATGGGGCATTTATGTACTTCAAATGCATAAGAAAGCAGAAATAAGACTGCCAAACACAGGCCTAACTCCCTCTGTTTGTTCAGTGCAACTGTCATGCTAAAACACATTGTTCTCATGTGTTCCTGTTTGCCCCAGTAGTTATTACATTACACTGTGGTTATGGAAGTGAGTAGTGACTGGAGTTTCTGTACATGGTTGTTTTTGTCAAATAGTAGGCTATTGCTCTGAGCACACGTATTTGTGTTAACACGCAGATGATGATTAAACCTGCTACCCACTGCACTCATGCTGTCACAGCTTTGCTTATTAAACATGAAATAAGTCATGAGGCAAAGTTAACATTAGCCAACAAACTTTTTCTTTTTTTTAGCATCTACATCAATAAGCTCTACAATTGCAGACTTAGAATTTCTCCGACATGCCGCGTCAGTATGCCACAGTACATACTCGCATTTCTTATAACCCTTCCGCATTTAGAACGTTTTACAAACCCTTCATTCCTTAAGAGTTTTTTGTTTGGTTTTTTGTTGTTTAAGTGAAACATTTGCTTGTATATGCAGCAGCAACAAGACAAGATTGCGTTTAGTTATCATTCATTTATTTTTACATGGCCTGTATTTGACAGGCAGCTCTTAACCGCAGCGCTGGGCATCATTAGAGTTCAGCTTTTTATTTGGGGATATGCAAATATACTCAAATCGAACAACCTTCATGCTGTTGTACAGTAGAAAAGTAGAACATCAGTGTTTGAAAGGCTTATTTGCAATGTTGCCTGGTTAGGAGATACTTTCTTATCTACTTATTTTGGGGTTTGTAAAGGTGGGAGATCGTGGCTGGAAAAGGCCCTGAAGATGTTCCCGGGACAGTGGGATTTGCCAATTCTTGTCAGAACTTGCTGCGTCCCTCATACAGAGCCCTGTCATCTATAAATCCATGTTAATCATGGTTGAGTTTCGGCAATAAGCTACAGGATACTTAATGTAGAATGCAATTCGGATTATTTTGCTCTTTTTTTTTTTTTTTCCTTTGCCTAAATAAAAAGACATTAAAACAAAGATCAGATTGTGCAAGATTAGCTATGTGATTTAGTTAGGTTTTTTTTTTTTTTTTGTTCCTATAAAGTTGAGTTAATTATGACATTGTTGCGTTGATGTCTCAGTTGTCTCTTCATGGTAATTATCCCACTTTACACAAAACAACACCAACTTAACACGCCCCCTTTTTGTTGGTTGAATGTGTTTGTGGTAACTGGTACTCTATTCAATGAATATATATGTTCCTGAGGTATTAAGAAGTTGTTTGTTATGAGTCTGGGCTGAGCTTAACTTGTAGTTAAACTGCAGGAGTACTTTCACATGATGTCACACTGTTGTAAACAATTATCTCAACTTCCTCTCCTCTTTCTATCTTTCGTCCTTGCATCTTAGGCGTAATGCTGTGGATGCGTTCCGCGTGAACGTGATCCACGCCAGGCAGCAGGTTCGATCGCCGGTAACCAATATTGCCCGCACCAGCTTCTTCCACGTGAAGCGCTCCAACATCTGGTTGGCAGCCGTCACCAAGCAAAATGTCAACGCCGCCATGGTGTTTGAGTTCCTTTACAAAATGTGTGACGTCATGACCGCCTACTTCGGCAAGATCAGCGAGGAGAACATCAAGAACAACTTTGTGCTCATCTATGAGCTGCTGGATGGTAGGTGATGACAAGCGCTCGTGTGAGAGATCAGTTAAATTTTCTAAATATGTACATATTTTTTTCTATTATGGTAGAGTGTAAATAGTTTTATTTTTGGGAAAAGAGGTCACTGCTTTAGTCTGTTCACTATGTTTGTGTCCAGGTTAAAGTCAAGGCAGAGTCAACAGGTTGTGTTTGGCCCTACATGTCCTAGTTTTCCCTTCTTACCCAACAAACTATGTGTTTGTTCATACAGAGATCCTGGACTTTGGCTACCCCCAGAACTCAGAGACTGGGGCGCTGAAGACCTTCATAACCCAGCAGGGCATTAAGGGACAGGTCAGTATAAATGAATGCTCCCTCTCTGACAGAACAAGGGTACACTCTCCATTTCCCAGACTGTCGGTGTCACAATGTGAAACACTAGAAATGAAAAAGTGCATATCCACTTGTCATGTAGAAAAAATAAATAGAGGGTTAGCGGTTAATCAGTGTCACGATACTAAAATAAAATGTATAAAATTAAACTTGCTGACCACTGCTTTAAAATGTAAATAATCTTCTTCTTTTTGTTTGTTTTGTTTTTGTCTCATTGTTTTCCTTCAACTGCAACCTTTGGACACTTCAGCACCAGGTAACGGCATACTGAAAATTATTTTTATCCGTGTGTTGATCTATGTTGATAATCTGAGCTGATGATCCCCTTTTGACTTTTGTTAGTAGTGATACATTTTCCCTCCCTGTTTCTCAGACAAAAGAGGAGCAGTCTCAGATCACCAGCCAGGTGACGGGGCAGATTGGCTGGCGTCGCGAGGGCATCAAGTATCGCCGCAATGAGCTCTTCCTGGACGTACTGGAAAGCGTTAACCTGCTTATGTCACCACAAGGTGCGTTTATGGCGCCTTTAGAAAAAGTGACAATGAAAATAAAGTGTGCACTGTCTTTCTGTAAATTTCTCGTTCAAATCATGCAAATTCAAAATAATAAAGCAGATTTTTGTTTTTGTCTTCTTGTCTCGTATCAGACATTTTTCCCCAGCAGCAGTAGGTATTAACGTTTACAGTTGCAACTCATGATTGAGATGATTATGGGTGTCTCAGTTACAAATTTCCAAAACACGGGTCCTTATGTTTACAACGATTACTCAGAAAACATGTTTAGAGGTTTTACTGTTGTCTTGGAAATGCATGTATTTTATTTTGAAAGTGATAAACTCTAAACTTGTGATAACACTGCTACTTGTTTTCATACTTGAGACATACATTTCTAAGTAAGAGTTTAATATTGAGCAGCATTAGATCCCACAAATAAAACAGTTTGAGCTTCATGTGATATCTTTGTCTAACATAAGCATTCCCACACAGGGCAGGTCCTGAGTGCTCACGTGTCCGGCCGAGTCGTGATGAAGAGCTACCTGAGTGGAATGCCCGAGTGCAAATTTGGCATGAACGACAAGATCGTCATCGACAAGCAGGGCAAGGGAGGAGCTTCTGATGATGCAGGGAAGAGGTGAGTGATATGCATTTTATTTTTAAAACCACAACAGGAAATGTCATTGTCCAAGTTTTAAAAGCCCTAAGTTATGCTTGTCTGTGTTAATATTGTCTTGCTTGCAACGACACAGGGTTTACAATTTCTTTTTCATTTTTCTTTCCTTTGGATGCATCTCTTTCTTTCCCTCTCTTTCTTTTCTATGTGCTGTACCTCAGTGATTTAGGGGGAGGAAGGTACTGTACTGACAAGTGTCCTCACCCTCTGCCACCTCAACGCACACTCACACCAGCTCCCGTCTCATCTCAGCCCTTTAGCAAATTAAGAATTTGTACATCTCATGCACTGTTGCTCCCCACACAGTCCATACAAACAAAACACGTCTTTAACTTTTGAGTGTGCTGCCTGGTGGTTGCTTTCCCTCTTTTGGTAGAATTGTTTGTTTGTTTTTTGCACCCACACCTACCTGCTTGACATCTAATCCTTTACCCAAACACCTAACAGTGACTGTGATTTGTTTTAAGTGCAGAATAATGACATTAACCTCAACCAGGTGCACATGTCTTAGTACTAAGCAGTTGTGTCCCTTTGTGTAGTCATATGATAAACCTTAATTGAGGGAAAGTTGTAGTTTTAGCTTTTGGAGACTGGGACCTTTTTTGTTTTTCCTGTACTTTTTTTAGTAATAAACAGGTGGACTGTTCTTTGATCTCATGTGGTGTCTGATGTGTTTTCTTTCCTGGTAGTGGGAAGCAGTCCATAGCCATCGATGACTGCACCTTCCACCAGTGTGTGCGCCTCAGTAAGTTTGACTCTGAGCGTAGCATCAGCTTCATCCCCCCTGATGGAGAGTATGAGCTTATGAGGTCAGTAGATGAAAGAAGTCATGAGAAATTGTTTGGCTCTAATGACATTAAAAGCATCATTAATTGGCATGGATGAACACTGAAGACACTGACTAGGCTTGTTTCTGCTTTACTAATTTACACCGTTTCTTCTCATGCTATTTCTTGCAGATATCGCACTACAAAGGACATCATCCTGCCGTTCCGAGTTATTCCTCTAGTCAGGGAGGTGGGCCGCACCAAACTGGAGGTGAAAGTGGTCATCAAGTCCAACTTCAAACCATCACTCCTGGCTCAGAAGATTGAGGTCAGCTGTTTTTTCATGTTACTCTCAACGTGCAGCGTTTTACTCAGAAATGCAGAAGATCTTAAGAAAATACGTTTTAAATTCTAAGAACTTAAATCAGAGAAAATGTGCAGTTATGGGTCAAAAGTTTACCTGCTCTAATTATTTATTGTTTTATCGTCGCTCCTCAGGTGCGTATCCCAACACCCCTCAACACTAGCGGTGTGCAGGTGATTTGTATGAAAGGAAAAGCCAAGTACAAGGCCAGTGAGAACGCCATTGTCTGGAAGTGAGTATCAACTTTGCTGCACATAGGAAAAGCAAATTTGCTTTTATGTTCTCTGAAAAGTTGATGATTAACAACCTCATATCTTTTCTTTGCTTTTCCTTTTTTCCCTCTTTTTTTGGAGTGAAAATGCAATGCCTCACATCTTTCTCTGTGCTTGTTTAGGATCAAACGGATGGCTGGGATGAAGGAGTCTCAGATCAGTGCTGAGATTGAGCTTCTGCCGACCAACGATAAGAAGAAATGGGCCAGGCCTCCCATCTCTATGAACTTTGAGGTGAGCTTGCTCACTGGAGTGGCACATGAGCCTTACTTTTCTGAATGCTAGGTGGACCTTATTATAGAGCTGCTAGCCATAAAAATGGACTTTGGATTAAATCCTACTATCTTCCATGCAAATCACATCCTGCTTACTATTTCCACATAAATACACTTCCTGTTGCAAGAACCCGCGACCTACACCTTGCATGTTTTGGCACGTTTGTAACATTCCTCCTTTGTCCCTGCAGGTTCCTTTTGCGCCATCCGGCCTGAAGGTGCGCTACTTGAAGGTGTTTGAGTCCAAGCTCAACTACAGTGACCATGATGTCATCAAATGGGTGCGGTACATCGGCCGCTCAGGAATCTATGAAACCCGCTGCTAAAGTTGTACCTCCCCCCTGCCAGGCAGCAAACTCACCACTTCCCCTCCCATCTACCCTGTTAAGATTTTTTTTCCCCCCTCCTTTTCCTTCCTCTTCCTCCCTCAGCCCTTATCACTTCTCTCTCACCCCCTCCCACCTCTCCCTAACTAGGTGTTGAAGATTGAAATTTACATTGTCAAAGAAAAAAGTAAATATGTTATAATGCACAGATATATGCAAAATGTGAACCATTGTATCGTATATATCTTGTTGTGATGAGTAAACATGAACCAGCCGGTGTCTGAAAGAAAAAGACGAGTGATGCGGGAGTGTCCGGGGGAGCGAACTAGAGGCTTGAAGGGTCCCCCCCTCCTTCCCCCCCTGTTGTGTTTATTCAGTGTTATTGTTCCACTATCTACTCTACACTTAGAAGTCCCAAATCTTCGAGTTATCCCTGCTAAGATGATTAGTAGCTGTTGTGGTTTAAAATGAATCCTGATGTAGTTCCTGTATACAAATGTCTCTCAGTAGAATCTACCCTTTTGAATGAATTGACTGATATGTGATCCGTGTTTTCAGGAGTGCTCATTCGGATCTCAAAAGCAGGCAGAGCAGAAATGATGATGTGCAAGCCTTTTGTTTTTTTGATAGATTTCCCTGGTATTTTTCCACTACTTCTCCCTCACTTTTTTTCCCTGGCATTCAGTCAGTGAAGTTAAAACATAAGGGAACATTCCAGACAGTTTTTAAGCTTGACCATCATCATGATAAGCAAGTCGTGACCCAAATTCACACCCAAATTTAACTTTGGCACACTTGGTTTTCTTTGGGATTCAAAGACGAGGCCCTAGACGTGTTTGCAGTGAGGTGAGGTCTCCCCCTGGCGTTTGCTTTGCACCTGTCTGCTTCTTCATGTTTGTAGCCCTGGTGACCATTCTGTCCAATTAAATCTGACTCTGTAACCAAACCCACCTGTTTGTTTTCATTTGATTGATGTTATTTTAGGCTGTCTGAGAAAAGGAAACTGGTACAATAGAATTCATTGTTTGAAATAAGGATGGGCTTCTTTGTGGGAACAGCAGATTTTGTAACAGGAGCAGGTTTGGTTTTTTAATGCAGGTTATATAAAATGCCAAAGAATCTAGTTAACATGGAAAATACTGAAAGACAAATGATGGCTCATGATCCAGAAATGCTTTGGCCAACAATTTTAATACATTTTTCCTGCCTTGCTCTTTCTCTACATACAGGACATAAAACAAAATTGCCCCAAACAGCAAAATAACACGATTAAAAACACTTCCTGTTAAAACATTTACATGCCTCTTAGTAATAGTGGCTATTATTGGCTTGGCTTGCCACTCGAGCTTCCACCACCTTGTAAGTGGATTTGCTCTTAATGAGAAGTTCACTGATTTTATTTTTTTAATGGAAAAGATTCCAGAAGAAACAAAGCGAGGCTTCCCAAAACTAGCTCAGCACCAAAGACTAGGCTGGATTTCCTCAAGGAATAATGCAGGGTGAGTACTCACGTCCTGTTCAGCTGTTTCCCTCAAGTTCCAATTAAGATTTCACCCACAACAAGCCTAGAGCATATCAATCGACATCTGCCAACATTTATATTAGCGTCATCTTAACAGTATTGCGTTACATCTTCAGATATCCTGTGATGTTTCAGTCACAGTTACAGAGGAGGGGAGGAAAAAAACATGATTTATCCCCAAAGATACAGGACATAACACACACACAGAGGCTGGACTTAAATATTTGAGCAAGTCACATTGCTTCAGTGCAGGAACAATGGCTCTGTTTGTGCTCGTCTTCGGAAACAATCAGTTCAGGGAGGGAGGTAGCTACAGAAGTGTGGTGCACACAAGCCCAGGTCAGAAAGTGGAAGTCCTGTCTTAAGTTTTTATGATTTGCTGTGTTAGTGTGCTTCCCATTAGGAGGCTTTATTCAGCAAAGAAACCGGTTTTGTGCTTATGAATACTTATTTGTAAAGATGGGCAACCAGACTGTTGTGTATTTTACTTTTTCCATCGCTGCTCATGTTGATTATCTGCTCAAAATGAAGCAGCACAGGTGGAAAAAAAAAATCTACAAAAATAAGCATTTAAGTATCTACATCAACATCTAAACTGTTGCTGTTCCTCTGTTTACACCACTGAAAGGCGTCTAGTCCCAAACTAGTCTTTCAAAGACCGATTTCCCATCTGCAGACACGATTTAAAAGCAAATTTATTACTATATGCATTAAAGTCGTAGCTTACACCAGATCTGTCAACAGGTGGGAAATATTGACAGAACACGTTTCAAACATGCCAATTTAAGAGCTTTGACACACAAACATGCGCATACACTGACAAAAACAGGCCCAATTGCAGGCAGGCAGGCACACACACACACACACACATTGGAAAAACGCTGCTGTTTAGTAGAACAAATGTACTCTCAGATTCAGCTCACACAGGATCTGGAGTTTCCTGGTTATTTTAAAAATGAGAAATAAAAAAGAGCCAGGTCTTTGTTTTGTTAGTATGAGCAGAATATAAATTGCCCCGCTGCATGAGCAGGGCACGTAAAACTTCAATTAATTGACCTGCTCTGACAACCCGCAGCCCGAGATACCCAACAGTGTCTTCGTGATTCCTCGGCTGACCTTTCCGACACCGAATTTGGTGTCAAAGCCATGGCGGGGGGACCCACTCCTAATGCAATACAATGCTAACCTTAATAATACCGTGGTAGACGAGTGCACCGCGTGAAATATCTGTGACAGTGAGTGACTAAAAAACCAACAAAAAAAAAAAACCCAACGCAAACAAAGTGAAAGATAAATGAAACTTACCTGTAAAGAACTCAAGTGACTACAGCCATAATTTTAACTGATTCTTACACAGGAACAAAGAGGATAAAATTGGCCATTTAAAAAAAACAAAAAACAAAACCTGGCTGTTTTAATGACAGTGAAGTTCTAAAGGTCAAAGTAAAACCATAAAACAAAAAGACATTTAAAGCAGGAGCTCAATGAAATTCACGCTACTCGACAGTGCTACCAGTTTAGCAGAGCTGACTGCGACCTGACAGCGGAGAGCGCGAACGAAGTCTAGTTCTCGTCGTCTTCGTCGTCGTCGTCCTCGCTGATGAGGTATCCGCGGGCCCCGCTGTGATGGGGAGGTGAGGGGGGCGGGGAGGTCTTGGAGAAGAAGGGGAGACGGAAGGTGGGAGAGGGAGAGCGCTCCTCGCGGGTGGGGCTGCTGCTGGGGCTTTGTCTGGGACTGATGGCCTGCAACATGCGGCCACGTCCTTCCTTCAGCATGTGTTTCTGTGGAGGCGAGACAAAGGCGGGAACAGATGAGCTGATGATCAAATCAGCTGAATGCAGGAATAAAGTGCTGTGCCGTCTGATTTTAAGTCAGTGTGACTTTTCTACATACAGTGGTAACAAAAACACACAGTACACATGGTCCAGGTGGTGGTTTCTGCCATTGAAATATTTGCAAAGAGGAAACTTGTTTGTAACAGTGCATAATTTTACCATGTGGGTCTCTTGCTTTATAGCTCTTTTTGATTGAAGTTACATAATTTACTTTCAGCTAAAGTTGTGCAAGAAAGAAAGGAAGTCAACTCTCAAAGTAAAGCTCTTTTTATGAGTCTCATTTCCTGACGGCTTTTTTCATTGTTACAAGTTTATATCTCTGCTTTAAATCCCAGACACCATCAAAAAACACTAAGACTGCATTTCATTTCTATAGTACCATCATGTCACATATGGGAAGACGTGTGTTTTGGGACTCCGACCTGATATCAGAACTATGAGCTGAAAACTTAGATTTAAAAGTCCCAGGCAAGATCTTGGCCGAGACAAGTGAAAATAAGTTTGGATCTTTGCCTGCCTGTGAGTTCAAACAACTGAAGGACAAAATTAAATGTTCTGATTTGTAGATCACACATATTATGCACAATGGAATTAACCGACTGAGCTAATAACCTAAAATAAAGATAAAAGACATCTATGACTCAACCATCCCCTGGTAACCTCTAGTCGCTAAGGAAAAATGTGTAATCCCGACCAGTTGGCAACTGATGTTGGTGATGCATAAGATGAGCCCTATTGTTCATAATATTTCCAGAGTATTTACATTTATTTATTAAAATAGTGATATTTTGTGTCCCTGTATCAAAACAATACCACGTCACTGTGAGCAGCTGCACATTTTCCCCTCACATTGGTGGTTCCTACATTGTCAGTAACTGGTCTACAGTCCTGTGTGACTGAAGCCTACTATCACAAAGTCATGTTATTTTAGTCTTCACCATTTCTACCGTGTTTATGCTTTGTTCATTTACACCAACAATGCTCTCACCTCGCAGATGTGTGCATCACTGGCTATAAAGCCTTTCTTTCAAGTGAAAAAGTCTCCCAGACGTTTAACATTGCCAAAAAGCACATGTTTCCAATCAAATTCCTCATTAAATAGTGTTTAAAGACCAAACAAAACCAGCATCCTCACCAAGGCTCCCTCAGGGCCAAACATCTGCAGGAAGTTTCCAATAAACTCCCTGGACTTCTCTTCCCATTTCTGAATCAGGTCGATGCTCTTCTCCTCCACCTTCTGGACAAACTCCTTGCTCTTCTCCTCTACGTCACGCACCTTCTTCTTCACCTTGTCCACGCGCTCCTGGAGATGGTACTTCTTCTCCTGTTAAGGGTGCACGTGACAAAGGAGACAGGTTAACGAACACATCCGCTGTCTGTTTAACGTCCGGTTAGAGCAAAGCAAAGTTTCGTACATTGATGAAGCTGACGTTGAGCTCCTTGGCTGTGTACCCTCGCTGCAGGTTGCGCCTGACATATACATCATAGTCGCGGACTATGCGAGTGATGATGTCAGAGGTGGAGATGCCCTCTGTCCGCTGGGTGGGTGCAAACATACCTAAAGAAAGCAGAAAAAGCTGTAGCGATAAGAGTTTCTGGACTTATCCAATTTGATCCTTGTTGACTGCATACCACATTCCTAATCTCCATTATGCTGTTGCTCACCAGCTTCTTTAATGTGCTTGTAAACATCATCACTGCCCGCTGAGGAGTATGGGATGTCGTCGTGGGCCACGAAGTCAATCTGGAGAGGTCATTACAAGCAACACAGATAAACACAGAAGATTCAGATCTATAAGCTGTACAAAAATAAAACAAACAAAACAAAAAAACAATAGGGAAAAAGTTAGCACTATAAACATGTCTACAGTCTGACTCCAAGTTCTGAGTGAAGGGACAGAAAGTTTCTAGTCGTGGTTTTTAATTCTGTGTCATGTACTCACACGATGTTTTGCAAGAAACTCCGGCGTTAACGTCCAGGGGGCGTTTCGCACTACTTCATCCACATAGCGGCAATGTCTGATAGCATCATATCGCTCATCCTCGTTCATCACTGTGAAGCCCTTGTACTTGTGAGTCAGGTCATCGCTGCACACTGACAGGAAATATTTAAATAAGTGAAGATTTAAAGTTTCTTCACAAAAGAAAGAGGCTTTGAAAAACTGATTTAAACAGAAGGGAAAGCCATAGAGACAGAAAATACTCGAACACTTCAGCTGAGGGATTTACTGTGACTAAAGTTCAAGGAGCAACATGTAACAATCTCTGATTGCATTGCCATTAAAAACACCACCGCACTGTTTGTTCTTATTTTATTAGACAGTTGGGAACAGAATGTGACGTATGCTCACAGAGCATAAAAACGAAACGCTGAAAGAATATCCAGCTGTTGAACAACATCCAGCAGCTGAGAGCAGCAACACACACTTAAGCTTACCTCCAACAATGAGATGTGTATTTGGGAAGAGGCATTTAGCCTGCATGAGGGCTCTGGCGTGACCTGAGTGGAAAAGATCAAAGATGCCATCTGCATAGACCCTCACAGGTCTTTCAGCTGGATGAACAGATGAGATAAGATATTAGGAGGTGGACAGAGAGAATCAAATGGTTTCATTTTGACCACATGTGTGAATTTACTTAAGACTGTGGCACCAGAGAGGCAATCAAAGTGTGAGAGATTTAAGCATTCAGACTCACGTGGTGTTCCCCTCTTGGCCTCTTCCATGCTGACTCTTTTGTAAGCTTTACTATCAGCTGGCTCTAGCTCATCTGCAAAGGGTGCAGGGTGCCTGAGCCCCTGAAAGAGACATTGGAGGAGAATGAGATGATATAAAGGATGAATTGTGCATTTTTGTTTTTTATTTAAATTAATTTCCTCACAAATACTAGAAAAACTGTCGTCATATCTTTAAAATGATGTAATTGCTCTTTCCTGGACTCTTACAGCATAAACTGATGTGGACATCAAGGGTGAACGGATGACATTTCCTCAGCAAACATCAGCTGATATCTCACACTGCAGTATTATTGCTTGGGGCTCTTTGCATTGGTGTGCACTTTGTACAGCATTACGCACAAAGATTGCACAGCAAATATGGTGCTGTTAAAGCACAAAGACTCACCACAGTACACCTGGGGATTTTCCCAAACCGTTCACCCTCCTCGGCCTCCCCATTGGAGCCATCTCTTCTTCTCTTTCTTGACAGCAGCAGTGTGCTGGAGCTTTGGGCCTCCATCTGGGTCAAAGGTTAAGACAAGTGCAATTTAAACACCCCACACTTCACATTCAACTCTTTTCCATGTCCTAGGTTAATTAGTAACTAGAGCAGGGTGATATGACCAAAAATATTTATCACGATATACATTTGAAAATTTGCAATAACGACATAACTGACGATATAATTGACGCTAGACAAAATACTTTACAACTCCTCAACTTTATTAGTGCAAAAAAAAAAAAAAAACATCAATGTATTTTCACTTAAACAAGCAGCTTTTTTTAAGTGCATTAAAGTTATATAAAAAAATTAACAGTGCAGATGCAAATTCCTTGCTGACAGCTTAACCAAAAGGCATTTCCAGTGGAAATTGGCCGACATATCCTCAGCATAACCATCTATAATATCCACAAAACTTAAAAAGAGGTTATACACACACAATACGGTAATATTATGTTGAAGCACAGTACGTATCACTCCGCGAGGCGCCTGACTACGGTAGCCGTAATGCTCCGACAATCATCAAGCAGTGCGGCTTCGTAGCTTAGCAAAGTCGTACTGAAACATTTGACAGATTTTCGAGCGCCGTGTACCACATAAAATCGTTTCGAGGTCAGTAAACACAGCCAGAATTCATACATAAGGCACACGGGATTATAAAGGGTACTGTCGATTTTCAGAAAAATCAAAGGATTGATTTTAAGTGTGCTGTATTTTACAAAAAAAAAACACGGTAATAACGACGGCCCGCTAGCATGCGCTACCAAAAATAGTGCTTTGTTGTGTATCTGACGGATGAAAGCTAAACCAGTTCCACACCACTGAAGTTGCAGCATTTTTACAAACCAATTCTGGTTCATCCGTTTCATTTAACGATCCACTTTCGCCCTTCTCATTCTGCATCGCCGCCATGTGCGTATGTAAACAAAGGCACTGCGCATGCGCGTTTTACCCATATTCTATCGCGATATTTCATTTTCCTATCGTTGCCCAACATCACACCGGTATTACCGTGAACGGTATGATATAGCCCAGCCCTATTAGTAACACTTTATGTTGGGGGTAGGAACTGTATTACATAATTAAAGCACACAAGCACACTCAAGATATAATATACATCACGGACAGACTGTAAATTTATACAGCTGTCGTGTTATGACAGGTGATATATGCCGAGTCACCTTTGACCCAGAAACTGGGAGAACACAGTATGAACCACCATGACAGATTCTCACATCCATAGAGATACAGGTCAAGTGAAAATCAAGCAAACACCACCTGTTCCAACACACCATAGTTAATTCCTAAACATACAGAACATTAACCCCATTCAGCCTTTACATCTGATGCCTCGTGTGAGATCAAGTTAGCCTCGCATGTGGGAACATTAAACCCAGCCCCGTTTCTCCAGTGTCAGCAGGTCACCACAAGTAGGCGTATTTTTATACTCTATGCTGATAGACTTCAGCTGACTTTGTGATACACATAAGAGCCTGCTGGATGCCTTTCCACAACTTTATGGCACAGCCTGAGATATTTGGAGGAAGCTATAAAGGAATACTTCTTGCAAAGATGAATAATCCCCTCATGAGACTTCGGTCGGCTTCTCTTATCAAACCAACAAGCTCACATTATAAAAGTTATTAAACATTAGAAATGCTTACTTTCAAAAATGATTAACGAGTAATCCATAGCCAAAATGACAACCGAATACGTGTATGTTCATTAATCAACCATGCAGAAGAGAACAAATATGGGAAGGTCTTGTGTTTGTATCTTGTCTGCAGTGTATCTGTGCCCTTGTAAAAAAAGAGAGACTCTTTAGCATCACATGACATTTAGCTTCACGACTCATTCAAAACAAAGACGTTCCAACCACCCCGACAGTCAGAATATAGAAAAAAGTCAATTCTATAATCTAAGTGTGCTAGTGTTATGGGTGGAGGCTCTGCCTCATTCCACACATTCCATCAAACCACACATCATTAAAGTGGATATTCACTTTTTATGATTAACCATGGCACTTCCTTAAAGGAGACATACTCAGATATCCAGCTCCATATTATTATTCAACTAGAGTAGATGTGCATTGTTTATAGTTTAGGATAATCCCAATTTATCCTTTTACTTAACACTAGTTGTGTCTTAAACAAGTTTTTATCTGTTCTCCCTTTATGACCACTTTTATGTCAAATTCATCTAACAAATTCATGCAGACAACACCAATACTTAAAAAACCTGATGCTTTATTGCATATATTTATTTCACCCGTCATATTTCACACACTGTTCAAGTACATATCATGTTTTCGCTGTTTTGTTTTTATAGTTGTGTGTGCTTTTCTTTTTTTTTAAGTTTTAATAGTGATCTATTTTGCTGGGTCATGCAAAGCACTTCACAACTATGTTTTTGGAAAGTGATGTATGAATAAAGTTCAACATTGGTATCCAGATTTGAGAGCATTAACAACTGACCTAATTATCTGAAACTTTTACAATAAATTTAGAAGAAATGGAAAAGCAAAAGAAAAGGTTTCTTTTAACTTGCGATTAGGTCATAATAGCCCCCGGCTGGACATCTGCTGCTGTGTCAGTTATGAAACTGACTCAGTACAATGAGTGAAGGACATGGCAGCTCAACATTCCTGGTGGTGACAGCTACCTGATCCAACACTGGGCACTTGCACAAACGCCCCCTCCTGCCAGCAGCTGAACACTGGGACTGAGAAGTCCTACAAGGCTCCCACACAGTGACAGAGAAGATTTAGATGAAGAGCGCATGTCATCATCACTGAAACTGACTGCTATAATAAGAACGCAACAAAGAGGCCAGTGCCAAGCACTGTGTGAATAAGTGCTGTGCAAATGAGGTACACGATCAAACCTGTAAAATGATTAAATAACACAATGCTTCTCAGCAAATCCAAGAAAACAATATAATGTATTAAACTTGTAGTGATTACCTTAACCCTGTAAGTTTAGCCTTCTAGCCTTTTATTTATTTAAACTTTATTCAAATTGTATTTTATTGCTTTGTCCAGCACTTTGGTCAGTGGTTGCTCTTTTTGTACCTGCTTTATAAATACTTGGCTAGCCTAGTACAGAATCATCTTTATTTCTCTTTACGTTCTCAAAGCTAAAAGAGACTTTTCGATATCTTTCTTAAGCCAACTATCAGGCTAAAACCTGCATATCTTCCAGAAACACATCAAAAACTGAAATGAGACACTGACTGCGGCACTGTTCCACAAATGACTCAAATGATTAATCATTGATTACAGGAAGTTACCTGTTCAAATTCGGGTCGCATCTAAGAATAGTAACTGTGTGCACATCCAATGCTGTCTTCGCTCGTACAGTAAGGTTTAAAAACAGAAGTTACTCGGCCCTGGCCCGGCTCACTAAAGGTCCTCCGACCACACTTTGAAAACCACCGCATTTAACACAATGTTCCCAATGTCTAGTATCCCTGGGAAGTTATAATGCTGTTCAGTAAGGCTGCAAACACATGCAAAGTTGACACAGAGAGTGCAACAGGCATCTAACCTCAACTATTGACAGGAGAGACACCAACAGCTGACAGAGGGCTTGGCGATAATAGTTGGGAAGTACAGCAGTAAAAAAACTGGCTGTGCCGACTTTTTCGCCTCTCACTGAAATTCCCAACCTCACTAGGCTAAAAATCCCGGCTCGTAACATTAGCTAACGTCAGGTATCTGTTTGAAGTTTCTGCTTGCTTACCTTTCGCTGTTTTTTTTTCGGAATGCTGCCTTGCACGAGTGGGCGGCTTCCTACCCTCGCAGTGCCAGCAGGCTAGCTGGCTGAAAGCAAGAAAGCTAGCTAACGCTGCTAGCCACCCTCAGTTGCTAGTTACCAATCTACCTTTTAAAGTTGGCCGCCTATTTGCTAACTTTAGCCGTTAGCTCGCTAGTTCGCTAGCACAAGTGACAACGGTAAAGATGAACAATCCTGTGCGTCCAACGTCCCAGTATTTTCTGTGTCGCTGTCAAAATACCGCATCAACCAGAAGGACAGACAAATTCTCAGCAGTGACAGCCTGTACTACAAGGCTGACAGGTCAACAACACAGGAACTACAAAACTTGGACATCCTTAAAGGAACTGGTACAACAACGGGCGCTTCCGTGACTGTACTCGACTGCCACCTACTGGAATTCTTCTTCTACTTCTTCTTTTTCTGGTGTTTGCCAGCAGCTGGCATCGTTTTACGTTGCATCACTCCTATATCTGTAGTTTGTCATTGTCCTTTCGTTCTAAGTCGTCCTAATGAGAAGATCCCTTTCAATAAATAACATTCTCCTTCTCTCTGTTGTGTCCCACACATAAGCATAATGTGTAACCCTAAACTTTGCATATCTCTTATCAGCTCTCTTGCTTTGTAAAACTTCTTGCACAAGATTAAGACTTTGCACACTTTCTCTTTCCTGATTACAACAACCAGTAGGATGCTTTCCTGCAGTAAAAAATGTTCAGTGTAAATGACTGCGTCCTGTTCTCAGCCTACAAGCGATCTCTTGTTCTTTCCGATTAGAGTTCCTGCTTCTTATCTCTCCCACCTCCTTCTGTAACTTCAGCTATTTATCTACACATCTCTCCAATGACTTTGACAGTTTTATATGAATATCTGTCTTTTCTTTGCTATTCACAAATTAGCAGGCGAACATTTTATTCTTTGTTTTGCTTAAGTGTGATCTGCACTGTCATACTACCCTGGTTATATTCTTACACAATTTCCTATTTACCCTCTTATTCAAGTAAGTAAAGCACTGTCACAGTATAAAACCCTCCCAGTAAGATAGGTTACCATGATGAGTCACAAGGACCAGTACATTACACAACACAGACATCACTGGTATTATCTTTAGACCTCGCCTTTTCATTCTCTAACAATATAAATTTATTCTTACATCATGTTGATATGCTTAATTATCAAGACCGTTGCTGGCATGTGACTAATGTGGTAGTGACTGTCTGGATCTATGCAGGGCATACTGTAACTATGACAATCTAATCAGCTTAGACATTCACTGAATGACTATAGAAAGGCTTAAAAGATCTGTGTACTGAACACAGTCCTATTCTGGTAAGTAATTTATAACCACCACTGATCAGTAGTTTTTTAGCTCTATGTGGGCTGAGTAAAGGTGACTGTGGGGGGGTCATTGGTGCAAGATTTTTTATTTTATTCAACGGTTGCAAATTTCTTCCTGCATCAGAAAATTTGGTAATGATTACAGTCAAGCTGGCCTCAAAGTACGAAAGATATGGCACATTACATTGGGTGCTTTATCCCCATTTATCCCAGGTTTTGGACTAGTGTAGTTGGGAACTGATCCTCTTATGTCCAGTAGAGAGCTCCAGAGACAATGTGTAATTTCCACAATAACCTTAAACACATGATACCTTGAAGAAAGTGCTGAAGTTGTGCAATGAAACTGTTTGACTTGAAGTAAAAGGTACAGAGTGGATTATGCTGTGTTATGCTGCGTGTAAAATCTTTCCTTCAAGTAGTGGGAAGAATTAAGGTGCCTAAGGGGCATTAAAGTTAGAGAAAGGGTGGGGGCAGGGCAGGACACTAAGGTGAAGATGGATTAGGCCAGTGACTCTGCAGTAAGCAGCCACTGCTTTTTCTTACATCTGAACCATCTTGTTTAGTTAAAAAATACATGTTTCCTGCCCAGCTTACACCCTCTGCAAAACAGACTGATTTATGTTGCATGGAGCTTTGTCTGAGTGTTCAGGTAGATTCTAAGTATATGATACAATAATGGTACTAGTATGGTACTGTTAAAAGGTACTATTATAATAATATAATAGTACCTTTACCCTTGCATTTAGAGCATGATGTTCACCATTGGCCAGATGTCACAAACCGTCAGACTCACTGTCTCCTTCTTGCACCATTTGATCACAAACTTCTCTACTAGTTTGAGGGATAGAATTTACTCTGCTGCTGAAATGACAAACACAGGGCTGGCTGATAGACCCTGAGAAAAATGCAAAGAAAGCACATGAAGGTTGCAATAAAGCAAATACTAATCAATCACCGTAAATTTAAACATCTGGCTCATCTGAGGAGAGCATTTGGCCTATACAAACATGCTACACACTGAAGCCAACAGCCAATCACAAAAACTCCATGGTCACCAAATACCTGCCGCTTTAATATTTTATTCCTTTTAATTCTTTATCAAGCCTTTATCAAGGTGGAGCCAGGTCTTGTTGGTTCAGTATTCACAACTGTACTTATGAAGATTAGACAAAAGATTAGACAAGAACTCTGAGGTTCAGTGGCAGGTGAGCATGTTTGGTTAGTAGTTAATAAGTAAGACTTTGCTTATTTAAAAAATCTATTAGCGCTGGCAGATGATATGTTTTTATACGGAAGTTTGTTTTTTATAGACTGTAGCACTGTGTGTATCTTTTATGACTTTTATTGTGTTATATGTTCCTGTTTTATAGGCCTTTGTGAATAACAACAGTGATGCATAAAAAATATTTTAAAAAAACTATACCCCTAACCATATAAATATAAGTAAGAGACGGTTATATGGGGATTCTGCCAGCAGGAGGCGGTAATGCTGTTGCTTTTTAACAGCTTTGTGTCCGAAGAAGAGCTAAGTGCAGCCAAGCGCTGTCTCTTCCAGCATCATCAGTCCCCCCTCCGTCTCCATCATCTCCCTTCACAGTTAACGTCCAACAAACTGGGTTCTGTTGTTGTCTGTCTACGTAAATTTGACTTCTGACAGCAGGTGCGTTATTATACTCTTATAACTATGTAATTAGACACGCGTGCGGGGACATTAAAGCAGAAAAGCTCGGCCGCTGGTTTGCGGGACGTTTCCGTTAGTCGGTTTATTGTAACAGCGGGCCCGCCGGCTGCCATGGAGATTAGCATGCTAGCACAGCTAGCCGCCTGTGCTGACATCGCAGCTGTTTATTACATTAGAAACGCGTTTGACAAACGGCGGGCTACATGTAAACTCTTAACATGCTGAAAAATAAGCCAAGTTACGCGACGAAGATTAAGAAAAAAGATTTAAAAAAAGAGGCGCAGCAGCTAATTTTGTGTTTTATTCTGCAGTTATGACATTGGGTGGAGTAGTGATGAGCATCTCGGCTGTGGTCACCAAAGAAATCAGTGTCTTTGGATTAGGACACAGTGTGGAGGTTTTGTGTGCAGGTTATTATTTAAAACGCTGCTAGCTGTGACTTTTCACAGGCTTATAAATGAAAACTTAATAAAAACAACCCATTATTTGTTGGATGAGTTTTGACTGAAGGGATGATAATGCATAATCTGTGCATTTTGTTTTGTTTCTCTATTTATGAAACCTCGGCCGTTCGCGCTCGACTGTAACATTATGGAGAAAAGAGATAAAGAGAATATTGTTATCAGCAACTGGCGGGTGTTCACATGCTAGCAGTGTGATAGGCCCACGGCTACTTTAAATCTCAGTTCAAACAGCCAAACTGATGCACTCCGTGGTTAAGTTTCTAAGTCAGAGGGGAAGCTTAAATTAACTTAATTTTATTTGTGTAAACAATGGAAGATAGGAGTGCTTTCATTATATTTGTTAACAATATAACTAGCGTGCACAATACCTGTAATTGGCATGTAATAGTATGATAGGGTTCATGTAAAAAATGTTAAGAAAAAAAACATGAAAAATTGTTAACAACATGATTTCTTAAGGCCAGTATAGATATTTGGTGATTTAGAATTCCAAAATTATGATACAATCGCCCAATCTTTTTTCCTTCCATAAACAGGGAACATAGACAGATTTCCCTAAATTTTTTTATGTATAGTTTTTTTGTTGTTGTTGTTGTTTTGTTTGTTAATGTACTCCTTTATGCTCAGCATTTATGCTGTGCTCAGATCAGCTGGTTGTTGAGACTGCTGGTTGTTTTGTGGCCAACGGAGGAGCTACAGAGTGCCCACTAGTGGACAAACTGTGCTACATCAAGACTCATAACACGGTTGAAGGGTGTTTCTACTGTCTCATCTTTACTTTTTAAAATTTTAATTTATGAGCTGGTATAAATACTGATACCAGCAAATAGCTAATACTTGCTCATAATATGGACTACCAATAAAACTTCATGAACAAGTTCTTTGAGTGAATGTTTAACAATTTCAGGGAAAATGGATTAAATGTCATTTACAAACACTTTAATTCAATTTTAAAACAAAATGTGTCAGAAAGTTTTGTGTATCAACATACTAGAAAAATAGCAGTAAATCTTCACATTTGAGAGTCTGGAAATTTGGGACAGTTTTAGGATTTCTTTGCTTGAAAAATGACAGGTAGAGTAATTGGCTATTAAAGTAGTTGTTCATATATTTTCCACAAGCTTAGTATCACATTACTCGAATATTTTTTTTCCTGGCTTTTGTCTTCATACTAAGGTCAGAGCTTAGTAGTAACCCCATTCAAACCCCCTTTAAACTAGTGAAGGTCTGCTGTTCACAAGTAGGTAAAACGACTGGACTCATATTTGTGGACCAGTAATTTGTTATGTGGTAACGACCTGCTCCATCCTGCAGCATGTCCGACAAGAGTGAACTCAAGGCTGAGCTGGAAAGGAAGAAACAACGGATCGCCCAGATTCGAGAGGAGAAGAAAAGAAAAGAGGAAGAGAAGAAAAAGAAGGATGTGTGTAATAGCAACTATTACATAAATTAAGGCAGTGCAGCAGTCAGACTGAGAGACTGAAGTTGTTTGTGTGCCGCGCTTTGTAGGGAGACTCTAAACGTGGAGGTGAGGCAATGGGTGGATCTTCAGCCGGCCATGAAGATTCAGACCTGGAGAGGAAGAGGAGGGAGGCTGAGGCTCTGCTGCAGAGCGTTGGCATCACCCCCGACGTACCCCACGGTAAACGCGTGCTGCCACCATGCTCCTGTTTTTTAACATTCACCTCCACTTATCTGTCATAACTTTGTGCTCATGTGCTTGATGGATTTGCAGCGTTTCCAAAGTTCTCTCTAAGCTCTCTGGTTCTGGCTCGGTCTCACACTCATGGCTTTCTCCATAACACAATATGTGGATGTTTTTACATGTTTTGCGCATGACACCTAAAACCTGCCTGCCATTTATTTTCATTCTCTCTTCTCTCCCCTTTTGTCTGTCCTTTTGTGTTTTGTCCTCTTTACTGCATGCATTCACCCACTCATTCACACACTTCTTCTGTACCTCCCTCCCTTCCCTCGTTCACTCACTTACTCACTTGCTGTCTCCCTCACTCGCCCACCTGTCACTCACACTCTGACAAACACACACGCGCGCACACACACTTTCACAGCTCAGCCCCTGAGGGTAGTAACAGAAGATACATGTCTGTTTCACTACCTAGTCCCTGCCCCAATGTCTCCCTCCAACAAATCTGTCGGCAGCGATGCAGGAAGTCAAGATTCTGGCGATGGAAACGCAGGACCAAGGTCAGAGAGAGCGAGAGAGATGGGGATTGGTTGCTTATTCTCATTCTTTCTTATGTGATTTAGTCAGTTAAGTGTGCATTAAGTGCATGCTAAGTGTGTGTGTGGGTGTGTGTATTAACAAGTTTATTCTACTTTGATGAATTCTGACCTGTCTGCTCTTTGCCTTTTCACCAGCACGCTGATGTTTCTTAATTAACACGCACTTTTCTCTGTCTTTCTTGCTTTCCTTTTGCCATATCTCCCATCTTTAACATCTCTTATATGGCTCACCTTTTGTCTGTCTTCTGTGTTTTGTTTCATTCTCCGGTTTTCCTGCTCCTTTCTCTCTCTGTCACTTACTAACGATATCTGGTGGTTTGGCTGTATAAGGACATTGCATTGGGATCCTGACCCCTCTACTCTGCAACTCCACTCCGACTCTGAGCTGATGGGGTACTGCACCTCCTCTCTCCTTTAGCTTGTCTTCCAACTTTTATTGTGCTTTTTGTTGTGGTTTCATCTTAGATTTGTCCAAATATGTCCATGCATATATCACTATTTATGTCTGTACATGAAAAAAATTGGCATTCACTTTTGTTTCATACTGCAAACCCGTGCGTGCATCTGCTTATTTCCGCAATGTACGTGTAGACGCGGAGCCGTGAGGCTAGGCATGTCCAAAGTGACCCAGGTGGACTTTCTGCCAAAGGAAATGGTGTCCTACTCCAAAGAAACGCAGACACCCACGGAGGCAATGACACACACCGATCAAAAAGCAGGTAAAGAAACACTTTCCCAAACTTTCACCCCAGCTAAATCAAAACTGAGTGGCGGGAGAAAAAAAAGAATGTGAATCTGTGTTTTGCAGATGAGGAAGAGGATGAGGAGATAACTGCTCCTCCACCAGCAGAGGACAACCAGGAAGACAAAGATGAGCAGGGTGAACAGCAGCAGGAAGGTAAGGAAAGACATTTGTAGAATGTAAGCTTTGTGTGAGCTGGCTGTTAACGCTGCTAATGGAAAAAATACAAAGCCTACTGGACATAACCCTTGAAGCTCTTTTCTGAACTGAGCAGTTTCTGTCATATATCAGTTCTGCTTATAGAACAAAACGACTGAGTTTGCATTAGAAGTTATTGAGGGTGGTCTCTGCCTATGCAGCTATCCCTGGAAAAACCTGGAAATGATCATCAAGCCAAATCTTTGTTGAGATATCATCATGTGTACAGGGAACGTCATCAGATATCGTCCTTATGGGGGGAAAGAGTTAAACTTTTATGGTTTTAGTGCCTTTTTCTACTCTTTCCAGTATTTCCTAACAAATTTAAAATGGCAAATAAGACATCTGCATTAATGATCAGCATTTACTCCTCTTCCTTTATTTCCGCATAGACGCCCCCAAGGAGCTGACCGAGGAAGAGAAGCTGCAGTTGCTTCACTCGGATGATTTCTTATCATTTTTTGAGCGCGGCAGCAGAATTGTGGAGAGAGCTCTGGCTGAGCATGTGGATGTCTGCTTCGACTACAGCGGCAGAGATCTAGAGGACAAGGAGGGGTGAGGCACATGACAGAAAAAAGTGTCAATGCTGTAAATAGAAATGAAGTGATTTCATTTCCTCGTGTCCCTTTTCAGTGACTTGCAGGCTGGGGCAAAGCTGGTTCTGAACAGACAGTTTGCAGATGAGCGTTGGACTAAAAACAGAGTGGTCACCTGTCTCGACTGGTCTCCTCAGGTAGGAAGGCTCATGTGTCCATAACAGCACCCTCAGTGGGAATTCAGGGTTATTCAGGCACACACGCAGAGGTTCACATCTAAGAAGTAACAGCTAACTAAAATTCAGGAACTGTAATTATGTGTATGGCGACTGACTACTAATTAGATTAGTGCTACTGAATGAATCTTACTAGGCACCATTGCTCCTTGTCTGCTCTTACTAATGACTGCTATATTTCTCTTAGTATCCGGAGCTGCTGGTGGCCTCATATAACAACAATGAGGACGCTCCACATGAGCCTGATGGTGTGGCACTGGTCTGGAACATGAAGTATAAGAAGCCCACCCCTGAATACATCTTCCACTGCCAGGTAAAAGACGCATTTCAAGTACAGAAAGCTTCTCTTCTTTCCACTTGGAATAAGAAATACTTAAGACATTACTGTTGTCTCTCCCCAGTCTGAAGTGATGTCAGCCGGCTTTGCAAAGTTTCACCCCAACCTTGTGGTGGGTGGGACATACTCGGGACAGATAGTATTATGGGACAACAGGAGCAACAAGCGCACCCCTGTGCAGAGGACTCCCCTGTCTGCAGCTGCACACACAGTAATGCACTGGACCACACAATCTTTCATTGTCTACACACACTTTTCTTTTCCTGCATCTTTTTAATCTATGAACTGTGCACCACTGTGTGCAGCACCCAGTCTACTGCGTGAATGTGGTGGGAACCCAAAATGCCAACAACCTGATCAGCATTTCCACTGATGGCAAGATGTGCTCCTGGAGCCTGGACATGCTCTCCCAGCCACAGGTACACGAGATGTATGGACGCATGTACAGACATGCAGACATAACGTCAGTGACCTTTTTTGCTGCCACAATGAACACAGACGTAAATATGAGCTGTTTTGTCTGAGACTTTGTGCATTTTCCCTGCAGGACAGTCTGGAGCTGGTGTTTAAACAGAGCAAAGCGGTGGCTGTCACCTCCATGGCGTTTCCTCTGGGTGACGTTAACAATTTTGTGGTAGGGAGCGAAGACGGCTCTGTCTATACCGCCTGTCGCCATGGCAGGTAAGACCCTGTAAAATGCCTGTATTTCTACTATAATAAAATATAAAGTCTCTGTACCCATTTAAGTGAGAGTGTTAAAGCGCTCAATGTTGGGGTTAAAAGGTCAGGTAGCAGAGCTGTCCTGTGTGTGTTACAGTAAGGCAGGCATCACTGAAGTGTTTGAAGGCCACCATGGTCCGGTTACTGGACTGAGCTGCCACAGTGCTGGAGGACCTGTCGATTTCTCTCACCTCTTCATCTCGTCCTCGTTTGACTGGACCGTCAAACTCTGGAGCACTAAGGTGAGACTGAATCAGTCACTTTTAGCATGAGTCAAGATTAGAACAGTTTCCAGACATAAATCTATTGTTTCTCTCTGCCACTTCCACCCACGCTTTCCCTTGTAGAGTACCCGTCCACTATACTCTTTTGAGGACAGCTGTGACTACGTCTACGATGCGATGTGGTCTCCAACACACCCTGCCCTGTTTGCTTGTGTGGACCTAGCTGGACGTCTGGACTTGTGGAACCTCAACAATGATACCGAAGTATGCCCAGTTTTTTACCTGAGTTACAGAATTGACTTCGGATTTGACAGAGAATCCAAAGCGTACCTGAGCACACCCGAGCATGTATGCATCTGCTTCTCGGTAAGCTCTTGTGTGTATTTTAGGTTCCAACTGCTAGTGTGTATGTGGATGGGGCTCCGGCACTGAACCGTGTCAGATGGTCTCACACTGGAAAGGAGATTGCCACTGGGGACTCAGAGGGACAGGTTCAGGTCTATGATGTTGGCGAGGTGAGATGTCAGCTCCTTTTGTGTTTTCATGTAATGCCACAAATCCCCCCCTCAAACCCCTCCGTTTACATGCATCTGTCTTCCTGCAGCAAATCTGTGTTCCCAAAGCGGATGAGTGGACCCGCTTCGTCAGGACGCTGGCTGAGATCAATGAAAACAGAGATGAAGCTGAGGAACTGGCCAATGCATGATGTTGCAAACCCCACCCACCCTCACACACAGCCACTCATACAATTCTCTCCAGTCCGCTACACCTATAGTACATTACACAGTACTGCCAGAGGAGCTGCGCTCGCCTCTCTCTGGTTGCCAGCTTCTCCACATTCTACATTTGGCCTGAGGAGATGTGCAGAGCTAGAATGGATAGAAGTGGCAGCTTTAGATGTGTTTTTGAATGTCTCTTTCAGAGTTTTAGAGTACATTTGTAGGAGCAATGAATGTCAGGTGTAGTAGTAGCACAAAAACCAGAGTAAGTTGTTGAAAGCTTAGAGGAATAGAGGAAAGTGATTTTCAGCGTAGATGTGGCTGTCCACTCTGAACTTCTAGCTTTGATAACATCCTCAGGGCTCCAGAAACTGCTCTTCTCCTGAGGCCTCAACAGACTCGGCTCTTTTTTTAAATATGCAAACCTTTGTACTTGCACCTTTTTATTACCATTTGAGTGTTTTTACATGTTTTCCCAGACACGCTTGTGCACAGCTGGCAAATTTTGAAAAGACTGAAAACACCCTTTTATTCTGAGAAGCACTAAAACAGCTAATGCACTCACACATAGATACCTGGCCTGTGCAGAAGCGTGTCATTCTTACATTTTAACCACTACAATATTTAATATTTATCACAGTGGTTGTACTTATTTAAATATTGTGTGTATTATTTTAAAGACGCTGCTTTGTACTAAAAGTTTGAATTGTACAATCTTGAAATTAGCACTACAAGCTTCTTAATAAGCAAAAATATGCTACTCTACTTTGCTTGAATTTATTGACACTAGTACAGTGAAAAGGGGATGCGTTTTTCCTGTACCAAAGGTTAATGTTATTGGAAACAGTTCCCCGACACATCCTCTTTAAGAGGAGCCAGATAAACTAAATGAAGTTTTAGATGAAGGCATGAAGCAAAAGTTGGAAACTAACTTAACCACAAAATGGGAGTCCTTTATTTCGCTTTTTGTCCATCCTGTTTTTCATTCCTTCCATGATTGATGGATTCAACATCCTGCCTCACAAAGTTAACATTTAAAACAAAAAACAAAGCTTAAAGCACACTGAAGCAACCACACCTGATGTAAAATAAGACAAGTGCTCTGCTTACACTACTTGTACTGTATTCTTCTCCATTTCTGTTCCTGATACAATGGATGGTTGCACTTTCCCATTGGAATAAAATTTGAGACGTACTGGTAAAATTAAAACCATATGGATTATTTATTTCATTAAAATACAATGACTCAAATGAGATACACTTAATTTATTAAGAACTAATTCTCTGCTCATGATTCTTCTTTTTAATCAAGAAAACACTTGAAAAGTTCTGTACATCAGTAAGAGTGATTCTCAGAGGCGAGGTCCCAAAGCCCCACAGTGCCATAACATTACAGTTACTGAACCGTGATGTTATGTTATGGAGCTCTCTCGTAACATCTGGTCAGTACAGTTATACAATATGTACAGTATCAAACCTCCTGAATGAGGACAGGTTGACAGTGAAGCCCCACATACCGTGCAGATCAATCTAATATTTCCTATACCCTCTGTCCAAGAAGAGAAGTCCTGCTCATACTGAGTATCAGACAGAAAACAAAATGAAAATCATATCATGAGAGACAGAGGAGTGCCCAAGGCTCCGTTTTGAGAAGAAGAGAAAAGATGGAGCTGCCAGGAGCATACAGCCACTGAAGATTGAACACAGAGATTCTGGTCCCCATCGCTGTCTGCTCTGTTGTACAGCTGCAGGCAGCTCTCCACCTCTATGGCTGGCTAGTGGCCACTGAAGCACACCTTTTACCCCGAAGAGAGTAATGGGCCAGTGGTGTTTGTTCCTAAGACAGTGACCTCTTTTTGTGGAGTGTGTGCTTCATTTGTGTGTCTATCTGAGTGTCTGGCTCCTGGTAATGGTGGAGAGGGATGATGAAATGATATGGATATCGAGACCTCTACGGTGCTTGAGCTGGGTGATGTATGGAAGCCACACCGGACGACTTGAATTTGGGAAGGTGGAGTCCAAATTTATTCTCCACCCCAGCAAAGGTAGCTGCAGCCAGGTGGTAACCTCCAATGTGGTCCACATTGATGGGAGGAAGCTCTGAGATTCGAGACTTGGGTTTGGGTTTGGATCCAGCTGGACGACTGCAGAGAGGAGAGGACATGACGAGTCATTTCACAACCAAAGTTGTTTAGTAACTTTGTAGGCATCAAAATGTATTTTTTATGGTTGAACCATCCATAATAACTACTTTAATGGACTTCAAAAGGTCTGTTTTTAAATGAGACGGCCTCCCTTAATCAACCCCAAAGCGGTTGACTAAGTGCCACTTTGTTTTTTCTGAGGGAATTTGTAAAAAATGTAACTGCATAAGGGAGCAAAACATGGCAAAAACATCACTAAAGAGATAAAATAGGGTAAAAGAGTGCAGTAAAGAAAACTTAGACCACAAAGGAAAGTGGTTGATTTAAGGCCTTTAAAGAGCAGCAAATTACAAGATTGACATGAAACATGACTCAAAATGTTTTCAAATATTGGAACCCCCCTTTCACAACTGTGCTTGTGATATCCTCATTTCAAATAAATGCCATGTCCTCTGATAATTTATACCTAATGTATCCAAATACTTTGTGGCACCACTGTAAGTCTCTTTTATACTGACATGTGTTACAATGCTTTGTAATATAGCAATGTTACTGTGCTACAGCACACCGTTCTCTCTCATCACAGGAGCGCTGACAACTTTCCAAACATATTTTTAAATACTTATATGGATACAAAACAGAAGAAGACTTAGCTGGATACTCATATTTAAAAGAAAAAAAGAACTTACTGTCCGCCAAAGTCAACGTAGAACCACCGTTGCAAGAGTTCATAAGTCACCAGAGTCACACCAAATTGAGGAGAAGATCGGCACATACGAGCTGGAGAAAAGAAAAACAAAACAAAAAACCCCAAACAGTTTAGGTTAGTTTAACTGAAAAAACAAACAAAAAAACCAATCAGAGACACAGCGCATCTACTTGTCCAGTGATACACAGCCACACACCTCCAGCTCCCTTCCACAAAGCTCTGAAACCTTCCTCTCTCAAAATCTTCTTGAAGCAATCGATGACTCCAGAGTAGGTGGTCTGCCCTGCCCTTGCCGCAACTTGTAGACGTGTCTTAATGACATCAGCAGGTGTCACAAGGGAGGCAGCAGGAATACCTGGAAAACAGTTACAGGGAGTCATGAAGCTAATGGAAAATGTGGTCTTTGTGCTTTAAGTGGAAGTGAAAAACAGTATGCACATATTTCTCTCATGGTTTCCTTTATAAATTATAGCACAGATCAGATGGCATGCTAATACGGAGCACTGACTGACTTCATGTTGTGAATTATAATCACCTGCGATTGCTCCAGCACTGAGAAGCTGCAAAGGTCCCAGCCTGCCTTGTTCATCAGCTAGTTGAGTCTTTGTGTGGGCGTACACAGGGAAATAGATGGCTGAGAAGGGGATGTCCCTTAAAAAACAAGCTTTAGCACCCTAAAAAGACACATTAAAGACAGAAAAATGCAACAGTGAAAACCAGATGTAAAGATGGCAGGTGTCCATAGATACGAGAAGCTTTAAGTGAAAGAATTTATTTCTCCACCAAGGAGGAAAGAATACCGTTTGTACTGCTACTCTCATGATTACAGACTGGTCTTACAACCTGGAGAGGGTTTCATACGTTTCAAAGAATGTTACCTTATAGAGACCGAAGAAGCCCAGGTCACGGACCACACTCAGTGCACTGACTCGAGGTCCAGTGGTGATCTCACCTGCAACCTGCAGGCGGATCTTCACAATCTCCAGAGGGTTGGTAAAGATCACCTGAGAGGCTCCAGCCTAAATACACAAGGAAAGAAGGCAACGGATGACTTTTCCACGCTTGCAATTTTAAATCTGCTCCTGCATCTCACATGTATGCAGCTCAGGGATGGGAACCAAGTTTTTTTTTCTCATGAAAAAGTATCAAAAGTAACAATTACATCCTGATTGATCAATTACTTTGCCATTTCCTCGGACGGTAAGGAGTGCTGGGCCAATGTGTGTAAAGATGAACAACGCTATCAAAAACAAAAACAGAAAAAGAACATGTTGCATTGGACATTCGGTTCACTCTGGGAGCAAATTAGCAGTGCATCCACTGTTAGTAACGCAAGTCGGACTGGGCAGGCAACTTAATGCAGCAAACGAGAGGACTCCATGCATGTTACTGCACACACTCTTAAGTGACTATCCACATTTTCTTACTGAGTACTCTTTGATTCATTCACACATTCATTCATTAAAAAGAGGAAAAAAAAGAGAGAAAGTCTGGCACTCAGTACTTACACAGCCACCCGCCATAATCTCAGCGAAGAGAGGAATTGTGTCATCTTTTTCTGTAAACTTATCTCTTACAAAGTCATTCACCTGTGGGACAAAAAACACACAAAAAAAGACAAACTCAATCAGCTTAATCTTACTTTTGTGGAGCTGCCTCAACATAATGCCCTACTGCCCCTACTGTTGAAATGCTGTACAGGCATCTTTATATGGTGGCCCTGAGAGGTCAAACCCACAGCAACTTAAGGAAACACCAACAAACAGAAAAAGACACAACAGAAATGTTTTTGGGGAGACGGTAACGTGACAGAAGAGTTACGGAAAACACTTTTCCATTTCCATTGTGTTTTGTGTGCTTTTGCAGCGTTTTTGTATTTAGTGATGTTTACTTAAGCCAATGTATTGTTATACTACAAGAACCTTATCTCAACACTTACAGAGGAAGTCCCCCATTATCTGGTTTCTCTGTACTACAACTGCTAACAATAATCTGAGTTCCTACAACCCTGCTGTGAACCCTTTAAGCTCTTGCTTTAGTTCAGGTAGTCTCCAGCATATTAGGAAATACTGAGTGATGTAACTGTGATTGATCTTGACATAGTGCCTCAAAAATAACGGACGTTTTCAAAAAATATAAAAAGGAAAAAAAAAAAGGACATGTAAATATTAGCACAGAAGGACTTTGACACTGGCTGCACAAACAGCTAAAAATAGAAAGACGGCTCTAAACATTAAACACAGAAATGTACCAAAAGTGAAGTCCAGGCTTTTTAACCTTGTGTGTGACACAGGAAATGGAAAAACATTCAGTAAGATTTCCTCTTAACTACCTAGAAGTTTCCAAACTACAGTGAAGCAATGTGGAGAGAACATGATGAAACCAAAATTGGATTAAAAAAACAAAACAAAACAAAACCCCACAGCAACCAAAGTAGACACCAATCACAAAGGGTTTGGAAATGCAAATACAAATAGCTCTTGAAGGCGTTTCATTCTCGCAGGGTGGAGCACCCTACTTGGTAGTTACCCTGAAGGAGACCCCGGACCCGTTTGGTCATAAAAAGCCTTTTATGAGTACTCACTGTAAGTTTGATAGCCTTCTCTGGTGCCACACCTATGAGCTGAGGAACCAGACCTGTGGGGCATTATGAGAGATTGGGTTACAAGACTCTCCTTTCATTAGCAATACTGGGCAAACAGAAATGTGAAAAAATACATAAAAGTATTTACACTGATTTTTTAGCAAGATAAATTGGGTGTTGCAGATAAGAAAATAACAGAAGTTGAGAAACGTATGACGTTCTGTGTAGAGACAGGAGGATAAAACAGGCAGGAGGTGGGCCTACCTCTATAGAAGCCAAAGAAGCCCTCGTAGCGCAGCACCTTCTTAGCACAGTCAAAGCTGTTCTTGTACATCAACTCGCCAACAAAGGATCCGGTGGACCTCTGATTCTGCATACGAGTCTTTACCAAATCAATGGGGTACACAGCTGTTGCCCCCGTGGCTATTAAAAACAAAAAACACACACAAAGTCAGACTGATTAGAATCCACTAAATGAAATAACAGGTTTCTGTATGTGTCTGTTTGAGAGCACTGTTGAGATCACCTCCAGCAATGGAGCCCAGGGTGAACCTGTAGGCGGACTCTGCAATTTGGAGCCACACAGACCTTGAAGTATCTCCGTGGGCCTGATGAAAAACACAAATAATATCATCTAAATTGTTTTTCATACTGTATTAAATTAAACATTGCACTGAAGTTTGAAAATATTTACACACAGTAAAATCTTGTTCTGGTTTTAGGTCAGTTATTAATAACAGGATGTGTCGCCAGCCCGTTACAAGCATCCTACCTGTTTCTGGCTTTCAGCCAGGTGATAGGGCAGGCACCCCTCCTCTAGTGGAGCTATCCTGTCAATGTCAGCAAGGTTCAGACGCCTGAAAAACATGGTCATTTCCCCATTATCAGCATTGTATGCAAATATCAGTCAAATGCATACTGAATGTAAGAATTTGGGCATGAGTGTGTCTTTACCCAGAGGGAGAGTGCAGGCCTGATAACTGATAAAGGATGTCAATTTCCATAGGAGTGATCTGACCAAACTTGTTGGCTGCATGAACAAACTCCTCTGAAGATCAGAGAGGTCAGGAAGAAACACTTCAGTTAAACATCAGCATTTATGACTGTCAACCATGAAACATGTTATTTGAAACAGAAAGCCACAACGTCACAGTAATGTAACGATATGTGCACCTTTGGTCACGAGCGTGTCCTTCCGCGTGCCAGCCAGTGTGCTGTAAATCTTGCGAATAAGCTCCATGTTGTTCAGGAGAGAATTGAAGGCATTGAAGTAAGAGAAGCTGACCATGTGAGAGGTACTTCCTCCGGCAGCCTGGCAGAAAGAAAAAAGGCAATGCACATCGGGTACGGCTTCATCAGCAAGTTTTTTCTTTTAAAAATAATCTCTTCATGAGGTCACAGGATCAACTTTAAAATAACTGACATATTGTAAAAATTTGGAACTTCTGACGCTTTTAGGCCAAAAAGGTTATGCTTCAAAGTGGGAAGGTCTGAAAGCACCGATCACTAAGAGAACACTCAGCCTGAGTGTGACGCTTAAAAGATCATTTAAAAACATCAGGGTCATGTTCAAAATAACCATATTATCCTTTAATGCTAATAACCCCAGATGAGAAGCTAAACAGGATTCACCTCTGCTGAGGTTGTAAATTTCAGTACCTCACTGCAGGTTACACTTCTACTTGTGAGTGATCAAAACTTCAGCAAAGATTAAGCTTTTGATTTAGATCACGTTAATCCCATTTCAAACTTAGGTTACAATACCAGTCAGCTCTCTCTGAAGAGCTGAAACACTCACCGAGACAAGGTTCTCCTCCACAAAAGGGGTGAGCATGTGGTGTCTGATAGTGGCCATAATGTCACTGAAGTCCAGGGCAGAGATGACACCATTCTTGCCTTTGTCCTTTTGGGCAAATGCCTGGCGTGCATGCTCCAACTGCAGCTCCTAAAAAAAGACATTGCAAGACAGTGTGTAAATAATGTAAATAAAGTCAGTCACACAATATGTCGAGAAAGGAAAAGTGAAACATAGAAATGCAAGCATAAAAGGCACCCAATATACCTGCAGGAATTGGGTGAACTCGAGGTAGTTGAGGTGTTTCTTGCGGTCGTGTCCAAAGTGCAGACGGATGAACTCACAGTTCCAGTTGAAAGGAATATGGTGGTGCACTGTGGTCTGGCTGAAGATGTCCTGCACATTTTCTGCAGCACAGATACACATTAGGAAAAAAAAATCTTAGCAGGACTTTCTTAAACTTTGAGGTTAAAGCATTTCATTTCTACAACAGAGTTTTGCGTGTGTGGCATTGGAAAGAAGGGAGACAGCATGGGAACAATTACATAAACTCATCCATGTGTAATGCTTAAGCCTAAGGAATAATCTGATTAACAATGTCATGTTGGGAAATTACTTCTCCACTGCAGCAAAGCATGAAAATTTCTTTGCTGACAAACAGGAATAAATTCAGTGCAGCGCAATAAACGCCATGCTGAAACATTCTGAAACTGCATGAAGCTCAGTCTTTACACATATTAAGTAAAATAAGGCATAAATGCACACATACCAAAGGAAATGTCTCCAGTTCCAGACTTGTCAAACAGCTGAAAAGCTACTATGAAGAGAGCGTCCGGTGCACACAACACAGATTCAAATGCAAGAAACTCCTGGAATGAAATCAGCCTGCAAAGGTGTGTGGGTTTTAGAGAGAGAGGAAAAAAGAAGGTTAAACCTTTAAAGGCATCATTAAGAGATTAAAGACTGTGGAATGAAGCAAAGGCGAGCTCACGCAATACTAGTTCAAGGAACAATACATTTTCTCAGTTTTATCACCCCTATAAAAAACAAACAAAAAAACCCAATCACGGTCACTATGTTTCTGTATGAATTAGAAGGCAAGCCGATGACTGACAGAAACACCATCTTTCATTTCTGAATAAAGGGATACACTTTTCAAAGGGTTTTTTTTCACTGTGTATTTTATCTTATCTAAAGTAGCTGTAATAGCAATCAGACATGTCTCAATAAATTGTCAATTAGTGCTGATAAACTGAGAGCTTGTGTATGCAGTGTTTTTATCAGTACATACCCGTCCTTTGTGGTGTCAGCCACAGCAGCAATGAGCTGAACAGTTTTGGGGTTGTGGTGAATCTGTGTATGTAGTCCTAGATACCTCTGGACAAAGTCTCCTGGGGTCATGAACCTCTCTCCATCCTTGCCCTCTACACTGGCATACTGAGGAGAAAGAACATACCATCATCTTGGATGCCTTAAAAGACATGCTAAACAAATACAGGTATTGCCATTTTCACCCAATCCACCAGTATGACACTTGACATTACAGCTTTTTAACCCTAACCAAAGACCTGTGTGCCCACAGTGCTTGGAGACAAAAGTGGAGCATGACAGTGATTACTTTCACAAAGGGTTGTCACAGTGGATAGCTCCACATGTTTTCCTTTGGTGTTTTTTTTTCCTTTTTAAATTATATATACGCCCTTCATACAAACCCAAAGGAATTGGTGTCTCCTCCAAGTAGCTCACAGGGACACTAGTAGTGGAGAACGACAGTAACACACTGTATACTGTTTACCTCAAATTAAAATCACAAGTCATGAGGTGCAAATATTATACAGCAGGAAACTACAAACTTTGTTACAGTTGCAGATCATTAATAAAAGCTATCAAGTTAACCACCCTGCATCACTTGTTGGCGTCTTATCAAACTGTAATGACTATTTATGCTGCACCTGAACAACCAAGGTCACAAATCATGCAGCTACAACATGACATGTCAGAGACACATTTCCACAAGCACGAGCAGGCACACGTGGACTAATGTTTTTTGGCAGGAGTTTCCAAGTTATTTGACCTTCTGTATTGTCAGTGTGCTAAAAACTGCTGACCGGCAGGACAACCACGCAGCAGGTCACACACTCTCCACGCAGAAGACAGTGGAGAAAGCTGAAGGTTAGCAAAGTCTGCTGTTACCACAGTCTCTCATTACATCACACGGTCAAACATGGACCAGTATCCTCGGACATGCAACTAAATTCAGCCTGGTCCGCTTAGGACGATCTGATATCCTCATGTTGGCGTTGTTCCCACATCATCATAATTAATGTTTTTCCAGGGTCCACATTACAAGTGACCAATCACCTTCTTGTGACGTCATACTTTTGCGACTTCGAAAAATACCCGCCTTCAAAAACAAATGTTCTTCAAGAAACCGCCTTTTGTCCGCCGATCCAGCAATTTGAATTCCACTCAAGATACTTTTCTTTAATAAACGGTAAGCATTATACATATATTTTCCTTGAAATGGCTGAAATGGATAGCTGTTTGTTTGCTAGTGATAGGCTACTTGCGAACCAGTGTTCTCCAGACAGAATTGCGTGTCAATGTATTATGATATATAATAAATGTACAGGTGAATATAGCTGTCATAAAAATGTTGTCAGGCAAAATTGCAGTAGCTTCCCTGATCATTTTACAAACATAAGTGAATAGAATTTGAACTAAAAGGCCTAGACTAATGGTTGTGTGCTGAATCTATGAATCAAAATATCACCTGGAAACATAATTAACTGGTCCATAGCTGTGAAACTGGACATGAGTTCTTGATTCTATGGAGATTAACAGTAATCCAGAAATTTACAACATTAACACGGTGTCCCAGGGACAACATTAACACTATGGCCCAGGGACAACAATTACACGGTGTCCCTGCAATTTTGCCTGACCCAACCCCCGGGCCACGAAACACCAAAAAAGTTGGGGAAGGCTGGTCTAGAGAACACTGGTTAGCTAATGCTGTCGTCAAGTAGCCTATCACTAGCAAACAAACAGCAAGCCAAGTGAGGAACATATGTATAATGCTTACCGTTTAAAAAGTATCCTAAAAGGACTTCAAATTCGGCGGACAGGCGGCGGTTTCTCGCAAGTGAAGCGGAGCGCTGGATTGACAGACAGAGGCGGGCACAAGTGAAGAAAATTTGTTTTAAGGTGGGTATTTCGAAGTCGCAGAAGTATGACGTCACACGAAGGTGATTAGTCACTTGCGATGTTGAACCTGGAACAACATTTATTACGATGATGTGGGAACAACGCCAACACGAGGATATCAGATCGTCCGATCGCTTAACTGAGGTAACCAGGCTCGGAAAGCAACCACCGAGTATGACAGCGTGACACATATTGATAATACGAGCAGACAGCTGAGGGAAAAACATATTACACTTCTGCAACGCTGTATCAACTACTCACATCTGCTGTTAGTGACCAAACAAGAATAAGCTACAACTGACTTTATGCATTAACTTCAGTGAGGAAAAATAAAGCTCTGTTTGGCTAACTAATGAATGTGCCATTCAGATACACCCCGGCTTATGCTGTAACTTAAACCTCATGACACAACTTTACAAGCTCATTCACCAAAAAACCCCAACAAAAAACAAAACAGTTCAGACTACCCCCCACGCACCAACACAGTTGTTTAACAGATATATCGAGTTAATATGCAATTATGCATAAGATGACATACTATTTTTGTTAGCGCTTACCTGCTGGAAGATTGCTTTAAGCTCACTTGGGTCCCCGCGTTTGGTAGATTGCACCTAAAACAGCACACACCAAAATAACGATGACATTTTCGAAAGTTCTTTTAAGACACCAACAAAGCAAAAGCAAGTTTTGCAAGCGGAGAGCTGGACATAGCAAGAAGCAAAGCGAGCAAGAAAAAAAAAAAGCTTTAGGGGGTGATGTCTCCTTGAAAGCGTCCACTGCCGTGAAGGACAACCGACCCACTGCGGCAAATACATAAAAGCTAAGAACTGCGACGTGGCGTACATTTAAGTTGAGCCATGTAGGAAAGCCCACCAGCCAACAAGCCAAGCCCTTCTACAAAAATGAAAACTACCGTTATCCGGTAGCCAGCTAGCAAGCACACTCTACTGATGTGAAAAGGACACAAACAGTTTCATTGTTATAGTTTAAAACGAGCAACAAGATGAGAGCAAACTAAGAGTTGACTGCTGTGAAAAGATGGGAGTTCAGCTAGCGGTAGTGATTTTGTTTAATCACTGCAGTAATAGTAGTCCGATAACTGTATAGCATTGCTTCGCTAATTCCGGGCTTCGTGGATGTCTCGTCAAGGCCAGCCTCCGCTGTGCGGCAGCTAGCAGGGATGCTACAGCGTCGGTATACACCGAGCCCGAGACAGCCAACCCGGAAGGGAGCAGAAAGGCTGGCTTCGATAGCTCCTACACAAGAAAACGAACAGAAAACATGCAAACACGGCAAAGTAGAGGTTTGAAAAACGCTAGGAGAGCGATCCACAAGTCACCTTGACCGCCATGCTGGTTTGACGTCAGTACAGTGAGCGAGCAAGACGCAGCGCTCGCGCTCAGACGTGTAGCTACAAGTGTCGGAAAATGAAACGAAACAGCGCGCGCTTTGAAAAAAAAAGGTGCGGCCAGTAAATTGGTTTAGCTATCAACCTGTGCCAGCTCTGAGACTCTTGTTACTGCAGTTAGTAAAAGTACTACACTACTGCGACTATCCCACTGCTCATACTACAAATACCACAGCAGCTAGTAATAATGTCACTTTAGTTTTTGATGACACCCCGAGCTACACATTGTTGGAACAGATCAATAAAGAATGTTCATTATAAAAACAACAACAAAGACCTGTGGGTTTGAATTCTGCTCTAAAAATATCTATGAATTCAGCCCGACTTTATTTCGATGTCCTGTGTAGATGACGTTGCAATTATTTATTTTCATGCTTAAAAAACAAAAAAACACACACTTTATTTTACTTTTTGTTTGTTTAAAAATAGATAAGAGTTTATCTCCCCGACCTTGGTGAGGTGTCCTTATGAGAGATATGAGCAGTGTTTGTTTTCACTGATACTACCTACTACAGTATCTCCACTAGCAGTCCTATTATGGCATGTTATCTGTCTGTGCTATGATAATTGTAGAAATGTCATCTGCAGGGTCTTATATACTGTAGAGGTGTTAACTAGAGTACTGTACGTTTAACCCTATGTTTAATGGCACAGCTACATTACAGAGTCAGTCACTGAGTCTGTGGTTTGTATTATCAAAATCTACCTATTATCAACTTAAATCTTCATCTGATAAAGAGGCGGCTGTTTTAGCAGAAGCCTCGAACGCAGAAGATGTTAACACATCCATAACAGGCCAAACAGGTAGGCAAACCACAGGAAACATCAAAACTGCCATAGTCTGTCTGAAATGCAAATCCACGCTTACACAGGGAGAGGAGAGATTAAAAAAAAAAGAACTAGGAAAGATTGAGTTAAAGATTGAGGTAAACTACTAAGCTCACTCTACAACTGACATGTAACTAACCTTAACTGGAAAAAACACAAAAACTAGGAATAAATACAGAAATGTCTTTTTCTTCCTTTGGCTGTTCCCTTTAGTGGCCACCACAGCAGATCACCTGTCTAAATCTTACTGTATTCCTAATATGCTTCTCTTTCACATAAACCCTGAATCTTCTCTGTGGTCTTCCTCTTTTCATCCAGTCTGGTAGCTCCATATTGGAGATTCTTTATCTCACTATCCTCTTGTAAACCTTCCCTTTCACTTTTGCTGGTATCCTTTTGTCACAAACCACCTCTGACTCCACCTGCTCCACCCTGTCTTCTTTACTCTTTTCTTCAGTGTGCCGTCTGTTGCTTTGGATCGTTGACCCCAGAAATTTATTCTTAACAACCTCTATTCCTTGCAGCTTCACTGTTATACCTGTCTCCCTCTCATTCGCACACACCTGTCCACCTGTCAAATCAGTGTCGTCTGCAAACATCAACGTCTGCAGAGACTCTTTCCTGACCTCATCTGTTTGCTTGTCCATCACCATTGCAAACCAGAAGGTGTTCAGAACAGATCCCTGAATTAATACCAACCCCAGCTTGAACCCATCTGTCACCCCTACCGCACACCTCACCTGTGTCTTTTTGTCATACATGTCCTGCACCACCCTCACATACTTCTTTGCCACTCCTGCCTTCCTCATACAATACCATAGCAATACAACTAGGAAAAGAACCAATACCATTCATTTCCATATGGTTTCTTTACAATGTGGAGAAACTCTGTGTACACCTTCTTTTCTTTTTTGCTAAGTGCACTGTGTGCATTTTCGAGTCTCAAAGTGAACTAAACAGTAAGTCCTGAGACTTTTAACCTTACCTTCAAAATAAAAAGCAATGGAATCACACAAGTTGTTTTCCAATCGCAGGATTACATAGACAATCACAGACTTCAGTGTTTGAACCACATCAGCTTAAATGAGCATATGAACGGATTTGACCACCTTTACACGTGATACTCGAATTTCCTGCTGGGTTTACTACAAACACTACTTACCAGTAAAACCGCTTACCAGTAAACCCCGCTGAAAAGCTTTACCAGTAAAACCACATGTGTGACAGTGAGGTGTGGAGATGCTTCCAGACATGTTTGTGTATTTCTATTTTACACAGCCGTTTTTGTCATTTCACTCTTTTCTTCTAACTTATACATGTCTTATACATCCATCCATCCATCCAAAAAAGAAGTACTGTCCTACCTGCAGGACATGAGGTCATAGACTCAGTCTTTATTTTCCATATTTACCTACATTTTTTTGAAGGACAAAAATATTTAATCACAGCAGCACCATCAGGTATAGATTTCCAACAGCAATTTCTGCAAGCTCCAACATCGCGCTGGTCAATCCGCTCTACAGACAATCAGAGCGCCCTCTAGTGACATTATAGAGGAGGTGCCAGATTCACAGGCTACTGTAATTTACTAACAATAAAGGAGTGAAAAGATTTTACTATTAAGATTAAACAACTGCATATTTATGGATTTCCATTTGTTTTTTTAATAATATTTTTGTTATTAAAAATTAGATTTCACATTAAGTTTTCTGGTTTCAGTTTTTGTTTTTAGCAGTGTCCATTGTTAATTGTACTTTTTAAAAATGATCTTTAAAGTTATAATTTAAAGACCTTAGCAGGTCTTAAAATGAAGTAAAAACAACCATCAAGAATTACACAAAGAGGACAAGAACAAAGACTTTGAGACAAACTGAATAACAAAAGGTGACACTTTATTTTGTCTGATGCAAATCTAAAGAATACAAAAATCCACTGGGAAAGGAAAACTGAATCCAGACAGGAAACTCACTGGAAGAAAAACAGACGCTGTGAAGCAGACAGAGAGAACAGTTCTGGAGGTTGACCTTCTAGTGACATTACAGGGGAGGTGCCAGATTCACAGGCTACTGTAATTTATTAGTAATTAGGAGTTAAGAGATTTTACTATTAATATGAAACAACTGCATATTTCTGGATTTTCCATTTGTTGTTTTCTAAAATCAGCTAATAATTTTGACCCTGGTAAATTTGTTTTTAGTGAAATAATTTTGTTTCTGCGTGCAGTAAAATCATGTGAGTATCCAGAATATATTTGAAAAATTCTATTAACAGCCCCTTGCTCTGTTTAACAGCACTTGGGAAATACTTTTCATAGCGGGTGCTATAAATAAATAAAAATGTTTTCTTACAAACGGCAGCCGAGCACCACGTGACTCCTTAACCACGTGACCTCTGCAAGGAAAGCATGGCGGCGCGCTGTTCAGCAGGACTTGCAATATCGTCAGGTACAGCGCTGAAGCCTTTCTCACTCATTTTCCAGAATACGCACACACACTATTCATTCATTCAGCATCAGCGAGTTCAGTATATGAAGACCGCTTTAAACAAGTTAACGAGTTTCATTTGTTCTACTTCACTTAAATAATGAAGACTTTAATCTGAGTGCCTGGGAATAACATTAATTCTAAGAGGCTGCTAAATTTCCAGACCGCCAGAGAGAACCAAAAAACAGTGACAGCTTTACGACCATCTAGAACCAAATTAGATTTACCGTTTAACCCGCACGTCTTTGGACTGTGGGCGCAAAGCCCACGCAACGTGCAGCATCTCAAACATGGCTTTATCCATTCGTTGTTTAAGGTGATTTTATTGAAACAACCCTCAGTAGAATTAAGCCCAGTGTAAAATAAGCATATAAGACACTTAACATAACTGCGAACTGAAAATACAAACAACAATGAACGTATCCTTATTTAAGCTAAATCGGCTCAGTTGGTATACATGAGATAGCACAGGTGTACCTATTAAAGTGGCCACTCATTATTTGTGGCCTCCAAATCTTTTCTACACAGAAGGCTGGAAAAGCTTTGTTTTTCTGACAAGACCAGGATCACAGTGCTTGAACACTGTATATGCATAATGTTCACATAGGTAACCAAAGTTCAGCTCGCATCCGAACATCCAAAATGATGCTGACCTCCTTCATAAAATTCATAATGGATGCTTTTGTTGTGTTTGGGATGTTTTTGGGGTTGTCTGCATGCCAGGAAAAGTTTGAGAACCACTCTAAAAATCAGTGGTTTTTTGCATGCCTGATGCAGTATAAAAGAAACATTGTTTCTAATAATTGCTGAAGAGGAGACTAAAGAAAATGTGCTGAAAGTCTAAACTTCTTAGCACTTAATGAACCCTTTTTCAATTAAGAGGGCTCTCTTCATCATTGCGTTACTCTTCTTTTCTCTAGGAGTGGCCAGTTTTCTGCGCAGAGCTTGTCTGGGCAGCTGTAGTCCCCCCACAGCCTTGCTGTGTCAGCAGCATCGACGTTTCTTCTGGAGGAAGTGGAAACGTTCTCACAATGTAGTTCGTCCAGCTACTGTCAGGCCTGCCTATGCAGTACCCAAGGTACAAGTACCCTGCCTAAAATGACCCCCTTATTAGCTGAATCAACAACTGAACTTCTTATGATTCTGCTCAACATGCTGAGAGGAGTGTTTTTAATATCAGCAGTTGCAATAGACTGTAGGTAAAAGCTGAAATGTTTAACATATGCATATAGGTAGGTTAAGGGTCATCAGTGGAGATGAGGGATCTTGGGACTAGTTTAGTTAGGTTAATATAAGTTTTATTTTCATGGTCAAGTATGTCAACTCTTACTAACTTATGAGAGCTTTTTATATTATTATACTGGAGTTTTTCAGTTAGGATTAAACACAAGTTGAATTAAAAGAATTAGAGGTACTCAGAATGAGAAACACTCTTAACATCTGTCATTTGAGGAGTTTCATCATTTCTTTTGGTTTGGACTCCAGTCTCTAAGAAAGTACTTAACTTTTATATTGAACTTACAAAACAGACTCATCCTTAACATCCTGTCCTGCCTCTGCTCCCTTCCTGTAGCATATTGTGCAGCCTGACTATGTGCAGACTGGACTTGTCCCAGAATGGCCAGACTACATAGAAATCAAAGACAAAGAGCAGATCGAAGGCCTGACTAGAGCATGTCAGCTGGCCAGACATGTGCTGCTCCTAGCTGGGCGCAGTCTGAAAGTAAGCATATTACTGCATGTCCTGTTTTTGTTCTCATGCCGTCGAAAACAACACAAAGATAACAGCTTGTGCCTTTCAGGTTGGTATGACAACAGAAGAAATAGACTTCATCGTGCACAAAGAGACAATCAAGCACAATGCGTACCCGTCCCCTCTCAGATACGGGGGTTTCCCCAAATCAGTCTGTACATCTGTGAACAACGTGGTCTGTCATGGCATACCTGACAGGTAAATGGGTGTTTCATTTCCTTTAGAATACTTTCCTTCCTTTTATTCTATAACATTTAGTAAAAAAACAACATTTAAATGAATGGTGGTAATATAATTCTTTCAGTATTACACTTTTGAATAAGATTTCATTGTTAACATGTCCTGTAGTCGGCCACTTGAAGATGGAGATATCATCAACATTGATGTAACTGTAAGTTCACTCCTTTCGTAATCACCCAGAGAAACTCACATACCATAGTGCATGTGATCAGTCAGGCCTGCAGTAATCTAATCAGTTATCACTGCCTCTTCCTGATAGGTGTATTTGGATGGTTACCATGGTGACACCTCAGAAACCTTCTTGATTGGTCAGGTTGACGAGGTTGGGAGGCGACTGGTGGAAACCGCCAGGCGTTGCAGAGATGAAGCCATCAATGCCTGCAAACCAGGTGCACAGCTTTGTGTTATTGGAAATACTATCAGGTACACACATACTCGTCAACTGCATATCATATACAGTACTACTTTTCTTTCTTTCTTCATATATTTTTTTGTACTGTTTACAGTGAAATAGCCCATGCCAGTGGCTTCCAAGTGTGTCCGTATTTCATTGGGCATGGAATAGGCTCCCATTTTCATTGCCATCCTGAGATTTGGCACCACGGTGAGTTTGGGTCTGTAGTCAAATGTTAAATGTCTCTGTGAGGTCATAAGATAGTGGGCTTCATTCAAAAACACGCTTTTGGTTTTATCCAAATTCACTTTTTATTTGATGTTTGCCTGTGTTGTTTCCCCTAATTTGATTCACTAAATTACCTTAACTTAAAACGTCTTCTCTTCTCAGCCTGATGCTTTTTCTTTGCCGTCACTATTCTTCTCCTTTATTTTAGCTAACGACAATGACATGACCATGGATGAAGGGATGGCTTTCACGATAGGTAAGTTACACTTTACAGTCTCTGTGTGCACATTAAGATGATGCTGTTTATGAGTGTAGGGTTACTAATATCTGTTCATCTGTAGAGCCTATCCTGATGGAGGGGTCTGCAGAGTTCAGAATCTTGAAGGACAAGTGGACTGCAGTTTCTGTAGATGATAAAAGGTACACAGTGCACAAATGAAGGCCTTTTTTAAATGACATGCTATTTCCTGACTTTCAGGTTTGTTTTGTCCTGCAGGTCAGCTCAGTTTGAGCACACAGTGGTTATCACAGCGGACGGTGTGGATATTCTCACCAAACTGCCAGAAGAGAGCAGTGCATCAAACTGATGAGCCCTAGAGTGCGTCAGCTGAAAATCTACGCTACCTTTTGGGATGACAAATGGAAGAAATAACGGAACATATTTTAATCTACAGTTTCTATTTGTAAAGTAAAAAAAAGGGCTCTAGTAAATATAAAGAACTACACGTATCGATATATTTAAGATGGCGTTGGAGTGGATCTTATTGAAGCTCGGTTTTGTGTATGAGTGAGGATTTTTAAGGTATTTAATTAAAACCTTGTTGGTTTGCTGGATCACAACATTGATCTATTTTTCTGGTTATTTTTCTGGTTAAATTTGAGCATGATGCAGTCCTCATTACAACACCTGTATCTGTTCTGTCAAGAAGACTTTCCACAGACTTAATGATGTCACAAACCCCACATTTCAGCTTCTTTGTATATTTTCTGTAAAAGATCTCTCATTGTACTCAAAATGCAGTTTCAAAGCCTTTTATTGTGATTAGGCATCAAAATTCCTTTTTATTCTGTATTAGAGTCATTTACGGCAATTTAGTGAGACTTTTGAAACACATGCATGACATACATCAGATAAGGTTTAGTGAGCTTGTTGATGACTGACGTTCTGTGGAGTATGGCCAGCAGATGGCAGCACACACCATCAGACGTTGTATTATAGGTTTCTCATGTGTCAGATCAGTTTGGCACATCTATTCACAGGGCCAGAGGTTTACTTCACTTGACACACAAATATTTTTGTTATATGGTCATAAACTCTTAACATCTTTGTTCACTAAATATAACAGATTCACTCACTGCACACTTCAACAACTTACGCGGTGAGTGGGAGAATTTGGACAAACAGGAGGTTAAAAAATTGTGCCCGAGGCTTTAAATTCCAGGCATAGCAAAATCCTTTTGTTCGACATTTCAAATTCCTCATCACTGTCTGCATCTTCTGTCTCCTTAGGTCGATTTAGCAGAGAAGAATAAAGCAACATCGCAGAGCTGTCTTCTCATATGTTTGAGTGTTTGAACATTTTGCGTTGTTGAAAATGTAAAACCTCATAATGCTGCTGTAATTGAGGCGGCGTGTTGAACTGATGATGCTTCGGGGAGGAAAAAAAGGGAAGAGCTACTGGATTTAAGCCTGCCAGAGGGCGTTTTCACTTCCTGCCAGTGTATGATGTGTATGTGTATCTGTGTGCCCATACCAGTGCCACCTGTGGGCAAGGCAGGAAGGATTAATCAAATAAAGGTGTAGTCTGCACATGTCCAACCAGGAAATGATTCATGTCATTTTAATTGATGCGTGACACATGATAACGAGATTATATCATGATCATTTTTATGATATATGTTTTAAAATAAAGAAAAAAAATCACATGTAACGTGGCAAAGAAAGCTTTCAAAGAAGTGAAGCGATGTTCTGTTTACTGTAGCTTCCCACCCCCAACAATTCATCTGATTTTAGGGCAGGGTGTGTTCAGCTTTGTGTGTGTGAGCTGCCTGTGAATCAGTTCAAGAGTGAGGTAAACAATTCTTAGTGATTCATTTATTATAAAGCATGACACAAATCTGAAAACAATCTTAGAAGGCAAAGGGGACAGGGGGCAAGGATCAGATACAAGTGCAAGCAGAGGTGAGTAAGAGGAGAGGTTTTAGGGAGGAACAGGGAGTGGCAGGCAGAGGTGTTGGTCTCTGGATCCGAATACTCTGTTCTTCACATTCTTTTCCTGCAAGTTGGGACTCATTCCTGATCTCCTTATGTGAACTGCAGTTTTCCCAATAAATCCCTGCTTGCTTTTACATTTCAAATGGAACACTGACTATTTAAAAAAACAAAATCAAAACACTTTCTATTGTTAAAGATATGAAATCTGTACTTTACTTACAAGTGCAAGTAAACTGTGTACATGTATTTGTGTGGCAATGCTACACCTGAGATCTAGAGAAGGGTTGCAGGAGAACTTGTTTGCTTTTTGCCACATCATCATGTGACCGTTTGTGAAACTCTTGATATGATTATAGTTCTTATAATGCAAGAGGTGGACTTTTGTCAATAGGATGCCAAAGTTTGTTATCTGTCTATGTGGGGAAAGACTGTTTTTTGTGCAATAAAGCAACATTAACATTCTTGTCTCAACTAGATTTGGTGTGTAGCACGTGAGTTATGCATGCAGAAAGTATTTTCTGTAATTAAAGTATTTGACAAGACCTGTTGCAACACTTCCCATTTCTGGGATTTAAAGCCAAAGTATCAAATATGTTTAAAACTGAAAATACATGTTTGTAGTGAGAAGCCTGAATCTTAACCGGCGCTTTTGTTAAGTTTTAAACTGTCTGTTTTTGAGCTTCAGTTAATGCTTAATGTAGTCACACCAGCTCCTCATTTGGTCAGCACCTTCTCCAAGAGTACGTACAGTCTTGGTTTCTGGATGGGTGGCTGTTGAATTCTGACATTTCGTGTGCTGGGTCTGCACTGTGCAATTAGATGCGCTTTTTTCCTGCAGACACACTAATGCTGAAGTTAAAGGCACATCTGATGCTCATATGACATCTGCATTCCTTATTCTACATCATGATATTTACCGCCTATTGCACAAAGTTGTTCTGTCATAACTGTGGAAGTAGATTAACATGTTATGTTTCTCAGACTTTCTCACATTCTGTCTGTGCATACCAGCATTAATGTATGTGTGTGTGTGTCTGTGCGAGACAGCCAGCCTGCGATATATCGCATGTACCTGTGAGGGTCACCGCAGAAATTCTTGGTTTCCTTGGTGCCCTCTGAATTTATGATGTTAACACAATGATCTATCATTTTCAGACTTGTGGAGGCAGATCCGTCTCACTCACTCATGCACAGATGGCGTTTATTGAATCTTTCTGACTAAGAGTCTCAGTAGGGACTTAGTCAGAACACCTAAAGGCAAAACAAAAAGAGCTGAGTTTGTTGCTCGTTACGTGAACATTCACTGTACAGGACATGTAACTACATGATGACATCGATGGAATAAACTCAGCTTCTTCAGACTGAGGTTGCAATGAGGAAAAAACAGCTTTAAATTATTTTAATGTGGTTTACCAACAGGTATTTATTGGCAATGTTTATTATTTCCATTTGTTAGCATGCTAACGTTTGGCTATTGGGAGTACACAAGCCCAGTCTGTCCCTAAGATTGTAGGTATTTGGTCAAAAACTACAGTCCTAGTAAAGTCAAACTTACTAGTTGGATCACAGTTAGATCCCAAAATTACAGATGTACCAAAGGCAGTTCCTCCTACAGCTGCTGGAATATTTCAGTATAATCAAAGTGACCTAACAAACAAACAAACAAAAAAGACATTGTCACCCCTTGAGCTAAAATTCATCCACATATGTTACCTAAACTACTGTGCAAAAGTCTTTAGCCAGCCCTCATTTCTTTATATTTTGCTTAAAAGGAGCCAGACTTGGTCTTGAGAAACAGGTCTCCGGACTTTTTGAAGATTTTAAAGTTTTGTGTTTACTTGTTTACTGAGCAATGAACTATAGCTGCCCTATTGCATAACCATAAAAAGACAACTAACTCAAGGGATGAACCTCAGTTGCACCTACACATAACAGACAACATAGCAAAGAACAAATATGAAATTGTATCTGCAGGGAAAAAAATCATTAAAGCCTCATCAGGAGTGGTCTGAATGAAAGGAGGTCAAGAAGCCAATGTTAAGTTAGAAGGAGAAAAGCACAGGTATGTGTAATGTATACACATATCTTGACAGAAAAGTCATCAACATCCAAAGAAAAGCTTTGAATGTCCTTCAAGAAGCCTGAAAAACCCGGAATTGAAAAACACTACTATATAAATTTTATGTATTGTCCTGAAAAGAGACTTAATTCCTTATTTTTGTATATGTATTTAAAAATCACCAAGGACAAACGACATTAATTATTATAAAATTGTCTCTATAGAGTATGTGTGTCACAAGTTATAGCTAATATGCAAGAAAGTAAACTGGAGTCCCCATACTGACACAGGGAGGGTTTCCATTTGATTGATTTAAGGTGGGAAGCTTTCTCTTATGACTTCTGCACTGTTTCATTGTGAGGAATTCTTTCTGGCTTTTCAACAGAGTAGAAAAAAAAAATGAAAGAACCAATTTTGTGCTCTTGAGCCACAGATAAGTGGCTTGATTTGGGCTTGATCTGCTTGGCTTCTGTGTGTCTCGTTGTCCTTCCTGTGTCTAAACATCCAAAGCATGCTGTCAAAATAAGAGCAAGAGTGCAGTGTTATGTGTCTGTGTGTAGATGGTATGTATTGCCTGAGGCGGCTCCAAAAGGTCTTTGATAAATGGCCTCTGTCTGCCTCTGTTGTCTTCTGAGATGCACACTCCCACATAGGCATTATTCCCCAAAAACACACTGGGAGCTCAATGCCCTGCACAATGCTCTCTCACAATGTCTCACAATGCTCAGAGAAACCGGTTATAGAGCTTAAAGCAATGGCCTTTCAGCTGTGAGTGCATGGGCCTCACTGGGAGGTGTGGACAAATTTGGGTAAGGATGGAAAGGCTTGAAAGGAGAGCAAGCTTCCCATTTCTTTATAACTCAGGGGAGAAAAAAATCCACTAACCAAATTACCCAAATTATTATTTACTTCAATCTACAGATGGTATTTAAATGAAGGTGTTCTGTCTTAACCAGAAAACTGACCCACTCAGGTTACCCAACATTTTTGAAGCACACCTGGACTCATAAATGCACAGCTACAGCCATCTTACATTACATCCCCTGCAGGACTGGGACATGACGTGTTGCTTATTTGGGAGAAAAATGCACAAAGGTGAGGCCGCTAGCACGTTGCAACTGCACTTACAGCAATTACTTCTTATTGACTGTAATCAATACACTCATCGAGAGAGATCAAGGATCTGTTACAGCCTGCATTCTGAGTGTCTTCATCTCATAAGATATGCTAAGAAATTTGATCAATGCTATGAATAAAAGAGGCCAGTTAGAATGCAGATTATTCATTTGCACTTACAATATCATTTTCCTGCTTGCATTAAGCAGGTTAAGGATATTTACAGCCTTATGCACTCAGTGAAAGTACAGAGAGTCGGTGTGCTGCAGTTATGAAAGATCTGCGGGTTGGTGTGATTGTGAAACCAATGTGTGTGTGTTTCTCAGTATCCCTAGGCTACATGTTTCTACATCATCGCTCATCAGCTCAGTGTGCTACACCCACAGGTGCAGCTTAAGAAGTTTGGGGTGTGGCTTGGACAAGTTCAGGTGCTGCATTTGGACTTGCGTGTGCCAGAAGTTTGCTATCACTGCCATTTTTCTCCTCTGGCACCCGGGGGAAGGGTTTTCCTGTTGTAACACCGAACATGCTGTACCGTACACATGACTAAGATCTTAATTGTGGGTGTAGATCATTAAGAAAATATGCTATGTGTGTGAGCATATGAATTGTTTTTATAGAAAATTTCCACATCATTGTAATTGTTGAGGAAGAAAATCACTGACTGTTTAATGTTAGCAGCAAATAAACTGAAATTCAAAGATGTTAAATTAATTCATCATTTGAAGATGGATGCACTGGTGAGATTGTACAGGACTTGTGCCTCTCTACTGTCAGGACAGTTTGTCACACGATTGATGCACAAATGTTACAATAGACGAAATGTGTGAGCTACACACACCGGCCACTTCATTAGGCACATCTTGCTGGTACTGCATTGGACTGCTTTTGTTGTCAGGACTGCATTAATTCTGCATGGTGAGAATCTCTTGCTCCACCTTGGTTATGTCTTTCTATAGGTTAATAGCACTCTGGCCATTTTACTCTGACCTCTGGTATCAACAAAGGTTTTCACCCAGAGAACTGCTGCTCACTGGACTCCTCTCTTTTTTTGTACCATTCTCTGTAAACTCTACAGATTGTTGTGCAGGAAAGTAGATCTGAATTACACAGACTAGCTTGTCTGACTCCGACAATCAAGACACATTCAAAGTCACTTAAATCACCTTTCTTCTTCATTCTGACTCTTGGTTTAAACTGCTGCAGGAGTTGCATTAGTTACTGTGATTGGCTGATTAGATAATTGTGTTAAAGAGCTGAACGGGTGTACCCAGTGGAGAGACCAGTGACTGTAGGACAGTAAAGGAGAAAAAGAAACAGCATGTAGTGAAATATGTGAAGTAAAGAAAAATTATAATAAAATCTTTATGAATTTTCAGCAGTTGCAAAGTAAGACTGAAGGAGAACAGATGTGGAATGAAAACATAAAAACACGAGAAGTAATGAGAACTGCCACATATAAACACAAACACACTTTAAACCTGAAGGTTCAAGGCAAGGGTGAACTAAGCTAACCCACGCTGCTTTGCTCCACACACTCCCGCTCTTATCAGTGATAAGGCTGACTGTTGTATCCGACCTTCTGCAGTCATAAATTGCTGACGGTTGCCCAGTTGGCATGCTCACCTTAAAAGCTCTACTGTACCAAGACAAAGACACAAATATAAAGTTGGAAGGCGGATGTCCACATGATTTAAAGATTCCACTAGATTAAGAATGAGATTTTGACGTGATAATATTATCAGCTGCCAAACATGTGACTGCCTGAGAGAAAAAGAATGTTTTTAAACGTTGATTGAATTACCGTAGTCTCCTCTAACATTGGAACATCAAAAAAGTGCACCTTATGTTTACTAAACCCCCCCAAAATTAGGCTTTGTAATGTTGAACGATCCGATCATCAATCAATTTTTCCCATTAACAAAGACTTAAATAAACAATGTAACTGTACAGGAATCACATTCTTCTTCTGCCCTTTCCCCTTTCTGCACTCCATTCCTCCATTATTTGTGCCTTTTATAGTACAGTATTTGGGCAGTTTCTTTCTCCCTCTCCCTCCCTGTCTGCCCTCTTTCTCCGTGGGCAGACAAAGCCGCCGTTGTCTGCTGATATGCTGTGTTGCGAGGACAAGCTTTGGGTCACCGTCTCATGGAATGCCTTGAAAATCATCTGGTGACAGAGTCTACTAATGTGTGGGTCTGTGCCAGCTGCAGTCTCTGGCTCCTTTTGACTCATCTAATGATTCATTACAGAGGACACAGGCCCCAGGGTGATACCATCTGATCAACAGTGCCAGAAAGATTGTAAATTTAAATTGTGGATTGTTGTTGTAGTAGAGGCCTGCATATTTCTCTTTCTTCTCTTCCTGCGCTCCAACACTGTATGTTTCTCACATGCTGTTCTCTCTTCTCATCTGTCTCTTCCACTCCCTTGTCATTGTGTTGCCATTGTCTAGACTGTGCAACCAGTGCCAAGAGGGGGAATCAGTATCTACTTATAGCAGCATGTTTCACTCTTCCTCTCTCCCAAAGCTGCTGACTCTTTCTTAATTAAATGGATGCTTGAAGTCGGTAGGCTCAGGCACAATTTGCTCTTATGTCACCAGATATCTTGACGATCTTTTCCCACTTGTGGGATTTTATGATGTATTTTGTTTTTGGTCGTTTCCAGGGGAGCTCACCAGCAGGCCTTATAATAGTGTTATACAGCTATCAGATGCTGGCGGTGTAGGCACAAGCACCATTTTTCTTGCCATAAATGCGTTTTTAGGCAGACTCAGGCATTAGTGACCCAGTTAGATTACAGCATTGATCTACTGGAAACTAACAACAGACTAATGTTTCCATCAGAGTTACATTTTGGCATGTAAACTGCATTTGAAGCAATCTGAGGTGTGGTAAGATGGGGTGGGATGTGTGGGAGCATGAGAGGTAGGAGGAGCGGCTAACAAGTGGACAGCAGTCAGTCCTCCAGCAGCAGCCCTCAGTCGCACTCTGCACCTCCTGCATTAAGGAGTCCCTTTTCAGTAGTTCAAGGAAGCTTCGCGTTTTCATGGAGGGCTGGATCACCTGTGGACTTTGGCTAATCGCCTTTCTCTCTAGCTGTGGGCTGCTCTCGGCTTTCAACTTGGACACCGACAATGTCCAGCGGAAGACCGGAGACCCCGGGAGCCTGTTCGGCTTCTCTCTCGCCATGCACCGGCAGCTCCTTCCGCAGGAAAAGAGAATGTAAGTGTCAGAGTTTTGCTTTTAAAGGATAAAATGTCCGGAGGCTGTTAATGGAATTGTTTTTTTCCTTGAAAGACACCTCAGTGTGTTTAAAATGAACTCCAGTATACATATAATTATACATATACATATAATTAAATTATTACTGCACAATACACACTTTAGACGGCTGGAAGAAAAAAAAAATCTGCCTAAAACTACTTTTGGGTGCCGCAGACCGCAAGTGAGTTACCTCAGCAGCACCGCAAGTAGGCCTGTATGTGGTCAGGTCAGGTTTGTCAGGTACGAAACATTTCCACCAACAGCTTCTTCTCCTTCTTCTTTAGGCCACACGAGCTCTTATAAGTTTAACTCGAGGCCCGTCTTGCTTGTTAATATTTCCTTCTTTCAGGTTACTTATTTGTGAGTTTTCATTGGAGCTACAAGGCAACTGTTTGTGCGCGTGCACGCGGCGCGCGTTCACATTTCTCCTTTCTTGTTGACTTCAACCGGGACCCAGCCTTGACTTTTTTGGGGGGGCAAAACATCTCAGTGAATCACTGTTGGTATTTTCTTGGGCACTGTTTCAGAGGGGACTGTCACCCTGCATAAAGAACAAGTGCCATCAAGTGGTCACTGATTGGAACAGCCTGATTATAAACTGACCTCAGAGCAGATAACTTAAGACTTTTTTCCCCCTCCTGCAGACTGAAGGTTCATGTCCTGCTTTACTTTAAACTGCACGGTAGTCTCAGCAATTCTTAGTAATTCATTGATATTTAATTTACATTTAATTTACAAAGACATTTCACAATCACATCTAACCCAGATGGACTAACTGACTACTTCACTTTTATATCTGCCTTGATGCTAATACGAATGAAGATGTTACACATTACCAGCATTAATGTACTTCCTAGCTAAACAGACAACCAGGTTACACATGGAAATCTGCCCTGTCGGAAAAAAGCGTCTCTGTTAGAATTTGTGTCTCTTCTGTAGCTACTTACATGTACTTACATGCTTCAGGCAACACTATATGGTTTGACAATTTCAGTCATGCGATATGTTGTTCAGCTTGTAGTCAGCAAAGTCAGCTTCAGGTTAAATACAAGAAAACAGAAAAGTCTGTTAAAAAAGGGGAAAAAATACTTGTATGTAGGAATAATGTAGAATGAACTTTTAGTGGAGGCGTCAGATGCTCCCGTGTTGGATGCTCAGGTAGTTGTAACTATTTTTCGACTGCTCTGTGAGAGGGAAAAGAAAACCTTTGAAGCAAACCCATAAATTAAAATATGCTGACTTCTAACTATCAGGTGCACGTGTTGTGATATGTGTGTGTTGGAGTATAAAGCCATGTCTGTTTTTTTGCAAGTAACTGTTAGAGAAGTGTGCGCTCACTGTGGATGCTGTATCTGTGTGTCTGCACTTGCATTCGTGTACAGTGGATGTGTGTGCACATGTGAGTGCCTGTTTGGTGGGTTTTAATGGTGCTGATGCATGCTGTGGCTGAGCAGTGAGGCGTTGCCTTGTTGTCAGTCATTTGGAAAACTGTCAGAGAGCTCAGTGTGCTGCTTGCTTTATACATTCCTGACCCGGGGCAAAAGATAGATAGATAGATAGATAGATAGATAGATAGATAGATAGATAGATAGATTTTGTCAAAGTTCGCTAATATCCATTCCAGAAAACTGTGTGCTAATGTGTTTTTAGTGTGTCTGTACCTGTGTACCTCCATGTTTGTCTCCTCTGGGTGTGCACTATTAGTCACAGTTCTTGGCAAGCCATGCATGCCAACTTGTATTCAGACTTATTTCACAGTGTTTGTGCCCTACAGGTATCACTGTTGCAAGTTCCTGCAGGAGAGGGCAGGACCTGAATATGCATGTGCACACACATCTGTATGTGTGTATGTGTGTAGCATTCCATGCTTCTTCATAATTGCCAGATGGAGCTGTCTGTATAATAAAGTCAAGAGGGAAAGCACAAAATACATAAGTGGAGAGACGAGGGAGAAGGAGGAGACCAAGTGAGAGTTTAGGGTATTTTAAGAGGTCGGATCGAGTGTGAGAAATGTGTGGGAGAAAGTAAATGCATATGTGTGTGTATTTCTGTGGGATTTGTGAAATAATATGACTCTGGAGAGATGGAAACATGTAACAAGAAGAGTAAAGAATTTAGAAACAGGCTGTGAGTTTCAGTAGTTTCAGTGATATTGTCAGTATCTTGCTGTCAGTGTCTTTTTAATACCAAATCAACTCAGTGTATTAGTGTATGTGGGCTGTGTATTGCGTAAAGAACACATATAAGAGCCAGATTCCCCTGAGGATAGTTTTGGTTATCCAACATCAAAGAGAAAGGAGGGGAAGCTGAAGAAAAGAAAGAGGTAATGGCTGAAGAACGCTGACAGGAACACAAATCAGGTGTACATCTGGGCACCAAATACAAGCATTTTTCAGCCAGTAAGATTCAGTGAGCTCGATGCTGGCAGAAAGATGGAGAGAGAAGTTGGGCAACATGTCATGAACCTCTGTATCTGAAGGCCATTTGGAAGTAAATGCCTGTAGTTGATAGGGCGCCACTGACTGTTACTAGGCAACGGGTTGTGTCTTAAGCCGGCAGCCAGTTCACTGCTGTAAAAAGAAAAAGAAAAGGAAAAGACACACCTCTCTTAATGGGACGTCTCTCCAGTGGCTTTTCTAAACTATCTGTTGCGATACACAGGACGAGTTGATCTGTGTGTTCAACTGCCGCCTCTGTGTGTGCGACCGTCAATGTACAGCTGGACCCAAACACACACAAACACTCTCTCTCTTTTTAGTTGTCTTAGTTCTTCCTGTGGTCTACGTCGTACGTCGGGCCTTCCTCCCCTGGTGGTAAATGATTAGATTAACAGTCGGGTCACTGTCAGCGAAGCCGCACATCAGCTGTATCACACTTCCTGACACATCGTGTCATGTGACAAAAAGGTTTTAATGTGCAGCAATAAAAATAATTCATATTCTTTGTTAAATGTTTTTGTGTTTTAGAAATTGTGCAGTAGACTAACGTCACTTTCAGCTCCCAACAAACCCATTATTGTTAGTTGGATTTACTCCAAAGAAAATCAGCTGATTGAGTATATATATATATATAGAGAGAGAGATTTTTTTTAAAATCTCCTATTCATTGTTATTACTTCTTGTGTCCCAGAGGATACTGGGAGCGGATATGCATCCACTGGAATTCACTGTTAGCCACCGGTTCTCTTTTTGAGGTGATGACTCACTAAAATTGGGCTCATTGCAAGAATTTTAGTGTGATAACATGTTTTCTGTTTTTTGCATACTTAGCTCGGAGCTGGAGAGTTGACTCCAGACTTTGTGGTATGAACTGTCAAGTGTCATTCACGTCCCCTTATAATTTAAAAAAGGCTGGATGGGACACTTAATGGGTGGATAACAGCAAAAATTATAGTGTTCTGGTTTCTGAAACAAGGCCAAACCAATCCAGTGGTTGAAACAGGATAAACAAAGTGTACTTGTCCGTCGTGCAAAAGGAGCCTACTGAAGAGAAATTTACTCCAAATGTACGTGACTATTTGGACATCTATCTGCCATTTTTTGTATGCCATAAATAGTTGTGATTACCCATCACCCTTGCTGGAGTTAGTATTCATCATGATTTATACTGCCTCAGTAGGCTGGCTGTTTAGTTTGACATCTACCATTTTCATCTACAGCAGGTCTGTACAGCTGATATGATGGTTTCATAAAGCCTCAGCTTTTTACTCTGCTGTATATTTCAGGACGGTGTTTGTATCTGAGGATGCTTTGTATTTCAGCTAAAATGGCTTGTCTTTATTTATCTTTGGATGACAGTTTGCCGGACGACCTTAACTCTGAAGGTCAGCGATCAGACCAAGCAAGCTGGATAAAGACGGATCATTGTACTGGCAGTGCTTTACTCTCTCCCTTGAAAACCTGTGTAGAGTTTAATTTCAACGGATGACATTGTTGACTTGATTCACTTTGTAGGAAACCCTGATATCTGGAGGCCCATCATCGATGGCTGGGTGTGGCATTTGCCCTTTTTTTGGACCACAAAGGCAGAGTCTGTGTATATGTGTGTGTGCAATCATCCTCAGCAGGCGACCTGAAAGGATTCTTTGACTCAGTTTGACTGTTGACTGTGAGGACATGGAACATCAGTTTTGTGGCGGATGTGCATATGTGTTTGTGAGTCTGTGTGTGTGTGTGAGTATCATTGGAATGTGTGATCATTTTATGTGCAACTGAAAGAAATGCCAGATTGTTCCTCATGCTAATAAATGTATGTCAGAACAGAGTAACAATGAGTGTTTGATTGTGGTGCGTATGGGCCCGATTCATACATGCATCTGTTGCAGGCTGCTGGTTGGTGCCCCGAGAGCAAAAGCTTTGAGCCGTCAAAAATCTGCCGTGACAGGAGGGCTCTACAATTGTGACATGAGCTCCACAACCAGTGACTGCAGCAGGGTTATCTTTGATAATGATGGTGAGACATTAGCTGACATTTGAGCATTTTTTCTTAATATGAATTTGGTCATTTTAAACATTAAGTCGAGTTGCAATGTCTTCTCTGTGCCTGTTTTTATCCCTGTGTAGAGAATAAGGCCACAGAGGACAAAGAAAACCAGTGGATGGGAGTGACAGTCAAAAGTCAGGGACCAGGAGGCCAGGTTGTGGTAAGGTTTTTTTTTTTGTATCTGAACACAAATTTAATTAAAACTCATTATTACTATTTAGTTGTTCAAAGAGATGGTTATTAATGTAACGACAAATTGATATTGTCAAAAAAATAACCGTTGTCTCTCCAACAAAGCACACCTTAGTCTCATTCACTGCACTTAACTGTGTCTGCTTCCCCTGGCAGACCTGTGCTCATCGCTACCAGCGCCGGGCCAATGTGGGCTCACTGTTGTTGGAATCTCGTGACATAATTGGTCGCTGCTACGTGCTGAGTCAGTCATTAAAAACGAACTCAAATGAGAATGGAGAAGGAGGTGCATGGTATTTTTGTGACCAGAGGCCCAGAGGCCACGAGATGTTTGGTTCCTGCCAGCAGGGCCTCTCTGCTACATTCGACAAGGACTACCACTACATCATCTTTGGGGCTCCTGGAGCTTACAACTGGAAAGGTAGTGTGCATGCATATGTTTACTGTGAAATGTAATAAATCTACTTTGTATGAATTTTTTTTCCCAGCTATCAGAATAGAGGAATGTGCTTGTGAGGATTATTTCAGTCAATACTTACAAGCCTCCCCTCCGCTTTCGTCTTGAAGGTATAGTACGCGTGGAGCAGAAAAATGACTCTTTCATAGAAATGGGCATCTTTGATGATGGTCCGTATGAGGCAGGAGACGAGAACCAAAAGAACCCTGACCTGGTCCCTGTTCCTGCCAGTAGCTACCTGGGTAAAAACTATAACTTGACTGTGATTCCAGTCATTCGCTTTATACAGAGACATATTTTCTAGCACTTCATGGTTCTTTGATTATTTAAGGAATCGCTTCTTTGTCTCTTTGTGTCAGGCTTCTCCCTGGACTCAGGTAAACATTTGACTAAGAAAGGCCAGCTAACAGTGGTGGCTGGAGCTCCCAGAGCTAACCACAGTGGAGCGGTGGTACTGCTAAAGACAGGTGGGGACACAAGCAACATATTAGTTGAAGAGTTCTCACTAGAAGGCGAGGGGTTGGCTTCATCTTTTGGCTACGATCTTACGGTGCTGGACCTCAACAAGGATGGGTGAGTGATGCCGGATGATACAAACAGCAACCTGCAACTTCTGCACCGTCGCTGTTGCTACTGTGGCTTTATTCTAATGAATGTGCAATGCTGTTTTCTTTATTAGCTGGGAGGACATTGTGGTGGGGGCACCACAGTACTTTGAGAAGGATGGAGAAATTGGAGGAGCTGTCTACGTCTACATCAACAACGCTGGAAAGTGGAACAAAGTAACACCCACCAGAATAGATGGACCCTTGGACTCAATGTTTGGCCTGGCTGTAGAAAACCTGGGAGACATCAATCTGGATCGTTATGATGGTGAGCATGCAATAGTTCTGCATATACACGTATACTGTGGTCTGCTAGTCAGTCTTGACATCAGCAGAAATACATAACCACCCTGTTGTTGTTCTTCATGCCAGATTTTGCAGTGGGAGCTCCTTATGATGATAAGGGCAAAGGGAAGGTTTACATCTACTATGGATCAGCTACAGGACAAATCTCTCCAAAAGCCTCACAGGTACACAATAAACACCTGATTTCTATCTTTCTACTCTCCTGTTATGCCTGTTAGTTGTGGCAGAAAAGTGCTGCCAAGCTGCCAAGTGCTCAACAAAGGGGAATAGTTATGTTACTTTGAATAAGTGCCCTGAAATGACACGTGCTTTGGCTTGGCATTATGAATTCGCTGACCCGAATTCACATTTTTATACCCAGATTTGAGCCGGCACTCTGGACTTCTTGGAGAAGTCATCAAGCATAACATTCAACCAATAAAACACGATTTTCTGTTCTGGAATTGAAGTAAATAACTATAATTTAGCATCTTAATTAGAATAATATTTTTTTAAAAGATAGCGTGCTTTTAGTATCTGGATGTATGCTGTACAATACGTGGCTTTGATGAAGGTATGTGTTCCTCCTCCGTCAGGTGCTGCCTGGTCCTTCAGGAGTGAAACTGTTTGGCTACTCTTTGGCGGGAAACATGGACTTGGATTACAACTCCTACCCTGACCTGGCTGTCGGATCCCTCTCAGACTCTGTCTTCGTCTACAAGTGCGTGAGCTGGCGCATGGATCACATTGTGTTATCTCTCGTCCTGTTTGCTTAAAAGCTCACCGAGTCGTCTCTTCACAGAGCCCGTCCGGTTATTGACATCCAGAAGAAAATCACAATCACACCAAAGGAAATTGACCTCCTCAAAAACAACTGTGAAAGCAATAGCAAGTTCTGGTGCGTGTACCCAATCTATTATTGAATTTCTAAACTTCTTCAACACTGAGCTGTAAAACTGTGCTCTGTCTGACTGTACATAAATTGGATTGTGTCCCCAGCTTGACTATTAAAGCGTGCTTCTCCTACTCTGCCAATCCTGTGAGTTATGCTCCAAAACTGGGTAGGTTGAGGCACAATTTTTTTTCTCCTTAGTTTACAACAATCTTCATTATTGCATTTTCTCCCCTTATTATCATAGCAATACTTCACTTTCACTTACAATGTATTTCTTTCTCTGTTGCATCCAGAGGTCAAATACACCCTTGCTGCAGACACTGAAAACAGGAAGAATAATCTTAAAACCAGGGCGGCCTTCATTAACTCCTCCCCTGGCAGTAGCCATGAATCCTCAGGGACCATCACTTTGGACAAGAAAGGAGTGGAACAGTGCATTGAACGACAACTCGCCTTGCAGGTATCGAAGGTTTCTGCATTCTCTCGTGATCCAAGTTAACTGCTGGCGCATTGGTGCGTAATGCTTTGTTTATGTTGTCGTGCTTCAGGAAAATATTCGAGACAAGCTACGCGGGATCCCCATTGATGTGTCTGTGGAAATCATTGGTGGCAGACGTAAACGCAGACAGAGCTCAGGTCCTGGGCTGCAGCCGGTCCTGGATGCTAAAGCGTCACAGCCAACTCGATCAGTGGTGTGTGTGCGCATCTTATTCAGTTTATGTGATGTCTCCTCCTATTCTGTGTTATTTCTTAAATGTGAAAATGTTGTTTGCAGGTGGAGTTCATGAAGACCGGTTGTGGGTCTGACAATGTGTGTCAGAGCAATCTGAAGATGGAATATAACTATGGCCACTGGAACGATGAAAAATTCATTCCGTTACCAAAGTAAGATTATAAAAACATTTTTCTTTCTCTCGTTTTCTTCTTTTTTAAAACTTGATTTAAAATGCTCATCCTGAGATGCGTTCGCCACACTGTTTCCCGCACCGAGCTGTGAAAGATGTGTACACTTCATCAAACGGGCTCACGATTTGTGTGTGTTTGAAGGGAGAATGATGTGCCGGTGCTCTCACTCAGTAACCAGAAGGAAATCGCCTTAGAGGTCAGCGTGAGCAATGCAGGTGGGGATGATGCGTACGAAGCCTCCATGATCGCTTCTTTTCCTAGCTCCTTAACCTACTCTGCAACCCGCTTGCCTAATAAAGTAAGTGTGTCTGATACTCTCTTTCTCTCTCACATACACAGACACCCACTTTAGTTCTAATTTGGACTTATTATTATTGATTTCAGGTAAACTGCCAAGCCAATAGAAATGGTTCTCTGGTCGATTGTGATCTTGGAAATCCCTTTGAAAAGGGAGAAATGGTGAGCGAAAAATCACAGTTTGGCACCATCTAATTCCCCTCCCCATGTATAAATATTAACACTTAATAAAATAATAATAAGAGCACGGAATAAAATATGGATCTCTGTATGTTTATAGACCACCTTCTACATTATTTTGGGTACAGCTGGCATATCTTTCAACACCTCTGAAGTAGAGGTTAATCTTCAACTGAAAACGTAAGTACATCCGAGCTTGTAATCCTGCAGCCCCAACTGCTAAATAACACTGGTTGCACCTGCAAATGCAATAGCTACACTACTGGAATATAACAAACTTAGTTTATGTATGTTAGAATAAAATTTGTAGTTTGATATCTGTGTAAATATTGTTTCAACAGGACTAGCATGCAGCAATTAGTGCCGGTCAAAGCAAAGGCAAAGGTGGCCATTGAGTTACAGCTCTCTGTGTCAGGGTAAGAAACACACGCATATACATAAATGTGCAGGAAACACATAGATGTGCACCGACTCATGCTGGCTACTGTGTATTTTTTCTCTTTGCAGACAAGCCACGCCATCTCAGGTCTACTTTACGGGAGATGTCAAAGGCGAGACGGCCATTAAAACTGAAAGTGACATTGGCAGTGCCATCACACATCACTTCAGAGTGAGTACAGGAAAAGCAACTAGATCGTTCATTTATTTTCCTGAATTTATCGTTAATCCAACAATTTTGTGTTCCGAACGGGGCGAGTAAGAACATTTCAACTTAAATTGTACTACTTCCTGTTTTTACAGATAATCAACTTGGGAAGGCCTTTGACTGATTTTGGGATCGCCACTCTCGACATTGACTGGCCAAAGGAGACAGCGGATGGGAAGTGGCTGCTTTACCTGATGAAAATCACTACCACGGGAGGGGATCAGATAGAGTGCACACCTAAAAGTGAGATTAATCCTCTTAAAAAGGTAAAACACCACGTTAATGTGTCATCGCCATCCTCCCATGAAAGAATTTATAAATGTGTTTTATTTTGACAAGATGTTGAGTTAATGGCAATAAACTAAATACATTTCTTTTCTTATTTCAGGAAGAAGTTAACACAAGAAAGAGGAGAGAAGTCTCAGGAACACAGGGGAGTGATGAGGGCACTATTTTACGCTTAATTGAGAGCAAGACATCAAAAACTCTGGTAATGCAACCTTTTGTTTGTTCTAGACTATTACATTATTTTATGCACCTTTCAGCCAGCTGAATGGGCATTTGGCAGTAACTTTGTACTCTCTTGTCAACAGTCTTGTGACGATGGGGCAAAATGTGTGAAGATAAGGTGCCCTCTGCGGAGCCTGGACAGTAATGCAGCCATCAGTCTTCACTCTCGCCTCTGGAATAGCACCTTCATCGAGGTAAGTGGTTGTACTCAGTTGTTATCTCTGGATTTGAAAAAAGGAAACCCCAAATGTTTTTCAATGGCAACGGTGTAATCTATATTCGTTATTTAATCTCAAAAATAACAGTTGAATTATGATAACATGGGTTGATACAACTGTTATTGTTGACCTCAAGACTGCAGTTTTTTACTAAAGGGCCCAAACCATCACACCACCAGCTGCCTGACAGCGTTACAGTGTTAACTGTCAATATTACATCCCCCAAAAAGTTCAGTCTTTCAGCTGTTACTGACTTAATGTGGGAGGTTTTTTTCCCTGCTGGTGGAAATTTAGAAATAAAGAAATAACATATGGGTTTCAGGGGTTAAAGCATCTTTATTGACATGAATCTCTACTTTTGTATTTCCTTTGATTTGATTCACCTTTTCTTTAAACAGGATTATTCCACGTTACATCATGTGGAGGTGATAGTCAACGCTGCTCTGCACCTTGATAACATAAAGAACACCGTTCGGATGAACGCTAATACGCAGGTAATTGAACATAGCGGCAGATTTTACACCGTTCTGTGCACCCTCTAAACATAAAGCCTGAGTTTTTGTACAGTATACAGAGAACACTATGACATCACGTTTTGCCACTTCGCTGTGTTCCCTAGGTGAGACTGACGGCCTTCCCAGAGAGGCGTGAGGCTCGGTATGGGGGAGTGCCGTGGTGGATCATCGTGCTGTCCATCCTGTTCGGGCTACTGTTGCTGGCCCTGCTGGCTTTCCTTCTTTGGAAGGTAGGGCTAGAGGAGAACAGACTCTATCCCAGTAGTCCTACGTTTTACTGATAAAGCCTTCAGGCTTAAATCTGTGAACGTCTAGCAGTCTGTGAAGCACCTTGTACAGAACAACTGTCACTATTTATTATAGCGATTGCACATATTTTCTAATAATTTGCCTCTCCTCAGTGTGGAGTCTTTGGGAAAAAGAATAAAGAGGACCCGTCAGACAAAGAGAGACTGACACCAAATGCATAAAAAAAAGAGAAAGAGGGTAAAATTACCCAGCCTATCATGACTGAGTGAAACCTTTTTTGTCTTGCTCCTCCTTGCTGCAAAAGTGCTGCTTTCTGGTACCAGGCAGGCTGTGGGCAATTCTCACACTGTGACGTGCCATTTAAGAAAACAAAAACAAAGTGTGTATTACTACATGCATGGCCAGGGGAGGTGATGGCTGATAAGCAACGACTGTTTCTTAAAGCTCTAAGGAGGACTCGGGGTAACTTCTGCATCTCTTTGATTTCATCCCCTTTTCTGTCTCCAGTTTGTTTTCTTGCTATTACACCTGCGCTCACACGGTCTGAAGGTTTCTTTCACTCTACATTTAAAAACGGGGGACACTGAACACCTTTTCTTTCTGTATAGAGGAGCGCAGATGGCTCATCTACGCCTCTTACGGGATTAATTGCATTTTGGCACCTGTGAAAGAGACCGATGACAAACATCTCAAACCGCTTGGCTTTCTCTGAACGTCTTTAAACTGCCTCGTTCTCAAACCGAATACTGAGTTTTGTTTTCCCTCTTTTCTCTGCAGTGTGGCTTTTTTAAACGTGCCAAATATGAAGATAAGGTTCCCAGTTACAACGCAGTTCGGATCAAACGGGAGGAGAGGGCGATGAATCCTGGAAATGCTAACTGGGAAAACCTGGAAAAGAAACCCTGGATGACAACCTGGCATGACAATGAACACTATTCTTAACAGCCAATGAAACACCACAGATTTACCGTCGCTTACGGATGAACTCCAGTTTCATAAATTTCCTGCTGCCTTGCCTTTGTACAGTGAGGACTGTAAATAATCAAATGTGTTTAAAAAAAACAAAAAAAAAAAAACCACGGGATCAAACATTATGCTTCAGGGGCTGATTTGATGTTTAATAAGTCTTCATGAATCACTGGAAGGAGATGCGCTGTGTGGGAGATGGTCCAGCACCACAACCATCGGAGCTTTGGTGCTTGTGTTGTGGAAATTCAGTGTTGGGGTTAAAATGTTTCTGAATGTATTGCACAATTTTTTTGTACGTTTTGGAAAAGTTCGTATTTATTCTCACAAGGAGTTTCTTCTGGTACACGCTCGACAGACCAAAGAATCATGCAGTGCATACAAGTGACTTCTTTTTCCTTTTTTAAAAACTAAAGCTGTATTAGCTTCCCATATTTTTTAAATCTACCACACATCTGCCTTTAAAGTGCCTCCGACTGACAGATACCGCAGTTTCTCTACAGTTTGAGAACTTGGGCTGTAAATATCCACTGTACGATTCATCTTTTGAAATTACTACATTGTAACAAAATAGGAGAAGCCCAACAGCAAACAAATAAACTTTTTTTTTTTTAATATCCGTGTTCCCTGGGTGTGATTCGCATTAGCAACAACAAGATGCTGAAAGCATTATTTATTAAGACAAAAAAACCCAACATGTACAGCAAATACTTGAGTGCTTAAATCAGCACTTCATTAAATATTAAAATAAGGATAAATTATGACAAGTTTAAAATAAAAAAAGCAGACTGTAATACAGTTAATTCACAATTAAAGGAATACCTAGCAGGCAAGTGCTGTGGCTTTGAACCTTAGTGCTGATTTGAAGACTAATGGTCTCATTCTTAAAGTCTACGGATGTGTTCAGTCGATCTAGACGTTTCTATTAGTTCAGTAGAAGTGCAGTTCTGATTGCGAGAGACCGCAAACACACACACTCATGCTGGTGGTGTACATCTCATTTCATCTCAGTCTTTCCTTCACAGGAGCGACTCTGTTCTTACAGTTTTTCCACTGCGTCTTTCGTCTTTCAGGGGCTTCCCCTCGCTCATCATCCTTGACTTCTCTTTGCCGTCGCTGTCCACGTCTACGTTTTCTTTATCCTTTTCCTCCTTCAGCCTCTTCGCTCCTCTCCTCTGGTCCTTCTCCTCTCTCTTCCTCATTTCCTTGAGCTTTTTCTTCAGGGCAGAACGGTCGCTTTGACTGCACACGCCCAAAGCCTGATAACAAAAGTGTGTGTTTAAATGGGGGACTGGTGGATTTGGTACGCATGCAGTTTTGGACCTCACACGGGAGACCGACTTCACATTTAACAAGAAGCAAGTTTAAAATTTGTTGGTATAAAACCTCAATCACTTGGACTACTTGGTATCAAGGCTACGCTGTGATTACTAAGAAACACTGCAACCAGCATGAAGAGCAGAGGTTTAGTCACCTTGTCCACAATAAATCGTCCTATATAGTTACACCACAACACAAAACATTTGGCTCCTGCCCCCAACAGCAGTAGCTGATCTGCTGACCTTGAGTTTCTCACTGTCCATGTTGAGAAGCTGTGTCCCATCCACACCCCTGGCGGCAAACTCTGATGTGTATTTATCCATGTTCATAGCGATTAACCACAGACACACCTGCTGGTTATTCCACTCCAAGACGGGTCGACTTTGCCACTGATTGTTGTTGTTCGTGGGAACTGGGTCATCGTCCAAAGTCTGAGGGGCATGAGAGAATATAGCAGGAGAAGGAAGCTATGATTAAAGAGATTAACCTCCTAAGACCCGAACTCCTCCACGGCATGCATTTTTAATTTCTCTTTGATATTTGGGCTGATTGGGGCCCAAGAATGTCAAAACAAAGAATTACCAGATTTTTTTTTTTTTGCCTTATTTTTGTTTTTAAGAAAAATAAGAGCCACATATGAGGATATTCGTTTAAAATTTTGATAGAACAGTAGCAGTATAATGTCCTCGTAAGTGGATATCAGGCCCTTGTAAAGCAAAATTGAGTATTTTGGTCTAAATAACCCAAAATGTGATGTCCACATATGTGGATGCCAGGTCCTAGGAGGTTAAAGAGCCTGTGTGTGAAAGCTGGACAGAAGGCCCAGGGGGGGAGGGGGGAAGCAAAGAGTGAAGAAAAGAAAGGATAGACTCACCTCAGTGGAAGAAAAGGTGAAAGTGTGAGAGTGTCCAGAGAGGGAGTGATCAGACACATGACCCACCATACTGGAACAGCCCACTGGAGAGCCAATACTCTGGAACCAACAGAAATGAAACTGGGGTGCCTAGATAGTTCATTATCTACTGCATATGTACAAAAGCATGCGAGCCAATTTGAAATGGGGTTTTGTTTGTATGAGATTGCTCTACGTCAGAAAGCCGAGGCAGGAAGAAGGGGCCACACTGAGAAGGTTGTGGGTTAATTTTCTTACCTGCTGTCTTCTCCCTGAGGTGGTCAGGTACGGCAAACTGCTGCTGGATACAGACCGAAGTCTCTCCCGCCTACTCTCCCCTTCCTCTTCCTTTTCTCTTCCTCTCTCGCCGAACCAAGGAAATGGCAGGCAAGAGGGCATGGAGGTGACAGAGCCTGATGGAGAGACTTCAGCGGGCTCATCCAACAGGTCATCACTGGATGCCCTGGAGAAGAGCAGTTATGCCCTCATTAAAAACGTATGCACATTTTTCATCTTTGTCAAGAGCAGTAGTGCTCAAAACAGATGCTAGGTTCACATCTTTAAAAACATTCTTCCCCATCCATATTAGTGTCACCACACCTGTTGCTCACAGACGTCCTGCTGCGTTTTTCGCTTCTTCTTTTGCTGAGAGACTTGCGAAGGCCACTAAAAGAAATATTAAATAAGCTTTAAAGAGTAAATACAAGAAAAAAAATACCACCAGCAAAATGTCACTCAGTGCCACATTCAGCATGTTTGGCAAAACCATCAGAACTCTGAGGCTGAAGAGCAACTTAAGGCTTTAAATTTAGAAAGTGTGAGCCAAAATAAAGAGCCGCCACCTGAAGTCGGGAAATTTCCTTTTGGATTTTCTAGAGGTGGAGGATTTGCTCGATGAGGACGGGGTGGTATCCGTGATGTAGATTGGAGGGGTGAAGACGGAGTTGTTTGCAGCTTGAGGACTGAAGGCTGGGAACGATGAGGTGCTGGACATGTCGCTTCTACTGGTTCGGATCACTGTGGGTGCGGACAGTGACCGTCCCTCTTGTGCTTTCAGGGCCCCTTCTTCCTGTAGTGAGAGAAGACATGATCACAGCTAGAAACTGCATCTCTTTCACCCCTGTTTCATTAAAAAAAAAAAAAGGAAAACAAAACTGTTCCTTACCCCTTTTCTGAAGCTCTCTCTGAGTTTGTCTCGTGAAGGTGGATTGCGCTTGGATTTCTGGGCTAGCTGAGCCCTGGCTTTGTGAGCGCTGGAGTCTAAACGGCTGGTATTAGGAACTGGAATCGACCAGTCTGTGCCTGAGACAAATGCATAAAAGCCTATTTAAATTAAATAATAATTTTCCATACTGAAGTTGCATTAGACAACTCAAAAAGCTTCGAGTTCCTCCACTTCTGAAGCTAGAAAAATAATAAAAATATAATTTATCATCAGTAATATGTAGAGCCAGCCGCCAAGTCAAACAGACATGCAAAGACACTTCACTGTCACCAAAACTAATGCTCACCGGTGTTTGAAGTGTCAGTTGAGTGGCTCTTTCTCTCAGATACTGGCTCTTTTCCCTCTAGCTGTGCAATCTGTGATACACAGTGAGAAACAATGACTACAGAGAAATGTCAGGATCAGGTAAATCCTCAAAGCACTGAAAAGCCTCCCCTCACCTGGATTTGAAGCTTTTCAATTATCTCTCTGTGCTGCCTCTCCTTCTCCTCCATTTCTCTCCTCAAATCTGCCTCCCTTTTCTCCCCCTCTTCCTCTCTTAAAAAACACATTAAGTCACATGTAAGACACCTTGGTGCAGTTTTACTAACTTGCACAGCATGCTCACCAGTAACACTTTTAGGGAGTTAGCAGGATTTCATGAGTACCTGCTCTGGTATTCTCTGACCAGTCTCTTGGCCTTATTGTATTTGATCTCCAGGCTTTCTGATTGGCTCTGGGCATCAGCCAGTCGCTGGCTTACAACTCTGCACAGGGTCTGGGCCTCTTGCCAATACCTGATAAACAGTGTGGGATTCATTAGCACCTTATCAACCCACATCATAATCTTCATTGTATTTATCAACAGTCTCCAATTGCAGCCTTTAATCTTCATGCCTGCTCCGGTAAAATGCTTTTCTATTCCATACGCTCTAGAAAAATATCACAAAAATGGGACAACGCATTGAAGCTGCTCAACCGTACTTCTCTAGTTTGTCTGCTTTGTCCTCTCCATCCTCCACTTTTTGCTCCAAGTCAGCCTTCTGGCTCTCCCAACAGGCCTGCTGCTCCTCCCAAGCCTTTAACTAAGAAACAGACAAAACTATATCTTTATGCAATGCAAGCATGTCATGTGCACAAGAGGAAAAAAAAAATGTCTTCCCAAAAAAGGGCCATCATGTTGTTAGATCATATGCGTCAAGACACATTTGTTGGAGAAACGACACACTTCCTCTTGCTTTATTTGTGCCATCAAAGCTGTTGAAGTAGTCAAAACTCAACGCAGAAGAAAGAAGAAAGACTTCTTTCAGAAAGGCTTTCACCAACCCAGTTATGTCACAGTGGTGATTACTTCAAGTCAAAGGCAGAAAAAGCAGGGCTTGACGAGGAGTGCTGGAAAGCAGCCATGTCCTAATAACTCCACTCTGTGCCGTCTCATACACAGTTAAATGGGTCAGATGCTTCCAAATTTGGATGCGAAGGTAGTGTATTGAAGTGAGTACAGTCATTGGTTTGCGAGTGAGAGACTGAGAGCCTCAACCTCAACTGAGTGACCTACCTGTTCTTTAGTGTGCTCAAGTTGGGTTGCTTTGCTTCTTAGTTTGGACTGAAGCTGCAAGCACATTAAAGAGCAAATTCATGAATAAACCTGGACATATTAACAATTACAAGAAAGGACGCAGACTTTCAGCATTTCTTTTAGTTTTAGAATATGAATCCAAGCTAAAACGTCTGGTTGAACACAGAGTACCTGCTGGTATTTGAGGCAGAGCTGGTAGTTGTCTAGACCCGAAAGAGCAGACACATCCTCCTCTTCGCAGCCGTCATCCTCCGCCTCCTCTTCATCAAACACCAAGCCCTTCTCTGATATGCTGCAATCACTGTCCTCCACTCTTCTGCCATCTCTTTCTCTCTTCATATAGACACACGCACAGTTAAATTGAACAGAAATAGTTAAAACAAGCCAACCTCCCCCACTTCTACAAGAGGACACACCTTTCTGCTTTTATCCATTTCCAGGCTTTCATTTATGAGTCGCGCCACCTCGCTCTCCACCCCCTCCTTCTCTCGGCCAATCAAAAACCTGCAGGAAAAAAAACAAAAAAAATCCCCAGAAATCAGTCACAGGTGTGATCAATCACTCCATCTCACCACACACCTGTGCAGATTGTGTTAAATTGTGTGTTTTACAGCAGACATTCTGGATGCTTTTTTAAGTTGCAGACTCATGGCAGATCTTTCAAACACTAAAGTGCACCTGAGAGAGACAAGGAAACACTGATGTATTCTTTGTCTTTCATCAGCTGGGTTGACATATTATCGCTGCACCCTTGCAAGTCATAAGCGGTGATGTTTATGAAGCAGGATTTGGCAGCTGTGCCCCCTTGCTTCTCACTTTCTCATCCTCACTAGGAGGAGCTATCCCACTTTTCAGGTGTCACCAATAACATTAATGATGGCATGACAACTAATGCCAGTCAGCAAACACAGATAACAAGTTCAAAAGTACAAAGGCGACCCCTGAACTAAAGCAGCCGACTGGAAACTGATTCGTCGTTATTATTTACTACCGGGTTCTTCCTGCTGTGGCGTGTCAAAATGTACTCTGAGTGTTGGTGGTACGCTGTCATCGTACGCTAGTATAGCTGCAGGCGCTGACTGTTTTTAAACATGCTCTAAATGTGGGTGCATTTACAGACACTCAGATTATCTAAAAATGTTGGATGCGATTTATAAATGTTGCTTCAAAGTTTATATCAGAAGAAAAACCCCAAAACATTGCGGTGTGCAAAGACAGACCACATGTGGGTGTCATGAAGAGGAAATAATGAGCTGATGTGTTCATTTCTGGCATTTAAAGATTTGCCAGATGACACCCAAAACCTACAATATGAGGTGCTCAAGTGTTTATTATAAAAGAAATAAATTAAAAAAATGTTTCTATTAGTGTTTTTCATTATAATCTGAAGGGCTGACAGACAATCCTGCACACTATGGCAGACTTAAGAAAATCTTAGACAGTACTGTGAAGAATATATTATGTGTTAACTGAATTAAACTTGCAAATACAATATCACCCTTATGATAAAATACTAAAAATATCTGAGAAGACTTTATTTATAGCACTAACATTGTTGCATCTTTATATAACTTTTAGACATCTTAGGAGGCCCTGTCACTTATCTTTGCACATTATTTTTAAAGTGGCATATCAAAGAAGTGCACAAACACACTTTTATATACGGTTTACCAAAAAAACGATGTTGGAGTCCGCATGCTTTGTTATTCGTCTACGGCAGCGGTCCCCCACCTTTTTTGCGCCACGGACCGTTTTAATGTCAGACAATATTTTCACGGACCGGCCTTTAAGGTGTCGCGGATAAATACAAGTAAAATGATACAACCAAGACAAAAACTGTGGTATTTTGTAAATATAATAATAAAAGCAAATTCACTGTGTAATTGTGTAACTTTATTAGCAGCGTTCTCCTGAAATGCGCCAACAACATTGAGAGTAACATCCTCCTCTCTGCCCCTTAGTGCTCTCGGGTCGCTATGGTAAATATTTCTTTCAAAATAAGACAACTACAACACGGGAAAAGACCCAGGGAAACCGAGTTAACGATAAAACCCCTGAAAACCATAAATTTCACATCCTAGTCTCAGTACCAAACGACCCACAGACTGGTACCGGTCCATGGCCCGGGGGTTGGGGACCGCTGGTCTAAGGTAACAGCAAAAATACACAAAGCTGTTCAACATAACAAGAATCAGGACGTGTCACAGACAAGAAAACTTGCTGTGTGGTAACTTACTTGACGAGACCCGATGTGTTTTTAAGGACTGTGGCTGCAAACAGCTGGGAGACTCCAACTAAACTCACTCCATCCACCTCCACTATCTGGTCATTCACCCGAATCCTTACAGAGATAAACACATACAGACTGAGGAGAGTATCTACCTTTATCTTGGTTTTATTCAGAGAAAAAAAAAAGACACTAAAGCTAACCTTCCATCCTTCTGGGTTGCTCCTCCTTCAGTGATTGTCTTGACAAAGATGCCGAGTTTTTCCAGTCCCTGGTCAGCACCTACACCCATCCCAATGATGCTGATGCCGAGTCCATCTTCACCTGGAGGGTGTGGGGGAAAAAAAGGTAGTGAAGACATTAGGAATTTATCCTTACATTAGCTATATTAACTGCTAAAAATCATTAGACGTTTATAATCAGAGGCGAGAGGAAAACAGATGCTCATACAAACCCTTTTTTATCTCCACTGGAAAAACATCGATCCTTTCCACTCTCTTCTCCAGCTCAAACTCAGCCGAAGCAGACACTGGGTCAATATATTCATTGTGTCTGTCATACTCTGCGTTAGAATAGGTGTTGTACACCTGAAACACACCATTCATCATGCAATTAAGGCCTCAACTTAGATTAACATTGATGGCAATTTTAGGCTAAATGAAAATGCCTGTTTTTTTGCATTATCTGGTGCATATGTTCACTGTGGGCTGACTAGAAAGAGAACCATCTGCAGCTATTGACACAACAAGACCTTGTTTATACAGACAAACGTGGTTAGTGTGAGAGTCGGCATCGGATCGAGTAAATGCAAAGACTTGAGCAAACTGTACCAACAATTACAGGATTGCAAAATATCCAAGTGTACACACACAACTTCCATGTGACATTTACTGATGCCACACTGACCACTGCTACAGTAGTTTGTTATAAATCGATCCAGATTAATGCCGCGGGATCTTTTTCCGGTGTAAAGGCAGCTCTGAGCCGAGCGCTGACAGAGGGAAGCGTGTGGAATCTTGTCTTTCCTCCTCTCTTAATGGATTAGAAACATTGCTTTGGGCTAACACCTCGCTTACTCAGATTCAAATAGCAGCTGGAACTGACAGTCACACAAATCTACGACAAAAGAGCTTCTTAAGTGCATGACTTTACAGACCTTGCAGCTTTCAATAAAATGAGCAATGGGAGCTTAAAGCCTGCAAACCCTTAAAGTTTGCGTTATTTTTCACAAAGGTTTCCCTACCTTGATTGGTGCTGAGCAGAACTTGACCTTCCTCTCGGCAGATCCATCCTCATTCTCCTCGTCGGAAAGTTCAGGCACACCAGGAATTTCCTCATACTCCAACAAAAGCTGGTTTTCCAACTCTTGTCTTGGCGGAGTGGAAAGCTCTGGATGGGACTGGGATTCCTGATCATATGCAAAAGCCTTGTTCTCAATGCCACTGATTAATGCATCTTCTTTTTGGGCCTCCTTGCCACCTCCTGCTTCAGTGTTTCCATCACTACCTCCTCTTAATGCTACATGCTTGACCTCCTCAGTGGCAAACTCCGCTTGCAGCTCAGGTGTTCTGCCTTCTTCCTTCCTACTTTTCTCTTCTTTCCCATTTTCCTTTTCTTGACTTTGTCTACATTCCTCCACTCCACCTTTGCCCTTTCCCACAGCCTTGTTGTAAACTTCCTTCTCTTGCACGATGACCCTTTCCTTCCCACCAACACTTTCTTCTACCACTGCATCAGTCATTTTTTCCCTGTTGCCTCCTCCTTCTGTCGACTTCTCCTCAGCCCGTGCTACGAACTCTCTGTTCTGCTCCTCCCTTCCACCCTCCCATTGTTCACTCACCTGCAGATACTTGTCTCTTCCAACATCCCTGCCATCCTCCGTTCCTCCTTTCTCTGTCATGCTCCCTGACAGCTCCTTCTGGTGGTCTACTGATGAAATGATTGGTCCAACATTTCGTACTTGTAATACCACCCTGTTTTCCAATTTGTAAGGTCCCTGTGTTTCCACACTAGGCTCCTCAAACACATCATCCACTGAGGACTCTTCACCTGGAGCTATACTAATATATGTCACTTGATCCTTAATCCAGCATTTATTCTCTTTCCACTCCTTCCCTTCTTCATTCTCATCACTTTCTGATGACTCATTTTTTATGCTGACCAACTCTGCCCGAAGCGTCTCCTCAGGGGTCAAGCAGGGGTTAAGACAGGATGCTTCTCCCTCTGTTTGTGATACTTTGATTTGATCGTCTTTGTCAAAGTAGTTGTACTTGTTGGATGCATCGCCAGGAATATCTGAGACGGGGGATTTAGGGCACCTTGTCAGTGAAGATGGTGTAGAAGGCTTCAGCAAGGAAACATTTATGATATGGTTCATGGATTTGTCTTTATCTAAGCCATCCTCTTCTGTGTTCCTCCTTTTCCCATTTCCCTCTTCCACCTTTTCTACATTGTTGACTTCTACTTTCCCATCTTCCATCCCCTTGCTTCCCCTGGCAATCAGGGATTTTGAAACCTGGCTTCCACCACCTCCATCTTCCATCATCTTGCTCTCAAACAATCTTCGAGTTACAGAGAACTTCTGTGCCAGAGCAGCTCGGTCAATATCTGTAATTTCCTCCGCTCTGGATGGTTTATCTTTCAGGGAGGATTCTGGGATAGAAATATTTGTTGTTACAGTGCTCAGAGCAGATGAGGAACTGATGACTGAACACCTGGATCCAGGAAAAGGTGAAGTCTGGAGCTGTATGCTAGGATTTTGGGGAGAAATAAGCACCGTGGAGCCAGAACTTGGCACTGGGCCGCTATCTTGTTTCAACTGCTGGCTGTCCATTTGAAGAAAGATGTTATCTCTGATTTTGGTCCCCCTGGTGCTGTGGATTCTACCTCTGCAACCTGTGCTACCACTAGTGCTGGTGCAGGACATTAGGGGCTCTGACAGGCTGGACTCCAGCTTGTTAGGGTGCACAGCAGAGCGCTGGGCAGCAGCAGATTTGGTCCCTGGCTGTAAACTGGTCCCAGTGTCGAATGAGCATTTGATAGCATGGAAATCAGATTTGTAAGTTATCCTGTGAGGGGAGGCACTTCGGCCTTTGCTCTCTGTCCGCATCATTGGAAAATTTGGAGGTTCGCTGGCTAAGAGAAAACTGTGGACAATCTGAAATAGATGCTTTTCGTAGGTAGACAAAGCACCTGGGGAAAGGCATATGTTTGAAGACTTGCTGGTACAGTGAAATGGTTGCAATAAGGCAAGATATTCTTGACAAAAGCTGGTGGTTTACAAGTTTACTGCATTTGTGTGATGACAGCAAACATTAAAGGTAGGCTCTTGGTCTGGGAAGTTCATTGTCATAAGGTAGACTCCAGATTCTTCAATTCATTATCACCACCACAGTGAAAATCTCCTGAAAAGCACATTAAGAATAACTCATTAGGCGTACAGTGCAAACAAACATGAAATAAATAATACCTTTTTAGGTGCCTCAAAATCTATAAAGCATCGCTCTGTCCTTAAACCCTTGAATCAAAGAAGAAAACAAAACCCTAAGCCTCAGTTACTGACTGAGACAAACTATCCAGTGCCAGGATTAAGAGCAACACATTGTAAAAAAAAATACTCACTCTTTTATCGAAGAATTTCAATCGCCAGAACAGTTTAAAAGATAAAAACGTAGCATGTAGACGTTTTTGTATATCTACTTGACACAGGTATCCACAATTAGACTTGTTTGCGGTCCCTTCTGGGCAATCACAACATTTACGTTCACACGACAGGGCGTGTGAACGTAAGCATACGCATCTTTTCATTGCAACCCTACACCCACCTTTCTGACAGCTTACTGCAAAAGCAGTGTTTTTCTTGGCACGAGACTTTTCCTCGGACTAACTGTGACTAGCTAAAACTGTCTCGCAAAAATTAAATCGCAAATTTGTCGTTCGGAGCTCGGATTTCACGACGGCATTTGAAGGCAGCAAAGTTCACCAACCTGGCGAGTGTGCGCGCGCAGTTTAAAGGTCGCGGGCTCCAGCGCGTTAGGGCTCGTGATCCAGCGGTTAGCTAAATTACAAGAAAGTAACTGGAATATTAAAGTAATAGCTCTTTCTCTAGACCGTCCCCGACAGTTTCGTCTTACCATAAAAGTGCTGCTGCTGTCAGTCGGTGCTGACGGCTCCCTTGCTGAGATAAATACAGACAGATGGCGACTCATGTCTCTAAATACTGTAAATGGATTATCCCCCTGTAATCCTGTGTAAACTACTCCAGTAACTGTGTAGCACTGACGGTGAGTGGGTACCAGCCCTCGGGCAAGTTAGCCTACATTTAAAAAGCCAGTTGTAACATCTGTGCCCTATAAAGTATTTATCTTCAGTGGAAAGTCTTATTTTGGTCACTAAAGCCTATTGCAGTCCCATATTTAGTGGTGGTTGTTAACCATTGTGAGGCTAATAATGCCATCTGTTGTAATACCTGTTTTGTAGCTTTCCCCCATATTATTGCATAATGCTAAACATGGTAGTTCTCTCTTAAACTTCTACCAATCATGCAGATCTGTCCACTTACCTTCACCAGTTTCCTGCTTCTCAGCATCACTGCCAGAGTTGCTGTCTGTAGTAAAGAAAAAATGTCACTCTAGCAGAGCCTCTATTGGGCTCAGAGGAAGGCTTGGTGTGAATATTCACCTGTGTGCATGATGCAGGTTGGTGCAGTCAGCCAGATCTCCCACTGTCTACCTGTGTGTGTGTGTGTGTGAGGCAAAATGGGAGCAGTGATGCAGCACCTGTGTGTGCTCCTGCCTTGTGTGTCTGTGTGATGCCAGTGGGTGAGTAGGTGCAGTACCTATGTCTGTCTGAGAGGTTGGCTTGTGTGGCAGATGGGCTGGACTGGATTTCAATGGACTGGACTGAACCGTGCAGAGCGTGGAGAGTGGTTCTGCTTGCTATGACCTGGATCTGACAGGAGACTATTGTCCCAGGTGGCACTGGGACCTAGTTGATATAAATACTGGCCAATCACAAAAGCCTTCTTCTGAATGAGGCTAACCAAGAGAGGGAGGGAAAATGAAGGGAAGATGGAAATTGAGGGAGTGATGTCGCGGTGGGCGACAAAGTCAATTTTGAGAGGTAGAAAAGTGAGCGAGGCAGAGTAAATGAAGACAAAGAATGGAGGCAGAAAATCTAACCTGGAATGTGAGAAGCAGTAAAAATGTAAAGGACTGAAGAGTAGAGAAAACAGCAAATTGTAGGTATGATAAATGCTGTGAAGTGACAGCAAGCCCCCTCTGTTTTACTCAGCAGTATTTCGGATTGATCGCAAGTAAGATGAGAAATACAGAGCCCTGTTTGTGCTGATAGCTCTCAGGTCACCTTGACTTGTACAGGAGTTTCTGTCTTTCTCTCCTCAGATTGACATAAAAAAAAGAGACGGTTACAATTTATATATCCATTCATCCATTTTTTTTTAAACATTAGCCAATTTATTTTTTTTTAAAAAAAAGTCTAAACTAACCCTAACCCTCTGACTTACCCCAAATCCAGAAAAGTTGGTACGTTGTGTAAAATGTAAAAAAAAAAAAAAGCAAAATGCAATCATTTATAGGTCTCATGCTCCTATATTGTATTCACACTAGAATATAGAAAACATGTTAAATATTTAAACTGACAAATTTCACTACATCATAATGATGGCACTAACATGTAACAAACAAGTGGTACTAAACAAACAACAGGTGGAGGAATATTTTACAGCAAAATCAAAGATTTTCAGACAAATCAAAATTTTTAATTCTTTTTTGAAAACACTGGATTCCACATTCTTGGGACCAAAGAAAAGCAGGACTATCCAGCTTGTTATCAGCACTCAGTTCCTAAGCCTACTTCTCTGATGGTTTGGAAGTACATTAGTGTGTGTAGAATGGGATGCTTGCACGTCTGGAAAGGCGCTATCAACGCTGAAAGGTATACGCAAGCTTTAAAACATCACATGCACCTATGTGCGCTGCATCTATTACAACAACGTTGTTTCATAGTAGAAGAGTCCGAACTGACCTGCCAGCAGTCCAGACTTTTCCCCAGTTCAAAACATCATGAAACAAAAAATACAAAGAAGACCCAGGACCATTGAGCAGCTAGAATCTGATATCATTTTTTTTCTTAAATGTTTTTCCCTTAGTTTAAGCATTTGATATGCTTTCAATGGGGCAGCATGGTGGTGTGATGGATAGCAACATTCCCTCACAGTAAAAAGGTCCTGGATTCAAATCCATCAGTGGAGTTTCAAGATTCAAAGTGTTTGTTGTCATGTGTACAGAAGAAACAGCATTTCTCTGTGCAATGAAATTCTTCCTTTGCTGTCCATACACAAATGCCAAGTTAGGTAAGGGTTAAAGGAACAAGGTAAATAAGGATAAATATAAGACAAGTTATTAAGATAAATAAAGATAAAAATAAGGATAAAAATTAATGAAAGATAAATAACTAAGTACAAAAATAACTAAGTGAAGACAAGTGAGGTATGCAGATGTCGATGTAGATGAGTTTGCTTGTTTTCACTGTGTCTGTGTGGGTTACTTACTGCAGGTACTCTGGCTTCCTGCCATGGTCCAAAGACATACGTGATGATTCTAAATTTGTAGCTGTGAATGTGAGCATGAATGGTGGTCTGTCTCTCTGTGTTAGGCCTGCAATAGACTGGCAGCCTCTCCAGGGTGTAGTCTGCTCTTTCCCTTATGACTACTGGGATAGACTCCAGCCCAGCCATCACCCTGATGTGGATAAGAAGATGGATGTTTTCTGTGGTATATTGTGAATAAAATATGTGTTTATCGAGATCTAGATTTGCAAATATTTTTTCATTGAGGTTTTATTTATGTTTTACACAACATCCCAGCTCTTTTGGAATTGGGGTTGCAAATTTATAAACCCTGGTTATCTCTGAAACACCTAGCATTGAGTACTGCTTTAGTAAACAGCAACATCATCGTTATTTAAACAAATTAGAAGTGACTGGCAGATGGTTTTACTATAATAGTTGACTGTATCGACTGTGTGTTTGTGTGCATGTGACTGAGTGTGTTGTTGTGTAGGCTGCATTTGGCACACAGCCTTGGCCCATATGGTTGTCTGTTCAGTCAGCCATATTTAAAGATTCCCAGTTTCATGAGGGAATTGCCTTCTATCCTCTGAGCATTTAAATGCAGACACACACATTCTCTCCACTCAACTCATATCTGGGATGAACGCACAAGTTGTCAATTTAAATGAGCAAAGCACGATGTAGCTGTGCCGCTGCACTGCAGAATCCCTTTATACCGTGCTGGGACATAGTCTCACGTGTCCCTCAGGTGGCAGTTTTTATAGATCAGCTTGTGAGTGTATAAATATGCACAGTGATACTGTTGTATTGCATGTGCACACTGCAGATGTCTCATTTTAAAAACATAAGTAATAGAGATCTAATCTAATACAAAACTGTCAGCTGTGTGGTTGCCAACAGTGTTTTATTTTAAAAATATCAATCTCCATAAAGATGATATTACGATAACATGTGTTATATTGTACATCTCTGTCCATAAAATAGCATACCTTATGCTTAATAGGGTTGTGATAGGTGTTATAATACCACTACTACTACTACTACACACACACACACACACACACACATAACCCCGTTCAGCTATCTTAGTGAGGACCTTCATTGACATAATGGTTTCCCTAGCCCCTTACCCCTAACCCTTACCCTTACCCTAATACCTAACCATAACCTAATTGTAACCCTGACACTAAAACCACATTTTGAGCCTCAAAAAGGCCTTCAAACTTGTGAGGACCAGTGAGTGTGTCCTCACAAGTGACTGTTGGTTCTCACAAGTATAGTAGAATGCAGATTTCGGTCCTCACGAAGATAGCTAGACAGGAACACACACACACGCAGATAGTCTGGTGAAAATTTCCTTCACCCTCCAGTATTACTCTCATGCGTGTTGAAGTGCCATTTTAAACAGATGCATTAAGGCAAGCGTAAACAATTGCGCGCGCACACATGCGCACACTCGCGCACACTCGCACACACACACTTTCAACAGGTGCACACATTCACACGTTGTAATTAACCTGATGCAATAGAGTTAATATTATCAGTTGCCAGAATGAGGGGATAAAAGAGGGCCCATCATGGGATCGCAACTCTCTCGCCTTCCTCCTTCTGTCTGACCTGCTGTGGTTTTTCAGTGCAGTCAGTGAAAATGGAGAAATTCCCTAAATTCCTCTAAATGCAATGCTTTCAATCTTTAAATTAACATAACTTTTTTTTTAAGATCACGTTTTCTCATATTACTGGTGAATTTCATGCTGCCTGCTGTCTCACAAATCTTTGCCTGATGACAAACTCCCTTGAAACTAAATACATAGATTTCCTTGTATGAAATCATACATGATCCTGGGTGGGTTTTCACAATAGGGATCAGAGATGAAGATGGAAAATGATACACTGTGTGGGTATGATGAGTCTGAAGAATCCCCAATAACAATGTCAGCCTCTGCTCTTAAATCATGCTTTCTGGGAGGATTGTTTAACTGATGAATATGCTTGATATTTGTTCTAGCATTATCCTGTGTTATAAGAAAATAGCTGTGATGTCTGAGATCAACTGTTAACACTACTGGATGTTTAATTTAAAATCTAAGCACTACATGAATGTATTCATTCAATTCCAATGAATACAACTTAGTTTTAAGTGTAGTTTTAAAAGACTTAGAAGAAGGAACAAATCTGATTGTGGGGGTATTGCTGCTCCACAGTTTGGGGGCAAACACGCAAAATTTGAATCTGGAGCAGGTCAGTGATGTAAGAAGGAAACGAACTATGAATGGCTTTGGAGACAAACAACGCTCTACAATGTGGTATGTATAAAGTCTATAAACATGCACTACGCTGGAAAAATTAAAAGTTAATACCCCCAGCCCAATTAAAAAAATCTCAGTTTTGATCAGTACACAACCACTGCACTGTGAAATAATTTTTTTTGCATAGTATTATTGTTGTTATATATGCAATATGCTGCATCTGTTTATTTATTCCTGCCCTGTATACTTTGCAGCTTTAACAACTTGAAATTTCCATTTCTGGTACTAATAAATGCTAACTTACCTTATCATATCTTATCTTATCAATATTTCCTTTCTGTCTTCATACACAGGTATCTGCAGGAGACTAACAGACTAATAAATGGGTTCCCAGATTGGGGTCCACCCCATGCTGACACGCAGTGACATTTGAAGAGACCTGAGCTAATTAAAGACTGAAGTTTGTATATATATATATATATATATATATATATATATATATGTGTGTGTGTGTGTGTGTGTTGTTTTTTAAAAAGAAATATATATATATATATATATATGAACACACATCCCGTAGTTGTGTGAGGCAGAGGGGCGGGGAGGGGGAGTCAGAGCTCACAACCATTAACGACCACCGACAACCGGGAACCCTCCTCCGGTAAGCATCACAGTGTCTAGTGACACACACACACGCACACACACAGCCGGGGAAGATGGTCGCGGTGCAGACGTCCCCTAATTCGTCCCCATCGGCGGAGTGGATCTGCTGCCTGGATAAAAGGTGGGTGAAAGCACTACATGACCCAGTGCCACGCCGCGCATCCCCACACAGCAACGATTGTGTCGTCTCTGCCCTCTTTCATTCATCCGCGTCAACGTGATTAATCGGAACCGGTGATCGCTGCGTGTGCAGTGTGTGACTGTGCAATAATAACGTGATACGCCTCATTTTGTGTTAGTATATTATCGCTGTCATTTCACTAAATAGACACCACTTGTCGCCCAGTTGTACAGACTGCAGTGCATAACAACACACACCGTTTTTTTTTTAATCCCTGTTTTTGTATCTCCGGTCAAAAAGGCGTTGGTGGCTTCGAGGTTCACTGTGGTGTCTCTGCACTGCATGGCTGATGACGAGACGCACATGGTTTATCTCTGCCTGCTTGAATCAAATAGCCATACATTTTTAAAATACAACTGTGGCGTGTATGCTAGTGATTTGAATAAAATACTAGAGGCCAGCCAGCGCAGGCAGTGTATTGTTTTTTTTCTCTCCTCCTCCCGTTTATCTCACAGTGCTGCATGAGGCTACGTTAGTCTGGGCTGACTGAACAGATTAGAATAACCGAACATCCAATTCACAGTTTGTCTATCAACAGCTCAACAATCCAAAAGCTGCAGCGATTAGAAAATCGTTTAGTCCACACTGTGCCTGCCCAATTAACAGTAAAGCTCCCTTACTGTGCTGAAAAAGCTCAGGGAGAGGGCTCGAATAAATAAACACGATGAAGAGCAGCACTACAGTAATTACTCTAGATCATAGGCAGTGACATATATGACATGCACAGCACAGCTCACACACACACACCCACCCACACACCTATCTGACACATCCTCACATTACCAATGGCAACCTGAAGCAACCATCTTGTCTCCTAATCCTCACCTGGAATAAAACTGAGTGGATAAATGCAACTATTAGTCACTGATAAGGGTATTGACAACACGGCATTATACTTTTTAACCAGTTTAACTATTAATTAGTCCTTGGGTTATTTTGGCGAGTAATTGATCGGAATATAAATTGTCAGAAATTAGTGAGAAAAGCCTCGTAGCTTTCCAGAAGCCCAGTTGGCATCTTCAGATTTACAGTGTAAAAATCAATGAGTTGTTACCATAAAAAACACATTACCACCAATAGTCAACTCGAGATGCTGGCGCCTTTAAAATCTCTGAACATTCTTGCTTACATATATTTTACAATCTGTAATAATTTAGAAATTGTTTAAGTTCCAGATTGCTTCAGTTTTAGTTGCACATATTTTGAACAATTTGCTCAAAGTAGCTTATGCTTTTGTAAAAATTCAAAGGGTGGTGTGATCTTTGCTGTGGTCTGGTGAGCAAGTGGGGAATGTGATTGGTTGCAGACTTACAGCCACTCCCTATTTAAGAGGGCTTCTCTTTGGCATAAGCCATTAGCTTGGTGGTCTAGCACAGAAACACTGCAAATAAATTTGGTTTAAGTTTAACGATTGTGTTCTGTTTGCAGCTTTGATTGAGTGTGTCCTTCTCCTGTTCATATTATCTCATAAAATAAACGTGCAAAATGTTGTTGTTTTTTTCTGTTTAAGTCAGTGCTGAAAACATCTACCGAAATTAAGGCTAGAATAATTATGTTGGAAACTTAAAGTCACCAGTATGCAGTATTAGCTGGATGTTCATAAAGACTCTGCAGGATCTTACTGTAGAGCACTCAGTGCTTTTAAGCTATCCACCTCTTATTCAATCAATATCCAGGAGTGTGTGTATGCGTGTTTGGGAGCTTTCATCTATGCTAACTGTTGATGTGAGCAAGTGAGGAGTGAGAGGCAGAGAGGGGAGGAAGGTGAAAGAAAGACAGAGGTTAAGATACGACTGTCTGTAATATATCTGTCCGAAGACATTTATTGCCAGTGGCTGTGAAGTATGTGGGATAAGATCTTATTTGCTTTGTTTTCTGTTGACCCAGGAGTTAAATAGATGGTACACTCAACGTACACACAGCACCAAGCCAGATCCAAGTTTATATTTAATGCCTTTTTTATTGCAGGAAAATATTTTTGTCTAGCACTAGGGTGACATATCAAAGTAGTAAGTCTTAGCAAAAGCAATTCCTCATAGGTGAAAAGTATAAGTGTGCGTATTATGTAGGTTAATTTGCAAATCTTGCAAAACTTGTTGAGTCATTTCTAACTCTAATTGGTCATTTGAATGCAAAGTGAGCTGGGTTTATGCTGCTCAGTGATTTAACACCATCTCTGGTTGTTAGTGGTGATGCAGATGAGTGTCAGAAGAGGTTCTTGTATACAATCACATAATGTGTGTTGCAGTAACGTATTAATCCACCAGGCGAATAAATCTGTTTGTTTTGAATCTGTGTGGCACTTTGACAGGCTGCCACAAATCAACCTCTGATTTATTTGTCTGTGAACAGTGAATTTTTCCAGATGGTTGTTTCAAGAAACAATCTGCATGATCTTCTGCTGTCTCTTGGTTTTTGTCTTCAGTGTGTCACGCCGGTCGATTTGTTAATCCTTGTTTGTGTGTGTGCGTATTCGCACACGCCATAATTTGTGCTTGAAAGCTGAGCTCTCTGCTGACACGAAGACTGGGGGAGGGAGAGGGGAAGGCTGACAAAAGGAAGAGGTCGAGGAAGAGAGGAGACATGAAGGGACAGTGATAGAAGGTGAACAACTCTCAGGTCATATTCTTCTCTCACCAGCGGGGGAGGCAGATTCCTCCCGACAGGAAGCGAGTGAGCAAGCACAGGTTAGTGGACAAAAGGGAAAGGGCGAAGACTTAACCAGGGGACGATAACTGACACAGCCGAACAGTTTTACTATAGACGCATATGTGAAGGGTGGTGTTTGTATTACCCATTCAACCCTGCAGAGTTCACCTCCCTGTCTCTCCCTGTCTGTCGTAGTGTGTGGGAGCCCACCTGTCTCAACCATTAACCCAGCCTAGTCTGGGATATGACACCCTGTTGAAGCACCAAGGGCCAATACACGAGCTTTAGGTGGATGAGTCAGAGACCAAAAAAAAAGAAAGAAAGAATGTGAGAGGGGAAAAAAAGACCCACCTTTAAAAGCTCTGAGCTCGTGGCTGATATGGGAATAGAAGATGGGCTGTGCAACGCGGCCTTTGATCTGTTTTTATTGTGGCAAACCCTTCCAGGTACACGGTACAGGTACATTTCATTGCTTCGTGACACACGTGCTCGGCATTTATTACCATACGTACCTACATGTGAGTAAAGTGGGAGTCACTCTTGCCTTTGAGCTTGCGGAGCAGACGTAAAGGGATAAATAGGGCGTTTGGTATGTGTAAGTGGTGGCACTAAATGCACCAGGAATCTGTGCTTCTAGTGAAAAGGAGAAAAATGGGTTGCATTTGTCCCTTTCAGTCTTGGCTGTCATGTTCTAAAACCGGGCAAGTCTTGAAAGAGGAAGAAGAGAAAAGTAGATGGTGATTAGAGAAAGGTTTAGAAGAAGCAGACAGAAAGGAGCGAGGGCTGGGAGTGAGGGAAGAGGAAGGAGATGAAGCAGAAGAGGGGACTGAGAGGCTCTCATCTGTGAAGGAAGAGTCCACAGTGCATTAGCTATTCTGTATGAACACACACATATATGCACACACAGACACTTACACACACACGTGCAAAGATGAGTCACTATCAGGAAAGAAGGGGAAAATAAGTGAATGAATGGTGCTAAGTGCAGTGTGTTACTCTGAGACATTTTTGGCTTGGTATTTTTGCACCACCACGTCTCAGAACAGACTGTTTAAGCTCGCAGATCAAACTTCTGTGTGTGTGCGTGCGTGCAGTCTCTTGTGTGTGCCTGCTTAGATGTCCAACAATGACTTAGTTGTGTGTGTGTGTGCTCAGATTTAAGCGCATTAGAAAAAGCAGCAGTACAAATGAGATCTTACATCAACAGCCTGTGGGGGGCCTGAGCTGAGAGAAACTGTGCCTGCAGCTCTTCACTGTTATCACTAAGACACCAGGCAGAACAATGACAGCGTGCTCTCGCACAAATATTCATAGATAATATTATAACAATAGAGCAGCCTTCTTACTTAAAGGGCAATATCGCTGCTTTCTCACGGTTTAGTCCATTGACTGATAATTGCAACTGTCTAACATGACTGCTAGTGAAAGCATACTGCAGGATTTTGATTGATTTGCTATCATTCAGGCTGAAATAGACCTGAATAAGATAGATAATCCATCACGCCGAACAAGTTACATCATGCCAATTATCCAAACGTTGATTCTGTTCATCTGGACGTAGCGTTTTCTGGGAGAAACGTTTCGTCACTCATCCAAGTGACTTCTTCAGTCTCAGTTTGGATATTTATTTTCCTGGATGATTGAGAATGCATCAAGACGTTTTAACCCAATCATGCCAATTGTTTCTTGCATAACCCCTTATACACCTTTTTAATGCCTCGTGTGGGTTTAATGGTGGCTCTTCCTCTGCGCAGGCCTGCGGAGCGCTCGGGAGAGGACGTGGATATTATTCTGACCCGACTAAGAGAGGTCAAAGCCTTCCAGAGGTTCCCACCTCCGCTCCTACTGCAGATCTGTGCCTGTGCCTTTTATGAATGCCTGGAGAAAGGCATCACGTGTACGTACACGCACACACACACGCACAATCACAAACCCACAATACTGACAGGAATGTAAAATGATGTCTTTGATGCTGTCGAGTTTAGTCAGGCTCTAAAGGATTGGAGGAAATCATCATACAGTATATAATATACCTTTTTGTCTCCTAAGGAGAGAGTGCAGTAAGACTTACGATGCACTGGAATGCAAAAATGTGCCTAACCTTCTTCAATGCCTGTTTTTAACTAATTTGTGCAATACTATTAATATTATTAATTGTTCCTTGTATTTGCTTTTACTTTTGCTTATGTTGCCTCATCCTCTGTGATTTAGTTCAACTGTGTATCATTTTCCCTAGCTCTCTCCACTTCCCTGATACCACTATATAAGTATAAGTATACTATAAGTATACGATATACTTACAGGAGTAAGTATATACAGTGGTATCCTCCCATTACTCTGTTCCTCTTGCCCTATTGTTTCCTGGATCCAGTCTGTTTTACATGTTTTCCTTTTGGACTTCATGCTTTGTCTTTTTGATTTTTCTGCAAGCAGTGGATTTTAAATCAATCAGCCAATATGTGATTGAAGCACAGCTTTAATTCAGTGGGTTTAACAAAAATATTGTGTCAGCTGTTTAGGAATTACAGACGTTTTTTATTCACAGTCCCCCGTTTTCAGAGGCTCAAAATTAATTGGACAGTCCACTGAAAAGCAGTTTCATGGCCAAGTAGGGCTTGTTCATGTAATTTCATGAGAAATTAAACAGACATAATATCTGGATTTGATTAAAAGTCTTGAATTTGCATTTTATAGCTTTTCACATTCATTTTAAATATGAAGCCCAAAGAGATGTCAGTGTCAGTGAGGGAGGCCATCATTAGGTTTATTTTGTTTTGCTTTGTCTGTCAGAGTGATAGAAAAAACTTTAGGGGTAGCCGAAGTACTAATGTGGTGTATTCTTAAAAAGGAGGACTGCAACGACCAGCTCAGGATACCGAGAGGCCTAAAAGACCACAGAGGGCAATTAAAATGGATTATGATAGAAGTATTTCTATGGTTAAAGCCTCTGTTATACTTCCTGCGTCCATGAGTCTGAGAGAGTCCAAGTGATTTAAGTAAATTTCATCATCAGAAGATGAGCGCAAGGGTCCGTGTATGCATCCTGCCTGTTTTTTGTGACTGGGTCTCCAGCTGCCTGTGTCTGTATTCACAATGGATTATAATCAAGGCTTATGAAAAACAACTTCTAGCCAAGTCAAGGACACTCCTGAGGAATAGGTGTATCATCTAAAAAATGTTAGGGCATGGGTACATAAGGCTGACAGTGGAACTGGGTCACTATAGTGTTTATCAATGGTGAGACTGCTGATAGATGATAGAAGCAGCAGGATGACCTGTGAAGCGTACATGGCCGCACTCTCTGCTCAGATTTAGAAAAATGCTGCAAAACTGACCCGACAGTGCAAATAGATAATGAAACAAAACATACTGCAGAAGCAACCCAAGAGTTTCTCAAGGCAAAGAAACTGGATATTCTTCACGGGCCAGGTTAGTCACATGATCTCAACACAACAGCGCATGCTTTACAGTTGCTGGAGACTTTTAAGTCATAGAGAGAGCCACAAACAAGCAGCAACAGAAGGTGGTTGCAGCAAAGACCTAAGCAGAGCATTGAAGGGAGGAAATACAGCATTTGGTGACATCCATGGATTGTAGACTTCACACAGTCACTGACTGCAAAGGATTTTCATCCAAGTGTTAAAAACAATCCTTGGGTTTAAAATCCTGTTAGTTTGTCCAATTAATTCTATATAAGTCTATGAAATTGGGGGATTATAAATAAAAATGTCTTTTTACCGTTAATGCAAATTAAAGCTGAGAGTCTGCACTTCAGTCACACCACGATTGATTGATTTAAGATTGACTGCAGTGACGTAGAGAAGCAAAACTGCAAAAATTGTGTCTTTGTCCAACAAATTGTGGACCTATATCCAATATACTACTTATAGTAGTGTAATTTAATGATCACAAAATCAAGACAATATTTAATGTAGCTACTTTAACACCAGCGTTTTGTCAGCGTTTTGCTTATTTGAACTCAAGTCAATTTATTTTCAGTTAAAGATAAAAATATTTAAAACACTTTCCTTTATAGGTGCATTTATAACCTTTTCAAACACATTTCAGTTTATTGCAAATATATTTATTATCAATTTATCATTGTATCAAAACCTTTTTGGCTGATGTCTCTTTCAGCAGTGATTGTGGTTCATCATCAGATGGCAGGGCATGTTTTTATGAGTGCTTTTGTCTTAGTGACGTTTTTCATCAGCTCTCAATGTGGTTTAACGTATTTTACTATACGCAGTGTTTCGACAGGGAGACATTGGCACCAGCTGGTATGCAGTCCTTTCTGGCTCCCTGGATGTCAAAGTGTCAGAAACCGCTAACCACCAGGTGAGAGTCACATTGAGAAACATACATGAATAATGACTTGGATGCTTTTGGATTGGTAATGTTACTTTCATGGTTGATATTTCCCAGTGCTCTCATATATTTTCTATCAAACAAGATCCTTTTTAAGGGGCTTCTACTCTGTCCTGTATGTTTGAGAGCTGAATTTGTTTGACTCTTTAGCCTCCATTTGTGCCTCCCTTCCTAAATATACCAGAGCGAAACTGCCACTGAGAAATTTGGCTTCCTCCTTACTTTAAACCCTCGCTGTGAGAGCGTGGAAATAGAGTTATACTATACATGTAGTGGGGAAGAATGACACGTGGGAGGAGAAGGAGAGAGGATTTGCTTCGAAAGAAAGACGGCGATAAGAAGCTCCTCTATTGTGAGTCGTCCTTTTCATGTATGTAGCCCTAAAGTGAAATTGGTGGCCTACTTTCTGTGGCTATATTTGAAATGTCAGTTTGGACAGCTGAAAAGGTTTCCATAGCAAGCAGTGTATTTGCTTGAACCACTAAGCAGTGAATATGCGTGCATTGCTTCCCTCTAGCCTGCCCAATTATATACAGCACCGAGAGATGTTTGTCTTACAGTAAACAGCAGTTGCTCATATTTGGATTTATTTGCATTCATTTGCACATATTAATCCGTCTGCTTTCCATGTCTGTCCGAGTTCATTAAAATAACCTAATGCACATTGCTTGTAGCTACTGCTGTATAATTTCACTGCTTTGTAGCAGCATTCACTATGCTGCTACAAAGCATGTTTGCTCAATAACAAATGCTCGTCTGTTATAGAAACACAGTAACTAAAAGTTGTCATGTCTGTGTGCAGGATGCAGTCACAATCTGCACACTGGGGATTGGGACAGCCTTTGGGGAGTCGATCCTGGACAACACGCCGCGCCACGCTACCATTGTCAGCAGAGAGACCAGCGAGCTGCTCCGGATCGAACAGAGGGAGTTTAAGACTCTCTGGGAGGTGTGACATGAGATGAAACTTCATTATTCTGCATGAACTCCATTGTGGAAAGAGCTTTGCTTTTGAGACTTTTATTGTAATTGTGCTTTTAACCACAAGAGGGCTGTCCACCATTACGGTGCCTTTTTGCACATCTATTAGTTGCACACTTCGGGTAACTTGACAGTGATTTATTTAAAGTGAGAACAGTGAGAAAAATCTAAAGTTAGATTTAAATCTAGTTAAATGATTCCTTTTTTATTTCTTTTAATTGGATTCACATTTCCTACTTGGAAAAATAAAGGTATTCTCAGATTTCCTTTAGCCTATAAGTTAATAACAAAATATTTTAATTCTGAGAAATATTAAAACGATGATTTTATGGACATTTTAAATGCAATTTAATGTTGTTAAGCTGCTGTAGAGAGGTTCATCTGTTTGAATTGGTACAATTTTTTAATGTATATGCATAATAGTTTTGGTTTCTTACACTAAAAAACTATAAAACTATATAAAAGTAACTATAAAGTTCCAAAAATGCCATTACATTTTCTGTTTAGGCAGGTTACACAGATTCCTGCAATAACAAAGCCGCAAACAAAAGGACGTACTGGAATTCAGTGATCTGTATCTGCATGTCTGAACTACAGTTTTCTGCCTCGGATGAACTGTCACATTTCTCCAGTGAGGCAGCCATCAAAACAAAAAGCCCAAGGACAATTCTTTTAAGAAACCAGAAGATGCTTACGAAGTTTTCAGAGTATGTTTTCCCTTAAAAAGTGATTTATGCAGCTTGTGTGGAGTTTGCATGCTGTCCTTGTGTACTGCATGGATTCTCTCCTGACATGCTGGCTTCCTACCACAGCACATTACATGCACAGGAGGTCAAGGGATGTGAATGTGAGTGTGGTTGTCTGTCTTTGTGTCTTGGTCCAGGGTGTTTCTCCTTCTTTTGCAAAGTGACAGCTAGGATAGGCTGTAGCCATAATACCATATACTGTATATTCAGTAACTAAATAATGAGTGGTAATGTAATAATATATGCAATCTTATTTTACACTCTCATCTAAGCTGAGTATTCATAAACATATTTAAACATGAAAAGATCATACACAAGAAGCTATACACTAGGCAAGGGAAATAATATTGATATTACTGTGCAAAAGTCTTGAGCCACTCCTTATTTATTTATTTATGTAAGGAGCCAGATTTTTTTTCAATTGTTAAATTGAGACTTTCTGAAGTTCTTTGAACGTTTTTTCTTTGGCTATTGGCTGCTTTTTTTTTTTTTTAATTCACTCTCAGTCCAGTCCTTTTACTATTTCCATGTTTTTTTTCTTTGTTTGTTAAGAATAAGAATCAAGTACATGAAGTATTAAAAAAGTAGCGAACTCAATGAATGAATCAGTGTTGTGTCAAAATACAACTTAGCAAAGAATCTATTTTAAATGCTATGTTTGGGCAAATAGCAAAAATTAGCATTAGCATTTTTGCGCCAATAAAGTGACTCCCATGAGGTATTAGCTGAAATCTTGGTAGATCTTAGCCTGGTGGGAAATTTGTCCTTAAGAAATTTTGAGGAAACTGGACAAGTGGAGGACTAAAGAAGAAGTGGAAGGCTTAAACTATAGATATGTTATATTATAGTAAAGTCATGTCCTTAAGAACAAATATGTCAAAAACTTGGCGCAGGACCAGAGAGATGCTTCAGACCCTTCAGCTGAGTTATCTGCAGCTTCATCAGAAATGATCTAAGAGAAGGAGAAGGTAAGTCAAGAAGTTATTCTTCAGGAAGGGAAACAGGAAAATTAAGCTGAAGTATGCCAACTTACAGAAGAACATGGTGGAGGCTCTGGCATTGTTTTGGGGCTGCATTTCAGCCAGTGGTGTGGGGATCTTGTCAGCACTGATGGAATTATTAAAACTGAAAAGAATCATCAGATTTCAATGCAACAGCAATAGCAAGTAATAGATTTGGTAATACCAGATATTGACTTTCGATCTCATTATAGTACTGTGCAAAAGTTTTAGGCATGTGTGGGAAAAAAAAAGCTGTAAACAAAGAATGCTTTCAGAAATATGAATGATTGTTTATTGGCCCCAAATGTATTCTGCAGCAGAACGACGACCCCGAAACAGACAGCCGAAGTCATTATCAAGTATCTTCAGCGTAAAGATGAACAAAAAGTACTGAAAGTGATGGTTTGTTGTTTGATGTGTGTGTGCGTGTGGCATTTTATTGTGTGACCCTCCTGCGTCAGCTTTGTGTGCTTTATAAATAAAATAAAAATATGATTTGATAACAAATGATGTAAAAGCTCACAGTCAGTTGCAAAAAGTTACTATATCGCACAACCTACTAGTATGAACACTCACACAGCCTTGCCCCGAGAGATTTGGCTTTGTAGTAGATGCCTCTCCGTGGGCCTCCTTGTTGGAGTTACAAGCTCCATTCACTGTTTCTCTCTGAGAGAGGAAGTCGTGGCAGAGCTGGGCAGCACTTCACTGTAACCTCACAATGAAAGACTGTGTGGTCTGAGCTGCTGTTTGGTCTGACAGGTGGTTATTTTGTATTGCAGAATCCAGAATCTTTCCGACCCACACTACGGTTCTCATCTCCATACAGTGATTGTGAGAAAACAGTAGTTTTTTTGATGGTTCTTATTTTTAATGAAATTGCAGGTAATTGACAGTTTGGTTATAAAAAAATAACTATTTTCTGTCTGGTGTTTTTTCTTTCTCAATTGTTTTGGCTTTTAAATCGGATTTTAGGACCCCTCTCGCAAACAATTTTATCGATCACATTGTTTTGATTTATCTGGTCTAAAAAAATAAAAAAGACTTTTCCCCGTGTGACCGTGGATGAATTGAAATTCAATTTACTCAAATGTGATTCCTCCATTTTGTGCTACAGGAACACATGAGACCTAGATAAGACAATAATTGGTTATTAAAGCGATGTGTACCATCGTATTATTCAGCTCGTAGAGTGTGTGTCCGTGTGTGAGTGCACTCTGTCTCCCTCTCGACTGTCTATTTTAAGGACAGTGGACATAAAACAGAAAACATTGCCTGAGGTTGTTGTCTTTTGTTTGTTTTGTTTTTTTCCTAATCTTATCTCCAAAATATGGCTCTCTGTGTTTTATGTGTGTGCCCGTGTGCAAAGACTAATTTGTGTGCGTGTGCTTGTGGTGGAGACTAAAAAGCTACAGGATGTGTTTGATGAAAGGATGAAAGAAAAAAGCGCTGCTCCATAATTCTAGTAAAATTGAGATCAAAAAAGTGTTTGAATGGGAAATAGCCTACAGACATGTTTTTATATGTAACAATTACTGCTAATAATTAGCTGGTCTGGACTGTGGTTACTTCATTTCTCTTTTCTGATTTATTCCTGTGTCCCTTTTCACCTGCTCTACATTTCTAATGCCAGCTTCCCCTCTCTTCTATTGGCCACGTTTCTTTTGTTAGCCTCCTTCCTTTCCTCCTCCTCTTCAACACTACTTCTGCCTTTCCCTTCTTTGACTACTAACCCCTTTTCCTACACTAGAGTAGCTCAGTAATACAGAGACTCGAATCACCCTGGTAACCTGTGAGAGAAAGTGGCTTGGTTCCTGGCGTGATCGCAGTGAGAGAGGGTGAGTGAGACGGAGGCAGACAGTGGGGCGACTGTGTGAGTGGAAGGGAGGAAGAGAGAGGGGAGAAAAAAAAGGAAGAGAGCAGCTTGTTTTGAGCAGGATGCTATCCGGTGGCGTGTGTGTGAGTTGTAAAGGAGCAGAGGGCAGCTCTCTGGGGTTTCAGTCCCTTCAGTATTAAGCAGCTGAGTGTGTTAACTCAGGTGAGTCGGACTCCTTGACTTTAACTGTGTCTAGTGTGTAGTGTGCATAATCTTTGCTTGTATGTTTTTTCCTGTTGTTGTCTTTTTACAGAATGAAACTCCCTGGAATCACCTTTGTGCATTTTTTAGTATTGACATGAAGTGTTTTAGCTTCACTAGCTTCTGGATCGAGTGTGTGCAAGAAAAACACGGATAGGGGAGCGTTTGTGTCTTTAGGTCAAACAGATGCTCTCTCTGTTTCTCTTCCAGCGTGTGTGTGTGTATTTCTGGCAGTTGTCAGAAAGCACGGGTTGCTTGATAATGACCTTGCAGAAGAGCAGTGGCACATTCAGACACAAAAGCTCTGGCTCTGTGTGTTTCATAGTCTTTGCTGCAGAAATGTACAACTGTAAGAACAGCATCTGCACACATCAAAGCAGTCTAACCCTTGTTTAAATGTTGTGTGTGTGTGTGTGTGTGTGTGTGTGTGTGTGTGTGTGTGTGTATTATATAATGTTGTTCTGCATGTAAATGATCTTGGTTGTACAAAGGGCTTTGTTTTGAGGGGCGCTTTTGTGTTCAAGCAACATTGTGCCCTTTAGAGAGAGAGAGATGGAACAGGAATGGGTTTTGATGTTTAAAAGATGTTGGTGCTTTATAGATGATACCCTGCTAGAGGTGTTTTCAAGACTGATGTGGCCTCTGATGTGTGTTGCTTTTTAGAAGTATCGTCAGAGCCTGGCTGCACTGTTGGCCCCTCCTTATGGAGCCATGGAGAGTGGATCCAACAATGACAGTGAGTAGATGCACAAGTGGACACACGGGAATAGAAAAAGACACTCTGGGTGTTGCTTAAATGTTTATTCAATGAACGTTTTTACGCGTACAAACATATTGCAAGTAATAAATTGGAAATGTGCAGCAGATGCACAAAAAAAGATGGAGACTTCTGTATGATGACTAAAAACAGGAAGCAGGTCTTTTCCTTCCCAGCCTGTTAAAAGGATGGATGAGTCTATATTGTGTATATGTAAATATAAAATTGTTATGTTTCTTTTTTTCTAGTTGATATACAGTACTTTTTTGCTTTTGGGAAGCAGAGCATCCTGTTGTGCTTTAGCATTAATCTTTTTTTTCTCCTCAGGACTCACAGACAAAGACAACATGAATTCAGACTCTGCAAACAAAGCTCACAACAAGGTAAATGTTTCCTCCTGATTACATTTTCAACCTAAATGAAGTTCTTAGATTAGTTTACTGTAACTAAAAAATGAGAAACAGACCCAGCCTTAAGTTACAGAAAGCATGACTTAACAAAACTCTAGATCATCATAACCTGACTAAAAAACCCACTTTTGTCACTGCTTGTCAAAATATCTCTAAGCAGAAGTTTCTAGACAAATTTAGAACTGTGCAAAAATCAGCTGAGCAGCAGTTGTGTATTTTATAATGTTTGAAGCAATGCTATTAATGTATTTTGAACTTAAATATTTTTCAGGTTAAAACCTTTATACATTTTTTTCCATTTTCCCAGTTTTCAAGCCACTGTTTGCAACTTGAAGGGTAGATACATAAAAACCTGATTGTGATCATAATTGAAATTAAAAAGATGCAGTTCATTCAAATACGTAAGTAAAATAAGTAAAAATAAGTAAAAATAAGTAATCATTACATCAGCTCAATATTTTGTTTTTGTTAACATCCGAAACTGAAAGTAACTTGAATATTTCTTGGAAACATGTCGTAAACCGGGCCACGGGGGTCATAAAATCGAGCTGTTTTTAACGCTGCATACTTTCATGTTTGTGAATGAACCAGAGTGCCAGAATGAATTTTGGAAGTGCGTGTATTTTCTGAGTAGAGACCGATGATGACTCACAGCTGTGATGCTCTGTAGTTATGCTAATGTTAGATAATGCATGCACACAGAAGAAAGATCCCATCTGCCCAATTAAAATGCCTTCCTTTGTTGTTTTCAGAAGCAGATGTGTATGTGTATGTGTGTGTGTACACACATCTGTCATTTTCCCTGCTGTCTATGCAGGTGCGGCCTATAAAGGATGTGTCTGCTTGTATGTGCTGTGTGTTTTGATACAGTTTTACTGTTTGAGTGATCCATAGTATACGTGAGCAGCATTCAGAATCTGCCCATGTACACATTCACATATCGCTGTAAGAAAAAAATTGTGAATTATTTGGAAGTTTTTGCATTGATTAAACATAAAACCTGAGCTGATCTTTGTCTAAATCATGATTATAGACACGCAATATAAGCAAAGTGATGTCAGACATTTTTTGCACAAACAACAAGGCTACTGAATTCTAAGTGCTACTTGTTCTGTGCTACTCAAAATCACATTCTCAATTAATGAGATTTTAACTGTGAAGCATGGCGGAGGGAGCATCATGTTAGAGCCTAATTTGCCAGCTGGACGCTTGGTCGGCTTGCCGTCATTGAGGGGAACAAGAAGGAATTAAAAATGTTATTACTAAAAGTTTTACACGAGAATGTGAGGGCGGTAGGCCATGACATGACACTACAATGTGCAGTCAACCATTTTTTAAATTTCTTTTATTTAATAGAAAAAAGAACATTGTACTCATAAATATATTTGATCAGTGTGTGATTATGTCCACAAACAGATGCATTGTCATAAAATTAGAATTAAATCATTAAAAATACATAAAGGTGGGCAATGGTTTGTGGAAGCCGCCATGTTGCCCAGCTATCCTGAATACAGTGGCCAAGATGGACATCGCCATCCTGAATAATTGCATTTTATACACATATACATATACATACGTAGCACACCAAAGGTAGAGGAAAAGAGAAGTCGTAGGCGTTGTGTCATAGAGTTGTGTATGATTAAATAGGGAGGGGTAAGAAACCAGAAGTCAGTTAACAGAAATCTGCAATCTATTGACATCTATTGGTGATATTTTAAACACTCTAACTTTAAGGTTGAGTACTGCAACAATACAATGTACCAAAATACAAAGGTAAGTCAACATCAGAGTGCTTTAACAAGAGGAGAATTTATCTGTTGGAATACTCGTGTTCTGATCTTAAGCAAACTGAGATTTTGTGGCTGTTTAACCAAAATGTCCCATAAATATCGATGAGCAAGAGCAGTTTTATGGGCGCGAGGCTCCAAAATGACTCTTCATCACCGTGCAGAAGCTACAGGAAACATCAGATGGTTATTGTTGCTGCTAAACAAGTTACTAAATTCATTTCATTTCCTGGCCTGCACTGTGAGTGACTACTCAGTGTATCCAATAAAGAAACAACTGTGGATTCTTACTTGAGTCAGATTGCGATCGGACCACAATCCTGGATAAATAATGGTTCCCAAACTTCTTCTTGCCAACACACACCACTTAAAGCTTGACCAACAAAATTAACAATCAACCTGATGGATTCTATCGCAGCCTATTTTACAAAAAAATCTCAATCTAGTCAGTCAGAGATTTAGATGGACTAGATGAAGTCACCTAAGCCGATGTCCCTGTGTTCTGCAGATCCCCTCAGAGAAGCTGCAGAGAGCTGGAAAGGTTCTCCGCAACGCCATCCTGTCCAGAGCCCCTCACATGATTCGAGACAGGAAGTATCACCTGAAGACATACAGGTATGTGGGTCTGCAGTTCTGTTTGTATTTCTGAAAAATGATGTGCTTGCAAGTGCTTGGGGAAGCTTTCTGTGGATGTGGTGTTGATTTACAGAAAATTACATTAAGTATTTTTAAACCTCCCCACAGTAAATATACAGTAAACAGTGTGTTTACATGTGTATTGCAGACAGTGCTGTGTAGGCACAGAGCTGGTGGACTGGCTGGTGCTGCAGAGCGCCTGTGTGCTCACTCGCTCCCATGCTGTCGGGATGTGGCAGGCACTACTAGAAGAAGGGGTGCTAAATCATGGTAATACTTAAGTCTGATGTTTCTCATCATGCATATCTTTGGGTTCATTTCTTTCCGTGAGTCATCTTAACATACTAAGTCAATTCCCAAACCTCAAAGCAGCTGAAAAGCTGGGAGACGTTATTCACACTCCACGCGTAACTTATCATTTAGAGCGTAAATTAGAATAAAGTGTTATTGAAACTTTGAATTGCAAATTAGTTTTAGACTAGAGCCAGTGTGTCTCCATTTGGCTCTGCGCTGGAATGTGAGTTTTGAATCTAAACATCAGTCATCAGGGAGGGTTTCTCTTTGAATGCTAGAGTAAGAATTAATGAGTTTCCAAGCATGAATATAACATATAAATTGAATCCAATCTCAAAGTCCTTCACTTCAAAGAACATGGCTGAAATGTTCTGAGATGAGAAAACAGTTCATCTGCATGCACGCTCGTTTATACTGATGCTTTGACTGTGTGTGCTTCTCTGCTCTTCAGTGGACCAGGAGCTCGGTTTCTATGACAAATACCTCTTCTACCGTTTTCTTGACGATGAGGAGGAGGACACACCGTTACCTAGCGAGGAGGAGAAGAGGGAAAGTGAGGAAGAGCTGCCGGAGACCATCCTCTTTCTTGCCCAGATTGGCCCCGATGCACTGCTGCGCATGATCCTCAGGAAATCGTCAGTATTGTTATTTACTCTTGAAATGCAGATTCAAAATACATTAAAAGCAACAATATCTGGCAATATATTGTTGCTTTTTATCCAATAATTAACATTCCCCTCCGATACCAGAGTGCTGAAGTGTTCGCTAATTGAACCCAGTCATATCCAGTCATACCAACATTCTTCATATAAAGTACTAAGCATGTGAAAGAATAGGCAAAGATCATCTGTCATAAGTAACTTTATTGATGTGCATGCATGAAGTCTTTGTGGTGACTGCATTGTGACTCGCTCCTTTGTGTCTGCAGGCCTGGTCAGAGAACAGGCGATGACCTAGAGATCATCTATGACGAGCTGCTTCACATCAAGGCCTTAGCTCACCTCTCCAACACTGTGAGTTAGCTGGTGTGCCACTCTTTTACATGCAGTGTACAAGATGCCAAGAACATTGTTAATGCATCAGAACCCCACATCATGATCTTTTTATGTTTAAAAATGGAAGAAGAAGAAGCTGTTATACTATTTATCTCGACAGTGTGGTGCTCAGTCTGTCCTGTGCTCGCAGGCGTTTTCCATGCGCAGAATTAATTAAATGTGTACTGGCTCCAGAAGTACTTTTGTTGTTCTTTTTTTTCGTTTATGCAATCACATTACTGCCACGTGGGAATGTGTATTATACCATTAATAGGTCTGTAATAACTACAGAGATTATGAAGGTGTATTTTTATTTGGCGACAGTAATTTACCTACTTTCAGGTCACTTTTTAATAACCTTTAAAAACCTTGATCTGGGCATCTTCTTGTTTAGTTTCCATTTTTGTCTGCAGGGCAGCAAAATCCAAGAGTTTTGAAGCAGTTTGTTTTGGTTTGCAGGTGAAGAGGGAACTGGCGAGTGTGGTGATCTTTGAGTCACATGCAAAAGCTGGAACTGTGTGTGAGTCTTCTTCTGTCACAGAATACATTTTTCCTTCTGTAAAAAGGTCTTTCAGCCTGTCAGACAGTGCCGGTCCCCTGTGAGGACAAGTTGAGGCAACTGAACTGAACCATCCATTTTAAAAGGGGGATCTAAGATTACTCCAGACAAAGTATTTATAGAACAGCGCAAAAAAAGTTGCATAGATCAGTTTTTAAATTTCCATTAGTGCTATTGATTGCAGTGCAGTCTTCATGTGTATCTATCTTTTAGCAGCTGGAGCATGCTTATAGAAACAGCCATCAGTGGATTACTCAGTAACACTTTATAATTCGGCCTGTGACTATTTGTCCTGTAATTAAATGGAATTTCGATGCATTTTATTTGAAATCACAATATAATTAAATTTACTTACAGATACTTAAAGGTAGGTTTACTAGAATAAGGAGGTGAGAAATAAATATACTGTAATTAAATTTAAGTAATGTATAAGTAACTTTATGTAGTGCATGAGTAGTTTTAAAATGTTCTTAAAATTGTGTTAATATTACTTACAGTAATTTACAGCTATCTTGCTGTTTTGTTCAGCAAGGTTAATAAGGTACTGCTCGACAGTTTGCATATATAGAGAACACAGAGATTTTTTTCTTTTCTTTTTACTGTGAATAAAGAGTCAGTGATAATGTGGTGCTTGCAGCCAATTTTAAACTGAAGCTAAATATAACCTACTCCTGACCAGGTTATGTGTTCAGCAGATGTTACCACGGTGATCTAACCACATAAAAAGAGAGCTACCTTCATGATAGCTAACCCATTAGCCTCACCCTGTGCTACACCCCTGTAGAGAAAATTATATATTCTAAAAGGGACGTCTAGATTTAACAATTGTGTTTGTGACTTGAGTTCTGACTCTAAGAGGGGAAACATGCCTCACAATTTGAAAAACTTCAGGTGTACAGAATGTGTGTGCGAGGACTAATATGTGTTTGTTTTCATTACCTTTCAGTGTTTAACCAAGGAGAAGAAGGCACATCATGGTACATCATCCTGAAGGGCTCCGTTAATGTGGTTATCTATGGAAAGGTGTGTGGGTGCGCTTGAAAGGCTTCCATCCATCTACCTGCTTATGTTCTTTAGTTTGATACTTTAATGTTGTTCTAGTTTTCTGCTTCATTTGATGATATTCAGTCTGAATGTAATGGAGCAAAATATGTAGCTCATCAGATCTGCAAAGAGCCGAGCCGTTTTGTGCTCCCTGTAGGTCTGGGAAACACCAGCAGTGAGTTTGGCAAACTGTGCATAGCTCATCGTGACTCATCACTGTGATTAACTGGCTTAGGGGATTGTACTCATACACCACACAACCGGTGTACAGACAAATACGCTGCACGCGGATTGATCACGCATGTACAGAATACAAAGATGATTCAGAAAGTTACTCGTCCTTCCTGATATTTTTCTTCAGATCTTAAGCTTGTAAACTGAACACGTGTCTGAGCAAGTTGTGTGTTCATCTGTGTGTGTCAGGGTGTGGTGTGTACACTTCACGGGGGTGATGACTTTGGAAAGTTGGCCCTGGTTACAGATTCACCTCGGGCTGCATCCATCGTCCTGAGAGAGGACAACTGTCACTTCCTGCGTGTGGATAAGGAAGACTTCAACAGGATACTCAGGGTAGGCAGACAGTTATCCCTGATCTGATCGAAGATCTGTGAAGAAAAAATGGTGGAAACGTTTAGTTATTAAAGCCAGCATCTGCTTGCCTCCTTCCCAATGACTATGAATAAAGAACTGATGCAAGGCAGTGGTACACATGTGTATTTATTTCACATAGCAACCCTTTGTTGAAAAATGTGTCTGTATTATCAGGATCTGAAAATAGGGGAGGGAAAATATGCATCATCCTCTGAAGCTGTGTAAAGCAATAATGTCTCATAATGCTTTAATCGCTCATGACGCCGCCGCCCCTGTGATGTTTGTCTCCCTCCTCTGACAGATGAATGGTACTGCACTCAATTTGAACTATTCTATTCCGCAGGATGTGGAAGCTAACACGGTGCGTTTGAAAGAGCACGATCACCCTGTGCTGGTGTTAGAAAAGAGTCCTCGAGCCTCCACACTGGGAAACATAAAGTATGTGTTTGGGTGTATACACACTGTACCTAAAAGTACTTTAAAACTGTGTTTGCAGTATATGTGTATTTCTCTCTATTTTATTAAAAATGTTTGGGTTTTTTATGTGATCCTTGGTGACCTTGGCAGGTACACTGTGATATCAGGAACTCCAGAGAAGATTCTTGAGCACTTCTTGGAGACGATGAGGATGGACATACATCACAGTGACCCAGGTAGCAGAGCTGAATGATCAGAATAATTTGGGATCATATGCTGTCAGGATAGTATATTGCAGGATACTCATAAACTATAGCATAAATTATGAATTATTGAAGAGTGTCTTTTATTAAAAAAAATGTTACTAGTGTGAACTTTAAAACAAGAAATTGATAATTCAGTATTTTCTTTACTATAAAACGCGATATTAAATAGGATATTCTGCTGTGGTTTGAAAAGGTTTGCTGCTAAAAACAGCATTAAAACAAGTTTCAGGGGTTTACATGAGTCTGGGTTAGACTCTGGATTAGTACTATCTACTGACAGGATGAATGCATTAAAGATTAAATATCTGCTCATTTCTTGCTACTGACTCTGCTTCTTCCCGTGTGTCAGACCCAGCAGTGGATGATTTTGTCCTCATGCACTGTGTCTTCATGCCCAACAGCCAGCTGTGCCCTCTGCTCCTGTCACAATATCCTTTTTGTCTTTAAATTCTTTATTTCCTTCCTGCTGTATCTAAACTGTGCGTTTCAAAAAAAATAAAAACAAACAGGTCTCATGTCGGGTACATAACCCTGGTTTTCTTCACGGTTTGCTGCGTAATGTAACAACACTTCCGGCGCCATTTTTAGATTGTGAAACATCAGTTTCTGCTTGTGGAAGTGCTGAAACAGCAGTTGAGCAGCTGTTCCCTTCACACCTTAGTAACAAGTTGTAATCCCAGTTGCACAGGTATTTCTTCCCTAAGCTGTTGTAATGTAAGTTTAGCACTGTGCAGTTAACGCAATACATCCCATGCTTTATTCATTTTTTTAACATAATGAATGATCTCAAAACTCACTTTATTTTAACTAAAGCTGCTTGAAAGGTACATTTTTAATTGAGGATAAATGGAGACATAGATGTAGGTATGCATATACCTGTGTTTATTTACTTTAATGGTTCAATGCTTTTCTATTTACCTTTAACCTTGTGCGCACGTACCATGTGACATCGCCGCCTGGCTCTGAACAGGAGAGGTTGGAGTATGCACTCAACAGTAAAAGAAGAGCCCTGATTATGACCCTGCGCTGGGCAAACGCACATACCTACCTGCTACAAGAGGAACCTGCTGCGATCTTTTTCCTGGAGGTGAGCACATTGAGCCTTTCAAATGTAGGAAATCACACAGATCCTCTGCATAGTCTGAGTGGTTCTTCCTCTCTGTCTCCGTAGGAGTTGTATGGAAGTCTATCCAATGACTCCCGGATGCTGAGAGCTTTGAAAGATTTGGTACCTGACCTGGAGAAAGTCGTCAAATTGCAGTATGTTTCTGTGGGCTGAACATTTATTGTCATTGCTTTATGCACACGACAAATTCATTGTATCACTTTTAATTTTTTTCTTTAGCTCCGAAGAGGCCAAAGCAACAAAAAAGGTACATCTGTTATATAACTTTCGATACAATTTTACAGTCCACTTCACATGTCGGCTTCATCCGTAGTTATCTGGATGCTGTCATATAATTTATTCAACAGAAGACCCTAATACGACAGTTCAGCAACGGAGAGGAAAGGCTGCAGAAGAAACAGCCAATTAGAAATCAAGATGACAGTAAGTTCTGTGCATTTGTGATTTATGTATTTTTTTTCTTACTCATATTGAACCTGAAGGAAAAAGACATTTTGACAGCAGTTTGCCAAGTTTCCTTGGAATGTGCTATTTAAAGTGGATTTCCCCATTTTCATAAGACAGATTAGATAAGAATATTCCCTTACCCTGCCTGTCATCCTGTCACTTGTGTTTGCACAAAAGGTGTGACAAAATCTTACGGATAGGCTGGCAGCATAGATCCACAACACGATTATTTAACTGTCATTCATGTGTGTGACAGCTGGCTGAGGCAGACAAAGACCCCAGTCATCACTCTAACAGAGATCCAAGGGCTAACTTTTAAAAAAATATAAACTTTTGATTTGATTGAAATGAGCCGGCTTTCATATTTGAATAATTCAGTCTGTGACTACAAAAAGGCAAAACCTTCAGTGAGCTTTGTGAGCTTCCTGTTTCTTCATCTTGGAAGCAGCTCTTTGTCATCACAGATCAGGAGCTGTCACATACCATATCACTGTATTAATTTCACGTGTGCGTGTGCAGTCCTATTGAAGGTGTACTGCAGCGATCACACCTACACTACAATCAGGATTCCCGTGGCGGCGACGGGACGAGAAGTGATCAGTGCCGTGACGGACAAGCTCGGCACTACCGATGAGCTCCTGCTGGTCCACCTCAGCTCTGCGGGTGGTAAGAAAACAGATAATCTTAAACGTGGAGAGGCGTTAACTTGCAGCATCGTCTACTCGTAGATTATCTTGTGTACCTTTTTAATAATTTGCACGTGATGGTGTCTTATGTGGCTGTGAAAGCGAATCTGTCCCGATTTTTGTTACAGAAAAACAAATCTTGAAGCCGAATGATGTATCGGTGTTTTCTACTTTGAGCATCAATGGGAGATTATTTGCCTGTCCTCGAGAGCAGCTCAACAGTCTAGTAAGAGAGTAATGTTATGAACTATGCTGTTATTAAACTGCATTACCACCTTGAATTAAATCTTTTTGCAAATATATATAGAGGATACAAGAAATGCACTTAGTACTTAGTAAAAAGTGGCCACGAAGCAAGAAGATATTAGTTTTATATGCTGAGGGAAAACAATGAAACTGTGTTGGTTTTTGTGCGCTTCAAGACTCCTCTTCCAGACCAGGAAGGGCCCACTGCAGGCTCCATGTCAACTTTTGAGCTGATGAGCTCCAAGGACTTGGCTTATCAAATGACGATGTTTGACTGGGAGCTCTTCAGCTGTGTTCATGAGGTATCCTGCTCACCTTTGTGTACATTAAGTGTCGCAAAGACTTTTGTTTTAGAGTCAGAGTCAATTCATTTTCAGCAGTTTTGCTTTTTCACAGACTGTTGTTAAACCGGCAGGATCTCTCACCTCTCAACCTGCTCTTCTTCTTGTTTCCCCTGTCTTCTTCCACAGCATGAGCTGCTCTACCACACGTTTGGATGCCAAAGTTTTAAACGAACCACGGCTAATCTAGACTTGTTCCTGAGGAGGTTCAACCAGGTCCAGCTGTGGGTCGTCACTGAAGTCTGCCTCTGCGGACAGCTCAGCAAGAGAGTCCAGCTCCTCAAGAAGTTCATCAAGATAGCGGCACAGTGAGTAGGATGTGACTGTTAATGGGACGCACATCACTAAGTGAAATATTTCTAGCTAACAGTAGAGGAAGCTGAGCTGGATGTTGTTGGTTTTCACTTTGGATTCTGCTTGTGTGTGTCTGTCTGCAGCTGTCGAGAATTTAAGAACCTCAATTCATTCTTTGCCATCATCATGGGGATGAGCAACCCTGCTGTGAGCAGACTGAGCCAGACGTGGGAGGTAAACTTTATTGAAAAACTGAATAATCCGTGAACAGTTATGCTGTGAACCAGATCTGCATGTTGCTGTTGCTTAAATCCTCGATTCACTGAGATGCCATCTGCTTTTCCTGACAGAAACTTCCCACCAAGTTTAAGAAGTTCTATGCTGAGTTTGAGAACATGATGGTGAGTTTCAGTTTCAGGTCTATTGAAATTCATTGTGCATAAACTTTTAGCTGTATTCAACCTTCTTCTGGAAATATTTTTTTTCTTTGTAAATGTCTCTGGTTTTCAGTGATGAGTATTACAAACAAAATTAGGTTCAAACCTGTTGTCTTGGTGACAGATGCACAAAATAATGGAGGGAAAATCAATTGCTTGGCTGATCACTCACCAGCCATTTCATTAGGTACACCTTACTAATACCAGGTTGGACAACCTTTTGCCTTCAGAAAGGCTTTCATTCTTTTTGCCACAGATTCAACAAGATGCTGAAAACATTCCTCAGAGGTTTTGGTCCATATTGATATGACAGCAACACACAGAAGATTTGTACGCTTCACATCCATGATGTGAATCTCCCCTTCCACCACATCCCAAAGGTGCTCCATTGCACTAAGATCTGGGGAATCTGGAAATCATTTTTCCAGTTTCATCATTTGAGCTTTCTGATGTGATTTGGTATCCCTGCTGGAAGCAGTCGTCCCTTTAAGTGGTCATAAAAGGATATACATTGTCAGAAACAGTATTCATGTATGCTGTGACATTTAAATGATGCTCAGTTGGTGTTAAGGAGCCCAAAGTAAATATTCAGCACACCTTACATCACTACCAACAGCCCGAACCGCTGATATAAAGTAGGAAGGATTCATGATTTTATGTTTTTTATGCTGAATTCTGACTAGCATCCTAGAAGTCCTAGAAGGAAGTTTGTGCAGTTTGTGAAATACTCAGATGAGCCTGTATGGCACCATCAACTATACTACTGTATCACTTAAATAACTCTTCTTCCTCATTCTGATTCTTGGTTTCAATTTCAGCAAGTTGTCTTGACCATGTTATCATGCCTAAATCATGAAGTTGCTGCCATGTGATTGACCAATCAGATATTTGCTTCAATGGGCAGTTAAAAGGCATACCTAATAAGTGGCTGGTGGCATAACAGTATGTGTTTTAAAGAAAAAAACTTGATCTATAAATGTATCTAACACCAGAAACTTGTTTGGCAATAGGACCCATCAAGGAACCACCGGTCCTACCGACTTACTGTTACCAAACTGGAACCACCGATTATCCCCTTTGTGCCACTTCTTCTAAAAGGTATGACTCAGTACAGGGCTTTACAGGGCTTTAGGAAGTACTTGAAGATGGACGATTTGGGTTGTGCTTCATTTTAACCTATTTCTTTACAGATATGACATTTACACATGAGGGCAACAAGACATTCATTGACAACATGGTCAATTTTGAGAAAATGGTGAGTTCCTTTTCACAGAAAGAAGAGAGAGCATGTTTTATGCATGCAGTTTTCTTAGTGCCGTGTTGTTCTTCATTCATGTTTGCACAGTATCTAAAGCCGTTTTCTGTTTGTTCCATCAGCGTATTATAGCAAACACAATTCGACAAGTGAGACACTGTAGAAGCCAGCCATTCAGTAAGTCTGCTTATTATTCATGAGCACACTTTTATCCTCTAATCTGTTGGCCTTGCAGACAGACTATAAACAATCTTTCCCGTCAAATTTTTTTTGTCTGCTTTATCTCTGCCTAATGTTAGATCCTGACATTTGTCAGCCGAACAAGAATCAAGCGGAGGTCCGGGGTTACGTTAGGAAGCTCTGCGTGATTGACAACCAGAGGGCGCTGACGCAGCTCTCCTACCGGCTGGAGCCTCGGCGGACATGAGCTCCAGATCCTCCACCACGACGCCTTCTCTGTGATGTTAGCATAAAAAAACTATATAAAATAAATCAACACAACAGTAGCAAATCGCAGCATTCAGTGACTTTAGTGTTATTATGGACTATTAAGGACTGTGCCGTGAAAAGCCACTTCTCCCTGAACAAACAGAAGCCGTTCAGCTGCTCTCTTGTCGCCGTGTCTCAGTCAACAGGCTGAGGGTTCATATCGTACTAATTATTACTGTTTGGGACCTGTTAGATAGAACTGTAATGTATAGAACTTGAATCAATATCCTGCATGACTGAAATTCGTAGACCTTGTGTTCTATACAGTGGATTTCTATCAGAGTGTCCTGTAATGTCGTGCTACCCCAAATGAGCCCTAGTTTACAATAAAGTACTGTACCTGCCTGTAGAGCAAATCGTTCTATCCTGATGATCCCACTCATAGACGCACAACAGGAAACCCCACAAACTGTAGTGATCGAGACTCTTTGTTTACCCTGGTCAATATTAAATCTCAAAGAGCATACTTACTTTATAATCTAAATAAGTCTATAAGGACCTTTGAAAATCTGTAGGATTTGATGTCCTTTAGGTAAATATCAGTGTCCATTAATTAGTTAGACACTTTAAACCTACTTAACAGAGTATTAGTCGGATTAAATCCTTAATGGTATTACCGGCAGTGTTCAAATGGGTCACTGTAGTATTTATTGTGAGTTTTATTTGGAATTAGGGTGCAGCCAAGCGTATAAACCATCCCGGATATGTTCTGCTGTCAGTTGCAATGTCTTAGATTTGGACCGACTGCAGCTACAGAGTCTAACTTACACTTTGAGGGGAAAATCTTGTCATCTCTACCAGTTGTGTTCAATCCATGTAATTTTATTTTTGTATATGTGCGTGTAGATTTTGAGTGCGTTCTTTACAAGTGTCATTAATTTTGCTTTGATCTCAGGAGCTTTTGCTGTGCTGGTGTGTGTTGAGAACTGCAGCGAGGCTGCCTTTTCCCAAAGCAGCCTCTAACTGTACTCTGTGTAGTCTGCCTTGTAAATAAAAATAGGTAATTTAACAGTTCTAATGGTTTGGTAACCTTCTTGAGACTGTGATATTTCAGTGCGTGTGGTGGAGCCGAAGGGATGACGTTGTTGGAAAATCTGTCGTGCAAAGAATATCCAGCAAAAATCAAAAATATTTCAGCCGCCACTGGAGAAGCCCGCCGCCGAGCTTTTTGACTTCAGTTGACGTCTGAAGGCAGGTACGCCAACACATGAGGCCTGAAAAACTAAAATGTGACAAAGACTGGCATTTGCTTACATGTGACCTCTGTGAAAGACAGGAACAGGGAGGCACTAGAGTGGGAACTGCTCAGTGTTGTCTGGACTTGAAAAGAGCTGATCCTAGGAATACTACAAATGAGATAAACTGTAGTGTAAAGAGTGGAGATTTCATCCACTTCCTAGGAATGATAGAGGAGAGGAATAAGTGAAGAGGTCAAAACACTTGCAACACTTGTAGGATAAAGGACAATGTTATTGCCAGGCCAGTGCATTTTGATTTGTACCACTGAGCTTTTCTCTACACTAAAACTGCAAACTGAGTTGTGGAGTTTGCCAGACAGGAGGGTACTCTGACACCGGGGTGTTGCAGGACTTTGTCTTTTTGAATGTCATTGCTGTAAATTCTGTTGAGGCCTATGTACAGTGGGTTATAGCTTTAAACATTTCCCCTTGAATGGGTCATTTCTGAATATCAGAAACAGAAAACAAGCAGTGCTGAGCACAGTATTGAATGAGCAGTGACAGGGATTCTTATGGATCCCAGACTTTTTATATTCACCAACCTTTCATCCAAAAACTGAACTGCAATGAAATACCGTGTCTTTAAGTTTCTACACTGAAACTGCATGGCGGCGAATAACGTTTGCATCACAATTTCCATTCGCCATCTGTATTTTTAAACTCATTTTTAGCTGTAAATTTTTATCTCTTCAAGCAGCCGGTCTCTCGGGATGTTGTTTATTTTATACAGTGCATTTGTACTACATGTTGTCATGATTCACTACGGCTTCTAAGAGCCGCTGGCAGCGTTTGTCGTGTTTTATTTATTCAGTGAATCACCACGAAGTCCACATTTGTACTCGATTACAGTCAACAAGTGACAAGTGTCCCTAACTTCCCATGGCTGATCTCACCTGTCCCTGCACGGTGATGTCAGCACAGCTATCCTGCTTGTTGATGTCAGTGGGTCATTCCTGTCTGGTTGAGTAACACGCCGGCCTTGCCTGGCTTCTCTGGTGAGTGTGTGTTTTTAGCTGCAGAGAGTGTGAGCGGATAGATTTAGGTGCATATGTGGCAGCAACAACCTTGTTGCTAAATGATTTACACTATGTCAGACGCGCTATAAGCCAGAGCTGTATGTGTGTGTGCATGCAGAGCTTTATATAGCCACAGTTATCCAGGAAGAAGGAATGCCCGGGATGCCAATGACCATATTTGAACTGTGTGTCTGCTGCAGACAGACTGCACACACTGACTGCAAACCGTAACTTGCACACAGTCAACGCTCACTTCTCCCTCATCTTCAAGCTTGCGTGTGTGTTTGGTGTGTGTGCTCTGTGTTGTAGTTACACTGGATCACCACTATCAGGCAATGTAATACCTTGTCTGGTAGTGACAGTTGACTTTTCCTCACTCACAGGGAGCAAACTTCTCTCTCTCTCGCTCTCTCTTTCCAGCACTTTCTGGTTTCTTCTCCCTGACAATCTGCTCTGCTGACTGACAACATCCACTCTGGCCCTGTGGAGGAAACTACTTCACTTCTCTTTTGTGTTGTTCTCCTTCACTTGCTCTCAGCTCATCCGTGACTTGTATACCTTCGGGATAGCGGTTAGGTAGTTGGGCAGTCACACTTTATTGCTGCGCGCGTGTATGTGTGTGTGTGTTTGAGTGCGCGGGAGTCAGTCAGTATGCCATGTCGTCCCCTGGCTCGTCGTTTGTGCAGATAAAGCATGAGGACTTGCTCTTCTACGAGAACTGTGGTGGAGGCAGCTTTGGGAGCGTCTACAGAGCTCTCTGGATATCCCAGGACAAGGAAGTGGCTGTGAAGAAGCTTCTGAAGATCGACAAAGAGGTAAAGTGGAGACACGCACAGACGTAGACCAATCACACACATAATGTACAGTAGTCATTAGGTATTTCCTCTCCTTCGTGGGACGTTACTGCTCAAAACTTCAAAAACGGTTACTGTCCACTCAATACCCAGATTTGGATCCAAAGCCCCCCCATTCCCCCACCTCCCCCTCCCTTGTTGTCTGCCATTGTACATGTGTTTATCTTAAACATACCGCTTCTCATGCCCCCTCCTCCTCCTCCCACTCTTTGTAGATAGAGCAGTTTTATTTATGCCTGGACTCCCCTGTTCCTCCCATTGTATGTTAGGGTGAGGTGAGTAGTACCTCGAGGCTTAATTCACTTCAGTTCAGGCCTGGGTGTGAGTCTCCACGAGTATGAGGCGGGCTGCATGATTTCCTTCCATGTTAATGATCCCGGGCTGGTAAAGGCTAATGGGTCTGTGTCAGGAAACTGAAGTTGGGGCCTGTGGGTGTATTCATTCACAGTGTCAGATTTTATATAATATAAAAGCAAGTGCACACATGCATTATAGAGAAATAAAAGGTGGTGTCACAAGTGGGCCAACTTCATAAGATTACACAGGGAAGAAATTTTGTCGGTTGAGCGACTTCTCTGACACACAAAAATACACAGAGGGTGGGCATGCATGCATAAAGCTGTCTGCATAGTTCATGTGTAAATACAAGTTGATGGATAATGTGAGAAGTGCAGCTTTATGTGGAGCCTTCATGCATCGTTTTCCTGCACAAACTGATAGCCTTACAACAATAGATGAGAGTAAACCCAGAATGATGAATTTCTCTTTGGAAAAAAAAAAATATTTAGAGAGAAAATATTTTGCTCAATGCTTGATTGGAGTTTATGTGTAAATCCATTTCACTGTTAGTTTATTGTGTTGCTTGGCAAAAGTTACATATTCCACACATGCAAAGATGATGATCGAGATGTTATTTCTGATTTATGGCCTATTTACTGCTGCAGGGTGGAGGGTTTTTGTTTGGATAACTTGTGGAATGGAATAAGTTCCGACCTAAGCTCAGGAATCCCGGAGACGCAATCAGGATTAACTTTAAAGTTGGTTTTAACATTTAAGTTAACATTTAAAAGAAGAAATAAAGGTCAGTAGTGATATAAACCAGTTTAAAATAAAACTCAAAAAAGAAATATTAAATAAGTATAAGAATGAAGAAAATGCAATTAACCCAAGACAGCAGTCAAACTCATGTTTATTTTCTTCTGCAAATTAGCAAATCTAAATATAGTTTTAGTTGAACATGTGAAAATATTTTTTTGAGATGTTATGTTCTAAGTTGAAGGCATTGTATGCGTTTTTGTTGTTCAAATTTAGATGATGAGGATGTAAACCTGAGGGGGTAGGGCTAAATAAGTATATACTTCTGCCTACTCCTTTTCAAACAACTGTATGGAATGATTTTATGAAACGTTGGTGAATGTATATGTTTGAAATAAAAAAAGAACTGAACTGAAGTTAGCCTAACATCCTGTGATTAATGATTATTAAAAGCTGTGCTCCTTTGTCAGAGTCCTGTACTGTAAAACCTAAGTTAATGACGGTGATCATACTTCTCTGCTTCTCTTTTTCTTGACCCCTCATCCAGGCTGAGATTCTCAGTGTACTGAGTCATAAGAACATCATTCAGTTTTATGGAGCCGTGCTGGAATCTCCCAACTATGGCATTGTCACAGGTCAGACTCGGAGTGTGTGTACGAGTGTGTTTTTGAAATTCATATACACTTTCAGATGTTTTTGTCAGTGTAGTTTAATGCTTAAATTTAGACGAGACGCACAAAATGAAATGTGTGTGACTATCCTTGGGGTTCAGGTGTAATATAAGTATGAAGTCATTATCAGGTCAAGGTCTGAGGTAAGTCGTAAAAGCTACAGAATATAGTCAGGGCACACTGTGCTGCCATCTAAACCTGCACGTGTATGCGTGTGTGTGTATATTGGTTTAATTGGTGCGTATTTGATCCGAGGCGGAGAAAGTTACACACGCGTTAACACATGCTCTGATGGCCGGCAAGTGTTTATGTGTGTATGGTGAAATATCAGAACATACTTTGAACACTGGTTCTTGCGGTGATTCCTGGCAGGACATTTGTAACTGAGACCAGCATGTTTGGATGTGGTTGTAATCCCGGCTGGGTTTATATGGTATAGATAAAGCACTGAAACACCACCAGCAACCTTTCTTGATGCCTAATGCTTACTGATATATCAAAAGTAAAGCTGGTATCAGCAGATTTTGGTCTCTGTGTGCAGATGAAAACATTCAGGCATTCATTTCTATTTTCACGAGGCTACAAAGGCTTGTGCTCTACTTTCTGTCTTTGATCTGACATTAAGTAGCAAAATGGAAAAATTCTCACATATTTTGGATTTAAAAGTCAGGGAAGGATGTGAAGGTTGAAGGCGTTTCCGATGATTTGAGGCAGCTTCTCACTGTGTATGATTTGTGCACTGCTTAACAGTGGGCTGTAGCTCTCACACATTGTAACATATAACTTCAAGTACCAAGTTTATTTCACTTGTTTAAAGCAGTGAATGGTTTTGAAGATGCTGTAATATACACTACTGTAGACTTTATTATTTAAAATAGTGGTTGTTGCTGATGAGATTAATGGAGGCTCTGTTTTACACTGGTGCAGAGCTATAATCTTTCTTACTAATAACTCTTGTGGCTCTTTTCAAGATACTTTAACAAAAATAAGGAAATAATTGATTATTTAACAAATAAAGACATCAGCAAATAAATAAGCCAAGCATAGTGTGTGGTAGGTATTTAGGTATTAATTAATTTTTAAATACATTTATATATTAATATTATTATATTAGACATTTGAATGAGGAAGGTCCAGGCAGCCATTTCTGAGTTAAAGCCCACGACACACTGTGAATGAGGCACACGGTTATAGGATGAACTGGATTTAGATTTCTGTGGTGAATCTTTGTCCATGCTACAATATAACGAAGATAAATAAATGATGCCGTTACCAACATTCATGCTTTTGTGTTGTGTTTGATCTGAAGTTTAATTTTATTGAAGATGAGATAATCTGGGTCATTTTGAACTCTCAGTGATACCACGGTGTTTGTTTGAGTTTGGGAAGTGAAGAAGTGTTTGGATCTGGAAATAGTTAATGACTTCTGACTTAAGAGGCGGAAGGTTGCGGGCTCTCGATGTGATGTGTAGCTACACTTCTACAGAGGCGCACATCAGTTTACGGCATAGGTTACATTGTTGGGTTTCAGAGGGATTTGTAGTTACAAAGTACCTACGGCATAGATTTAACGCAGAATAACTCTGCGGCTAATCTCTAGCAGCTGCATGAAGCCATCATGTCAATATGGCCCAGAATCTCTAAGGAATCTTTATATGTTTTATGCTATGAAGAATTAAGGCAGCTCTGAGATCCAACGTGGTACTGGCAATGTAACTGTTAGATTGAATGTTTGGCTTTATTAGGGTGACAAAAAGAGAAACTAATTCATCCAATAATAAAATAGGATTTTTTATTGCTTTATGAAAAAAAAAAAAAAAAGTATACATGTGTGTTATATAATTGTTTTTCAGGTCAAAGGTCAAACTCAGAGTGACAGACTAATATAAAAACGGTCCTTTTTTATATATTTTTTCCTGTTAATCAGTATACTTGTTGACTCATTTTACATGATGCATTGGTGCGCATGATTTTTCTTGTTGTTTGTCATAATGAAAATTGTTTGTGTCTGTCTGTGCTGTACTTGCAGAATATGCTAGCGCAGGGTCTCTGTATGAGTACCTCGCCAGTGAGCAGAGTGAAGAGATGGACATGAACCAGATCATGACATGGGCCATACAGATAGCCAAGGGTAATAAGGAAAAATAATGATGATTAAAAACTGGATATGGATATAACAGGTTATATATGAGAGAATCTACGGTCTCTAACACACCCATGTAATAAAGTCTGTCACACATTTTTAGAGATAAAAACTTTAAACATTTAATTTTATATAATTTTATAAACCATTTTAGTATTTTGCCTTTATTTTAGCTGATGTTTTGCTGAAGATCTTGCCTCACTTAACGTTTTAAGGTCAGTTCATTTAATAGATTTCTGCATTAACTGAAACTGATCAAAAACAAATGGAATTGAAACCCAAACATTGAGTATTGTTAGATAATTCCACAAAAACCAATCAAAGTGCTGTAGTTGTTTGTTTTTGATACAACATTATTAATGATTGGTTTCCTCATAGGGATGCATTACCTGCATGCAGAAGCTCCAGTCAAAGTGATTCACAGAGACCTCAAGTCCCGAAATGGTAACACATAATTTAAACCCCATTCTGATTAGTTTTTCTAACTTGCTTTTGGTACCATGTGCCCAATCACGAGTCCTGAATGTCAGGTATTTTCAGTGTTGTGCACCATTAACTGGACTGTATAATGTGGTCTGTTTTTCAGTGGTAATGACAGCAGATAAAGTGCTTAAGGTTTGTACCTATAATGTATTTATATATAAAAAAAAAAAGACATACATCTTGTGCATTTTTGCGCATCTTTTTAATAGCGTTTTTCTGTTGATATTTCAGATTTGTGACTTTGGAGCGTCTAAGTTTCTTTCCCATACCACCCATATGACAGTAGTGGGCACTTTTCCCTGGATGGCTCCAGAGGTCATTCAGAGCCTGCCTGTCTCTGAGACCTGTGACACCTACTCCTATGGTGTGGTGAGTTGGCAGTACTGTAGGAATATCAGTATTTTAAGATCAGGAATAAGTCTAAGAAGTAGCAGTCAGTGCTAGTGCTGTAATTTAGTGAATTACAAGTAGGGGTAGAAGTACCCCAGGGGGTACTTTTGCGGTAGTCACGGGGCATACTGACGGATGAGTGCTACTAATCCTAAGAAACAGAAATTACAATTTAATTAAAGAAATGTGCAGACCAGAGCAGGTTTAAGCAGTAAAGTTAATAGTTAATTGATAGTAATAAACCACCGAGAGGGACTCATAAATGATTAAACTAGATAAGTGGTTAAATAAGTGTAAATAAGAGAATAAATAACTGAAGTGCAGTACTGTGCAAAAGCCTCAAACCAGTTCATTTCTTTCTTTCTTTGTTTTTTCTTGGAAAATGAGAAATGGGTGCAGTGATTTATTGATATAGTATGTACCGGCAGAAACTGAGTTATGATGAGCTTGAAAGTAAATGTTTGGTATGATACATTTATTCTTCAACACAGCCTGAACTCTGTTAGGCAGCTCTTTTGTCATTTCTTTAAGTAGTCTTCAGGAATAGTTCTCCAGGCTTCTTCAAGGACATTCAAAGCTCTTCTTTGGTTGTTTCTGCCTTCTGTTCTGTTCCCTGTCAACATGATCCCACAAAGCTTGAATAATGTTGAGGTCCGGGCTCTTGGGAGGACAATCCATGACTGATAGTGTTTCACTGTGTGTTTTTCTATCCACCAGGTATGCTTTTATTGCATTGGCAGTATATTTGGGATCATTGTCATACTGAAAAATGAAACCGTTGCTAAGCAGACACTTTCAAGATAGTATTGTGTGGTGGGTGAAAATCTGACTGTGCTTTTCTGCAGTTATAATTCCCTCAGTTTTTACAAGATGCCACTGGCTAAAATGCCCAAACCATGACAGAGACTTCACTGTGTGTTAAACATGTTTATACTCACTGTTGTACCTCTATGCTGACCGAATCTCTACATACAGTTGGAACCCAAAATATCAAATGTGGATTAATCACTCCATAAGACCCAATTCCCATGTTTTTTAATCCCAGTTCTTGTGTAATTTGGCATACCTTGGCCTTTTTTCACTGCTTCCTTTCCTTTACAATGTCTTTTTGACAGCCACTCTTCCATGGAGTTCATTTCTGAGGAGGAACAGCAGATGGATCAACTGAAGGGGCCAGATATACCTCTCAAATCCTGTTTTAGGGCTTTGCCGGATTTAACTTTTTTTTTTTTTTTTAAGGACATGACTTTTAGTTACTGTTCATCTGCTGTAGATAGTTTTTAGGCCTACTACTTCCTTTGTCCACCACTTGTCCAGTATTGCAACATGTTTTTTTTTTTTTTTTTTTTTTTAAAGGATACATGTACACTATACCGAGACGTGGCAAGTTTTCGGCTAATAGCTCTCTGGGAGTCAAACATTTCATGTTTGTCGAACTGTATTTTCTTTGCTATTTTTCATAGACTCAATTTCTTCTAATTTCTTTAGTTATGTGTTTTTTTGTGACAAGGTGCTAATAACAAAGACGCTGAAGATACTATTTAAAATTGGTTCTTTGCCCTGTTGTTATGTGTACTGGTTCATCCCTTGAGTTTGATACCTTTTTTACGAATGATTCATAGGTCAGCATTAAGAGGCTTAACCAACCAACCAAAAAAATGTATCTGAGAACGATCAGGTACAAGGAATGGACTGAAAATTAATGAAAAGGGAAAAGTAGCCAAAGAAAAACTCTTTAGACAGCCTGAAAAACTATTGCTCCAAAATTACATGAAAGCCTGACTTTATGGACTTTCGAGACTTTTGCACAGTACTAACTTAAAGCATGGTTATAAAGTTATACCATTTGCAGCTGTAGCTAGTAGTATGGATAAAAGATTGGGATGTCCTCTTAAACAATGAGTCACGGCTAAATGGAGTAGTAGCTAAGAGGTTTGGGTAAATGGTAACATGATAAAGTTGCAAGTAATCCGGTGATAACATAAAAATTTCTGGCAAATGCAAAGGTCAGATTAAAATAATGCAGAAAAAACTGTAAAACTTAAGTAGAGCATACTGGCCTGAACACTAGCAGTTTTTATACTCTTTCCAATAGTTTCTCACCTCACGTATCAACAGTACTGAGGCCATGTTGTTGTCACTAGTGACTGTACGCTGTTTCACTGCATTAAGCGAACCAACACAGTCTGTTCTGTGGCCAGGTGCTATGGGAGATGCTGACTCGGGAGGTTCCATTCAAAGGTTTCGAAGGGCTGCAGGTCGCATGGCTGGTGGTGGAAAAGCAAGAGGTAACGTACACGTACATACATGTGCACTTTTTTTGAACATACTGAAAGCATTTAGACCCACCAGAGTTTGAAGCAACTGGAGGCACAATGTGATGCTCTCATGGTTTCCACTGTGAGCTGGTGAGACTAAGGCAGAGTATTTTTAGGCCTGATGTCAGTTCTCTGCTCTTGTAAGGCCTGGATACACAGCAGTGGAGCTTGGCCAGACTCCCCCTGGTTAAAGCCTTTACGAGTGAGAGAGGCAGACAGAGTAAAAGAGAGAGGGGGGGGGAAAAGAAGAGAAGATTGCAGCGGTAGGAGGGTCGATTCTTTGGGTTTATGAGTGGTAGGGGATGATGGTTATGCTGCATCTGTGTTTCAGTTACTAAAGTGACCGAAACCCCTGTAAGAGAAACACACACCCCCACGCACATGCACATACACACACACACACACACACTCAACAAAACAACACAGAGAACATGATTCCTTCGTAGCTGCTGGCTTGTCTCCAAATACTCTCCCTAAATAACTCTCTCGCTCTCTCTTCCTCTTTCCCAGTCTCCGTCTGATTTTCCCTTTCCATTGCTACACCTCTCTTCCTGACCCTTCAGTTCGCCCTCTCTCCACTCTGAGTTGGTGATATTTTAGGATTAATCCCCAGGGAAACTGTTTCCATTTACCGCATTGTACTATGGAGATGTCTGGGCCTATGATGTTCAAAGGGATTGGTTTTGTAACTGCAGTTTACACAGTACAAAAGAAAGATATACATGGACCCCCTCCCCCACCATTTAGCTCATAAACACTGTGATGGATTGTAATTTGCTGAAACTTGGAATTATAAACCCAATATTGTGAACCTATAAACTAGTTTCTTCTGAGATTAGTCCTAATTTCAAAGGAGATGAACATGTTTTTCCTTGGTCAGCTTTTTGGCTTTTTCAACATAATACACACAGTTTTCTGCTAAAGTTAAGACATCTCTGTTCACTCATTACTCATTTCAGCTGTGTTGAAAATTTCAGTATAAGGGTGAAAGTTTTGGCACAGTCTCTTCCCCCGAGCACTTAGTCCTGGATCTTGGTATATTCTTTATTTAATATCTCAGCGTATAATATGGAGAAACGAGCGACACCATTTAACACATAGTAGCCAAATGACAGGATACTAAATTGAATTCTACAGCCACCAGAGCCAAGTTTGTTAAAGTTACTCCAAATCTGTGTCATCCACATAAAAATTAAAGGAAATATTTTCTGCGTTTTCTGAATAATGCTACTCAACAGGAAACTGCAGAACACTGGAGCAGTAAAAGTATATAAGAGATTGAGGATGATGAAGAGCTGGACAAATGTATAAAGAGAGCTAAAGTGGAAAAGGTTACACTTTAGTCTGTTACCTAGTGGGATTTTTCTAAAATGCAGTTTTCTGGTTTTCAGAAGAGGCAGGACTATTGCACATTTGAAGGAAGGGTGAACAATGCTGGTTAAAGGTGAGGGCTAATGGTCCCCAGAGTTTACTTTATTATGTCAAAGGAGCAGGTGGAGGTCTTTAAAGAGGAATAATACAGTAAAGTTTTGGCAGAGTGTTGGAGTAAAAAGAATTAGGAACCGAGACAAGATCCGCAAAGTCTCTGGTGTTTGAAAGCGATTTTTCTGACTTGATTTAGAATGAAATGTAATACCAATTCTGATATCACCTCAGATCACACAGATCAGATCAGCTTTTGGTTAAATGCTGTGCATTTCTACTTAGCAAATGGAAGCATCCTAACATGCTGTTATTACCATGCATTGTCATTATGGGGAAGGCATCAAATTGCAAAGCTCCATCCTTTTGTACATGCTCACAGAGCCAAATATAAGGCTGCAGACTCTCATTCTGAAGTTGTTGACGTTGAAGTAGTCAAACGGGTTGGCTGCTTGGGAAACTTATTCAATTTTGTTTGCCTAATTTTTAAAAGTTCAAGGGGTAGTTTATATCCAAAAAGTGTTTTTGCACAACATTATGATAAAAAAATGTGATCACTTCATTATTTTCCTCTATTATACAACTGTGTAAAGTTTCATGATAATTAGTGTAAAAAATCTCGAGTTTGGGCCAAAAGTGTGTGTTTTGCGGTCACTTTGACCTGATCACCAGATAACCATCCATTCAAGCAAATAGCTGACTAAATGAAAACACTCTGGTGAGTTAAGAAAAAAAAAAAAAAAAAAAAAAAAAAAAAAAGGGGGGGTGGTTTCATTTGTATAGTAATTATTTTTATATGTGTCTGTGTTATTGTGTTTGGCTATCCAGAGGCTGACCATTCCCACCAGCTGTCCAGCAAGTTTTGCAGAACTGATGAGAAAATGTTGGCAAGCAGACCCAAAGGTAAGCTAAACTGACTCAGGACACAGTGATTAATGTGTGGAAAAAAGTTTCATATAGCGCACCGAATGCTTTCAAAGGATACACGATCATATCCTGTGTGTACAAATGTATTTACAGGAGCGTCCACAGTTTAAGCAGGTGCTGGCAACCCTGGAGACCATGGCTAACGATAGCAGGCTACCGGACCAGTGTAACTCCTTCCTACACAACAAGGACCAGTGGAGGTACACACACAAAAAACACAGTCTTGTAGACATCCAAAAGAAGAGTGTAACTGCACTGTGTCAGAGGGATCTCCTGACGTTTTTAAGTGCATGCTATAAAGTGTTGTTCTCTTATGAGGCTGACAAATCCACCCTCTTGAATGCGTGTGCACACGGTAGATCACAAATCCACACACGCATCAGCATGTACGCTCGCTCACATACATGTTTACATACACAACTCTGTGGACACTGAAGCTCAAGGGAGAAGCTGAATGTGTGACCCTGTACTCTACTTCAGTCTATATTAAGCTCACTGGAAAGTAGCCATGGAAGAGATTCCTCTACTCCTCCACTCTGCCCTCACTCCGACATGGGGAGAAAGAGACAAGGGGTGGAGTTGGAGGTGGTGTGGGGTGGTTGAGGAGAAATCAAACTGAAGAGTTGAAGAGGAGGAGGAGAGGTTCAGGGAGGAACAGAAATGTATTGTGTGAGTGTGAAATCTAAAACACTGAGCGAGACACAAACAGCAAGGATAGAGGAAAACAAGAGTGGACAGATGAGGGGAGGTTGGGGGGTGCAGGGAAAAAGGGAGAGAGAGGTGGCCAATGGAACAGCAGGAGGAGAGAAGGTGCAAAATTCTGTGCATATTTAACATGAGTACAGGAAGGCAATCAATTCTGAGTGAAGTTTTAGGTATGGGTGGAAAAACTTGGACAAGCAGGGAGGAGAGAGCGAGTGAAGGAGGTGAAGGGGTGGGATGAATGAAAGGGGAAGTATGGAAGGAATACAGGAGGAGGTATGACTCTGCACATGTCTATATTTAGTTGCCGTGAGAGATGATTGTGTTTGTGAATGCAGGCTCATCGACAGCCAATCCAATAGTGACCTCTTGTGGCAGTGGAGAGTACTGCATCAAAAGACGACTATAAAACAATGTTGTGTTCTGCTGTAAAAAGTTAACTACTCACAACTGCAAACTACTTCCTCATGAACATAAAAATATTTTAATGTTATAAAAAATGAAAGTATCAAGTGAATGTGAAATAAAATTCATGAAAGAAATGAAAATGAATTGTAGTTTCCAGTGAGTATGCCTCAGAGGTCATTGCAAAATTCAAAAAATGTTGAATTTAATTCAAAGGTAAACTTTCACATTTTGCATATTCAATATACATAAAGTGAAAAATGTCTTGCAGCTTATGAAAATCACAAATCCAGTATCTTAAATCATTAAAACATTAATTATAATGAAGTTTACGATACAGAAATGAGCAGCTTTTGAATAATATGCTTATTTATGCCCTCAATATCAGTGTCTTAGCACGGATTCAATCAAGTGTTGGCTCTGCTGTGGTGTTATTGAGGCCCAGGTTGCTGTTTGTATTTTTGGGTCTGGTGTTTCTTGACTTCCTTTTTTCAATATTCCAGGTGCTTGATGAGGTTCAGGCCAGACAAGTTGGCCGGTCACAAACAACAACAGTAATAATAACACCGTAATAACACGTTCAGCAAACCATTCAGTCGTAGTTTTGGCACTATGGCTGGGTGCTGCTAGAGGTCCTTATGGAAACGAACCGCTGTCTCCATAAAGTTTGTCAGCAGGTGGACGCTTGAAGTGCTCTAAAATCTCTTTCTGATTGCCTCATGTTGACTTTGGACTAACATGGTGGACCAAACAACGTCACCGACACCAGCAGATGACATGGCGCCCCAAATCGTCACAGACTACTTCAAACACCTTGGATTCTTGGCTCCTCTCCGCTCTTCTGACAGACTCTAGGAACATGATGTCCAACTAAAATGCAAAATTGAATTTCATCTGAAAAGAGGACTTTCACTGAGTTCTTTTTGTTCTTAGCCCAGTTAAGACTCTTTTGGTGTTGTCTCTCCTTTCCTGGAGACCTCTGTGCGTGGTGGCTTTGGATGCACAGAAACCAGGATCAGTCCACTCACTCTGAATCTTTCTTAAGTTTTTGACAATTTTTTAAAGGGTGCGATCATTCGTGTTGCATGTGCACCTTTTCCTACTACAGGGGTGGGCAATTCCAGGTCTCGAGGGTCGGTGTCCTGCAGGTTTTAGATCTCACCTTGGGTCAACACACCTGAATCACATGATGAGTTCTTTACCAGGCCTCTGGAGAACTTCAGGACATGTTGAGGAGCTAATTTATCCATTTAAATCAGCTGTGTTGGTTCAAGGACACATCTAAAACCTGCAGGGACACCGGCCCTCGAGGCCTGGAGTTGCCCACCCTTGTCCTACTACAATGTTCCCTTCCAGTTAATCCCATTAATAAGCTTTGATACAACACTCTGAAAGGCCAGCCTTTTCAGCAAACGCCTTCTTACCCTCTTTGTGGAAAGTGTCAGTGACCATCATATGAACGACTGCCAAGTTAGCAGTCATCTCCATGATTGTAGTTGTGTGTACTGAACTAGATCGAGAGTTGGTATAGCAATTTACTTAAAATGAAAGCATTCAAATAATCTGGGGTACTGGATTTCTGATTTTCATGACCTGTAAGTCATTAGCAGGGGTCCCCAATCCCAGTCCACGAGGGCCGGTGTCCCTGCAGCTTTTAGATGTGTCCTTGATCCACCACAGCTGATGTAAATGGATAAATTACCTTCTCAATGTGTCTTGAAGTTCTCCAGAGGCCTGGTAATGACCTAATCATGTGATTCAGGTGTGTTGACCCAGGGTGAGATCTAAAACCTGCAGGGACACCGGCCCTCGTGGACTGAGATTGGGGATCCCTGGTCATTAGCATCAATGTTAAAACAAAAAGATTTCAAATAATTCACTTTATGTGTATTGAATATATGATATATGACATAAATTAAAAATAAAACCTTTTCATTATATACATTTTTTTTTAGATGCACTAGTAGCTGTTTTTAGCAGACTACATATTAATTATTATATTGTCATTCTGAATATAGTAATTTCTCCTTTAAAATCTGGAGTTAATCACTGACCACTAATGTTTTCATGTGTACAAATACTTTAGGTGTGAAATTGAGTCAACATTAGAGCGCCTCCGGAAGCTAGAGAGGGAACTTTACTCCAAGGAGAAGGAGCTAGAGGAGAGAGAGAGGAGGCTCAGACTGTGGGAAGAGAGGCTAATGGAGAGGTCCAACATGACTCCTAGCCCCACCTCCCTACTCATGGAGCGCTCAAACATCTCACCGGTACGCAAAACTTGCCTGTATATAATTTATCTCAAACTGCCATAAACAAAATTAACTGATACCTTTTTCTTTGTCTCTACCAGTTCTTCACACCGATGTCCATCAGCTCCTCGGGCTCGTTCTTCCGCTCACACTCTCAGGACTCCAATAGTGCTGGGGTCAGCAGTGCTGGTGTCAGCTCTCTCCTTCGCACACTAAGCAACGGAGACACAGAGAGGGGGAGCAGTACGGTGCTGGAGAGAGGGATGGGCTCGCTCGACAGCACGAGGCTGCACGCCATGTTCCGAGGGTTGCAGGGGAGGTTAGGGGAGGAGGACGAGGAAGAGGAGGGTACCCTAGAGGAGAAAAGCTGGGGACAGAGAGACAGAGATGACAGTGGGAGTCTGGAGGGAGGAAGGGTGCAGGTGACACTCAGGAGTTTCCCCGGTGGTGTAGTGGAAAGGGAGGAGAGGACATGGGAGGAAGGGGACAGGGAGAGGGGAGGAATGCAAAGAAGCAGGGTGACTACTATTGTCCGAGGGTACTCGGGGGGATTCGGGGAGGCGGAAGGAGAGAGGGATAGAGAGGGAGGATGGGAGATAGAAAAACTCGGCGACACGCTGGAAGAGAGAGGGATGGAGGGTAGTCTCGAAGGAGGGAGGCTCCCAACCATGTTCAAAGGTCTCCATGGGAGCATGGGGGGCTTTGGGGACATGCTGTCTTTAGATATGGATGAGATGGGGGAGATGGAGAGACTGGGTGACATGGACATGAACATGGGCGACCTGGGAGTGATGAAAGTCATTGGTCACGGCGTCAGAAGTGAGCTGGGGGTCAGGGGTCGCAGGAGTGACATGGGAGTTGTAGTCCAGGATGTGAGAGGAGACGTCAGCGAGGCCATCAGCCAAAAGATCAGGGGTGAAGTGGGTGTCGTCGGTCACTCTGGGGTGCAGGTGAGCATGCGGGCATCGTCTAATCAGAACTCTGTTAAAAGCTGCAGCGTGCGGCACGGAACAAGGATCAACATGGCAACAGCAGCCATGGACATGATGGAGCTCGACTGGTCTGACAGTGATTAGATGACACCTTAGCAGAAACACGCACAGAAAACACACACAGAAATACACACCGAGGCCAAACTAGAAAGATTTTGACTTGTAAGCACATGCAGTATCTGAGCTACAGTATGTGCGATCTCCTGTTAAAAAAAGAGCTGGTACACACACATTTTTTGTTAATTTGTTTTTTAATTAAATGGACGAATACTACACCCACGTGTACTGTGAAGAGGGAAGGAAGGAAAAGGCAGTTTGAGGTTGTACTGTCATGTTGTCAGATTGGCTTCACCTGTGTAATTTAATGTGCTATTAAAACTGATGCATAACATACTGTAAGAGGTACAAGTGTAACAAAATAAGACACTTGAACGCCGCTCTAATGAGGCAGCACTGTCTTTGTTTTCTTTTTTTTTTCTTCTCCTGCTTATAGAGTATCTTGTAGTTTATAGATTTGATTTGTTCCAAACATGCTTTGACTTTCAGTTCTAACTGTGATCTAGTGTGTTAAGTATTGGCATTTTTCTCTGTACATTTTATCATTTTTCAATAAAAAGAAAAGAAATCTTATATTCCAGTCATTTTGCGCTACTAATAAGTTCAAAAGGAACATCAGGAGCACTGAGGACACACTGCATCTTCACTGAGAACTCTTACACTTTTCACACACTGAGTAGAAGAGCCACTCCGGCCAGGACCCATTTAGTCCTGGATCTTGGTATATTCTTTATTTAATATCTCAGCGTATAATATGGAGAAACGAGCGACACCATTTAACACATAGTAGCCAAATGACAGGATTCTAAATTGAATTCTACAGCCAGCAGAGCCAAGTTTGTTAAAGTTACTCCAAATCTGTGTCATCCACATAAAAATTAAAGGAAATATTTTCTGCGTTTTCTGAATAATGCTACTCAACAGGAAACTGCAGAACACTGGAGCAGTAAAAGTATATAAGAGATTGAGGATGATGAAGAGCTGGACAAATGTATAAAGAGAGCTAAAGTGGAAAAGGTTACACTTTAGTCTGTTACCTAGTGGGATTTTTCTAAAATGCCGTTTTCTGGTTTTCAGAAGAGGCAGGACTATTGCACATTTGAAGGAAGGGTGAACAATGCTGGTTAAAGGTGAGGGCTAATGGTCCCCAGAGTTTACTTTATTATGTCAAAGGAGCAGGTGGAGGTCTTTAAAGAGGAATAATACAGTAAAGTTTTGGCAGAGTGTTGGAGTAAAAAGAATTAGGAACCGAGACAAGATCAGCAAAGTCTCTGGTGTTTGAAAGCGATTTTTCTGACTTGATTTAGAATGAAATGTAATACCAATTCTGATATCACCTCAGATCACACAGATCAGATCAGCTTTTGGTTAAATGCTGTGCATTTCTACTTAGCAAATGGAAGCATCCTAACATGCTGTTATTACCATGCATTGTCATTATGGGGAAGGCATCAAATTGCAAAGCTCCATCCTTTTGTACATGCTTTTTTTTTGATAGAGAGGGAGGATGGGAGATAGAAAAACTCGGCGACACGCTGGAAGAGAGAGGGATGGAGGGTAGTCTCGAAGGAGGGAGGCTCCCAACCATGTTCAAAGGTCTCCATGGGAGCATGGGGGGCTTTGGGGACATGCTGTCTTTAGATATGGATGAGATGGGGGAGATGGAGAGACTGGGTGACATGGACATGAACATGGGCGACCTGGGAATGATGAAAGTCATTGGTCACGGCGTCAGAAGTGAGCTGGGGGTCAGGGGTCGCAGGAGTGACATGGGAGTCGTAGTCCAGGATGTGAGAGGAGACGTCAGCGAGGCCATCAGCCAAAAGATCAGGGGTGAAGTGGGTGTCGTCGGTCACTCTGGGGTGCAGGTGAGCATGCGGGCATCGTCTAATCAGAACTCTGTTAAAAGCTGCAGCGTGCGGCACGGAACAAGGATCAACATGGCAACAGCAGCCATGGACATGATGGAGCTCGACTGGTCTGACAGTGATTAGATGACACCTTAGCAGAAACACGCACAGAAAACACACACAGAAATACACACCGAGGCCAAACTAGAAAGATTTTGACTTGTAAGCACATGCAGTATCTGAGCTACAGTATGTGCGATCTCCTGTTAAAAAAAGAGCTGGTATACACACATTTTTTGTTAATTTGTTTTTTAATTAAATGGACGAATACTACACCCACGTGTACTGTGAAGAGGGAAGGAAGGAAAAGGCAGTTTGAGGTTGTACTGTCATGTTGTCAGATTGGCTTCACCTGTGTAATTTAATGTGCTATTAAAACTGATGCATAACATACTGTAAGAGGTACAAGTGTAACAAAATAAGACACTTGAACGCCGCTCTAATGAGGCAGCACTGTCTTTGTTTTCTTTTTTTTTCTTCTCCTGCTTATAGAGTATCTTGTAGTTTATAGATTTGATTTGTTCCAAACATGCTTTGACTTTCAGTTCTAACTGTGATCTAGTGTGTGAAGTATTGGCATTTTTCTCTGTACATTTTATCATTTTTCAATAAAAAGAAAAGAAATCTTATTATATTCCAGTCATTTTGCGCTACTAATAAGTTCAAAAGGAACATCAGGAGCACTGAGGACACACTGCATCTTCACTGAGAACTCTTACACTTTTCACACACTGAGTAGAAGAGCCACTCCGGCCAGGACCCATTTAGCAGGTCGCTCCCTGGTTTTTAGACTGAAAGTCCAAACATACGTGGGTCCTCTGATCTTGGTCTTGTAGAGGGGACACTCGTAGATATTCCTGGTTTCCTGACGGTCACTGGGTACAGCTCGAACTGAGATAACAGGCATGGTTGGGGTCAGTTCCTTTAAACGGGCCTCAGTTATCACTCCAGTCTGAGTGTCCCATCTTGCACCTGTAGTCGGGCGTAGGTGAAGAAGAGAGAAGACTTAAAGCACTTTTGGGGATTTTTATGCCCCCATTAACTCTCCTAGCTGCTGTTCAAGGCCATCCTGAGAAGTAAGTCTGTTTTTTGCAGAGTATCATGATGTTGCTGTGAAGTTTTCACTTAAATGTGTCAATTAATCATTATATGCTTATTCTATCTAGAAGTTATAAGCACAAAATTGCTTTATAGAGTCCCAATGATCTCTGATCATCAAATTCCAATCATTAAACCATGAGCCCAAGTGAATGGTTTATGCTAAACTTAATGAAATTCCCTCAAGCTACTTTGAGATATCGTGACAACAGGACAGACAGACAACTGGAAAACTGTCCCCAGTGCAAAGGTACATATACACAGTTAAATGTATGATTTTATTTGAACTTAAAACACAGACAAGGAGAATTATGCACAAAGAAGTGGCCTGTGGCTCTGCAAGCTGCACCACAATAAACAGAAAATAAGTGGCAGTGTTTCTACCTTCCATATAAAGCCCATACACATATGCACCCTCCCTGGCCGGTTGGTTGAACTCTTCTTTAAACTTCTTGGTCACATCCACTGTCAGATTCACTTTATCAAGAGGCCACTCATTCTTACGTGCCAGAGACTGCATCACAGCTGGAATGCAAGGACACAATGAAATAACTAAGAATTGGTTAGAAGTCAGTGTATTAGTACAAATTTTCTATATGCTGTAAATGAATTTTACCAGTGAGGAAGGACTGTGGGTTAAACAGCCCAGATAGCCAGACAACACTGGGCAGAGACAGGTCCTGAGTCCAGCTGTCAAGTTCTTTGCAACGCTGCATCACGTCGTTATACCTGACATCAAATGAAAAGAAATAGACCGAGACAGCTGTTTGGATGATGTCAGTCATGTGGAAACTATATAGGGCACTGTAACTCAACTCTTCACTATACAAAAGGACCTTGGCTTATTTGATTCCCTTGCACATTATGCAAAATTGCATCAGCTGAAATTAAATGCAGAGTCTTATATAAGATTTGGGAAATCCATCCCCTGGAGAAAGAAAAACACACCATATTGCCAGGCTGTAAGTTGAGGGGTAGGCAAGCTTGGTCCAGCTATCTGGGACGTTGTCAAAGAACAAGGCTGCCTGTAGCTTCTCCATCTCAGAGGACATGGCCAGTTCACCCTTTGAGAGAGCAACAGAGAACATTACAACAGTATAACCGCACAGATCAGAATTTATGCATGTAGCAATTTAACATCAGTGAGACATTAACACGTGACCTCTAAAGCAGCAGTGTAAATACTGTCAGAAACTCAGCTGAACACATTTTTGCATAAAGAGTAAAAGCTTCTCTGATTTCTCCTGATGCAGGCTTCTTTTCATCCTTACATCATTTGTTTGACACACACTCTGCTGTGATGACAGTCTGTGCTGTGATGGCTTCTGTGTTTATATATTATCCAGACTAGTTTTCTACTTCTACTGTAAATACCCATTCAAACACACAAAGGTGTCAAGCATACCTTGAGTCCAAGGTCAAGCTCCTTCAGCGAGCGGCGTATCTCATAAATGAGTGTGTTCATGCGCTCACATTCCTGGAAGCACACCAGGATGTATGGCGATCGTTCAGCTGTCTTGGAAGTGATGTCGGTCATGTTGTACACCTCTGGCAGCTTTTCCAGAACTTCATCTAAAATTGATTTCACCTGGATGTGTGTAGAGCAAGTATATAGTCAGTCCAAGATGTTGGATTTACTGGTTTGCTCATTTCTATCTTGGTTCTCCTAGAATTAGAGAAGCGGGCTAACTGTGAATAATTTCAACATTAGACGAGTGAATGTATCTGTTTCTGTACTTTTTATCTGTTTTATGACTTCACTGGTCACTGGTTTTGATCTATAATTGTCTTTTTATACCTTCCAAGAAAAAAAAAAAAAACTGTACATCTACCTTCTCTTCTAGTGTTTGTGAAGCTCCCTCTCCAATCACAACATCAGGGGACTGCAGCTCCAGCAGAGTGTGAAAAAGGTTATCTGATGTCACTGTCAGGAACTCAATTTCTGCATTGGGATGCAACCCATAGTGCACTGGGCTCTCATGGGGCAGCATCTCATCTATGAAATCATGGTAGCCCTGGAGATGCAGAGTAACATATTCATTTAATGAGCTGTACAGTCAGAATTATTTAGTATGAAAACTGGCCTTTAATATTCATTTACATGACAATATTTTTTCAGGGTTTAAGGTACAATAGTGTAAAGTAAACTTTAATAAAAAACTACTGGATTTAATTTACCTGATAATCCAGGTTGGAGGGAATGACAAATCCCGGTGCCAATGCAAGCTTCCGGTCAAACTAGGAGACACAAAACAGGGAGAAGTATTGTTAGCTGTAGGACTCACATACTGTACAAAACATAAAATTATTCCAACCCCAGACGGCAAAATTCCCTCGGTCTGGTGCAACTGGTTGCCAGGAACTCATGCCAGTATTTTTTAGCTTTTATGGAAAGTCTATAGTAAAATAAAAGTAGTCAATCTGCTCTAACTGGAGCTGATTTTCATCCCAAAATGGCCCAAGTCTGCACAAGAAGAGCAGTTACATTTGGCTACCATATAATGCCTGCGGAGAAGCCTGTTCTTTTTCTGTAGAACACAGCCAGGTTTGCTGGCACACTACATCCGTGTTTTCTTTTACTGTCACACACACAAACCTGGTTGGGCTGCATGTATTCTTCCAGATAAGTTCTGCAGAGGCGTCTGTCCCAGTCATCAGTGACGTGTCCTCCATACATGATTTCCCCAAACAAATACCTCAGGTCCTCCCATGGCACCTGTGTCATCATAATTATAAAAATCACTGCCAAGGCAATCACAACCCTAATTCGCCTGTGGCACCGTCACTCGCAGCACCACTGACAACCTCATACATCAGTGTTTCGGTCATCCAGTTATACACCATGCTTCCTATCCACAACAACAACAAAACCCACCTGTGCATTAGCCTCCAGGTAATTGTAAAGGACATTAACTGATATAGTCAGATCTCCAGTGCTGAATGGATACTTTCTGTTCCAACCCTGGGGCCCAAACTTCCTCCTCTCCGCCACACAGGCATGAAAGTAACAGAGAGAAAACAGGATGGTCTTAAACTCCTGCTCACGGCTGCACTGATCCAGGATGTCCTGGAGAGAAGGCAAAGCAATAAGTGAATTGATAAATAAATCAAAACAAATGCACAAAGAACACAAGGAAAGAAAAAAAAAAAATCACCTGGTCAAAGTTATCCAGAGCAGCATGTAGATTAGCATGCATGCCTGTAGGAGGTTCATTGGTGATCTTTATAGCATTTTCCAGAATTCCCTGAGTAAAAAAAAATAAAAATAAAAATTTCATGTCACTATTAAAGTGTTCAACTGTAATTCAATGAATGCAATGCTGGTGTAGGTTAAGACAGCTAGGAGAATAAATTCCTTATGTAGATGTTACATTAAAGTGTTAAAGTGAGACAAAGTGTGACTTTTCTTGCATGCTTGCTGAATCTTTACCTGTGGGATAATGTGTTCTTGGGGCGTAGATGTCGGCTCGGCGCTCATAAACACTCTGTAGTCTGGATGGCTGTCTTCACAGCAGCGCTCCAGGAGCTTCTCAAGCGCACCCAGCCAGCGAGCAACCAGATGGATGTTCTGCAGGGAAATGGAAACACATAATCAAAGCTCAATAACTGTAGCATACTCCACAGGCACTGTCACGCTGATTTCTTTTTCAGATTCTCCCCATTCTAACATAAGAAAATGTGTTTTGTCTATTAAAGTAGTTCAAATAATCTTTCTTTAAACTGGACCTGCAATATAACCCAGTGACCCTCCTTAGCGGCCTTTTCCATGGCGAGTTCAGCCACAGTTTCCTGTCCTTGACCCAGGGAGACATTGTGAAGCTTCCCAAGGTCAATAGTGAAACCCAGCTTCCTTCCTGGGAAAACAAAGGACTGTTTTTTTATGTGCTAACCTTAACACTCTTTTAGGTTGTCACTGAATTGTAAAGCAATGGCTGGACACTTAAATTATTAATAAATCAACACATTACAGTATGCGATCAGGCAGTTGTGTTTGGATGCATGCAGCTTTCTGAACAGTACCCAGCGATTCGACATCTTTAAGTGGGTCCACTCCTGGGGAGAGGATGAAGAAAATAGGGGAGGAAGGACCACTTTCTCTAAAGGACTTCGCAAATTCAGTCTTTCGTCCCTCTGTATACTTCACACCGAGCTTCTCTTCAACAAAGTTCCTAGAGTCGGGTTATATTGACATAAACGAATGAACAAACACAGCTTTTAATCCTTATATGGAAATATACTTAAAAAATAGAAAAGACAAAAACACAGTTAAACAAGCAGGAAAACAAATCCTCATCACCTTAGAGCATAGGTCATACGGTCAGGCCTCAGGGCTCTCATCATGATCAGTTTCTGCAGCGAGCTTTTTCCCTTCCACTCCTGAGGAAACTTCTCCTTCTCAGGACACTCTGACTCCACCAGCTTCTTCCAGCGCTTGGGTGAACCTTCAATATCCCGATCCAGACCACGAAACTCATCAGTGAAACTCATAACCTGGACCGATACGAGAGAGAGAGCAGTTTTTGATTTGCATTGCAATTCAAATGCCAACAAAAATAAATGCTGCGTGTATGTGCCTGTGAACCTTGATGGCGCTCCAGGCCGAGTTGGAAAGAAAGTCAAGGGGGCTGATGTAGCTGTGGTCAATGTTAAAACGCAGCAAGAAGTCCAACTCTCTCACAACTATCTCCTTACTCATCAGGAGCAACTGAAATAGGGAGAACACAGTCAGGGACGAACACAGTCTTTGTCTAACCCTTCCACAAACACACACACACCTGGAAGGCCAGCTGTGCCGTAAAGGTGAGCTTGTCTCTCTCAAATAGTCCCCTGCTGATGTAGTTGAAGGTGGAGTATGTAACACAGTCTATGAGCGTGTTTACTCTGCTCTTTACGTCGTCACAGGCTTCTGCCAGCTCCACTGCTTTGTGGAAAACAACGTTAAAGGCCTGAGAACAAAAGGACAAATCAATTCGTAGGATGTATTTGTTTGCCTCATAATTTCACATAAATTTGGATATTTTACATCTCATGTTAAATTCAGTTGTTGGTTCCTAGGTTGTGGTCAGGCCCTATATTTACTTCTAGTTACCTTGAGGCTGAACTGGTACATGGGGTTGATCTTGTTAAGATCATTCATGATAAAGTAGAGCAGAGAAGCTCTGACAGCAACAGGGCGATAGTGCTCTCTGGCCTCGTTTATCTTTACTTCATTAACTTTTGCTTCCAGAACCTGCGAATGAGAGATGACAGAAAAAATATGAAAGGGAGTAAAAAGTAGGTTAACTTACTCTAATATTCCATTCATGTTACTGCAGCAACGCAGACATGTAACCCGATACCTTCATCTCAATCTCAGCAGCAGTGTGCTTTGTGGTCTCAAGCTTCTCCACCAGCACATTGTCTCCAAGGAAGTTACTCTCTGCAGCAGACAGCCGGGTTAGCAGCTCGTCCTCCAGAAGCTTCAGCTCAATCTTAAACATGTTCTGCTGCTTTGTCAGTTCACTCTGTAGGAAGACGATGCAAATATATAAAAAGAAGCATAAATGGAACCAGAATGATGAATTACATATACTAGACTTTACCAAGAAAACCAAAACCTGCAACAGAGATGAAATAATGCCAGCTGGCCTCATTAAACGATGAACTCCAACATGCACTGAGACAGCTAAATACCAAACAGCAAATCGAGTTCAGGTAACCCGGGTCTTGTACACAAGAGAGGAAGGAATTAAGTGGGAGATTGCATGCTGCCCCCTTGTGAAGCAAAAGGCAGTGGTTGGGGAGAGGAAGGCCTTAACGTTTCTTAAACTCTTAGACTGCCGGACCCGGACAGGCAGTACAAAAAGGACAGACTCATCAACAGAGAACTCCATCAACTGTTCCACTCTACCTTAAGCTGCTCAAGGTCTGGCCTCTCTTGATTCACCACCTGGGCCAGGAGCTGGTCCTCCAATCCATCTCTGGTCACTGTGAAATTAATGAGGGTGGTCTGGGCTTGAATCTCTGGCTTATAGTGAGGACTAGCCAGCTTAGTGTGGAGAATCAGTCTGAAGGCTGGGTGGAAGAAACACTCTTTGTCTCCAACCTTTATACAACTGTAGCAGCGTAGTAGCAAGGAAGAAGAAGAGAGTAGAGCATGATAAAATGAATGAACCCAGTGTCATATGAATGATCTTCGATACATGGAAAAGTGGCATTGATGAGCAAGTTGTGGATAAGTGATGAGATCCTTACTTCCTTATACCCCACCCCTACCCCTTTCCCTCCTTTCTACCTTACCCACTTTTCCCCATTCCTCCTTAGACCCCCCCCCCTTCCAATTATCCTCTCTCTTTATCCACTCTCTACCATCCCACCCCCACCAGCCTAACCATTTTCTCCTTCTGAATTTACCCACTTCTTCTTCCTTCTGATCCATAACCTTTATACCACCTTGTCTGCTTTCAACGCGTAAACATGTATTGAAAGGTTCACAAAACCCTACAGACAGGACTGAACATAGATCAATATATTTCTGATGAAACACATCAGCTCTGTTCATGTGTTCATTTTTTTTAAAATATGTGAAAATTGATTGAATTCTCCTGGAGTCTTACAGTTTCTTTTCTAGGTCATGTTTAATCTATAACAACATCTTTTTTTGTACTTTACTGGCAGATTTTGTTTTTACGGGGCTTTTGTTTTTCTGTGTCCTTATCTGCTACTATCTGCCCTGATGGCTAGGTGAGTACTTAACCAAGTAATGCAGTGATTCTTCAAGGAAAAAGCTTTCCCTTAAATTGAGCTTCATTCACTAATATCTGTGTGGAAATGTTGTTACCCTGAACCCAAAATAACTGCATATACAAATTTAGTCCAGTTCTTAAAGCATCTGCAGAAAGGAGAAAAACTCAATCACAGCAATTCTGTGTGTTACCTGCCCTTCTTGATTGTGTGTCGACCCAGAAGGGGGTCAATAACGGGGTCAATCGTCTCCTCGAGGTTCTCGATGAGGACAGTGTCCCCTGCCACTACAGCCTGTTCAATAACATCTACATATCTGGAACAACATTTAAGATTCATTTATAAAAACTGTAGAAATTGTAGCACTGTTATTATTTCTGAATTGCTACTAAACAAATTTACACATCCTCGAGGCCTCAAGCAAGCATCAACAAAGGAAACGCTCACCCTCTCTGCCCCAGACTGACAACCTTGAGGCTGTTACCATAGCGACTCTTAATCCATTTGATGCCCTGCAGCTGAGGGTCAATAAGGAGAGGCCAGCGCTCACCTGCAACAATAAACTCCTTATTTATACACAGAGATGTGCTAAGAAGAAAACCTAGTACCGTAGCGTTTGTAAGGTTTGTTATAAAAAGCCAGTTACACTAAGTGAAAAACTCCACTCACAGTTAGTAAGTATGGTGGCATTCTGGGTAGACATTTTGTCTCCGGGTAAGCCTTCATTGTTCCACTGGGCAACCATTGCATCATCAGTCAACATCAATACTGGATCTAAGCCCTCCGTCATGGGAATGGGCATCTGATAGAAACAGTGGTGTATGTTCATAGAGAAATAAGACACAATCTGTTGTGGAACGGCAAAGATACCGGAGGGAATAACTGCATTTGCAGAAGAAAACTAAAGGAAATATCTCAGTGTTTTAAGATTTTAACCTTCTGGCTGTGTAGGAACGGCATCCAGAGGTTGTCCAGCAGCTCTTTCCTGTACTTCTTTGAGAAGGATCCGGCATAAGAGATGAAGGCTGCGGTTAGAAGGACGTCCCCACAAAGCGTTTCCTCCTGCTCATGGTACTGAGCCACTGAGTGAGCCCAGCGCACGTTCTCACTCTGAAAAACACACACAGACACAGCTGCTCTGTGTAACACTCAGACAGCTTTTTAAAATGGTCTTGAGCAATAGTAACCCAGGATTTCTGAAGGTCTTTCAAATTTTTTCTTTGGATATTGGCTGCCTTTGAATCCTTAGGTTTGTTGTTACTAGCAGCCTGCAAAAACACATAATTTGTTTTTATGTATTCAGTTAAATCTACCAAAAATGCAAAGATAACAAAGTTTGACAGGAATAAAATAGTATTAGAGCTATTAGCCTAAAAAACTGGCAGCAGCATGGTGTGTAGTGTGTCCCTAAAAAATTTGAGGGAAACCTGGCAAGTGGAGGGCAAAAGAAGAGGCAGGTATTAAAAAAAACAAAACAATCTAAAGCAAATGAACAGTATCTGAACAGTGTCCTCAAGAAATAAGAAAAAATTTAACAAAGACACAAAACACAGAAACAATGACACAGGATCCGAGAGATGCATCTAGCCCTTAAATGAACTGTTCCTTGAAGCGTATTCAGAAATAGTCTCAGTGGAGGGGTCGCTGAGACTAAGAGGTTTCCCTTATTAAAGAGGGGAAACTGGGGGAAAAGACTGAGGTATGCCAAATACACAAGAACTGGACTGAAAATCAGTGACAACAGGTCTGATGGAGTGATGAATACAAATGTCATATTTGTGGTTCAAATGATTACTTAATTCCTCAGCGTGACAATGATCCTCAATGCACTTCATATGCAGTAAAAGCATAAATGGATAGAAAAACGCACAATTAACACTATCAGAGCCCAGACATCAACATTATTGAAGCAGTGTGGGATCATCTGGACAGAACAGAACAAGAATCAGCCAACATTCAAAGAAGAGCTTTCAATGTCCTTCAAGAAGCCTGGAGAGCTTTTCCTGAAGACTACTGGAGCTTCTTGAGAGAGTTTAGGCTGTGTTGCACAATGAAGGTAGTCATAGCATATAGCAAAGTCTGTTTTTGCCTATACTGTATTTCCATGTAGGTCAGAACATTTAAGTAAATCACTGAATCTATTTCCCTTTTTCCCAGCAGAATATAAAGAAATGAGAGGTGGCTTAAGACTTTTGCACAGCACTGTATACTTACCTCTAGTCCTTTGACCAGCCGATTAGCTAGCTCTATTGTCTTGTTTGTGCGGTTGACCTCTTCCTGAAAGCGAAGTTTCTCTGATGTTGCCTTCTCAAAAGCTATTTTCAGAGTTTCCAGACTGCTATCCAGCTCCTGAGAAAGGAGAACAAGGAACAGATGAAAATATTATGAATGCTGGCATTTGCAAATAACTAATTAATTTTGTTGTCAAGCACCAAATAATCCAATCTGTCCAATTTAAACAGACGTACAGCTAGTTTTTTCCGCAGGGCGTCTAGTTTCTCAGCAGCCTCAGCCAAATCAGCGTTAGCCTGAGTCAGACACATTCTCTTCATCTCTACCTCGCAGAGCACCTGGAAACAAGAACATCCTTACAGTGTAAACTAAAGTACAGTATAACCTTTGTTATAAGGAACATAATCCAAAATAACAAACAGCTTGTCTAAATCAACATATCCATCAAATATTCTTCATATAATCCTATAATAAAGAAATAAGAGAAGAGATGAACTTACAAAAATCTGACCAAGGCAGCACAAGTTTTGGGGAAAAAGGCAAAAAAACAAATCAAACAACAAACTCAAAGTGTTTTACACAGAAAAAAAATATAGCAAATGCATTAGCTTGGATGACACTAAATATATGTGGCAGATGGTTCAGATGTTTACCTCGTGGAAGCGGATGATGTTGATCACCCATGCACAAAGGCCCGCAGCAGCAGAGGATTTCTGTTTTACAAAGTCAGGGTTGAACTCTGGGTCACTGAGGTACTCATCTCTCACACACCTCACCGTGACCTCAGGGATGTTCTCTTTGTCAAAGTTTACCAGAGCCTGCAGGAAGTCATCCACCTGCACAAGCATTTGTGTGCAAACGGGTGTGCGTTAGACCAAATGAAGATATTGTTGAATATTTTTCAAAATTTTTGAATTCTAAATCCTGAGTCAAAAAGTAGAATTAATTAAAAAAAACAAAACATATCTGATCTACAGAGTGTGAAAATTGCTTTAGTTGTTACTTTTTTCAGCCAGCATAGTGCCTCACAGAGGTTAAACCTCTCTCTAAAAAAAAAAAAAAAAAAAAAAAAGTTTTTGAGGCAAGGTGGCATCAACAACACAGGAGATATTAACAATATGAAAGAACCCTATGTTACAAAAATTAAATATGAATGGGTTCATCAAAGTATAAAGTATATCAGATTGAAAAGTGCCAACAGTCACACAACAAAATAACTGCAGTCGCAATCAATATTAAATTAGAGTTGTGCAAGGATGAAGACTAAAAGAGAAGGTCGTGTTTTAAATGTTAAATATTTTTTATCTCAGATGATTAGAGAGATTTTTTTTGGGTTCTGTATTCGTTTTATGGTTTTCATTCATCCATTTATTTTTCTAATAGTGTATCCAGTTCGTGTTTGCAGGGGGACTGGAGCCTATCCTAACTTTCATATGAAAGGTTACATACAGTACACGGACAGGTTGCCAGATCTACCATAACATTAACCTAAAATGGATTTACTTTGGCGGTCTCAAGCCATTAAATGAAGGAAAACTAAAACCTAAAAATCCTATCACCTTGCTCATGACCACCTTGGAAGCTTTCCAGCTGCGATCTTTGGGGATTCGACCTTGAGGAGCCAGTAGCACTAGAACAGCTGCTGAGACGTTGGTGACGATGGCAGGAGGGTTGGGAAACGTCCTCAGCTCTGTCAGGTTTAACTAGATCAAACAGATGCACACGAATGCACAAACGCCCACATTTTTAATCAGGGGCTTGAGCTCAGGACAACTTTATTAGATTTCTTTTATGCTTGCAATGGACTCATAAAATAAATTGAATGAAATGAAGTAAAACTTTATGTGTGTGCAAGTGTTTTACTCTGTTGAGTGTATTGAGAGCTGTGTTGGCTGCCTGTAGGGCAGGTTCAGCCTTCGCCAAGTCCTCTTCAGTCTCCTGTTGCTGTTTGGTCACTTTAGCTTGGATTGCTGCCACCTGAATCACAAAAATACAACACGCGTGTGTGTATGCTGTGAATGGATTGCTGAAAGTTTGGCTTGTTTCAGACCTATGTTATTACTTCTCTGCCCTCTCTTCTCTAATGGCCCTCTCATTGACAAAGTGGTTTAAAATGAACCTCAAAATGTGCAGTAATTCTGAAAATACATGGCGTTAAGTCTGTCATTTTGCTGCTCGAGAGGCCCTAGAATCACACTCTTACCCTCTGCTCCTCAGCATCAGCTACAGCTCTCTCTTGGTTGAGATTGTTTGTCTGTTGTCCTATTTTAGCAATGAGGGCTTCGATATCTGTGTTTCTCTGCCACAGCTCTACCTCCTGCACTGCTAACTTGGCTTTGAGGTCCTCCACCTAAAGAAAAAAAAGTAAGAACAAGAAACATAAACTTTTGTATACACTGGTGCAATGTGGTGTTTTTTCCCCCCTGACCTGTGACGCGGTAGTCAGCAGTTTTTGAAGTCCATTCTCTAATCTTTCCATCTTCTGAGTCAGCTCTGTGCGTTTCTTTCTCAACAGGTTGTCGTACAACTTCATAAACTCTAGGAAACTCTTTGGCGTGGTATAGTTGAAGTGCTTCTCATTCTGCTGGTATTTGACACTCACCTGTGAGGTGAATTCACAACAAGGAAACCAAGAAATCCTATCAAAGAAGACATCAAGAGAGGTCATCGCTCGCAGTGCTGTGCAGCAGCCCTTACCTCATTGACACTCGTGTGAGCGTAGGAGATGAACTCACTGATAGATGCTCTCACATTTGGCTGCACAGTATGAACACACACAGTGACTCACTTCACTGAGAGAGTAAGAAGAACCTTCTTATTTGATTTATTCACATAAACGTAGCTATAGACATGTGTCTACGTTAATAGTTATTTTAGTTCCTATTTATGCTTATTAGGTATCTATTATTTGAAACACTTGCATAATCAGCATCAGAGTTAGTACTTTTAAAAGCAGCTTTAGATTGTATCACAGAATTTAAACAAGAAGCACCTCCAGTCCGGGTATTTTCTCTATGAAAGTAGAGCTGACAGACTGCAGAGCAAGCTGAGGCCAAGAGTGGAACCAGTTTATGGCTGTACAGTTTACTAGGGCTGGAAACTTCCGTGCACGTGTCCTTAACGTGAATCCAACTGGAGAGAAACATAAGACGACCTGGAGGGCAGAAAGGGTGACAAAAGGAGAAGGTGAGATGACTATCAACACTAATCATTACATCATGGTTTCTACATGGTTTGCATTATAGACCTTGAGCTGTCTTCGTATCCTTTCGATGAAAAAGCTCCAGCAGTTGTCTCTGGTATCTATGAGTCCTAATCCCCTCAGCTCCATACGGATTGATGAAACAATCATATCTGCTTCTTCATCACTAAAAAGGTCAGGAATATCCCCTACAAATGCAAAGAATGCGGGCTCACTGTGTATTTGTTCTTTCTTATATAGTCACTCTTACTTGGAGCAGGTCTATGTGACCAAATGAGCCTTCTTTGCTATCTATTCAAATGCACAACTCTATGCTCTCAAAGCCACTGACACCATCCAAAAATAGTTTTTGCAAAAATGACATTCATTTCTTAGATCTGACAGCTATTAAAGCAGAAATCTCAGTTATCTCAGTTCCGGTCTGTGTATCCAAACCTGAGGCCAGCATGTCGTTGATCAGCACCAGGAAGCGCTCATCTGGAATCTGGGCATCTGTGTGAAGAAACACTGTCCCAATATTCTTCACCCCCACCTTTATATACAATGCAGCTATGTCACTCTGCAGACAAGGGTTGCAGCAAACACAAAGCAGGGAAAAAAACATCCCAAATCATTCAAAACAGATGTGTTATGATATACAACCGTGTTTTGCATGTGGAAGTGCATATTTACTTTGAGGTCATTGATTCCATAACCTTTACGCAGCGTGATCTGGAAAACCTCCAGCATGCTGAGGAAAGCAGCCAGTCGACACAGGCTCTGCTTCCCACTCCCACCAACCCCAACCAGCAGGGCATTACCATAGGGGGCCTCCAGTATACGACTAATGCGACACCTGGGCACAAACACAGAACTGATGGTGTGTTTCTTGCCTGTGGTTTACATTTGCTTTGTAAATTCTTCTTTGTGCATGTTAGTTTGTGTCTGTGTGTGTCTCTTACACATGCTGGATCGCTTCTTCAAACAGTACCAAGTCCATGACAGCGTGCAACTCATTATAGTGCTCTAGAGCATCAGCCAATGTCTTCTGGAGCTTCTCCCAGTCTGAAGCCTGACAAGAAAGGAGAAATAAAACAAATAAACTTGTCTCTCTTGAGGAAAGCCAGCACTAACCCATGTCTACGTGGTAAATTCCATATACAATGAAACTAAGTTGCCACACACATATCAAAGACATTCAATCTTTTTGCTAGCGACAATCAAGTCATCCTCATTTCTGGTTTCTGTCAGAGCAGATACGACACATCTGGAGGCCACTAAAGTATGCGACAGTACAGATTTAAGTAATAAGCAAAACTCCCATAACGTATTTGACTACACTCTTAATTCTTATTTTAAACTCCATAAAGAACTTGGAGTGCAGACTAGCTTGTGTGTGTGTGAATGTGTCAGACCTGGTGATAGCGAGGCTCTCCCACTCCCTGGGCAAAGTGGCAGTACACCAAAGGCTGGTGGATAAAGATGGACTCATCTATTCCCTGGAGAGGTTGGCAGGACAAACAAACAAGAAAATACTGAACATGCCATAGCTGACTTTAATACTAAATACCAAAAGCATCACTTCTGCGATACCTCTTACATTTTGAAAGATTTTTAAGATTAAGGTTGCAATTTGAATCGCCCATGTCTTACTTCGAAATATCTCTTGCCAGTGTCCAACAGGATTTTATCAAAGAGTTCTACATCTTTTTCTTCCATCAGTTTGTCTGAGTAGACCCTGGAGCTCTCATGAAGCCACAGGTGGACCAGGTCCATGGGGTAACGGATGCTTTCTGGCAAGGCAAACAGGATGCCCTATACAGAAATCGTATTAATAAATAGATAACTATTCCACGAGAGAACTTTTGACACCAGAATTTTCAGTTTTTCAGGATTAACATTCCTACAAAAGTCAAATCTAAAGCAAGCTGCCACCAATGACAGTTTTGCAAATGGACTCATATGACGTTTTCATATTTGCTACCATGAGTGTAAAAAGGAGTCAACAGCATCCTTTTAACCAGTTCAAGGAAAAGATCTTCAACAGAAGTAAGTATTATTTCAGTTATATTTTTATGTTTTTATTTTTTTCTGGATGACTGAGCAAAGTGTGTTACCTGAAATATGTTGGAAAGGTCTCGCAGATTGAAGATATAGTGGAAGCGTATGGCTGTAGGAAGAAAGTTCTGGCTAATTTTCTGGTGCAGGCAGATAGCTGCCTGTTTGAGGAGAATCAAAAGATAGTGACACAGAAACAGATAAATGTTGTCTCAAGTCAAGTTTTAATAGAAATGAATGCTGCACTGGCAGTGTAAGTGTACAGTACCTGAATGAGAGTTCCAACTGAGCGAGAGACCCCGTAGCTAAATCCTCCCTGAAGAAAGTGAGCTGACAAGATGCTGGAGAAGATGGTAGCTAATGCATCAGCACCGGGGAAATGCACTGCAAACACTGAGAAATGCCTCTGAAATGGAGGCAGTAAAGATTTTACCAACAGTAATCTGTGGCTGGACCCACTTAAACTGAGAAAGTTGCATTCTGAACTACCTTTAAATTTTTCTTATTAGCCAAAAAAGGTTTCTGCATGTCTTTGGCTGTTTTTCTTTTGTGTTTCAAAGGAAAACATAAACATGGTTCCCTTTGAAACAAATTTTTCTAAATAAGTATTCAATGAAATTATGTATAAAACCATAGTGATCGAGTATAGTTTCAGTAGATAGGAGAATTTTGATAATAACATTTATGAACAAATAAAATTTACGCATAAAGAACTTGCAAATGTGTGGCAGTACCTGCAGTCTGGGGTTGATTGAAAAGCTTCCAGCTGTTGGGTTCATACAGGTGATATACTGGCAGTTATGGATTTCTTTCAAAACCAGCCGCTGTCTGTCATACCTACAGTACAAAGATCTGTTGGTTAAAATTCACACTAAGCACTAAATTCTGTGTAACAGTTGTGTACAGAGTATATATGTGTATTTGTACACTTTGGCAGTATGAAAGCAGTATAAATATGCGAGTCCATCACGTGCGTCTTATCCTACCAGTGGCTGTAATCAAGGTGCTGGCGGATGAGCGTGTGTGGCTGGACAGTCCCATAAACATCCACCTCAGGCATGTTGAGGTCATCTATGAAGTAGATAAGCCTCTTGGCGGTGGGAGGGCCAAATTTACGACCAGCTTTCTTCTCTAGAGGTTTCTCCAAGATGCCTGGAGTACATTTAATACGCAAGACAGTTTAAGAAAATGACAAAGTGACAGTCTTCACAGAAACTCACTGACTGAAAATCTGAACTGAAATTTGAAGGAAAAAAGAATTGAAGATACAGGGAAACTCAGAATTTTTTTTTATTAAGCCTGCCATTCAATCAGTATGAATAGGCAAACACAATTAGATACTACCACAATAACATAATGCATAGACAGGAAGCACACATATCTCATTAGAAGCCTTTTTTCAGATTATTAGATTTGTCTTATTATATTTCCCTAATTATTAGATTATTATATGTATTATATAATTTGCTATATTAATAAAAAATACACATGTGAAAAAATCTGTTTGTGTATGCTCATTTCAGAGACCCTTACGCTGCAGCATGGCAGATGTAGTGTAGTAGTTGAAGGGAACTTTTGCTACTATGTAATCCTCCTTCAGCTTAGCGACTTTATCAGACACCAGAATAGTTTTTCCCACTCCTGCATTGCCCACTAACATGATAGGTTTGCCTCTCTGAAGCAGAAGGTCCATGAAGTAGGTGAGACAGATGGTCTCTGGAGTGTGGACAAGCACCGTCTGAAACAGACAGTGGATGAGCGTGCTGAGAGATCTAAATCAACATGTTATAATTATACAGGACACTCTGGCCTGCTGTAGACAACCACACGCATTCATTAGTCTAATAACATACCTGTAACGGAATATCAGGCTCCAGCTCAAATGGCACCATCTTCTCACTCCACAGAGTAAACTTTTTAGTCTCAGGGTCAATGAAATAGTCAAAGACGGTCCCTTGTGAGGGAAACTTTACGGCTCTCATCTCTTTGGACCACCAGCGGCTAAATTCAGCACGGTAGTCATTGAGCTATAAAGGTAAAAACACTGTCATTATATGGTATAATAATGTGAATTATCTGATACGATTAGAAGAAACAGTTAGTCACTGCACACATGATCTTGAAAGAGAGCGCCTCCAAAAGCCCAGACGCAGGCAAAGACAAAGTAGATCTCATAGAGTTCTCTGGGAGAATCGGCTGGAGTGTTGTCCTCAATCAGCAAGCAGTCCAACAACGAGCACAATGTCTGATTGAGCAAAACACAGAAATGCTGCATGTGACTGAACAATAACAACAGAAAAATATAATATTATGGCTCTGCAGGCTGCATTTGATATCCATAAAACCCTACATGTACCTGCACCATGCTGTTTTCTGGAATGGGTGTGATGGTTTTCAGGTTGCAGCGAACTTGTTCCAGACAGTATGGCACGTACTTATCAAACAAAATAGTGAGGTTGGCTCGCTCTGACTGGGCTTGCCGTGTGTCGATCCAACTTGTCACATAACTGAAAACACAGTAAAGGCAGCTCTGCTAACCAAGATAACCTTAAGAAAATCAAAGAAACAGAAGACTGTGATTTTATGCGTGTATTTAAGCATTGTGTGTGTCTTACGAGCTCCAACCCAAGTCCTGTGGGTTGACATAGAGTATTCCTGCCCTTGACACTGTAGCTGGAGTAGCAGCCTTCAGATGAGAGATCTCAAAGAGAAGACGCATGGACGAGGACAAGCCGATCCTCTCGTTACTGGCAAGTGTCAGAACCTGGATGTGGAGGGAAAAGCAGGAGTGGAGCTCAAGCACTGGTTCAAAAATATAAAGTATGCACTAACTTAATGACTGGCATTGGCAGAAATTGATTACTTATTTGGAGACATATTCAAACTCCTGGATGAAAGACAAAAATGTAACATTAGCAGAATGCAAACATAGAGATGATCTTTTACCTTATTGTCATCCATAACTGTGTTGAGTGACTCAATCCACATAGGGTCAATATCCCCATCCAGAACAATCCATTTGGGTCCATCATGGCCCACCGAGGCCAGCTCTCTCATGGTAGAGGAGAACAGACCTGTAAAAGGAAACAGTGACACATGGTAAATCCATTTTTCCATACTAAACCATCACTGCAGCAAAAAAGGTATTGAATGCAAAATTGTGAAATGAACTGGTAATGAAATTATTGCACACGAAACCTATTTAAACAGGAGTGGGCTGTGAAATAGAAAAAGTGCATTAACTTTCTAATTATTTCTGAGAGGAGGCTTTGGAATAAATTATGGTCTTGGCACCAAAATAAATCAGACTTGACAGCGACCCAAATTCTGGAGGAAAAACTGGTTCTCTTGATCATCATTTATTGCACATTAAATCCTTTGTATAATCCTCCTGCTTCTCACCATCCTTCCACTCTCTGGTAGCAGGGTGCAGGTATCCAAACAGCTCATCTGTGGTAACAGCTTTAGGGTTAATATCATTCCATAAGGGCTTCATCTTCATGTTTGCATAAGTCCTATGAAGGGTCTTCAAGATCTGATAAGTAAACAAGATCATTTATATAAGTGGTTTTAGTTAATATGTTTGGGCATATTTTGGGTATAAGAAGTTGGATCACACAGATATTTAAAAAAAACAAAAACCCCACACATAAACAGTTTTAAAAATGTTCACTAGTTAAGTTAACCTGACTTTTTCCAGTACCCGGGCCACCAACTACAAATACAGAATGTCTAACGGCCAGCAGCTCCTCCAGCTGAGTCACCTGCAAACATGGAATCACATTAATGGTGGGATTTCTGAAAAAAATACTCTAAAATACTGCAAGTTCACTCAGAGAGATGTCTCATCTTACAATAAAAAATACAACCAAAATTATTAACAATTAGTTTATGTTACAAACCACAAAGCTTTATATATTGTTCCTCTATTGACCTGTGGGAATTATGCATTTTCCCCAAGTTAAAATTAGTTCAGAACTTTATGAATGTGTTTGTAAAGTGATCTGGCATGTTGATTTCAGATCATCCTTAACTATCATTGCTCATATGCCACTGAAAAAGAAGCAGCTTAACACTTAATTTAATACTTCTATTAGAGCTTAAAGATTTTTGTCTATTAAATCACTAATTGAATGAACACAATAGGAGGCAACTGATTAGTGTTTATATATTGGAAGCTTTATGAACTGTGTGTCTGTATTTCCTCATTCCCTGCAAAAAACCGGAAATACTGCAGGGAAAAATGGAACGAGGAGCAGCCACAGTGAACTGTCAGATGAAGAGCTGCAGGTGACAGACTCCACACCTGCAGCTTCACAGCGGGGTAACAGATTCTTTCACTGTGCTCTGTCTGCAGACTCAGGCCATGCATGGTATGAAAACCACATCACGGTTGCTCACAGAATGATGGAAAAAAGGAAAATAATCCTTTGACATTTTTATTATAACAACTGTTTTTCTTTTTCCCACAATTCTGAGAAATCTAAAATTAACGTTTGTTTACCGTTACCACCACTAACGAAAGGTGTTGCCAAATAAACTATACTATATAATAAAAACACAGATGAACCTTAAGTATGAAATTTTCCTCTGGTTGCAGACGCAGCTCACTGACTGACTGGCGAACAGCATTTTCTAGCTTTGGGTCTCTCTTCCTGGGCACATCCAGCTGTGGAAAGAGATCACTGATCAACCCAAGGAAGATGGGAACATCACTCGTCACGATCTTAGGAAGGTTGAAGTCTCTAAGAGCCCGCATCAACACCTGGTGAGACAATATTGGACGCACAGTTTTGATGAGGCAATTTCTGACAACCTCAAATTTCTGGAAACAACCATGAGAGCTAAAACACTTCAGTGTAAAGAACAGCTCTCAATAGTGACCGCGAAGAGATACACACCTGTTCTTCAGGTCTGCTACGCTCCTCTCTCTTCAGAGATCCAGCCACAACCAGCACTGATTTGATAGCCCGCAAACCCCAATCATAATGATCCTGACAAAATAAGCATTTAAGTGTTTGTTGATGTTATAATAGAAGGACACAAACAGCCAGTTTAAGCTGAGAGCTAGTACTCCACACAGTATAAGCAAAAATAGTTGGTATTTTTATTAATTTACTATATTCACTACATCACACACAGAGGAACTGGAATATAAATAGGAAGGTTATGGTGACTAATCTTCACACCTAAACACAAAACCATAATCTGATGAATAGCACCACCACTACTTTGCATTTTAATAAAAGCTGGACCACACTTCTGATGCATATAAGAACACTGACAGCGAAATAAAATTCCTCTTCTTCCCTCCACTCATCAGAAAACCCCCCTGAAGAAATAGTCAGAGTTCGTTCAGTTTACTGACAAATTGTTTGTATGTACGCACTTGTTTGGATAGCAGCTCTTTACAAAGAGTGTAGAGACTGATGAATTTGCGTGCCAGTAGCCGTGCATCTATGAATCCTTCGGCCACCAACATGATCTCACAGATCAGTTCAAAATCTGGGATCACCATCGCACAGGGCCTGAGCATTTAGAAAATTAACCAATAAATAATCATATAATAGCTGACATTTATTCATTGCACCCTAAAGTCTCCTCTTTGTCTCATATCAGACCTGAATAGAGCCTTGAGGTTCTCTGGGAGCTCTGCTCTTCCAGCATAACCTGGGTTCAAAGTGATGAAGATTCCTACTGTTGGCTTCAGCTCAATCTCCTCCCCCAGAAAATGAAACCTACATACACAGCAACAAATGCATGCTGCTAAATGGATGCTTAGAAAATATATAGAACGGATTAGTAGACAAATGTATAGATGGTACAACATACATGTCATTATTTCCACATAATACCTCTGTTTTTTGTTGCGTACAGCATCCTGTATAGTCTTGACTTGCACAGCTACCACAGACAGAACGTCCACCGAGATCCGGTTGAATTCATCAAAGCAACCCCACACTCCTGTCTGAGCCAGGCCCTTATAGATGTTACCTATAGACTGGAGGATGAGATGCTATGGCTGAATGGTGGAATAAATATCAATAACAACATAAAAAAAAAAAAGAATAAATGTGACATTAACGGGCACTAGAAGAAACATCTGTGCAGTCCAGGTTACCTTGTAGTCCATCTGTTCAGAGCAGTTGAACACATATACCATGATACCCAGGGAGCGTCCAAGGTCCTTAGTAGTCTCTGTTTTACCAGTGCCAGCTGGGCCTGATGGAGCACCACTCATAGTCAGATGGAGGGACTGGGTCAGGGTTATGTAACACCTGTCATGGTACGGTTGAGATTTAAATCACAGGAGAAAGAAAGTAATAGATAATTTGGATTCAATGAAGTTGTGCATTTGAAAATAATGTAGATTTAAAGCAACGATGTAATGTATTTGAGTATAGTGGATATTGTGAATAGAAAAAGCAAATATGCAAGATTTTAGTATTTGTGCTTTATTCTAAAATAACAACTATCTCAATCTTTGCACTTACATTTTGCATGGGTGCCTACTATCACGTTCTGCACAGCTTGACTGTAGCATTAAGATGTTTAGTGCTAAAGTAAAGCGGCCTTGTTTGTAGTTGCAAAGCAAGTCTAGTAATTATGCGTGCCCTTACTCATATCTAAGTCTCTCCCTTTAGAATACAAATCATTACTAATGTATGCATTCTGTATACTTTTGCAAAGGTTTGGCTTACAGGAGAATATATATGTGCACATACCTGTCAGTGAGTGGAGTGATAACCAGTCTGTTTGTATTCCCCAGGTATTCATAGCTAAACTGGAACTGAGCGTCACAGATATTAATGTAACAGTGTCTCATTTCTTCATCCCAGCGATGCCGTAACTGGGACAGCCACGCAAATGCCTGTCCTGATGTCACCTTAGAGACATACAACAGCATCAGGATGGTCTGCTAACTAATGCAAAACTCATTTGAAATAATATCTAATAGTCGCAGTACCTTTTGAGTAATGAGATTGGCGACCACATCTCGAGCATGGACATCAATAGTGCAGACAGTCATAATTTTCTGTCTGTCTCCAGGGGTTAAATCGCCAAGCAGCATGTGGATTAACGAGTTGAGCTGTGTGATCTAGAAAACCAGAATTCAGCAGACATCACTGACAAATACAGTGATGCTACGATCACTTACCAGCCTAATAAAATCTTACATTATGGAAGTACCTGTTTCTTGTTGTAGTCCTTGAGAGCTGTCTCAAATCCTTCCTCCACCCTCTCAAAAGCAATGCCCACATCTGTCGCCCACCACACCTGACTACCAGTCAACCCCACCTGTTGATGGAAGGGAAACAGAGGTGTACAACAGATAGCTTGCATGTTTATAAAGTTAAAATGGTAAATCTACAGACTTTGCATGAACAGACCTGGGCTGGGTAGTCAAACAGCCACTGGTCTCGGGGTTTGTCCTCATAGGCAGCTACAGCTTCCCGTATCTCCTTTCGAACTGTACAGCGCATGGTGGTTTCTAAAGCACTTAACCAACACTCTGCCTGAATAAAAAAAATAAAAATGTTTGAAAAAAAACTCTAAAATAAATTGCATGCAATATCATATTTTTTTCAAATAAAACGGTGCTGATGTACTTCCACAAACAGAAATCGCATTTTGTTTTCACAGTACCTGTCCTTCGCAGACACAGGGCTCAGAGAACGAAACATATTCTCCCTCTCGACTGTACATCCCTATCGCAACTGCCTCTCCCTCCTCCCCCCCTCCTTCAGCCCGGTCTGAGTCCTTGAAGCGAAGATCTGCTATATTGTCAAACAGCTTCAGCAAGTGTCGGGTCACCTGGAAAAAAATATACATGTGTATTCAAAAGACACACAGACTATTTTTGAGTTTGGTTTTATAGGTTATGATGTTAACAAAGCTCTGACGTTAACAGACCCTGATCTCTGATAACAAATCAAAAAGAAAACAAGATTTCTTTTGTATTTCATTATTGTGTTTTTCCTTTTTCCACTCCATAACACTGAAATATGGTTGGTATATAATGTACAGATAACCACAACGTGCTAACAATCTCTTTATAGATTCTTTGTAGAAAAACATGATTAAAATGTAATCTATCACCTGTCTGGGCTGTGTTCCCTTAGACACAATCTCCAGTAGATCGGAGGCAGAGACAAAATAAAATCTGGGGAATGTCAGTCTCTTGGTCTCCAGGTACTCAGCAAGGGCCTTCTCACACAGAGACAGCCTCTGCTGTAAGGTTTCAAGGCTCTCCAGGAAGCCAGGCTTGTTGGTCACATCTACTACATTACTGTTCTGAACCACCTCAGTCATCAAACTCTGATTAAAACAAACAAATAAATCAAAGGAAATAAAGGGAGAAATGCAAAAAGACATGCTAAAAATATGGAGCCAAGCACAGCACTATATGTAGGCAGAGGTATGATTTACCTGAAAGTCAGTGTGTATTCCCTGAAAGCGTTCAGCATCATTGGCCAGCTGGCAGCGGATGTCATGGCTGTTGGTGAAGATGCTGTTAAGATGGGCCCAGGTCCTCTGGACAGACATCCAAGATGAGATGACAAGGTCTGCCACCATCAGCTTCCTCTGCCATCCACTTACTTCTGCCTGGAAATACTCTATGTACTTACTCATCAGGATATTCTGCAGCTGCACCTGAAAAGAAATGAAGCAGTAACTTTAAATGGCAATTTGTACAAAGAAGCCCTGATGAGCTGCTCTTGAAATTGCATGAACATTTTTATATTCCCCATTGCCTATGCATTTATATAACTAGTCTTTGAGGAGTCAGTAATAAACCCAAGCCGTTCATACTAAAACTATATTATGGATCGCTGGGGTGTTAATATTGCATTTTGAAAGAATAAAGCAAACTGCATATCACATTCTGCAGCAGGCAGGCACACCTGGTTGTCCTCCAGCGTCTCTATCAGATTCTCATCTGCTTTGAGCAGAGGGGTTCCTGTGCTGGCATGAGTCTCATAGGACACCGACATAATGCTCCATGTCTGGGTTATCTCTGCCAAAACCTAAAAACCAGACAGATAAGTTACTTCACAAAGACGCCTGTCATTTAAAGACAACCAAAAAACAAGCTAAAGCGTTCGTTAACATTGGCTCATTCCTATTTGTGTATCATTATTTGTGAGTTCAGCTTTCTGAATCTGCTCATAAATATCTGTTCTAAGAATATGATGAAAGTCTAGTGAGTGCTTAAGTAATTAAATAATCCATCCATCAATAATCCACTACTACAAGATATATCACACAGTAATTGGTTGGTCTGGCGTCTTACCTTCTCAATGGCCATTTCTTTCACAGCCTTGTCTACTATGTTTTTAACCTCATCCTCCACACGATGAAGTTGCAATTCCAGCAGGTCCCCCAAGGTGGTGCCCTCACCCATCACAAACCTAACCTGAAGATTTAAAAACAAAAGCAGACTATGGGTGTGATCAAATTTCAGATAACTGGGTTCATCAAATCCAGAGAAGTGTCTGCAAAACAATGAGAACACACTGCATGAAAACTACAGCCAAATGAATGGATTAACCCCCACAGAGTGGCAAGTATAATATACCATGAGTAAAACTGATGAAAAGTTACTGAACAAGAAGAGCACTTGGGGCACAGTCCTCTGCCAAGACCAAAGCGGTAACAAATTTAAAGAAAAAAAAACTGTATGAGGACCAAAATTTAATGGGCCGTTCTCTTACACATTCTCCACTCCGCCACCAAGTTTAATGAAATTTGGACTTGTAACTTTTGGGTAATCTCATTGACACACAGACAAACAAAATGAAAAATGGCACAGCAGATGGTATGAGAGACTGTGTAGCAGCAGCAGCAGCAGCACAGATATTCCCCTACCCCAGTGGTGTTCATAAGCTGTTGCCAGTGTCTCTCCCTGACAGCTGAGTTTTGCAGCTCGTTGACAGCTCTCAGAGAGGTCAATAGGTTTTTCACTGTTGATTCCAGACCCATATAGACATTCCACACACGCACCTCCTTATCCAGCATTTTCATCTCCTTCAACAGACAACAGACATACTCACAGTTATTGAAAAAGTACTCTTGTTTCAAACATGAAACAGTTAAACTGAATCAAAGTTCAAGTATCTATCCAGAGAAGAGTGCTATACTGTACTTTAGCAAACCGCCGGAGTTCCATGTCCATCTGCTCAACGTTGATCTCTTTCCATGGAGTCTTTGTCCAATCCTCTATACTGGTCTAGGATTTGCAGGAGATTAAGTGCATCATTTGATTATTTTGCATGCAGTGACTCACTATGGAGACCCTGCCTTGTATTAAAAAAAAAAAAAAAACTAGCATATTTGTATTTACAACCCCAATTCCAAAAAGGCAGGATGCTGTGTAAAATGTAAATAAAGTGTTTAGAAATTATGCAACACTTTCAGAATAATGTTCCTCAACTTGAAAGAATGTTTGTTACATGGAAATCCATTTCTGTGAATGTAGTTCACTGTGCCATCTACCAACACAGGTTAAAGCTCTATCATGCAAAGAAGAGGCCACATGTGAGCATGATCCAGAAATGCTGCTGTGATCTATTTTGAGTTTTGTTTTGCGATTCATTCTTTTTGAATTAAAAGATTTTCAGGGTTTTAGTTCTGTATTAGTTAGCCCTGACTTCAGTATTTCCTAGTGCCTATGAGTTGTCATTATTTATATTTCTACTTCGTGGTTCTTGATTACGTGAGTACCCTTTTCTGTGCCTGGTCTGCCCTAGTCTCATCTACATGTCGTGTCATCAGTATCTCAGTGTTTTCAACGCTTTCTGTCTCCCTGGTCATGTTCCTGTGTCTCCCTGGTCTTCCTGGGTTCTACCTGGTTTCCCAATCTCCGTTCCAAGTTAATATGTCTTCCTTCCTATTCCTCATGTTTATGCTTTCCTCTGCCCATAATCTTCTGTTTTATCCTTTTGTCTCCCTGGTCAGTTATGTTTCCATGTATGTTTAGCTCTGGTCCCTGCATCAAGCTCCTGTCTCAGTTTTGCTTCTTGTGTCTCTTTATTTAGATTCTGTTCAGCTGTGTTCAATCTGCCTTAATTCCCTTCTGTCTATATACTCTCTGCATCTCTCTCTGTTCTTTGTCGTGTCTACCCTCATGGTGTGTGTAGTCTCTGTCAGTCTGGTTAGTTAGTTTGTTACAGCCCCATCACTGTCCACATTATTTAGCTTTTGATTTCTGTTTTTTTTGCCAGCACAATAAAAGCTGTGATATTAAAAAAAAAAAAAAGCTGTCCGCTCTCTGCCTGCCACACACCTCAGTTCATGACATGAAATGTTTTCTGTGTCCAACAGAGAATAAAATATGGATTTGTGATATTTGTAAATTTGTAAATCACTGCCTGTTTTTATTTACATATTACACACCATCCCAACTTTCTGTAGTTCAACCGTACCTTTACAAAGACGACCATATCCCATACTGCTTTGACAAGTATGATGTCAGCGCGACACTGCCGCAGCTGCTTGTATTCTGGGAAGCTGACCTCAAACAGATCAGCTGTGTCCTGCAACTTCTTCATTTCCATCTCCATCGTAGCTACGCCTCGATTACACTGCAGGCGATTTTGATATGTTATTTAAATTTTCTTAATCACACACTGTGTACTACATTTGAAAGAAGTACTGTTAAGATTTCTCCTTTAACAGACACTAAAAGAAATGTGCCCCCTGCTCACCTTATCAATAAGCTTATATGGCTCCTCCACACTGATTTTAAAGATTGACTCTGAACGAAATTGTTCTCTGAACTCATGCTGTTTGACCTAAAGTATGAAATCATAGCAAATTAAGGATTAATGCATATCTGCCTCCACCTTTCTGTCTATCATTTTACAGACACTGTGTGGGTTTCATATATATAATGCAGGAAAGAGGTTTTATGTGTCAGATATTGAGCTCTTTGCCAGACTGACATCCTACCCCAATCGCACAAAGCCTCACCTCAAACCGAACACATTTCCTGCGGATAACTGAAACCTCATTTGACTGTAGTGGTGCCACCTCATGTTTGACCGTGAAGGCAATTTTTCGGACACTTTTCCACTTTTCCGGCAGCTCCTGTGTTGTGTGGGAAAGAAGCACTGATAACTGTACATATCGCCTATGATAAATGAAAAAATGTGTGCTTTTGAATTGGTTCACACTTCTAGCTGTGTGCAGACACTCTCTGGAAGCTGCTGTCCGTAGGTCTTTAGAAGTTCAGCGGTAGACTTGAGCGGTTTGAAGTGCTGTTCGTCGCTGATCTGTCTGTCTCGTATGGCCATGAGGTGCCCCATGATTTTCACAAGGCCTGCATAATCGCCATCTGACACCTTGGTAGAAAGGCCACATGCTGTGTCCTGGACAAACTGGGACAATTCCCTCACACTGTTAAATAGAGAAGAAGGGAGATGAAGTGAGGTTTTCACATGACTGGCTTTAAAAAATGTCTTTTAAATAATAAAAAAGTTTTATTTATTTTGACTTTTATGTGTCTGACCTCTGGTTCACGTGGTTAAGAAGGTGCTCTTTGAACATCCAACTCCACTTTTTAATGACATTCATCAGTGTGTGCTTGAAGGGTCTGATATCTAGCTGTAGCCAACCACAAAACACCCTTCGGTCCTCCATTTTGCTCACTCGCACATACAGAGACTCAAACAGATTGATCTGAAATAATGAATAATTCAGTTATTATTGTTGTATTGCTTTCCAAATGTGAGTGAACCAAGGTTACAGCATAAATGGATCACAAATGTTGAACACACTTGTTCTTTAAAGTTGTCCAGGGTGGGTGGGTTCTTTTTTAGTTCGTAGTCGGCATACAGCTCAGCTTCCTCTGTACTTAACGCATGTCCATAAAGTAGGAACTGTCTCATAAATTCAGACCTGTGAACATATGAGACAATTCAAAAATTATTTCTGTACTTGCTAACAATCAAAACAAATCAGAAACAGCCACACACAGCTGACCTGTCATCAGTCCAGAGGTAGCAGTAGCTAGATAATGATGCCTGGTACTCCCTGACCTGTAAATAAACACTTTCACAACTATTCGCCTGTAAACTTCATAAAATAATCTTCCATATGTGACCAGAAAAAAATGTCACTAACCTTAGCGACAGATGCACGTGCCCGTGAGCGGATTATGTGGCACATGTCTGACAAATCCTCCATTTCATTAATGTCACACTGCAAGATGGAAAATCAAGATTGCTTATGATAAGGGTCTGTTTACATGGAAATATATGTATGTATATGCATTTATAATCTAATCTGTGTGGTACCTGGTAGTTACTCAGCTGTTTGTGACTTGTCACTCTAGGAATGAGGGAAGCCATGCTTGTAATGTTGCCCACCATCTTATCCACAATATCATAGAAGTTGCCAGTGTGGCTCAAGTCTAATGAAGGGTCAAAGGTCATCTCATTGCTGTTGAGAACCAACTGGACTTCAAACAGAGGTGTAATACGCTGAGCTGCGTCTGTATTGTCCATGAGGTACTGCAGAGAGCAGCGTACTACGCTGGTGAAGCCTGCCAGGATCATCCTGTCAACATACTCAGTATAGGCATGCCACTCACTGCTGTCAAGATCCGTCACACTGAGGAGAGACTGGTTCTCCTGAAAATTATGTGTTGAATGAAAAGTTTAAACACCAAATAAACATACACATGAATATGGATTGTGTTAACATTTGCAATGTGTGCACAGCATCTCTCCAGCATGGAGATTAATACGATGAATATACCTGCAGTAGTTTGTGTATCTGCTCCCCTGTACTAGTAATGAGAGCATGCTGTTTGGAAACACTCTCTTCAATGTCAGCGAAAACGAGGAGAGTAGAATCACGACTCTTTCTGGTAATGAAAGCCCGGCTGCTGAATTTACCCATCAAGGCCTGGATGGCTTCCACATTAGCTTTGCTCTTCTGGACACGACTAGAAATGCTCTGGCGATGGCAAAAAAAAAAAAAAAAAAAAAAAAAAAAAAAAAAAAAGAGCAACAATTACAGGCAATAATTATGTTTCCGGCATCATGTTGCTTTTTGTTTTTCAAGTGCTTGCTGTAGAGTTGAAGCACTCTGAGATAGGGCTATAATTAAGAAAACTAGCCTGGCCCACACACAGAGGATTCTGGGTTTCATGCAGACAGGCGACCGCTGGCTTTTTTTAATAAATCAGCCCAAATGTTGACAGAGACAGTGCTTATTCTACTTAAAAAAGGAAAATCATTTAAATATGCTGCAAAATAGTGTCAACCAACACATGTACAGGAAACTGTATAAGTTCAATACAACATTTCCTGCATATTTACAGTACCTGTGCCAGGTCTCGTGTACTCTGAATGTAGTCCCATAGGTCATCCTGAGCCCATGTTACTTCCCGGAGGGCCGGAGTCAGCTGTCGTCTCATCCCATCCATCTCATCTTTGACCAGTCCCAGCTCTACAGCTAGGATGGTGCTGTGGAGCTGGTTGTACCACTGGGTCACCAAAGTCAGCGTTTGTGTGTACTGCATAATAAAATGCAGCATTAAACCCCCAACATATTTCTAAAAAACACGCTTTCTAAAGAACGCTGTCAAGTCCAGTAAACTGCTTGAGGGTTAATGACCTACCATGTGTAGTCTCTCTCGTTTAGAATAGAGATGAAGAGCTGCTTGGGGAATGTTTTGGGTCTTCAGCATGCCCAGATATTTCACTTCTCTTAGCACAGATGCTAACTGAGTGACAACAAAAGAAAGTACAATCTGATTTCCATAGATTATAGTGCATGACTTTGGAATAGATATCAGTTACCAAACACCTTCTCATATTTTATATTTATGTGTATCCATTGTTTCCTCCCATGGTGATTAATTATACTAGTAAAATATACTTCATCTGTGTATCAAACTGCTGTTGCTACTTCTGGGGAATGTTTCACAAAGTGAGTTTAGTGGACAAAAATGTTGAGTTGAAGGAAATGCAGACAGAGGCACTAGTTTGAATAATGATTTAGCAGAGAAAAACACTCTATGAGCTCAATTTGATACTAGCAGGTTTTCTTCACAAAACCTTGAATTTCTCTCGATCTCCCTCCTGCAGAGCTTAAAGAAGCAGTCTGACAAGTCATTTCACTTCTGAACTCATACAGTCAAAATGACTGTGACTTTTAGATTTTCACCTTTACTTGCCTCTATGTAATATCTTTTATCTGTTTTTAAAGTCTGTTCAAAAATTAATCGTCTTTGGGCTTACAGCAGGACTGAAGTTGACCTGGAAGAAGCCAGTTTCACTATCCAGTGCCAACAGTGGCTCCTTGAGGTGTGTTTCACAGATTTCTTCAAGCCCCTCGGTCCACTCTAAGAACATCTCCTCATCACGCTGGTCCAAAACCTCAAGAACGCGTTCACACCTCTGGAGGACATCTTGTGCCTCTGCACAATCCAGGGGCCTGGAAGAGAGAGATGGAGAAAGAAAGAGATAATGCAGGAAAAGAATTATACAGCAAATGAAGTATAAGTCATGTGTATCCTGTAAACATTTGGCAGAAACAGTAAAATAAATAAATTCTTGTAATGAATATGCTAAATGCAAAAAAACAAAAATTGTTTATAACCAAAATACATATTTTAGGTACACATAGTTAGTCAGATGATTAAATACAGGGTACAAGAATCTGAAATATTAGTTACAGCTGACTGCTTAAAGCCTTGAATGTTTGATGTTCTTTTTAAATCTTTAAATAATCAATGGACACAAGATATATACATTTTTTTTTTTTTAACTTTTTTTGGTTACTGCAAATTATAATAATAACATCAATGGATCTGCTGGGTTTCAAAACCCATGTATGTCAACTGAGGAAGGTAACATTTTATTGATTTAATACCCTTAGTGATTAATAACCAAGTGCTTTGCAACAAAAAAATACTCTAAAATCATCCTTATTGTGTTTATTAGGTAGGTTCTTACATGTGGGGCAGCTGGCAGAGGTTACTCCTGTGCGTCAGAATCCGGCTTCGGAGCTCCTGCGACCATTTGAGGTTACCGGCCACTTGAGGCATATTCTTTCCCAGGATCGCAAAACCTGACTGCAGCTGAAACACAAGGTTTCATTCCATTTGGCTGACAACTTAATCTTTCAAATCACTTTGAGTTAACACTCTCACATGGAAGTATGTGGACCCTAGTGCCATTTGTGTCATCTCAAATCTTCTGCTGTGGCTACAATTAACATGTAGTGCATGCAAACTATTTATGAGGCAGCTGTTACAGCACTATGTTTCCACTGTAATTAACGACACTGTCCTCGCTGAGCAGTGAGCTGTGGATGTTTACATTTCTATGCAAGTGTGCAAAGGCTCTGTTTACATATTTTTAATAATATTCATATTATTTAAATTAAGCTCCCAGTATACAGGAGATGTATTTATTAGCAGTGCCATTTATTTTGTGAATACCAGCTGGTGTTAACTTTATTTCTCTCACAGTGTCCTGTGTGTCACAGCACTGTGCTGGGTCCAAAAACTGAAGACACAGAACAATCCCAAATGAAATCTCATCATTTTGTTTTTCCTGTGTGTCAGACAACCTACATTGTAAACACATAAACATATAATAACTGTAAATGAAAACATGTAATAAGTGCACATGTGCTTAAACAAAGATGTCTGGTTATTTGATTAAAAAAAAAAATGCCTAATGTGCTTCAGTAAGACGGTTATTAAAAATAATAGCCAAGCATTGTAATCTTAATTACAACCCTTGTAATTTTTTTTTTTTTTTTTTTTTTTTAAATTCAGTCTAAAATCTCTTTGGGGCAACTGAAAATCAAATTATGTAGGCAGGAAAACCCAGGTACCCAGAGACATTATAAAACTCATTGCTAAGACAAAAATGAAGTGTTTTAAATTGCTAAACTTGATCAAACAGTCAATTAATACACACCTAAAACACTCATAGCACACACAGACACACGCATAAAATACGGCAGCTGAATCGTGGCGTATTGTGAAGCAAATGTGTGTAAGTAATTAGGAACATAATTTCAATCTGTCTCACCCCATCTTTGTGTTGATCAAGTATAAACTGGCAGTGGCCTACTTCCTGGCTAAACATGTCCAACAGCACACTGTAATTAGGTGAAAACAGCTGGTGGATTCTGGGTCTCTCAAGCAGGGTGCCAAAAATCTTCAACAGCTAGATGGAACAACAGCAGCTTTGTGACATTTTGTACATTCAAGGCACAAAACATGTACACACCACTAGTTGAAATCCCCCAAAACAACCAAATGATGCTATTATGTTAACTTGCTAAACTACTAAATGACTTTTAAAGGAGTAACCGGCCTACCTTAAAGGCTGACTTCAGGTTTTTGGAGTGCTGAAAGGCCAAATTGAGGACAGTTCCCAGCCTTTGGTCAAAATCTTTGTTCTGCTCCAAGAAACGCCTGTAGTGGTTCACAAAATCCTGAGAAGGCATTAGAGGAAATGATGGGTATTTTGAGAGGCTTTTGTGATTAAAAAGCTTTGATTCAATTTAAATTATTAGACAATTTCATTCCATAAAATTCCTCCTTAGCTCATTTAATCAGTATTGACTGGATTAACACATACTTGAGAGAAATATATTATAACACAGATCAATTTCTGATCGAGTTCCTGTTCTGAGCCACGCTGAAAACTGTTGTAAAATATCCAGTAAATTAAATATTGATGCGCTGACTAATAATGACTCCTGCCACTCGTTCTTGTGTGTTGCTTAGCAACTACTCTGCTTTTCTACCTTTCAATTACTGTACTGCTGGGCAGAAAAATAAAATATAATTGTTATTTTTTATTATTTGCCTGTGCCAGCCAATGCCACAATTAAAGAGCAGCGTGATATTAAAAACAACGGCAGTAGCTCTCACGCACATCATTAGTGCAGTCCAAGGGGTCATATTTGCTCTCTCTAAGGGTCCGCCAGCGGTCATGAAACTCCTCACTCATGCTGAAGACCATCTCACTTAAGATTTTCCCTCTGGATCCACCTAATTCAATTGTCTCCAGCTTCAGAAAGTCCAGTGCTGTTGCAAAAAGTTCCTACGAGTGAAATGAGAAAAGACAGTGATGAATCAGCATAATATCGTGGAGCTAAAGTTCAAAAATATACATTTTCATGCAGATTTACTTGATTAAAAAAAAATGCTCCCTCCCGATAGGAGTGAGAGATGTCAATTTTTCAATTTTCCTGGAAAACCAAGATACAGACCTCGATCATAAGAAGCCTTTCCGTGATGCAATCTGAGCGTTGAAACACAAGTTTCGCTGGAAAGTCCAAGAGCTTGATGCTCTGTGAGTGTTTGTAATACTTCGGGATCTGCTCGCGGTAAGTGTGAAACAATTTCTTGAAGGTGCGCAGAACTGAGATGCTTATCTGTACTCTCTCCATCCCTTCCTCAAGCTCCATCTTAAACAACTCTTCAGGGATTAAATAGGCAAAGGCCTGTATTCAGACACAAAGTCGTTACAGAGATAAAATTTTAATTCCTCTTCCTTCGTCTCCTTTTCATCACATGTGCACAGACATGCATCACCTGTACCTTTTCAATGATCAGGTTGCAGAACTCCTGCAGGAGCACCACCATTCGCTGAGGAGTGCAGTAGTACTGGGAATGACTCCAGATGAGGCAGAGCGTGTGAAAAAGAGGAGGTAATAGTGCATCCACCTGTGGAAAACTCTTCTCCTCCAAGTTTGTAATCAGTCTCCTTAGAGGGCGTAGATACAGATCTATGTCTTCTGCTTCCAGCACGGCTGTGATAATTACATCCAGAAGTATCAGTCGATAACGTGAACATAATGGGGCATTTATGGTGCTCTAAAAGGTGTGATCTCTGATTACATTTATTTAGCACCAGTGTAAACATGATAGCTGCACTTCCCATGATTGTTAAATGAGCATGATGACACAGAAAATGCAATGAAAAGGCAAAATATAGAAAAAAAAGGTTCTGTTAGGGTAACAATGCTGTAAAATTCTGGGTTCAGTAAGCATAAAGAAAAATTAATGCTTCATCTGTTTCTTAAATTAAACTAAATGGGAGCTGGAGCTGTCATACTCATGTCATGATGACAAAACAAATTAAAGCCCCGATGAACAAGAAGTAATGCTGATCTACCCTCATTGACTTTGACGCAGACGTCCTTGAAGGCGGAGTAGTAACTGCTCTTGACTCTTCTCAGGATCTCCATGATCTGCTCCACTTTGGAGCTGCGGATCTGGAACCAAGGATCTCATATTAACATGCACATTCAGCTCCCACTGATTTATTATTTCAAGAGTATAATAAATGTACTGGTTTTGTACTACATTGACAACTTTCGTCATTGCTGCCCTCTCTGTTCATCTGTATTGGTGGACACAGGGACACATCTCACATCTGTATATTGTGATTCCACTAGAGCACCCCAGCATGATTCACAGCTCTTTAAATGGACTGAAACAAACTGACTCTTTAATCTTCCCCTTAAACGTCCCTTCTGGATGATCATTCTCCATTGCAAGTCTGCCATTGCTTGTGAGCTGTGCTGTCAGTACTTTAAAGGTGGCTGTACCTGTAGCAGATGACTATATAAAGAAATCCAGGAGGAGCTGATGTCAGCTCCTTGCAGCAATAGAAAATAACAAGTGGAAACTCACTATTCAGAGCAATCTGGAGGCTGAGCTTTGGCTCACGGGGACGACTTTTATATACCTCTACTGTTATTTAACTTTGGACGCATTTAATAAACATTTAACATACATTACAGAAAATAAGTTTTTTTGTTCTTTTTTAACTAATGAATAACACGAGTCTTATACTTATTTTATAACGTCATACTTGTGACTGGATGCCCAGCAGGTTTTCCCTTTGAGCTGCCCAGAACTGAAGCTCCACGCTGGGGCCTGGGTGGTTTCCCTGAAGCAGCATCATACCAGAGTCTTTCTTCAGCACACTCCATATCTGTCCGGACCACTGCACAATCAGAGTTTCTATAGAGTATAACAAGCCACGGTCCAGTGGCCATCCAGTGTGGCTGAGAGAGACAGAGTGAGAGCAATCAGTCTGGATAAAAATAGAAGTGAGCTACTGAAGCTATACGTACAATACGAACGCTACAAATGAGGTACTGTATATTATTTCTCTAGGACATTGTAAATGCCAACCAGCGTTTACCAGTGCCTTTACGCACTAGTTCTTTTTAAAGGTTATGCCATGTTACATTATTCAATTATCTTACTCCATACATTCTTCAAAAGTCTGACAATAGCCAAGTATGTAACCCCCCACTCTTCACTATTAAGCTAATATCAGAAATAAAACGAGTTACTGTAGGACTTTTGCGCTAATGACTTAACTCCACTGCTTAAACTTTGTCAGACCTAGCTGCTTAACTGACGCCGCTGTGTTGAAGGCATTTTCCAAGTTCCTCAAGGTCTCAAGGTAAACTTTAGCTAACATGAAAGAAAAACATTCTGCCACTGTGCAGCAATTTGTCTAAACTTGACTCAGGGAGAAAACAAATATGACAGCTGACCCTGCTTTTTCAGTTTCTGAATCCCGTCTTTTGTCTTGTTTCTTGTAAAACACAAGGACGCCCACTTTTCTTGTAATATGTCTGACAAACGGTGAGGCAACGGAACATTTTCATCGACGAACTTGACCAGAAAACAGCCTGTTTACCAGGTAAATGCTCCCCATGCCCTGCCCCTTTCCATCCTGAAATAAGGGCGGCAAATGAAACGTTTTACAATTATAATTAAAAATAACCGATTAATTCGGAGACACCATTCAAAGCCATCGCAACACTTTAAAAATTCCCAACATTCTTAGCTGTAATTTGGCTGTCTGTGTATTGTGACACCACCGACCTTAGCACAATGTCCTGAGGTCGTGCCCTCTCCACGTACAAGGGTAGGGGCAGCAGTGTTCGCCCCTCGGCTCGGCCTCTCAGAGTGACCACCTTGCTCCTCAGCTTCTCCAGGTGCCTGTGGATGTCATCAGACACCACCCTCGGCCAGGACTCGTGGTTGAGACCGTTGGATAGCACACACACCAGCACCTGTATGAAGAGGTGTTCATAAGGTAGCTATACACGCACACATATTACACAAGGACACATACACAGAACTTACCAGAAAAACTGTCAACCAGAAAACTTTGCATCCACAGTCAACATATATGAAAATGTGCACTTGTAGACATCCTACACCTGAACACACTACCCAACCTCAGATATGACAACAGGCAGGTGCTCCATTGGGTATCCAGGTACTTCTCCCAGCCTGAACTGGTGTCTGAATCCTTCTCGGGAAATTCTCTTCACGCCCTTCTTTAGGACACACAGCAGCTTGGTCTTCCATGGCGGGGATGTCTTCACAGATGAAAAAACAGTGGGAATGCTTTCAAGAACATTGAAAGCACTAGAAATAAGTAGCGACTTATTTCAGAAAAATGTGTATATTAGATGGAGTGCAGATTACAAACCCAGGAGTTTCTGTTAAACACCTGTGTACCTGTATGCCAGCTTTTTATTCATGTATAGGAACTAAATTCACTAAAGATTGTGAAAATATGTGTATCATAACTGTTCCTCTTATGTTTACCTCAGAGATGTTAGTATAAACAGTTTATGCTCTATTAAATATTTATTCAAGACTGATTTTAGAATTTTATATACCTACCAAACTGACTCTGGGTGGGGAGATGAAAACAACATTTATAAAAGCAGTTGCCTGAATTTTTCATCACTTTTATCTGTATACATATACATTTATCATTGTCCTTCTGTGCATTTATCTTACTTGAGCATCCCCTGCATGCAGTGTCCCTCCAGGTCCGGTGAAGAGCAGCAGCCTGTTAGTCCAGATGTGGTCCAGAAAATCCAGTAAAATCTTCTGGTTCTCATCAGCACCAATGAAGCGGTTCCACTTATCTGTCTTCACTCTCAGCACATAGAAGGCCTGCTCCCGAAGGAAGTCCACTCTCTCATCTGACAAAACCACCCCGGCTTTGAGAGTGGGCTCCTGGGAGGCACGCACTCCCCCAGCCCCTCCGCTGCCTAAACCTCCACTGCTGCTTCTCATGCTGGTGGCTTCAGCCATGAAGCTCTTAGCGGGCAGGAAGGACACAAAAATGTGTAGAGGAATGTGAAATAAGAAAAGAGTATCACCTACAGTGAGGTAACAGGTATGTACTTACCAGTCCTTCTTGTCAAATATCTATAATAACCTATTAAGCTATAAACTGGTATTTCCCAGCACATAACATGGATGAGCTCTTTCTACTCAACAAACTTTTCCTTCTCTCTTCTCCAGGTATGAAAAGTGATACACTTCTTGAAGGGCAGGTGACGAAGCACTACGGACTGCCTTCATTACCCTGAATGGAGGTGGCCATTTATGTAGACTGTGTGCCCTGCAATCCTATCCTGTAACCTGAGCCTTCAGAGGAGGCCCAACTGCAACAACTACTCCAGTGCAGGTAATGTTTCACCTTAAATATACATATATGTTGATGTGTGATGAGCTTAATATTATTAAGAAAGTCAAATTATGTCATTTATATTATAGGTGTGTCTTAGGGAAACAAAACATACTGTACAGGTTTCCCTAAAGTGTTTCTTATTCTAATAATAAAGCAAAATACAGAGCAAAATATCCATTCGACTAATTTATCAAAAGTACACAGCTTTGTTTATGTCCTCTTCATCTAACCTTTGCAATGTGTATCATTGCCACCTGGGGGCAGTTTGGTACAGTGCTTCTGACAGCATCCTTCTTTCTGTAATCCAAAGTGACCCTAGCCATGACATCCTATTATATATGTTATGCCATTTGTGTAAAAATGTGGAAAAATGGGACATTTCTCTAACTGTGTTACTTAAAATACCACAGCAATGATTACCCTTTTAAAGATCCTGCAATTTCTGAGTTTAACATTAATACAAAGATGTAATCATATCCCAATTTCAAATGAGCTGACTAGAGAGTCTGACATTTCAGTGCGGTGCTAACCTTATAGTTACTTATGGCAGTGTAATATCCACAGAGGTGGAAAGAGTACTAAAATATTTTACTCAAGTAAAAGTACTATTACTTTGCTGAAATTTTACTCAAGTACAAGTAAAATTACCTGTCTAAAAATGTACTCAAGTAAAAGTAAAAAGTAGCTCATTTAAAATGTACTCAGAGTAAAAGTTACATAGTTACTTTTCTGTCAGCAGGAGGACAGCCGCTTCTGAGTAGTGCAAAAAAAGACAGTGGGATATAAATCTCAAAGTAGTTCTTTTTTAGTGAAAAGAAAAACTTTACAAATTAAAGTGCAGTGGCAGTTAAACTGCAAGTCTATACATGAAAATGGATAATGGTCACCAAACCAATCAACCAAACTGTCAGGTATCACAGTGTTTTCAATACAAAACCATATCATTCTTTCACATGAGAATGTGTTCTAAACTGTCAAATAAGAGAACAAGTACTGAACTGAACGGCAGCTGCTTTAAAAATGTTTATTAATTTTTTAAACTTGGCCCTGCCCTACTGTACCTCTAGATTAAAGTTCCTTTGTATCCATCCTAGAGTGTTACTCTCTGAACTTCCTGTTAATTTTGAGGAGCAGTTGATTTTCAAAGTTAGTAGAGTTCATCCTTGCTCACTTTGCAGTGAACAGTAGTCCAGCACAGCTAAAGAGACGCTCGAAGGCAGCTGAGGCAGGCAGGCCAGTGTTAAGTTTGAGAGAAAGTTTTTTGACGTCCCTAATAAGACATCAATGCATTACATAGCTACCGCTGGTAAATTATACCAATATACCTTGTGTTTTTTTTTATTGGACAGTAACAGGCTAGTTAACGGGAGGTTGCAAGTGCTAATTAACAAGTAACAGAAGTCAGCTGTCTTTGACTAATCTAAGGTAAGTGAGCGCTCTGTTATTCTTTTGCCTGCAGTGTGAACATATGTGGGTTAAGTAAGAAAGTAGCCGCTTCTGTCTTTAATTTAACTATTTTTTTTAAATAAATTATTATTATTAACAAACAGGAAAAACGTAGGTAAACACATTTTTTTTTTGGCAATTTACCAACCCAGTAAAAAAAAAGGAAATTTGCGTGGACAGCAACGTGCCCGATTACAGCAAGTTGCTAGTACCAACCAACGTTATCTGTGTTCTTCACAGATGTCTTAACTTAATGTGATTAATTTGAACACAGCCTTTTTGCTACCATAACGGTACGAGTTGTATTTAACTTACCTCTACATGCTTGCGCAGGTTTGATGTGGAATTTTTAAAAGCTGCTAACTCGGTCTCTCTGAGCAAACACAGCTTACACTGCATAATAAAGCTGTTGCCTTTCTTGCACTTGAAGCCGAAATGGTCCCTTAAATACGGCCAGGGGTTCACATCCGTTTCTTCGAGTTCAGGGTCAGCAGAATTCGACGGGGCTTCTTTTTTCGCTGGATCCGAAACACCGATGTCAGACTCCATCTTTAACGTGACCTTAGCGCCAATTTGTTCTACTGCCCATCATTCCCTGCAGTATTTCTGAAGCGCAATGTTTTTTTTTTATTTTTAATTTACTCAGTAACGGGTGTGATTGAAAACGTAGCGAACTACAATACTTTTTAAAAAATATACTTAAGTAAAAGTAAAATTACAGACTTGAAAAATGACTTTAAAAAGTACAAATACACAAAAAAACTACTCAATTACAGTAACGCAAGTAAATGTAATTCGTTACTTTCCACCTCTGAATATCCACCAATAGATGACACAAGCGTTCTTTGAACAGAAGGCTGGTTGAAAAGATCTAATGAAGTTTAATTAATATTTTACTTTAATTACTTTATTTTTTTTCCTGGTATATGCCTATTCCATATATCCAGTCCATGCATATGACACATGGAGGTTTATATCTCTATTTTTCAAAAGTCTGTTTTTAACAGCCAATAATCCACTGCTCTCCAAAGGAATTTGTCCTTTCTGTAATCTGTTATTCCACGTCTCACTGTGTTTGTGTGAGTAAAACCATGTGTGTGCTTTCATGTATGGGCTTTCACACACTTATTTTATATGTGCAGCTTGAATGAATGTCCTTGTTACAAGTGAAGGTGACGTTTTTGTTGGTATTAATGTATGTATGTGTGATTGAATGTGTAGGGGTTGTGTGTGTGTGTGTGTGTGTGTGTGTGTGTGTGTGTGTCTGTATATGCCAAGCCAGCGCCGAAGGCTAGTGAGGGTGTCCCTTAGGTCTCTCCACACACTGTATCTAAGCCCATTTGAGCCGGCTGACAGCAGGAGCATGACTGCCCATCTCTCTGACCTCATGCCCAATGTCAGCTCTTCTCTGCAGGGTTGGAGGGGATGGAGGCCAGAAAAAGAGATCTTTGGGCAATAAGGGAGAGGGAACCAACTGAGAGACAAAGGAGGAAAAAAGGGTGTATGGCGGGCTGGAGAATGAGGAGAGGCAGTAAGCACACAGAATACAAATGAAAGCGAGAATGGAGTGATGAAGGAGTAGAAGAGCACAACAACAGAAAAGAGATACGCACTTAGGGATAAATATTAAAGTGTACTACTGAACACTGCTGAGCAATCTAAACTGGAAGGGTAAGACCACATGGAAGAAGTATCCCCAGGCAATATTTAATCTCCGTGCTCTTGACTGTAACTGAAATATCACCTGTGAGTGGATGTAACATTAGTCTCCAGTGTAGTGTAAGAAAGCAGCTAAATTCTTTTCTTTTTAAATCTCTGACCAATGTAGTTTTAACCTGAAGCATCTCCCCCATTTCTTTTTTTCCCCTCCACTGTTTCTGTACCTCTTTTCATTGCTCTCCCCATTTGTCGTTGCCATGGCTACGTGTTGCTTGACAATCAGGCTGCCGTTCTTGAGCTTCAGCTGGGCTCACTCTCTGCCTCGCTTCTCAACCGCTCCTTCTACTCCTGTCCTCATCACGCTTTTCCCTGTCCTCACCCAGGAGGAAATTACATGTAGATGAGCTCGAGGTTTGTGTATCTTTCAGTCACGCGCATCCACACACACACACACACACACACACACACACACACACACACACACACACACACACGTGCGCATACACACAGACACACGCACTTAGAAAATGATGACCATCATCTCCTCGGGCACTGTAGGAGTCTCAGACAACTGCACTTTGGTACTACTCACCGTGGCTTTTTTCATTTTGCATTTTAGTCTCTGGGCAAAATCGACGGATTCATTTCAGAAGCAGTCGGACTCAGGGGAGGCTGAGAAATGTATGAAAGAGGAGGCTCGAGATGAGAAAAAAGGAAGACGTGAACTCAGTGAGAAGGAAGTCACCGGGAGCGACATACACACATATGTAATGACCATTTTGAAGCTTTCCTCCTGTTGCTGGCTGGCTACCCATGAAACCCCATCACGGATGGCGGTTGCCATGTATGGTTTGTGTGTGTCCAGATGGTGCTGACCAGATGTCCCTCCCAGGGTAGATGAAGTAAATGGAGCGATTACAGTAATGACCAGCGCACACATCTGTCTCATACCTCTGCATGGCTTCCAGCTCTTTTCGACACACGCACATGCATGCACAGGCGAAGACGCACAAAAGCACTACTTACGAGAATCAGCCAACTCTATAATGATGTATACTGTTATACTGTAGAGTTTTGTTTTTCCTTTTCTTTTATTAATTTAAGCAGCCTTTTGACACCTCAAGCACCCTAAAAAGAGAGTAAGACTGGGTGAAATGTAGCTGCTCTTGTCAAGGTTACTTTGCTTACTCCTTCTGAGCTCTTCAGCCTAACCCTATGTTACAAGCTCGCTCAACTCTGCAACTTCAATATTGTCCCTTTCATCACTCCAATGCAACCCACTTCAAAAACTGCCCCCTCTTTCGCGCCTGTGTTTTTTTTCCCCAAATGTCTTTGGTGTTTTCGTCATATCTGAAATGAGTCAAGAGAAGAGGACAATTCGGACGAGCCAGCAGGGGCAGATGGTCTCTTTGTAGTTAGAAGAAAAGGCAGAGTGTCACCAGCAAGCGCTTCCTTATCAGAACCTTTCTTTGTTCTGCAAAGGTCTTTCTCCTCTGTCTGGACTCAGTGATATTTGAGAGGCAGGTCCGTGTACACAGGAAGGGGTTAGAGAGCATGGCCAATCTCCCATTGTATGTGTGTGTGTGTGTGTGTGTATTTAAGCCCTGAGCTTGCGCTCCTCTGAGTATATCAAGTGTGAGCATGTGCAGATGATCGTGTTTTTTTTGCTTTTAGTTCTGGGGGAACCCAGCACCTTGTGTCCAGAAGCGCTGAGTCCATGCTGACCACTTCCAGGATATTGTTCACCAAGTCAACACTGTGAAAGAGAACACCTTTATTTTGCTGGCAAAGTGCTGCAGTGTCCCATCCAAAATCTGCACATACAGTATTTTCTGTATTTAAAAAAACAAAAAAAAACCCAAACAGCATTGTTCTGTGTTAGAGAAGGGGAGTTTTATTTTAGAGCGATTTCACCTGGGGGTACTCTCAGGAGACTCATTAAGCTTTGCTGAAACAAAGAGATGCACTTGAATTTAAAGTTATGGTAACTTCGCCAAGTGGGAGGGGATGGCGTTGGGTTCCACGCATGCTAAAATCCTGCAGATGGGGCTGTTTCTCTATGAGGCACGGCAGAAATTCCCCTGGATTGTCTAAGCTAAATATCCACCATGTCTTATCTTCTTGTTGCTTGTGGCTACTCATATAATGCTATTGATATGAAGCATATAATCCTATGCTTCATATACATTTACATTTGGCAAGTGCACTGCATGCCTATATCCAGCACAGATTCAAGCTATGACACACACACTGACCGCTCCCTTGGTATTTGCCTTGGAGAAAAAGTATTGTTTGTATTGATCTATCATCATCTGCTCACCTCAGAGATATTAAGACCATAAAACAATAAAAGAAGAATAAAATACACCTGGGTAACCTCTCGGCAAATACAAATGACAAGACTCCAGACTGCAGTGGGATTACATTTAAGAGTACAAATTCTGGAAAGATGATGAAAGAAGGAGAAGTAAAATTTATATTTCTTACTGTTACTTTAATGTTAACCAGGATGACAATAGTAAAGCTTTTAAGCGCAGTTGTTCTACATTAAGACATGTGCTTTATTTAAAAAACTGTCCTGCTGTGCAATTAAATAAAGAGTAAGGGCATAATGTAGCCTATATCTTTTTCATGCTCAGTGGTTTAGCCAAATGAGGTGAAAGGAGAAGAGCGTTTCCATGGTTCCATTAAAATATATCTGAGGACAAAGCAGGGAGTTGAACATACTGATGCACTAACTGCAGCTATCCTCCTTCCAAATGACTATACTACTTTGTGTGATTGGCTGCCACAGTACTTGGCCGTGGCATGTGTAGATGTACTAATGAAGGTAGATGGAGAGGAAATGATAGAGTGAGGTCTCACTCTGATGAATAAAATCGTGGGCCATCAATTCTGATTGTCTGTCATTTTGGTGCCATTCATTCATAATTGTTGCAGTGGCCAGTTTAATGTTGCATGTAAGTTAACTGTGGTGGTATCCATTGTCATTATTATCAAACAGACCTTGTTCTTCCAGTGTTATCGTATGCAAAGTGGATGTCATTGTGCTGAAATGCTTCGGGAAACTGATTTATTCTTAGAGCCAGAAGACCAGGGCTTCAGCAGCTAGCTTGCGGTGTGTTTGGTTTGCTGCTCGATTATTAGGATGCCGATACATTTTTAAAAATATTTTTTTTGTGTTGAACTACCTGAGAGGGACTCGTTTGACAATAAAGCAAATTTTACTCAAGGACAAATCTGCAGGATGGATTTTGTAACATCTTTTCTGAGTGGAAGTTTCTCTCTCCACTCAAGAGACCTTTCTGGGTATCTCACTTTTATTCGGAGTGGGGAACTGGAAACTGGGGGGGTCGGATATACAGTCCAGCAGCTTGGTAAGTGTGAGAAGACTTGCAGTGAAATAATATGTTGAGTATTATCTGATATTTTCAGTGTTTTTTGGTATCTAAATGAGTCTCCTGAACTTAATTTGGGTGATTTCTTCACTTTTTCTACAGTGCCGAGTAAAAAAGGTCCATTATTCTGGTTTATGGGAAAAATCTGACAGTTCTACCATAATAATGTTTAAATTATTCCATTAGCATTCTGGTGGACTTAGCCTTACATCAGTGGGGATGATGAAGCCTGGTTACAAAACACTGAAAGTCTCACAGTGTTGAACGTGTCTTTCCAGAAAGATAGAAATTGAGATGATGCATGAAAACACGTGCGCACACAAACAAGCAAATAGATTAGGCATTGATCAGGGTTAAGCTTTGATCTCTGTGTGAGAACATGCCACGTCCAATCGATAACTTTAATTCAGCCTCAAGTGTGTGTTTGCATGATTCTGTCTCCCACATCTCTCACTGTAGCATGACTATTTGCATGCACGCAGACACACAGTTGTATTCTTGCTTTTCTCAACCCTTACAGAATTAAACACACATACACATCAGCCTGATTAGGTGACCTGCAGGGGTTAGGCCTAATGACAAACAAACTCAGCGTGTGCACAAACACTTCAGCTCCTCAGATGAAATATAGATTTTCTCCTGTCCCAAAAGCTGACGGGTATTAGCTGAAAGTTTGTGTGTGTACGTTCACTCGTGTGTAATCTTGTTCTTCAGATTGTGTTGTATGGAAAAAGGAGGCACGAGGGAAAAGCATGTAAGTGATTGGATGCTGCTTTGTTACTGTTAAAGACCCTCTCTCCAGGGAACAGTTGGCTAAATAACTGATTTTTTTTCTTCCTGTGTGTGTGTTTGTCTTATAGAATAATAGGACTGTTATCTTATCCTATGGGAAATACATGGACATTTTTTACTGATTGCAAGGACTCTAAGATTATTCAAAATCTTCCTAATGAGAGGATATCTGTGTACACAGCATTTGTTCTTGTGTGCTTAGTACTTTATTATGCATGAAAAAAAACTGTGCGCCTCCAGCAGAATTGAATTTCTTTCAGTGGCCTTTTAAACATTTTGTACACAGACTGAATCACACATATTATATACTGACATACTGTATATGCTGTTTTTGTACATGCAAAAAGCCAGCTTTGATTACTCAGATAACTTTGAAGAGCATCTTACAACAAAATGGAAAAAAACAATGCATTAAATTTTACTTTAAACAACCAGTAATTCAGCAAAAAGCAAGATCTCCTGATGCACAGGCAGGCTGCTTATAGCCCACTGTAAAACAACCAAGGCATTCCCTGACAACATCCCAACTGAATGGCACCTTGTTACTCCATATTATTCAGCTTTAATGCCGTAGAGTAGTCCAGTGACATTCATGTTAGGTTAATTACTTATTCTAAACTGGCTGTAGGTCTGAATGTGAGTGTGAATGTTTGTCTATCTCTCTGTGTTAGCCCTGTGATTGACTGGAGACCTGTCCAGAGTATAGCTCACTTCTGACTCTATGACAGCTGAGATAAGCCCAAGTTCCCCCCATGAGCCTGAATTTAAAAAGTGTTTAAAAAAATTAAAGGATGGATGAAAGGATGTAGTTGTCATGGCCCAGTTGTCATGGCCCAGTAAACACCTCCTATTTTTATTTATAAAAGGCTCTTTACAAACCCATTTCTGTCATTGTGAAGTTGCCACTTATTAGCTGTGAAATGTTCCACGAGGTGTTTTTTTATTGTTGTTTTGAAATGTGAAAATTTAGAAATTTCAGATTAGCATATGTATGAAAAAGTTTCAGCATTTGAGGTCTTGCCTTTGTTTAGATACAATGTTCAGGTGATTTCCACTTCATTTTCCTTTCATTTACATTTTATAAAGATCCAATTTTTTTTTTTTTGGGGGGAGGTTGCAACATGATTTCTTTCTAAACCACTGACTTTAAAAATCTTTTACATGCTGCTTTGTCACAATTTCATACTATTTAAGCTTCATCAGTTAACATTTCAAATGATTGTATCATCAAAATGACTAGCAAACGGATTACAATGAGTCATAACTTTAATTATATTGCATAATGTGCTTCTCTTTCGTAGTAGTCTGTATTCTCTCAGCTTCTTTATGAAACTTTTCAGATAGCTCCAATTCTTTCAATATCACTGTTGTGAAGTTTTTAATTTCTTGTATCTGTGCCTATAACTATGTGCTTGTGTTTGAACTTGCACCATCCCAGCCTAGGTTAAACTAAGTGGCTGTCTGGCACAGGCATCCTTTGATTATCTTTATTTATTCTCCCACTCACTGTTCCTCTGCTCACACACACCCCCACCTACACAATCACACACACACCTCCTGCTAAAAAGCTAATCTTTTTGTGCTAATGAAAGGTATTGGGTTTCCTAACAGGCTTTTAAAGGAAGGTGATGGATTGAGGGATAGATGGATGGAGGGAGGGGAGAAGGGACACGCGGACAGGAAAAAGTGAGCGGGAGGTGATGTGTCAATAAGCACATCAGCGTGATCCCTTTCAGACTGTGAGGTGTGCATATACTGCTAATGTATGCATTCATACCCTAACACACTCACACGCACCCACTCATGCCTTTAGTTGCTCATAAATCTCTGGGCAAAGCATAAAAGCAGGTATTTTGGTGCCAATACGCCGAGAGATGAATTGTAGGCGATGTCTCCACCTTGACCAGCGCTATGATAAATGCCCGAAGGTGCATACGCATGCACTTCAATGTATCACATTTGGAAGTTTTAGCTCTGTACAGAGAGGAATTCATTATGCGATAATTTTTGTTTCAACAAAGAAAGACACGTCTTCCTTTAAAGCGAACTCAATCCATGAAGAAATGATTAAAATATGGTAATTAGGAGTGATATTGTTAACTGATGTGTTGTTGTCCTTGTGTCCTAGCTGGATTTAATGATGTGAGAATAATGTTAATGATGCAAATGATAATTAAAGGAATTATTCCAGGACATTGGACAGTTTCCAAACTGAAATGATCACTGCTCTCTTGTTTTCTCAGTTTTCCTCCTCATCACCTTTCTCCAGGTGAAAGACTCGGGGTTGTGTTGGGGGTTCCTGCACTTCTGCTCTTTTCCCCATTCTAATAAAGCTGATAATCATTTGTTTCCCAATCACATTAGCATGCCAGTAATGAGAGGGGTAAGTCAACCATTAGAATATGATCCATAATTCATTGTTGACTCCCATTCATTACCCCACTCCAGTGAATGTTTAATAAGAGTGTGTGTGTGTGTGTGTATGAGTTGTGGATTTGTGACTTTGCATCTCAGTTGACATCTAGAGTGCTAGTGGATTGTTTGTGCCCATGGAAATTTACATGTTGGACTCTGTAATCTGCTTTTTCCCATATGCATTACGTAACTTATGAATGACGCTACCAACAACTTTAATTGGAAATATATGCAAGAGTGCATTACTGTGCATCTGTTTATGTGTGTATGGGTCTCTCCTGCTCTCCCTCTCTCTGTCTCTCACTTTCTGTCTACCCTCCTGTAAGTGGAGCAGACAGCTGTTATCAGGCGCTGACAGCGTCCTCCCATCTACTCCCTCCTTCTTCTGTCAGTCACAGTATATTGTCACCAAGTCACCATTTAAATAGCCCTTTTCTCCTCTATTTACTCAACTAAATGTGCGGGGTGTCCGCACATGCATGCATGCATACAAAAGTGAATAGTACTCCCCTTTCCCTCCCGTGCTGTGATCTCCTCTGCTTTCCCAGACTCTCCCCTCATCTTCTCTCTCTCACTTTCTCTGGAAAAAGACAAACACTGCAGGTTGATTAATACATAAGAATTCCCCAAACACCTTCATTAGGTTCCCTACACTGCAAAATTACTCCCTCAATAAATAAATAGTTGTTAAAACCAGCTGGAACATCATTAATGTCCGGCTCTGTGCCAGAGGAAAGTTACCTCAAGTTGTGTGTGTGTATGTGTGTGTGTGCATGCATGCTTTTGGCAGCCAGCTAATGAGATGCCTATGTTTCCCTCCATTAGTAGTTTATTAGATAGCATGGGTCGCTGAGGTTTGTAAAATACAGTAAGCTTAATTTAGCACATTTGGCACTAGAGGGGCATAGGGGACTTAAGGAAGTATCGGGGCCATGAATAACTGGCATAGCTTGGGATGTAAATTAGTTGACCATAGCCATCCTGTCCTTCAGATAAGCATTTACTTTTTAAACTGCCTGAGAGGTGCTGATGACTGTGAATATAATTGTGTAACCACTACTCGAACCACCCTGTGAATGCTACATATTTTTGTTACTGCTTTAAAAGCTGCTGATCTGTGTTATTTTTAATTCTTGTCAGTGGCTACTGTGGTCGTGCTGAACCTCCCAGAGGTCACACTGCAATCAAAGAGACTCACCAATGCTGACATTTTTTTTAGTTTTTTTGCTTACTTATTCTATTAAGGGAGCAGACTTTGTGCAGATGGTAGTCTTTTATTCTAAACAAACAGCTGTTGCTGCCGTTGCTAATGTGTTGAATTATTCACCTTCTCGGTATGCTGCTCTCAGGAAAGGACCTACCTGACACTGGATGTTTAAACAGAAAATGCTGCAGAGGCTTTGATGATTTGGTTAAAGGTTGTAGTTCTTTTCAGAGTGATGTTTTAGAGAGGCACAAAGGCAAGGTGGGTGGTTATATATTTGTAAGTAACATACAGTGCACTATATCTTGCCATTTAATTAGCATATAACATGCTTACACAATGCAATGTATGTTTTTTGCACACAGTTGGTGGCACATGTGGCCGAAATGTTATACAATGAATTTTTTAAATGTAATACATGTAATACAAGGCTAGGCACAACAAATACAGCTCTGAATAATGTTTTTTACTCTGATTTTATTCTGAAGCATCCAAGCAGACGTGATTAATTATATATATTTATTTATATTTTATTTATTTATATCTCCAGGGCACTGATGCTTCTTATAAGTTGGCTCACTTGCTGCAACACTGTCTTGTTTACCAAAAGTTACACCTCCATAATGCATGCTGTGTCCAGTGAGCAATGTTCTATAATTGCCATCCAGCCATCCATTTTCGCAGCAGCTTATCAAATTCAAGGCCCCGGGGCGGTTGAGGTGGGTGGGGTGGCTCGCGCCTATTCCAGCTGTCAAAGGGCGAGAGGCTAATTTTGGCACAATGAATCCTGCTTTTGCGTAGTTCATGTGTGTTGTAGGGAAGTCTGGGTAGCAGTGCGATTCATTTGTTTATTTAATGACGCAGTGTGACAGATTCCAAAGCAGATCATATGTCAATTTAACATCGCAAAACTACAGTTGCTGTCTAGCAGTCAAGCCCCAGCTTAAATCTGTGCCTAATGCAGCCTTGATCTTTAGACCTTTAGCTCAATTCAGTTCAGTTTTATCTGTACAGAAATCACAACAAGTCGACTCAACGTGCTTTATACTGTGAGATAAAGACCCTGATTCAAAATGTCACATTTATTGTTGTATCCTTTTAAATAGATGCGTGAAATATTGTTTCTGTTACACTATGAACTTTTAATGTAATTTAAGCCACTCAAGGTGTTCCTATTATAGCTTCTTCACAAGAATTTCAATGGATGTGAGGTCACAGCGACCTTGAACTTTGACCATTGAAATCAGTTCATCGTTGAGTCTAAGTGAACATTTAAACCAATGCTCCCCTCCAGGTGTTCCTAAGATATTACCTCGCCCATTCCCAGGCTCCTGGCATAAAAATGTTTTAATATATACAGTAACAATCTTTGTAATAGAGCTAGCTATTCTAATGGGCACCAACCCAAAAAGCATTAAAAAGGTATAATAAATTCTTCTTTTTCTGCCTTTCTTTTGTTGCTAAGAACCGTTTGTTAATATGAAAGAAATAAAGAAACATACCACCTGATTTTCACACACATTCACCCAGACACACCCAGAGATACACAATCATTTATGGCTACTGTAGCAGGTAAGTGACAGATAGACCCATTTTCTCCTCCGCTCATGTAACCTTTTCTGCCTAGGGCTATCAAAGGTCACTCCGTCAGTCTTGATTTACTGTAGAAGCATGGTACTCTCGCTTCTTCTCTCTCACTTACTACCCCCCCCCTCCGTTTATGTTAGTCTATCTCTGTATATGCAGTGTATACACCCTGTAAATACTCTGTGAATTCACTATGCTAGAATCAAGTATGAAGAAGCCATTCTCCCTACAAAAAAGGAGAAAAAAAATCATTACATGAATGCAGCGCAGATTTAATAAACAAGTTGCATTACTGCATGCATGGCTTTGCTCTGTTCATTCATGTCACCATTTTTGGGATTTTCCATTACGTTCATTTTTTTTTAATAACATTTACCTATATGACATCCAAAAAACCAATACTTCACCATATGGATAGATCTTCCTGTGAACTATTATTTTTTTCTCTTCGTTTCCTTCATCTCCTCAAAGTTTCTTTGTGCCGCGCTCATTTCATCTTGTAGGTTATTTGTTGTTCCTGCTATTTAGCCCTGTTCTTTCTTTTGTACATTTTCTTCCATTCTTCCATGTGCAGATCTTCTTCTGGAAAAAGACGGGGACATTGTCTTCTTTCTTACAAAACGTTATTCAACTGGAAGAATGATTGGTACAGTCTAAAGCAGAGGCAGAAAGAGGCGGAATTTCAATTCAAGCTTTTTTCCCCCCCAAACCGAGCTCTTATTTCATTGTAATAGTTTCATTTGCAAAGTGTGAGCTGGTCTGACCACCACCACACCCCTGTGACGCAAAACCCATGCGTCACTGTGCCGTTAATGAGAAGGATCAGGCTTGAGCTCAGAGTAGTGCAAAACTCTTTCATGCACAAAGATTTACAATAGTTTTGACTGTGATGTCTGGATATGGGATGAAAAAAAGTATGCACCAGGATCTATGCAATAGGAATGGATATGTAATGGCAAGGAACAGAAAAGACTGTTGTATCACATTATCGTTAGGCACATAAAGCTGCTGTATTGTATCCTTACATCTGTATGGGAGGGCTGGGAGAATGGATGACTTTATTGTTGTTATTCTGGTTAGACTAACTGGGAGGCTTGGGCTTGTGTAAAATAAATAACTCCTATCTTTGTCAATCACTACGAACTGAACAAGGATACTCTGGTATTAAGGATTGAAGGAAGAAAGACAGATGCATGAGTTCTTGTATAAAGCAGCTAGTGAGAGTTTCAGGTAGAGTAAGCTCACTCAAGCCTTGGCTTTGTTTGATATAAACACCTTTTTTCTATTGACAAAGCTATAACAGTATATCTGTTTTAAGTGACCTGGGGAAAATGCAAATACCTTATCTCATGTTGATGGAGTGCTGTTTGCACTCTGGCAGAATGGGTAGAGGTAAGATGGACTAGATGAAGGATGGGAATAAATTTAACATTATTCATCCTTTGATGCCTTTGTCTCCCCATTGCATCGCCTTCTCTGATGTCATGCTTCTCTGCATCTCATCTGCATCCATTCGTGTCCCATTTGTTTCTTTTGACTCCTCTCTCAGGTTCGTTGGCATCGTGAAACCTCGGATTTTCTTCTTTATTACCTAATTTCATCATTTTTCCCTTTCTCGCTCTTCCCCTGCCTTCTTCTTGTGCTCTTTTTTCCCCCCTCATTCTTTGTGAGACTGTTATTGCGGATCAGTCAATATTCACAAGGTGTGGCAGAGGCCTCAGAAGCTTTCATCTTCATAATTAACTCAGTTCCTCATTCTGCCCCCGTAACGTGTGTTTGTGAGAGGAACATATTACTTTATTTTAAATATGCCCCGGCAGCATCACATTAAAAGTCTCTCCTTGAGCTGTATTGGAGAACCACTGTTCACTTAGCATATTGATTCATTAGTTTACACACAAAGTCTGTCCCCCCTTTTTTTTTACCAGTAGATTTAAACATGTTGGCAGTTCCCTTTGTGGCTGCGTCAGGCACTGTGAGTGTGTGCGTGTGGGTGTGTGGGCTGCAGTGTGACTGTGTACATAACTGTCAGGAGCTAAGTGCTTTGAAGTTCATCATGCTGTGTGGCGTTTGGAGAGAACAATAAGCGAGTATTAGACTCTCTTGTTAAGCCTTCCCGGGAACAAACAAAAGCAACAATAGAACACTTGTTGAGTCTCTTCCTCACTGAAATTTCCAACACAGAGTTACATAAAGCGGCACAGTGCTCTATTTCTATGCATATTTATTGTAACAGTATAGAATATTGATGGATCACACTGTTTGTTGCACGTGCACTGGATTAACCCCTGTTGTTCATTAAAAGAGGATGCATATGACATTTATAAAGAGCTCAACTACTTAACAAGGAGCTGTACCCACAAGCCCTCCCTCCCTGTGAGTTACTGTCCCTTATAGGCCGAAGTGAGTCTGTGAAAAGGCAATACAGCGGAAACGCAGTATTACACCATTTAGGCCTGATACATTTACACCTAATCTATGAGAGTGTTTAATGCGAGAGCTGTCCCATAAATAACTATCAATACTTCTCTTCATTGTGGTTATTATTATTACTATGAGCTTTTCCGTTAGAGGGCTCCTTTTGCCAAAACCCATCTACGAGGCAAAAAGGGGCAATCTGTCACTCTGTTTTACAGCCTTGTCTCCTGAGATGGAAAAAAAAAGTGCAAAGTCCTAATATGAAATGCATATTTAATTCACATAAAGGGATAAAAACACATTTTCCTCCTCCTTGTACATTTTACGTGAAGGACATGCATCTTTAGATATGATTCAGTGTGACATTGCAATAGTGCTGGGTAACCCTGTCTCCCGGAAATCATGTTTCTACACATCCAAATTATTTTCCCAGACGCACGGGTGCAGCATAATCCCTGGTAGGATTATGCTCAAAGGTGTTTGAAATTTTATTTAGACGAGTGAGGCGTTGTATTTTTGAACTGCATCAGAGTCAAAACAGTATGGTGGTGGTTGATAGCAGTGCTGCACAGGCATCACATTTCTGTTTGTGGGTTCAATCACTCCAGACACTGTGGAGTTTTTCTGAATTAAACCACAGCCTTTCTCTAACCTTGACTAAGAGCTCTTAGTACCATAAAAGTGCTAATAATGCTTCGGGTACTACAAGTTGCTTTTGTGTATATTTGCTCTTTAAATTTATTAAACTCATTAACACTATGTTATCTGTATGTTATTGATTCCAAATATATCTGATTTCTGATTTGGCCAGCTTGGTAACTATTCAAACTAACCAAAAGACTGCAGAATATTAAAACTCTTCCTAAATGAAAGGGTTGTGGTGCATGTTTGATTGTCTAACAGCAGCTGATACCTCCTCCCGCTACACCTTCCTGACAGCAGAACTGCACCCCACACTGTGTCAGATGACGATTTTTCATTCTTTCAGATTTCAGGAAAGAAAAACCTGACGTGCACACTTCATGCAGTGATTGACTAGATGTGTAGGGTTTTTTCTTTCTACACATGAAACTACTTTTGTGTCAAGAAAAGCTTGTCTGAAAATGCGGGCTCACATCCCCTACTTGTTCAATTCGGGAAAACAAAGTCATACTGTTTTCATGTCACCTCAACAACCTGCACAAGCAGTGGTCCTTCCCTAATCTTGGCATTCGCTTTGCTCATTTGTCTGGTGCAGAGAACATTGCACAGGCAGGAGGAAAAGCAGAAAGTGGAGGTGGAAGGCTTATTTTTGTAATCACCAAACAAGAAGAAAAACCCACACCTTTGGCTAAAGATTTAACTGGCACTGATCTACAGCCAGAATGCTTCTGGAATAAATGCAGTCAGTGGGACTGAAACTGATGCTTTAAATTGTTGGTTGGCTCTAGTTTTCATGAATGAAGACCAAAGGTTGTTACTTAAAACTCAAAATACAAAATTTTAATTTTAAACCCTGAATTTTGTCAAAATGGCCCAGATGGGGATAGGCACTAATTTTGCAGTTAGCCAGTCTTATTTCTATTTGACCCCTTGACCTCTAATCTGACATTGGATGCTACAAATGACAGTTTTTAAACATGTTAAAATACGCCACAATTAAGATTTTACATTTTCTTTCACAGCGTGCCATTGAACATGCTCAAACTCATGGAACTTCCACTAGTGATATGAACAACTGCAGTAGTGGCACAGTTACAGATAATGGCCCTTATTTGTCAAGTGAAAGCACGACTCGTAGAACTTTTCCAGGAAACTTTTTTTTAGCAAACAGCTGTCCGTTTAAAAATTGTCATCCCCACTGCTGTTAAAACATGAATTGTGTCTACATTGTTAAATACTTAAATATGTTTGATTGTGAAAAAACCCAAAGTGATGAAACCAATATATCTACATGCCATGATATCCTGGGTAACTGTTGAAACAGATATTTCTCCATGTCACAACATCCCACCTAGACATCTTGACACGGCCTGGCAGAAGGGGCTCTAAATTCATCACAGGTCTTTTTTATGAAGTGTGGTGGAAGAACCTGCTATGCTTCCTTATATACAGTATTCTGTCATAGTAAGCCTTCTGTAGTTCTCCAGTTTTAAGTGCATAAAGAAGAAAAGCTGTATATGGTCACAAAGGAGAAGTGACCGTATACAGTATACAGCTGAGAAGCCATAAGCTTGCAATCTATTATTAATACTCATCTAGACAAACCATATAGGTGTCTTTTATTATGGAAATGGCAGTCAATCAGCTTAATTTTCTTCACATTTGGATAAAGCACATCCACAACCACAAGAAAAAAAAGCTTGTTATCTCTGAAGCAAGCAACTTCTAAACTAGTGTAGTGTGTTTATGCAGCTCTTTACCATTCAAAAAGCAATATCATTTACAGAAGCCTCTTTCCATTTGATGAGCTCTTGTTTCATGTGTTGTCACTACAGATAGAGAGAGAATTCTTTACGATACATTTACAGTATTTTGTACTTTAGATGGCTGTGTTCCTCTTTCTGCGCCTTCGTGAGTCATAGTAGCAGTTACACTCTGAGTCCCCCACACAGTAGTTGCAGTTGTAGACTATTTTCCCAAGAAATGTTTCTTAGTAAGTGAAATGAACTGTATCTAACGGTATCAGAGCTGTTTAATTCTCTAAATGGTAAGGAAGGAGACTTAAGTGCTTCATGTCTTATCTCATTTAGAATAGGCTAAAGTAGACCATCCAGGTTCTGAATGAAAGAATTCCTTATCACCTACTCTGGACATTAAATATTATCCCAGTTTCTGAGCAGGAAATATAAACCCTGAGGTGACTTCAACCTCGTCTCCCATTTGAACTGTTTCTTCAAGGTTAGACTTTATGTAAACACCTTTCTGTCTCTGCTTTTCTAATTGTCTCTCAGGCTGTCTGTCTTTCTCTTCTCTCTTTCTCACTGTCCTACCTCAGATCAGTGGTCTGGTATATGTGACAAAGTTTAGATGTTTTGTCTGTGTGTGTCTGTGTGCGTGTCTAGTGCAGGTAAAGTATTGCTCACTCAGCACTGTCCTGCCCCTTGGGCACTACCACACGCCTGCCTGCCTGCCTCCTATCTAGCCACAATCAATTTCACAATCCCAAGATAGATACACACACACACACACACACACACACACACACACACACACACACACATAAATAGAGAGCAGTTTTAATGAAACAGTTTTAAGGACAAATTTGATTTTTATACGAGTATATAAAACACCGGAACAAAACACTGTTAAAATGTAACAAAATGGCCTGATTTGATCAGTGCTATCAGATAACAATATTACCAGATATAACAGCGAGGCTGATTGTGTAAATCTTATATGTGTATGTCTCTGTGGGTGTGTCGTGGCAGAATTTGGTCCTGGTAAGACCTGCTGGAGCACAAACTACCAAAAAGAGCAGGTGTCTAAATGTCTCTCTGTGGACATATTCTGTCAGTGCAACAGCATTAAAACTATGCAATATACATGTCTGTTGGTGACCTTGCCATTCCCAGTTTATGCCCCGACCCCAATTCTATGAATGTATTTCTCAAGCATCTTCATTAGAGTATCAGGATATAATGTGAATTACACCTGTAGGGATGAGCTGCAAGGAATCAAATTATTAACTTTGTTCATAGTGAATCATTTCGGTTTAATGCTGACATGGCGGCATTAATGCTGTTGTTTGATCTAGTCTGATAAAAAAAAAATAGTTCTTGTCAAGTAGTTACTTTTCAGGTACGGCTCCTATCGATGACTAATGTGTGATATTTCTGAAGGTCCCACAGTGCGTGAGAAAGCAGATCCTTAAGTGAAGATGTCCCAAAGAAAAAAAAATCAACTTTTATGCATTTAAAGAATTTTGGTAGTCCAAGTATGTAGTGTGGAACTGAAAATGTGTCCAAAGTTTTATGGCGATCAGGAAAAATATGTCATACTTTGGCAGGTCAGTCTCAAAGACTTTAAATTTATTTTACGTATCAGTGTCATTTTAGCAAATCTGTAATCTGACTATTTGAATACTTAAAAGTATACCTTACAAGTATGCATGAAAGTTAGAAATGGGATTAGATACACTGTTACGATCCAGCACCACAGTTAGCATTTGATTCTAGTGTTTGTTCATCTGAGTTCGTGAGTGTACAGTGAGGCAGCTGCAGCATCGGCCCTCTGATTTTATGATTACCACATTTCGTGTTTCCTGCCCATAATTGTAGACTATGTGTTTGCATATCTATATTGGTCTGCGAGTGCGCTCAGCGTGGGCCCTCGCTCCAATCAGTGTGAGATTTCACTGTAGACAGATCTTGAACACATGCAAGTGAAAAAGAGCCTGATGAACTGTAAATCTGCCTCATCCTCAGGAAGAGAGAAATGAAGAGGGAGAGACCCCACAGTGTTTAGATGGCATGGGCCAGGTGGTGTGAGTGAGTGCTAAGGGAGATGAGTCAAAACTGTGCGTGCGTCCGTGAGTGTGTATGAGGTGGAGTGGGGGTGGCATTCAGCAAGCACCTGGTGCTGACAGGCTCTATTGAGACTCTGCGATCCGATTCAGGTTCAGCCCCTGATGCAGCTTTGAAGGGCCTTGTGACAGCTCATTTCCTCTCCTCTCCTCTCCTCTCCTCTCCTCTCCTCTCCTCTCCTCTCCTCTCCTCTCCTCTCCTCACCATGGGCGTCCCATCATTACCTGCTGATTACAGAGCTGTCATTCCTGACAAGCTTGCTGATTGGAATGAGTGTGGGCGTGTGTGCTCACTCGTGTGCCTTACCTCTACCCGTGTGTAATGCCCTTTGTGCGAGCACACTTTCCTCAGTCTATGCATGTGCCTTCACCCATCTGTGTGGGCACCTGTGATGGGTATATGTGTGCAACTATCCCTTACTCTGATTATGATTGCAGTGTGAGTGTGAGGTGGTGCTCAGCAAGAGAAGGGGAAAGAGGAGGAAGTCAATCTTTTGTTCTAAAAGCAAACTGAAAACTTGCACCGTGTGGTCAGGTTTTATGTTCCAGGTCTTTCGTATCAGTATTCAGTGTTTAAATGATAAAAAATTGGTGTTTAATTGGTATATGTGTTCTTTTGTGCAGCTAATTAAAGATAATAACAGATTACCACCAGTTATAATTTAGAAAATGCATTTGCCATACTGTCGAGTAATGCTGTCTCAGGTAGTATGTTGTAGACCAGCTATGCCACACCTGCGCATATGTGATTTATTACTAAAGAAATGGAAAAAGAAATGTGCAGGGTGTAGTTCACGTGGAAGTACAAAGGTTGAATGTAAATGCAGCATTAAGTATCTCTCACAGGGGTTCTACAGATTCCTGGGGCATTAATGTGTGCCACAGCAAGGTCATTAAAAAGTGCCAGTGAAAGGAAGTGGCCTGATTGGTTGTTTGACCTTTAAAGGGTAATTGCCACTTTTAAAAACTAATAAAGATTCTGTGAGGCTGAAAGGAAGCAAACCCATTTTACAGGAAACAATAACCCCAAACAATAAACGTATGTTTCTCCATAAAAACATGGGACAAGTTATTGGGGAATGGCTCTTAAAGGGAATCAAAGTGAAAACTGCAGCTCTTTTATTTCTTTCTCTGTCCCCTCACCTTTAGCTCTTAAATATTTCAATCATATAAAGTCTTCCTCCTGTACGTTGTAATGTGCAATGTTCTTATTAATAGCAGAGGTTGCTGCATTTTGTAAAAGTTAACCCTTGAAAGGTCTCAGGTTGTTAAAAGGCTGTTTCTTCAAATCTTAATATCCACTTTTTCAGAGTGCTAAAAAGGGAATTAAAGATTTAAGTAAAAAAACTTATGACACTTTTACTGGCTCTGAGTTAAAAGGTGCCCTCTATTCAGCTAGCATGAAAGTCCAACTTTGAACAGCGGCGTTTTGGAATATAGATTACTCTCAGTACCCGGACCATTGTCACTTCAAAGCCTCTTGTGCTCACAAGCCTTAGAAATGGTTACTCGTAAAAGAGGAATAAAAATAGAGTGATATGAGACTGGAACCAGGGATGGTGATGGCCTGAAACCTGAAGTGCAGGACAGGATAGATAGAGGAATTAATGGAATTAGTCAGAGAGCTTTAAGGCACCTGAACTCTTAAAGAGCACTGAGTCATAGAGGAAACAGACAACACAGAGAAACATACAGACATCAGGCATCAAAGAAAATGGAGTGAGGTCAAATGAGACATAGAGAGAGGCAGATAAGATAATAGCAAACTTGTTAAGCTTCAGTGAACAGGACAGACACAACAAAAAGAAGTGCAAGAGTTGCAAAGGCTGACAAAAAACATATACAGCAGAAAAGAAAACATCCACTAGCCCTAAAAGTAAAAAATATATAGAAGAAAAAAAATGAAACTAAATAGCTGAATGAGAGAGAAATGTTCACAGAGTGCTTGGTGACAGCTGTGTTGTCCATGGATGGTATAACTCTTCAATGACAGTGCAATAATTACCACCTAAGTGTTTCTCCTTAAATGTGCCCATGACAAACATCATGACAGACCACTGACACTGCCATCACCAGGGTGAGTAGCAGGCACCCCGAGGTGGTGATTCAACATCATTAGTGAACACGACTGGCTGTGGGCATTAGAGACGCAACATTACACCACACCATGCCTGGTGCTAATGATGTGGAAAACTAGATACCATATCTTCACTTGCCATCCTTCACTCACCGAATCCTTTTGAACAAAAAAAAAAGAAGAAGTGGAAACCTTGCAGGAAAACTGTAGACAGAAGAGAGAGAGAGATGTGCCTTCGACATACGTCTTGGGTTTATGTCTTTATTTGTGTGTTTAAAAGTGTGTAAAGTGCATATGAAAATAGAAGAAAATAAAGAAAACCCATATTGTCTTCAGCCTTTCAGGTGTATTTTTGCAAAAACCCAAATGTAACATTCTTCTCCTTCTTTCCTAATCATAGCACATCACACACAGGTAGCCTTCCACGGTGGCTTTGTGAGCTCCTCTGCATCTGGAAGTAAACCGGCTGTCTGCTAGATCTGCCACTAGATATAACATCTGGGAAATGGGTAAAATGGTGGAAAAGCCTAATTTCTAAAAGACATCACAGCAGGGCTCACTTATCTGTGAGGACTGATATAGCGAATGCGTTTGAAGGTGTGCATTTGTGTGCTTGTGTGAGTCTGTCTGGGTAAATTCTATAATATTTCAAGCCAAAGATACCTCGTCTACGTGTATATGTGGGCGTGTGTGTGTGTGTGTGTCCCAGGGAGTGTGTGTGCATGGGAGCATGCCATAGCAGGCCACAGTGAGCACTCCCACATCCAGGCTATCATCATCTCACCTCCTGCTATTATTACCACTTCTGACAGCCCACTCCTGACTAAATTAATTTCCCCCTCCTTTCCAAGCGCTCATCCCCCCTGCTCAAATCTCTCTCCGTCTGCCATCACCACCCTGACCAACGCATTTTTCTGGCATTTGCGCTCATCCACTTTCTTTTTTTTTTTTGTTCTCCCTTTTCCTCTGTGTCTTACAACGCAAGGAAAAGCCGTTTTTCCACGCCGTTTTATTCATTTATACCTCCTAAGAGGTTGCTATGCCTTACTGAGATGTGTCTACATTGAGTATCTAACGTCTGCTGGACATACGCCTCACCCACAAAGACAAACAGAGAAGGGAAAGAAAGAAAAAGAAAAAGCAGAAATTGAGAGAAAAAATGAAAGGGAGGCTGCAATTGTTTGGAAACCAATTGGTTGTATTCACTTTGCAGAAACCCATTTGCACATCATTTCCATTTTAAAGCGGAAGACAAAGACTTAGATGGTGGCTACGCAGTGGTTTGAGCTCCTGTAATTTACATGTTTTCAGGGTCTCTTTGGAATATTTTTTCATTTCTGTCACATGCCTGTTCCTCTGGAAAACCCACTTATGACTGTTACACACGCAAATCTTAAATAAAATTAAGTCACAGTCAGCTAAGAAAAGGAATCCAGCTCAGACAATTAGACATGCCATCTGTCTCGCTTTCCACCAGTCCCCTATGTGATCGAAGTAAATATCAGCCAAGTTGGTTAAATAAATGCCACCGACCCTCTGCTTCTGTGTTTAGAATGGATGGGCGATTATTAATACGTTTGTAATTATTAATACGTTTGTATTGTCTAGTATGTTGATGTATGGGAGGACTCTATCTGTGATGTTTACCGAGAAGGGCAGAGGGAAATTGTTAGCTTGATTAAGCTGGGACATATGCTTCAGTCACAGCGAAGAACCCAGAAAACTACACAAAACAACAACAGCCCTGAATCACAATGAAGACGCACTCATTTGCCTGCTGCTCACAGAGGATGCACAGGACCACACAAGATTTGTTGCCTTCTGTCTCTGTAGGCACTTTGCGTTCTGGCGTGTAGCTTAAGATGCAGCTTTATGACAGAAAAGTAAGTATTTTCCTGAGGCGAGGCAATACATGCCTTTATTTGTGCTCTTTTCATATTTTAGTGACTCACTGTTGAACAGCAAATTGGAAGAAGCTGTTTGCGGAGAGTGCCAGAGGCTCACTGCAGTGTCATTGTCAAGGTAGATCGGGGCTTGTGCTGATCAGCAAGGAGGTCAACAAGGCTGATCAAGTGCAATTATGTTACGTGTTGTGTCACGAACTTGAGTAATGTTTTAATGAATATGTCGATTTGTTTATGGAAGGTATCGCTGAAGTGTGGGATCGTATAACGTGAGAGGAATTTTATTACGAAACCAAATTAATTCAAACTATTGTTGTCAGATTTTGTTAGAGATAATAAACCTTATTAAAACCAACCAAGAATGACGCAAGCGATTTTTGCAAATCACTATATTTCGAGTCATTATGCACTGATTACAAAAAAGCCACCTACTATGATATGATTCAAAAGAAGGCAGGCACAAAGTAGGATAATAAAGTTCTGTTACATAGCCCATAGAAAACCAAAAACCTTTCCTAATGATGCAAATATGGATAATTTCCCTCTTGACCACTTCCAGCACCCCCCGCACTAGTTTTTGGATTACTCCTTGGAAGTCCTCTTAGTGCATAGTCATCTCCGATTTCACTGCATCATAGTGACCTTATTATACGTCAAGGATCATCACTGGTGAAGAGGTGGCACGCACCACCTAACCTCATGGTGGTGGCCACATTGCACATGTTTTTTAAACACACCAACACAATTTTCTCTCATCAGCCCCACTCTGCCCTGCTCACCAGATTTCTCTCTCAGCGACCTTTGAAAGGTCACTGTTTCGACTCTGTATGAAATCCAGGAGGCGTCACAGTCGCAAAAGCACAAGTGGTCCGAATGAGACATCCAGGGAGCGATCTAAAAATAGCAGCTGTGCTGGAACCGTTGCAGAAGTGCCCAAAGAGATTATCTTGAAGGGAAAAATGGACTAAAACTTAAAAATTTGATTTTCTTTTTTTTAGTGGGTGCACTTGCAGATCCGTGATTGTACAAGGTACGCTGGCGTGGGGGTGGAGGTGGGCGACTCTTCAGTTCTTCAGAAAGTCTTCACTGAAACAGTGCTGTTTCACCATGGCGATGCATTCCTATATCTATTCTTAATAATGGATATTTGAGTACCAGAAAACATAACTTGATTCTGATCACATCTTGTGTGCTCCGTTCTTTGTTCTCTTGAATATAAAAAAATGTGTCTAATCCCATTCTATATATTGTATTATATGTATTGTTTTGCCTTTCCGTGTTCTTTATCCCTTATTTTCACCTTATTTCCAAAAAGCGCACTGTATATATATTTCCTTCCCAACGTATATTCCTGTACTTCCTTGGGGCATTTTTTCTGCCCTTTCCTTCACCTCTTTTCCTCCCTCTCTCCATCACAGCATGCTGAACTGTGATGAATTAACCTTTCTGAGGAACAATGCCATTACAAGCATGGGTGCATCCCACTATGCATGTGTATGTGTGTCTGCGAACGCGTGTCGTTGGGTAAGCTTGTGTGTACATGACAAACGGCGCACACACAGTCGCAGAGAGTCTTCCTGGGGGAAAACAAGGATACAGCCTTTTGTTTTTGCTCTTGTTTCAGATTACAGTTTGTTTTATTAATGCTATGGTAATCTGGGATCCCCTCCCTGTCTGGTTGTTGTGCTTCTCGAAATGGAGGAAAGCTCAAAGGAACCCACTGATCTAAGCAACCCCAGAGATTTTGTCCCACTCAGGCAGTTTCTACCGTGTCAGTCTTTCATGGAGGTGGAGGAAAGTGGCTGCTGGGGAACTGCAGCAGACAATACGCTTAAAACAAAGGCTTAAAACTCAGCAGAAGGAAAGGCCCGACCCTTAAGGGGCTGCATGGCCAACTTGTTTTTCATTATATGCTTATTTACACCGCTGTTTTCCACTTGACTGAATGAATGCTACAAAATGCCTGCACTAAAGATGTTTCATAATAATGGAGGTAAAAAAAATAGTGATTGTGTTGCTGTCTTGCTGGATAATGTCAGTCAGCATTTGATTTCATACTTCAAGGAGATTTCACCCAACAAACAATGCATTCAATCCTTTATATGACTAATTTCAGCTGTTTTGGGAAACGCCATCTTTATTTAAAAAAGCAAAAGAAGCAATACTTGAACTGAATCCTGCAGATTATTCACAAGCACTCTGATATGTGCACATAATCACATGTAGCGCATTTTAGCACATAGAAATTCACATATTTACACAATTTGAATATTCCTTTGTTTGTTTGTCTCTTCTTTTTCTTTTCTTATTTTCATCTCTCCATCGAGTCTTCTTTTGCTTTCACCTGCAGGAGTCAGCCTATGAAATATTAATTATGATGCACTATCAAGACTATGTGCTTGGCCTACTGAGAAGCCCCTGTGTGTGTACATGTGTGCCTTTCTCGGGGCTACTGTTCTGCCTGCTAATGACCACTGTTTTTCAGACCTTTTGCCCTTTTTCTCTCTACTCTTGTCTGTCGCTTCCTTCTCTGCCCCTTTCCACCTCTAATCTCGTGCCTCATCCTTCTGTTGCTTCTTCCCATTTCTCCGCTGCCCAACCGCACATGCAGACTCAAACACTAGCCTCGAGCACCGCTTACCCTTCGTCAGCGCAAACAAAATCTTCCCAAAACTCTCGTGTCTTAGCTGTCTCTCTCTGTTTTCATTGTGTGTCAGGGATTATGTGGTAATGGGGGTGTCTTGTTTGTAGAGCAAGGCCTTCCTAACCCTGCTTCTTTTGCTCTCTCTCTCTCTCTCGCATGTCGTCACTCTCTCATTCTGTCCTCTCCATCTGCCTTCCTCCTGTTTCATTAATTACAAGTGTACGTGGTTGTGTGTGTGGGCCAGAGGTGACCTGGGTGTTAATGTGAAGAGAGAGACCTCAAGGCCTGTTTCAACTGGTTTGTGCTCAAATGTATTTTTAAGTCATTGTGGATTTTTACATGACTGAGTATGCGAGGGATGGCAAGACATTAGCCTATTACAATTTTTATTAGAGATGACTCTCTGTTTATATGTGTATACGTGTGTATGTAGTGTGTTGTAAAGCATACTGTGCTTTACAACACACAAGTATTGGCCATCTTCCTGATTTTCTACTTTTTTGGATATTTGTCACACTTTTTCTCTTGCCAGTCTGACCAGACTTGTTGAATCAAGAAATCACTTGATTTAGGCTAAACGACACATCATGTCACAATCTAAAGAAGTAATTGACATCTATCAGTCTTTAAAGGGTTACAAAGTTAACTGGGACTCCAGTAAGAGACATAATCCATAGGTGAAGAAAACCTGGAACAATGGTGAAGCTTCTCAAGAGTGCCTGGACTACAGTACCAAAATTACTCCAAGAGTGCATCGCTCATCCAGGAACAACCTCACTTGCCTCACTTAAAGTCAGTGCTCTTTGTCCAACAATAAGATTGGGATAAAATGGTATCCATGGGAGAGTACCAAGTTGGAAACCAATGCTGATCAAAAAGAACACAAAGGCTCATCAAAAAAACATCTTGATGATCTCCAAGACTTTGGGGAAAATATCCTGTGGACTGACGAGACAAAAGTTGAACATTTTGGAAGCTTCAAGTCCTGTTATATCTGGTGAAAAACTAATGCAGCATTTCATGAAAGAACATCAAACTGACATTTAAACAAGGTGGTGGTAGTGTGGTGGTGGTTGCTGTTACTGATGTAGACATGAATTCTGCTCAGTACCAGAAAATCCTGAAGGAGAATCTCTGGCCATCAGTTTGTGTAATAAAGCTCAAGGACATTTGGGTTATGCAGCAGGACAACGATCTGAAAAATACCAGCAAGCCCACCTCTGGAAAAAAAAAAAGGTTTTGGAGTCAACTTAAGTTTATTAAGAAGCTTTGGCATGACCTTAAACAGGCTGTTCACATTCGAAACCCCTCTATTGTGACTGAATTAAAACAATTCTGCAAAGACGAGTGGGCCAAAATTCCTACAGAGTGATGCTTGAAATGCTCAGTTGCAGTGGTTGGTGCCAAGAGTGGCACAACCAGTTATTACATTTACTTTTTCACACAGGGTTAGGTAGGTTTGCATAACCTTTGTTTTTTTCCTTGAATAAATGAGATTATACTTTGAAAACTGCATTTTGTATTTAGGTTATCTTAACCTAATATTACAATTTTGAGTATCTGAAACATTTAAGTGTAACTAATATGCAAAAATGGAAAAATCCTGGCTGTACAGAAGCTTTTTAGAATAAAGTTGGACAAAACATTATTACAACAGAAACACATGAATGGACAAGTTTTGATCAGTCATTTACATTAAGGTATCTTCCTATCTGTGATGTATTGAAAAAAATAGGCATATAATACTTTGCTTTACAGCAAATAAATTATTTTTGTTTTCCATCTTTTGTTGGGTTTTTTTTTTTTTCAAATGAACTGAAGGTTGTCCTCTTAAAGAAACTTATTTTTCTCTACTTTCAATTACCTCATTCAAACCCATGTAAAATAATTCCTGCTTCTTAACCGTGTCTTCCATTGCTCCCTCATTTCCCATACAAATATACATGGCATTCATGGAGGCGGTGAAAAGTTGTCCACATGTAATGTGTTTTTGAGTGAGACAGAAATAAATGGTCTTTTTCAGTTACAATCTATTATCATGCATTTGAATCCTCAACAAGAGCCTGGCCCAGCGTGGTAGAAAATGTCACCTGTCACATTAGATGATAATTGTGCCAAGATGAAGGCAGTGGAGACAGTAGCCCTGCTAAGCTTTTCAGCTTGCAATGTGACTGCATTAGAAATGCACATGCAGGATGAAGGGTTTTGCAAATGGCTCCCCACATAGAAAATTAGACCCTCACTTCATGTGTTCACTTGGTTGGAAAGATTCATGCGCTGTATGTGTCTTGAAAAGAGAGGCTAGAAGGATAGCAATGTGTACAGTGTAGTATTCTTAGAGGCATATAGATGCATGTTGCCCTTTGAGCCAGCTGTGCAACGAATTCCCATGGTGCTCATGGTGACTGACTTCTGGTGGCAGATGACTATTAGTGTCTGTTTGTGTGTGCAGGATGGTGTAAATATTTCTTCAAATGAGGACATCACCGTAAAAAGAGAAGATGTAACAACACAGCCTGCAAAGTAAAAAGATGTCTTCATACATACAGTACTGTGCAAAAGACTTGAGCCAACCTTTACTTCTTTATAATTTTCTGGGAAATGGGAAATAGATGCAGTGATTAATTGAAACATGTGCAAACATGCATGGAAGTAAATGAGGCAAAAACAGTGGCAGACTTGTTGAAGGATATTCAAAGTTCTTCTACAGAAAACGCTATGAATGGAAGTAATGTCTTTCTTGTGTAAATGTAAATTTGTTTATGTTATTGTGTAAATACTTATGCTATTGTGTACTTCACACACATGGAGAGATGCCAAACTGCCTTTCATTGTTCTTGTAACAGTGACAATAAAGAGCTATTCTATTCTACTCTAAAGAGCCAGATGCATCTCTCAGCTCCTGTGTCAGATCTTTACTAACTTTCTGCCTGCCTATTTCTTAAGGAAATTAATTTCAAAATCTTGTTCATCTGCTGTAGATAGTTTTTTGTTTACATGTCTTTGTCAAGTTTCTTTGAATTTTTAAGGACACGCACAGAAATTCAATGACAAGTTCTCGGCTAATAGCTTTTTGGGAATCACCTTGTTGGTGCAAAAACACAATTTTATGCCTGTTAAACTGTTATCTTTGGCATTTTTCATAGATTCAACTAAAAAAATGAAAACAAATGATCTGTTTTTGTGACAGTCTTAGTAACAAAGTGCTGAAGATACAATTTAAAATTGTAGACGCAACATCGGTTCATCCCTTGCGTTAGGCATCTCTTTTGTCCTTGAATGATTCATAGGTCAGTGTGAAGTGGGCTTACCAAACATTTAGCCAAAAATGGTCAGGTGCAAGGACTGGACTGAAGATGAGTGAAAAAGGATTGGCATTCATAGAGAGTGTGAGGGTCAGGACGGACTGGAGCTGGTTCTGTTGTTTTTTCCCTTTTCCTTTTGTCTGTGAGCAGGTGTGCTTGGGCCGAGCTGCCCAGCTGAGGTGTTTCACTCAGCTGTGCCTGATCTCCCTCATCAAAGTGGTGTGCTTTTAGAAATAGAAATGCAGTATCTCGACAGATGCTTACTCTGGATGGCATTACCCTGATCCCAAGAAACATTGTGAGGAATCATGGAGTCATTTTTGACCAGGATGTGTTCTTCAATACATGTACTGAACAAATATGTAGGACTGCTTTCTTCCATTAGTCCAATATCTTTGAATTTAGAAACATCCTCTCTCACAGTGATTCTGAAAAACTAGTTCATGTGTTTATTGCTTTTAGGCTGGGCTACTGTTATTCTTTATTATCCTAGAGTATTTCAAAGTAGAATGGGTTGCGGCAGATGGCGGCCCCTTCCTGAGCCTGGTTCTGCTGGTGGTTTCTTCCTGTTAAAAAGAAGTTTTTCCTTCCCACTGTCGCCAAAGCGCTTGCTCATAAGGGGTCATATGATTGTTGGAGTTTTCTCTGTTTTCTTTGTATTATTGTAGGGTGTGTACCTTACAATGCAAAGCGCCTTAAAGTAACTGTTGTTTTCATTTGGTCTATATACAGTTTCGCCAAATCATTCTTGGTATCACCATTCCTGGTAACATTAGATCACTCTAGTCTTTGCTCTAACGCCTCTGTTTCTAGTTCTAACCTTGTTTTTTCCTGTGATATTTCACTCACCCTGCTCTCTCCTGATTCGTGGAATTGTATTTGACTTTCCAGAAGAACTTCACCCTGCACCCTGCACTGTTCATGACTAATACACCCGGCTTATCCACTCACCTGGCTGCCCTCCCTCCGCTGCCATCTTGTCTCTCCATCCTGCCCTCTTTCAGTAACTGGCCTCTCTCCTCTCGTCAGTGTGACATGTAGGCGCATTTGTTTGTTCCTGTCATTTTATTTTGATACTCTTTGTTATTTCTAACTCTGGCTCTCTCTCTTTATCAGATCCCTCCTTGAAGTGAAACGCTGTGTTTTTCCTGGTTTCACACTATTTTTGTTCTAGAGAGGCATTACAGGGTTAAACTAAGAATCACACCCCAACTGTACTTGCTATTAATTATTTATTTTGTGTAATATAATCATGGTCTATAATCTAGCTACCCCAGTCTACATATAATAGTCCCACTGGAGGTTCTTAACCTGATGTCTTTAGGTACTTAAGATATATTTAGCAGCACAGTTATGGCATAATGGTGAAGTTATACCACTCACCTTGTTAAGCTCCTCCTTGTGCAGGGGCAGGAAAGCACACAGTAGTTAGAGAGGTGCTTCCTCTTATCCACAGCTTAAGATAATTACACAACTCTTTTTCTTTTTCTTTTTTTTTTACAGTGAAATGCAGACGGTTCCCTGTTAGATTAGTGTAGAGTTAACTCACAGCCCTGATGCATTTTCCTGCTGTTACCACTGAATTAGAGAGAATGATGCTGGTTGTTTTGGCCAAGAGAGACGTGTGTTTCTTCTGTGTTTACATTTGAAACCAGCAATAGAGGCTCCAACTACTCTACTACTACTGACCCAGTTAGGAAGTGAGATATGGAGATAGATCTCTTAGGGGAAAAGTTTGCTGTAATGGGTAACGGCTTTCTTTCTCAGCTCAAAATGAAAAGTGCTGAAATAGCTTCTTGTACAGCAAAATGCATACGCACTGTTATCACACTCTTAGTTCATGTTTAAGTCATGACATTTCACAGCTCTTTTGCTTACATCCATTAAGTTTTTGCAAATTCACTTCACCCTTGACTCCCATTCTTAGCAACAACCCTCTAAACTGCATCTGAAAAATGTCCCTTGCCATTTGTTTGGATTCATAAATGAAAACCCCAAAGTTACTGTGTTTATACAGTTGTGTTTTTTTAGTGTACAGCTAAGCCAAACCCCTGCAGAAAATGAGCAGTTGTTTACAGTAATGCACTGCAAGTCTTTATTTCATGAAAAAGAACAAAAAAGAAATTAAACAGTGGAGGTGGCAACGTGCAGAAAATACACCTTTTACTTGGCTAGTCTTAGGACATAATTGGCTGGCAGGGCATTAATTGTCAGCTGGTGACAATTTTAGAGCTTGATGATGCTTTTGAGTTGAGAAAGATAGGCATGTCCAGTTGATTGGACAAAAAAATCCTAAAAAGCAGGTTTCAAAGCACTCAAAGCACTTTCAAATGTTTGCTTGGAATCGGTCTTTTTTTCAGACAATTGAATGTGCATAGTCTCTCTAATAAGACAATATAACATATAACAAACAGAAATTAACTCTTTCTTACTATGCCAGGTGAATTCACCTGCCCGGAGTTCTCAACTGGATGTGGCATCAGCTTTCTCATAGAGAGCTGGCAAATAAAAGACAGACCATATCCAGCATGATTTTCACATGCACCTCTGTCAAGTACTGTCTAGATCATTTTTGTCTTCATACTACTTGCGTTCATTCCTTCGCCCTACAGCGACAAACCATATCTTCAAACTAAAAGTAGAGGCAAGAGGAAGCGTAATTAAGTTTGACTGTGCAAACATGTCCTCCCAAGTAATAAACACACACACATTACATTTTGTAGCTGAGTATATGGCGAGCCAGATAAGCACAATCAATGCTGGCTAATTATCCTTGTTGCTCTACGTGATTAGCTGTGCATCAGAGTGCCCTCCCTGCATTTATTTGTGTGATGTGCTTTTTTGATAGTTTAATACTGAACTGTTTCTGCATAAAGTGACCATCGGTGTTCTTCGTTATCCGTTGGGACTTGATGAAGGAGCCTTGGTGTATTTTTCTGCCTACTTGATGAAGTGTTTGTAGTTGCAGTGTTCACGCCTAAAAGCTGATACGCATGCAAACAAAGTAATGAGTCTTCTGATGTGGCTGATACAAAGCGTAATACTCATGATGTGTGCTGGGGTTTTTTTTCCCCCCAAGGCGTTGAACACCTTTGGAAAATGCCTTTTTCAAGGACAAGTGTCCATTTGCACTCATGTCATGCCCTCAAAATGGAACATGAAGATGATAAGGTCAAAAGACTCCCAGCAGACTGTCATGCTGTTTGTAGCCAAGGTCAACATTTCTCAGTCTTTGTGAGAATAAAACACAACGAGACAAGATGTGTTAAAAGTCTAATAGAGATGAATTGTGTGTAAACTGAACGAAATGATAGTTTGCATCTGTTTCTAGAAAGAGGGAGAGAGAAAAAACGAGAAGGAGAGGAAATCAGACAAATAAATCAGGGTCATCGCTCTCTTGCTCTCTTTGCTCGGGGTGAGCAAAAGAGTTGAACACCTCAAAATCGGGCTCCATATTTAATAACCTTGAACGCCTTTCCCTTCTTCCCTCCCCTATCACATTAGCCCACATCCATTCCCTACAGTATAATGTTCACTGAATAACTGCTTTTACTGCTAGTTTGGGTATGATACAGTGTAGGAGGCGGAGAAGGTTAGACCAGGAGGCCAGGATGAGGCATGCAGGAGGAACTCTCTCATGAATTATGGATAGAAGCAAAGGTTCTGTGTAAGACTTGAATATGAATGGTCTCCCCTGCAGTCACCTGGTTAGATCAGTGCTCATACTTACACCTCAGGGAGGTGCTTTGAATGTTAACTCTCTCTTTCTAGTAGGAGGTCATTACACCTATTCTGATAACTTATTATAGGTGACTTGCTGTGGAAGACTACTCCTAGGTGCTGTTAGGTGTTCTGGAGAAAAAATGGCACTTGCAACTGATATTTTAATATATCAGAGCATACCCTGCATTGAACTGCTGAAGCAGAGCAGGTTGTGAATGTTTTTTTTTTTATATATTTTTGTCCAGTGGTTCTGGTTAAAAAATAATGGTTTACAATATCAAACTTGTCTTCTGTCTTTAAAACTCAGTGTGAAATTCGGTACATAAAACATGGACGTAGCTTCCAGGTCAGAAAAATTAAATGAGTGCGGAACTGCCTTAAAACTGCATGTTATACGAAGGTGAATGGTAAATGGCCTGTATTTATATAGCGCTTTACTAGTCCCTAAGGACCCCAAAGCGCTTTACATATCCAGTCATCCACCCATTCACACACACTGGTGATGGCAGCTACACTGTAGCCACAGCCACCCTGGGGCGCACTGACAGAGGCGAGGCTGCCGGACACTGGCGCCACCGGGCCCTCTGACCACCACCAGTAGGCAACGGGTGACGTGTCTTGCCCAAGGACACAACGACCGAGACTGTCCAAGTCGGGGCTCGAACCAGCAACCTTCCGATTACAAGGTGAACTCCCAACTCTTGAGCCACAATCACCCCAGAAGGTCACCAGATGGCGATGGCTGTAGTTGTGGACTCATTGAAATCTACAGGAAAACAGCTTTCTGACTTGACCTATCCAAACACTTTCCTGCTGAGTCTATGGTCTCAGACAATCGTTTTTCATTTTATATTGAATAAGAAATCAAGTCTTTTTTTGTAGATCTTGCATATATGATGTTGTGGTATGAAATGTCACAGCCATTGGCCAGTGAGAATAAAGTTTCATACCACAGTTTTCTTTTTTTCCAAACCAAGATGGAAAAGGAAATTCTCATCTCAAGGCTCTAAGAGGCTTTAGGTACTTCGGATGATGTCAGCTGTAACTACGTCCATTTATTATACCGTCTGTGGTTGTTTTTCTTTGTTGCTGTGTTTTTAGTTGTGTTTCAGGAGCTCAGAGTTGGCTCACTTTCAGGAACTTTTTCTTCACTCTCAAACTGATGACTTCACTTACTTTTTGGTAATGAACAGTTTCTGTTTTCAAAAATTAGACTCATATATCACAAAAACATGAAGCAGCAAGCGGATCCCCCTATCTTAGTAAATACACATGCACACACACACAGGCACGCACACAGACACGCGCACAGATTCAGACACAGGGATTAGGTTTTTTTGGTTAGAAGCCACTGATTACAATATGTTTATTGCTCTACAAGCCAACTGCAGAGCTCTTATCAAATACACACACAAACACACACGCACACACACAAACAGAGTTTTTTTGCGCTGCTTGTGAACTGCAGAGTTCTTATTAAAAATTGATCTTCAAGCTGTTGTGTGTCGCTGCTTCGCTGAGGAATTCATTACCGCCTTGCAACGCACCGCTGTAGCTCGCGCGCACGCGTGCACATACAGACACACGTGGAAGGCGCGCACAGTGCAGACGCTCAGCGTGCCCACGAGCAATCTCGACCTGCCGAGTAAAGCAACACCCTTTCATTTGGAATATTTGCGATGCAAACAAACAAATGCTCCATTGGGAGAGGGGGTGAGACAGGCTGAAAGAAAATGATGAAGACAGACAGACCGAAACAGACACAGGATGAGGAGAGGAAGAAGCAAACAGGCATCGAGATGGTGTGAGGTTGATGAAGAGGAAGACGCGATGACAGGGACACAGCCAGCGAGGAATGGGAAAGAGCAAAACACTTTCCTCATCAGATTGTTCTTTGATGGCAGCTGTTTTAAAGGGAAGTTTGCCTGTGTGTGATGGTATACACGCCTCTCTCTGCATTTCACCCCCTCCTCCCGATTCTTCTGTGGCTTCTTCTCTTACCGCTCTTTCATCTTCTCAAACCCACTACTTTGACAAATCATTGCTCCATCTTTTTTCATCATTTTCTTCTCTCCATCCCTCTCCCCATCTCAGTCCGCTCTCTGTCTCTGCCATAACAACTTCTACTCTCTTCACCTCGCTCATCTATTGCTTAAACCTTCTCTCTTCCCCCCCCCTTCAGAACTGTAAATGTGAACAAACAAGGCGTGAGCAGTAGAAATTGAATTCTGGTTGGATGATTTGCTCGATTTTTACCCACAGTTCTTGTGTATTAACTAAAATGATCCTGATTGAAATTCAGCACCATGCCCTGCAACCTGCCAAGTGTCCCTGAAAACCTTGTTCAGAGTGGAGTGCAGATGAAGACACACATACATACACACGCGCACAGACACACACATCGAGATAAGGGAAACAGAGACAATGATGAGAGGGACCAATCGGTTTTTCTGCCTGTCTATTCTCCTGCCTGTGTGTCTGTCTGTCTCCTTTGGTCATAATGACCTCTCCACATGATCAGTGCACCTCAAAGAATAGCTATTCACCTTCTCCTGGCACTGTCATTTTCTTTCTGGCTGCCACTTCTAAGTCACTCCCTTTTTTCTGTAAATCTCACTCTGCTGTAACTATTTCATCTAGTTTCTGTTTTCTGTCTTATTTTATGTCTGAGTTACTTGGTTGGCCATATTACATCTCAGAATCTCTGTAATTTTCTTCTATCTCTTTAATTTCACACGCTGCTCTACCAGTCTGTAGCCATCTTGTAATATATATACAAACACAAAAGAGTGAAAAAAAATCCTTTACATGTAAAGTTAGGTCTGTGTATTTTTGGATGATGACACAGTTTTGTAATTTTGCTTCTGTACACCATCAGAGTTGATTTTAAATCAAGCACTCAAGATGCGATTAAAGCTTTAGTTCATGGGATATTCAAAGTGTCTTAATATGTGTTTAGGAATGACAGACATTTATATACACACTTCCCCATTTTCAATGTTTAAAAAATAATTGGGCAGCAATTTTATGACCCGGTGTGACCTGGCCCGTTTCATTTTGTGGCAAATTAAGGGAAACAAAAGATCTGGAAATGACTCCAAGTGTTAAACTTGCTTTTCGTATCTTTTCACGGGCAGGCAGTATGAGGCCCAAAGACTGAAAAACTCAAATAAACATATCAGCAAGATAGCAAAATCTTTTGGAGTGGACATATCTACAATGTGGTACATTCTTAAGAAGAATAAATGCACTGGCCAGATCAACAACACCAAAAGGCCTGAAAGTGGAAATAAAATTCTTTCCTTGGTTAAGAAAAATCTCTTCACAATATCTAAGCAAGTCAAGAACTCTCATGATTAGGTAGGAATATCATGGTCAAAGACTACAATCAAGAAACACCTTTATCAGTGGAAACCCTCAAGAACAAGAAGGCCAGATTGTACGTACTTTGTCAGAAAACATCTAACAGAGCCTGAAGAGTTTTGAAAATATCAAACTAAACCAAGATGAACTTGTGCCAGAATGACAGGCAGAGAAAAGTATGAGAAATGAAAGAGCTCATGAAACGACACCACCAACACACCATCTGTCAGCCACTATGGAAGCAGTGTTGCGGTATAGGTATGTATAGCTGTCAGTGGAACTGGGTCACTAGTGTTTATTGATGTGATTCCTGAATGAAGTAGCAGGATGAAGTGCACAGGGTTATACTCACTGCTCAGATTCAGACGGTGCAAATGGTTAATGAGTCAAAGCAACCCAACAGTTTCTGAAGGCAAAGTAATGGGATGAATCACCTGGTGTCAGCTCAATAGATCAAGCTTTTCTGTTACTGTAGACAAAGATCCACAAACACACCAGAAGCTGAACATGTTTGCAGTAAAGCCCTCATGGCTTCTACATTTCAGGAGGTCATTGACTGTAAAAGTTAATTCAATTATATTTAAAATTATGATCGTTTGTCCAATTATTAATAAAATCAACTGTGGTGATGTAGAGAAACAAAAAAAACAAACAAACAAAAACAATGAAACTATTGTCTCCAGAAAGTAAATTTAAGAAAATTAGAGTTTTTATTTGGCAAGTGTTTTCTGACTCTTTAAGAGAATCAATGTATTATTTCCTTAAATACTGGAAAGCATACAAAACTGCACAAGAAGACAAAAACAAGTGATGCCACCAAAGTTCTCATAGTGTCATTGTATTGTGATTTATGATGAAAAACGTCTGTTCCTCCAACATGAGACAATTTACAGAGCTGCTCAAATTTGGATTTTCTCTTTTATATGAATGATTAAATTGTTTGAATCCACCAACAGTTTATGAACCCCATTAAGGAGTACTTGACTTTCTCTTATCTAAGAAAATGAAGTCATGTACTGAGCGTGTATCTGACCAAAGATAACAAAATCTGACACCAGCAACGTGGAATTGTTTCTTTAATAAGTGTGTTGTTGATTTTGAGTATGCAAGCACACCGACCCACACGTTTTATTTTTTTCATAGTATTAACTCATTTATAGAAATTCTAGGCTAAAGCAACAAGTGCAAAGCTGGGCTCAACCTGAACTGCCCTGATTGTAAAAAAAAAGATTGCAATTGTACCTCTCACAGCAGCGACCGAGCCTCAGCTCTCAGATCTCCTTTTGCTCCTTTGCTTTGTGAATTTATTTAGTACAAGATAAGCAAAAATAATCTCAATCACAAGCATATTCATAGTCTTGTTGGATTTTCACAGCATGCTTTTGATTTTGAGCTGATTAGGAGATTATGAAATGGATGTTGAAGCTCTTTGGTATGTTTTATTACTACACATTGATCTTTAGTGCTGGCTGCATGCTGCATTAGAGCCGCTGCTTATCTACAAGCCCAAGGGCGTGGGAAAATCTACCAAGTCAACCTCCAGCTGATTTACAGTTATGGAAGTCAAACAGCATCAGAGCTTCTCTGAGTGCAGTTCAGTGATGTTTAACACTGCAGTACCAGCATGAAGTGTACACATGTGAATTACGAAGATGGATGGTTAATAGCACATTGGCCACTGCATCTGTACATACACTAATGAGTCACAGCATAAAAAAAGACCTGGATGATACGAGGTAGTTCTACTCATGCGTGATTTTGCAAGATATGGGCACCATGTGGACACAGGACCATGGGTCCTTTGGTGTCTGACAACAGGAAACTGGCAGACAGTGGATTATTTGGATTATTTGGGGCAGTGAATTATTTGGCTTGCTGGGTCAGGCCATCGTGGTTTGGATGCTCAATCATATTTGAGTATTGGGAATTTCAAGGTTGAGTCTTAGGCTCTTTGTCATTTTTCTTGGGTTGATCCAATAGTTTTCACAGGATGGCAGAGTGAATTGTCCTGCTGGGGTGTCTGCTTCTATAACGTCCAAAAGAATGCCTGTCTTCCCAACAAACATTGCATTGTAATCCGATTATCCATTTGATTCACTTCAACCTGCAGTGTAATACATCTGTGTGAGGTTTACAAAGTTTCACCAGCTATGACCACATCCTCATTTAGGTTTGACAGCATTTCTAGTAGATAATGGCAGATGGCTTGAGCATTAATTAAGGCTCTGGTTTGCGGAAGCCCTCACAGGGGACTGGATTTGGCTCCCCATGGACTAATGAGAGGTGAATGAATTGAAAAAAGGAGGGAGGGTGGGGCTCGAAAATAAGAACAAACAGTTTTAATGCAGGGGTGTCATATATAGGCAGGGAACCAGAAGGTGGTGTGTATGAGGTGTGGTCCTGCTCCTGAAATTCAGGTAAATTATCTCAAAAGGTAGGAAGCCTCGCCCAATAAAACCCAGTAAAACCGAAACACAGTCCTAAGTTTTCTAGAAAGAATTACCAGCCACAAAAACTTGAAATTCTTGTCTTCTGCTCCTTTCTCTATCGCCAGGATTTTTGCTTAGCCACCTTGCCCAAAATAACTTTGGTATGCAAGCTTTACGGGGATGAATATCCTCAAATTTTGGAGCAGTCAGCTCATAAATATTCCACACTCTCACCGATTTTAATTTCACAGAGAGCAAGTGCCATTTAGAGTTTTTGTGCACAGATGAAGGAACACATTTCGAATGTTTTGGAGACTTGCGTTCTTCAGTAAACAAAGCCTTTCCAAGTCTTTTTCTGTCTGTCAAAGAGAGATGGAAATCACCCAAAGGAGAGGCCCTGGCATGCTAAGATAATAGGATATCTGCTTGTCTCTGTGTTGGTTTTGGTCTTTGCAAGAGCCAAACCTGCCGCACTAAACACTTTTGAATTCTTCCTTCATGAAATATGAATTTGTGTACAGGCGGATACAAATGCTAATCACTGGGCAAGTGTGTAAGTGTGTGTGTGTTTATATCTCTTTGTGCACATGCGTAAATGCTAGTGACTTTGTGTTAAGTATGTGTACTCGTACGTGTATGCACATGTATGTGTGTATTTCACCCAGGCCGAATTAGATTTGGGTTTCGAGGCGAGAAAAGGAAGAGACGCATGGAGGAATTTAGCTATGAGGCTCATAAATAGTTTAGCCACCCAGAGCAGATTCATCAAGTAGCGTGAGGGATAAATCATATTCCTCCCCTCCTTCCTTTACCCCTCCTTCCCCTTCCTTGGCTCCTGTCTCACCCTGAAGAGAGGCACGGAATAAAAGATGCTACATGGTAATCCTGAGACTTCAGAGAACCTAATACCTACTTGTGTTGCTCAGATCCTTGATAGGCATCTAACTGCATGCTCCAAACTGGTTAAGTTTTAGACATGTGCTTGCAGATGCACATAAATGAACAAAACTGCGCATCCACTTATGTACACATTTTTTACCAACACTTTCTCTTGCCTGTGTCAGGGAATCTGGCATCAGACAGTATTGACACTAATGAAAAATCATCATCTACACGTAGGTTGATATACTCTAGTTTCTCCTCTCTCTCTCTAAAACACACACACACACACACACACACACACACACACACACACACACACACACACACACACACACATTTATGCTGACATACCGACTTCACGCAGCAGACCTTTTCCTGTGAAGCATGTCACGTAAAACCCGAGCAGTTCAATCGATAGTGATATGTTGCTTTGGATTGTCCAGTGATGTGACAAATATCCCTGTATGCTGCTGCGAGCAACAATTTCCCCCAAATTGAAAGGCCCTGAGGCCCTTTAGGCACTGGTGTTATTTGGCTGCTGTTTTCCCCTCATGGCCATCCAAGGAGGATGAACCTCTCTATATATCATCTCTGTCTCTTTGGATAGAGCCCAAGCTCCATCACCATAGCAATGGGTGTTTAGCCTACATCCCAAGAGACATAGTCATTCCGCAGATTGCCTGAAAGAATGAGATTGTGTGTGTGGCGGTGGGTTTTGAGGCTTTGAAAGTGTGTGTGCATACGACTTGTGTTCCTGCTGGTGTTGCCTCCATTTGCCGGTATGAATTATAGATCAGGGTAGCCGTTGGATTTACGATAAAGGCCGAAGAGTCTCCTAGTCAAACACCTGAGCCCTGTCGTCTAATTTGAAGCAAGTGGCAACAACTTTGAGGCAACCTGTTTCATAGCAAAGTGCTGAGATGACCACATGACTTTCAAACAATGTATCCTTTTCCAGTGACTCTCCAGGTAGCTTGTTCTTCACCTCTGCTCTTAATGTCAAATGCATGCAAATGTATTTCCATGCGTGACTCATATCCCCTGCCCCCAGTGCTCTCTAACCTGTACTATCTCCTCTCATTTCTTTAGCTCCCTGTCTGTTTCCATTCCTCTGTGCTCCAGACACACTGCCTTCTCCAAACTGCAAGCTGTTTGCTCCTTCATTACTTCATTACTTCACTCTCTCATTCCTCTTCTTCCCAGTGTCTCTCACAGGAGGACTACAGTGGGTTTTCATTACTCAGCAAGCCAATCTTAATCAGAGTGTCCTTTGTGTGCTCTCATTAGCTCAAACGCACATAGTCCCAAACAGATGAATCCAGGTGAACTGCAAGAAGAAGAAAAGAAGAAGAGTGTGTGTGTGTGTGTGTGTGTGTGTGTGTGTGTCTGCAGTCAGATCCCACATTTAACAGTCTTTGGCCTGCTGGCTCCATGGAACAAACTACAGGATTTCTGATTGCACCAATGTATGAATAGCACAAATTATAGTCCCGTGTATTCACTGCTAGTAAGTGGGTGTCATGTGCCCTGCTCCTTTTTCTACACAATGAAGTATTTACAATAGTGCGCATCAGAATATGTGGGAAATGTCTGACAGTTGTCTGAGAAATTGTCCAAAGTTCGTGTGCGAACACACCTTAACAGGGCGGCTCATACTAGAATAAGCAGTGAGACATCGCACATATTATAATATATAATGTGGAATACGTTGTCTTTTCCCTGAAACCCATTAAGTTGTAGTTGCTGTCTTGCTTATCTGCAGTGGGCCTGTGGGAGAGCAAAGCTGCCACACAGAATACCAAGTATGGGTACATGCATATTTACACTTCTCGTTGTTTTCTGTTTGCAAAGAAGCATCATCGTGGAGGCTTATTGTTGAATCAGGGAGATGATTTCAAAGGCTGTATCTTTATACACGCATTGTTTTGAGGCTGAGTTACCTGTAGCACAGTGTCTTTGTGTTTGTGCTGTGTTTGTGTGCGTGTGTATGTGTTTATTTCATTACTATTGTCTACTTAGCAATTAATTTGGGAGAATATAAAGTACTTTTTTTCTTGCATGTGCCTCAGAGACCTCGCTGTGTTTGATTGTCTTGAAAATGAACTCCAATGCACACACAAATACACACACACATATGAATTTTATCTCCCCTTGTTTGGAACCTCCAGAGAAGAGACAGTCTGTAGCTGGCTACCACCTTACCACTGAGACAGAATCTTGTTTAGCATTTAGATTGGCCTGATCAACCACCAGTTAGCCACTGTGTGTGTGTGCGTCTATGTGTGTAGGCATCTATGAATGTGTGCACCAGCACATATGAAAATGCATAGGCTGCTCTGTTTTGTGCGCATGTGTGTGTGTGTATGTGTCAACGCGTGTCTGCACACCTTTGTGCGACAACTTTTGCTTATATATTGCACAGCGGGTGATTGGTTTTTGTGTGTATGTGCACATGTGTGCATGTGTGTGATGAGCCATGCCTCACAGCACTTGGTGAGCACTCCAGGCCAAGGTTGCCAATGAGACTTAGTGAGGCAGTGAGCCGGGGTCACACAAAGTTACACATGAATCTTTTAGAGGAAAACTTGGCACCGCCATCACCAGAGTGCACCACAGCTGTACCGCACAAGAAATCCCCAGCACCATCTACCTTAACCCTGCTCATACCTGCAGGTGAAAAGCTAAAATAAAAGATAATAATCATAACCATAATACTATGCAAATTAAAAGAAAACAATTTTATGTGTTTTTTAAAAACTTTTTTTTCAGGGAGCAAATATATGTTCGCTATGATCATCCCTTGTGTGTCTGATGTGCAAGGGGAATATGGCGGTGCTTTTCTCCAATCCATAATTGATGGGGGATTTCAATAACACTCAATCACTCAGCTGTATTTAAGGGAGGAGGTTTGTAAAGGTTAATGGGATTCTGACTACAGGCATGCACATGCACACACATACAGGGTTAAATTGAGTGTGTGTGTTCTTGGCTTCCCCGGATGTACATTAAAGTTAAAACCCCATAATTTAAGATTAAAAACATCATCTGTATGTGTCCAAGCACATTGCACCGACCTGCAGTTGGCCACACACTTTGTCATAATACCACTGGGTGTTTATGTGAGTATCTGTCCGTGCACGTGAGTGGCACTGCCTCTCACCTCTCTTCTACCCCGAGTTCAACCAGAGTTCACAGTCTCCCCTACGCCACTTAATGCGTGTGCTGAGGAAGAGAAAGAGAGACACGGAGATACTGTGTCTGCGTCTGTCTTCCGTTCATGCCTCGAGTCTCCCCAAAAGCCACTTACGAGCTCACAAAGTTATAACTGTGTGGAAAGAGACAATTAGCGTGTGTACGTGTGTTCACTGTTGTGTTTATGTCCTGCCCAGGAGTGCGTGCCGGCGTTTGTGACAGATGTCCGGTCTCTGAAGACCTGAGGTTCTGCGATATTGTTGCCCCTGAGCGTCTGTTTTATAGCTCACTATGACATTATGGTTTCAGCTCTATTTCCCTCTATTACACAGCTGACGGATGTGCGGTGTTTGACAAATTACATTAGTTTCTTTTAATACTCCTCCAGAAGAGTTCCACGTGCTTACTACAAAGCAACCGTCCAACTTCTGTCCTGTCGTTCGTGTAATGCTTTGCCACTGGGTGATTGTGAGCCAGCCAGGAAAGATGAGTACGATGCATTTACTCTGTGTGCACACATGTGTGTATCGGGCTTAAATAATTCAGCCCAGAGGTGGTGTGCTGGTAATGGTGCGCCCAAAGTGAGCCCGTCTTTCTCTTCCTTTCAGGAAAACACACATCACCACAGTCACAGTGATGCGCACCTGTTGTGGTCGGAGAGCTAAAGCAGATTTGACAGGCTGTCCACAGCACTAACGCCACAAATGGCTGCTTGGATGGAAATATCTTCATCATCCCAAACAAATAGGCTGTCCCTCATTCCTGCAAAAACTCCTGCAGTGAATCCCGCAGGTAGACACCTTTTTTTTCTTTCTCCCAAACCATCACTTTTGTTTCCATGATCTCTGTTCCTCTGGAGTGAGAGAAACCCCACATTCTGCACATGCATGTGTGGAAAAATAAGTGTATGTGTGGGGGAGATCATAAGTGAGGCAGACACGTGGCCTTTGTTTGAAAAATGAAACTGCTCTCAGCTGTATAATATTACAGCAATAGAACGGCAATCAGACGTTAATTGAATCTGGGCTATGACTTTTCTGTGTTCTTACTCAGCTGAGCGTCTCTCCAATTTTCCCTTTCTGTCTGTCTCCCTCCCACTCTCCTCCGTTTCAGTGACTCTTATTTTCTCATTTTTCCTGTATCACCAGCTAGCTCACTTTCTAACTATCCCAAACATGTATCTCCTGCATCCTGGCACCCCCTCCCAGCCCTATCTCATTTGAACTAATATTGCAACATTAAGCGTGGTCCCCTCTGCTGTTTCACTTATACCAGTCACATTTCATTAAAAGGCCCTTTGGTGAAATGTCACCATCTCAACTACCCTTTGACGTGGGGCACTGATTTCAGAATCTGGACCGATGGGTGTCTTTGTGCATGTAAGTGTCCTCCCATGCATGTCATGGAATCTGCACACTGTCTGTTGCTCTGCGTCTGCATGCCTGTGTGTTCATTTATTCATTCTCACACTAAAGCTAACACTACTTATTACACGACAATATGCGTATGTGTGTGCGTGCGCGTGTGCTTCTCCTCCTTCACGAAAGCGGAGACTATCTATTCAGCCTGACCTTTTCCTTAATTGCTTAGTTTGGGTTCTGTCGCAGCTCATTTCAGGAACAGCGGTCTCCCTAAAATGACTTCTGACTCCCAATTGTCTCCGGCAAAACCTCACTTTACCTGTCGCGGGAGACATCCCACAGACCCAGGTTTGAGCAGAGATGCAAAGGCACACATGTACACCGGGAAAACCGGGAAAGTAAGGCAATTTGTTTTTATTGTCACTCAAGGTCATTTGAAAGTATCGATCATGGAGAATGGGGGTTGTAGAGTTTTATGTCATATCTGCATCCTTCTTTATGTTTCATTATGTTTCAGTAGCTAGTACACCTTCAGTATCTATGCTTTGTCATTCGTGCGTGGACTATTTTCTTATTATCCCTCTTTCGTATGCTCCTTTAAGGGGTCACCAGTATCTTCCTCAGTCACACCAACCCTCTGCATGACCTCCCTCACTACATCCACGAATCTTCTCTGTGGTCTTCCTGTTTTCCTGTTTCCCTCACCCTCTTCATCATCTTGCCACCTCTGAACCTGCCTTCATCCTCTTCTGTTCCTTTGTCTTTGGCCAACAGTAGTAGTTTGCACTGGCATCTTAACCCAGTCATTAACCTGGGCCCTGGCCTTGGTACGGAAGTCTTAGTGGTGATCTGCATGTTTGATTTGTCAAAGATTTTACTCAAGATACCCTTCCTGTTTCAGCCCTCCCGATATATCCAAGCTTGGGACTGGCATCTGGAGGTCAGTCATTGAATTTGATTGCAGCTGCTCGACTGTTGTTGTCCACTCTTCTCTGCTGTAGGATTCCAGCTGCTCAACAGTTCTGGGTTTTCTTTGTTGTATTTTTAGTTAATGATTCAAATGTTTTCAGTTGGTGGAAGGTCTGGACTAAGGTCTGATCTGGAGTCTTCTACTATGAAGCCCTGGAGTATGCAGTTTAGTACTGTCATTCCCTGAAAAAGATGCTTTAAAACCTGTATATACATTTCAGCATTGATGGTGCTTTTCCAGATGTGCAAGATGCGAATTCCATAGGCACTAACGCACCCCCATACCACCAGAGATACAGGCTTTGAAACAGAGCGCTGATAATAAGCTGGATGGTCCATGTTTTCCAAATATGAGGAGATTTGATTGTTAATGATCTCGTACTACAAAATCACAGATAGTCTTCGTCTTCTTTCTCTTTTTCAGAGTTAATTTCTAGTTTTAATGCATTTGAGTTACTCCTGTTTTACAACCTGTGCGGCACAGGGTAGCTTTACAGTGTTTTTGCAGGTAGTCATTGCTGAATTTGCATTGGCATTGGCAATGGAATTTATAGATTCATGCATACCAAACAAAGGCAAATGAGATGTGCTTTTAAGAGTTTAATCAATGCCGGGAGAGCAACGTTAAAAATCTAATTCTAATCAGTTAGTTTAATTTAGCATCAATGCATAAAATGTGGTGCAATTAAAGGGCAGCGTAGACTAAACAGGCAAAGTTTATCTGGAGGTGATTAACTGAATGCAGTTTTTCATTATTCAAATCTTTGAGATATTTGGGTTAGTGTTCTGCTGAATCTTGCCATTTTTGCACGAGGTCTAGGAGACTTTTCTTTCCTTTGAAAAACGGCTTGGAGGAGCAAGTAGTAATCTCTTTAACTGCTCAGACACTACAAGAATGAATGTGTACTCTAATAAGGACACATTTTCAGGCTAGTAGAAGAGATATTTTGAAAATGGCAGACTGATATGGGCCAAGTGCTATGGTCAGTTTAGTGAGAAGAAAAGAAAAATTAGAGATTGTCTTGTTTCTCTGTGTTATTCCGTTTGCTTCAAATTGAAGAGGCAACTGTTTCCTCGATCCCATCATCTAATAAAGGGCATCTAAAACCACTGCTTCTCCTTCTTGCACACGGTAGACTAATCAGTTTGCACTTTATTAACCTTGTTAGGTGCACCTGTAGCATACTAACTCCAGCTCTTGGCACAGTTGCCAGCATTCAAACCAAAGCACTCCACAAAGCTGGGAAATAATGGCGCAGGTTGATTATAGGGTTCATCTGAAAGACATTAATCAGATGAAGTATGATCTAAATCTGTAGTTTATTTGTATAAATTGTTTAATGTTTACGTTTGTGCTTAATTAACTGGTTGATTTTATTAGATATTTAAAGCTGGCCTTTAAGATTGTACTTGTAGTCTGAGCAGAATGTGTTCTCAAAGAACTACACTGCACTATCTCGGACATATTGTCTGGGCTCTAGTTGACTTCTCTAAATGAGCATTTCGGCGCTGCCAGCCTACCTAGGCTTTCCTCACTATCTCGTCTCTTCCTTTTTCTCTGTCTAGCTGACAGTCTAATTGTCATGTGGGCAGCCTCTGCTGCATGGATTTAGTGTCGCGCTTGCCTTAATTTAATTGAAAAGCTGCGGAAAGGAAGGAGGAGGGAAAGGAGGGTGGGGATGAAAAACAGATAAATAAAAAGTGGAACCAATCTTTGCCGGGTGCGCTGGGCGGTAAAATGGCTGTGTGTGGTGAATAATGCATGGGGGAGATGGATAGGTCTGTGTGGTTAGAGCCCAGGACTGCTGGCGCTTCATTACTGAGGTGTTTGTATGCTGATGCTGTGATGCTGGTTTCTTCACTCTGTGACAGAAAAGTGGCTGCAGAGGTGGCATCTCCCTAAGCTATTGCATATTTTGTCATTTATCCCCTCTTTAGGCTTTTTTTCCTCCCTCTTCTGTAAATTTTAACACTTCATTTCCCACAATATTCTTCACTCTTGCCTTATATGCCTTAATTATTACCTCATATGCTCAGATGGTCACACGCACGCACACACAGACACACATGTACACACAAACAGAGCTAGTTTATGGGAAAAACAACTTCTGGGAAGAAAGAAAAGTTCTGCTTTTGACCTTTGACACATGCTGCTCCTGTTCTGTTTGTCCTACAGCTCTTCTATAACAGTCTCTGTACATTATTATTTCTGCTGTAGAGGTTCAATAACAACTGGTTGGTATGTTTGTTTTAGCTTTAACCACAAAGGTCGTGGGACATAAAGGCTTTTTAACCAAAAACATGTTTATATTCCTAAACCTAACCTTATTAACTTAAAAAAGCTTTGCCAGGCAGGTTTTGAAATCTTGTCTCGTGGTTGGGTTTGGTTGTAGTTTTTTTTCTTCTTCACAGGAAAATTGCATTGAAGTTTGATGAGAATGCATTAGCGAATATATGCTGAAGATTTTAGGTTCTCTAAGACCAAAGATGCTTGAAAAGGAGTAAAATGAAACAGTGATGTAGCAAAAAATATTGCTACATCAGTGTAGTATATAATAATATTGTATTATATACTAATATATACTAGTGTAGTATGTAATAAGAGTGTGTTGTCTACTTTAAAGAGAAAGAAGAGAGCTGAATTGTTCTTGATAATTAGATCCACTGGAGCATTGGATTGTGGTTTGTTTCCTTTACATGATGCATTGATATTAAAGCACAAACAAAAATCAATCATCAAAAACATCTTTTAACGCTCTCCGATATTAATATGAATACCACCCAGTGATTTAATTTATAGCAAACTACTGTACAAAGAAAGCAGGTGCTGTGTTCTGTTTGTACTCACTTTGTTTTCAGTACTGTGACTGTTACATTTGAGCAGGGAATACTGCATGTTAGTCAGACAAAGTAAACACCTCACAATGCAGAAGGTACTCTGGAGATTTTTGTTGTTTTGAAAATCCAGGAGAGGGGCGAGGTTGCGTTATTGTTGTTGTCTGTCTCCCACCTTTTCTGCCTTTTTTCACATGAAAGAAAAGCAAAGATGTAAATGCAAATATAGGGGAGGATGTCACTTTACCTCAAGCTCTGATTGCAGAGATTTTGATTTTAATTATCTTGAGGCCGACAGCACGTTACGTAGCTATCAATAGCTGGAGCAAACGTGGAAAAACAAGTCGAAATTTTCCCCAGTGGTTACTCCCGGGAGTAGAAAAACAGTGCAATATGATTACCCCGTACGCAATATCAACCTTTATGCACTCATGTTACTTTGACTTACAAAAAAAGAAAGAAGAAGAAGAAGAAAACGAACAACTCAATTCTGTCTTGTAGCTGTGGTGGGATTTTGTGAGAACCTATTGGTATGCTATGTCGAAGCAGCAGATATCTGTAAGGACAGGCTTATGGTGTTCCAGCATCCTGTAATGTATTCCTTTTCATTATATTCAACCTCCCAGCCTGCTCTCATCAGTGGATCAGGAGTGTGCCGTCTTGGAGGCATACTGAGATATAATTACTTTCTAACTCGTGAAGAGCAGAGAAAGAGAGTGGCAAAGAGGCAGGGGGAGGATGGAGGAATGAACAATGAAGTTTAATTATGCTTTATGGCAACAATTATGGAAAGAAAACAGTAAGTCAATAGGCAGAAACACTGTCTCATTTTCTCTGCTGAGGTGGACTGGGTTTTCCACGGGACCCGAGGCAAACCAAAATAAGAAACAGTCAAGAGGAAACAGAGAAAAGAGGGAGAATTATGTGGGATCGTATTTATTAAAGAAACAGGAGAACTGGTGCAAACTCCATCTGCAATCCCCCCACTGCTCCTCCGTACTTCCTCGTGCAAACCAAGAGCACTGCTTTTGTTAATTGCACCCTTTGCAGGAAATTAGGAGACCATAGTGGACTCCACTTGTAGTCTCTCCACCTTGACACCTCGTAGGTGTGCAGTTTTGCCCTGCTCTGAGAATTCAAGGAGCTCCACATGCTGCATAAATCCTGCCACTTATTTCCAGAGCGCTGGGATCACTGGGTCACATTTGCAGTGTTGCCTACATACAAAGTCGCCCACACAAGTACACAAGCACACCATGCGCTCACACACACGGACAAACACTCGCTCAGTCAAAGGCAGATTAATTAAAGGGAACAGTCTAATTAGTGCCATTAAGGAAGGAATAATAGAGAGGCTTGTACATGGGGATAAGAACAGAGGCAGGCTGTCAGTGTGTTTATACACACACACACACACACACACACACACACACACACACACACACACACATGCTAGGACACAAATCCCCATCTCTCCTACATGACATTTCTTTTCTTTTTTATTGATGCCCTTAAGAATAAATAGTGCATCAATTTGTTTGCTGGTGTTTACCTGTGTTGAATCAATAATGCACTGTGTAACACATTTGAGAGGGCACAAGTCTTTTTCTTTTTCGCCCCATTGTTCACCATCGTGCCTCTTTTGTGTCGGACCAGAGCAGACAAAAGTGGACACAGCTGAATTTTTCAATTGCCCAAAAATGCCTCGTGGACTGTTGAACTCAAGCGCCAAGGAGCCAATCAGTAAGATGGTTTCCAAATGCAAATATAGAGTTCAGACTGCACAAAAGTACGCACGAATACATGCACACACATGCGCACACACCTGGGGTTACAAGAGGCAAAATTTATACAAAAAGTAAGATGCCTTGTAGCAGAAAAACCTCTGAACGCCCTCCTCTTTCTTTTTCCTCCCCCTTCATACTCTCATAGAGGCAGACATGAAAAAACAGAGCGTCTCTCTCTCTCACACACACACACACTGCTGATTTTATGCTAAAGGCTGCATAAATATGAATCAGGGGTGACAATGGCGTGCAGAGTGGAGCCCTGTGCATCCTATTTTCATCATTTACCTCAGGCTAAATGGATTTGGAACACCGTTGGATGGCTCACCTCTCACATCGGTTTGCCTGCTTAAATGTGAAAAATGGTACAGTTCCAAACTCAACCTTAGTTCCTTTCATTTTCCTCCCATTCTCTCACTTGCCTCCGCTCCAGCACTTACTACCACCGATTCAAGGACTCTTTGGGAAGAAAAAAAGATGACCAAAAAAAATTGCAGAGGTATTATCACTAAAGTAATATGCATTCGCGCTAACGGAGGTGGTTGATGTGCACACATTTCACTTGCAAATGGAGTAGAAACGGCATTAACTGTTACAAAGTGACAAAAGTGGCAAAAAAAGTTTTTTTTTCCTAGTTTCATGGTTACTCGTAAAAGAAAAGTTGTTTGCAGTAACACCGTATTAAAATGTTTTTTTTACCCAAATTAATGAAATAATTTTTTTTAGGAATGTTTTGGTTTTTGCTGATTTATTTGGAGTCTAACATGTTTGTCTCTGAGCTTCACCGCAGTGCAGTGAAGGTGACTTTAAGTTAATGTTTAGAAAAAACCTTTAACGTCTTCCTTAGTCATCTTCCCCTCACCTGCGTCTGTGGGAGTGTTTTTGTCATTCTCACCTCCTCGTTTTCACTAACCTCTTCTATGCGCTTGTCCTTTGTTGCAACTCTTTACCCTTTCTCCCAGGTCCTCTATTTCTCTCCATGACTCCTTCTCCTTCACTCCCTCCTGATGGTAACATGTTTATCCATTATTGATATTCTGACTGGGCTCACTTCCCGCCCCCCTGTTGCCCCACTTTCCTCCAGCCTGCCCTACTTCACCAGAGTCCTCATGAGACACACACACACACAAATGTGCAAGTTTGTGTGTGAGACAAAAGTTGTGATAACCTTGAGTGTTTGTTGAGGGGTGTGTGCTTGCGCGCGCGTGTGTGTGCGTTCAAGCCAGTCAGACAGAAACAGGGAGACTAAGTGAGAGTCCACAGGCAGCAAGAGCAGAGTTCCTATATTTAGGTCCATATAAGAGACTGTTCCCGGCATCCAACTGTGCATACACAAGTCTCAGCAATACATTATTCTCTCAGGTATTTCATCTGCGACCCTCGCAGCTCTGTGGTGCCGTCTCCGTGTGCCTTGTGTGCACATACATGCAGCTTCACATGCATTAAAAAACAGCATTTCTTTTCTTTTCTGCATTTCTGCAAGTTCTTTCTCCTGTTTGTTTGCTTGTTTTATTTATCTGTGAGATTTATGTTACGTGATGAACAAAAAATGTCTTTCAGTAGACTTTGTGAAGCTTTTGAAACATCAACACATCTTTGGGGGTTTACTGCAATTAACAGTTGGCTACCTTTTCCTTTTATACTCATGGGTCTGTGTGCAAGGGCTGTGTGTGTGTGTGGATCATGGGAAAATTAGAAAAACATATGAACATACACCATGCAACACGGATATACACACATACTGACCGACGTGTATGCGTTCATACACACCCACTCCGAGGCCTTTGATAAGCCAGACTGTGGAGCGTATTAACTTTATGATTCTTTGAAGAGAAAACATAAAAATGTTTGTATTGCTTGGAGCAAAAGGTTTGTTTGTAGCGGTCACTGGATTTGGCTCATTTGGGCCCTCCCAGTTGTGGGCTGTTTTTGAAGCTCTTATCAAATAAAGATTTCACAGCTTCTGCTTTTCTCTAGCAGCAGATTGGCGTTAAGCTCTATTGAATCATCTTCCACTTTTATGTACATAAGCTTTGTGGTGATGTGTTCATTCGTCTAAGTCTGGTCTCCTTGAATGTCCCCTGTAAGACTACATTTGCACTTGAGTATTTGCTGAATAGATTAGTAATAGATTAGTAATATTAGTGCATGCCACACACACACACACGCGCACACACACACACACACACACACACACACACACACACACACACACACACACACACACACACACACACACACACACACACACACACACACACGCCTCAAAAAGATCTTGTAAGTATATGCAGAAAAAAGGAAGGGGGCAAATACCTAATGTGTGTATAAATTTTTCCCTCATGCTGACTTTTAATTGTTCAGTGCTTCTGAGAGTGTGTGTTCAGTCCAAAGCAATTGATCTGCAGAGTAATGATTGGTGAATAGGCCGAGGTCTTCAGAATCACGGTCTGAAACTTTTTATAATTACCTCTGGGAGCACTGGCAATGATGACGGGAGTAGGAGACAGAGTGAGAGCAAATATGTGCAAAGCACAGACATGTGAGGCTCATCTCATGGCAGTAAGAGGTTTCAGAGATTCTTGGGAGCAGATAGCAGATGGGTTTGTTGCCCATTTGTTTGTCTGACTGAAAGAATACACTGATCCCCACCGTGAAAGAAAAGCTCAAAACTCAACAGGCCATCACTTGGTAAATCAATTATTACCTTTGAAATGTTTTAATATTTTTTCCAGTTGGGTATGGGTAAAAATATAAATATAAATAAAATTTAAATTTCTTTGAAAAAAAGAAAGAAAACATGACTTCTAAATATTCTGCAGAAGCCCTGCAACACACTGTTCAGTGTGTCTAATGACAGCTGGGATAGGCTCCAGCCCCCCACAGCCTTGAACTGGATGAGCGGAACAGGAAGTGCACGGTCTGTATGTCTAGAATAAAGGTAGCGAGTGTTTGTATTTTGTTTGTGCCACAGATTGGAGTTCAGGCCACTTTCTCAGAAGTTGTTAAGCTATTAAGAGGAAAGCAGCTCAGTGTGTGTAAGTTTGTGTGTGTGTGCTGCGATCAACATCTGACATCCTTGTGCAGGGTAAAGGCCAGAAACAAACACACTCACACACATGCTTTTGAGTTATCAGTGCTAACAAGTACAGGGGTGCAGTGAGCTCCCAGCAGAGTTGCAGGCTTTGGAAAATTGTTTAAGGCCTCTGTCATTGTTTTCTTCTTCTTCGTGCATGTCTGCTTTAACGCGTCTTTTTCTGTCAACAGCACAACATTCAAATTTGAAGTGATCCAAATCCAATAGATAAAGGTGAGAACTGATTCGGTGTGTCTTGCGAAGTGACGATGCTCATTTCAGGGGTATTCACGCAAATGGACTTGCATACACAAGCACACAAACACATTCGCCTGCAAACACGGGGGAGACGAACATCATCAGTACCTCCAGCGGTAAAAGCAAATAGCTTTTGTGTCGTTGTTAAGGTATCATCATTTCTCTTTCTCTTTTATTCCTTATCCGTAAAGAGATTACATCGAAAAAAGCCGGCAGATGAAACCGTGGAGCAAAAGAGCAGAGGGAAAGGGGATAGAAAGAGCGACTGTGCCGAAATGAAAATAGGAGATTACCGATCGACGGGTAACACAGGATGAATATTTGATTCAGCCTTTTTGTGATGTTTTCCCATCTGGAAACACATAATGTTGTTATATTGGTGTGTTAAGAACAAGCAGCGCGGGGAGGTTCAACGCAGACACAGAGGATTATTGTTAGATAGAACATTTAAAAATCAGCAATTTTGAATGTTGCTGGGGCACCGGAGAGGCTCTGTTGGTGGTGTCATGGTGAAATTATGTTTCATCTAACAGAGATTTCAGTGTTTGTTCCCTTTTGAATCAAATAAAGCCTTTGGGGCGTTTGAGGCACTTAGTGCTGAACCTTCTAAACTACCACATTGTTGCTGTAGCTTCACACACACATATATAACTAGTGTCAGTGTGAGCAATACTTAGAAAATTTAGAAGATAAACCAATGTAAACTATGGTACTGATTTAGAAGGGATTTATTACACTACGTGTGCATTACTGGGTTGAAATTACTGCAGGATAAGGATCATGTCCTTGTACTGGAGATCATCTGTAAGCAGTGGTGCATATCAGAGGGCTGATGACATATTAAACATTGATGCAACTTTGAAAATAACGTATTAGGAGTTTATTGGCTTTGAGAGGTAAACGCTGGCAGGTGTGCTTGTGTGTGTGTGTATATACAGACGTGCAGAGACACACTCACCAGACATCCCTGTCCTTGTAATTGCTCCTCTCATTGCCCCAAGGCACCGTGAGCTGGCATATAAGCTATATAATAAAGAGTATTATCCTGGCTGGTAATGTATTCCTGCCTCCTCTAGCCTAATGACAGCTGGAATTGAGCACTGCGTGCTGCAGAAGGTGATCCACACTAAATTCCTTTAGGCAGCTTAGAGGTCTGTGTCATAGTCCTGACCTTCTCCTGACAACTAGCATAATGAGTTTTGGAATAGCAGCATCTTTCATGAATGAACAAGGTTGCTATTTAGGTTATTACTTTGAAGTCCCTACACCTAAGGCTTTGATTTCAACCGTCCAGGAAACCTCTGCCTCTCTATATCCTCTAGAGCCAAGTTCGGCTGAGACAATTGAAAAAAGCAGAAACTTCACTTCCCCTTTAACCGTATTTTCTAATCACAGAAGTTAAGCGAGATCAAGGACTTTGAAAAAAAAAAAGTGCACAAACAAAAGCAGCAGCATGCCAGTCGAGTAAAGTGATGTGTCCCATTTTGCTCTGATCCGTGGCATCAAAATCAGCTCCAATCCATCTGTCAAGTTGTAAAGGGAGCTGTAAATAGAGTTTTCCTGCCACTCATTTTGTATCCACCTGTACTTGTACAGCTGTGCTTTGACACAACACGGTGCTTTTCCAGTGGAGCAAAAATGCCTGCAGTTTTGGTGATTCTTTGATCTGAGTGAAGCAAACTGTCAGCTGTGCCAGGTTGAAGTGTTTGGTAGTGTTACAACGGAGAGACAGGTGAAGTCAGTCAGAGACAGTGGAAATAAAGCCACAAATAATTCACTTTTTTCCTTGGCTGTAATATGTTGCTACTCTACAGTATATAGCAGGACAGCTTTCACGGAGCTGTGACAGATGGAAATGTGACTGGTCACTGACTGTATATAAAATATGTATGCTGTGACCTTGATGCCACCCATTGGTTATTGGATTAGACTTAGGCTACGTTCACACTGCAGGTCTTAATGCTCAATTCCGATTTTTTGATCAAATCCGATTTTTTTTGTCTGCTTGTTCACACTACAAATAAAATGCGACAGCAAACGCTATCTAGTGTGAACCCTCAAAGCGGTCCGCATGCGCAAAAGAAGATGTCACACACAACGCGCTCTGTTTAGACCCAAACCAAACAGTATTGTTTGACAGATGGCTCTTAATATAAAGACTTCGGACTTTACGTTTCCCAATTTTTGCTTTAAGTTATTTTGTTATTTACATAATAATGTAGATAATAACCTAATAATTATCCTAATTGCTGTTTTAGAGGAGCGGTGCTTCAAAGGATAGTTGCAGATTTCTGTCAGAATCTGCAGATTATACAGTACAAATAAAATGTTCACGTTTCTCAAACGCTGTCTTCCCAACAGTTTCACTAACATCTACACTGGATGGCCAGGAAGCGTTTGCGATGTCTTCTCGGGCGCTTCTCCGGCGCTGATAATTGGCGTCTGTCTTGTGTCAGTGACATAAAAGACGGATTTAATGCGACCTGACCGTTCAAACAGCAGTCGCTTCCTAAAACATTGGATATGTATCGGATTCAGTACCACATACGAAAGTGACCCAGATCGGATTTGAAAATATCGGATTTGTGCCGTTCACACTGTCATACCATGATCGGATATGGGTCGCATAGGGTCAAAAAAGTCGGACTTGATGCGCTTTCGCCTGCAGTGTGAACGTAGCCTTAGAAGCCTCAAGTTTGGCCAAGGTGGCAACACATATTTTGCAGCCAGAAATGATCATAAGGGGGGAACGTGCAACATTATGAGCTAACTGGCTTAACAAGGTGCATAGATACTGTATAGATAGCATAAAACATAAATGTGGCTTCTGGGGAAGAAAAAAGTGTGTTAAACCTGCATCTAATCTGGAGACCACTGAATGGCGATAGCTGTGGTGGCAAAAGGACTTTAAAAGGTCCTGTAAAAATCTATGGGAAAGCACAGACTGGAAAGCATGTTGTTTTTTAAGTGCTCTATAAATAAAGTTGGATTGGAATTGAATTTATTGAATATTTAAAATGCTTCAGACTGCAGAAAACACTGTCAAGAGGTTCAATTCAATGGTTTGAATTAGTTAATTTTTTACAGTTGTTGTATTCGGTTGCAATGTTTTGTTCACGTACAACAATTACAGTAGTAATTACACTGATGTCTTAATCGCTTAAAGCCCATCTAAACTATTATCACATGCACAGCCTTTGTTAAATCTGACCCATCAGGTTAATAATTCCATAAAATGTTTGCCAGTTTGAGTCACATTTCAGTAATTTCATTATTTGCATTTGTTGTCTACAACAACTAAAGACAGTTTAGCCTCGGTTTTTGTTTGAGGCTTTTTCATCGTGTGCTTTGAATTTTAATGTCTTTTAAGCTGAGGGAAGTTTAGATGGCTGTCATCAGGAATTAATCCAGCATTCATTTCTGCTTCTTCAAAGGGACACCCAGCTGAAAGTCACTTTACTGCTACATGCACCTGCTGTATGCAACTGCCTTTAAAAATGCTGTTGATAATTCCTTGTTTTGCATATATAAATATCAGCGTGGTGGTCTTCATAGTTTGGGATTTGTGTCAGCTGTTTTAATGATGGATCTAAATTCAGGTATATATATGTATTATATATATGTGTGTGTATATATATATATATATATATATATATATATAGATAGATCGATATATTTTTGAAGTTTACATTTCATTACACAACAGGAAGTGCAATTAAACCAATTATTGAAGGAATTATTCTAGTAATGTTATCCTGTTATATGAGGCGATATGAAGTCTATGAGTATGTTACACTTATTAATCTACTTTGACATTTAGCAAAGCATCAACACAAAACATGAACTACTGATAAGTATCAGTGGAATCCTAAAACAGCTTATACTGTAGATGGTAAAGTCTGATAACTTGCCATTGTTTAATGCAAAATAGATGATCTCATGTAATTTACTTCTTAAATAGAACAGAAGAGAATGTTAATCACAATACAGACAGCTTCAGTGGTTAAACAAGGTTTTTTTTTCTGCAACGGGTACATCGTAATAGATGAGGTGTGTAAAAAATGATAGTGTAAAAGCGAGCGTGGCTCCTGCTGTATTCTTCAGTGATCTGAAGGTGTATGATTCATGCACCATCATGCTTTTTGTGTCTGTGTGGGCTAATGTTTGTGTGAGCAAACTGATACCGGTGTAAAAATGCCCCAGCGGTATACTTTCGATGTGTATAAAAGAAAAGTGCTGGGGGTTTGCGAGGAGAGAGGGGGAAATGTGAGAGAGAAAGTGTGCGCGTGTGTGAAAGAGAACAGGGGTTATTTAATGATCAGAGCAGTGTAATTACCTCCCAGTGTGTTTCAGCCTTTTAGATAGATGATTATTCAAGGGGAGAAATCTAATTTGCATCTTGTACAGTAATATGTAAAAGTGTTCATTCTACACTAAATTAAATTGCCACATTGATTTTTTTCCCCTCCCCTTACTTAAAGCACTTTTTTGTCCTTTTTCAGCAGAATTATGGTTTTTAATGTAAATTTATCTGTGAGCCAAAAAAAACCAAAAAAACGAGAGAAGACTTTCTACATCCATCAGTTTGTATCTCATCGTGTCTCGGGGGTTCAACTTGCAGATCATTAACAAGGTTTTATACTCTGTACTTTATGATAAGGAGCTGGGAAAAGAGACACCATGCAGGGAACCTGTGTCACGGCCTCGCTAAAACTAGGCAGGGAGTACCAGTGAGAATGAACAGTTTCTTGCCATAATTATCCAAACATCTGCAGTACTTAAAACTGCATGTCCTCCCCTTTTCACTCTCTGTAGTGTTAGATTTCACACCAGCCTTACACACCTACTTACACACACCTACACCTGCTCTTACACACACACACACACGCACACCTCCCCTTGGCAAGTGCACGGCTGGCTATCAGTCTCTTCAAAGTATGAAATCAAGGACCCTACTTTCATTCACAGCACCTCCAATTACAGTGGGAATGAAATAGCACAGAGTGAGTGTAATGACAGCAATCTAAGCCGTGTGTGGGGAGTGGAGCAGCACATCTTACTGAGCTCATGTCACATTTGTTGCTGTGCCACCTGGGGACAAACGGAGAGCCAGAGGAAAAAGAAGGATTCAGGGGGGAATATAACATTAGGCTTTATTGGATTGTCAGGATAAGAATGCGTAAATAAAGGTGGAGAACAGAGAGAGGTGTGGTGAGATTAAGAAAAAAAATAGAACCCCGGGATGATTGACAGCGAGCCATCTGTTGATCTTCATGCTTATTTGTGTTGCTCTGAGCCTTTCCCCTCCCAGCTAGTCCCCTGCGTGGCTGACTGGGGGTCAGCTGTGACTGATAGTCTGCGCTCCTGTTTTCGGCTGACAGATGGGCGCAGGGACCGACTCTGGTGCAGCCTGAAAAAGGATTCTCCATGCCTCTGTGTGCTGCCACAGCCATTTTACGCAGCTGTCAGTCACAGACAGCATGGTTGACTTTATCAGTTGTACTGCGCTTAACGGTGGAGGTCTGCTCAGAACTGCTGCTGGGTAGGAGTCAAATGGCAAAAGACAGTGAGGCTGGGAGGCGACGGAGAAGATGTAGGCACAAAGCTAATGGGTAGAAGTGGGGGAAAAAAGAAAAAGGGTGAAGGCAGGTATGAAATGCAAAATGAAGGAGAGCTATGGCATGTTAGATATGAGTGCAGAGTAATTAAAATGACATCAGACGGCGGGGCCACTAACACTGTCTCCTTCTGTAGACGCACACATAATGAAGATGGCTTCCAAGGCCTTTGGCTCCGCACCAAGAGCAGAGGGGCTAAAGATGAAGTACAACAAGAGAATCAATTCACTCCTCCCTCCTTTCTGCTTCCACTTAGGGAGAGATTTACAAGCCAAGTTATGACAGCATACAATAACGGCAGCCATATTTTACTCCTGCTGTCTGACAACAGCATCTGTGGCCAATCAAAACTACCACAAAACCAAAGTTGCTATCACTGATGGGTGTATGCGTGCGTGCGTGCGTGTATGTGTGAGCACGCATGCATGAATGTGTTTGGGTGTTGAAAACTGCTTGTCATTGCTAAATGTGATTGTGCCACACTGAGTTGATCCGCTCAATTTATTGCTGTCAGAGATAAGGGATCCTGAGGATAAGGAGACTTTTATGGGAAACACATTAGAAAAATAAACACCCATAAAAGAGCCGGTTTCAATCACTCAGAGATAAATTGAATGGAAACATGATCGGGAAATGCAGTATGCTCTTAAAAGTTCACCTAAGTCCTAAAGAGGGGGCAAGGGAGATGGAAAAAAGAAAGAAATATGAGCGCGCAACAGAAAATACGGGATACTTTTGGAGCCTGGACAGCCAAACAGAATGAGGGGGGAAAAAGAATGAGAAGAGGAGATGCAGAGAAAAGGGAAAACAGCAACCAGAGAGTTACTTAAAGCTGGATGAAAGTGTGCATGGATCAATAGATATGGATGTGAATAGGGAGACTTTTAAATAAGGCTCTCGCTCGTGTCCTCAGATCCTGTTTCACAAAGAAACTCAAACTCTGCAGATCAATACCCAGCTCATCTCTCTGGTCTGAGTCCTGTAAAGCCTGTAGCCAGTGGCTCCTTTGTATGCCACTGTCTGTCTGTTTGTCTCTCACAGCACTTGAAACCCACTCAAACAGTCTCTTTATCTTTGCTTTCCCTGGTTCCCTCAACATCCACACCACCTTTGCTCATTTACTGCTTGTTTATCCATTTCCCAACAAAGTAACCATCTTTCGAATGACTGCCAAGCAACGATTTGCCATATTTCGATTCCATTTAAATACATGCCAGTTCTGCTCTTCTCTATGGCAGTTTGGTATAACAATGGCAGTGATTCCAGTCTGTACCCAATTCAAGACAGAAAAAGGCTTTATATAATTGCTGTTTTGACATCTGGTATCGGGTGGGACTTGGAAACCTTTAGAAGCATTTTGGTAGTTTTATAGTCCTGACAGCAGTTGGATTTGCCATGAAATTTTGTACACACATTTAATGCCACCCCCAGGATGAAATCTAATAGCTGGCTTGTCATATAACTTTTTGCATTGAGCGCCATTATCAGATCAGATTTTTAGATTCATCCTGTAATGGCCAAAAAGAGTTAGCTTGATATGTTGATACAGATATTTGTAGATATGGTGAACTTAGAAAAAAAAAAAAGCAGTGCTAGCCAGCCAGTTGCCTGCTAAAAAAAAAAAAAAAATAAAAATAAAATATACAGCAAGGATGAGACAAAAACATAATTAAAGAAGACAGATGTCATTTAATAAAAGACTTACATTTGCAGTACAGAAGAACACACATTTTTCATTAATTCCTGACCAGCTAGTGTGAGTCATCGGCAGCCCTGGGACGTCTGTTATTGAGATGCAGAGAGACTGCCAATGGTTAGTTTAAACTGAGGCTGTGCTCCACTGCTTCACAGTAGCCTCTGGTCATGTGTGCATCGATACTCCGAATATGCTACATTAGAGCTCTTTTGACCCGAGGCTTTTTGGATTTTGCTAGGTGTATGTGTGCGTAAGCACAGGTGTGTCAGCATGCACTCCTGGTACTCAAGAAACATTTTATTAGTCACATCTGAGTCAAACAAGCAAAGACACTGTTTTTATGGACCAAAAAGGGTGTTTTGTTACACATGTGTTCGTTTCTCTGTGTGCGAACATACAGATGTAAGGCCATCTCTCTGCCCGCTTTCTTCCTTGTTTTTCTCATTAGTAAATCGTCATTATGCTGTGGCGGTCAGTTCCCACTGTGCAAATGTCACCAGAGCCCTCTCCCTGTGTCACCTCTGTCTGCTTCCTGCTGTCCACTTTGACACCTCTGGGACCCTCCATGCCCTTTCTCTGACAAGGAATCCTGATGAACATGGTATACACACACACACACACACACACACACACACACACACACACACACACACACACACACACACACACACACACACACATACTTTTGCACATGGGCATACAGACTCACTGATGAAAAAATACACAGATACACACACATTACCATACTAGATGACACCTACGATGTAGCGCGTTGTGCCTGTGGTAAATCTACGTCACACTCCGACAGAGAATCGCTTTGACACAACCTACCTATACAACAAATCCAGCATGGCCAAATTAACACTGTCAGATTTGATTTAAACACTACTGTCGTGTCTATATGGGTCCACACCAGAGAGTGTTAATTTAACTCTTTTTGGAGAGTTGGTATATTAGCTCTGATTTAGTGTTAAATACCAAATTTGTCTGGAGTTGATAATTTAACACTTATTAACACTAACTAGAGTTTATATATTAACTCTCATAGAGTATTTTATCTTAACTACATATGAGTTATCTTCTAATTAATTCTAAAAGGTGTAAATTTGACTGTTCTGAATTGTGTATTATTGTAGTGTCTACCTTACAATATAAAGCGCCTTGAGACGACTGTTGTTCTGATTTGGGTCTATATAAATGAAACTGAATTGAATTTATCAAAGGGTCTGACGTAGGTGAGATTGGTCAATGCAAATAACAGCGTGCTCATTACTCTTTTCTTCAATACGATATGCATGTCCTCCATTAATCACTTTGTGGAACTTTAACATACTTCTGTACTCCCCCATACTCCACCTTTGCAAGCATATACTGTGTGGAAATTCAATAAAAATGTGTTGTGCAGTAGTTAATTGCACAAATAATCTGGTAAACAACTGCAGCACAGTAAAAAAGAATCATTTTGAGCCATAACCAGATTTCATTGCCCATATTTAAAGGCAACATTATACCCAGAACACATTTGTTAAAATGGTGCTGAAACAACTGAAGAACACAGACAACAGTTAATGCTGAAATAAACATTATGCCAACATTTTATGATTTAAACATTGTTTTAGCTTTGAGTTTGAGTTTGACTGGATATTCATATGCAAACTTTTTTTTTCAACACTATAGTATTTGCCTGCATACAATAAATTTCAGCGAGCTAAAACAGATTATTATGCTATCAACGAGCAACATGGCTAATGCCTTTCACACAGCTTTACTTCAGCTCAAAAAAAGCCACAGAAGTAAAAGCTGAAAATAATGATTAAAACAATCTCAGAAAAAAACAACTTACCAAGCGTGACAAACAACTCAGAAATATGGAGAGTAACACGTTCTTCTTGCTTTAGCTTCAGTCGGAACCTGTGATACTGGGGGTTGCGTCTGTGAACTTACTCTGCTAGTGTTGTAGCCCCTGTAGGAGTTCAGAGTTCAGAGGTCAGGAGTTAATATTTCCATTGTAACACCTCCAGATATGATATAGAATCGCTCGTTTTTAACACGATTTTAAATAATATTATTTTACACCTCAGAGTTTCATGAAAAGAATGTGGGTCTACTTAGAGTAAAATTAACTCTACTTTTCCACAAAGTCTACTAACACAAAAACATTTAACACTTTTAAATTTGCTGTGTACTGTACAACACAATACAACTTTATTTATATAGCACATTTAAAACCAAAGGTACATCAAAGTGCTTCACAATAATACAATAGATCAAAAATAAATTTATATAAAAGACATTAACAAAATACAAAACAAGCACTAGCACTAACAGTAGCAGATGGGAAGCACTAATTAGACCAGAAGTGTGGGCTAAATAAAGTAGGTATCAGACCTCAATTCGGAGATAGGGTCAATTCATACATATAAAATATCAACTAGGAGGCTAAACAAAGATCCAATAATAGGATTAAAATAGATGAGATGAGAGCACTGGCTAGTCAGGAATGCCAGATTAAATAGGTAAGTTTTCAACCGTGATTTGAAAGATTGGATAGAGTCCGAGGCATGAATAGTAGCAGGAAGGCTGTTCCAGAGGTTAGGCGCACCTGAGACAAAAGCACAATTGCCTCTGGTCCTCAGCTGAGACCAAGAGTAATTGACTTGATGATCTTAGCGCTCTAGTTGATCATTGAAGTGACCTGGAAAGTGTAATGACTGCAACAAAGATCTGACTAAAGACAAACCTAAATACTGCTTCTTATTGTAGCTGGCTATTAGCACCATGGTATTGATGTGCCATGTGATCGTGATGCTTTCAGTATCCTTCCTGTAACAGTTTACAGTATAGTCTGTTGTAAAAAGATTTTATTGCCATGGAAGACTCAAGAAATGTAAACACTTCAGTTAAATTCAAATAAATACTCATGTGCAAAGTGTTAAGGCCAATGTGTGAACCACCTGCCACTGGAACACAAACAGAGAGGTAAATGTGGATAAGAGCACTGTGTAATAACAAAAACTAACCATGTCTTTTTACTATTTTTAATTTACTTTTTATATAAATAAAAGAATTGATACAAATATGTAGCTATACATACTTGCGTTTAATTTCAAACTGAATTTCTGTTATTACTGTGGCCCTTCAGGATTCACTGGTTTAAGGTAAAAATCCTACAATAGTAATGAGAAAAGCCCAACAATCTGACTATGAGCAAGCACTTGGCAACAGTGGGAAAGAAGAACTCATTTTTAAGAAGAAGAGATCTCCAGCAGAAGCAGGTTCAGGCCATCTGCTGTGAACACCTGAGCAGTGAGGCAAAAGAAAAGTGAAGAAAGGAGAGACAAGGACAAAACACAAACTGTAGGAGGTGAGTGAAAACAAGGGAACAACATGAGTGGAGGAGAAATGGGAAGTCCCTCAGCAGCCTGAGCCTATTTCAGTGTAACTAAATCCAATTAAGTATTTTACTGTCGACATAAATCATATTTTTATAATAACACATAAAAAAATTTGTAATTCAGCATGATTAATAAGATTAATAAGACACATCAAAACTCAAATGATAAAACACGTTTTCTGTTAGTCGGTTTAGAAAGAAAAATGAATAGAATGTATGTTTTGTTGTTGGATAAGCCTTTCCTGCCTATATTATGCCTTCTTATTTGTGTAGCCCTTTGCTATGCTTACAGGCTCCAAGAGCTTTGCGAGAACGCCCACAGTCTGATAACAGTAAATGAAAACGACACTGCTGATGTTAGAGTGGCAGTGACAACAAGGGGAAAAACTCCCACAACAGCATCAGCAGGAAGTAATAGATCCTGTGCTCTGATCTTCATGTGCGGAGAGCTATTCAAAACTGTAAATAAAACTATATATATTTTTAGCTCTGATTATGCATTTTCATAAAGTGGTAACTCTACAAAGCAGTTATCTAGATAGAGTATATAAACCCATCAGGGCTTTTCATTTTTGTGAAGTTATTGCATTATAATGCCTCGTGTGAATCAGTTTTTTAAAATTTAGATACGTTTAAATTTCTTTTTTGTAGCATTGTTGGCAATGAGGTAGTTTTTTGCTGCTCAAAATAATTGGGCTGAAGGAGGAGTGTGAGGCAGCTTTGACCCCCGCTGGTTGCTAAAGGGAGTTGTTTGACTCTGAGCTGACCAAGCCTGGCTGCTCGCCAGCATGCCCTTACAGCAGTCTGGCTCTTGCCTTCCATGTTGTTCATCTCTGTAGAGAAGCTGCTCCTCAGAGGAGAGTATATAAGACAAGAGAGCTGTGGGGGAAACCCCGCTGTGCAGCAGTAGACTGTAGTTCATCTGATGAGAGGATTTAGAGATCAGTAGTTAAAGCGTTGTAGGTATGTAGGCAGAAAGCTGGAAGAATGTGAGAGTTGTTGAAACAATAGCTTGTCTTAACAGCACTGTGGTGTTGAAAGATAAAGACATAGTGTTTGGCACATGTTTACTAAACCTTTTTCTTGTTGCGCTGATCCCCTATGCAACAGTTCAGTGCCCTTCCCAAATATGCCTGTCTGGAATTAGCTGATGTTTTCACAAAGCCATCAGAGATACGAAATAGTGGCATGGCTGAGAGTTACAGAGTCGACACAACATGCAACAATCTGACGTAAATGTCGGTCCATTTGCTCTGGCAAAATCTTGCTAGATTTTCCTACAGGTTGTAAATTATACGCTGGAGATTGATCACAGTGCATGCAAAGAGTCACACACTGATAATATGCAGCCTACATTGCATGAAAAAGTATTTGCTCTCTTTCTGATTTCTTTCTGGTTTTTTGAATATTTTTTAAACTTCCATGATTCAGATCATCAAACAAATAAACAAAGACAACCTGAGTAAACACAGTTATTTCATTGTTTCATTCATTAAGAGGGGAAAAAAGCTAATTGGCCCTGTGTGAAAAAGCAATTCTTCACCTTTGTTGAATCATGAATTAAGTTTGATTAACTGCATTTTTTGGAAAGCTGAGTGTAATTTCACCAGCCACAGGCCTGTTGATTTAAGAAATCACTTAAATAGAATCTGTCTGACAAAGTGAAGCAGGTTAAAATATCTCAAAAAGCAACACATTATGCCACAATCTATTGTAAAGAAAATCAAGAAGGGTTACAAAGCTATTTCTAAGGCTGAGAGCCATCTGAGAGCCATTATCTACAAATGGAGAAAACATGGAACAGTGGTGAACCTTCCCAGGATTGGTCGACCTGCTAAAATTACTCCAACAGTGCATCAACGAGTCATGCACTGCTAACAAAAGAATCTAGAACAACATCTAAAGATCTCAGTTAAAGTCAGAGTTCATGATCCAACAATAAGAACGAGACTGGGCAAAAATGTCCACGGGAGATTTTAAAGGTGAAAATCGCTTTTGGCTGAAGAGAACACAAAGGCTCGTCTCACATTTGCCAAACACATGAAGTAGTGTTTGGCAAAAGAGTGCTCAGGAGAAAAAACGAACTTTTTGGAAGGTTTGAGTCTCATTGCATCTGACATAAAACTAACGCAGCATTTAATAAAAAGAACATTATGCCACCAGTGAAACATGGTGCTGGTAGTGTGACGGTCTGGGGCTGCTTTGCTGCTACAGAACCTGGATGACTTGCTGTAACCATGAATTCTGCTCTTGACTGCTCTTGAGTGCTCAGGTTATGCAGCAGAACAGCGATACGAAACACACCAGCAAGTCCACCTCTTAATGGCCCACAAAAAAACCAAAATGAAGGTTTTGGAGTGGCCTAGTCAAAGTCTAATTGAGATGCTCGAAAACCCTCCAATGTCGCTGAATTAAAACAATTCTGCAAAGAAAAGTGGGCCAAATTGCCTTCACAATGATGTGAAAGATTTATTGCCAGTTATCACAAACACTTGATTGCAGTTCTTGCTGTTAAAGGTGTCACAATCAGTTATTAGGTGTAGAGGATATCTTTTTTTCCCTTAATAAGTCATTTAAAAACCACATTTTTTTTCAGGTATTAAAATTTGATGATCTGAAACATGTCTGTGTGTTAACTCAGGAAGGGGGCGGATACTTTTCCGCAGCACTGTAGGCTATCAGTATGGTGAGCCAAAATACGATCACAGCAGTTCAAAATCTGTCAAGAAGCACAAAGTGCACAAACTAAAATCAGAAATATTACTGGACTTAAATGAGTGTTAAATCAGACAATCAGGCACTCAGCATGACTTTACTTAGTCGTCCTTACACAATGTAACTGCCTCCACCAACACTGGGCTTTGTTTAATAGGAAATACTAAAAAATAAAACAGAAACACACAAACACAAAACAATCCTCAACCTGAATTTCGAATGAGTTAAAAAAGAAGGAAAATAATGAGGTCAAGGACCTTAACACTAAGAAATATATTGATCTCATTCAGATGAAGATAACTAATCAGTACCACTTCTTTTTACAGTCTTTGTATTACTGTATGTTTTTAGCCTGTGTAGTCTGTATTGTGTGTTATCTGCGACAGCACCAACCAAATCATGCCATCAGTAGCCATTGATGAATGTGCTAGAACTTTGAGCCCTACACTTAAAACATCAAAAGAAAGAATCCAGTAATTGCAGGTGGTGTGTTCAGGGTCAATTATCCATTGAAGTGAACATAAAGGAAGAGCGAGTGTTTAACTCTGTATTAAGATTGTGTATAAGTCATTTAACCTTTAGCTTTAGGCAATTATGAATTGCCCTGTCATGTTTGACCAATGCTACTGAACGCTGTTGTTAGGACTGTATTAATTGGACTCGTCAAAAGCCATAATTTGGTCACCGTGAGCCTGCATCTGCATCTCAGGAGAGGTTATCGCCAGGGATCAGAGCTGAATGGTAATGAGGCTGCATGGGCAGGAGAGATAAACCCAGAGACACGTATGTATGAGAAAGAGAGACTGTTTTGTTGTCTTTGTGGGTGCATGTGTGTTGCAGAGGTACACTGGAGGCTGTGTGTGTGTGTGTGTGTGTGTGTGTGTGTGTGTGTGTGTGTGTGTGTGTGTGTGTGTTTGGAATTTAAATGATGACACCACCAACTGCGGAGTACACTATTGTTCACAAGCATAATACATTCCCTTCACGTTTTCCTTTTTCCTCCCCCTCTTTGAGTGTGTTTATGTATTTGTTTTAATCCCATTATGGAAACACAAATCTGTTCACATTGTCACATTAATGATTGTTAGCGCTTATTTTGGGGGCAAAACGCTCCTCTACAAAAAATACAACTTTTTCTTTGGTCTAATAAACATAGCTATACACAGCTACGTGTAAAATATGTGAAACAGCTCGTGGTGATTAAAACACAGAGCTCCTGCTATTTTACACTGATTAATGTGTAATGCTGTTATTCATGTGACTGGGAGCATCGGCCAGCTGTTTGCAGTGAAAAGGCACTGATAAACGAACTGTACACATGCTGTCTGGCTCCAAATGCTAAATAGTGTAGTTACAACTACCTGCTGAACATAGTGAAGGATTTAGTTGCTAAAAACCTGTAAATTTATCTCAAGAGTTGCTGAAGACTAAAACATGTCCTATTAAGTTGACATTCAAGAACTGAAAAGAAACATACGCTTAAGAAGTAAGTTTTGCTCATCAGCAACCCACAATATTTAAGTGAAGACACTGAAAATAAATGTTTTACATGTTCATGGCCAGATACATAATTTGTTTTACTTATCCTTGAGCTACATCTAGAACCTGATTGGAGTGTGATAAACTGAAATGACTGGGTGCAAATTCCAGGGAGCTTTCCATGGTGTACCAAAGAGTACACAAAGAGCAAAACTTTTTTTTGTCTTTTGTAAAGTCCACTCATTAATTGGAAATAGACAGATTTTGTAACTTTAATTAGCAAAGGTCCATGAGTTCTAGAGTTGGACAAACTTAATGAATGAACAGCAAGGGCTTTAGGTGGCCAAGAATCAACTGATTAATAAGACAGAGATTGTGTGCATAGACTGAAGAACCTGCTTGAAGGACAACCGTCTCAGCAGCAGACATCAATCAGGACTTTATGGTACAGTGCCCATGCATAAGTCTCTTTTGACTTCAAGGTACCTGACAGCCTGCTCAGTTGATTAAAGAATTCTGAGATCACGAGAAAAAACATTCTCTTGTCTGGGGAAGATAAAAACGTTGCTCTGGAGGGACTTCTGAGCAGCAGGAACAGCAAAACTGGTCAAAAAGAGTGGAGGTTGAATGCAGAGAAATACATGGAGAAAAAGGTCTGCAGATCTCATTAACCCAAGACTGGGTCAGCAGCGTACCTTTCTGTGTGTATTCACTGAAGCATAATGCCAACACTGTGCTGAAATGGCTTCAGGACTGTCGTCAGCATCAGTAGAAAAACATGAACATGGCACTTCACAGATGATAATGCAGTCTAATGAATCTGGAGAAGATAAACTCCACAAATTGAGGTGTGCAAGCTTATATAGACTTACATACGAGGACTCAAGGCGGTATTATTATTTCCTCTCTGAATTCACTGCAGTGCAGATTTAAGGGTAAGATTAGAGTTAATATTTATTTCAGGAGTTTTGGTATCAATGGGTGTGATTGGGATAAGTCAGACTCCAGGGAATGATTAAGAGCCAATAAAAATGTACCATGTGCCAAAACAACCTTGTGTCAATTGAAGAATTGCTGGGTTAGTTTTTGCATGTCATGCAAAAGGTTTTGCCTTCTTGGAGACAAATCTGTTACTCCAGCTGCACAGTTTGGGTTAACCCCTCCCATCCATAAGTTATGTTATATTGAGAAACCAGAAAATAATGAAGATCACCTTATCACACGGACTTTTAATTTCTTGCTAAATTACTTAATCATGGGTGAGTGGAATCATTAGATTGCAGTATGCAATATAGTATAAAGCCTTAACGTATGATGTAGGGGTAAAGCCTTAGTGCATAGAGTTTTGCTGAGTGTTGACTGTGTGAGTCTATAACATCAGCGATGCGAGGGCGGTGGGAAGGGTACATTGCTGCCACACACATTTACAATAAAAGTCAGAGGAAACATGCACACACAACGCATTGATTTGTTTGCAGCTGCTGTTTGCTGTTATGGATTGATAAAACACAATGACCAAAACCTCTCTTTCTTTTTTCTTTTTCTTTTGCTGTCATCAAATGAAACATAGCTTATAAGCTCAAAATGTATTAAATTACCTGCTTTGTGAAACAGAACGTTGATGCTTTTTTTTACTTCAGGTTGGGCTGTTAGATGGGTTTTCAGCAGAGTCAGCTTATTCTAAATAATTTTTCTTGTTCCAAATCTGTAATCTTTCCACACAATTCATTGTCTTGATGCTTTATTCCCATTCCGTCCAACAATCATGCATACAAATAACATGCATTCCCTAAATTTGATCAGGTGTCCTCTCCAGCTTCAACTGTGTGGCCTTAAAATCGGCTCTTACCATCCATCACACTTTACAGCACATCACACATTATAACAATCTGGGAGCACCTAAGAGAGGCAGGGAAATTCTGAAACAGCTATGGTGGGAGGGAGAGGATTAAAAGGAGCAAAACAGCAAGGGAATGTGTGTGTGTGGAGGGGTGGGTGGAGGAAAAAAATTGAGGAGTGGGGGGGGGGGAGAGCATCAACCTTTTCTAATCAATATCCATTTCCCCGGGCTGTCATGTTGTTGCGAGAGTGGCTGTTGCATTACCAAACAGAGAGCGTCTGATCCTAAATAAAATATCACCTTCAATGCAAACCATCCCATTCATCTTCATTTAACAAACGCTCAGCTTTTGGCAATACCTTTTATGCACCCTCCCTGCCACAGTTAGAATGAATATGTCAAAATGACAGTTCCTGGCACCTGCATATAGGAGCATTTCTTCACAGAACGACACTTGACTGTTGGTTTCATTATTGCATTGCACAATTCATGCAAGCAACATGCAATTTCATTTACAGTTTATGACTTATGAGCATATGAACAGTATATTGCATTACAATAGTTTTGCTTTTTTATAATGAATTACTATGCAGCAAATCCAAATAGGTTTTTTTGTGTCTGCAGGGCATTCAATTCAATTCAGTTCTTTAGCGCCCAATCCCAACAACAGTTAAATTATATTGTAAGGTAAAAACCAAGTAATATTCTGGATAAAACCCCAACCATCAAACGATCCCCTGTGAGCAAGCACTTTGCGACAGTGGAAAGGAAAAACTCCCTTTTAACAGGAAGAATCCAGCAGAAGCAGGCTCAGGGAGGGGCGGGCATCTGCTTCGACTGGTTGGGGAAAGAGAAAAGAAGAAATAGAAGAGAAAAAAAGATCGCAAAGGGAGTCAGGACAAAACACAGACTAAGGGAGAGAGAGAAGAGAGTGAGAGTATGCGGTCATTATTTGCTTTATTGGTAAATTCAGTAAAAACACTGTATAGCATGCACTTTGTGTCTGTGTGTGTGGGTATGTGCTGTAAGTGTCCTAATGACACAACATCAGTTAAAAAAAAAACAGTTTGTGCATATAGCTGCGTATGTGTCTGCTTGTGCATATCGACTCCTTTAAATACATCTCGACTGACAGCTGACCTTATCAGCAGAAAGCAGGACCTAATTTGTGTGATGATAAGTCTGAGAAAAATATCTGAACGCACAAATTGGCTGTCCCCTCTCTCTCTTTTCCCCTCCTGGTTTTCCCTCTTTTTCTCTCCTTTCTTCCTCCGCTCTCTGTCCATCCTGAGTATGAGGACGGTATTATGTAAATCATCTGACTGTGTATCAAAAGAAAAAAAAAGAAGAGCATAATGTCATTACTGACATGCTGTTTGCTTTCGTGATTCTCATGGCTCTCTATCAATAGGGTCTCTGTAGAGGAGAAGAAAAAGAGAGACTCCTTTGGACTGGTTCGTCTCTCTGCTACTGCTCTTGAGTTTAATGCGAATGAGAAGAAAATTGAGTTTTTCGGATGCTGTGCAGCAATTCTGCTCATGTCACTTGCAGCCTTTCTCTGATTAGTCATCGCAAATGCCAATATCACTGATCAAATTCAGCTGTTATCGTTGTATGCATTAAGATTTCTTTTCGAACAGCAATTTAGCTGATGTCTATCTGCAACTGCACAAGGTTAAAAACTAGCAGTTGCAGCATGGGAATATGCTGAATGTTGCATCTCTAATGAGATTTTGCACACCTGCAGAGCATTTAGTTTGCACAGGGTCCCTAAACCGTTCCTGTGTATACCTTCCTGCTCTCCTCATTTGCTCAGTACCTTTCTTCACAAGTAGGCTTAGCACATATTTTTAACAATGTGAAGAAAAGAGCCTCTTCTGGTGGAATTAAAAAAAAGAAAACAACTCCCAAAACATTGGTTTGGGTGCATGAAATCAGTTCTGGAAGTCACGTTGAGAATGCAGTGCAGCTGCTCCAAGTGGGATTACGACATGATTTTAATGTTTGTTCAGTATTCCAAGAACAAAACCGCACAGCAGAACCAAATCAGAGTTTGGCTGTAGTTGTAGCAACAATAACAGAGGACACAATGGAGGCTTAACCAGTTAACATTAACACAGATTTCAGTTGGGATAAACACTGTGGTCGGGCATCCTGACAGGGGAAGAGTTTAGCTGTTGTTACTCGTGTTTATGTTTACTTAACCTTTTCATCGTCAGTTTTTAGTGCCGATCGAGGTGACAAGAATTTATTTTTTTTTTTTAAATGTGTGGACACATGAGGTCTAAACTGTTTTTAAGATACACTGCAGACATGAAAAAGAAAGCAAAAGAGCCCCTCATGTATGAAAGCACTCATTTGTCCGTCTTTGCGCTCTCCTCCTCTCTCGTGGCAGCTTGTCGCTCTGCACTCTGATCTGTGGAGCAGTGACAGGACCCTGATCCTCAGAGCTGCATCTCCACTTTAAGTGTTGAGGCAAATGACCCGCTATGGGGCAGGAGGGTAGGACAGAGGATTATATGCATGCAAGCACATGCAGGCACACTTGCGCATAAAACTATAAGAGGGCTTGCGAGGTCTTAACTCGTCCTTGGGGTCTGCCCCGAGATGTCATCTCCTCCAGCAGGCAGTTGCTAAGCAGTCCATTTCAGCCTCTAACCCTGCCTGGGGCCAGCACCTTTGAATAGAGTACTAATGATGCCTTCTTTATGTCTACATTTTACTCCCTCTATTTCTCACTGCCTTTATTACTATTTATCTATCATATTTACCCCTCATACTATACTGTACAGTTTTTGCTTTTCATAGCATTTGTTTATAACACTGCCCGTCACTGGCCGCACCTGTTCAATATTCTTGTTTGTGAGCATGTCTGTAATTATGTGCACAGCCTCCCATTTGCAGCTCAACACATCTTTGTAAACCTCAGTGTCCATTAACATTGCATTTACTGTCTTTGTATCATTAAGGACCACAGACGTGTGTCCTAGTAAAAGACTAGGACATAAACTGAAGTGATGTGGCCACGGTCAGACTCACATTATTCTCTGTTCTATTTCCATGGCTGCCTGGGAGCCTAAAAGCCTTCATAAATTACACTGTTATTTGGGTCAAACCTCTGTTAGTAAGCACGTGGCAGATTTAGAGCCTCAACTGCCTACCCTTAGCTGAAAATTTGAGCTGCATGTGTGTATAACCATGTTACTGCACACACACACATGCATGCACAAAAAATGCACTGTTGTAATGATATAAACAATGAACATTCATTCATGTCACACACAGTTCAACAGCAAGAAACAGACAGGGGAGAACAGTTTAAATGTTTTTTTGTTTTTGTGAGCAGACCACAAGAGGAGTTGGAGTCAGCAGTTGCACAATGTTTTAGGAACCCATCTTGTGTGGTCAAACATCAACTATCCCAGCGTGTGAGCTCAGTCCATGCGGTTATGGATGGTGTGTGTGTGCGCGCGTATGTTGGTGGGCCTCCAAAGTCGCTGTTAGTTTTCCATGACATTTTACAAACCCCATGCTTGTGGTTTTACACTTCAAAAACCCACCGAGAGTTATTCCTCTCTCAAACTTATAATTTGACTGTCCTGCTGTTTTTTTTCTTTATACCTCATTTTCTTCAATTCTACTCAAGCTGCTCTGTGATTGTGTGCGTACTACTATGAAATGAATGGGATGATTTAACTGAATAGGTTGTCTGAAAGCTACATTGGTTTATAACTTAAACATTGTTAGTCACTATCTATTAAAAAAAAAACTTAACCAGAAGGCTGTTAACATCATGTTGCCATAGCTGCAGTACACAGACAGCTTTCGGGTGCAGCACTGAGTTGTAGGATGTCAGAGAGCAATACATAGTCAGGGTAAAATGTGCATTTTAAAATGACTTTTTGGATACAGGAAATCATTTTGCCACCTGTGTGTACAGGTAAATTCATTAGTATATCTTACTGATTTTAACATTAAGGTTGGAACATGTTCATGAATGCTGGTTTTTACCAGGTATAATGTTAATAATTAGCCCTAAACAAAAGGTTAGCATGTCTTCTTCTTCTGTTGACCGCTCCTATTAAGAGTCACCACAGGATCAGCTACCTCCATCTCACCCTATCCCTTGCAACTTTTTCTGTCACACCATTTCTCTACATGTCCTCCTTCATAAAAAACATAAATCTTCTCTGTGGTCTTCCTCTTTTCCTCCTGCCTGGCAGCTCCATCTTCAACACCCTTTGTCCTTTATGTGCACTATCCCTCCTCCGCTCATATCCAAACCGTCTCAGCCTTGTCTCTCTAACTTTGTCTCTAAATCAACCAACCCGAGCTGTCCCTTTGATATACCGGCTTCTAATCCCGTCTATTCTGGTCGTTTCCAATAAAGGTTAGCAGGTATTTACCAAAGTATTCAAAATTTTGACCTGACTGTGGCACCAGATGGGAAAGTCAGGGCATGCCACAGTCAGAACCAGAGCAGTAGATCTGGGGCCAGCTAAAAATTAGGATTCTCACCTGAGACAGGAAAACTCAAAACCAGCAAGATGCCAGTGTGTAGATGTTATGTTGTTTTAACAGTTTCCTTCTTCATCCAACCTGTAATCATTTTATATGCAAGAATCTGAAGATTTAAATTCTACTTATTTTTAATGCTTGCAATAGCTACTTTGTGACAAGTGACATTTAAAAAAAAGTTATAATATAAACAAATAAATGAATAAAACTTTTTTTTTTTTAAAAATTCCTTTATTTATGTTTTTTTTTTTTGCAGGGAAGTCAGTTTAGGTACTTTTTATACTCAAAATTTACATTTCCGACACCATTTTGATGAGCTCTGATTAGCAGCACCTCTCAGCCATGCTTTCCTTTTAAGGCACTTCGCAAATTCCCAGAGCCATCACCAATCAATCAAAAAGTAGACATGCCCACCTGTCAGTGATGGCCGTTATGTTGATGACAAACTGTAGGGAGTAGGAAGAAGAGGAGATATGAAAGAGGAAAGCAACCAAATCAAGGTAGTGATTTATATAAAGAAAAAATGCATCCATACATCCCCTTAACTTCACCAAATCCTTCATGTAATCAATCATAGCTCCTGACAGAGTAAGAATAATACCACAGCATGGAGACAATTGTGTAACAAAGGCAGCTTTCCCAGCCTAATGATGTCTCTCAGCTTCAAATGTTTCCAAACTGACAGTAAAATGTTGAGAGCGTTCCATTTAAAACTTTGGAAAATTTGACAGACCACTCCACATGTCTGGAATATCATATTGTGGTAGCTACCCAACTTTCTTCAAAGGATCAAAGGATCACAACTGTTACAAAGAAGTACTTTATGTTGGCTCTGATACTTTATTTAATTGGGATTCTGGTGTGCTATGACACAATCGAAAGCAAAACAGTAACGCTGCAACAGCTGCTTCTGCAACACCGTTACTCCATAATCATTCCAGATGGGGAAAAAAAACGATTGTAGCAGTTGATGAAGATGAAACAATAAAATAAAGGCAGTGTGTATATCCAGGCTAATGCACAGAACACAACCATATTGTTTTAATGCCTATTTTGCAGTTAAGACATTACAGAGGGCCGCAGATAACCTTGTTTAATGGGTTACAGAAATGCAAATAGTCATTTGTTGGCCCCACAGGTTCTGCAAATCCATTTAATTTAGAAAACAATACCTTTGGATGCTCCAGCAGTAAAACTGCTTCCCCTGGCCCAGCCCCAGCACAAGGAGGGGGTTGCTCCTCCCTGTAACACCAAAGCTTGATTGATGGCACTTGAAGAGCTGTGTTTGATTATACGGGATAGGAGAAACACATAAATACGTGGTGTGTACAAAAGAACTCTGATGTCTCTGCACCCCACAAACACATGTACACACGCAGGCATCAGACGTAGGAAATCGTGCAATGTACTGCAATCAGCCGTCAGACACACACACACACACACACACACGCACACACACACACACACACACACACACACACACACACACACACACACACACACACAGTTTACGAAATGATTTTGCAGGAAGGCAGAAGCAGGCTTGTGCATTTCTGAGTAGGAAGATGTTAGACGTATGTTTATGTTTAAATAAATAAGGCCTCTAGAAACACCATCACCCCGCATGAGTCACTGGATCACTCCATGGCTCGTGTGTGTTTATATTTCATAGATCAGAACATGTCATCTTGCTACACTAGGATTAAATTGCGATTTTCATCATTTTTCTGTGTCGATAGAGAGCACAGTCTGAGCGAGAACAAGCTCACCTTTGGTTCGACTCCTGTTTGAGTCAGCCAGCAGCAGTTCAGCATGTCAGATCTGCCGTGCATTAAACAGTGATTTCCACATCTGTAAAGGATTATGTGGTCAATATTATCTCAGTCCTTCCAAACCCCTCCAAGTTTTTCTTCACCTTTTTTCTTTTCCCAAACTCAAATGTTATTTATTTATATCTGCCTCTGCTCCATTTCGAAATCTGTTACTGATTTGGAGAAAGGGGTTCAATAAGGCAGAATTCGTGCTGATTTTGTGTCTCTTGTTAGCTGTTTGGCTTGAGTCAAAATAAACAGCATTAGAAAATTCTTCAGTTTTTTGTTTTATTTGTGATAATCATGGATAGATTACAAGGCGGTCAACTTCAGGGCACGGTCTCTCTTCTTAGGGGGGTAGTGCCTAGTTGTCACCATCGTTATGCCTTTTTGCCTTTTTATTCATTTAGATCTTGCTATATTACAGTATTGCAAGATTTAAGTTTTGCAGGTAAGTGTGATGCAGGCTTTTCTAGGAGGTTTTCTGGGTAGTAAAAGGACACAAACAGGTAAGAACAAGGCTAATGAACACTGATCAAACAGGTAAGCAAAGTAAAAGGAACACTGATCAAACAGGTAAGCAAAGTAAAAGGCTTGAGCTACACTACCACATGAGCAGGATAACAATCTGTGGTGGATTGGTGGAGACTGGGTTTAAATACTGCATCGACTGATGATGGAAAACAGGTGAACCTGGCAGGGGTTTCCTGAGACCACACCCACTACTACAACAGATTGATTGTTCACACCTAAATTCACAGAGACAGGAGACAAAAAGAGGGGGAGAAGACTGAGAGTGGCCACGACAAGTCTTCCTGTCACTGCAGAGCCTTTGCCTCCGTGTAGTTTTTATCTCAGTGTTTCTCTGTTAAATGATTTTCATTGCTTTATCAGTGAAACTCTACTATTTGCTGTGCAGCTCTAATATGAAGGAAAAAAGCTGAAATCACAGCCCTGGCAGCATCCATTTTCTTGTTCTACTGCATTCACAAGAACTTGTACACACACTCAGACCATGACGCAGACATACACCCGGGGTGGCGTCTCGTTCCTGTAGCTGATGAGAGCAGGCATGATGGGAGTGAGGCATGTAATGAGATTTATAGAGCCGGGCTCACTTTTCAAATTCAATCAGGAACTTTGATTACTGATGAAAATTTGAGACAGGAAATCGCTTTGATAGCAAACTAAAACCTCATGAGACAGAAGAGCACTGATGTGTGCATGTGTGTTCAGACCCGGGGAATACTGAGCCTGTCTGAACTTGGCCATATTTGATTAGAGCGAACACACGCAATGCAATCAAGAGCTACAAAGCAGGAACTTCTGTGATTTTTGCCAATGACTGATGAAATCTTTCTCAGATTTTATCTACTTCTCTCATTTTGGCTGCACAAACTCAAATACTCAAAGTAAATAAATAATGTTAAATGAAATCTGTAAAAAGTCTAATAACTTTACTGAATATTTTTTAGTTCCTGTGAGATTTTTTACTGTTTGAGTTCATCTAACCACCTTTTTAAATAAAATAAAATAAAAATGTGGCCCATTTTGTGGAACAGAATAATATTTTTCCACTTATTTCTGCCATATGTCTGCTAAAATCTGCACTTGCCCTTTGTTTTTTTGTAGCATCCTGAGTAGGCGTATTGGGGAAGTTCTGGATTTGCAGGAGCAAATTAAGGACGATGGCAAATATGATGCTCATGTTGCAATAATGACGCGTTCTGCTTTTGTGCCATTATGGTTGAATCTCAGTTGCTCAATTTGTGCTTTATTTCACTTGACATTATAGCAGAGCTGTGACACTATTACTTCAGTGGGTTAGTGGGTTGATGAGAATCGTGTTAGCACAGAATTTGACATGTGCAGAATAAAAAATTTGCTTTTTGGAAAAGAAAAGCTCACAACGCACTGTTAAAGAATGACTTAGTCCCATTGGTGAAGTAAAAAAAACAACAACTAAGTCTTATAACTGATAATATTATATATAAAATTGATCTCTTTGCCTGACCCTTGGCCGAGGTGGTGGATCTATCGATGTTTGCTCCTCTGTGTTATATTAATGGCTGCTGTTGCACATGAGGGGACACTCTAACCCACACCTGACATCATGACAGAGGAGCCCAATTACCATTCACAGGGGAATGTGTTTCCATGTGTTCATGTGTGTCTGTGGATCACAAAAAAAGACAGAGAGGGAGAGGGACAGAAACAAAGGCAAAGACTGGAGATGAGAGATAGAGTGCTTGTGCATGTATGTGATACAAATATGACAGGCTCATCAGTCACCAATGGCCTTTTAAAGTGTTCTCCATAGGGACATCTGACCTTTTCACATGATGCCAATAGCAGCTGCATGATGAATCAATCCTGTAAACCTTTGGCTCCTGGTAGCCTCTGTTATCCAGAGTAAATATGTGAGATGACATTCCGCCTGCAGAGACACCTGGAGACTAAAGCCCAAAGTTATGGATCTGCCTTCAATGGTGAGAGGAAACCCATGGTGATAGCAGTAAGACAGAAAGAGGCAATGAACCTCAAAGAGAGAGCTCCATGTGGAGAAAAGTTTTGGATGGATGGGTGGTTGTATAGATGGATGGAGGTGAGGGGAATTAAAAAGCTATGAGAAGAGGAAAAAGCAAGGAGAGGAAGATAATGGGGTAGTCGAGGTCAGAGAACTGGCCACAACCTTTCCGTCTGTCTGCACAGGATGGATTGGAAGGGGGAGGAAAAAATGGGGATGCACAAGGGCAGCAGGAAGATTAAGAAGAGGGCAGTGGGAGGAGATAGATACTGAGGAAATGGCGAACAGGGCCTGCATTTTTTGCATGTCACGCCTTGTGTGAGTGTGTGTGTGTGTGTGTGTGTCCGTGTGTGTAGCGATGGTTGAAAGAGGGAGACGGAGTGAGCGAGCGATAGGGGAATATGGAGCCCAATATGATGGGCTAAATGAGGTGTAATGGTGGTAACATAGAGTGACAGCAACTGGGCCAGTGCATTAAGGGGTTAACCAAGGCCAGAAGTCACTGACCTTCCCTTTCCCCTGAGACAGAATTATCTCTCAGTAAGGAACACACACACAGCACACACACATTGATAATGAAGATGTGGTTGCTGGGCTGCTTTATATTGCCATTCAAGAATGTTATGATGGGAATTTCACCAGCGCTATCACCATTAGAGCAGAGCTAGGGACAAACCCCCCCCCCCAAAAAAAACACCATTGGATTTGCCAGCCATGCATGGATTTTATGGTAGGCTGATACTCACCAAAACAAAATTTTGTACTGCACCCTTTGGTACACATACAGAAAAATAACCCTTCACAATACTTTCATCTACACATCATTTGTATTTTTTCTTGTTCCACTGAAGTCTTATATGGAAAAAAATATATTAATAAAGCTGACTGAATTTCTTTTATCTGAAACCTGTAAGTAGTATGTGACAGACAAAACACAGACTAAATCCTCAGTATTTCTTCTAATATAATAATGGACGTTACTTTAAGTTAGTTTCCTTATATATGATTTTAAACTGTTATATTAAATGTGATTTAGGCAAAGATTGTTAAAAAAAAATCTGCAGGTAATGTATATAAGTCCCCCAAGACAACAACATCAGTAATCATGTGTTAGAAACCAATAATAAAATATTCAAAATGAACAATAATGAGATAATGAGTTGTAGGTTACATCTGAATATAACATAGAAAAACTTCACCTCATCACTGTGGCTTTGGCTCAGGTGGTAGAGTGAGTTGTCCGCTAATCAGTACTGGAGGTTTAATCCCTGAGCCAAATCTTTTGGCCAGACAGTGAAACCACTGAACCCAAAGTGTCTCCCAGTGGCAGGCAAGCACCTTCCCTCGAAGCTACCATTGCTCTCGCTCTCGCTGTGGCTGTGTGTGTGTGTGTGTGTGTGTGTGTGTGTTTGAGAGAGAGTGAGAAACAGAATGGGCAAAAACACTGTAGAGCACTCAGGCTGTTATGGTAAAAACGTGATATAAGTGCAGTGCATTTACTACTAATTGAGAATTTAATTAAAATGGATATATGGAAAACATAGTTTGCCATGTTAGTTTATCCAAACAATACACTTATTATTATAAATCATACTTGTATTAGTATGATTCATAAAACATGACTTAATGTTTTATGAATCATACTATGAGAACTGATTGAGATACCAGTAGAAATATTGCTTTAAGTTTGTTTTTAATTGATGTTTGTTTTGAAATTTTACTAACAAGCACTGCTTGCCTTGGTTGTTCTCACAGAATGCGTTTTATATAAAAATCTCTCTCTCGTCCCCTCTGGGGTAATATATGTTTGTTCTTCAAGCTTGGGTCCTCTACCTGAGGCCTCAGCGTTTGAGGGTTCTGTGCAGTATCTTAGCTTTTCCTATGATTGCACGCTTCTGGACAGAAACCTCTGATTGGCCTGGAGCTGTTGGAGTCACTCTTATAGTTTTGACAATTTTTCTGGCTTTTGTGGTTGCCATTCCCATGTCTATCATAAATGCAGTTTTCTGCTTCTTATTGCCCAACACTATTTCTTGTTGGTTGGCCAGCAGTTGCTTGTCTGTCTGGAACTCACCAGGGGTGTTTGGGGACATCTAGTCTGTATGTGGCACCAATGTTCCTGTACACTATGCCACCCGCTTGGTTGTGCCTCTCAGTGTATGCTTTCCCAACTAGCTTCTTACATGTTGCTACTATGTGGTGGGTTTTTTCTTGGTACCTGCCTCTATGGGTCTGATGTTTAAGGCCTATTCTTGTGCTGCCATGATCAGAGCCTCTGTACTATCCTTTACATTGGCTTTTTCTAGCTACTTGTAGGATTTCTTGACATCAGCCACTTCTTCTGTCTGTCAATGCTACATCCCATGCAGGGGCTTGGTCATCCATGATAGTTCCTCCTCCTGTTGCTCACCGTCAGTCTTCAGCTGTTTGAGGCTTTCTTGAAACAGCTCATATCAGGGGGCCATCTTAATGATGTGTTTGGGGATGCTCAGTGTTTCATCCTGGATTGTGGCTCTTATTTTTTACCATTCAACTGGTTTCTCAGCCCCTTCTGGAAGTATTTGGCTATGGATAAGATTTGTGCATCTTCATCATGGTACCTGTTGTGGGAAGCCTAAGTACTTGATGTTGTCTTATATGTTTGCTATTCTACCTTCTGGTAATTCCACCCTTTCAGTCCAGATCACTTTCCCTATCTTGCCAAACATTTGTCCACACCTATGAGTCCACATGACATCCCGATGACCTTGCTGTAGATCCTGGTGAGGTGAATCAGTCAATATCTTGTTCACTCCCAGCATACAGTTCGATGTCATTCATGTATAGAAGGTGGCTGATGGTCGCATCACTCCTGAATCTGTTTATGTAATAGTGGGGACAGCGCATCACCTTCATTTGTCTTCATTTGTTGATGATTTGTGCAGTTGCCTTGGAATTGGCGTCCAGTCCTTAGCAGTCCAATTTGGTTTCTGATGAATGCTATTAGTGCACTATTAGCCTTGTATAATGCCAAGCACTCCAATATCCATGTCTGTCATATAGTCTAAGGAGCTTGGAGAGAAAAGTGTCTGGACTTCTTTAAGTTGATTCAAGCAACTTCAAGAAGCAACTTAAAGAAGTCCAAACACTTTTCTCTCAAGGCTCCTTAGACTACCATGACCTGGATGACTGAGACCCTTCACAGACATACTGTCTGTCATATACTTTTGTGTAATCAATCTAGGCGGGGGTCAAGTTGGTCCAATTGATCTTAGAGCCCTGTTGTACTGCTTTATCAACCAGGATCTGGCTTGGTGTTATTTCCAATATCTGAGAGGAGCTTCTATGTTGTTGTGAGGGAGGTAATCGGCTGCCGTGATCAGGATTGTTTTGCCCCGTGTTAACCAGTCTGGATGAGTAGCTGCTGTTAGTAGTTTCCTTATTTGTGGTGTTAGGTAACCACTGACTTTTGTTAACTACTTTAGCCAGTAGACATGAATCATGTTAGGACCCGGTGCTGTCCAGACCTTCATTACGGAGACTCATTGTTGGATGTCTGCCTTTTTAATGTCACTCCGACTCATGGAAGGTGCTGTGATTGGATCTTAGGTCCACCAGCCACTTGGCGCTGGTGTTGTTTGCCATCACTCTTGTAGATATTTTATTGTCCTTCCTTTTCATCCAGGACCTGTCTCTCATGTGCCCATCTTCTTCCTTAATAGTGGCTTCCAGCCTTCTTCTCCATGGGGAACTTTCTCTACATGCATGCTTTATATTATATCCAAGTGCAGCTAGGATTACTGTGGCAATATATATGAGCTCATTGGTTTCAGTGTTACTGACAGTGGGGATGGTGTGTAGAGCAGTGTTCACATCAGCAAGCATCTACTGTAATGGGACTCACTATCAGTATATATATCAGCCTCGATAGTGTAGTGGTAGCAACATTACTGTCATTACTGTCAACACATACAAGGCCAAGGCTGAGAATATGGAATTAATGGAATACCAGCCGACCCAATGAGATGCGTTTTATGCGATACGTGACAACTATAAAAAGCCGTCATCTACACCTGCCCAGAAGCACCTAGTAGCTCAGTTCAATAAGTAAAATAAAACGTTAGATGGATGCTGGGACTGCATTTTTTTTTGTATATATAATATTTGTAAGTTTGTTTCAATCTTCTCTGGGATCTTCTCTCTGAGGGAGCAAGACAAGCAGGAAATGTGTTGAAGAAAAAGACACTGCAGGCTTCAGGTGAGAAATTAGAAATATTAGCATATTTATTACAGCGACATGAAAGACATTAAAATGCCTACACCCTTTACAACAAGCAACGCAGAGGAAATTGGCATGGGGACAAATAAGCCTTGTATGATGGCCAAACAAAGAGAGAGAGGAGGACAAAGAGGGAGATAGAGAGAGTGCTAAAAGTCTCAGATGAGAATCACTCATTAACATTTACGATACAGACTTTGTGGAGAATGGATACAAACACTGTATTTAAGTTCAAGCAAACCAGCCCACGTAGCTAACCTTGACATGGTGAAAAGTGATAAAAACCAGGGAGTTCAGAGTAGAAACCAAAATGGTTTCTTCTAAAGTGAGAGTGCTGATGAATAAGTGGGTCAAAAAGAGGACAATGTCAACAATTCACCATTATTTTGCAGGCAGTAACATAATGTTAAAAATGCAAGAGGAATTTGGCACTTATAAAGAAAAGAACTGAAAGCTAATCATATTCATAATTTGCAAATAAATAACAACACTGTGATTTTCCCCGTCCACTTTTACAGGTCTTCAGGTATGACGGTTCTAATAGTATCTACTTAAAGGTATGGAAGTTATGATGGTACAGTTTGAGGGGGCCTCTGGGATGTTATAAAACCAGGGTGTTAATGTGAGGTCACCTTAAGAACACAGATAAATACACTTTACTCTCAATATCCCCTGTATAGGGCAACAAAACAGAAAAATAGCTCAGAAAATAAGGCATCTAAAAGGCCAGCGGTCACGGGTAGTCCGCTAGAGTGAAATCATAGAGTTAGCAAGAGTAGAATGAACAGTTTCAAACTCTGAATTTGCATTTGGTCTGCGGCTTATGCTGAAAAAAGCAGAACACTTTGTCACGCCTCTATTTTACTAGTTCTAAAACATTGGGGCTGAACAACACAATTAAAAAAGCAACTTTTTCACTGGCAGCAGAGTGGCTCAGATTTTATAACTATCAGGTCTGTCTGGATTTCTCTACTAGCATGGTGCATGTTACTAATTGTATTTTTGAAATGTTAGACAAACGTAGGTTTCTACTTCAGAATAACAATATGCTAAATTACAACCACCAGGGGCACATTTTATCTGTTGTAGATAACTAATCAATTAAATTTACCGGTTTAGTCAGAGGCGGTACAAAAAATGAAGATAGCTTCTGGGTCCGAAAAGGACTTTAAATCTGCATTTTATTTTTTGGCCACTGGGGTTGATAGTGGTGGTTGCAAAAATACTTCCAGTCTTGTAGGAGTTGATAGAAAAATGTCACTCTGCTCTAACCTCAGGGGACAGTTTCCTCAGTATGAGGAACGGTGACTCATTTGAAGGCATACTGAATACAATGAATAGCATAATTCATTATTATTATTCAGAATATGATCACTGGCTAATGACATGTGATTGACAAGCCATTAGCAAATGAGAGTGTGGTTTTCCCTCATTAAATCCAGTTTAAAAATGCCAAGATGATGATGAGGTAAACACACACCTTGGGGCTTCAAAGCAGAACTTCACGCACAAAAGTATGTAAGAGCACATTGGCTACGTCCATCTTTTATACCGTCTATCGCCTTAGCTAAGGTCTCTCTTGGCTAACTGAGTTTCCAGGTGACTTCCAAAGCCACATGTACTGATTGGACATATACATGTACTGGATTTAAAATACCCTGTAACTCCAGAAAATAAAGCAATTTAGTAAGTAAAAGATGTACTTCTTAGCCTTTGAAGTAAAGTCTTGTTACAAAGCTAATAGATAAGCTAACAGTCACAGCTCACTTACATTAGTTCCGACAAACATGCTGCAGAAACCATTTCTTACACTTTTACTCTTTTGCTCTTGACTTTAGGGAAGCAGCATTACCCTTCATCCTCTTCACCCTCTAAAAATACTCTTATACCATGCAAACTACTGCAGCATGTATAGAAATGCAATGCTTGACAAGTCTGCTAAGCTCAGCTATCATTTCTAGGGTAAGGAGAGAGCAAATGTTCAATCTGTGATATCAGATCCAAGTTTAAATGGAGGATTTTTCGTGTTAGACTTTTCGTCCTTCCCTCTCCTGAACAAGCATCTTTTAAAAATTGTGTTGTATGCAGTCCAAGGTCAAAAAAGTGCATGTAACGACTCTTTAAGGTGGATATGCAAATGAAGCCAGTGTATCAATAAAGAAAGTCCATTCTACTCATCCTAACGCTATAGTAGAAACTGCAGTCACTCTCACCTGTCAATAAAAGCTGAAGCTTTGCACCATGCTACATTCCTTTGTTCAGACCAACGTATCACCTTCACCTATGTATGACCCACCCCTGAACGAGAACTTCAGAAATCTCTTTTTCACAATAAAAGTACATCATAGTCATCATCATTGTTATCATTACAAACATTCTAACATTGGAAATCAACACTGTACATATTTTACACTATGATACAATCATATATTCTGTACTTTATGCCACTGTTGGTCCTACGGAGTACCACAAATATTAAAACTGGATGCAGAAATACACTAAAAGCGGGTTCAGTGCCATTATTACAGTGTACACAAAGAGGGTCCCTTCATATATTACTGTATAATTATTGTGATAGTTATTGTGATAAGCAGCAGTTTCCTTCTAATACAGAAAAAAATGCTTCTTTAGGTTATGGGTATTTTTTTTTAAATAAGGGTGTTCAAAATGACAGATACCAGGGAAGTGATAGAGTACAACACGCACAAATCATCTTTCTTTTTTTTAAAGTCAAATTTACCCTCTTGTGGTGGCACAGCTGAAAGTCAACACTGCTTCTATTTCATTTTGCTGAAAAAGGGTCCAATGCTTCTTTTCATCAAGCAGACTATTTGGAAAACACAAACCACTGTAATTATTCCAACTGGCCTTGTGTAACCATCCAGCCACGGGAACTGATGAAAGAAAACCATAGAGTTGGAATGGTGGGTCGTTATTTAGATGAACATTTCAAAGTTACTGTACATGGCACAACACTGGAAAAACAAGTCATACGTCCTTAACAGTGTCAAGTCTGTCACGACATCTGTCCTGACATCTGTCTGCATCAACTTTGCTCTTCACAAAACACTATAAACCTCTTAACATACCTGAAATACTGGAAGGCAAACTTCTGGGCTGAAGTGTTTGCAACAACACCATACTATAACACCTGTGATAGACTGCTGTTTGGAAAAGGCGGCGGAAGAGTAACATTTTCTCTGTGCTAACTGCACCGTAGCTGTTTCTGCTGTATTCTCTGCTGTTAGTTAGGTTGTACTGTAAATGCAAGAGTACTTGCAAACATGCACTGGGAATAGTTTTTATGGAAGTGTGTCTGGGAGCAGTCACTAAGGAAGCCCTGGTCTTGGTCCAATACACTATTTAAAAACGAATCATAGTTCCATCCTATGTGAGCTAGCAAATCTATATCCCTCTCTATCCCTAAAGGTCCAGTTTTTCAGTTCCCCTCTCCCCAAACCCACACATTCATTTCATTCAAAATCTTGGCTCATTCACTGGCTTTCTGTGTACAGAGAGCAATGCAAGGGGCCACACACGTACTAATAATTACGTCTGTTAAGGTTGAGCCTATAAACCTCACCAACAATACAAACTTTAGGTCCATCTCTATGGTTGTGAGACACACAGCCCATATAAACATATATCTACACATGTACATACCATCTGACCCTTTTTAAACTCTTCAAGGTGAAAACTCAAAGCCAACAAAATGACAGAAAAAACAACTGTACACCTAACAGACAGTGATATTATATTCTAATTTGTTTTTTTGTCATTTCTTTTGTTTAAAGTCTTTTTTCCTCCTGTTTTGTTGAGTTGACACGGTGTGAAATGATCAGGGATGCTTCAGGTGCAGCCTTGCAGTTGGAAATGTGTCTCTTTGATGCTCCATAATGGTGACCGTATTGCTGGGACTCTGAGAGCTAAAGCCAGAAGTGCCCACCAAGGACAGTACAAATGGGGAAACTGCGAGAAGGTGAAGGAGGCAAGCGTCCATGTCGTCTCCATCTTAATGTGTCTCAAAATCCAAGAAGGCCCAAGCACAGAGCTTACATCACAACTCTGTTGCTGTGGGGAAACTCTTAACAGGAGCATCCAGTTTGACTTTGTCTCCTCGTGTTTCTCTAATGTTGAAAGTGTTATACTTGGACGTGCGTCCCCTGGGTCTGCAGGCTCTGCACACTGGACAAAATCTTCTTCTGGTGGCCAGCCAGGGACACTCCCATCTTAGCCAGTTCACTAGATGGAAAACACAAAAAAGTACAGGCAAAGTATTACGAAGCTATTTTGTTACGAAGAAAATGCATCTGTTTTACATTTAAAATACCAAGTTTCATGTCCAATTCACTGTCTTCACATTCAAATGACACCAAAGTAGATGTGTTATTACTCATGCTGAAAATCCTGTAAGTCTGCACCTGACACTGATGTAAAGGATAGAGTCCAAGCTGACATATCCAGCACTGGAAAAGTTCTCCTTGTAGTGGCCCATCTTGATAGCATCTAACCACTCATCCACTGTATTAACACTGAACTCTGGTGTGGACGGGTCCTCCCTGCTGGGATTAGAAAAAAACCCACAAATACAAATTCAATGAAGCTTTGGCCGGTTTATGGCTAGAAAAACAGTTTGTTGTTACTGCCGAAGTCAATAATTTGTGCTTGGACACAGATTCGTAAAAATAAAAACTATTCGCATCAGTCTTGGTTCTGCCGACAGAATCATTATAATTCTGCAATGACCGCAGCACGACAGCCTCAAATCCCCGCTGAAAAGAAAAACATAAACTTTAAACCCAACCATTAGCAGGTAAGTATGATTAATGCTGCCCTCACCCCAGAGCAAGCTTGTGTGGTATTACTTGTAAAACCCTTGACTTGTTTGCTTGCTTTTTTTTCTTATAAATTGTTAGAAATGATCTATTTGTCATTGCACACTCAAAGGTAACACAATCGTTTTTGCTAAAAGAACTTACAATATTCACTTACATAGTGCAGTATATGCTTTTGTGTAAGCCTGTGTAAGTCTTTTCGTCTTGTTACATAGTTCTCTGAGTCTGCTGTGTTCTGCCTTTTTTAGAGGTGCCTGCATTTGTTTTTTCTGTTGAGTATGTCAGAGTGGAAAGGGATTGGAACGTCTGCATGCTGTTTTCATTCTGAGGGTTAGCTAAATGCCTGCAGTTACAAAATGCAAATGCACAAATAATTATATTCAGTGGATGAGTGCAATATAACTGGGGATTAGGGGCATCTACACAGAATGTGAAACAAGCATGCGAGTCTGTATCAATGAATTTCCATTTCATAAATATGGCTTTGTTTATAAAAGATAATAATGTTCTTTCATGTCACCTCATTTACTGCTTTGCACTTTGTGCCTCTACTCTCCTACAATTTAATCCAGGCATGCCAAGATTTATCAGTGAAATTTGCAGTCATAATTCACATCTTTCTCTCACTGACCATACTGAGCTGTTTGCCAGCTCTCTGAGACTGGCTGGGTTTCTGATGAGCTTGTCCAGGATTGTGACAATCTGTGCAAACTTTGGCCTGTCGCTTCGCCCCTTCTCCCAGCAATCCAGCATGAGCTGGTGCAACACCACAGGACAATCCATAGGAGCAGGAAGACGGTAGCCTTCGTCTATTGCTTTGATCACCTGCATGGAGAGAGGTATCGAGTTCTGTGATCAGTACTATACAGGAAAAATGTAAAATGTGCAAACTTGTTGTTATAGATAGGAATTTTACTGAAGACTGAAAAAGTAGCTCTTTATCGCTGGCAGCACTGTGTAAGTGCACTAATTTGATTAACATCGAACCTGAGACTGTGTGTTTATGTGTGACTCACATCCTGGTTGGACATCTCCCAGTAGGGTCTCTCTCCGTATGAAATCACCTCCCACATGACAATGCCGTAACTCCACACATCACTTGCTGAGGTAAACTTCCTGTAGGCTATTGCCTCTGGAGCTGTCCATCTGATGGGGATCTTCCCTCCCTGTAAATGGTCCCAGAGGCAGTCAGCATTTATTCACATACTGAATATCAGCCGCTCTGGGCCCACTGCATCGTGCTGCCAATAATAGAGTGAATACTTCAAGGCTGTTGTATTAGCGCTGTAATAAATCAAGATACAGCAGAGTACTGTAGAGGAGAGAAAACAAATTATAAAATGGTTGCTGCAAAGAAGCCTGGTGCAGTGCTGTTTTAGGAACAGAGCAGGAGAGGTTATACACTAAGCAGCGCTCTGCTTTAATATGACAACAGGGGTTAATGTTTGCTCCAGTGTTTGTTCTTATACTTGTCTTTCTTCTGTTATCTTTTTTTTCCCTGCACCGCCGCCCCTGCCTTTGTCGTCGATCCTCAGATCAAAAGGATTCATATAGCCCACTGTATACACACAATAGGCAGCAAGAGCTCTCGCTCTCTTTCACTCTGACACACACACACAGACACATTGTACCTCTATAGGCTCCGTTCAGCTTTTTAACATGCGGCAGCTGCCTCTGCACCACCTAGCATCCCCCATCTCTGCTCGGTCAAAGTCAAATAAAAGGCAAAGCTTCCAAGTCACTCTGCACTGTACTTTTGTTTCCTCCACCTCTGTACACACCTACCGTACCCCTTTATCTCCCCCCTCCTAACTACGCTTACTCCATCCTTCTGCCACCTTCCCCCCTTTCTCTCGCTCTCTGTTCTCTTCCTGGATCATCTTCGTTTTCGGGCTCTACAACCCCCACCTACTCCCCCCTGCACCCCTCAGTGCCTGCAGCTCTCCATCTACGTCTCCTGACATCAGTAGGAGTTTGTGTGTGATTGCAATAGAGCAGTCAGCGGCTGATACACTCCTCCCAGGGCAATGCTAATGCCATATTAAAAATAACATCCAACCCTTCCTATGAATATGAATAATGCCATCTCCTTGTGGACATTTTAGATGAGTTACTCCGCAGTGGTTTAACTTACTGACGTTTAAGTTTCTCCATTCTCTCCTAGCTCAGTGAGAGGATGCTCTCGTTGCCAAAGACTGCTGTGATTTGACTTGACAGCATGGGTTTATGTTATTGGCTGTGAAAGCCTTTGTAGAACAATGTTCAAAACATACTTGCCCAGTGCAGTATAGTGTGAAACCGTACATTCAAGACATTGTCTTTTTTCTTACTTATTAAAGCTTGAGCTTGCATCCTTGAAGAAAAGGGCCAGTGAGGTCACTGCTGAAACTACTGGGAATGTGGAGAGGCAGAGTGCCCACTTTGCATCTAAGACTGTATTCCGGTTGCACACCGTGCAGTAAAACTAATTTGAACTTCCTGAAAGTGGAAATCTCAATAGTGACGAGTACATGAAAGCTTTCCGTCTACAGTGTTTTGCCTTAGCTGGCTCCAGCTGCTGTTATGACAGCAGTACACTGTGAGAGTGTGTCTTACCCTTGTAGTGTAGGCGGCCTCTGGGTCGTCCTCCAGAACTCGGCTCAGGCCAAAGTCGGACACCTTACACACCAGGTTGCTGTTCACCAGGATGTTTCGAGCTGCCAGGTCTCTGTGCACGTAGCTCATGTCTGACAGGTACTTCATACCTGAAGCGATCCCACGGAGCATGCCGACGAGTTGGATCACCGTGAACTGGCCGTCATGTTTCTGGAAGGAAGACCAAAGAGAAAGGTTGATTGAATTGTGCCCAGTTCCAGTATTTCTGTCCTGGGACTCCACTAGAGAATCTTTACAAGAGTCGCAGTTCAGCGCATCTTTATTCATCCTTGTTTTTCTTTTACTGGCCATTTATGCAACCATCAGTTTATCCACTGTTTTAGCTCTTAATGCCTTTAAAAGCCCACTTTCTTCTGATTGGTAGGCTTTGCTGAAACATTTGTTTTGGGGCAGCAGAAAACTGGTAGATCCGTAATACTTGGATAATATTCCCAAAAGTAAAATTTAACACAATTTGTCAAACTTTGACAAATGGCAACTTTTTTATATTCATCCCTTAATGTTCAAATAATACATCGTATTCATAATACGAGCAATAAGTTCAGTAAATTCCATTGCTTACCTGCTCATTGTAAAACATGACAGCCCCACACAGGCTTAAATGTCAACTGAAGTGGAAAACGTCTGCTGTCAGATTATATGAGTAAAATGTTATTCTGTGGTCACCAAATGACCAGTAAGTCCCAGGATTTGAGCTTCTGCAGTGTCAGCAATACACACTTAGCAAATGTCCTGGTGTAAGGCTGTGAATCTCTTTTAGATCCAGCTAACCCCACAGTTTAACCTCCCTTTGGAGCATGGCAAGCAAAAGATGGATGTCGCCTTCCAGGGATCAATGGAGGATCACATAGAAATCCAACTTGCAGAGGATTGGACCTGACAGAGGAGACAAAAGTTTCCTCTCAAACGCTGACTGCGTGCCCATGCAGAGCTCACTGGATTTCAGATTTGAGCTGTCTTTGGCAGAGAGCGGAGGCCGTTGATCGATGATGGTCCAGCTCACCTTCCTGTGCCAATTATTTCTGCCCTGGGCCAATGGTCCCCGTTAAAAAACCATTCATGTTATCAGTCACCCTCTCTCCTTTATATCAACTCTCCTTCCTCTGTCTCTTTGTTCTCTCCATCCTTCTTTGTCTCTCTTCAAGACTGTGTCTCAGAGAGGGAGAAACTCTGTAATACTTTGACTCAGTCTCGATCTCTCCATCCATCTTCCTTCATCTTTCTGCATCTGTGCCTCCCCTACACCCTCTTCCTCTATCGTTTCTTTTCACTCTCTCTCTCGCTCCCTCCCTCGGCAGCTGTGGACTAAGTTAATTAGCTGGTGGTTTTGTGAGATGCTGATTGATTGGACTGTCTAACAAACCTACAGACTTCCTCTATCAATCTGCCCACCACGTTGCATTGCCAGTAAAGAGGAGGAAGAGTGGAGAGGACAGGGAAAGAGAGATGAGACAAATGCAGGCCAGAGAGGCTGACAATGAGATGAATGAAAGAGATGAGAGAAGCAAGAAGTGGGAATATTAGGCTAATTTGGGCATGTTATTTTATAATAATAATTTTTTTTTGTTACCTCAAAAAACAGAACAAAAAAATTAGGAACTTAATGGACCGTAAACTATAACCAACTATAAAGATGACTCCATGTTTATACTGCTCCCTGTGGACACGTTTAGGACCCTCGCTACAGGACATGTTCTCACACAAAACGTGTGGCTGTGTGTGGCAGTCACACTGTGCCTGAGCCATTTTTTTTTTGCTTTTACTGTGTTTTGCTTCAGTTTGCTGCCAGGATTGGTGTCTATTAAGCAATGGGCCTATCATCACAGCCTTAATGGCTCTGAGCACTGCAGTGAATTTACTGCCTGACAAACGACACTGAATCTAAATCTGTTCAGCTCGGTGTATGGAAACCGTGATTCAGCTAATTTACTACACAATCTTTACTACTTCTACTATATTTCTATTTTGTGCTTGTAGATATCACGATTAAACCGATACATTTTAACATTTTCATAATGCTATCTTTGCCGTCTGAGTAGTTCATTAAAGTATTTAATCGATTAAATAAAAATATTCACATAGAAATCTGTTACTTAAAGTTAAAACAGAAGCCACCACTACAGTTTCATTGTTGTTTTTAATATATATCCTGACAGAGCAAAATGCACAAAAAGCAATATACTTTCTTTGTTTTATTGCCTACCAGTCAGCATTCGGATGCAGTTTTCCCCTCTGGAATATGGACTCTAAGTGCATTTCATTGACCGATTATCAAAAACTGTGTGAGGAAAATATTACCCATCTAAATGTTTCTGTTTGCTTTGCTTTTTCCCCCCACAGTGTTTGTGTTCGTGCTCATAACATGACTACAAACCCTTCTTAAATTCTATATATATTGTACCCATGACGACAGTGATATTATCCTCCTTTAACTGTACCATTAAGTGAAAATGTGTCTTTTTTTATTAAAAAAATGTCACCTGAAAATAAAGAACATAATAATTTTAGATTCTGTACAACAAAAGCCTTTGTAGATATTTTGTTGAAAACTACTTAAAATAATTCCACCAAAGTGTTGGTGGAATAAATTCTTCAGCTTTAAGAGATGAACAACAACTTAAAATTTCAATGTCTTTTCAGCTGGGACATCATTTTCTTTGTGGCATCTGTAAAGACTCGTGGCCCTGACCTTGGAAGAAAAGATGTATTCCTTCCAGCTGAGCCGTGACTCACCTTGAGGAAAGTGTCCAGAGATCCATTTTCCATGAACTCCGTTATGATCATCACTGGCTTACCTACAGAGGAACATTACAAGACAGCTGTTAGTAAGGCTGAGTTACAAGGAAGAAATACACAAACTATAAAGAGGCGAGGACAGAGAGGAGGCAGAGTCCACAGCTGTGACCAGCCGTTCCCTCCGTCTCCGTCTCTCTCTAGGGGATAGCATGGCATGTCGTCATCAGTCACACTGACAGCTTCTAATCAGCCCTCTCCATAAACGCCAGGAGATAATTAGAATAGACCAATCCACCAGAATATGTGTGTGTGTGTGTGTGTGTGAGTGAGTTTAAGGGGGCCTCCTGAGATCTCATGAATACTAATCAGCCTCAAGGGAAGGGGGTTGTGGTTGGATCGCTGTGCACCTGCACCTGCATGAGTGTGTATGTGTGACGAAGGCGTGGGTTGACTGACAGGCCCTGTGCACTATGGTCCCCTGCATGGCATCTGGTGCGGCTTACAAATGATTAACAAAGTACCTGCAATCACATACACACCCATGCACGCACACACGAATACCAAAAACTGCAGTTGTCCGTGCTTTAAGGGGGTTCTCCCTTGGTACCACCCCCTACAGCCGAGCTTTGCCAATCACAAACAAACATACAATGTGCAGTTACAAATGACTGTGCGTATGTAGGTGGGTGTGTGAGTAGCTTCTAAACATGATGAATAGGTCACGTTTCCCAAATCAGGCCTCAGAGATGCTGGGAAAAAAACCTAAGGGAAAGATAAATGAGGGAAAAAGTATTTTAAAAAGAGTCTTTCTTTCTTGCTTGTATGCATCGAAGTACTTAGCTCAAGTAAGCTCAAGAAAGACAAAAACCATTGGATCAGAGAAGATGGGGAATGATGGAAGGGTGGGGTCTGAAAGCAATGAGGAGACAGGAGGAAAAAGGAGGAAAGGAAAGTATGGATGAGCGAGAGAAGAGAAAGATAAAGAAGAAGAAAGGGAAAGCAGGGGAGAAGAGACGAGAGGAGAGGCGGAGGGATGGTGGGAGGATGGGTCAAAAGCATGTCGTGAAAAGGCAGGAACAACACCACCGAGGCCTACAGTAAGATTGTAGGTAAAGACAGCAATACATCACCTTAAATGAATTCAGTATCTCACCACAGCAAACACACACACACACACAAACAGAGTCGGCCGGTCTCTGGTGGTGGTGTCTTCTTTGACAGTAACATTAGTCTCAGGGATAAAAGTGAAAGAGAATTGGATTTTCTTCTGCTGGGGGTGAGGACTGCTGGTCACATTTATCTCCACACGGGGCCTGTGTTGTGTGTGGCCTGTCGCTGTGTTTGTGTGTGTGCGTGGGTGTGTGTGTGAGAGAGAGAGACAGAGAAAAGGAGAACTGAACTCAGGGGTGAGACAACTCAATGATGACTGTTTGATTTCAGCTCAGATCATAGGTGGAGAACGTACGCGTGCGTCTGCGCATGTAAACGCAGCACTGGCAATAATCTGATCCTGAATGATGACTGAAAGAAGTGCTGACTCTTCATACCGTTTTGTTTACCTGCACGAGATGTGTTTGTTTCAGTTTTTGCGAATGCTTAATTGCACTTTGTGGACTCCATAAACGTGAATGCATGTATGTAATTCTGCGACAAGCATCTGTGCATATGGTATTCTACAAAGCAGACAGCCATGAAATGGAAAAGAGCTGTAAAAAACTAACCCTAAAAACCAATTATGTGTTTGAGTGTGTGTGTGTGTGTGTGTGTTACATGGGTGTCAGCAGCATGTATGTATGCTACAAGTGAAGACTGCCTTCAGGTTTGCAGTGTTGGAAGCGGTCAAGAGTGAAGCACAATGAAACACATTCATCCTTTTGTCTCTGCCTTGTGGGCCGTGTTAGTCTGGCATGTACTCACACACACACACACACACACACACACACACACACACACACACACACACACACACACACACACACACTGCTATCACTAGCCATCATCTGTATACCTGCCATACAGGATTACCCCTCCAACTCTAAAAGATAACAGAGGTTACCAATGAAACGGCCACACACACACACACACACACACACACACACACACACACACACACATTCATGTTATATATTAGCTCATTTCATCTATTTTTTGTCAGGTGCTCATGCAAACACACACGTGCACACATACACACACATACACACACTCAACGGTACAATGAATCCCTTTTACTTCTTGCAGCAACTTCATCACATGCCATTCACACTTCACTTCAGCTCGTCATGGAGCTCTCTCAGCCAAATCTTCGCAGGCGCTCCTCAATTTCCTCCTGAAAGCACATAATTAACTAATCACATTCATATTCATTCAAATTTATTGCCTTTCATTGGCTTCAGAAATAACACATCCGTTTGCAGAGCCGAAAGCGCCTCCCACTGTATGCACGTACGTGTATGTGTATTTTAGTGCAGACTGCAGATTGGGTATTGATGTTTTGTGTGCTTTAGTGTGTTATGAAATGGATCAGAAAGGAGTTTGCTCTTATTTTACATCACTTTATTAAGTGAAAGAAGAAAGTGTTGTCTCTTCTCTCTCTGGGATAAAGGTGGGATCATTTAGGCCTTGCACGCATGTGCGTGTGTAGATGTGTGTGTTTGTGTGAATCTGTGAATTGCCGTGTATATATGAAAGTGATAGAGACAACATATATACACTCTATCTGGCAAATTACATTATGAGAGGCTGTTTCTGTGCGTGTTGGTGCAAGCGTAAACGAAAGTGATAGACTCTGTGTGTGCGCCAGTGGGCCGCATTACCGCATTATTGAATGAGGCGGCCCAAGGTACAAACGAGAAAATGAAATAACTGCTGTATTGATTAATGTTAAGGGTCTGAACTAAATTATACAATGCTTTTAACACAGGACAGATCTCTGTTCTGGGAAGAGCCACGCGAGGTTGTGGGGGAGCGGAGCAACAGAAAGACAGAAACTCAATAACCTTATCTCCTCTCTTCACCTCTCCTCCTCCCTCTTTGCTTTCTCATCTCCTCTCATTTCCTCACGTTTGTCTCCTCTCCATCTCTCCTCTCCTCTATCTGCTCCCTCCTTTCCTCAAATCTCTTTGCACATCTTCCCCCCATCACCCTCATTTATTCCCAAGCCCCATCCTCTTTCATTTCCTCCCTCTTGTATCCTCTCTCATCCATCCATGCCCCCTGCTTCCCTACATCCCGTTGTCACCTTTTCTCTTCGGTCCCCCTCCCGCTTCCCCGTGTCGTTGTCTGTGCAGTCCAATCTACAAAGCTACATGCATATTCAGAATACTTTCAAAGAGTCTGACAGGAAATATTGAAACACCTATTGTTCAGCGCACAAAGGTACACAGTTAAAACTAATCACTAGTTTCTTCAAACAGAAGACGAGAGGAAAATGTGGTTTTGCAGGGTTTAACAGCACCTTTGTAGAGCAGCCTTTTTAATGTTTGTGCGTGTGCGTGCGTGCGTGTGTGTGTGTGTGTCAGATGAGAAGGACTTCGGTAATTGAGGGTTTTCCAAATGGGCCAATTGTTGCAGCGATTGTAAAACGCATAGAGGATGGATGGATAAAATGAGGGACGGTGGAGATAAAAAGGAGATAAGGAGATGGAGAGGGGCAGGGAGGAGGGGATGATGGGATGGGGGTAGATTGCTGCACTTTTCTGATGTGCAGTGAGACAGACAGAAAAAAAGAGCATTTTTTCCTCTCCTTTTCTGCATGTGGCCCTCTAATTAGCATGACAATAGCAGCAATCAGGTGATAGACAGCAGAGCAGGTTATTAGTGTGGCACATAGGAGCGGATGAGGGCTTATGAGGTTTTAAGCAGTGAACACAGACACACATACACTCACACTGATAGACAGAATATTGTGCCAGAACTGTGCCAGATTTGTTACTACTACCACAACTTTGGTTGAATCAGCCACACTTCTACTAAAGATACTTATAGTACTTACTATTGGCACATCACAGCCATTTAGATAATTAGTACAACAAAGGCTACTATTGTACTTCATGTAACAACAAGATCAAGAGCCCCAATTCCGCCAACAGTTAACATTACTCCTGTCTGCACTGTTGAAACAAGTAATCCATTATCCAATTAAAGATCAAAAGAAAATTATGCTGCAGTTATTAAGATATTTTAGTGACTTCAAGAAAAATATTACATCATAGAAAACTAATAGTGTTTGAATTCTGGACTACTGGCAAGAAAATAAACAGCTAAAAAATATGATTTTAGCCTTGAAAATGGAAATACTTATTATCAGGAGTTCTGTTGCAGTGCATTCTGTCATTTGTATAAGAAAGTATTGTGCAGTACAACATGACTCCCTTCAAGTTTGAGCTTCTCCGTAATTACACCTACCTACCTACTCCTACTCAAACCAATACTCCACCTTCTACTTGTAAGTCTGCTACTGTTTACACCAACACACCTGAGTGTAGATCAGCTGGAGTCAGCCTGTCTGATTAGACTGAGGGTGGTGTAAAAGGACCAGCTGGGGCTGCAGAAAAGGGCCTGAAGGAATTATTGACCCCTCTCAACTCTCACCCCCTCGCTCGCACATGCACACCCGGGGCTGTGACCTGTGAAATTACTGCTTTGCTCGTGAGATTTGTTTCTGAGGGGCTCTATCAGCTTCTCAATGTGCCGTGAAGACAGGTGAGAAGGCAGACACAAAGTAATACGTGTAGAAGAAGGCGAGCGCTCATTAAATACACCTGCTAAAAGCACGCCAAAGTGCATAAACATATTTTTACATTCAAAGAACACTACGAAGTAATGAGTACTTGATTATGTTAAAGCAAATCACTTGTCAAGTCGTTGCTCAGCTCTTTAACCGTCTCCTGTGTCAACCCCGCTGATGTCCTCTGACCCAAAACGTCAAGGATTTGGCAGTAATTCTTCAATTAATTCTGTTTTTTTAAAACAGAATAGTGGCAGTTACTGGAAAAAAAGAGTGCTATAATTACACGTTTACATGTTACATGTCTCTCATGTCTGAAAGAGCAAGAGAGATAGACAGAGACAGAGCGAGAGAGAGACAAAGAGAGTGACAGCACAAGAAGAAATTAATAAGAAATGCAGTGAAGTCTCATTTGTAATATGCATGCTGTTGAATATTCATGGGGCCAAAAACACATCCAATTAACTTTATGAATTATTAATAATTGCAATAAAAGGCTGTGTATATGCACTTGCTCTTTGTTGGCCTGAGTTGCACTGAACAGCTTGGTGTGATGGACTGAAAATCTTTGTTTGTGTCACTAAGCAGGAAGAGGAGGGAGTCCGATTAGGGGAAAAGCTGAGGCTTATTTTGGTGCCTGTAACTTTATAAATATGATGATTCTCTCTCTTATTTGCTTGTCTATAGACCGCCCTCAAATATCTGTCAGATCAGAAGAAGCTTTTAGATTGAACCTATACTTTGCTGTAATGCAGGCGAGCTAATTGTTAGGGTTGACACATTTTCAGTATTTGTAACTGGGCATCTTAACCATTATAACGTGACTGTTATCCAGTGCTGCACAGCCAAGAGAGATATTTCTGTAATGACAACTCGTAATTTGTAAATTAACAGTTAATTAAATATGTAATAATCCATAATGTTAATTAAACATGAGTAATTCATGCTACTTCTCGTGTAATTAAAAATCATTTATTTTAAAAACTTTATGTTGTACTATATGTTAAGTAGCAATCAAATTCTGATGACATCAGCACACACAAAATGACATACTTTAGTCATTATTATCATTTTGTTGTAAAAAGTTAATGTGGACTTGTTTTATTCCCATGGGAGGGTCAATAGGCCACAAGCAAGCAGCATCCGAGAGAGATGGACAATGTGATGAGAATAGTGAGATGGGTGTCAGTCATCATTGATCTTCATTTATATAATGATGCTTGGGCTCTTAAAATCACATTTTAACACACTGGTAACCTAAGTGTCATTTCTCATCCCACAGGGTCATGTTTATGAATGGGTCTCTTTTGTAAGTGAAAGAAACAAGCAGGGAATAAGCTGTACAATTATTTTTAACTTTAGCGATCCAAATACTGTTTATAGATGCATTACACTGTATTTATTAACACTTTCCAAGGTGCTTTAAACATTAGTTGCAGTTTTACAATAATATCTGATTCATTATAGATGATTTATAAACTAATTATTAACTAATTTGATTACGATGAATAAGAATTAGTTCATTGTTTGGTAACATCCAGATATTAACTGAAGATGAATCAGCTATAAATGTGCAATTGTTGAGAAATGAAAAATCTTAACTTTAATGCCTCCAGCCACTAACAAGTGTGTATGATACTTATTGTAAAATAGTTTTGCAGAAATCCAAAAGTTGAAATTATGATGGGACCACTGACGCAAACAAAATATTGTAGATTACTCAGGCTACAGTCTCAAAGAGCTAGAGACAAGGAAAAATGTACATTTCCCAACTGTTTGGCAAGTAGTTTCTGGAAAATCGGCGGCTAAAGCCCAGTTACACAGGTCTAGAGATTGATCTGTCAGTCCAGTGCAGCTCCATATACCAACCAGTGCAACCAGTTACCCACAGTGACTGCCAGCAACCTACTGTAACCACTTCCAACAGTTAGAGAATATGTATTTTTCCCTAGCAACCTGTGGTTGCCAGGGGATCGCTGATTGATCGCAATGCCTGCATGACTGGGCTGCGCAACAGATTTCATAGTGAAAGCTAGAAACCTCCAGCAAGTACTTACCAACTGGTTAGGGAATATGCATTTTCCCAAGCCTGTGGTTTCCAGGGATTTAACCACCAGGTCTCTAAGCCTGAGCGATTGAAACCATAGTTCAAAAAAACAGAAAAGATCCTTTTTTTTTCTAAAATTAAAAATAATCAATAAAATTAATAATTATCTGTTGGCTGTCTGCTCATAGTCACATGTATATTTTACATTTTCCTTTATGGATTTTGGTTGTGAACCTGTCATAAGGGCAGATATATCCAGACATAGCAAGAATCAGGATTTCCTTCGAATTGCTTTGATGAATCCTTGCACTTCTTTCAATCTTTGGGCTCAAAGGCATTACCTCGATAGAGATAGTCAGCTGGAGGTGTCCGTGTAGTATTTTCACATTTATCTGGGTAAACGTAGCATTTACGTTGTCAGACATGGAGTGAGAATGACAAAGAGAGTGAGAGAAAGAGAGTGCTAGAGGGTGAGGAGATGAGACTGGGATTAAGTGAATGAGACAGACAGCGAGAATGGAATAGAGCGAACCAGGGGAGCCACTGAAAGAGAGGGATGGACACTGACTGAGAGAGAAAGCAGCAGTGCGAGATAGGGGTCTGAGACAAGAGCCGAATAGATTTCGAGAAACATGGAGTGAATGATCGAGAGAGCGTGGCTCAGTGATAACCAATCAACTATCTTGTTGTACCAGCGCTGCCTTATCTAACACGAACACACGCACTCATTCTAATTTGCCTAAAAACAATCCTGTGAAGTAAACAAATGGTCATTTAAGAGGAGGATGGTTACATCACATGCACACTGCCATGCGTCACCGCTGTGTTACCATGGTAATGGAGCTTTTATCTGATCCAGGGTCAGCTTCGATTTACATCACTGACAGCTCTGCTAAGTCTCAAACAGGTGTGCGACACACAGAGATCGACACAAGAGAAGGGAGAGGGGAGTGAAGGACTCCTTAAAAACATCGTCGAACCAGCCACGAACAGAATAGCGTAAAGGCTTCGTCACACTGTTGCCTTCACTTACATCTCGTGACGACGCCCTCCAGCCTGATGATGTTCGCGTGGTCAAACTGTCCCATAATGGAGGCCTCAGACAGGAAGTCCCGCCTCTGTTTGTCAGAGTATCCTGCTTTCAAACTCTTGATGGCAACGTAGATCTCTCTTTTCCCCTGCATACGCAGCCGGCCACTGCACACCTCGCCAAACTCTCCTACACGTGTGCACAGACACATACATTGAGTTTAACATGGTCTTTTATTGACTCCTTTTAATCCTTAAAATTAAGAAATCGTTTAATCCCTTTTTCCTTTATTAAAGTAGTCTACTGCTGGGTTTTTTATGCCAACTCACCAGCTCCGATGACTCTCTCTATGCGAATATTGGAAGCATCTATCTCTTTGGCAAAGTCTCTGACAGCCTGGTTGGGGTCTTCGTAGGTGTGAGGATGGATGTAAGTCCTGCTGCCTGGAAGCTTGACTGCACAAGTGGAAAAGTGAGGAAATGGGCACAGAATTTAATTTGCTTACAGCTTAAAAACATGCACTGTAAGAAAATCAGGCCATGTTGGAGATATGGTTTGGAATATTAGGAAAGTTCATGGAATTTTTATGGTAGTTTGGAAACACTTTCCTCAACACTGACTTAGTGTCTAAGCAGATATTTGTACAGCGTAAATTCGTGTTGAGACGGGAGCTTGAGCGCTTTGTCTGAGTGACATTACAAATGATTACATATTAATAAACACATATCTACTTTGTTAGCAGTGGTGTGAAAATGACTCAGAATTTTAACAGGAACCCATAAGGCGCTTCGCTCTGCCAGCAAACATTTATGCAAGAAACTGTGAAACAATGTGGTTTATTCGGTTAGGATGTGAAAAAATTACAGATTTCTGTTTTGTTAAAGTTCTTATGGTACATTTCATTTGCAAACAAAGCCCGACTGCTTTACAGGTATGTGAAAAAATAAGGGGTTAATTCTGAGGACGTTGTCACATTAGTGCTTGCCTTTGTTCATTTACTGAAAAATATTCCACCATCTGTTTGTTGTTTACAGCCATAAATACACGCAGTGATATGATTCATAACATGTGGGTGGGAAGTCTGGTTTTAAGACAAATGACATGCAGATAATATTTATCTAATATAATATTATCTGGATCTGCACATGCTCGTGTCTTTACCTCGCCCATGTTGGAACTGCATCTTTTCTTCATCGGGGTCTTGCTTGGCTTTGATATATCCACAGTGCCTGAAAAAGAGATCATTTTTATTCTAATGCTGTACAATAAACAACTCTAAGCTCACAGTAGTGACTATTCTTCCACCACAGTAACGCCACCATCTTCTACACCAGGGGTGTCAAACTCAAATACACAGTGGGCCAAAATTCAAAACTGGAACAAGGTCGCGGGCTAACATTAATATTTACTGAAAAAAAAAATCTTCCTCCAGATTTAAGAATGAATCTCTTCTTATGGACTCAAACAAGTTTTGCTGAAAAACTGAATATGGAACAAGCAAAGCTTAATACTAAACAATATATATATATATTAGCTGTATAATACCAGTAGGCCAGCTCTAATAATAATTTAGTATTGGCTTCGCGGGCCAAATGTAATTAGGGCCAAATTTGGCCCGCGGGCCAGAGTTTGACACCTATGTTCTACACCAACGAAGGACATGCACACTCACTGGCCACTTTGTTAGGTACACCTGTTCAGCTTCTTGTTAATGCAAATATGCAATAAGATAATCACATGGGAGCAACTCAGTGCATCTTTGGAACATCATGATGACCTGGGGTACTTTAAATGTAGCATCAAAATAGGGAAGAAAGGTAACTATGAACTGAGCAGGAATGGACTGACTACTCATGGTGAAAATGTCTTTATAATGCCACTGGTTAGAGGAGAATGGTCTGCTTTGAGTTAACTGGAAAGCAACAGTAACTCAAATATTCACTCACTACAACCAAGCCATGCAGAAGAGCATATCTGAATGCACAACACGTGGAAGAAATATGTGGAGGTGCCACAGATTTCAGAGCCCATCTAGTTTTTCAGGCAGTTTTGAAGGAAAAAGCGGGTCCAATCCAGTACTAGTAAGGTGTACCTACTAAAGTGGACTGTGGAGTATGTATGTAATTTGCACATATCTGTTTGCTATTTTAAATCAACGTTATTTTCAGGGAAATCTCAAACTGTGCATCGTTGACAGTTTTCCTTTTGTCTCCACACACCTCTTTCCTCTGAATAAAAGAAGGCTGGAGGAAAAAATAAAAACAACCCTTTTTTACATTTCTCTGCTTCCAGCGTTCATTGCAGTCCTCCTCTCTAAGCTCTTATGCCCGAGGTTAGAGAATTAATGTGTTTGTATATGTATAAGGCAGAGATCAATGCACTAATGCACTCCTCTGTACCTTCCCTTGGACCCTTCTGGCCATCAAGCACCGCTTTTAACTGTGGCCACACACACACCCACATTTATGCCCTTTCCCCAGCCCCCTCTGGGCACCCTGCAGCAAGGGTCAGCCCAATGATCAAGACAAAATATTGACAAATTGATCAGCTCAATCTTGCACTGCAGCTGTGTGGAAGTGTTAACTTTTTCTGTCTTACAGACCTCGCGGGGGAGGATTTGTGTTTCTGTGTGTGTTTGTGTGTTCCTGACAGAACGGTGTATTTTCTCTCCACTTTGTTGGTCGTTTGCCTCAAACAGGGTTTAAGAGCTATAATCAACCATAACACTGTCTCTGAGATTTACCGCACCTTTAAATTTAGATCAAAACTTCAGGACAAAAACATAAAATGTAAAAGCAGTATCATATAATGGTTCACTAACCACAACATAAATACCACATGGTTTCTATTTTTCTCTCCTCCTCTTTCATTTCAAGGTAATTTACAATAAGTCAATTTGTGGATGTTTATTTATTTGCTTTTTCTTTGCTTTCTATTCTTTAGTTTATTACTATAATCTAAGAGGACTGCTAAAGGTCATAGGTCTCCCCTCCTTTCCTCCCTTTTATCACATTCTCCTTGAGTCTTGTACAGGTAAAGGAGGACTTAGCCAGTATGTCTGTCCATCATGAAGACAAATTGATTTGGGCTCAGGGCCAGGAGTAAGAAATCTGAAGCATAGACAGCGCGCGATTTAAGAAAGCAGTGGAGAGGAGGACGAAAGAGAAACGGAGACCGAAAGAAACAGCGAGCCAAGATTTGATAAAGCAAAGGAGAGGAGAAATGAGATAAAGACAAAAATAATAAAAGAGGACTACTGAGGGAAGAAGAAATATGATGTGCTCTGACTAAGAATGAAGCACACGGCAACAGAAAGCAGAAAGGTGGGGTTCCACTAGGCTCAGAAAATCTCAGTCATTTGGTGTTTAATCCTTGTGTTGATTTTACACAGCTGAATGCATGGCATAACCCAGACATCAATAGGCTGTCTTGGGAATACACACAAACACATACACACTTAACGGCAGAGACTGGTTACTGGTATTTGAGGATAAAGAGGAGGGGAGCATAATGTTCTTATGAAATGGGAGGTGGGGCCCACCTGGTTATCAGCTGAGCTCAAGCTAGCTGAGCACCAAGGGACTGTCATTACCCCCTTGACTCACACTCTCACACACCAAGAGCTTTGGGGCATGCGTTTAAAACATATGGGGAATGGGTACATGGGTCACACCTCGACTCTAGCTGTGATAATCTCGTGGGGATGCGCACACACACACACACAAACACATACGTGTGTATATGATCAGCAAAACACCCAAACCAACGGTTGAAACACCTCCAGATCACTCTTTTAGTTTGTAACCATGGGTGCATGCTGCTTATCTGTGAGTGTGTGTGTGTCTGATGGGAAATGAACACATTTCCATAGTAATTACAGAGCAACTCATTTCTCCTCTCCAGTTAGAAGTGTCATGAATCATTAGCGCTGCAGTTTTAAACACGGTGCAAAACCTGACATGGCTGTGGCTTTTGTTTTCCCCTGACAGCTGTATCTATGTGTGTGCGTCTAAAACAGATATTTAATATCTTCAATTAAATGCAGCTGACCTGTGATTGCTCGACTAAAGCCGCTGCAATAAGACCTTTCCATTTTTTTACTTGCTAACTTTAGTGATTTTTCACGTTTCACTTTTAAACGAAAATTTAAGAATAGTAGCAGAAAAATTGCACAGCTGAAAACAAGCATTGCACTGTCGATACTTTGCCATGCTTAAACAGTTTAAACAGTTCATCTGCTCCTCCAGTCGAAGGTCATTTTTTTCCCCATACAGTCTAATCTGTTCCATCCATTGATCACAGCTAGTATTCAATCCTAGCATCTGATGTGGTGTGGTTAAAGTCGAGAAGATTTACAAAAATCTTAACCAAACAGTATCTGTTTTAACAGAGTGACAACCTTCCCCCCGTCTGTTTGCTCTCAGCGTGTTGGGTTTGGCGTCCCAGTTCAAGAGCTAATAAGCAGAGCAGTGAAAGACATCACAGAATAGCACAGCTTGGGGTGCTTTAGTGGCTTCACAACTTAAGATTATTTTGTTTCCCCTTCCAGGCATCAACACAGTGGTGCACAGTTTCAATGATTTATCCACACACTGCATCCACCCACCTTTCTGGCTTAAATTATTCATATCCATTTTGGAATCCATCTTCTTTTCTTGTCATTCACTTGGGATTAATTAACCAAATCTTAGAATATCAGTCTCAGATACTGTGTGCTGTAGGTTAAGATACCCTTCTTTCTCTTTACAAGTGATACAGGAGTCAAGGAGATGATATAGTTGTGTTATGTTTTATAATTATATATACACTGACCAAAAACCGACTGAGTGCAACTGCTTAAAACACTGTGTTGCCCGTGACGTACCCTTGTTCAATTACTAGTTTCTTGCCGCATGGATTTACCATACGTTATGAACACTCATAGAGTCTGGTGCAGGAACAGACTTTATAATGAGGAAGTCCTCCTGGATTTCCACTAGCGGATCCTCGATCATGCTGTACTGCACTGTGACGTGAACGCTCCTGGGCTATACTTTGCTGCGTCTGATTTAAAGTACACCCACCAATCACGCAAAAACACACATTAATGGGGTCCTGTATCAGTATCAAAGCCGGGCTCTCACCTTTCTCTCTGCCTCACTGTTCCACTTCAGTGAGGACAACAGGCTATCCCTGTCCTCCAAAGCCACACACTCCACATTTGCATATCAATTTACTTTTTAATATAATACTCTGTCACTCGAGACCCATTTGTCATTCGGCGAGCAAGCTTCTACCCTCGCAGAACTCCATCCATATATTATTTTCGTCGTGGCCCCTCCCCGTTTTCTTCCCTCTTCCTTTCCCCCGCTGCACTTTATCTCTCTGAGGTGTTAAATTCTTCCCTAATTCTGCCTTTAAGTGTCCGATTGCCAACATGTCCTCTCTTTCTTCTTTTTGTTGCAATCCATTCATCCTCTCTGAACAGGCCCTGACTTGTGCTCTTTATGTAGTTGTGCTGCTTTCTTTGTCAGAGAGCAAGATTCACCACTAGGAGCTGGAAGGGGGGATAAAGAAAGATATAGGGAGAAGGAAAAGGAAATTGAGAACGAGAGTGCTGACAGGCAAGAATGCACAATAGGGGTCCAAGCCTGCATACCAACTAACAAGCAATCAGATGGAGGGGAAGAGTAAGGCGAGACAGGAAGGCAGCCGTAGGAATAGAAACTCCAAGGTTAACATAAGTGATGTGGACAGAGAGCGGGAGAGCAGGGGCAGCGTTTGTGCTGCAGCAATCTGAGCTGAAGGTAAAGCAGAAGAGAAAGAAGAGATGCAAACGAAAGGGGGAAAAGTCAAACAGATAAAGCAGCAAGGAGAAGTAAAATCTTTATGAGCAAAACAATGAAGAATGGAAACAATCCAGTGTAGGCTGTATGAACCGGGGATACAAGGAGACAAGAAGAACGGGATCAGCAAACTGTTGTTCACCCCTTAAGGAAAGAGAAGAAAGAGAGAAAGAATAAAAGACTTGATAGACAGATTGAGAGCAGATGACAAAAAGAAGAGTGTCAGGCACCAGTTTGGCTGCAGGACATGTCCTGAGAAAGAAAGAACAGCATCTATGTGTCTTGGCTAAACCACAAGGTAATAGGAAAAAAGAAGATGAGAAGAACTGGAGAAATTAAGGAGTCGATTGGACAAATAACAGCTGTGTTTACTTCATCTTATAAAATACATCATATTCACTCAGTTTTTATTCATCCACGCATTCCTGCTCTAAATGAAAGGAAGCCAGATCATTTCATATTGTTATCATTGCAGATTACTGCAGTGTATGATGGCAAGAACACACCAAAAAACTTGGCCAGATTTTCAGTTCATTACAAGACAAGCAGAAGATATATCCACACTGAAATGTACTCAAACAGACACTTTGGGGTAGTCAGCCCACTTGACTCCGGGAGGGTAACAGAGCACACAGAGGTTAACTCACATGGAACGAGGTGAATGCTCGATATCAGACTGTGCCGTTGACATTAATGTGGGCTAAAATATCAGACCTTCCGATGTATGTATCCGTCTTTACTATTAAAGTTTAAGTGATACGTCTCTCCTCAGGAGGTCAGGATTGCAAAACCTGTAAAATCATCTGGCCTCCTGCATGGATTTTGCTTTGCATGTGGGACATATGCACATTTTAATTTTTCTCATTCTAATTTATACTTTAACCAATTAAATTTGTGTATACAGTTAGCTATTTAATTACAATAAAATAAAAAAATCTCAGCATTTATTTTGTTTTAGCCGTCACTTGATCACTGAGAAAATATGGTTGAAAGTTATTACACAGAGGTTTCTAACACATTACACACACTACACTAACCCCTGCAGCGCCCTGTTCCAATGATTGTTTTCCTGTGTGTTTGTAAGTCATTTTGTCCTCGTCCTGGATATGTCTTTTTTCAATTGTTGTCCTGTTTTGTTCATAAATAAAGTAAAAAAAAAAACTAAAAACTATTTTTAATCTTCATCAGTATTTCACAGTAGCCCAAATATAGATGCCACATGTGTATGAGTGCAGGAAGTGTGAAAAAGCAAGCCCCGTCTTTCTCTGATATTGTCAGTGTTATGCCAAGTCTTCATTTTTTGGTCTATTAGCCTCGGGTTCCATTGCTGCTTCCCATTTTCCCCTCAGTCTGACTCCAAACTATTGAGAGAAAGCGAGAGGGAGACAACACCATCGACAGCAAAGAGCTGTGCTGATTTGTGCTTCCTCTGATAATTGAATTAAGTAGTCAGTGATTCTGCTGTCATTTTATTAGACCGGGGCTGGACTGGGCTGCTAAAGCTCATCAGTGCAGTGTGGAATTAGGACAATGACCACTGTCAGATATTGATTGTGTCCTCTGTTCTGTAATATGTTGTTTCAGAGGATGCAATAGCCTGCAGCTCATAAAAAGCTATTTTGTCAAAGAAACATTAACATCTCTCTATGCTAAACATTGAGTGTAGCATAGAGAGAAGAAAAAGAAAGCTTGGAGGTGGAAGCGCATGGAGCAGCAGAAATATGAGAGAGACGAGTTATAGCGAAAGAGTGAGAATGCAGGCAGGGTGGAGTGGGTGGAGATGAGTGTCAGGGGTGATTTGTGACAGAATAGCGGGAAGAGTGAAAGGGAAGGTTTACTAGCTGGTAGTGAGCTATGATGTATGGTTTGGAAACGGTGGCACTAACAAAAAGCCCGGAGGCGGAGTTGGAGGTGGCAGAGCCGATGATGCTAAGATTTTCATCTGAAGTGACCAGGAGGGACAGGATTAGAAAGGAGTATATCATAGGCACAGTTCAGGTTGAGCAGTTTGGAGACAAAGTTAAAGATTCAAGGCTGAGATGGTTAAAAGAAAAAGTGAAGAGTGGAGAACAGTGCCACTTGAGAAAGAACCAGACAGGGACGCAAACAGGCTGATCAAACAAAAGGAAACTTTGGCTGGACAGTATGAGGAGATCGATTTTTCACAAAAGGCAGAGAAAGTTCGAAGGGATGAGAGCGATGCAAATACAGATGGTGGAATAACCTTGAAACTGAGCAGGACAGAGGCCACTCTTTGAAAAAGTATAAAGAGAAGGTCCAAAGACATAAACAAAGCAGAAATGTGAAGCAAAGAGAAGAAGCCAAAGATGTAACCTTAGACTAGTTTTAGCTTGAACTTGAATGTTCGGGGGGGTAATGACCAGCCATCTTTTATAAGAAGTTAGAAGTCGGCTGTCAACTAAAAAATGGATACACTCGAAGGTACGGAAGAGTCCAAAGAGGATCATTCATGTAAAAACTGCATTCATTTCCTTTCCTCTCTTCTCCTCCTCATCTCCTCGCCTGTCACCTCCTCTCTTCCCTCTCGTCACCTCTCCTCTCCTCTCCTCTTTCATTTCCTGTCTCTCCACATTATTTTCCCACCGCTAATCAGAATGACTAGAAAAATGAAATCAGTAAATCATTAGTCACCCCTCCAGCATGACACAATGAAATGACACATCTATCCACACACATAAATAAAAAACACCCTGCTGTGGGCATCTGCTCTCGTCATTACTTGTGATAATGGTGATTCCATTTAATATCAAGCTATTAAATAAAAAATAATTACTGGGAATGAAATCAATGGATTAAATTCACTCTCATTATTTTCGCAGCAAAACTGAAAACCTGAAAGCTTGAGCGCCGACAAACACTGAGGTGATTGTGGATAATTAATTGAGTCAAAGCAGCATGGTATCAAAAAAACAAACAAACAAAGAAAGACAGACTGATTTTTAAAAGTTACTGAGCGTCGATGAACAGAACGAGCGAGTACGATTTCTTCTTCTGGCTCTTTTCATTCTCCATCTTGGCTGCGTCTGGCACCAGCTCAGCACTCTCTGACCACAGTGTAAAAAGATTTACTCAGCTCGGGCTAATTATTAGGAAGGGGAAATGATTAGCTGAAGAGTTATGACTAATAAATCTGTCTATGTTTCATTAACACCCTGTTTGGAAACATTTCATTCCGGTGTCTCTCATTAAAGAGAGTGGAGTCGAAGAAGGAAAGGAAAAAGAAGGTAGGGGAAAGAAAAGGTAGGACGTGAGGGAATCCTAACAGTGAGGTCTGAAGCCGCGCTTTGGTAATGGGTGTAATGTAGCAGAATCTTTAACAGCACGGTGAAAGGTCAAATTGTACAGGATGCAAAAAGAGAGGGAGAAGCATGTCATCTGTATCATTAAGTGAAGTGCATTTTGTATTTGCAGCGAGATCCGTGTGAAACTAATTTCCCTAATGATGTTACTACACTGACGCAACTTGATTAGGTCATGTTCGTAATATGTGCGCTTATATAAGTGTGTGTGTAGTGGATAAAAGCTTTTAAATGCACCATAAAACCCTGGATGAAAACAGTTTTTGAGGTTTTTCAGATGTTTATAGGGCATTTGATCTGTCCCACTGCAACATCTGCTCATTTGCATAGATCCTGCCTGATACATTCTTGCACCTGCGGCAACTAGCTGCTGTTATTGCACTGTTTGCACGCTACTTTCTAGGCATTCTGCAGACAAAGCTGTATTTGGCTACACCCTACAGTTTAGCTGCATTCGCTGAAAGCGCCGCCATCCAAGCAATACGTACAAATGACACCCTTGCATATGTCTACACGCATGTCGCCAAACCTGGCCTGTTTTCGATTTTTACACAGAACCTTCTGGCTGACAAACCATTATTAATGTTATTATTGAGCAAACAGACCAACAGCACCCACAGGGGAAGCTGCATTGGCTGATTTTAACCTCAATCAAATTCACCGTTTGGAAATAGCAGGTGTGTTGCTTATGCCTTTGTTTTTTTTCTATTTCCTGGGGTGGGGGGTTCTAATTTTTTTTCATTTTTTCGAAATACAAACTGAATATCTTTTTCTCACGGCATCTTTGAAATACAAAAACGGCCCCCACCCCCAACACGCTTATACATTTTCGAACTGTTTTATACTCAGCGTTGTAGATCTTCAGCCTCCTTCTCTCAATGCGTCTTCACTCTGCTCTCTCCTCTCTCAGCAGCGTGTTTTCATTAGCACATGCCTCACGTTTTTTTCATCCTTCCTCTCCTCTTTTGTGTCATTAAGTTTTTAAGAATAACCCTGGGCTCCACAACAGATGCTGTGGTGGTAAAAGAGCTTACACGCACAGACACGATTGCACATCAACAGGATATGCTATTGTGTTTGCGAGGTAGAGCTGTTACCGCTCTCTATTAGTGAGACTGAAAAGTCTTTCTCCTACTATGACAGCTTACTTTCCTTTGTGTTTCTTTCTCGCCGCCTTTCACCTTTTGTTATTCCATACTCCGCTTTAAAAAAAAGTTTCCTTTCTCAGAAATAAGAATAATATATAACAATGAAGATGATGAGATTCGAAACACTGCAAGATGGCGATCAGCAGATTTCTGTTAGATCCCAATTCAATGGAAAAAGAACAAAAAACACAGCTTTGGTAAATAATAGTATGTCTTATTTTGAAGTAAGATTCGAGTTGGTTTCTTTTTTTCATATTTCTTTTGACGTTTTCTTTAACAGATTGTGACCCTTGACTCCCTGCCGGATATCTACAGCTCTGACAACAGATGTGATCCACGCAGGGACAGACTACAGACGAACCAACTTAAAAAAAACAGGCATGACATAGATGGAACAACTTCACGCAAACTTCTCGCCAAAACTCCCACTTTAAAAACATGAAAACAGAAAGAAAGAGAAAAACCTGGCATATAACCAAAATCTACAGCTGTTCGGAAAAGGAGATGGTTGTGAGGCCGAAGGATCATTAGACTGCAAACAAAGCAGAAGCACAAACACACACACACACCGATGCTGACAGGCAGAAGCTGTAACATGTTTAACAAGGAACGAGCGAAAGTGAGGAACAGAGGAGAGAGCGTTTTCTGAGTGAAAGGCCATCTGCTGAATCCATGGCTATGCCAGTCGCTTTCTAGCTCCCCATCGTTCGCACCTGCCAGCACGCCAAAGCACCCTGAGGAGGACAAAAGCACCTTCGCATTTTGCACACTTTCACACACAAACACACACCGTAATGCGTGTACTCGCCTCGCAATAATGGCACGCACACAGCAATAGCGGGTGTGATTTGTCAGCGCAGCGCTGTGTCTGAGGAGCTTTCGATGTTTTTCCATGTTTTCCCTCCTGCGGTAACAATAACATAACCGCTCTTTAATAAACGAGAGCAGGACAGAATAGAATAGCCGCAAATCAAACCGTTTATGAGGCTGAGCTGTTCAGCGCGCAGCCAGGAAAGGCTACAGGAAGCCTGTATGTGCTTCTGTGGCTGTGAAACTTATATTATAGTTGAGCGATAGGAAGCGCTGATCACATGGTTCAAAATGTTGTCAGCATTCTGGGTTTAGTAAGGCCCTTTTTACACATGGTTTTAAAATGTATTGCTAGCAATAAGTTTACAAGTGGACAGTTAGGAAATAGTGCTGTTTGCACCTGTGTCATCATGATCCTCCAAGGACTTCCTTACTGTATATGTCAAAGAGCCCCTGTGCATCCCTTCATTTGTTGTCTATTGCCAACCAAGTTCCAGGCTTGTTTAGCACGAGCTATAAAAGACAACAGAATGTTTTGAGAAGAAAGGTGTGATTTATTTCAGCATCTGAGACTGCCATTTGTCAGGGTGCAGGATAAGATGAAAAACAGCCACCACATATGGACACATTAGCATTCATACCATGTTAAGAAGTTGGATCAAAATGCATTTCTGCAGTTGCTTACATTTGTTCTTAGCGCCGCCCACTTGCGATCTGACTGCACTTCCATTCAATTTAGTGATTACTGGGGGAAATTATTTACACAGCGAGTAAAGGTTGGGAAGCTATGGAGAAAAATGCACCACACACGTCTCGTGGAAAATCAATCAAGAACAGAACAGGAAATGAAAACTGAGGAGCCAAAAGACGTTTGAAATAATGAGAAAAGCAGAAGCAGAGAGAGTGAAATTAGAGAAGGGAGAATCTGACTGATTGACAGACACGATGGAACGGGTGAAAAGAGAGAAGAATGGACAACACGAGGAGACATTTGAAAAAATAAAAATGTTCTCCCAATTCCTCAGAAACCTCAAGGACGACACTCTTATTGCACACAGAAGTGCAATCGCCCACCCATCAGCTCTCCTAGTCTTACTCCACGTCTCTCTCTACTCTTTCAAACTCGCTTGTAATCTGCCTTTTCATCTTTTACCCCTTGCACCTCTGCCTTCTTCCCCTGGCTCTCCTTCTCCTTCCATCTACTTTTCTCTCCTCCTCTTTAAAGCCCACCTCCTCTTTCTCTCTATCTCTCACACCATCTGAAAATGTAGCTCTCTTGTGGCTCAAACATACTTCAAATGTACTTCTCCCCCCCTTTGCTGCAGCCTGTCATTCTCGCTGCCTATCTAATATGTTTATTCTCCACTTGTGTGTCTCCTTTACCTCGCTTCTGTCCATCTCTCTCCCCCCTGAGCTCTCTCTCTCCCGCTCTTGTCTCTCTAGTGATGCAGCTTTGATCCTCGCTTCCTTCCCCAGTTACAAATGCACTCCACCTATGCACGCATGCACACAAATACACACACGCACACACACTCTTGACAGGTGTACAGATGTTGTTTAATAGAAAGCAGTAATCAACACTGCCTTCTCCCTGGCATCCACACCTCTGTGAGTAAATGAAAGAAAGACAGATACAGAGAGAGAGAATAACAGAGGAAGAGAGGGAGACCTTAAATTGATGGCAGTGCATCGACCCCTCTGTAAAACCTAGTTAACACCTCGCCAGCCTGTGAAACCCGATTAGACAAGCGGTAGTGTGTGTTTGTGTCATCGCGTCGCGTTCAAAGCACAAAATGTTGCACAGGTTGTTTTTCTTTGCAGACGGACAATCCCATTACAGGCTCTTGATTAAAAAAATGTTGATGCGATCCCGTTCACGTGCCTTGAGTGCAGTGTGCGTCTGTGTTTCTTTGCTGATTACCTTCCTCTTACTCAATAGTGAATAGAGCACTCAGCTTGATAAGCAATCACCTGAATCAATACTAATCTTTTAAGCGAGAGCATGTGCATGTTTGCATGGATGCATAGTAGCAGAGTTCTTAAAATGTGGCTAATCTCCTGTAATTTGAACTCATACAGGATAAACATTTAATTACAGGTACAGTGAGTCACGAATGCCTGTCATCCCTACTTCTCTCCCCTCATCCATTTCGTCCTCTCTAAAGAGCCTTCTTTTAACTTACATCCTTTCATCTTCTAGCCTCTCAACCAATCTGCATTCTTTTATTTTCCTTTCTTCTTCTCTCACGTCCTTCTCTTCTATGGCCTTCTGTGAGCCAGAGCATTACCAGCAGTCTAACCTTCAAAGAGAGTGATCATTGAAAGTCCATGCTCTTCACATACAGAATAATACGGCCTTTAGTTGGACTTTGGCGCCTGTGTAAATGTCAAAGTTGGACGGCCTGCTTTGGCACACCCATGCGTAATCCCTCAGAGACAGACAGAGAGATATGAAGAGCGCTTAGCTTGCGTGTGCATGAATGCACATGTTCATAGGGCTCACTGAATTTAAGTTCAGTCAATTTCAGCCTAAATCTTTTTTGTTGGTGACTCAATAATGTACAACTACTGAGAATATAGCTGTCTGGAGTTTAGCTCATTCGCTGTGTTAGAGTGGCCAAAAAACTGTATCCCATCAATTTAAAGGGTAAAATTTCTGATATTTTATGTTCTTTTTATATATTTCCTCAGGCAAGCCCGCTGGTTCATACTGAACAGGGAAACTGTTTAGTCAGAAATATTATATAATTTTATTTTTTTTAAATAACAAAAAAAGCATTTCTTACAACTGGCTGATTTTTTTTTAACAATTGTTATTCCAACGGAGTAAATATTGTGAAAAGAACTTGAAATTGTGGCCCATTTTCAGCTGCGTTTAAGTGCGCCTTTGAGCAGCACTGTGTGAAACTGACTCCAAATAAAGTCGCCACATTCAGTGCATCAAAACAACGTGTCACCCACAGCAACAGTGTAGCTCATAACTGTGCTTTTTAATAGTTGTTGGACAACAATAAAGGTCTGTGGCCCAGCGAGACAGTAAGATGTACCAGGCTTTGGCTACAGGGATTATTTCCAATACATTTAAGAATGGTGACAAAATGACATAATATTAACAGGGAGGTAATTGCCAACCCCTTCTTACTGCTGGCCCTACCTTCCGCTGACAACGAAGCAAGTCACCAGGAAGATGAGGAGAACAATTCCCCCTGCGATCGACACAGCCAGAATGGTAGACTGATTAGGGTCCCCTATGGCCAAAACATCTACAAAAGAGAAAAAGTGAAGACTGTTATTTAAGCAAGCATAAATGAGATTGGGAAAAAAAAGTCAGCAATGTTTTCTACAGGGGAAAATTGACAGAAGAAAATACTAAGGAAGGCTGGGAGTTAAAAAGATAACAAGTGAGAGTAAAAAAGTGGCGGAGGAGGATAGAGATAGAATGAAATATGATAGCAATAGAAAAAGAGGTAAAAGACAGAGGCTGAGGGAGACTGAAAAAAGAGAGGGCCGCAAACGAGTAAAGGAGAGAAAGGGAGGTGGATGGAATAGTAAGTAAGGTCCTTGATGAAAAGCGCTCTCCCTCTTTACATTCCCTGCAAGGGTATGAGAGTAGACATGAAAGCTATTCCCATTCTTCTGTGCTGTCCAAATGGATATGTTAACATTGCACATAACAAGGCTACCACCGAGAACTTTCTGCAAAGATGCATCGATTTTTACGCCACACCAATCGAGCCATTACTCAAAACAAATACCTCATTTATCTGGTTTAGCTAAGCATGGGCAGACATGTGCGACTGAGTGTGTATGCACTGCATATATGTGTGTGCTTGTGCCTGTGTTGAAGAGGCAAATTAAAGCTCCAAGGTAAGTACAGATAAGCATTGATCTCCTGTTATATTTTGTGGTGCACACGTACTCACCCCTTCTTTAACAATCAATAGAATTGATCTAATTAGATTACTGAGATATTGGATTAGCTGCATAAGGCAGATCCTGTATTTTAAAACACTGAACTTGACTGTGAACCTTTATTTGAAGGCACAGCAACAGCTCTATATGCTTTTGAGCATAGAAGAAGTGAGATCAGAATTCTCCGCGGATTCATCAGCTGACATTCTATAAACTACTGAGTATTTTGGTGACAGCCAAGAAAAGATAATTTACACCTTGTTGTATTAATTAAAATTTGATACTAGGAATTGAAACCATAAACTCAATAGCACACAAATTTAAAGAGGTTACAAATTAATTTAACTGTAGGTGTATTTTCCCGTAGACTTGTATAAACTCTAATTTCTTTTTGCCCTCTACTGTCACCCTTAAAGAATGCATAATTTGCACAACTTGCGTAATTGTTCTCATTTTTCATGTTTTATATAAATGCTCTAAATATCGAGATGTATATGTTGCATTAGTAGGAGCAATTTAAAGGACAGAAATCATCTTTCACATCAATAGGCATTTGTTGCAGGACCAAGTTTTTAATTACTTTAATTGATTACTGAATTACTTGAAATGTCATCCGTATGTATGCTATTCGTATGCCTTCCAGACAGCGTATGGTGCAGTTCCAACCATTTACACATGTATCCCCCTCTACTTTCCTCCACTTTGTCTTGGAATCATTGATCACGTTGAAGAACACATTACGCAACCTCTAAAGTAGAAAATCCTAGCACGCACAATAAGGTGATAATGAAAATGAATGACCCCAACCTTAACATCAACAACAACAATAAAAAGAATGGATGAACACGGGGAATTTGAAAACAACATGACAGAGAAGCAACACAAAGCTGTTTATGAGGCCTGAACAACCCCGCTGAACTTAACCAGGCATGGATTTGCCTTTGGTATAAAGTCTTAGTCTATTAAAATCTAAGTATAAGGCAACATTTTACTTGGAATAATCCATGTATTAAGCTGTCAAATCAAGTTTTCATCTGAACTGCTACAAAATGGCACATAATTATCATTCCTTCAATGAAATTTTTGCCTTTAATGATGACTGGATATATATATATATATATATATATATATATATATATATATATATATATATATATATATATATATATATATATATATATATCTCCAGTGTTCTGTGTGAATCACGATTTTCAATCCAACGGCACATCCTTCCTTGTGAAACTGGCTTGTCTCCCTTTCACCTGATAAGTATTCCACAAAACTTTCGAGCCACTGGTTCAGATACATAGATGACAACCTATGAGACTGCCAAGGTGTCTCTGTCTGACAGCAGAACTGAAGAAGCTGTTAGGATGAAAGTAAGATATTCCATAACCATACAGTCGATTGATTTAAACAGCAGGGATGACTTCAAATCTTAGTACACTTGATATAATATGGATGTACAATTTGCTTTAGAGGTAATCTTTGTCCCGTTTTTTTTTTTACCAGCACTTTTAGATTTCTAATATTGAGAATGCATACTGCATTTGAAGAACAGGCGTGTATTGAACATGGACTGGCTGCTATTCCAATTTTCAGCTGACCACATGGAAATTTAGTAGGAGGAAAAGAGATGAAAAAAAAAAACAAATCAACTGGACAAAGTGGGACAAAACAGCTGGGAGGAAAACTGAAATATCCGATTTCATATAAGTAAACAAAAAATCTTTTATTCCTTGTTTTACTGTACCTTCGTGACTTGTTTCCAGCTCAATCTCTCCACCGTAGCTCCCATACCCCCCATCAGTCCGAGCCCGGACCCTGAACACATAAGTGGTCCCAGGTTTGAGCCCTTCCACTGTCATCATGTTGGAGCGAGTCTTCAGAACTGTATAGTTCTGTTCTCGTTGGTTCTGGAGCAGAAAAAAAGAGTGAAACAGTGAGTGAAAAAGGAGAGAAACTTAAAATAGATGATATTAAGTGCCCAAGAAATTAAATGAGTCTGGATTAAAAAAAAAAAAGGTTGAATATACAAAAACCTCTAAAGAGGTTTATACAGAGCAAATAATAATATATAATATAATAAACAAAAATAGTCTGAAAATAATAAAAACCTCAAATTGTTGAATTTAAATGTCTCCAGGGTCCAAATACACCTCACTAAGTTTTCATTTGTTCATCGCTGGACCATTTGGTGGCATTTATACATGAGCATCTGTCAACTCTCAAATCTTTTCCTCTCCACACTCCAAAGCATTATGCGGTTACTAGTCCCGCTTCACTTCCTTCCTCAACTACCTTGTGGGTGTGCGTGCACTTATATACATGTGTGCAGGAGGATGAATAAAGAATAAGTGTGTCTGTCAGTAAGCTGATTCCCTGCAGAGAGGCTGATACTCTACCTAATGGAAGACACTTTACAACACGGATTAACACTGTTTTGCTGGTAATGCCTGCCAGCCCACACACACACATGATCAGATAGCGTGCACGCACACAGACACACAATCTTGTTCCATCGTCCACACGAGGACACTCATTAATCTAATGCAATCCCAAGCCACTTACCCTGATTTAGAACATCAAATTTCAATGCTTTGTCCTAATCCCAATCTATTTCTCAACCTTTTTTCTAAAATAAAGTTTTAACCCTAAAAAAAACACCTATGGGGACTTGTTTGAATGCTTGTCCTTACTGTGACGCAAGTCCCCATATGTTGGTAAGTATTTAGGCTTAAGTCCCCACCGGAATATAAAAACAAGCTCAAAACCCCCACACATACAGAGACTCAATTTCATCACCTCATCCAGGTTTTACGAGGTTTGTTCAACAGATGTTTGGTTAATTAGCTTGGCATGAACAGTAAAGGAGACGCTAGTGATAAGGCAGTGAAAACATAGAAAGGGAGAAACTGAAAACAGGCATTGTAGATGTTTGTAATGAACAAGTCATTCGTGACATACCCAAAGGCTGCAGTACAGACAACAAGAAGATTAGAAAATATGTAGTGTTACGGGGTACTCGAGATATTTTCAGCTGCGCATAATGACATTTTGGGAGAAATACTTATTTAGGTAAGACAGTTTACCCCACTTGTGCATTTTAGTGTATGTGTAGGTCTTTCTCACCTTCTCATAGTAGATAACCTCATATTCCACGATCACTCCATTGGGTCTCTCTGGGCCCTGCCAGGCCAAAGTCACACTGTCCTTGCTCCGCCTTTCCTTCAACACTACGCTGACTATAAAAAATAGAAAAAACAAAGGGAGAAAGCGTGAGTAAAAGAGAAAGTAGAGCTCTACGAGACAGGCTGGTGCAGGACCATGACATGAGAAGACCCATACTGCAATATGTGAGAAATTTTATTGTGTTAATGAAACAGCTTACAAGATGTGTGACACTCACGTGTATGTTATCTGCTCATGTGATCAGTGCAAACCCCAAACCCTACGACTTCCGATCCATTCACACATCGGAGCAGATGCTTGTGCGGTTTGAAAGTGTGTTTGCTTGTGCATGTGAGTGTGTGTGTGTGTGTGTGTGTGTGTGTATGTGTATGTGTGTGCATAGTTGAGAGCGACAATCAAGGCATGTGGGGATTTTAATGAGGTTAACAACCTCCCACACCCCTTTCACCTTCCTCCCACCTCTCATACACAGTAGTATGAGACCTGAAAGAGATCGTCACCTTGCTACACTTCTGTTACGCAGTCCCTCCATGTGACATATGCAAATATGATTGCACATGCAGGCAAGGGTGCAAAGATGTCATTTAGAGTCAGAGTGTTAGAGATGCTTCACATCAATGTTTATAGTTCTCACATAAGCATGATGCTATTTATAAACAGAAGATGTTCAGGCCACATAATATGTTGCTTTTTATATATATATTTTTATATTTATATATTTTTTATAAGTATTTACTGCATATTAAATCCCCAAATGTCTTGAAACATAATAAATAATACTGTGAAAGAGCTTCCCGACATCAACAAATACATTCATATGCAAATTGGGATGTCTTTGTTTAGGACTTGCACATGTTCTCACCTGTCTGCGATGTTGTGACATTTATCACGACTTTTCCCTTGGGTGTTGGACTTAAGGCTGACACTCCATTCTCACTCTCAATTGTGAAGCTGTAGTTGGAGTCTGGCTCCAAGTCGGTAACCAACACGGTTGTTGATGACAGACCAAAGTTCCTGGGAACAAAATGGACGTTGCTACCGCATTTTGTGCACTTCTTGCCATCACCAGAGCACTTTGTGCAATTGAGGTTGTAGATGATGTCTCCTCTGCCTCCGGTGTCTCTGGGTGGTGCCCACTCCAAGGTGACGCAGGTTTCATTCACAGTTGAGATGGGATTCTCAGGAGCAGATGGAGGACCTGAGAGAATACAAAGGCTCTGATCAGTTTCTGTATCTTTTTACTATTCATTATTTATTTATTACATTTTTTTAAAGTTCCTTTTAAACTGCTTTAACACTAAATCTAGTGTAAATGTTTCTAAATGGAAACCTTGGTGAAACTGTACACAGCATTGGTTAACCATCATTTTCACTGCCTTCAAATGTTGCTTAAAAAGGACTACAAACGCCCAAAATCTCACAGGTTACAACTGGATTTAATAATGCACATCCAAATATATAGTCATCTATAAAATAGTATTACAATACATGTGGCACCCTGCTAATTAATCCAAGCTATTCTAGCTTTTAATTGGTGAGAAGCATGGCATAAAACTGTCTTTATCAGAGCCCCTCCTTGAAATACAGACAAATATTATTTTTTGAAATATCCAGTCTTTCAATGTGCATCGTCTTCATGCTCATTACCAAATGAATTGCGATTTCTATAAAGAACAGACATCACGCTGATTAAATTACAAATTTAATAATTGACTTCAACCACGAGGTGCATATTTTTCCAGTCTGTTAATTAGCTTTGAAATCGACAGTGATTGAAAGAGTTTGGCAGATTGTCACATCGAAGAATAATGTATCATATTGCACTTTCCAATTTCAATCTTAAACTTTTAAAGAGAATTCGTATAATATTAAATAGCCGATACTTGACTGCACAAAGATTTTTTTACCATGTGAAATTAACTCACACCCTGAGAGTGCACTGCAGATAATAAATAGTAAGAGGACAATGATCTATGGAAAGTGCCCAAAGAAATTCTCACAAGTCAGTTGCATTTTATGATTTAGGTGGTTAATATCACTCTGAGCTTCAGCTGAAATGATTAGTTTATCACACTGTCAGAGTCCAAAGACTATGTCAGTAATCATTCTCAAGGAACCAAAGAAAGTTACACGCAAATGCCCTCCATTATACCTTTAGATGCAGCGCATTCTTCTTGAAAGACAGATTAATATAATATCCAGAACTATGTGTTTAACATTCAGAACACCAAACTTGGAAAATATATTTTAGATTCCATTAAACTCTTTTAAGACCACGGATATATCAGTGGAAAGGTCAGTTCTGAATCTGAAGAATCCTTGAAACACAAACACATCATCAAGGTAAGCTATTCCTGTAGCATGAGAACCACTCATATAGAAACCCCCGACTGTGGATACCCACAGCACAGCAAGGTGCCAGTATTTCAACCATATGGAATTTGGCAGCACATTCCATGCTGACATCTCATCAGGGTCCTGGCTGAGCCGTGAGCCCCAGGAGGGGACCAGCAGAGCTTGAGACTTTTTTGACTGGCCCTCCCGGTGCTGAGACCCGGCAGCATGCGACGGAGCCCCTATTACGTATAATTGAGGCCGTTGGTTATAAATCTTCTAAAAGAGTGTGCTGACTTATTCTAATTCTGTCTTTTTTTTCTTTTCTCCATCCTCACTTCCCTTGGCTGCACTTAACTGTCCATCATCACCGTTGGTACTGATCGGTATTTTATGACACTTAGATTATATGCCTCTGATACTCAACGATTTCCCCCACTGTTCTATTCTTTTCTTATGTCTCGAGTGTCACTCTCCATCTTTCCATGACTAACTCTCTCACCGTTTCTCCTTATTTTCTCATTTTCCTTCCTCAATCCTCCATAGTGCTCTTCACCATTCAAGAGAGATGGCGTGCGCGTGTCTGCCCATACATATTTGAACAAACCGTTACTCATTTCCAGCTGATAACACCTGTCACATCTCACCTGCTACAACGATTAATGAGTGTAATCTACCATAACCTGATAATGGGTTTGAGTATGCGTGTGCATGCTTGTGTGTGTGTGTGTGTGTGTGTGTGTGTGCACGCGTTCCTCAATATTTCTCAAGTTCCGTCTCTCTCCTCTGCCATGACAATGTCCTTTCCCGCCTCCACTTCCCTCCGTCTATCTTAATCTATCTAGTTTCTGTTTCTCCTGCACACTCAATCATCCCCCATCTTTTTGCGTCCTCTCTGTGTCTTTCCATGACTATGTAGCCCAAACTCTCTGGCTGTATGTGTGTGTGTGTGTGTGTGTGTCTACGTGTAAGAGAGAACGGAAACCGAAAGAGAGAGCATTTGAACCACGTATCTGTGTGCTGTTCTTACAGCAATTGTATCCACTGCAAACTGATTAAATGAAAAGTAACTAAATAATTTCATAGCCCAACAATAATTTCACTATAGTGAACTGTAGTGAATATTGTGACTGTGATGGCTTGAACTTTCTGACAGTGTTTGAATCACTCACGTGTGCAAGCCATTGAGCGAGGGTCGTTCTCAGCACGGTAGAAACCTTTCTCACAAATGCACTCTGTGGCTTGTTCCTGTGGGGAGGAGCTGTGAGGGGGGCATTTGGTGCAGTAGGCATCTGTAGCTGAAGCTTTGTAGGTGCCAGGTCTGCATGCTGGAGCGAGGAAAGAAGATGAATATGGAATAAGAAGTTGTACCATTGCAACAAACACAATACACAGTCAGCATTTATTAACCATAAAGAAAAGTGTTGCCAAACACTTTTGCTGCGAACACTTAAACACCAATTTACTATATTCTTGTTTGTAATGTGATGACAGAAGCTAGTAGTTGCAATTGCAGCAGAAATTCCTGCCTTGCTACAATGTGATTGTCTAAATTTTGTCTGATTTGGACATAATACTGTCACTTACTGTGACATTGTACAGGCCAAAGAAATTGCTGAGCTCTTAGAACAAAGCAGTGTTGCTAGAGAGACAAGAAATACACACAATCAGATGACTACTTTTGTTTTTATCTCTCGATCAAAAAATCCAAACAATCTGAATTTATGTCTGCATGCGTCTCTCATCTGTAATGAAGTTTTGTCGTCAAGTCCCCAAATCGTACTTTTAAGTTAATATTGCTATCATAATTTAAAAACATAAATAATACAGAAAGTATACAGAATTATACTTGAAGCCTGCACATAATAAAGAGAAGTCAGAGAAAAACTTACAAGTGTCCCACCCTTCCCCAAAAATGGTTCTTATTTTGACTCTTAGTTATGTTTTAAACATAAGGATGGTCAAGTGTGTAACTGCAAAGTAACATGAGTGCTGGTGTTGCCACTCTTAACTGAAACTACATTCTGCTTCCTAACATAGACCAAATGAACACAAATCACATTTTTTTCCTCTTAACCAAGTAATTGCTTTGCCTAAATGTAACCAAGCAGTTTCAGTGTCGGTGCAAAAACATGTGAAAATAAAAGCAAATGGTACGATTGGAGCTTAAAAACCATCTCTTTGAGACTTCTTAATACATACTTTTTTGGCCTTTTGAAGTAGAAATAGTCTTATATCTCATTTAAAGATCAATATAATTGCTTTTTCAGATAAGATGGTTACAATTCTATAACACGTACCAAAAAATACAAACAATGCAGTAAAACATTTTTCTTTTCTTCTTTGTTTTTTGCAAAAGATAGATACTACAGATACAGGTGGGTCACAGAATGTGCCATGCAGCGCTCGTGGCAAAGAACAGGAAAACAAAGTCTGATTTAATATGTTGTGACAATAGGTCTACGTGAGCGCCTTTCACATGAGGCCAAAAGACTGGTGTAACAACAGAGTTGTACGATACAATAACACAGTTCAACAGCAGATCAACTGTCATTCCTGTTATATAAGCATTAGATCTTCGGGCAACCGAGGGCTCAAAAATATATACAGCCGCAGTCACAGCAATAGTTCCAATAATATAATATGACTACTGGTAGAGCTGTTACAGTAGCTGCACATTAGTCATTATGTGGAGTCATAAAACTGGGGAGGGAAAACCGTGACACCGCTCAACAGGAGCAACCTACTGTAATAGACTGGGGACGTGAATGATTTCCCTTTTGCATCCTAGGCAGGAAAATAGAATTCCTGACTTTCCCTTTGGTAATCTGAATATAGATTACGCATGTATTTATTTATACATTCATAGTCCTGGTATTCCCGTTATTGTGAGGCTTTTTCTGCCACGGTGGTAAATAGTATTACAGTGTACAAAACTCTATGTAAGGAAAATGAGGGTGTCTCAAATGCAATTTGATAGGTGCCTGGCGTGTGTATGTGCACGTTTGTGTGGATATGTATACATGCAGCTATGAACAGGTTGGATCAATGATGCGACCGATTCCACCAGGTGCTGATTGCACCAAGCGCTCCTGTGTGAGAAGGTGTTAAGTATGCAGCGTGTGTGTGTGTGCGAACGCATGTGTTCGCCTGCTGATTGCTTGTGCTGCTGGTGAAGGTCATGGATTTAATCAAGCTACGCGTCACTTGTCCCAGAAAGGCTGTATATTACCACGCTAACACACACATGCACGCATATTCAATGCCGCGGTTAACCTGCAGACAGCGGAATAGAAAAGTGGCCTAAAAGTAGTTTGATTTCTCACTGTGCAGGTAAGTTCCTCCACCTGGATGCTGTGTGCTCACATACAGACAGTATTTTTAGGTAAATCATTCATCATAGGGGAGCAAAGTCCACTGGCACAATCCCCAAAAGACCTGAGAGAACACTGAGAGAAAAAAAAGGGGATGTGGGTGTGTAGGTGTAAAAATGAGAGAAAGAAAACGAGAAAGAAATGAAAGGAAAATAAAGGGAGTAGTAATTCTCAGAGGGTTTCTGCTCTCTTTCCTCCTTCCTGTCAGCCTTTAAGGTAATGGGTGCATATGTGCTGTGCTGGTGACTGTGTGTGTTCCTGTTGGCTGGGTCGTAGGAGCACGGTGGAAACGCGTCTTTTCTCCTGGGGGACGCTGCATCCGGAGAGTCCTGGCTACAGGCGCTAGCCAGCCACAGAGGCACAAAGGGCCTCAGCGGTAAAGGACAGACAGGGCACCCTATGCCAGCCTTGGCACACATACAACTGCCTGATCAAAAACTTTGTTCAAGAATGGTGACTTGGCCAGTATGAGTAGAGCTTCCTCATGTGCTGCTTTCTACACCCTTTTTCCACCTCTTTTACTTTCTTAGTAACCCTTTTCCTTCTCTCTCTCTCCTTCCTCTCTCTCTCTGCTTCTCTCGCTACTTTTCTCAAGCTACTCCCAGAGTCTGCCCCATGGGAAATATGTTACTTGAGTTGGTTCCCTTATGATTAATGATTTACCACAGATATAAAAAAAAAAAAAGGGACAAGAAGCCTGAAGCAGTAAGACAGTGATCGCATAAACATACACACAAAGCAGACACACACAAGAGCAAAAGTTTAGACACAAAAACTATGTCGTAGAACTACGAGCTAACTCCAAATTAACATTTTCCTCAGCCGGCGGTGTTGTGTGTGTGCGCGCGTGTTTTTCAGATCTGTGTATGCATTTCTGCGTATGATAAAGAGTGGCCTCAGATCCAGTGTCCTATTAATTATTCATGTGGTCACTAGAGAGAGTCGGTGTATTTATGCCAATCGATAGCTCTTAGATATGATATAGTACTGCTACTCAAGACACACCCTCAGTCACCATGCACTGATTGAGATGGGAACAGCACAACTTCTTCCTTTGTGAAAAACACTGTACACAAGAGATGATTGAGTTCTGTTCCACTCCACATCTTATTGTTTTATAGGACCACAAAAACTGATTAGTTCTATAAATCTATTATAAAATGCCAGAAGAAAATAAAATAAACATATTGCAGTTTCCCAGGGCCCTTTGAAGTTCTGTGTGTACACAAACTCCATAGAAAAGCTATTCTTAGCTGCCAGGTCTGAAAAGAGTTGCCACTGCTGAAGTGCCTTAAACCTGCAATTATGCACAGGAAGTGACTCCCTTCCAGTTGTAGAGAAGTCTATGACAAAATGACTTTACGTCTTCAGATTTAATACCTCAGTAAATACTTTTATAGTTTTTTTTGTGGTCCTAGTGCCCAGTTTCAAATCTTATGGAATATACACAGTGTTCATTTAGTATATACACAGTGATGGAACCCTTCGAGTACCCCTCAAGTGCCCAAGAATAAAATAGGTGATTAAACAGGGTGTGTTTTATGGGATGGCAACCTTGCAATCGATAAGCCGTTGTCATCTGAGCTTGTGGTGTCATCAGTTTCTCAGTCAGAGCCACTTCTTCTCTTAACTTACAGCTTCACAAACTATAGCCAAAGCTCAAAACTTCAGACTTGAAACGCAGGAGTCAATAAACAAACAGGTCCATCATCTATATGGTGTTTATAGGCACTCAGCAAAATATATATTCATCAACAAAGAATTTTCATCCTCTGAGTTTTTTAGTATCTATTAACTCATGATTTAGGTTTATTTTCCTCACAGTGTGACAGTTCTGGTTCACTCCCAGCACCCATCAGCCTTACTTTCAGCCCAAGGAGACAGTTGTTTTCTGTTAAAAGGTAGTGCGAGGTAGTGTATAACAATGGGGTTTTATAAACCCATTGCTCAACGCCAAATGACAGACAGTTAGCAGCTAAAAAAGCCAGTAAAGCATTTAGCAGATGAAATAGCAAACACCTGCCTCAGGAATCGCTGGAGGGAAAAGAAACGCAAATGTTCGGCTACAAGAGTTCATCAGGTGATCAGATTCTTGAATTATTTCTCCTCGTGTTTTCATTCAGCATATGAGACTCTTTTCATACAGATTTTCGAGGTTTAATGATTAAACCTGAGCAAACACTCCTTAAATCTCATAAGAAAAAAGGAAAACTGCTAATGTTCACATGCCAGAAGCTGTGACAGTTTGTGACCATTTTTTTTTCTTGACAAACGACTCAAATCGTCACCAAAATAGCAGTTAACGTCCTCTTTACTGACAAATTACATGCGCGTTTATTCCCAGTCACTTTCCTCCTTTTAGTAGGCATAAAACTAACGTGCTGTGTTAGAACAGTGGTTCACAGCCTTTTTATTCCTTCCCTCGAGGATGAATATATTACAATCTCATCCTACACTTCTGCACACGTAGCCTTTACAGTCAATTTAAATTATCCTGTTCAAGGGTCACGTATGTATGGAGCTGGTTGACTTTGTCTGTGGGCAAAGCTCTGACCTATGCCGTGATTAATGATTCCTGGCAGCTTTGATGACCCCTCGAGCCAGTTCAGGATACATTCTAACACGATAGCTGTGTTTCTCTATGAACCGCTACGCTTCAGCAGCGATTAAATGCTTACACGAAAAACAGAAGCTGCTGACTGCAATAGTTCAGGAAATGTGTTCCATTAATGTTCAATAGGGCCTTTACAGATTTAGACGCAAGTGTACGCACAGGAACGCGAGCCCAATATCTCACCGTCAGAATCATTACACGCTAATTGCATTCAACCAGGCGCCTCTGAACGTATGCAAAATCACCTCCGCTGCATTCTTCTGACACAAACACTTCCTCTGGATGACGGTGAGCGCTCTCCTCCTCTTCACTTCCCTTACAAAAGTTTAAGAGCTAATTGCTCCGTTCTTTTGCTTACTGTCGCGTTCGGTTCAAGTCAAATATTGGCTCTCGGCCGGATTTACCATAAAGGGCAGAAAAGAGGAGAAAATTGTGCGTGTGTTTGTGCATAGGTGGGGGGTACACTGTGTGTGTGAAAGGCCGTGTTCAGCTGGGAGGAAAGTTGTGTAAAGCTTGCTGGCCCATGGGAGATGAGCTCCATAATTGTCACCATGGCAACAGCCTTTCAAGATGGAACCCTTCGAGTACCCCTCAAGTGCCACAGCTCCCGGAGCACAGAGCAGTCTGTGTTCGAGTGAGAGTGTGTGTCTGTGTGTAAGTGCGTGTGTATATATACACATCCCCGAGTTGAAGCCAGCTACTTAAAAATTGATACATCAAGCGTCAGTGGAGAAATCTGACAAGATTGAAAGTGACGTCCTTTATGGCCACCGGGGTCACATCTGTAGGTGGGTTTGTTTGTGTTCATGCGTACATGCCTGTGAAACGTGTTTTCAGTCCAACTGACATTGTTGTCACACAAAACAAACCTCAGAAAGATGGTCAAAAATAGCATACGTGAAAAAAATGATGTGCAATAAAAAGAAATGAATAAAAATGGGGGCCATCGAGCCAGGTTTAAACCAAACGTGTGATACACAGAATAAAATACACAGTTCCATTACACGCTTAGTGGTGCTTCACTATATAAACACATCATTTTGATTAATTGATTAACTGGAGCACAGCAAAGAGTGTGTACCTTTTAACAGCGGCAGAGGAGCATAACCCATGTGACTTTATTAACTGAAAATGTGCGGGTGACGTAAGTGATTTCAAACGTTAATAAGTGGAAGTAGCGTAAGAGGTGTTGTGTGCGGTGTAGAGTTCTGTTTATAGAGAACCAAGTGTGTGTGGAGCTCTGTGTATGTGTGTGTGTGTGTGTAGTAATGAGGAGATCTGTGTGAGATAGAGATGTCAGCATCCAGAGTCCAGCCCCCTGCTGAGATCCTCTAATCCTTAATCGGAGTTCATAACAACATTTAACACCATAATATTCCCCATTACTACTAATCCTGCCCCACACATGCACGCTCACACAAACACACAATTCCTGTGCAAGCATTCTGGGTTAAGAAATATCCCAAAGAAAGAGGGTATGTGCCTTATTTTAAAGTCAAGTTTGACACAAATCTGTATGAAATTATTGGCAAAACTGTCACCTGCAAGCACAAGTTGCATTGCAGAGTGCATAGACTTATTTGCAAACACACTAAAGCTGACAGCAATGCTAATGTGAATGTTTGTTCACTAGCATGCTGGGATTCAGTGCGCTAAAAAAATACATTTTAATGACTCATTCGGATATTTGTAGACTCTGATTTTTTAACATCAGAGAGATTTACTTGTTCTAGCAGGAAAGGCTACTGAAAAAAACAATATATTGCAAATAGGAAACAAACAGAACAGACGTTGCCAGTATCAAGGGATATTTGCTGTACATGCATTTAGCTGCATAATTACAATAAATGAAGAAATGCCATATGAGATGAAAATCTATGTGTATAGACAGTCCATCCCACCATAGAAAAGGTGTTAAAATACGCTGCCAAGATGTTTATGATAGAATTCATTTATTTACAAATGTAGGACTAAGGGGGATATGGCTTATAGAAAAACACCTCATAATTAATCAGAAGCATATCTGTTCTCTGTGAGTGACAGTTCTGGAAATGCTCTGCTGTTAAAGACACAGGCCTTGAGGTTTTAGTGTACAGTGAGTTTACATTACTGACACCCAGTTCAGCTGCATGTGAGTGAAGCTCACAGTGGGGTTATTCTTAAAACTCTGATGTTTTCTTTGGAAGCACATGATGTATAGCAGCAGTTGCTTTTAACTGACTCTGGCAAGTTAGGATCACATGTTTGCAGAGCGGGCATGAGCCGTGACCACATGGAAGCCATAGACCTCTATGATTGATGCCTCTGGACAGACCCTTACTCTATTTATGGCGTCTTACAACTTCTCTGACACGCGCGCGCATAAAGGCACAAGACCACAGTGGATATGAAATGGTTTGTGATGTCCAGTACATGAAGCACATGAGTACACCCAGTCTGATTTCTGATCTAGTCTCTGTCCCTTGGACATCAGCCAATTACTGAGAGCGGCCAAGGGGAACTACAGGATGAAGCCCTCTCTCTCTTCCTAATTCTCTCCATATCTGTCTTTTTTCTGCCTTTTCTTTGTTTCTGTTTTTCTCTAACTTTCTGTGTCCCCTACTGTCTGTCTACTTATGTTTTACTTCCATTCTCACCATCTCTATTTGATTCTCATTATGCATGTGTGTGTGTGTGTGTGTGTGTGTGTGTGTGTGTCAGAGAGAGAGAGAGTGAGAGAGCAAAAGAAAGACTGCGTATGTATGTGTGTCTTTATTTCCCAGTGGGCTGTCTGTCATACTTTGACCCTGACCTTCTCCAGAGCTCTTGCACAAATATTTACTCTCTCGCTGACAGGCACACACACATACACAAACCGCTCAAAAAAAAAAGAAAAAAAAATCAGGGAAAGAGAGCGAAAAAGAGAGAGCTCAATTTCAGTACAATTAAAGCAAACCACATCTACACAGAAACGCACTTTTCTAGTGGTAACCCAAGATGATGGCACGCTAATTTTGAGCCTGGGTGATTATCTTGCCGTCTAAAAACAGATAAAATAGATCCCAGGTGCATGTGTGTTTCTGTGTGAGCGGGGTCATGGGCGAGGGACGGAAAGAAAGAGAGGGAGAAAGCATGACAGGCCAATAGAAGTCTGCTGGGAGTTTGACTCACAGTCTGAATAACTTATTCTTCTGTCTGTTTTGCCATCAAGATAAAAGGCTGTAGGAACACAGCATCTCCTTTTGAACAAAGCCCACCAGACCGACACAAAAACACACACAAAGAACAAACTTTTACTATTAACACACAACTTTTTGCCTCAGTAGCAATATATTCATTAAAACATTACACACACACACACACACGGCAGTAAACGTGCCCACATCGGCCGGCCCCGTGATCAGAAGAGTGTGTGTAGGAGGGGCAGTGAGCCTCCTTTACTCATCCACGTTATTTTCAGTTCATCACTCTCAATAATTCATTTTCTGAGGCAGGCAAGGAAAGGAGAGCCCTGTGGCTGTTTCTCTGTGTCAGTCATAAACACACTCTGCCAGATGTACCTGTCATGTGGGATGCCATATTTTCACTGCCTTTAATCTGTGTGTGGGCAGTGGATGACTTTGTCAGCCAAACTCGCAGCAAATCGAATTGAGATAGCACAAATTTGCACTTGTATGTTTCAGTCTCTTTCAAAGTTGAAGACCGCAACATGGTTAGGATTTAGAAAGAGCTAACACTAAAGCAGCGGAAAAACAATGTTTAAGCTTCCTGCCTTCCTCAAGGTCACACTGGATCAAAAAAGTATTTAGAGTTAGTTTCTAAGTGTGTGCTTATTTATGATACCTCTATTTCTCTGTGTGTGTGTGTCTGTGCTTCAATCTATATCTGAGAGATAAAGAGTTGTCTGGTTAAGAGTAAAGTGTTCCATAAATACATCCCCTTACTATATGTATGCCCCTTACTCAAGGTAAAGCAAGTCAAGGTTGTCACGCACAAGGTTGCCACGGGAAAAATACCAATGCATGTTTTACATTAAAAAAAAATGCTCAATTCAGTCCTGCAGAAGCTTTTTATCTGAATAAATATTGACATAGCAAGCTTGCTATGTGCACACGATATTCTGAAGTTTTTCAAAACTTGATCAGCTATAATATCGACAAAAACATTTAGGTGTGATTATTAGGTAAGTTCTAGAGGTTTATGGAGGATCTATCATGTAGCATTCTCATTTAGTCACACAGAAAATTACAATACTGGAAAGAAACTCCAATGATCACATGACCCCCTATGAGCAAGTGCATGGCGACAGAGGGAAGGAAAAACTCCATTTTAACAGAAAAAAGATTGTGGAAGGACCAGACTCAGGGACGGACGCCCATTTGCTGTGACGGCCAGTTGGGTGTGACCAGAAGGAGACAGGATAATAGACACACTATGGGAGGGAGTGTTTAAACACAGTAATAAACACACATCTCTAGTGCAGCCTAAACCTTTTGCAGGGATGTTCAGGTCACCGGATCCAGCCCTAACTATCACGATAAGGACTGTACTACTAAATATAGTTTTATGCCTAATCTTAAAAGTAAAGTGTCTCTTTCAGGAGGGTGGCCTGATAGCTGAAGGCTCTACTTCTTATTTGACTTTTAGAAACTCTAGTAAATGGTATAAGACAGTAATGTCTTTGTATCCAGTTTTGCCAAGACTCCATGAAAAAGTATTTTTTTCATAATGTTGACAAGCAGGCAAAAAATACCGAGTTCTCCTTTTCAGACCACTGACATTCACCTCTCTCTGCAAATTCTTTGCCTCGCATCTCTTCCCAGAAAAAGGCAAATCATTTCCAGTAAACAGTTTTTACTACCTAGACAAGGCGTCCTTCAAGCCTACAGGCATCGCTGAAAATTTCTACCTATACCACTACAGCAGCTGGTCTGGAAAGCAATATTTATAACAAAGAGAAAATTAATGATGTAACTATGCGCTTTGTTCTTGCTCTTTGTTCCGTCTAACGCTGCAGCTGAAAAGTCATTTGGAATCTTTGTGAATGTTACCTTCTGGCTGTGAAACAATAGTACAGCTGTAATAAATAGAAAAGCAGCAGCGAATTGAACTACATCTGTACACTGGAGCTGAACAACCATGCCTGTGCAGTGCCAGACCTATCAACCTGACAGGCTGATCGTACATCTGGAAGTAATCCATAAACTAGAAAGAGAAAGAGGGAGGGATGAGGGGAAAGGGTCAATGGCCGCCTTCCTGTTCTTGTGCTTCCTGTTCAACAAACCCACTGGCTACATGCAGGCGCCTTTGATTTTAAACTGAGAAAACTGGAGACTGATTCAAGACCATAGAAATGTGAAAATTATGAGTTTTCCCATGAGTGCGCACATGTTTATCCCTAACTGGAACTCAACGGCATATGGAAGATGCCAATTAATGGGAACTGTACCCAAAGGAAACACACTCTCCCCTCTATACCTCTCCTCTCTCTCTCACTGCTTCCGTCTGTGGGGAATAGTGCTAAATAAGGACGTGAAGAGTTGAAACATGCGTTAACAGTTTCTCAGTCCTTGGCCTGCTTTTTCTCTTTTCCTCTTAGGGTTTATTCACACGGTTCAACCCACTGCACCAGACTCAGCTATACAATGTCCCGTCACTTCAAAGCCACCTTTGTGTCCTCTGGTTTTGTTGCTTCAAAAGGCACAAACACCACCTTGGTGTTAAGGTGGCATTTGGCAGCTCGTCTTATGTGTGGCGAGTGATCAGCCATCGCAGAAGAAGAGCTTTGCGACTGTGCATGAATAGACATTATCTGGGTCAGTGTTGTGTGGGTATGTAGATGGGGACTACGTGTGTATGGAGGATATAGCGAGAGCCTAAGCCTTTGTGATTTCATGTCATTTATTCAAACACAAAAGAGAGGAGATGAGAAAGAGGGAGAGGGGAAAAGGGATGGAGTTAAGGAGGGACATGTGAGAGAGAGGAGATAAAGGAGAATAAAGGAGTAATGAAGGAAAATGTGGCTGTCATTAACCAAATAAATGAACAGGGAAGTCAGACAGCCAGTGCAGCAGAAAGGCACGCACTCGCACAGACAGGTAGAAGGACAGAAAACTGGCCTCCACTTGGCACATGTATCCGTTTGTCCTTTAAGAACATCTGGATCGTAATAACACCCTGCTTCCTAACACTTCAGTAGCTTGCTGCCCCCGTGCCTGCAGCAGCGTGCACACGTACACTTCATATACTGTATGCACACAAAAATCTTCTGACTAGCTGTCTAAATCCTTCTGTTAGCCGCCCACTACCTTCCTATCCACACCTACATGCTCTCAAGCTCCCTGAGCTGCCAGCATGAGAACAGCAATGAAATAAGAGGTGTGTGTGTTTGTGTGTGTACATGTGTGTGAGACATACCATACAGTAGGGAGCTCTTGACCTTCAAAAGTCTGTATCTGATCAAAATAAAATGCTTGCTTTACCCACTGCTTCATCTGTCCACATTAGCCATTCACACATGCACACACACCCGCTCTTCTGCTGTTGAGGGTAGAGGGAATAAAAAAAAGAGGTAGGTTTCCTACTGAGCTTTCAGCATACACATGCACACACACATAAACACACACACACAAAAGCTAAGTCTCTTTCATAGGTGTGAAGATTAGCCTTTCCCTGTGTCTGCTCCCTCTTTAGACCTTTCATTATGAAGGGAGGACTGAAATCCTCTTATGAGATATAAAGTGTAAAATTCTATTGTACATATGCTTCTGAGCATTATGCATTTTCCTGATACTTTTGCATGTCCAAAAGTCTTGGAATATCTCCATGTTTCCCCAAACATCTGATTTGTCTGATTCACTGAACGCCTGAGTCGGGGGGATTTTTATTTCTACGTTGACTGACTTTTGTACACTATGTATGAAAGGACAAATTTGTCATTGGATCAACAACAATTTGTCGTTATTACAAGCACTTCAAAAACGTTTTTGTTTGTAGGATTCAGTCGTTGAGCAAAGATTTCAGTTTTGATCTCTTTGCATCCTCAGTGATACCAAACATGGTTACCTCCATTCAAAAATGCCCCAACAACAAACATCTTTGCATATAACCACCTACATAACACTCTGTATGTTTCACTATTTTATTTATGCATTGATTGTAAGAAATCCATCCATCCATCCATCCATCCATCCATCCATCCACTGTAACCCCCAGGACACCTGGGATAGGCTGTCACCTCACTTCTCTAGACGTTGAAGTGGTGTATTAAGAGATATAACAAGTTATTTGTTGAGTTTGAGAAGCTCGTGTAGGGGATTTTATTAACTTTGATTAATTTTCGGTCTTTATGCTAAGTTAAACAGTTTATACTCTTTTATTAATGAGTCTAACTATTAAAATATTCTGTGTAGCAACCCAGTGTCTCTGTAGTGATAAGCGATCAGATAATTCACACCAAATCAGATGCACATTGGTCTCGTTCCTCAGTATTTCGCGCTTTGGTTTCGATCCAATTGGAGAAGTGAAAAGAACAGCAGGAGAGCTGAGTGGAATCAGTATGAGGAATGTGGTGTTACTTTGAAAAGTTCCTCTTGTAAATACTTCATGGCAGCATCAAAAAAGCGAATGAATAAGAAAAAGGGGAAAAAAGACTATCAGACAAGTGGACGGACAGACGTGTGATGCTGACCCATATTATTTTCAGCTCAGAAAGAAGGAGAGAAGAGGAAGGGAGGAAAACTTGCGTTGAGGTGACATGTGTCTGCCCTCCTTCAATTCGTCTCCTCCATCTCTCCACATCTGAGGCAGTAATTGGTGCTGTCAGACCCACAGAGAAGGACAGAACACACGAGCGCACACGTAGGTGACACAGCTACATACATACACACCCACACACGCTCCTGCCCTTCAGCATGTACCCCTAGGGCTTAAAGCAGGAGAGGTTTGAGAGGAGTATTCACTACATCCCCTACTAGCTATGAAAGACAGAGACAACAGGAGAGGGCAAAGGAGTATGCAGTGAAAATAGAGGGGATAGAAGAAAACAGTGGCAGACAGAAACAGAGAGGGCGAGCAGGACTAGAATGCACAAGAGACAAAGGCACATAGAATAAAGAAAGCAGGAGAAGGAAAGAGGAGGGAGTGGAGGAGCGGGGCTTTGGCTACGCAGGCAGAGGCTTCTGCATGGAGTGGAGAGAGACGGAGTTGAACTGACAAGGTAGTGCAAAAGCTACACAGAGGGAGAGAAGGAGAGAGAGGGCGATTATGCAACTTCAGTAGTGACAAAGCAGATGAGTATGATTTCTTGAGACTGAGCAAAGGAGTTAAAGGCCATTGCAGTAACACTGCTTTTAGTGCATGGCTGAAAACACAACTAATGGCATTAGCAGAGTGCATCTACTGCCATAGCCAGTAACCTGAATCAAAATTTTTAATGAAGGTGATCCAGGTCAGTACTAAAGGTTAGTCAGTTCCTTCTTGGTAGATGGTCCCTTCTGTTTTTAAACTTTACATTAAAAGCTTATTTAAAAAAAAATAGAGGGGGTATAAGACAGCATCTTCAAATATGAACAATCAAGAATAAACTTTCATTCATCGTATTGGTTATCACAACATAGAATATTTTAGTCTATGAACAAAAAAATGTTCCAGAAATTCCTTTGAAAGGTTGATACCTCTAAAAGTATTGTTTTTTTGGGTCTTTCTCAGAAATAGAAGGTGAAAGTACCGAATTACACAGTTTACTTCCAGGAAATCTCAGAAGAAATTATTCGACCTGTAAAAGTAAAGCAAATAAATCTTTGTCCCTGATTTTAATGACTGTCTTTAATAGGACTGGATAAGAGTGAGTGCCACAGGCAAGTTAGCAAAAGCCAAAAAGCATTACCGTTAATTTGTTTTGGTCCTTTAATGAGATTTCCAGGCAATAAGAAGAACATGGAGTCATATATCATCACTGTCGCATTAATTATGATAACTCAGTAAAAATATATCAAGATGACAGAAGACTGTTTACATCTCAACCTCGTGGTTTGTTTTTGCTTATGTTATTCAAAATTAAGACCACATTTCCCATGAATACCGCTGTATCCCATTCCACAGTCTGTTGATATGTGTGCTGTTTATCCTGGTCAATGTATTTCCCCTTATATGTCATAAAACAACCCGCCGGATTTAATCTAGCACAGTGCCCTCGATTAACAAGATCAAAACACACATATCCATACATTTAAACACACTTAGCTTCACACTATCTCCAGGGAACGGGAAGCATTGGGTTGGAAAAGGGAAGAAGAGAAAGATGAACCCATGATCTATAAATGTTTAACAAGTGCAGACAGAGGAGATAAGGGCTGCTAGGAGGAGAAGTGAGACAGAAAGAAAAATGGTGAGGTGGAAGAAAAAAAAAAGAAGACAATGGCAGAGGAGGCGGGTGGGGAGCAAAATGGGTGGCTTGTCGAAAACGAGAGGTGGAGAACAGTCCCATAATAGAAGGAGACATCGCAAAAAAGGTTAGAAAATCGACAAGGGGAGGGGACAGAAATTGTGAAAAAAAGCTGTAATTGGAGGTGCCTCGTGGTTGTCTAACACAGAGGGGCTAGTAATGATTCCATTAGCGCTTTGCACCGTGAGAAAGAAAAGACAGAAAAACAGAGAGAAAGGAAGGCAGAGGGAAAGAATGACAGAGAGAGAAAGAGAAGCCAAAGACAAGGAAAAGATTCACAGAGAACACAGGACAACGGTGAATGTCAAAGGTGCTAAGAAAAGAAAAAAAAAACAAGCACAGAAAAGGAACAAGAAGGAAGGAGAGAATTGAAGACATCCATTAAATGGCTCGCTCACTTGTGCTACAATGACAATTACAAAATGCCCTCCTGAAGCTCTCCCCCCGAACCTCACCTCTTCATCTCTTTGTGTGACAGCAAACGGGAGCGGATGATTTAAATGCATTAGCAGAGTGTGTTTTCCCTATGGAAGACCTCCAGACCTCCAGACTGTTTCAGGCCAGGAACCTTTTGTTTGGAGCTGATGCAGAGCGCTGAGAGGACCCTTTAAAAGCCTGCCTGTTGTTCTCTCAGGAACACATTAAAGTGCAACGTACTGAGTTGATGTACTTTTTTTTGTTGTGTGTCCTCTCATGTCTTTTGTGAATCCGCTTGCTAAAATGAGGCTGATTACGGATGCAGCTGCATTAGCTGGCTAAGTGAATTCTGACAAGGTAAGGTGATAGTATGAAAATAGAAGCATGTTCATGCAAACGCAGCACAGGCAAAAAGTTATTTAAAACAAAAGAAGGTTTCCAGGGAGTGAATTTTTGGCATTATTATGTTTGGCTGATATGTTTGGCTGACACTGGTGGGACAGCGAATTCTCCTGCTGTATGAGGAAATTTCATTGCTATGCAAATCCTTCCCATGATCCTACAAAAAATGTTTTTCCTAATACCGAGTAGGTGGCGCAGACATCCCTGCGGGTGGGAAGATCCAATTCACCACAAAGGAATTAAAATCTATTGAAAATGTTTATTTATTTATTTATTTTTGTTCCCAGAATAATTGCTACATATGAACTGAATAGAGAAACCTGGCTTTCCTTTCCATGTTGAACGCAGTGGACACCTGTTTTCCCTGCATCTCTGGTGACCCTAACCTATTAGACATGAGCCGCATATATTTCCTGACATGTGACCTCAGACTGTCAATAAGACTCCATCATTACCTTTGCACACAACTGCAGCACACACACATACGTGCGCACACAAAAACTAGACTGTTTAGACTTTAGAGTTTAAGCCAGCTTGTTAAATGCTCCTTTATTACTCTATTTATTCTCTCTGGAGTGAGAAGAGTCAAGAATCTGGCCGACGAGGTCATGGAGATCACTGAGGTCAAGCACCCTGCTGTGTCAGACTGACTTTAAATAGTTTTTAGTACTGTGACAAAGACCTGCATAGTGTAAACATCTGCCAGCTAGCTCACCTGTCAAATAACTACAGTGTGTACGTTTACAAGACAGGCATGTAGCTCAACAGTCTGCGTTTCATGATTGAGATGCAGCTCGAGTTCTGCCACAATCTGCGCACATTACCAGTCTGCAAACTGCAGAGTACAGCTTGTTCTTATTCACTTGTCTCTAAGGCCCAACTGCCAAGTTTTCTGGGCGTCTTGGCTGCTGCTTCTCCCAAACAACTGAAATTGCATTATGCGCACCGATTTCAAGTCTGCAGTGATGAATATCTACGATTCCATTTTCTTTTCGGCGAGGAAGTGAGCCCGTAGGGACAGGTGACAGCATGAGCTTAATACAGCTTGCTCACTCAAACGCATGCATGCACAGTATGTACACACAAACTCACACATGCTGCACACACCATCTGGGGAGTTTTACAACTCAATAATCTGCTTCCTAAGGCATACCTTTTCCTCCCCTCCTGCAACACAACACACATCAATAAGCAGTTTCTCACACACACTCATACTGCTCGCCTCTACTTGAGAAGGGAAAATGAGACGTTCAGCTCTGTCAGACACACACACTCACACACACAAAAGAGGAGATGCCTTAAAGCAACTTCTACTCTTTCCTCTACAAAAGCTGTTTTCGCTGTATTGGGAGGGATGACACACACACGCACACAGTTAAAAAAAAAACACATTCACACAAAGTGTGTACCTAACTTAAATACATAGAGTCATTGTCATTCCATCCTCTGTTTCACTGCAAAATTCACTACAGTGCATCTGCACGCAGAGGCAGCCACATAGATATGTACACACTTTTATACACAACACCACTTCCAAAAAAGTGGGGACACTGTGAAAAATGTGAATAAAAACAATAAAATAAACTGTAAATCTTTTAAAATTACTCACAGAACAGCATAGAAACCATCAACCTTTGAAAGTGAGATACTTCAGTGTTTTGGGAAAAATATGAGCTTATTTTGAATTTGATGGCAGCAGCGTGTCTCAAAAAAGTTGGGACTGAAAGTAGCAGCAAAATGGTGCAGCGAGAGTGCAGACAGGGACTAGAAAGAGAGAGAGAGCATATTTCTGCCAAACTGGCTTTTCTTTATTGTCTCTCTTTTAAATTTAGAATTCTCATTGTTTACAAGGTTTTGAATAATCAGGCCCCATCTTATCTTAAAGACCTCATAGTACCGTATCACCCCCATCAGAGCGCTTCACTCATAGACTGCAGGCTTACTTGTTATTCCTAGAGTATTTAAAAGTACAACGGGAGGCAGAGCCTTCAGCTTTCAGGCTCCTCTTCTGTGGAACAGCTCCCAGTTTGGATTCAGGAGACAGACACATCTCTCTGCATTTAATCATTAGTTATTATTAATCTCTGTCTGTCTTCCACAGTGTGTCTTTGTCCTGTCTTCCTCCACTCACAGCCAATGGCAGAGGTGCCCCTCCATGAGGCTGGTTCAGCTGGAAGTGTCTTTCTGCTAAAAGGGAGTTTTTCATTCCCTCTGTCGCCAAAGCGCTTGCACATAGAGGTCATCTGAGTGTCGGGGTGTTCTTTGTATTATTGTATGGTCTTTACTTTACAATATAAAGCACCTTAAGGAAACGTTGTCGTGATTTGCTGCTATATAAATAAAAATTACTTGAATTGAACTGAATTGAATTAATCACCAAAACATGTCAGCACCACACTTTTTCCTCATTTGCCCTGTCTCTGTCTGTCTCTCCCACACAAATGCACAAACACTTGCACGCTTACATTCTGTCCCCTACATGCCTGAGGACCCCAGCCCCACTCACGTTGGCACATGTCCTTGTTCTCCTCGAAGCCTGGTTTGCACACACACCTCCCGATGGGAACCAGCCATCCGCCGTCTGCACTGCAGTACATCTTGGGAGGCTCAAACTCCTCAGAGGCGTTCACACACACACCATGCACCTCAACCAGTGCCGTTTCTCCACCCGTTATTGTGTCAGGAAACTGGGCCAAATTTAGCACAGTGAGTGGACATTTCTTGTAGAAGACCCTCACGGAGACCAGAGCAATGCAGGCGCCCAGGTCCTGGAAGGCCAAGTAGAAACCCTTTTTACTCAAGTTGTTGATGGTCCGCACTTCCGTGTTTAGCTTCATGACACGGTCGCCAACGTCCACCTGTGAACAACAGATATATTTTACATGTGAGTTTGGTGAATGGGATAATGCAATCTTTAGCAAACTGAAAGCAATTGAAAGTGTTCTTATGCTCTCTCTGTGTGAGTATCCATACCTGTGTAAAGCTCTCATCTGCAGCAATAGTGTCAATTTTGATGTACTGACTTTCCTTGATAAACCACAGGTTTGCATTGTTGGACTCATAGTAGTACATGTTGAATGTCTGCAAAAACAAACAGCATCCATCAGTTTTCAGGCAGTAAAAATCGAAGTTATCACACAAGACAGAACGACGCACAGTTAACCGAGACAGATAAAAAGTATGGGTCCATCCAATGTGAAATTTTAACAAGCCATCCACTGTTCTGCGGCTCTTCAGCAGCTTGTCTCCGTATCTCAGTGCATCTGTCTGGATTGAAAGTCAGCAATGCTGTCTGCAGCTTCATGAGAGCGCAGCTCTAAACTGTCACATTAAGCCCATTATTTATTCTGGAGATGTAGTAAGACTGAAAGGCATATAAGGGACAGATGAATTGAAATGTATACAGAACAGAGCAGTGTTATAAGAGAATGGAGGGCGGGAAAAAGATTAATAAAAAGAACGAAAAAAGCCTGTAGAATAAACTTTGATTTATTCTCCAGCTATTGCTTCGTGTTATTCTTCTGTGTTTTTCTGTTTGTGTTTAGTATTCTGACTGGAAACGGATGAAAAATAAGTTATTTTGCATGTTTTAACTACATTACAGTAAATAGATTACACACACCTCCTTTTGACAGACCTGTTGATAATACACATGTTAACAACCTTCATATAAGAACAGGAAAAGCGATGGTCTTAAATATGCCTTAAATGTGCTTCCATTCATACAGTTCACAGCACAGCAATAAATAAACTCCATTTAATGTGTCTAATTTGTAAATGATCTACTTAGTGGTCTAATTAAGATGTATCTACTAAGCCACACATTTGAGGAGTTAAAGAAGATGCTGCAAATGCTGCCGAGCACAGTGGATAGTCAGAGAATATTCTGCGGGAGTGCAAACAACTGCAAACAAAAAACACTCAACTTGAAATATAACTTACCCGTGTGCTATTGATCTAAAAAAAAAAAACCACTAAGGAAATGCATTCTTTTTTCTTCTTACTTCACACCAAAGATATTTCAAAGAGCAGACAGCTACACAGCAGAAGCCACGGAGCCTATCAACACTCAATGTTTTGCTCAGGACGAGTGGGCAAACGAGCAGCATAAATGCAACAGGAGGCCTTAAACACAAACACACACACCAGCTGCATCGGCATTTGTTATCTAACCGAAAAGCCCACATGCTGATCATGTGTTTATGAAGCTTGCTTGTGTATTATGCTTGTGTGATGCAAACCTCTTTGCAGGTACCAGGGACCCCGGGTAGACTGTTACAGTCTCTTAGGGTGAATTTGATCTCAATGTGGACGCGCTGCGCTTCTTCCCGGCTGATGTGGCGCGTTCTCAGCCAGTTGTTTTGGTTGGCTTCCATGACGTTACACACCTGGTAGGTCCTCATCGGGGTATTCCTCTCATCCATGACACTGATCTCCTCCCACTGAGAATAAGAAACAGGAGGTAAATAGAGATGATTTATAATGATGTTTTCATTTGCTAGTTTAGCTTTTTCAAGCATATTTGGGACATTGCATATTAAAATAATTCCATTATTTAGCTTGGGGGCAAAGAAAGAATTAGGGTAAAAGGAGAAAGATTGCATGAAGCTGCAAAGAAGAGGGACGGAAGAAAAAAGGAAGAGAGAGTGAAAGGGGGAGTAAGTGGATGAGTGATGAGGGGATGGAGGAAGGAAAAGAGAAGTGATGAGGGCTGCTGAGAAGTATTTGTGTTAAAGGGGAAATCTCTTTAACTAAAACATAAATTTCAAATCAAAGAGCAAGGGAACGTGAAACTGAGTCAGGGTGACGCTCAGCAGCACTGGGCCCAGGCTGACAACAGCACCACTCCCTTTCATCGTTAGGACAAAGAGGATCTCAGTTTAAAGACTGGTTACAGGGAAACTGGGTCTAAGTTCAATGAACTGTGGTTTAGTGCAAAGCAACACTGCTCTGCAAGTTCTGTTTTCATGTATGGGTGACTATGAGTGATGATCTGTGTCAAGATCACTGAAGGACTGTCTTTGTCTATGCTGCACGTGTTCGCAAAGTGGGTATGTTTTTCCTGAAGTGAACGGGCGATTTAACGCTTAAGAGGTAGACGTGTGTGTGAGACGTGCAGAGAGAGAGAGAGAGAAAGACAGAGAAGGAGAGAGAGAAGGAGTAGGTAGGACAGAGCTACTTTGTCTCCCATCATCTACTACCATCTGTTTCCACTTCTGACTACGGCTGTAATTGAGAACACTTCTCGCATGAGCAGGAAAACATTTCTATCTACTCACACATAGACAAGCACCCACATGCGTATACCACTCTCAGACAGACACACAAAGAAAAAGAACATTTTTATTCCTTAAAGAAAAGGAAAATAAACCAATGTGGTTTCAGTGTCTCAAGATATCTGATCCACTCAAGAGGACGCTAACTCAATTTTCTTTGACACACACACACACACACACACACACACACACACACACACACACACACACACACACACACACACACACACGCACACACACACACACACACAGGATAGGCTCTAGTTTGTGGCTAGGAATGAAGAGACCACCATCTTTGTTCTGAGCTCCTGTCATCATCTTAAGGCTGAAGCCTTTAAGCTCCAGAGTGATGAGCACAGAGTTACTTACATGTTCTCGTTACCCACCGTACTACAGTATACACAAATACGCTAAACTGTGCAAAATCAAACAACAGTGGACCCAGACCATGACCCACCAAGGTAAACACCAATTATCTCTGACATGTCCCAAAAGTCCAGAGAAATAAAGAAGAGACAGGCAAGGAAAGAGCCGAGTAAGCAGCAAAAATGCAAAGAGAAACTTTCAGACAAGCGAAGTCCAAGCTGAGGTTGAATTCTTGAGGTTAATCTGATGTGACAGCCCAACAACCCGGCAAAAGCCTGACGCATTTCACCTCGAAGTCCTGAGCACTAAAACAGAGCCACATAAAAACACACATTCTCACACACATTTGCGCTCACTCGCCAGCTCTCCTGTGCGCTCAGATGCTTTTAATCTCCACAGCCTCTTCTGTGTATGAACTGGAGCTTGAACAAAACCAGCTCTCTCTTGATCCTGACCTTAACAGTACTTCAGCAGACAGAGAAATTCGAAGAAGAAGAAAACAAGAGAATAAGAAGAAAAAGAAGAAGAGGCAGAGGATTATTTAAGATGCTACAGTCAGCTGACACAAATGTCCCTGACAGGCAGTTAAGAGTTGGAGATTATACACAGCATAAAGGACGTAATACTGCTCGACGATTTTACAAACGCAGCGGCTGAGACTCGCTGTGATCAGCTGCACTCGATTCAACTGAAAGAACAAAAACGCAAGAAAAAAAATTAAGAAAGACAGTGAGAGAAAGAGAGAGAGAGGAATGAATGTTGGTAAATAACAGGCACGACTGGCAGCTAAATAGATCCATCTGTGCAGAGCGGAGACCAGTCGGACATCACAGGACGGTCACACATACCCACCCACACAAACACACAAAGCTGAGTCCCCGGGGAGGGGTGATTAAAGCATTTATGGGAATAGTCATTGAGGGATAAAAAGGGCTTTATAATGTCTTTGTTTATTTCTTTGTAGGCAGAGATTGGAGTGGCTGGATTGCTGCCACTTCCTGTTGAGCAACTTATTTCCCTGTTCGCAAAGTCTGCTCGTTGTCACTTCTGCCGGGTGTGAGACGCAGGTGTGCTTAGGAAGTTGAGAACAACCGGGCTTTGCTAATTTGCTAATGATACGTCACACAACTGAGAGAAAGTCTCCTAAAAATACAACTGAGGAAACGTTGGGATAGGCTCAAGGGTTTCAGCTATCTTGTTTAAGACGCAAGTGCACAAACACAAACACACATGCACACACAACTTATAACTATTGCCAGGGCTTTGTTGGCTCAAATTGAAACCCTCCTCCCTGAACTCTTAATCACCTCGGCCAATCAGCGCAGAGCCAGCTTGATTGCTTTGAAGTGAAGCAGAGACGTCGGCTCAGCGTTTAGGTTCAACCATTCACCGGCTTAACATAACATCCCTCCTTCTGCAATCATCTGATGGGTACACCTATGAGGACATAATTGGCCGCCAAACTCTGGAACAAGCTCTGGCTTAGCGAGGGGCAGAAAAAAAAAAGAAAGACAAATGACAGGGTAGGGGATAAAAAGTTGAGAAAAAATGTCAGGGGACCAGTGAGGGCCAGGGAGCCTCTGGGGAAGCTGAGAGGCAGTTGGGCCTCCCATTTTCAAACATCATTAAGACATATCTGTTTTGTGTCCCTCACTGCTTTGTGGTGACAGAAATGGGTCGCTCCACTCAGTCTCAGCCACATCCGGCCCTGCACGGCTCGGATTAAGCGTGACCCGTGAGGGTCAAGTGTGATTTTGGACTAATTCAGGTAGACATTGGCCTGATATTGGTGGGAATTGCCTCTCACTGAGAATAATCCTCAGGTTTAAAGCTTAAAGGTCAACTAGATAATCCCCCTGATATAAAACACAAGGCATTCTCACCACCCTTGCACATTTTCTCTCCTCTCTGAGTCTCTTATCGCTCTATTACTTCTCTTCTACATAAGTTAGTAAATCTTTACGACATTCATTTTTAGACATATGCAGAATCATCATAAACAAACAGCACTTTTGCCAGCACGATTGGCAGCCCTTGTTGGTCTCTATACTGTTTTTTTTTTAATGTTGAATGCAACCAGCTGAAAAAATTAAATAGATAGTTTGCAGCTTTACAAATAGAGATACAGTCCATGACTTGAATTGTGCAGAAATTGCAAGCAGTAAGATCTTGTGGCAAGAAATTTTTAGCTTTATTGGATCTTGTAAGAATAAACTTCCAGTAGAAGGCCAAACTGTGCCAGGAGCTACTGTGAAGACTTAAACAGTGCTGACGTATTGGTTTCCCTGAGGATAGGTGGCAAGGTAAATGCATTTTTTACTCCAAGGACCATCACAATGAAATAGAAAAGTAAAGATTCAGCAACTGTAAAACTTTGGGCTAAAAGGTTTAAAGCAGTAATTTGGCCCATAGCCTGCCTTAAAAGTTTTTTCTCAACCAAACAATTTTAGAAAAAACAGAAAACCGATTAAAACAAGTAACAAAAAAAAAATAATCATAAAGAGCTGACATGAGTTATGTTTCAAGCTCATTTGCTTAGTGCTTAAGTGGATAAGTACAAAGTGGGATGAAAAGTAATGTGAGGCAGAGGCTTCAAATAAAATTACTTTTATCAATTATAAAAGTTTGCCACAATTAAACTGTTGAATTTCAGGTGATTTATAGTGGTTACGCTTTGCAAGTCTCTCGTTTTTTAATTTTTGAGGAGTCCTTCAGTTGCACTCCCTTTTATTTGCTCTGTACCTGATTACCCTCAAACGTCAATAAAGAATAGATTTTTATTTTTGTGGCAACAACATAGCTCACTGTAGAAACTTGTATATTTTCTTAAATTACCAGATGAAAAAGAGCGATCCAGGTGGGAGATAACGTCGGCTCCGTGTATCAAACGACCGCATGAGATGGGCAAAGAAAGCAAAAGATTTTACAAACTAATTTCCGTGATCTGATTAAAGAAGCTGATAAAAAGTAAAGACTCTAAACACTTTTATTTTTGCAAAGTCTCGGGTGGATAAAAGGAGGCTATATTTATAGTATTTATTTCACAGAGGTATTGTGTGGAGACCAGCGTCTCCCCATCTGACAGTCCATGAAAAAAAGATATTCAGGATGGGGTACGCTTCACTTTCCAGCCAACACATTTCTTTGAGGGTAAACTAACAACACGTGTTCACCCCAGCCTGAACTACATATTCAATAAAAGTAACTTAAATTAGATTGACCTGCTTAGTTTAGCCACAGATGGAACACATTCTGCTCTTTCTGCAGGGACCGCAGAAAAAATAAAAACATCCACAAACATCTACAATATGACCGCACAATAAGAGCATTTCAATTAAGCGAACTCGATACCCTTGATTGCCTGAGAAAACAACTTTGCCTGGCTCTGCACACATCAGCTGCCTCTCCACTTCACACAACCATGAAACCGCGTGTGGCATCCTGCAATTTAACACACTGATGCTGAATAGTGGAGAGGGAAGACGAGCGAGAGAGACGTGTGACTCAAGAGGAAATAGAATTAATTCAGTGCCATTCAACAGCCCCTGCACTACAGTGACATACAGAATCCGCTCTATTGAATGCACTTCTTCATTCTTCCTCTATATGCTCTTCCTCTTCTCACTGCTCTGATTCATGATAGCTGCACTCCAAACTCCCGTGGTCCCCCATGACCAAGAAAGTCTAGTTATGCAACACACCCACCCTGCAGGCACATGTACACAATGCAGAAACACTAGGATGTATATGCCATCTCCTCTTATGTAGGAATATTTACTCCCCCCATCGTGTCCCTTCACTCCATCCCAAAAATCGCAGCCTGTAATAAATGCAGGCTCCAGCACCACAGCGTTTTCAGCGTAGCAGAAATAATTTGTAAATTCCCACTGAAAACTCCCGATTTAGCAAGGACTGCTTATGAACCCAGTGCTCTCTAAAATACACACTCCAGTCCTCCTGCTAGCTTTGAGTCCTTGCCTCTTCCCCTGAAATAATGCAAGCCAACATAACATGCCATCAGATCTTATTTTGTGCCAGATCATATCTATGTGTGTGTGTGTGTGTGTGTGTGTGTGTGTGTGTGTGTGTGTGTTGCACACTGCAGGTACTCACCCCCTCATTAGGATAAGCCTCCCAGCCCAGGTCGGCCAAAGCTGACATTGAGTCCAGCAAAGTAACTGTGACAACACAAGGAAGATAAAAAAAAAAGAGCAAATGTTAACAGACACATACAGGACATTTTTGTGGCATTTGTTGATCCCTGCCTCCTTAAAGAACGACTGATGTTTTCCAGACATGGTGCGGCATGTTTCTCTCTTGAATGTATAACATAACATTATGTCGCATTGTAAGTTTTCCACAAAGACACTTTCAAAATGTATTCCACAAGGGCATCTTTTGTTGTGTTGGAGTACACCAGCAATGGAATCAGAAGCACTGGTGAACCTATAATTTTAACTCCAAGATTACTGTGGTTGCGCTGCAGCTGTTCCAGTTAAAGGGGACACAAAGTCATTCAATGAAGCCGTAAGAAAGACTGTATTTACAGTTGAAATTGGCTTCAGACAATATAGTGAGTAGTCAGACGAAAATGCTGGTTACATGTTATATATATATTTTTAAGGCTCACTTCAGTTCAGTCGGTGGCTAGAAGGAGATTATTGTGCTGTTAAGTGCAGGAATAGTACAATAATAATTTGCTTGCCTTTTGATGCATTATTTTAAGTACATTAGTTGTCGATTGAAGAAGTGTGCATGTCTGGTTTACTCTGAATTCAACGTGCTGTTTCCAGTGTGTGGTCTCTGCATAACAAGAGGAAGTAGAGGGGGGATGCAGGAAGGTGAGAGTGAAAAGTGAGAAGACGCTGTGGCAGGCTGACCTATGGGAGGCACAATGAAAACCTGTTTAGATTGCACAGCACGGTTCTGCACCTGTATGTGTTTATCACTTGTTAGTAGAGCCTGAGCGATATAGGACTTTTAAGGCTCATACTGATATTTAATTATTTCAAAGTCTGATACATTTTTATCATATTTTTGTTTCTTCTAGACACGTTCCTGCAGATTTTCCCGACATTTGTAGTGTGCAGTTGTTTAGGAGTTCCTATTAAGAAAATATGCCACAACATTTCATGGATTGCTCTTTTATGCGGTGCCAAACTCTTCCAGACTTGCAGAGAAGTTGCAGCATGCCCTCTTGCAGGCAAAGTATGCAACATCAATGCTCATAACATGGTTGAAGGGTGTCTCTTCTTTATGTTTCTAATTTTCATTTATCAGCTGTTATAAATGCTGACACTGGCTGATACCAATGTATCGCCAAATTGCTAATACCACAGATATATGTTCGTGGTACTTGCTAGTGCATTTATAGATGTGCGGCACTGTTCATTCTTGGCTTACTCAGGTCCTAATCAAGCCTTCAACACTGCTGACCATCAATATTTAATCAGTATCCATCTGCAGAGACTTCTGCTTTGCTCTTTCTTCTCTCTCTCTCATATTGTGTGTGCTTCACAGGTTATCCTTCCTCTGTGAAAAGGTTTGAATGTATGCTTTCAATCCACAGATCCAAGATCAGCTGTGTGAGTCGCTGATGTGACACAATTTAAACAAGAAGCATCCCTTTTAAGCAGCGCACTTTCATATTCACTCCAATTTTTATAAGGTAGGAGCAGTGACCTGGAAAAACTATTTACCGCTACTGTAAAGTTTGCTCTCTTGAATGCAAATGAGGCTAATCGCTCAATTGAAAAGGGCTGAACGTGTCTGTTTACAAGGCCCTCTGTGTATCCATACTGCTAGTAGGTATAACAAAGGGACTGTAAAATTGGTCCAGCCTCCTCTTTTCCTTCCCTTCTCTTCTTCTTGTGCTCATGCTGCTCATCAGCTCTAACTGAAACCCAGCCGTTCCCCTCAGCACACAGCACACTGTGTGACAGCAGGGAGGCGTGTCATGCTGTAATAATGCGTGTATATATATGTGCACTGTGCGCGTGTCATAGCACACATATCTGCGTGTGTCTGCGTGCACTTGCACAAAGCGGTATGCGAGTGAGAAAACAGCCACAAAGAAAGCAGCGCGCATGGTATAATGAAGCAGAGAGAGGCGCTGCACAGTGGAGCCGGGGTGAGAGAGAGATAGATTAAATGAGAGGGATGAGACAGAAACAGTGGTGGAGAGGTGCTGCGCAGCGAAAGGTCAGACGGAGCCTCCAGCCCATGGTGTATTTAGAGGAACTAAAGACCATTTAGACTGCTTTGCTCAGTTCATGGGCTTTGGAGTGGCACAGAGAAATGGGACATAATAATATAATAATATATGATTTCAGAATCCAACAAAGAGGCACACATCCACGCACACACACACACACGGGCACACACGTTATTTTCCCCACACACTCTCATATCTCTGCGCGAAGATAAAAGCTTCCTATCAACAAGGAATTTAGCAAAATTGCCTGTTTCAAATACAAGCAATTATGAATTATGTGATATTCTCTGTGATTCACTTCTTTTAGTACCGTTTCATGTATTTCACAGAGAGTATAACTGAGTACCTTTGACAGTTATAAAGGGTCAATTCACCCAAATTACAAAAAAGACCATTCATCTCCACAACACAGTGCAGATGATTGGAAGATTAAAACTTTAAATTAACTCAGCTGAAATTCTGAATCACCGTGTCTGTCTATAAATAAGTTACTTTGTCTGGATAAAATACAGGTCATTTTGTATTAATTTTCTTTCACAACTGCTTTCGACCAAAGGAACTGTCTGAATAAAAAACGTTGATAATATTTTGTGGAATATATACCTGAAATTTGTGGAATTTGACAGCCAAATTGTCCTGTAAAAGCTCCCTAGTCTAAAACTTGATTCTGCCACAGATAAGTTAAAGTTCATGTCATTATCCAAATTTTGAGTTTTTTTCTTAAAAGTTAGCATTATTAAGTCAGAATTTTGAGATATGTAGTTTGAAATTGTGAGATAATGACCCTTGAATAATAGTTTTAAAGGTTGAAGCAAACTTCCATAACCTGGTGACCTTGAAAAAGACAGCAGGTTTAAGACACTTTTATTATTCTAGTGTATGGAATTAGCCTAGCCTAGCAAACAGCTAACTGCTAAAACTTACCAGTTAACATCTTAGGGGCCAGATTTATATAGCATATAAGCACAATATCCAAACAGTGCTCATAGTGTTGGTTCGTTTTACAGGCAACTTACAGAAGTTGCACTATTTTCTAAACACAGCCAGAGTCTGTTTATTTCAAGCACAAAAAATGATATGCATTTTTTGGTATTAGCAGTTAGCATTAAATTGCGTGTAGCAAACATCATTAAATCCAACTTCTTGAAATGTTCTGTCTTTGTAAATATCTGCAGTAACTAATCCTTTTTTATGTCCAATTTAGATTTTGGCTCAAACATGTGGAAAAAAAATATTTTGTTTGTTTTTTGTAGTTGCTGTTTTTTTTCTCATTATAGCAAAATATGTCTTATTGTTGTCTAGTCAGCTAAAGCATTACTAGGTCAATACATAGACCTACTTTAAAGCCATTTTGCAGCCCACTGGGAAAACACAACCACATAAACCTACAGATCAACACTTTTTCTTTTCTCCCAACACCTCCTGTCAATACCTCTTATCACTTGTAATCATTGACTGGACACATCAATAATGTATTAGGTATAGTTTCCTGGCTGCTGACACAGCCAGCATGCACAGACTATACTGTATGCATGGCTGTGTATCTGTACGTGACATGTGTCAAAGACAAAGATGCAGAGAAATTATGTAAATACATTCCAGTCTTCCCCAAACAAACACAAAGCCACACCTCAGTCTATCTAAACACTTTCATCATGTCTCATTTTATCTCTTCTTCCCCTTCTCAGGGGAAATTGCCTGAATTGTGTGTGAGTGTGAAATCTAAGCCTGGTCAAGACCTGCCTTGGCCCAGAATAAAAACTCAAAGCTCATCACTCAGTCACTCAGACCAGGTTCATATTTGATCTAATGACTGGTCTCTCTCACACACACACACACATACACACACACACAAACATGCACAGGCAATCTCCAGGTCGTGAGCATCTAAACATGACAGCTGAACATCTTCCAAGTGTGGAGAGACCATGTGAAAGCAAAGAGACATCTACTAAGAAGATTTTTCCCAACCTTTCTGGCTAACAATACGCCTTCCGGGGGACCCAACAATTTCGCTCATGGACACCCAAACATTACTTTAATTGCCTGAGGCCTTTGTCAGAGGACACAAGTGCACAGATCCGTAGTCGTGCACATGTGACCCGATTACTGTGAGAGTTGTTTTGTTACAGAGAAACAAGCTGTCGTATTGATTTTCAACACCAGACTGTGAGGTTTACATTCTGAGAGTGAAAGATGAGGAGGAGGTGGGGGTGGGGGTGGAGGGGGTGAATTTGTGAATTAGAAATTCCTATACAAAAGCAGTAAAGCACTGAAACTGCAACTACTTATAGAACAATGCGGAGAATGTGCAAAACTTTTTTTCTTCAGTTTCTTTGTCTCTTCATCTCCTTCTGTGTCTGTCTATTTTCCTTCACCCTCCCGCTTCCTCCCTCTGTGGTGTCTGTCTCTCTCTGTCTTCCTCTCTCTTTCTTATTCGCTGTCTTTTTAGGTCTCTCGACCGCTCGCTCACTGGATGGTATCCACTGCTTCAGCTGGGCTGCAAGAGGCTGTGATCCACCTGCCAAGAATCAAACAGCACTGCCAACAGCCAGACTGGTGCACAAAGAGACCAGGATGCTTACACACACACACACACACACACACACACACACACACACACACACACACACACACCTTAAGACTGTGCCAGTGCCACAAAGAGAGAGACTGCACAATAAGACCACCACACAGACTCAATCTAGAGGACAATATGTGACTACATAATGAGTTTATAAGATCCTTTTCATCTCAGAACACATCATATTAAACTGAAACGAGTAGGCTTAGTGGATCCTGAAGAGTCCTGCTGACACTACATTAAATATGCTGATATCTCACTGTCTTCTCCTTCTATAAATATAAAACCCAGGCTTTTATGCTTCTGTTTTGTGTTATAATAAAAATGTTAATCACAACTTGCAAATTCAAACATACCTGATAAATTCAATTGCAAATTCAGAAAAAAATCTAAAGGGAGATAAATGAGATGCTGCGAAGTGAAGCCGCAAGCAGCGGCTGCACTTGAATGAAGTTTTTAGAATTTTGCATAAAATCAGCCAGTTCCAATATGATCATCACAGGCTTAAAAAACAAGCAATCAAACAAACAGTATGGTCCTAGCACCAACAGTAAACTGACTAATTCCATCTTTTATATATAGTCTGCCTTAGATATTTCCCACATGACTGAATGATAGTGTTTTTGCCGGTAGAAAACTTCCATAATCAGTCGTCGTGTAGCTATATTATAAAGAGGTAATAACTGTTACCTTAGCTCAACAAAAATTGTGGAAACAGGGAAACAGCTAGCCAAGAATGTAGGACCATCCCTTTGAGTTCAACAAAATGAAAATAGGCTTTAAGAATGCAGGACAAATTTCTCAACACATAAAACAGCTAAAAAAAAAGAGCATGCACACAAAACACACACACCTTTATCCACGCTCCACTCCACTGTGGGTGCAGTTCAACGAGTAAGAGCGTTGTCAGGGCAACAAATGAGCTGATGGAGAGCAGGATGAAGGAGTGGGAAGACTTGAGCCCTGAACTTTAGGAATACACTGGTGTTACACCAAGACTGCCACCCTTGCTGTCTTTTCATCAGCCCTCTCTCCAGTCATTCACAAACCACTAGAGGTTCTCAATCAGCCCTGTGCTTTTCTCTCTCCATCTGCTCTCTCATCCTTGTGCTCATGCCATTTTATTAAAACTGAGCGATACAGTATATCCTTTGTATCCTTATCTCCAGTGACTTCCCGGCATTTTGTTATACACAACATCCCTTTCCCCTGTTTTTATGTTTCCATTGAATGCCACACGGAGGCAACGGTGAATAGAGTCAAGTATTTATAGCTTTATTTGTACTGAGCACCCTGGATGCAGAGCATGTTAAGATAAAAGTTGCAGCTGTGAGGGCAGCACTCTGTTGTGGTGGATGCCGTTCGAAATATCTCTATTATATAATCAGCAATGACAAGACATTAAGTCACTCGACGTTCACTATAAATTTTTAATGGATTACCTCATAGCTTCGATGGTCTGTTTTAACCTTATGAGCTAAAAGCAGTTTTCCTTTTATAACTCAGACACATGAACATCATTATGTCACATATGGAAAAGTTTTTACTACATTTCAGGCAATATTATGTGCCCTTTATGGATGTGGCGTTTAATTATTTCTTTTATGAAAGAATCCTAAGAAGAAGAATGTTATATTTTCTTTATAACTGTCTGCAAACCGAATGGATCTATGAATAATTCAGCTGATTTGATTTAAATTCTAATCCCGATCCTTCATTAAGTCAGTTCTGTTTCTTGCTGCTTTCCCACTATGCATCTGTTCAAATAACTTATGTTGGTTTACTACACTTCAACAGGCGCAAAATTAAGTCAGCTTTAATCAAAGCCATGTCGTCAAAAGCATTCATTCGCTCTGTCTTTATCGTGAAGCTGCAACAATTTCTCTATTAAAGTGATTCAGCAAAATCAAACACAGAGGCTTGTTGCATTCAAATCAAGCCATCTGCAGAAAAACAAACCTGACAAAGGACAGAAAACCTACATCATTTGTAGGGAGAACTTTTCATAATACAGAATCACCTTTTGCCAAGTAAAAATGTATTCAGTTAAAAGTAATTTTATTTATATAGCTTCAATTCACAACAACAGTTGCCTCAAGGTGCTTTATATTGCAAAGTAAAGACTCTACAATATTAGACAGAAAATCCAACAATCACATGACCCTCCGATCAGCAAGCACTTGGCGACAGTAAGAAGGAAAAACTCTGTTTTAACAGGAAGAAACGTCCAGCAGAACCAGGCTCAGGAAGGGGCAACCATCTGCCACGACCTGCTGGGAGTGATGGGAGGGAGAAAACAGAAGAGAGACGGGACAAAAGGCAAACTATGGGAGGAAGAGCCAAATTTTACTAACTGTTAATTATAAATATAGTAGTAGTGTATAAATACACAAGGAATGAAAAGAAAAGAGTGAAGAAGAAACACTTAGTGCATCATGGGAAGCCCCTAGCAGCCTAAGCCTATTGCAACATAACCAAAGGAGGGTTCAGGGTCACCCGATCCAGCACTAACTATACGCTTTATGAAAAGGAAAGTTGTAAGCCTAATCTTAAAAGTAGCGAAGGTGTCTGTCTCCTGAATCTAAACTAGGAGCTGGTTCCACATGACGGGCCTGAAACCTGAAGGCTCTGCCTCCTGTTCTACTTTTGGAAAATTCTGGGGAACATAAGTGAGCCAGCAGGTTGAGATGACAGCCATGAGATACATTTTATGAGGAGGTCAGGAATAAGGTCAAACAATGTTTTAGAAAACCCAATTCAATGCAATGACTTTTGTGAAGTTTTTTTTAAAAAAGGGGAGATTTGAATGGGGAAAAAAAGCTCCAGCAACCTAAAAGGCATATCGTGCAAAATCCCCCCAAAATATTAAAATATTCAAGTATGTGATAAACTTCGGCTTGTTCAGCTTACACTTTTGGAATTACATTGTAGCAGAGGGCAGATTAGCCTACTCTGCTATTTCACAAACTGGAAACAGTAGCAGGACAGAAACAATGATATTCTGACAGACTATGACAGGAGCACTGCCCTAGTTTGTCGCTTGAAGAGGCTCTGGAGTGCGAGCGTGAGGGCACGGCTTCGTCTGTGCATGCTCGTCGAATGCTTACGGGGTTGAAGTGTGACACCCAGTCAGATCCAGACACTTGTTTTCTTTAATAAGCTTCTTCCACCAGTATGCCAACAACTCATCAAGGGCAAGGAACGGCAAACACACAGACACACACACACAGTGATGTGCACACACAAACAAACGTAAACCAGAGACCCTGAAAATTCAGAAATAACCTGCAGTAGAAACAACCACACATGCTGTATGCCTCCACATGTGTCTCACACACACTGACACTGTGGCACTGATTTAAAAATGCTTTTTTTTCTTCTGTTTTGTTGTTGATAAAATACAACATCTGCAAACACTTCCATGCTTATTTCTCTCCTTTTTTGCTTTTCTGCTTCTTGTTGATCTTTTTTTTTTTTGCGTATGTGTGCCCTGTTAGTTCTTAAAGACATTCCTGTTGATCAGACAAGAGCACAAACACACACATTCACACACACAGAGACAGGCAGCTGTCACACAGTGGTTGGTCACAGGAGGGCAAATTGGCCCGGAATCTCTGGGGTGATCCTCAGCAGTCGAGACAGAGGAAATCACATGTCAGATTAAAGCGTGCTTACCCAGGTTTTCTACTGATGTTGCACCCGGCCAACTATCAACACATGCACACACATCACTGTTTGTCTTTACCACACGCACAGTAGATGCCTAGCAGATTGCGTATCTGTTACAGCGCCTTCATGTGACAAACAAAAATCAGATGGAGCTAAAAAACGACTGAAGTTAAAATGCTTCAGCAAATGCTGTTTGACGTTTAAAACAGGGAAAGACACTGTAACTACATTTGATCCATTTCAAATTCAAGGGTAGCTGTCAGTATTTTCTGGAAGCATTCCAGGTGTTTTGCTCTCAGCCGCTCCTCTGCACAAAAAAGAAAAAAAAAGGAAAAAAGTCTGAAGCACTGGCCAGTAAAGATGTTACATCAACGACTGAACCAAATGCTAAGATGTTTTCTTGCAAAGCTGGTTAATGTAGGCTTTCACAGCCGCAGCAACAACCACAAAAAAGACTGAATATGAGAGAGAGAAAGGAGTGAGGAGACACGGAAACAACCTAATTCAATTTAGCCAAAAATAAATAAATAAGCAAAAACGAACATATCCGGGACGAAGGACGCCAGGGGTGCGCTGTGTGTGTGAGTGAGGAAGGACAGTTAGAGGGAAAAGAAGGAGAGCTTGAGGGTGGTGGGTAGATGGTAGTCAAGGCCCAGTGATCAGTAATTTGACCAGCAGTTAAGGGCTTGTTCATATCAGAGAGGGGGAAGGGGTCAGCAGATGTGGTGGTGGCAGAAAATGGGGGAGGGGCCACATAGCCAAACTTCACTACAGCCATCACACATTGCAAGCCGAGGAAGGTTTCCTTTGACATTAATGAACTCGACATCCGAAGGGAATCATTCAAGCCTAAAAACCGTTCATGTTCAAGCCTCAGCTGGTTGAGACTTGCACATATTCATCCCCGTGGTGGGAACTGAGATAAAAATAAACTCCTGTCTCACAACACTTCTGAATATAAAATACAAAAACAGCCCATATCGTTTCCAAAAGTGAAAATAAACATATGGATACACAGGAAATATGCATATGGCATTCATAATTTAGATCCTTGTCTTGTCTTTTTTTTTTAAGAGCTACTTGAAAGATCTATATCTTGTTTCTCATACATGAATTAACCCTAGTGCTAAAAGAAGGTATGGCTGTTTTGGGGGGAGTGATATTGTTCTGAATTGTAACATGAATGGAAACTTAATGAATACTTAATATTATTTTTCTGTCTTTAAAGGAATAGATTGAAGAACATCTGCCACATTCACATCTGTACAACACACATAAATCCCAGTAAATAAAAATGATGGTGGACTACATGTTGGCAGTGACCTAACTAAGAGACCGAGACCATCAGCGACTGTACCATGCATAGCCATTTTTAGACTTTACACACACAGACAAAATAAACAAAATAAATACAGACAGACATAATGCATTAATTTGGGGAGTTTAGGGGGTCAGACCGGATTGGAGTTAAGCTAAGCTGGCTAGCTTCTGGCTTGAGCTTCATGTCTGGCACAGAGACATGACACTGATTTCAGTCTTCTCGTCAGACTCTCATCAAAAAGGCAAATAAGAATGTTTAACCCCTCCACCTTTGAAACTCCACGATAATATTTAAAAAAAAAACTACTAGGTTAAGTGTAATACAAACCCTCTTAGCCACCGATGACTAAGTATGACTAAGTATAACACAGCACAAAGGCTCTTGTGGGTGCTGTTATGGATGCTCTGCTCAGTAGGGCTCAGAGATATGGTTGAGCTCTTCAGCTGTTTTTTTTTTAACTACATTCCCCCGTCTGTCTTTCTTCTTGTTCTCCTTATGCATTTTGCTTTGTCTCACACTTTTTAAAAAATCCCAGTCTCTCAGCCTTTCTCTCACTCACGTACACACTTAAACACACACAGTTAAACACACACAGCCTCACACACAATGAGTCCATGAGGTGAAGCGCGCACAGCAGAATCATTCTCTGTCACTGAGTTGTATTTATAACCCCATCTATCAGCCAGCCCCCAGAATATGTGCCACTATTCTCTGGACCGAGACCACCAAACTGCCCCCCAGCCATGCATTAAGATAGGATAAGTGTGGGAGAGTGTGTGCACGCGTGTGTGTGCACAAGTACGCACACATCCATTCGCGCTCGCGTGTGAGCCTTTGTTAAGCAGTTGTAGGAGCTCCACCTGATTACAGAAAGCGTACGGGAGCTCCCACCTTACTGTTACACTGGAGGTCAGAGAAATAGAGAAGGAAGAGGAGAAGAAAACAAAAGATAAAAACAATCAGGGACAAAGAGATGGAGGCCACGAGGGAGGCTGATAGAAAGGAGAGAAGGGCAGATATAAAAGACCGGGATTAGAGCGAGCTCGGAGTGGAGGCAGAAAAGAAAAACAGGAGGGTACTCGCACTTGCTGCTTTCCTCTGCTGCTCTCTGATGAGAAAGGAGATCTATATCCTCTTCTGTCCAAGGTCATGGCTGTTACATGGGAGCAGAACAATCTCATGGACTCTCGCGTGCACACACACGCGTGCGCGCGGCTGCACATCGTGAGGTATGGTTCTGCCGATAACTACAAGCAGCCATTATAGATTAAAGCAATTAAACCAGATGAGACCTTTGACCCAACATTATACCACAGTCAGGATCTTGTGTGAATCATAATGTGGATGTGTGTGTGTGTCGAAGCAGAGGGCATGCTTTACATATGCTTGCCTCTGCACTAACTGCTCACCTCCGTGTTAACCTTAAGAAGCAATACAGCAATCTCCCGCAGCACCCTAAGGTCAATTCAATTTTTAAAAAAAGATTCAAGTGCGTTCCCATGAGCAATTACAGATTACAGTAAACCTCGAGACTAAAAAAAAACCCCTCGGTTAATTCATCTGTACGTCCACTTGCACAGGGATTTACGCTTTAATATGAAATTAAATCAACATCCAGAGTTGGAATGGAAAGAAGCACGGGGTTCCTTATTTTCTAGGAGTGAGGAGGTAAATTTAGAGGCAGAGAGGAAAGACACAAAAATAGAAAGGTGTGATAGTCTGCTCCTTTCCACAGCACGATTCGGCACAAGAAGGATGAGAGAGAGAAAAAAAATCGCAGGGAGAACTAGGTGCAAAGCAACAGAGAAAAGAAACAAGACATGTTGTACCTCTGCATAAGAGAGGATACAGACTGAGAGCAAAGAAGGGTGGGAGATGGTACGGCAACCAAGGGGGGGAAACCTGTGAGCATCCACCCTGCTGTTACATCAGTATGCCCTCGGGGTCCAGACAGAGGGAATGGAGGGCTCCCTCTGCTGGTGCGCAATAACTCACAAAGTCCTTTTCCTCCGTTCACTGGTGATAACAAAGACCTTCAGACCAGTTTTCTCACTCTTTATCTCACAATTTATGAATGAACCCATTTCTGCAGAGTCTTATGGGCCCCATGGAGATGCAATTACAGCAACAATTTCAAGCGGTTCTTTCAATTTTACCAAAGCTCTCTGTTACGACAACCGAGTTTCTTGTAAATGCCAACCAATTTTGGAGCGGATCAATAGCTCTGGTGGTAAACTAAGCTTTGTGACAGCTTAACACTATTTTTCCTGCTAACGCTATCATCTCTATCAAAGGGATTGTGTTCTTAATTGAGCCCTGAGAGCTGTATCTCTCCTTTTATGACAGCCTCGCTTCTAGTACGAGACAGACTCAGAGGGAAGATTTCCTGGAATAACACGACTACCGAGAGGCGTGGGTGGAGAGTATGCACACTTATAGGCAAACACAGGGTACACACACGCACGCACGCACACACACATAGACACACACACTGGCACAAAGAAGCACAATCCCTTAGCTAAGCACGTGCGGTCACAGCAGGAAAACTGGCAGGCCAAAAGGTAAAAGCGAGCCACAGAGTAGCTGACAAAAGTGGCTTCGTTGGATTACTGTCCCACTGGTGAACGTATACACACACACAGACCAGACACCACACACACAGATACCGGCACATGGAGCAGTGGGCTTAAAGGTGCCAATTAGGCCAACAGTCTGAAACAGCAGGAACTGGCTGGAGGATGACTAACTTGTAGCACATTATTTAAAAAGTGCATTTAGAAGTAATGAAAACCCTCTGACCCATCAGTCACCCCACATGAACATGATCCACATGTGCCTGCAAACATTCTCAGCGGCTCACATGCTTCTGTGTTTATTTATCGAAATCAACAGGAGTTTCCTTTGGCTTCCAGATGGTTTCATCATTCGTGCTCTCTCCACTGAATATTTCAGCAGTGTGTTAGTGTCTCCTTCACATGCATTGTCTCCTGCAGTTAAAAAACCCTCCTGCTCCTCCACTCCATCTCTACTCTCCCTCTCGTCCGCTGCCTTTCTGTCCTTCAGAGCCTTTGTTCTGCGTGAACTCCTCCGGGCTGTGACATACATTTAGCAGCAATGTATGTACACGCAGCTTATACTGTTAAGTCAGCCGGAGACAGGAGATCCCATTTAACCTCAGTGGGGCCTGTCATTGTATGAGTGTCCCAGAGCTCACTGTTTAATCTATGTAAGCCTGGAGTTGAGGTCTCTCCGTATCTGTGTATGTGTGTGATAGTGATTGAGAAAAAACAGAGAAAAATAATATCAATGAAAGGCAACTCATAGTGACAGAAAAGCTTTGTTGAGCTTCAAAACAAGACTCAGTGGAGCTTTTGGGGGAACACTGAACAAAATGATTCACAGGATGACAAGTCACAGCTGTATCATCTCCAGCCAGACTGTCTGACAGCCAACAAGCAAAACAACACCACAGACCTCCAATTTAATCCAAATAACCTGCTTCATAAACTAATAATTGTTTTGTTTTTTGTTTTTCTGGCTATGACTTTAGCACATTGATCTGCTGTTTTCTCCATTTAGTGCAAGTTCAACTTCCCTTTAAACAAGCCAGCCCCCATGTTTCAACCCAGCAAGCAGTCAGGAGTAGTTAGTAAGTAAATACATTGTCTAATTTCAGGCTGAGCATCGATGTTAATACAATAACCGAGAGAGGCTCAGCAGCAGCGTGTGACAAATTTAATGTAATTGCTGCTCCTCATTTGCAGACTGAGGCAGTGGCAACAGTCCACGGCAGAGAAGAAAACATTTATCAGTCTGTAATAATAATGAAGATATCTATAATTAAGAGGAATTTTGACAGAGATGCCAATGCTGCTTTGGCATAATCATTATAAGTTAGTATTCTTTGACGCAGGGAAAAATAGTCCACTGATTAATAAAATGTCACAAAGTGACAAGTCGACAGATGATACACGACAGGTTTGCCTGCGCTTATATGTCATAAAAATTTCATGTCAGCATGCTCGGAAAAGAAAAAAACGTGACGAACACTATTTTTGTCTCTCTTACTCCCTCTCTCCGCTTTCCTTTATGCATGATTTATAAGCAGCACTTAACGGGAGTCTCCGCCGCTGCGCTCCGCTCCTTCGCCGGCGAGTGGAGAGCCGCGGGATGGGGCTCCCCATCCAACAACTCAGCGCACGACCAAGTCATCTAAACTCACTCGACTTTAAAGCTCCACGAAACACGTCGGGGGCAAAAACCCACCTTCATTCTCCGGGTAATTCCGTAAGGCTCGGCATGGCGGAAAAGCGTGGAAAAGAAGCAGAGAGGACAGGAGGGAAAGGGACGGATAGATCCACAGTACGCGTGGTGATGCCATTTTTCAGGCTGCGCTGCGCCCTCGCTGCATCCCTGTTCGCCGTGTCGAGTCGGTGAGCGCAGCCTCGCAATTGAGGCAGGGAGAGAGAGCAGAGGAGAGGACGGGAGAGCAGAGAGAGAGAGGAGGAGACGCTGGGAAGGAGGGTCCACAGTCAGCCAAGTTCTGTCAATCAGCCGCCTGGCTTTTTGGGTGATGTAAAAGGCCTGTGGAGACTCTGTATTACACTGCAAAAAATCAACATATGATAATGTGATTTGGCTTCATGTTGACTTTTATGAAAAAACATTACAAGCGGCCGAGTGACAGAGTAAAATTTCAAAGCTAACTGAGCGCAGTAGCCTTCATAGTTGCTCTTGAAGAATAATTATTGGCTGAAATGTCACAGCAAAACCAAACGTCATTCATTTCTGTAAATCCAACTTCCTAGATCTTGAACATTTCAAAGATTATGTATTTATAGCAAAGATACTTTTATCTAGCTCACTGTTTAGCTCATTTATATTAATAGCAATGCACAATTTGACATTTGTCACCGGTTATGTTGGTAATGAGAACTGTAAGCACTGAAAAATAGAAGCAAATTGGCAAACCCCAAAGAGGCCTTGTTTAAGGGGTGAATTATGCCTATTAAAAATGATGCCAGATTATCCAGGTGAGTTAGTCATTTTCTTATGGAAAATGCCAGAACAATAGTACTTGGCAGAGCAAACTATTACAAAGCCAGTCATCTCATTACTGTTTGGGTAACATTGTAGGAAATGCTGTCAACTATTTTGTTAAGAGTCGTGGCCTCACAGTGATTACTGTACAGGTATCAGCTCGGCCTCTTTCTCTCCATGTGTCTTTGCCCAGTTCCTGGTATTGTTGCTTTGGAAGCAACCAGCAGTAGACAGCATTGGCATGCACAACAGATCTCCTTATGGAGATTTATTCAACCCATATTACATGTATGTGTGGGCTGGGTATATGTGTTGGTAAGTCTTGAGCAAGCTGTCCTTAAACATGAATAAATAATGTGTTTGGCCTGTCATATGAAACCTGAGGAAGAGCTGAGAGTCTGCAAGGTCGACCTTTCTATCTTCCACTTTTTAGCACGTCCCACTGTCAGAGCTGGTGGGACGTGCCCCTGAAGTTAAAAAAATGTGACATTTCACCTCCTGAGAGTGTCCATTTATGTTTGTATTCATATACAGAATCTGAATCATGGTTTTAAATTATTTCCCTGAAAACCAACATTCATTTCACGAGAATATGGCACATATAAAGCTAAAGTTACTAACAGTTAAATCAGACCTGTGATTATTCTGAGCCATTCAATTCATATTATTAGCAATAGGGCTTAATTGGAACTACTAAATGCAGTATCCCAAGAAAAATGCTTATTTACTTTATTGCTAAGAGGTATAAGAATGATGGCACTCTCAATTATATCAACCTAACTTTGTTATGTGAGCTTTCAGAATATAAAGCTTCCTAATAATTATGGATTTGAGTCAGACAGAGAAAGGCTAGAGTTTTTCCTTACATTTGGGCTTTGTGCTGAACTAGTGCTGTTGTTTACATTTCAGAAAGGAGAGTGGCATCGGTATTCTCATGTAACCCTTTTACGAAGAAAGCAGATTACCACACTTCCCCCAAACTATTCCTTAAATAGCGTTTCCCTCTGTGAATTCCCAGTGAGAAAAACTAAAGCAATCTCAGGTGACTTGTAGGTCACCTGATGCACTGGGATTCCCCCCCCCCCCCCCCCCCCCCGTGGAGCCTCCAGGCAAATGTGATGTAACCATCCCCTGATTTATTGAAGGACCATGACCACAATTATATTTGCCACGGGTAACGTTCTTCTATCACGCTTCTATCCCAAGTGAGGCTCCTGAAAGAGCTATAAAACTGTCAAACATACCCTGATTTATGCTGAAATTCTGCTTTACCTCCTCCCAGCCATGTGCGCCGTTTTGCAATTGTGTTTTGGCTTTTGTGTTTTTTTCTCGTTCGTGTGTATGTATGTGTGTGAATCCACCACCTCCACACATTTGTTAAGGCTCCAATTATGATGATGATTTGTTCCTTGCAATGGTTTTACTTGGATGACCTAATTTCCTTATTGAGTGTGGGAAGAAGAAGAAGAAGAAGAAGAAGAAGAAAAAAATCTTCCCTTCCTTCTACTCACTCCATCCCCGCGTGTTTTTTCCTCTTCTCCTGCTTCTTCTGCTGCCATGATGCTGCAGCCATCCATGCGCTGACAAAACAGTGCTGTCATGACTTCCCGCAGCGATGGAGTGACACAGCCCCTCAAACCCGTGTCACCCCCTCCACCACAGACATGCACACATGCATGCACCCAAACACACACCCATTTTCCATGCTTTGTGGAAGACTCTGGTTTTGCATAATGACACGCCGAGGACACAGACACACATAGACACACGCTAACACATGCGGTGACAATCCACTGACAGAGCTGACACTAGTCTAACAAATGTTTGAAATGTTGTCATGTGTTTCTTTATGCCTTTATGCTCATGTCTCTATCTGCATCTCCATGTTCTGACACCTTTTCACCCTCCTAACTTCACATGCATTTCCACAAGGAAATACGGATTTCTTTGCAACCTGTAATTTATTTGCAGACGGATTCTTCTTTCATTCATTTTCCTTTCTCTTTTGACCTCTAGATTCTAACCCTTCACCCTGATTAGCCTGACTGGGTCAGCGATTCACTACAGTGGTCCACTAACCAGCCAACTTATTTCTGTGCCGTTTCCTTACAAACAAATAAACACATTGTTGGAGCGCTCCCTTTCCAATAAAACCGAGAGAAGTTACAGACTCGGACTAGCACAAAAGGAAGTGAAGCAGGAGTGCGTGCTGCATGCATGTGTCATTGGCGGCGATTGCTTGTTTGACAAGGGGGCAGAGGTGATGGCAGGGTCGTCTGCCTTGCCAGGAACTCCCCCGCTCACCCTCCACACTCTCTATATACACACACCCTTAGCCTTATTCAAAGCCACTCACTCATGTGGTAATGTCTCTATTGTGACGCCCTGAACGCTCTTTGGGCAACAGCTTGGTGCTGGCATTTGGGCAGAGGCATGTGTGCGCATATGAGCATGTGCATGTGTGGCTGCGTCTGGCTCATGCACTGAGGAATCTGCCCATGCAGAGCTTGAAGCATTGAGTTTTCTGCCTCACCCTGGTGACAAACTCAGGGAGATTTGGGGGACAAGGGATGGGAAATGTTGGCAGCTTCATGTACTGAGATTAAAGGACACCTCTCCAACCCACCCACACACACACCTATATATCTGCACGCACACATCAATTCATCTCACTCCATTCTTACTTTCTGATACCGCCACCATCTCAGTGAAGAAGGCAAAGCGATTCGTCATGTCAGAGAGCCCTGGTGTTGCCATACAACAAAAGGTGAAAGGGAGTGTGGGAAAGGGCTGGTGCACAAAGCCCTCCCTGCCCCTGTCTGTCGCCCTGTCTCGGTTGCATACGCGAAGCTGAGAGCCCCTTCAGCATCCCCCACCCTGTAGCACATGAGGCCCCTATCTGCAAAAACACATCCAATCTCCCTAAACCAGGATATATACACTTCCATATCTCAAGCTTGCTTCTGCTGTGGTATCCCCTAGTTGAGGCATTAACACTAACACAGCCAGGAGGGATTTCTATTCTGGCCACTAAGCCTAAATATATATGTTCATAGATAGTGTGCCAAAATATCTCAATATCAGGTTTCAGCAACATCTAGAAATCAAAATCCTTTAACTCAGGCCAGACAGCCATTCAGCAAGAGAGATTGAGGAAGGGGAAGACAGTGGGACAGAGGGAGAGAGAAAGAGATAAAAACAGCTATTCAGGGAGAAAAATCTGCTGGTGTCCGTCAACTCTGCCCAGAAAAAGGGAGCAGGAAAGAGAAGGAGGATCTCATTGAGACTGACGCCAGCTTTGCAGACAGAGAGACAAACAAGCAGACAGACAAACAAATAGAAGGGCAGAGCGAGGAGGATACTGTTCACACTCTTCCAAATGTCTCGTCATCTGGGCTTTATTTGTACCTGATTTACTCGGGTTGCTCGCATTCAAACTGTTTGGGATACAGACACACACACACCGACGAGCACACATAGAGTCGTGCTCAGTCGTAGGCAAAGTGAATACTGTTTGGCATATAGCTTAGAAACTATATGTACTGTAAGCCTGCTGGGGAAAAGCAGTCCATGTCTTCCCATCTTAATCGCGTCCTTCTCAAACAAAGGACTGATTAAACAATCAATGAAAACTGACCTTGCCTCCCTGTATCACATTCCCACTGGTGCTGACCTGTTAGCCAGCGATGAGAAAACATGCAGATTTGCCAGCAGACGTGAGCAAAAATTGAAATAACATTTGGGATCAAAACAATGTTTCCTCCAAAACATTTTCTCACTGAATAAAAGAAAATCTGTCTTCATGTCGCCTACATTATCTTGAATACGACAAAAAACAAAAGGGAATGAGCCAGAGTGCTTATGTTACCGGCTTCAGCCAATGCCACATCATTTTAATAGTGCTAATGGAAAAGGAAATGAATGGATAAAAGGTAGAATGGAGTCAGCATGATGCATTGGAGCATCCCCAAACAGTGACAGTGTCTTGGCAAGAGAAGAGGTAGAGATGCCTAATTCGGAGCTCCTCTTGCTCGCTTAGTGCCAGATATCAGTGCAGTGGTTGATATCAAGCTGAATATTATACATCACTCATAAAAGCTGGCAATTGATTTCTATGCTGTGACTTTTAGGGGCCGATCCCTCGATGAGTTACAATTTTACACACTATTGTTTAAACCAGTGAAGACATGGGCAGAGCTGCCTCTGACGGTAAGATTTTATTTCCTTGACCATAAAGATTCTGGAGTCATAAACAGCAGATGTATTTCACTCTCATGTTTTGCTACACTTTTTTTTCTTGTGGCCACCACTTGGACAGTTAGGACACAGTTGTTTGTGTGCATGGAGACACTGTGTGTACTTAATATCATGTTTTTGCAACAAGCTCTTTTGATTATGTTTTTAACCATCATATGAAGTAGAATTACCTGAACCTTCTTGCCCAAGTTTCCATGGTCTTTTTTGCAAAAAAACAAAACATGTAAATGTTAGCATTTCTATGCTTGTAATCATATTAAGAAGTTCTACAGTCAGGAACTGTCCTTGGCACAGCAATGTGTGACAGGAATGTTGGAGAAATTTGTTAGTTTGTGTGTTAACAAACATTATTATTTCATTATCACAAAAACAAAATAAAGTAAAATACAAGTAAACATAGTGATTTATTTGGACCTAACAAACTGAAAAGGGTAAGTTAATGTAACGCGATTAAAAACAACTGATTGCTGACTATGTTTTCCATCTTCCCTTCTTGCCCCCTCACTTTCACTATGTCAGCTTTGACGTAAACAGGGAGGCTTTTACTTGTGATAAGATACCAAGCTGTCGTCAAGTGAACTGAAATGATTTAATTTCACCCACCCGAGTCTGTTCCACTCCATGTTTGAGGAGGAACACAGGGCATGAAAAATTTCTGCTGTGACAAAGACCTTTTGCATCATCACTTTTGATTATGAATTCTGAAATCATTTGTTTATAGGTGTTGTTGTAGGTTGTAACTGGTCTTATTATGCTTATTCCTCATTCCGTATTTTTGTTCTTGAAAGTAGCTTCACATGATTGGCGTTGATAATTATACACTGGACTTTTTAATCAGAATATAAGGTCAAGTCAGTTAAACTTCTGCAATATTCATTTGATCAGTTGAGTAGGAGAAGTGATGTTGATCAGTTTCTGCTGAAATTACCAGCACGTGCAGTGAGACAGCCTCCAAAACAAGAATGGTTTTAGAGGCGGAGACCACTGACATTTTACACTCACCATCGTTTCTGACAGCTTTTTTCACTGGTGTTGCATTTGGCTGGGGTCGCTACTTGGAGATAAATTATTTGAATTTCAGGAGTGGGATCATGCCTCCAAACACGCCCCTTCTGGGTCTTATCTATATATGACCCCCCCCAGTTCTACAAACTGCTCATTCTCGTTTTCATGCCCCTCTCTCCGTACCCTTTTTTCAATTCTTTCTTTACTTCTCATTAGTACATCTGCCAGGCCTGGGAGCTGCCGCCAGTCCCCATCGAGGCCTTCCCCAAACCGCAGCTCAATTCTAGGTCAATCCATTCATCTTTATCTACCAAAAACTGCCGCCAAACCTAAAATGAGGATGTGGGCCTACAGACCCTACAGAGGTTGCATAGGTAGTCTAACTCCAAAAATCTGAAACACGAGGGTGGCCCGAGGGCCCAACATCCTCTAGTGGTCCCTGTGCTCACTGCCCAGTACCATGAAGCCCGATTAGTATTTGCCATAGGATACCAGAATTGGCAAGTCTGCCACTAGTGCCCTGCGCTTTTCATTGATGAGAGCAGGTTCACCCAGAGGACATAATGTGAAAAGAGTCTGGAGAAGCCATGGAGAGTGTTATGCCTGTAACATTGTTCACCATAACCGGTTTAGTGGTAGGTCAGTGATAGTCTGGAGGAGGCATATCTATGGTAGGACACACAGGCAAAGGCACCCTGAATGCCATTAGGCTTAGAACAAAATCCTTGAACATTGTCAGACCCTACGCTGGTGCAGTGTGTCCTAGGATCCTCTTTGTGCACGACAATGCCCGGCCTCCTGTGGTGAGAGCATGCAGGCATTGGCTGGAGGATGAACGAACTGATACCACTGACTTAACCCCACCCCACGCTCGTCTGACCTAAATCCAAAAGAACACCTCTGGACATTATGTGTCACTCCACACGGCGCTGCCACGTTGCACCACAGAGTGTCCAGGAGCTCAGTGATACCTTGGTCCAGGTCTGGGAGGAGAGGCCCAAGGACCCCATCCATCGTCTCATCAGAAGCATTCCTCAAAACAACAACTTGGGGATCACACAAAATACTGAGTACCATTTTGAGTTGCTACCATTTTGAATTTCTGCAAAATAGACGAGGCAGCTACTTCAGTTTTTCACTCTCATTTTCAGAGTGTCTTTGAATTCAGCCCTCTGTAGGTTGATCATTTTCATTTCCATTAAATGATATGACATCCTTTGGTTCCTAACACATTACCCAGTCCATATCAGTATAGATATCAAACATGATTTGTTTTCAAAGTGCTCCTTTTTATATATTATTACATTTATCCATTCATACAACATAAATATTTCAGACTGCATGACAAACTGAATGGTGCTTGAATCAAATAAATGAAGCAGGGAGAAATGTCTACAAGTGAAGAGTAAATATGCTCGGCAGCCTGGTGTCTCTCAGGTGTTAAAGCCACATTAATCATTTTGTTCATTTAATGGCAGTAAGCAGCAACAGTAGCAGGGTACATAATATTATTGTATTACAGGTAGCACAGAAACCTTCCTGCTGCGCTGACTTAATTCGATAACGTGAAGTGCAGACGTACAGAAAGTCTCTCTGTTTGACTCGTGCACGGCAAAACAAAGAGCTCCAACTGGCTGATACCCTTTCAAAAAAGAAGGATATTTATTTCAAAGTAACTAAAGGTAAATACATGTTTTCTAATGAAGTATGAGGTGTTTCACATTTTCCCCATTCACAATAATGAACACAGAGCAGAGGCACATGCTGGTGTGATTTGTCACCATCTCCCTAGGCCTACACTAATGGACAGACACTCTTTGTGTGCTAAACAAATTAGCTCCATTACTAAGAAGCAGAGAAGGGTGAGACAGACACATAGGGAGAGAGAGAGACAGAGGTTTAAGATAAGGGACATGCAAGGAAATAAATGTAGTGAAAGGTAAGCATAAAAGGGAAGGAGTGTGGGGAAGTGATTCATGTATTCTATACGCTGAATAAGTGGGAAAGAAGTCTTATCTAACACCATTTTGTGCGAGTGTATGTGTGAGCCAGGCTAGACATCTAAGCACTTCGAGCCCTCGTGAGAGAGGGCAAATGTGCATTATCGTCCATCCATCACTCACTCATTACTCATTCACTTACTTACACTGAGAAACACATGCGCACATACACACACACACACACACGCATGCACACCCACCCACACACATCCACATACATGAATGCTGATACGCCCTAATACATGCACTTAACACCAGACTGGATGCGAGTGAGACACATTTATCTCCATACAGCTGTGTGGAAACCATTCTGAGTGCATTTGCGAATGTGTATATGTGTGAGCGAACGTGATCCGCCAGGTTTCAGGTCAAAGCAATTCTCTGTTAATCTGATTGACAGGGAGACACCCTCGCCTTCCCCGTCTTCTGTCTTTTTCACCATTTATCACCCATTTTCTCATTTTTCCACCCTTCCTCCTGAATACGTTCCTCCGTTCCTTTCATAAGTTCTCACCTCTTCCTGCCCGTTACACGTTCAATCGTTCAATCGTTCAATCGTCACGCTGCTTTTCAGTGTCGTGCCTGTCCTCGCCTCCTCCCTCCTTTTTGCTACTCTTCATCATCCTCCCTCCATCTTGTTTCACCCTTGATGACATAAACACATCATTCTGCCTGCGCCGTGATCGCATTACCTGTGGTAACACGGCTTATAACCACAGCACCTCTGCCATCCGGAAGTGTGCATGCATGTGTGGAAACTCCTCAATGCAAGCTTGTGTAAAAATGTGCCCTGAATGGTCAAAGTTAATGAAAAGCGAAGCACAAAGACTTTCCTCTCATTGATGGAAGTGCTGTAGTAGGCCTTGAATCTTTTCACTGGAATTACTACAGTCACATATAAAGTTGTATTAAGTGGAAGGTCATTGCTTTTCAGTGTTAACGTTCTGCAGCATTATGGAGATATCAGCTAGACCTCACGGAAAATTAAATCTGACTGAGTACATTTGTCACATGTCATCCTCACTCTCTCTCTTTTCACTGTGTCTATTTCTAATTAAGGCATTAAAACACTCCCTCCGTATGGTATAAGAGGTGGAATACATACTGAGCAGTGTATCACACAGTAAACATATTTATAACCTGCATTTATTGGACACAGCGATGGGAATGTTGGTCGGATAATTTGGTCCTTTCAAAACATTTGCCAGAAATGTGTCTACTATTGGGTAAATTGTCAACAAAACTTGCTACATATACTAGATTTATGTAATATAGAGCAGGCTTAACAGCAAACCCAGCTGCAACAAAATGACAAGGTTAAAAACTGTGATAACGATGGCAAAGCTGTAATGATTACAGCACAACATCTTTGTAAAATATTCTTCAAGGTATCCTCGTTCACCGGTGCAGTTTTCTCAGAGTTTTTTCATTCAACAGTTTTCACCAGCTAAATAACAGTCCTTGTAACGTGCAGAGAGTGAGCTTCATTTACATATCTGGAAAAGCAGCAAAAGAACAGCTAAGAGGGAAAACATCAAAAGAAAGCAAAGAGTCTATATCGATCCTGTGAAGGAAAAAGATCCCCTGAACCACCACAGAGCGGTGAAGACTCCGAGGAAAGATTCTGAAAGTAGTTTTTTTTTTGTTTGTGTGCATTAATCTTTGGGTAAATCCAGGAGTGAAACTGACATGGAGGTCAGAGTATGCTGAACCTGTGCACCTATAAGGTTAAAGCTATTGTATCCTAATCAGCAGAGGTTCCACAGCTCTGGCCTAACAACGTCTAACCCCTTGTATGGACGTATTTGAAGTGCGAGTCAAAGGTGATAATGCAACCAGAAGTGCAATACTCACACAAATTGGCTCTTGTTTAGAGGCTAAAAAAGAGAAATGCTTTGCTGGTGTCTCCTTAGACATTATCATAGTGATTTAATGATATGCTGCAGGCCTCATTTAAACTCTTAGCAGCTGCTTGGGATCTATACTGCCATGTCGCTCAGCAATCAATATCCCTTACACACACACACTCGCACACGTACTCATGCCCTGGGAGGAATTTCTTTTATCGGGAAACATCAGATCAAGCTGATACACTTGAATGGCTATTGGGGCCAGATTGACTCACAGTGAGGCGACTCAGGATCAATGTTTTTGCTCGGAAGCCAAACTCGTCCGGTTGTTTTGTGTATGTGTGTGTGTGTGTGTGTGCTGGAGCGTGTGTAGAGGGAGTGTTAGGCTGCTCAACCAGCTGTCTGCTTATTCATGGCATATTAATATTAAGATGGCAGAGGCGAGGATCAGAGGACAGACCGGCAGCTCCAGAACAGGCCGAGCGCATCCGTGGACTCGCCTGACAAGAAAGGCCCCTAGCTGAGCTCTCCCGCTGGGTTCAAGAGACAAAGACAAGTGCCTGTGTTTCCAAACATCAGCCCCTCTCACCACCCAGAGGTCAGGAACTTGAAATAATCTAGCTCAAGCAGGAGGGACCAGGCTTCCCTTGTGCACGCGCAGACTTACAGACACACACACACACACTCACACACACACACACCTACACACACACATGCACACACACATACACATTTAGGGATTAAAGCTTTGATACGACCCTGCTTAACCCAACAGCGGAACAAATGGCGGGGTGTCACAGGGGAAGAGGGGGGCTGAGGGAAGAAAGTTCTGAAGGGTGGGGGGTCTACGTGGGCAGAAAGACAAAATATGGCGGTGAAGGGGATTATGGCAATCAAGGGGCATGTGCTCGACAGACAGATATCTAATGCATGTTCCCTAACAGACTTCAGAAGAAGCAAGAGGGTGATATGGACTGAATGGACTGTATGATCAAAGCAGACAAATAAAGAGAGGATGTAGAGACGGGGGAGACCTTGATGCAGTGAGTTATGAATGAGCTTTGGTGGTCTAAAAGCGACTTGTGCTCTTTGATCTGCCTCTAATAATGTTTCTCAGACACAACCTCATCTGAAATGCCACTGCCAAAGGGACAGACCAGATACAAAAAAATCAATCAGTCGATTTATCAGCTGTCTGCGCGCTGCATCACTTTTTTAAGCACAACAAACCGCTCGACTTTATTTGTGATGTTTAGAACGGGAAGTCTAAATTATTCTGGGCCCGCTGACATTTTTTGGCCTCACGCTATTCTGAAGAGGAGAATAATGTCAGCTATAGCCTAGGGGTTGCAGCGGCTGTATTTTTTGCCACTCTGGTCTACTGGGCTAAATTTGGATGACTCTCTCAGAGCCTGTCAAGTGCCAGCTTTCATTTACTCACTGAAGAGAAAGCACGCCATCTAGTGCACCAGTATGAAAGCTCACAAGTTGAAAAGCAGATCACGCATTAGAGCAGTACATCAGTGTGTGTCATCTACGGAGAAGAAGTGACGCTTTACTGGACTAAGAAAAAGATGACTGTAGAGTAAGATCTGTGCTGACTCGTTTAAGTTCAGTTGCAACTGAGAAGAAAAGTTGTGTCGATGATGGCTCATAGCACGTTTTATTAACTCATAGTTGGGAAAAGTTGAAAATTAGATGGAGTACTGCAAAGACAATTATTTATCCTGTGGAGATGACAACAAGGTAGGATGTGAAGAATTTAGGGTGCAAATATATTTTAAATCTTTTGTAACTTCCAAAAGTCCCACACTATTTTAATGGTGTACGTCAAATTTAAATCTCGCATTTATATAGCGCTTTTCAAGGCACCCAAAGCGCTTTACAATGCCACTATTCATTCACTCTCGCATTCACACACTGGTGGAGGCAAGCTATGGTTGTAACCACAGCTGCCCTGGGGCAGACTGACAGAAGCGAGGCTGCCATATCGTGCCATTCTCATCTTGGGAAACAGCCCAGATGATTTAAATGCCACATTATTTTTATTTTCCACAACTTCACACTGGGATCTCCAGGAAGATACACAAAATGAAATGAAGAATGAATACAAATGCTGATGTTGTCCTCTCTGGATGTTCATATATTATTTCACAATTACATCAACAAAGAAATAAATATTCTTAGACTTGGAAAACAGTATTCACCGAGTCCTGATTAACACCACAAAACACTCTGGAAAAAAAAGTGCACCTCCCCCTCTGGACTAATGGGCCCATTTTACCAAATCTATGAAGAGGAGTGGACAATTTGCTGTCTATAATAGCACAGGCCAAAAGAGACAGGTTACTCAGGCGAAGAAACCCCACTCCATCTGAAATGATCATGCTGGATCAGTTGTGGCATTGCGCGTCTCCCAACCGTGAAGAACTGCGAGCCGAGGGCTCCTATAATTAAAGCGCTTATTGATTAGACTTTGCGCTCCTGCGTCCCCTGAACCGTGAGCCAGAGGCACGGGGCGGGTCGGTCACTCTCACAGACATTCAAATCACCCCAGAGCCACAGGGGCAATGTCTATGCTAATGTCTATGGTAATATAGCCCCCAGTTTAAGTCGATTATTGATGCTTTCTCTAAATGGACGGTTGATCCACAATTGAAGCTTTATGTGAACGGGTCAATAGCAAGGAGATTGATACTGGGCATGGGGTCAGTCTCATTTCAACCTCACCGGTTTCAGGAAATGAATTGCGAATTGCTTTGTTAATTGGAGCATTAATTGGAAAGTAAATGACATTTCTCAATTCCAAGTGGGATTTCTGTTCGTCCCTCGGCACTGAACAGAAATATACAATATCCATGTATAAAGGCCCCGGGGAAGAGGTCAGAGACCCTCATTTGCTGAGGATCAATCTGTCGCTAGTTTTAATTCAGACATTTCTTTCCTTTTTAATAAGTTTTGTCACATAGTTGCTGTTTTTTGCGCGTGTGTATGTGTGTGTGTTTAAGAAGAAGACAGAGGGGGAGAAAAATGAAAAGAGCATAAGAACATATAGAGTACTGCGAGTCCCAAGGTAAAAGTCAACAGGAGAACTGGTCTTACATATATCTGGACCAGACAATAACAATGGTTGATGGTTGATGGACCTCTGGTGGGCGCTGGTGTTGGGGCCAAAGCAGAGCATCGTGCAATCAGTCTGAGAAAGGTCGGCGTATTGATCGGTGCGTATGGCTCCACTGTTACATATCAAAAACATCTTTGCTCTTCCCAACACTGACTTGAAGTGCACTGCTCTTTACAACCGTCCGTCCCCAGACAGCCATTCTGCTTGTGAAGCTGAGGCAACATCATCTTTTAGGCTCCAAACCCAGACCTATAGTTCTTTGTTACCACATTCGTGGCCTTTATAGGAGTTCCCCGGCAGTATTTTCTTATTTGTGCTTGAGATAAATGGAAAGATGTCTGTTTGATCACAATAATGCCGCAAAAATTAAAATCTTTCCCAAACTGATTAATATAAGCCCTCAGTGTTAGGTGGGGGAGATTAAAATTAAACCTTGATCTATCTGGAGTCGATTCTTCATCAAACAAAGAGAGGAGACACAGCCAAAAACATGCATCTGATGAGACACTTCTTTAATTACTGGTGTCATTTCCATTATGCCACTCAAACTGTGTCTTTGCCTGTAGGTGCTCTGAACTGTGCTCTAACCACTGATCTGTGTCATGTGGGAAAACTGTATTTTTCACCCCGGTCTGATCCCACACACACTTTAAGAAGCTGGCACAGAAAAGTACAAAGAGGGCACGACCGTACATGACTCATGACGAGGTGTGAATTAGGTCTACACAGTACGATGAGAAAGCAGCGGTTTGAGGCACGGGTTTTTGGCTTCCTTCGTCTTTTATTTGTATGGTTTCTGAAACAACCACTGCAATTAATGCAGCTTCACTGTGCTTCACGTGTGAATACGTTCTTAAGTAGGCCCTCATGTCCACGTATAGGGGCATGACAGTGTGCTTCTCATTCCCATTTGCAGTCGATATTGGATGAGGATATGAGAGTCGGTATTGATTGCAATTTCCTGCAACGCTACGTTCCACTCTCTTGCTTTATCAGGAGACTAATTCCTATCAGCTACGCTGTCGGCCAACCAACAGCCTTGGCTGCTGCCCAGGACAACAGCTAATGAATAAGAGAGGAGTGAATAATCCAGCGAGGCATTTCTCCTCTGACAAACAGGTTGCTACGGGGACGATAATGATGAGTCTGGGATATTGGCTGTGGGGAAATGTGTACGTGTATTAGTGTGCATCAGCAGCCAGGTTGCGTTTGTTTGCATGTGTGCCTGTGCGCTTTTGTTAGGTGGATGTGTTCTTCAGTATTTGTAAGATGTTTGTGCTCCATGAATGCTTGCACCAGCCAAGTCTTCACTGATTTTAATGGTGAGATGTTTGGGATGTCAGACATTTGTGTGCCTTGGGATTTGCTGTTGTTGAGTGAAGTCATCAAGGGCATGAAGCCAGTATTTCCACCCTGACAGCAACTGGAGAGCCAATCAGGCGTTTATTTTTGCTATAATTGTGGAGCTAAGTAATAATGTTGTCCTTCCTGAGATGCATTAAGATCCAGTGAAAGTTTTACTTTTTTGTTGTCTTTTTTTCTTTTCATACCAGTTTCAATAGGAGAATCTCTTTTAAAAAACATAGCACTTGTTTTAGTGGACTACATCCACTGTCCAAACCTTTTTTTTTTACTACATTCACTTTTTTTCCTTTTAAATTTCATCCCTCTTCCTGTTTTTTGATAGTTTGAGTTTTAAACCGAATTGATTATACTATAAGTCTCTGTGGCTGAAATGCTGCTTTAAATCTCTAAATATCCTGCTGCACACATTTCAGATGCCTACTCTTTTCCATACCACTTGCTTCCTTCTCCCCGATTAAGCATTTATCCTTTCTTCTTAGTTAATCTAGTTTAAAATAAAACGGCCTACAATGTCTTTCATCAATAGCTGCAACCCTCTTTGTGTTTTGACTTAGTGTGAAAGTGGCAGGAACATGCACGGCACCCATAAAGTGATTCAAATGCTTTTGTTTTTGTGTTCATGCTGGAAATAATTTTGATGTAACTGTAAGTTTTGACGTGGCTTCCAATATTCCAATAGCCAAAAAAAATTTCAACCTTCTGTTGGGGGGTTGCCAATGCAGGGCCATTAGCCAAAGTGTAGTTGTGTTGTTGATAACCTATTCAAATTCAGTCAGTCACTGATATTAATTCACTAACTGACTGTGAGAAAAGTGTACAGTTCTTGTAAGCGCCAGACGTCTGCTTTATATTTTTATCTACGATTGAGTTCATGTTTGTTTTATAATTCATAGATTCATTACATAAGTCATCTTTTCAGGATTAATAAATGTGAAAATATATGTGTTTACATAAAGTAATTTTAAGTCACTGTTTTGGGATTGGAACCTAAAAGGGGGTACCTCTCACTTTAAGTATGTAAGTGCAATAGTAGCATGAAACCCTGTGTGAGAGGGAAGGGGAGGAGCATGGACAGAGGTTAGGAGTCTCACGGTTTTCTGACCGTGTGCACAGGTAGTTCTGGATAACTGCTATTTTTTGGAGCTTTCATGCTTATTTAGGAAGGAGTTCATTGTTACATCTTCAGTTTGTAATAAATAAACAGTCTTCAAATCATAATGCAACTGGAAGCATTTCTTTTGGAAACCAGGAACACGTGTCAGCCATAGACTCCCCTTTTTGAACTTGGTTTATTGGAAATTACCATACAGTTCTAATGAAATCTGTTAAAGTTTGTGGCTTGCATCAACTTCTAGCTTTAGTGATAAGTATCTCTGTGTCTATGTGCAGTATATGTACAAGTAGTTATGATCATGCACATGTGGTTTTACCTCTGAGCTCTATATGTCGTATTATGGGTTGGCATGCGGTGAACAGAACAGTTCCTATCTTTTCTGTTTAATTTTAGGCTCACAGAATTGAAGCTTGACTTCTGAAGAACAAGCCTAAAGTAGAGTACTGAAGATGCAGTCACGTTTGATTGTAGCCGCTCTTCTCTGTTTCACTACCTGGATGAGCTCAGTCTGTGCAAGTGAGTACTGCAAGGAAGAAATAGTTTTTCATTTACTTTATGGTCTGACTGTTTTTAACGGATAAAATTAATGTGACTTTTTCTGTGTGTGACATTTTCAGCCCCTATAAGCATACGCAGTTGTTGTGTCGTGTGGTCCAAAACCAGAGTCCCACTTGACCGAATTGTGAATTACTCCATTCAGACTGAAGATACTTGTCGCATCAAAGCAGTACAGTAAGTTTATAGACAGCTTCACACTGTATTGAAAAATATGTACTTGCTCTTCATTCAAAGGTGTTGGCCAGCTGTTGTGGGCAGAGTTTCCTACTCCAGTCCGAAGACATGCTTGATAGATTAACTAATTATTCTAAATTGACAGCAGGGTTAGATGTGAACTTGAATGCTTGTAAGTGTTCATATCGCTTCACATGGTATTAATGTATCCCTCTACTGCACACATTTTAATGTTACTTGATAAAAATGCCTCCCCATCATCTATTGGTGAAAATATTTTCCTGTAGATATCCAACACTAGTAACAAATTCTACAGAAAGCTATGAATTTACAGATTTTTTACATAATGTTAAAAAAAAAACCCATTAAGTAAAAGGAAAACTCATAGCATGACCCAATAGACCCAATAGAAACTAATTAAAAAACTCACAAGGTTTTATTGTACAGAATGAGTTGCTTGCACATCTCAGAAATGGAACTGGGAATGAAAAAGCAACAGATGTAGAACTGAGGAGCATAAGATAGATGCTCCACCCAAAGGTAAGGCCACCTGCTCAACACAGACCTCAAAAAAAGAGCAAATACAGCAACACAAAACTCAAGCGCAAACTAGTGCCTACCGTGATGATATCATGTGAAATTTCAAAAAGCAGTTATTCTAACCTGCAAAAATCCAAATGACTTTCAGTGTACCTATAATCACAAATAACTGACAAATATGAAATGTGAAATACTGTCTAAACAGATGTGGGTCATAAGCAGTGTTGGTCAAGTTACTTGAAAAAAGTAATCAGTAACTAATTACTGATTACTTCCCCAAAAAAGTAACCCAGTTACTTTACTGATTACTTATTTTCAAAAGTAATTAATTACTTAGTTACTTAGTTACTTAGTTACTTTTTAAAAACACGATTTACAACCTGAGCGATAGATCTTTCAGCCCAGTTCTACTTTTTCTGCATAATCCATCATACAAAATGTAATCAAATGGAAAAGTCTCTTTTTAAAACTTGTTTTATTAGTTTTAATCTTTTAACTTTATGCATCAAGCAAAAATTTAATTATATGCAACATTCTCTGACTGGAAGAAATTTGTTTAACATTTAAACTTATTTTCTGCACATTCCAGCACATAAAATAAAATATTTTTTTTGTGTGTTTACACTCACTCTTTCAAATAGATGCAAGTAAAACACAGCAGAAAATAAATAAAGTCAAAGACTAGCGGTCCTGTTGCTCTAATTTCACCTGTAAAGCAGGAGTAGGGTAGGCGGAGGTTTGCCCTGGTGCAGGTGTGCCGCAGCGGTCAGTTGAAGAATCCGCGAGTTTCTCTGTGAATTTCCCATTACGTGGTAGCGCACTCGGTGCTTGCTTGGAAGTTTAGGGGTTTTTTTTCGCTGTAAAAAGAAGTTTTCTTCCCACGCAGTGAACAGCGGACACTAATGTTTTTGTCACTTTTTATGGAATCAAACTGAAAGTAAGGTCAGTACTTCCACGCTTTAAATGCTGCACGCTCATACTCTCTCCCGCACTCGATATATGATCCTTTGTTGATCTGCAGACAGCTGTTGTCACGAACGGCACACTCGCTTACATCATTGTCATGAGACATTCTCGCAAAAAACTCACGCAGTAACGCAGCGTTCCTACGGGAAAGTAACGGTAATCTAATTACCGTTTTTGCAATAATAATCCCTTACTTTACTCGTTACATGAAAAAAGTATAGGTGCAGACCACAGAGAAAACATGCAAATTCCATTCCTTATCGATTCCAGTATCAATTCTTATTGGTTGCACTTTGAGAGTCACCACCCTCTCTAAGCAGCATATCAAAGAAATTCCATTCATCCAAAATAATAAGAAGCTGTGTTGTCAAATGTTTGTGCATGTTGGAGGCATTTCTCCACTTTTTTGTGATCAGTTCTGAGTAAAAAAGTAATTATTGCACATATTACACAGAACACTTTTCTTAAAAGTAATGCAGTGTGTTACATTATTACCCCCAGGAGAAAGACATACATTATACTAGTCATTATGTTGCTTTCATGTTGCTCTGTAAAATGATCTGAACACTGTCTCATAATTATCAAACAGCGATATAAACCTACAGGCTATAGCCCAACACACCAAATCAAATCCCTAAATTCCTAATGAGGACATATCTAAATCTGATTGTACCTACCAGTATATACAAATAATGTTAAAAAACTTTAGGCATAAAGATCAAATCACCAATTGTAGTGAAAGTGCAAGAACTGATAAGTGGGATCAATAGGCAGGCAGAACTACAAGAACTGGTTCTTGATTCCCATCCCAACAGAGGTAACCAATGTCTGTGTCTTCAAACTTAAATGAACATCTCTGTGTTTGATTAGAAATAATGTCAAAATTGCACTGCAGTGTCATTAATGACTAACAATTGCAGGTTATGGACCGTGCTTGGAAAGATCATTTTCACCAACCCGACGCTGTGTGGACAAAAAAAGCTATTCAGAAGGTGGACAAGAAGTACTTAAAAGAGAAAAAGAGAAAAAAACCTTCATAAGCAAGAAGTGAAACTTTTTAGATCAAGAATCTTTTTTGCGATTGGTTCCTGTTTCTAGATAGGTAGAGACCACCTATCTAGACACAGGACGCAGAAAATGAGAGAACATGCAGGCTTGCTGTGAGGCCTCTAAATCTGATTGCACCTACCAGTATATACAAATAATGTTAAAAATATATTACAATGCCATTAATAGCCAACCAACAATTGCAGGTTACGGACCGTGCTTGGAAAGAGAATCTGTGCCAAACCAGACGCTGACTGGACAAGAAAAGCAATTGAGAAGGTGAACAGGGAGAATTCGCAAAAGGGATTCGCAAGTGACATGATGCCAACAACATCCACACCAACAACATCCACACCAACAACATCCACAACAACAACATCCTCACCAACAACATCCGCACCAACAACATCCGCACCAACAACATCCGCACCAACAACATCTTCACCGACAACATCCACTGCATCCCCAACATCAGGAAACATCACTCAGAAGGACAAGGAGACAGGGCAGAGCCTGACTATGTTATGTCAAATACACTGCTGTGTAGTTCCATGGACTAAGACCATGTTGTGTCCCACTAACTAGCTAAGCAGCAGCAACAGTAAGTGACATTACACCAGCAGCGTTAAAAACACACACACTTAAAGACTGGCAGATTGGGGAAAGAATACAGGGAAAAAAACAAGAGAGGGAAAAAGGGCAAAGACATGAAAAGACTTCAAAGTTGCCATAATCAGCAAATGTTGCTCTGTTTAGTTAAACCCATCATGGTATGTGTATAAATACAGGTTTTAATTCTACACTATCTTCTTATTCATGCTTCTCTGTTTTGTAAACATTTTTTCTGTGGTCTTTGCATGCATTGCCCTGACCTCTTCTACTACAGGGAGTGCAGAATTATTAGGCAAGTTGTATTTTTGAGGAATAATTTTATTATTGAACAACAACCATGTTCTCAATGAACCCAAAAAACTCATTAATATCAAAGCTGAATGTTTTTGGAAGTAGTTTTTAGTTTGTTTTTAGTGTTAGCTATTTTAGGGGGATATCTGTGTGTGCAGGTGACTATTACTGTGCATAATTATTAGGCAACTTAACAAAAAACAAATATATACCCATTTCAATTATTTATTTTTACCAGTGAAACCAATATAACATCTCCACATTCACAAATATACATTTCTGACATTCAAAAACAAAACAAAAACAAATCAGCGACCAATATAGCCACCTTTCTTTGCAAGGACACTCAAAAGCCTGCCATCCATGGATTCTGTCAGTGTTTTGATCTGTTCACCATCAACATTGCGTGCAGCAGCAACCACAGCCTCCCAGACACTGTTCAGAGAGGTGTACTGTTTTCCCTCCTTGTAAATCTCACATTTGATGATGGACCACAGGTTCTCAATGGGGTTCAGATCAGGTGAACAAGGTGGCCATGTCATTAGTTTTTCTTCTTTTATACCCTTTCTTGCCAGCCACGCTGTGGAGTACTTGGACGCGTGTGATGGAGCATTGTCCTGCATGAAAATCATGTTTTTCTTGAAGGATGCAGACTTCTTCCTGTACCACTGCTTGAAGAAGGTGTCTTCCAGAAACTGGCAGTAGGACTGGGAGTTGAGCTTGACTCCATCCTCAACCCGAAAAGGCCCCACAAGCTCATCTTTGATGATACCAGCCCAAACCAGTACTCCACCTCCACCTTGCTGCCGTCTGAGTCGGACTGGAGCTCTCTGCCCTTTACCAATCCAGCCACGGGCCCATCCATCTGGCCCATCAAGACTCACTCTCATTTCATCAGTCCATAAAACCTTAGAAAAACCAGTCTTGAGATATTTCTTGGCCCAGTCTTGACGTTTCAGCTTGTGTGTCTTGTTCAGTGGTGGTCGTCTTTCAGCCTTTCTTACCTTGGCCATGTCTCTGAGTATTGCACACCTTGTGCTTTTGGGCACTCCAGTGATGTTGCAGCTCTGAAATATGGCCAAACTGGTGGCAAGTGGCATCTTGGCAGCTGCACGCTTGACTTTTCTCAGTTCATGGGCAGTTATTTTGCGCCTTGGTTTTTCCACACGCTTCTTGCGACCCTGTTGACTATTTTGAATGAAACGCTTGATTGTTCAATGATCACGCTTCAGAAGCTTTGCAATTTTGAGACTGCTGCATCCCTCTGCAAGATATCTCACTATTTTTGACTTTTCTGAGCCTGTCAAGTCCTTCTTTTGACCCATTTTGCCAAAGGAAAGGACGTTGCCTAATAATTATGCACACCTGATATAGGGTGTTGATGTCATTAGACCACACCCCTTCTCATTACAGCGATGCACATCACCAAATATGCTTAATTGGTAGTAGGCTTTCGAGCCTATACAGCTTGGAGTAAGACAACATGCATGAAGAGGATGAAGTGGACAAAATACTCATTTGCCTAATAATTCTGCACTCCCTGTATATACAGCACAGTAGTCACTCACTTATTTCCTTTTTCAGATTCACCCATCATCTATTTCTTTGTCATTTTAAAATGAGACAATTACATTATTGGTCTCCATGACTGGTTGTGAAATGCTGCCTTTATGCTCTAGGACTGGCATGTGCTGCCTCCTGCACACACTATTGATGCCTACTCTTTCCTGTATACTACTTCCTTCCTTCCTGCTCTCCAATACAGCTTTTACCCTTTCTTCTGGTTTGTTCTACTTTGGTATGAAATAAAACTTCCTGCAGTCTCTCTCACGAGCAGCTGTGAGGGACGCCACTCATGTTTGTACTTATTCTGAAAATAAAAGAAACACGTATTTAACCCAGAAATATACCCAGAAACTTTGTTTTGTTTATTTGTGGGAATTTATTCTAATGTAACTCCAAGCTGTGACACATCTTCAGATGTTCTAACAATATGTTGACATGATTATAGTTCATAGTAGTTTACAAAGGGGACAATATCATTGTCCTCTTAAATCGTCTGCATTTCCAGTGTTGAATTACAAATCCTGTTCTGCTCCTGACTGTGAGGATTTGGTTGATGTTTAAAGTCAGTTTCCCAGGATTCCACATGCTAAAACTGCTGATTTCACGGTTTAATTGTTAATTTAAAAGAAGGAAATTAAGCTTAACAGTCCCGCGATGTTAGTCACTACACACCCATACAATTGCGAGAAAGGGCCAAAAATAAATGTAACCTCTTGTGTGGGTATATCATGGGTGTAAAGGGCTACTGACGAAGGCTTAGCTGAGAACCACCCTTTCATGTATGATTCTGTGGTTGACAGCAGGATGAAAGAGGTGACTTAATTCTCTCATAGATGTTTTAGATAAGGATTAATCAAATTCAAACACTCACTGAATTCAATTCACTGATTGACTGTGTGAAATCCCCACTGTCCTAATTAACATTCAGTATTAATTCACGCTCAAATTCAATGTTTCTTTAAGCTAGCAAACTTTTCAAACTCGTAGTGACAGTGGAGGCAATTGTGGCTTTCAGAGTGAGCACAAAGGGAAGTGATGAGTATCTCTGTGTGTGTACAAGTAACTATGTTTATGTGTGTTTGTATTTCTATACGCTGCTGTTTGTGTTGCATTGTGGGCAGGTCTGTGGTGAAAGGACTGTTTGTCATTTTTAGCTTGTAACAGATGAAGTCAATATTTCCTTTCCCCACTATGTGGCCATAGTGACTATCCCCCCATGATGAAAGGTCTGGGTGGGGTGGGGGAGAAGCGGAGGGGCTTATGTTTTATAAGAGGCGAGATCAAAAATTTAATGCTCAGAACGACTGAGAGAACTTCACAAGCTGGAAACGTCATATACCCCACGCCTGCTGCGTGAGCAACACTGCTTTGATTCAACACTCCGTTATCTGATCAGAAAGGAGTAAGATTACTTAGCAGGCTGTAAAGGTTTGCACTGACAGAATCAAGACTCAACTTCTGAAGAGCAAACCCAAAGCGCAATACTGAAGATGAAGTCCAGCCTGGTTGTAACCACTCTTCTCTGCTTCACCACCTGGATGAGCTTGGCCTTTGCCAGTGAGTATTGCAAGGAAAGAAAAAAAAGGCTTTTCATTCACTGTGTGGTTTTTCTTCAGGGTAAAAATTAATGTGACTTTGTCTGTGTGACTTTTTCAGGACCTGGAGAAAGCTGTTGTGTCTCGTGGTCCAAAACCAGAGTCCCACTTGACCGAATTGTGAATTATTCCATTCAGTCTGAAGATACTTGTCGCATCAAAGCAGTACAGTAAGTGTTAATAAAATCTCACACTGTATTTTAACTTGTATTTTAGGAAAGATTTTTTTTGTAAAAATAAAACACGTGCGGCATGAAGATTCTGGGTTAAAAGCTGTTGGCCAGCTGGGGTCTTTTCTAGATGTTTCACCAGTCCAAAGACACGCCTGAGTAACTAGTCATTCTAAATTGACATCAGGTGTAAATGTACATGTGAATGACTGTATGTGGTCCTGTGATGGACTGGCGACCTGTCCAGAGTCCACTTTGCCTCTCGCCTTAGGCTGACTTTGGGCGAGAGTACTTTTCCCAAACCTGAAATGTATGGATGGGTATAAAATAATAAAAATGAAATAACCTGAATGTTTTTAAATTGTCTTCATAAATGATATAACAAATAAATAATTTAACCCTCTAAGCAAAGAGATGGTCCAGGAAAAGTTTCTTAAAAACCGAGTGCATATTGAACTGTTAGAAAAAGAATCCTTTTAGATGAGAAGCGAAACTTCTTCATTTAACTGCAGCACAGTCGCCCTCTTTTCAAGTTCTTATGACTACCATGACCTAGATGACCAAGAACGGACTCCGACAACGTAACACTAGGTGTAACTGAGAGGGAACAATTTTGCTATAAATATTAACTTTTAATTTATAGGGGAAGTGAAACGTTTTAGACAAAAAACTCTTTGTGGGAATGTCATTGGCCTAGAAAAGCAACTATTACCGGTAATATTATTGAGAGTCAGGAGAAACCAGAGCACAGAGAGAACATGCAAACTCCACACAGACCGTGCCCAGATTTGAACTCAGAGCCGCCACACAGTGAGGCAACAGAGCCAACCAGCCTCTCTTTCTTTAAACTTAACATGTACCAAATATGCCAGAATATATTTAGAAATAATGTCAAAACTGTATTTCAGTGCAATTAATGACTGACTAACAATTACAGGTTACGGACCGTGCTTGGAAAGACAATATGCGCCAATCCCAATGCTGACTGGACAATAAAAGCAATGGAGTGGGTGGACAAGAAGAAAGCACCAACAACATCCACAACAACAACATCCACACCAACAACATCCACACCAACAACATCCACAACAACAACATCCACACCAACAACATCCGCACCAACAACATCCAAACCAGCATCCACACCAGAAGCATCCTCACTATCAACATCCATACCAACAACATCCGCACCAACAACATCCACATCAACAACATCCACAACAACATCCACAAAAACAACATCCACACCAGCATCCACACCAGAAGCATCCTCCCTATCAACATCCACACCAACAACATCCGCACCAACAACATCCACAACAACAACATCCACAACAACAACATCCACACCAGCATCCACACAAGAAGCATCCTCACTATCAACATCCGCACCAACAACATCCGTACCAACAACATCCACATCAACAATATCTGCACCAACAACATACAAACCAGCATCCACACCAGAAGCATCCTCACTATCAACATCCGCACCAACAACATCCACATCAACAACATCCACAACAACAACATCTACAACAACAACATCCACACCAACAACATCTGCACCAAGAAAATCCACAAAAACAACATCCACAAAAACAACATCCACAACAACAAAATCTACAACAACAACATCCACACCAACAACATCCACAACAACAGCATCCGTACCAACAGCATCCGCACCAACAACATCCACACCAACAACATCTACAACAACAACATCCACACCAACAGCATCCGCACCAACAACATCCACACCAACAACATCTACAAAAACAACATCCACAACAACAACATCCACAACAACAACATCCACAACTAAAACATCTACAACAACAAAATCCTCACTATCAACAACATCCACACCAACAGCATCCGCACCAACAACATCCACACCACCAGCATCCACACCAACAACATCCACAACAACAACATCCACAACAACAACATCCACAACAACAACAACATCCACAACAACAACAACATCCACAAAAAATATCTCTCTGACGAAGTGCAGAAGAAGGAAAGGACAGAGGAAAAGGCCAGGAGAGGGAACAAGAAACAATGTGTCTGAGAAATCACAAAACATTTCAAACTTATCATAGTCGGCAAATGTTGCTCTTTTTTATTGTACTCTTCCTGCTTTATTTAATCAGCAGTACCTGATAAAAGTAACATTAATCTCTCCATATATTACCATATATTCCCATTCTTTGTTTTCATATTGTTTTTATGAAAATGTACAAAAATGTATTTTAAAGTTTTCCCACTTTTAACTGCCAATAAAGCACTTTCCAGCAAATATTGTGTTTTTGTCATAATCAGTTAAAACAGGATTTAATTAGAATTATTCATACTCTGGTCGCTGTCGTTGCTCGTACCTTTAACTGCACACTAACCTCTAATGTTTGTCAAATGAGGAAACTCTGCTTTCTGAACCTACTCACTCTTTATTTACTATAATAAACTGATTTTAATTTAACCCAATCTCTCTCATTTTAAAAACTGACTTGATTACATCATCAGTTTGCCTAGTGATGTAATCATTAGTATCAGTCTGCTAAAACTTCTCTGACTGATGCTTTTCAAATTCAATCACTCACTGATCTTAACTCACTTTCTCACTGTGAAAACTTTCCATGGTTTAAATTACCACGTCACATGCCACCTAGAATGCAGGTCACCTGTGGCTTTCAGATTGAATATAAAGGAAGTGGATTAATCTGTTTCTGTGCATGCACATAGTTACGATTATTTATGAGTTTGTATTTCTGATGCTGTTGTACTTGTTGCATTGTTAACAGTTTAATTATAAATGATGAACTCAGTGGTTTTTTACCCCATTGTGTTGGTAAAATGAGAACGAGCGCAAAGGGGCCTTTTTTTTTTATTAGAATCAACATCAAAACCTGATTGCTCAGAAAGACCACACTAGGAAATACCATGAACGCATGCACTGCGTCTGCCATGTGAGCAAGACTCATTTGATTCGATACTCTGATAAAAGCTCAGGGAGGCACAGAGATTATTTAACAGGCTGTGAAGGTTTGTGCCGACAGCTTTGAGGCTCAGCTTCTGAAGAACAAACCTGAAGCGGAATACTAAAGATGCAGCCCAGCCTGGTTTTAGCCGCTTTTCTCTGTTTCACTACCTGGATGAGCTCAGTCCGTACAAGTGAGTACTGCAAGGAAGAAATAATTTTTCATTTACTTTATAGCTTGACTGTTTTTAACGGATAAAATTAATGCGACTTTTTCTGTGTGTGACATTTTCAGCCCCTATAAGCATACGCAGTTGTTGTGTCGTGTGGTCCAAAACCAGAGTCCCACTTGACCGAATTGTGAATTACTCCATTCAGACTGAAGATACTTGTCGCATCAAAGCAGTACAGTAAGTGTTCAATAAAAAACCTCACACTGTATTTTAACTTGTATTTTATGAATATAAACACATATAGCATGAAGGTTCTGGGTTCAAAGCTGTTGGCCAGCTGGGGTCTTTCTAGGTGTTTGCTTCCCCTTTCCAAAGAGATGCTTCATTATTATCTTCACACTGTATTTGAAAATACATAGATAACGGGTAGTGACACAGAGGTGGGCACAAAAAGGTTCTTGGTTGTAAACTCCTGGCTGGCACTGTGTTGAGTTTTTTTATATTCCACATTGCTTCCAAAACCATACTTGTTCAATTAAAAATGACTATAAACTTACAGTAAGTGCAGATGTGAGAGGGAATGGATGCCCGTCTCTTTCTGTGTTAACTCTGGGATGATCAGCTGACATCTGACACTGTGCTTTCCGTTTAGTCAGCTGGGACAGACTTTAACCTCACTGTCTTCACCGCTTAAAAAACAGGAATAGATATAATTTAATAAAGTTTATACACTCCATCCAACTATTTTAAAATAACAATAAAATGACAAATAAATGACCTATAATATAAAAACACATTTTCCTGTGGTGATATCCAGTCATTCAGAGAGGTTTGGTTCTACATGTTTGACTATTCAAATACAGTGTCTGTCTTTGATTTTCACCACTATACCAATTAAATTGGCCAGTTGCGACTTTAGTAGTCATGTCATTCCTAACAATCCAAAAACCTGTCAGCAATTCTCACTGAAACCTCTTTGTACTGGAGGAAATTCTTTGAAAACATGTTCACAGGAAGGCCTTCGAGTTTCAGAAACCACTCTGTAAAGAGATGCTGCAGGGGAAAATATTTGATAAGCAAATTTACTGTGTACTGAGAATGGAGATGTTCAATACAAGCTAATTGCATGCCACTAGATGCAATAGAGGTGAAATTTTTTTTTATTAACTTTTAAAAGCAAGAAGTGAAGCATTTGAGAATCAAGACTCTCTTTTGTAAGAGTGTCCTGGGTCTAGATAGGACCCACAACATGAGAGAACATGCAGGCTTGCTGTGAGGCCTCTAAATCTGTTTGCACCTACCAGTATATACAAATAATGTTAGAAATGTATTACAATGCCATTAATAGCCAACCAACAATTGCAGGTTACGGACCGTGCTTGGAAAGACAATCTGTGCCAAACCAGACGCTGACTGGACAAGAAAAGCAATTGAGAAGGTGAACAGGGAGAATTCGCAAAAGGGATTCGCAAGTGACATGATACCAACAGGATCCACTCCAGCAACATCCAAACCAGCAACATCCACTGCACCCCCAACATCAGAAAAGATCCCTCAAAAGAATGTCACTTTGGGAGAGGACACGCAGGATGGAGGAACAAGGAGCAGTGAAAATGTGTCTGAGAAATCCCCCCCAAATTAAAGCTTACTAAAATCAGTGCCACTCTACTTAGCTTTACCGCTCTTGCTATATTTCATCATTAAAGTTAATACAAAGGAATACTATAGCTACATAGTATAATATAATATATAAATATATATAAATATAAATGTCAGTTTGTCATGTTTCATTGTCAGAAATATATTTGTTTTAAAAAAGTATATATTTGAAGCTTTCCCACAATCAATTAAAGTTACTTTTAAGAAAATGTTGTGTTTGTTGTAAAATATGAAAAATGTGGGTGAGGAATGTTCCTGGGAACTCTTGTTCTTACTAAGTCTCACTGTTTTTGTACAAAAATGGAAATAACCAATGTGCAGGAAGGAAGCCAATATAGAAATGCAGCTAAACACTGATAGTAATCTGGAGATGTGCATCATTTACATCATTAGGGCATGGTAAATAGACTTGTGCCAGCTGTCACACAAACCTTGCACCAATAACCTGTACTAAAAGTTGAGTGATAGTTTCAATGCCAGTCTAGGGGTTAAGGGAAGGTGGTATGTGTGGTTTTGATCTTTATCACTTTGCCAATACCCTCAAAGCAGCTCTACTAAGGAGTCTCTTCACTTTTCTTTTCACTTGTTGCTATAATTTTGCCAGACAATAACATCACCTAACAGTGCAGTGTGCTAACAATTAACAACCAACTAACCAGATGTTAAACTAGCTAGCACATCTCTGTATCCTCCAACATGCTGCTCAACCAATCAAACGACAACATGCTTAGAGTAGTACCACTCAAAACTATGCTGCTAATCACTGTCCTAATCACTTAAGCTAACTCAGTTGCCTCACCTGCATAACTGCCAAAGTGCAGTGTAAAACCTAAAATTGTAACTGATATTTCTTTTACTGTAGTTATAGGTAAAGAGGAACATTTTTATTAACTGACCAATGCGTTTCAGCTTGTGGCCTTCATCAGGGTCATGATGGGTCAGGATGGTGAGGAATACCCTGATGAAGGCCACAAGCCAAAACGCATTGGTCAATTAATAAAGTTGTTCCCTCAGCAACCTTTAAGTGTTGCTGGAGTTCCTGCATTGTTAGTTTCTCATCCTCTCCATGCACCTTGGAAGTAGGTGAAGTTGTTGCTATCCTTTCACTGTAGTTCTAAAATTAATATGCAATGACGTTATATATTTCCATTATGGAGATTGCATGGTAATTTTAAAGAAAATTGGACATCACATGGTCTGGCTTAACAGCTTGTTCTGATATAAAGCTGACTTACGCCTAAAATAGCAGAGAGGCTCACGTACCGTGTTAGTATCAGGGTGTAAAACCTGCAGTGTTTTTTTCTTTCTATTTTAATGCACAAGTCAGGTTCATGCAAACAGTCTACTTGTTATGGGTGTGCAGAAGAACAGACACATCTCTGACTGATCACCATGATAACCGGTGACATTTGCTACTCACGTACATCCAAAAATTCTAGATAAGCTAATGTTATAGATAGTAATTGCATTTGAGAATTATCAATTTCACAATCTGTATGGGTTTTTTTCTTTATTTGTGACGCACATAAAATGCCACAAAAACACCTTATGGTGCACAGAAACCCAAAATACAAGTACATATTATAAGATGTAAATATGCATTATATTAGTTGTATATTATATGTTAACATGTAACTTTTTCCCCTAATGACTGTTTGTTAATGGAAGACTAGTTTTTTCCATGAGTAAGAACAAAATCAGATAGAAAATTCAGAGTAGGTGTTGTTGCTTTCAGCATGAGCATAAAGGTTTTAAAAGTTTAATTGTGCTGGGGCAATTTTTTTTAAATATAGGTCATATTCCTGCAATATTTTTGCATTTATGTTTCAGGGTCGAGTTTGGTTTTCTCTGAAACTGGGGGCCTGTGATACCACGCTAACCACCACATCCTGAGTATACTTGAGCAGGTGGGATGAGTTTACGCTTGCAGGGTCTAATTTAGCAGAAGGCTAATACAGGGGCTATTTCCTCTCTTCTAAGAACATTAGGCACATTTCAGTAGTCCGTGCAACATGAAATAGCTGACACAGACAAATATGTACAAGGTGTATTTATAGGAATACTTGAATACTTTGTCATACTTTTGCCTTAACAATAGAAAAAAAATACTGTGTGCTAGGTGACAGATGAGAGATGAATGTGGATATAAATAAATGAGAGATTTCAGCATCTTTTAACTCACTGTTTTGGTCCTACAGCCTGCGGTTTTGAGTCATTCCTGCATTTGTCATCTACCTCCACAAAGCATGTAATGAGGCATTAAAAAGGATTGAATCAAATCCATTGATAAAAGGTGAAATCTTTGGGGGAATGAATCCTTAATTGATTTCACATTTACAGCAGCATTGATCTGGCCAAAGACTTTAGCACCTAATGTAGGTTAAAAAGCATTTCAGGAAGTTGTTCATAGAGTTGGGGTCAAAAGGCGACTCAGGAATCGTGTCGATGCAAAAATTAACTTTTGACCTGCATTTGTTATTAAAACTGATAAAATAAGTAGGCCGAGGTAAAAGGCAGGACTATTTTCTTCATATAATCTTACGTCTTTTTGCCTGCAATAGTACACATTGCCACATATCCTCTAGTATTCGGCACTACATATGCATTTTGTGGTAGACCCGCACAGAGGAAAGTGCGACCTCACGTAGTTCTTTTGGCTCCGTGCAACGTGAGTATAATTTAGTCACTGAGGCATAGGAAGTTATTCATTGTCACCTTCGTACTGCACATGCATGCACCCACACAAGCATTTGCAGTTTTATGAAAAAGTGTGAAAAATAATGCAATACAGTACAAAGTAAATAAAACTTCACAGAGATTCTTCTGAAACCTACTGTAAACTGAACCATGCACGGTACTTTTTGACTTGACGGCACATGAATGTGACAACTGAAAGAAAAGCCTTAGCCCCAGTGGTTTTTTTGCAATGTTTACGCCACACTTTTGTTTAACTACGGTTTAATTTGTAGTTTAGGGTTTTTGCTTAAATGTTTAACAGCTCTGTCATACAAATAGCAACAATGGCGGACCACTAAGGTGGGTTCAGGGCTGGGAAAAACCCATTACTCTTTAGCGCGAGTAAAATGTCTCATCGACCTCAAACGCTCTCAGCCCCTCAGACCTCCCCCAGCTCTAGCACACTGAGACAGAGCTGTACTTTCTCTTTCTACCCACACATAGTAAACGTGGTTTTTAATAGCTTTTTTTTTTTTAATCACACATCATTGTGTTATAACACCGGAATGGAGGAAACATGCAAAGTAAAGCCCCTAAAACTTCCACCTGGTCTGCCTGAAGCCCACCACGTCTTAGTGAGGGACATGGAACACGGTGACCACTAAAGAAGCAAAAATGATTAAGCTGTCAATGCAAATGACTCAGCCTAGATCGTGAGAAGATTCAGACTTTTGATCAACAAAAATGTGTCTGTTTTGATGTTTTGTTTGCGGTTTTAATTATGATTTATGAAAGTGGCTTTAGAGACAACATGTACTTATGTCTATTTTTATGTGTTTAAATCCCCGTCATTTTGAAAATTACATATTACACCAGTTATCTATGACTGCAGGTAATAGGATAGTTAAAATATTAGAAACATTAGCTCACTACTACACTAGTTGGCAGGTCATCTGGTCAGTTTGTTGGTCGATATGCCTAAATTGAAAACCATTGGCTGGACAATGCCCACTCTTGCTTTCATATTGAGAAACACACTGAAAACCTTTATTTTTATTTATTTGAATTCTTCCAAAAGAGACAATCACTTAATACATTTACTAAGTCTTTACTCTGAATCCTTCCTCTCTGCAGTCCCTAAACAGTGCAGACTTGAGGATGGACAAGGAGCATTTGGGCCTGTCCATGCTTAGTTGTGTGAATTATGTTTCAATCTGTGTACAGTCATTGTAAAATAGAAAGCACTGCAGTGATCAGTTCTAAAGTTTTCTGTATCAGAACATTTAAAAAATTGTCTGGTCCTAAGCAGGCCTTAACTTTAGGTAAATACAGCCTCAGACGAACAACAACACATGACATGTTACACTGTGTCCTTATTTGTTTAACAGAAACTTGGACAACACAAAGAGCATCTCATTATTATGGCTTGCAGAGCCACCCTTAACAGCAATAACTTAAGGTGATCATTTTCTGTACTTCCAGTCTGTCACATCATCGTGGAGGAATTCTGGACCACACACAGTCCACACACACAGTTCAGTGAGGTTTGTGGGTATTCAGTTATGCACAATTATCCCACCACAGTTTTTCGGTCAGGTTGAGGTCCGGACCTTCACTAGGCCACTGCAACACTTTGATTCCTTTCTTCTTTTAGCCATTCCTTGTACATTTGCGCCTGTGCTTGGGATCGTTGTACTGATACCTGACCAAATTTCGGCAGAGCTTTAGCTGTCGGACAGATGGTCTCACATTTGACTTGAGAATACTTTGGTTTACACAGGAGTTCATGGTTGACTCAGTGACTGCAAGGTGCCCAGGTGCTGTGGCTGCAAAGCAAGCCCAAACCATCCCCCCTCCTCCCCCTGTACTTGACAGATGGTATGAGGTGTTTCTGTTCATGTGCTGAGTTTGGTTTTTGCCAAACATCCCGTTGCACATCGTGGCCGAACATCTTCACTTTGGTCTTGTGTTGAAGATTGAGTCTTGTGGTTTGCAAAGACTCAACTTTGCAAAGCCTCCTTCCGTTAGAATTTATTTAAAACTTCCCCAACCATATTAACAGTAAAATGCTTATCATCTATTATTCCATCATTGACGATCTATTTAGTAAATGTATAATAAAGCCTACTAAGCCATTGGACATCACGCTTACCTTTACTTAAGCAGCATTTTAAATCACATTTAGAAACCTTCTAGTATGGTTTCTGTCTCTATTTTAGTAAAGGCCTTGAACTACAAATGTTTAACACCTGGCAGATCTTTTAGATGTGGGATTTTTTTTGGATCGCTTCTCCGTTTTAAAACTCTCTAACATCAGTGCTGAGGGTGACATTCCTCATCGACTTAGCCATCTTACTAAAGGAACGTTTTGGTTTTGTCATATTCTCATGAAGATGAGACATTTAGAAACATCAGATAAAGAGGTGAAGAAATGCTCAAGATTTTAGCTTTTCTCGCTGGACGCACCTCGATGCAATAGCAATCTTAAAAAAAAAAAATACAGTCACCACAATATAGCCATTACAGTGTGACACCTTTTATTACCCAATCTCAATCCATATCATTTCCAATATACGGAAATATACAATAACATTTTATTTACATATTTACATGCATAAATCCAATGAAGACATTCAATGTCATATTAACATCACGAAAGTTATATAAGGTAGAAAAATGAGCAAATATTCAAGGTCCGTGGCAAAATCTGTAGTTTAAATAGTAATGTCAATTTTGGATGAACGTAGATATTGTGTCACTATTTCTTTGCCGTGTTATTTCGTTTTTGCCAGTCTTTTCCATCAAGATAGGCCATGCTGGTCTGCGTCCATGTTTTCGAACTGTCCGAGCAGATTCTCCTGCCACTAATTGTGGTGAATCTGTTGAAAATCACAAAGAGAGAAAATTAACAGTCAGCAAGGGAAGAATATACATGAACAATTTGGGCTCAACATTTTAAAAACTTAAAGATACTTTAATATTGGATCATTTTTCTGACTTACACCACTGCAGGTATAGAACACGACGGTGGCTGCTGGATGTAGTATCTCTTCAGCAGGTCTCGATGGATTTGGGTGTTCGAGGTTTTCTGACAACAACTTGAAATCCCACCTTGAAATAAAGATAAAAGATTACAGTGTTATCATCAGCATGATCCAAATCTAACATGAAATCGTGCAAAAACGAAGTCAATATTCATCCATAGAAGAATCCATGCATTACCTTGAGCAGCGGCTGTAGATACCATGATAGCTACAAGCAAAAGCGAGATAATTGTAAGTCCCTTCATCGTGTGGCCGTAGCTGAAACAGATTTGACTTTTGCACTGCTCTGCAAGCCCTTTTAAAGACCACCGACACATTCAGCATTCAGTTATTCCGCTTGCAGCAAGGTGTGAAGCACCCACAGATACGCACACGGCTGGAAAGTAGTAGAACAATTTCCTCCCACAACAGCTCACCAGTGTTGCACTTTGTTTCTCCACTCTCATCAACGGTGGTCTGAGGGTGTTAAGGCATTTTCCACTGCAGTTGAATGTGGTCTGTAACGATCATTATAATTTATTTTCATAATGAAAATTATATGGAAAATACCTGTAGCTACAACATGAAGATCTTAGAACACCATCTTAACAACTATGGCAAGTGGATATGATGTGATTCCTTTTTGTTTCTTTTAATTTTTAATTAAAAAAGTGATTTGTTGACTCCTTCACATAGTTTTATTTCCATCATTAAGTGACAAAGAAGCTGGTGAAATATATAAGTACTTTGTTAAACTCAAAAGAATCTGGAAAATGATGTGGAAATAAGGACTTTAATGTAACTGCATATGTTATGGTGAATTCCTCTCACTTTCTAGCACGGAAGCTTTCTACTGTTAGGTTTTTGAGGTGAGCGTCTCTTTCTCTGTGCGCTCAGTGCCGATGTACTCATTTCTGCAACCACACTGCAGAAATACATTTCCCTGTGTCGGTGTCATGGCATTTAAGAGTATATGTGAGGTTATACTTAAATCGGCACTCGTGCAGTGATGCTGGAAATGTTACATCATCCCACTTTAACCTATATGGTTTAAGGTCATGCATTCTTCTGGAAGAGCATAGGAGGAGTTATATTTAGCTCTGTTGTGTCATGGCTGTTGTGCAGTTCGGCAGTCATGGTTGGAGAAGATATGAATAAATGTTATGAAGTGGTAACATCACTACAGCAGGTCACAAAATCCCACACCTGGCATCAGGGAGACGTGAGAGCAGTCATTCTTTCACAAAAAGAGAAAGACTTCTTTAATTAAGGTGATACTAACATTAAACTAAAGAGTTAACATCCTCATGCATGTATGGAGACTCTGTATATTTACAAGGGTTAGACCTACCAATCATACAGAGTGGTTAAGGAATTAAGGAATTGTTGCATTTTTCCAAGCTATCCATGGGAGGGCGCTGGCACTTGAAGATATCTGTGAGGAGAAGGAAAGAAAACCTGCAGAGGTCAAGATGCAAGGTACCCAAAATGTTTGACTGACATTTACGACATATAAAGAGATCTAAATGTTTGCATCCAAATGTAAAATGTTGTGATTTGAATAAATAAATTGTAAATGTTTTTTTATGCTGCTGTTAGCTTACACACTGATAGCCTGTTGACTCATAGCTGTGTTTTCTAATTTAAACATAGTTTATGTTATAAATAAGAATGAAATAGAAAGATCTATAATTTAATGTGCAATTGGAAAATGAATCTTAGCTGGATTTTGTATTCTTTGCTGATAAACAAAGTTGCACAAATCTTTTTTTTTTTTTTTTTTTTGCTTTTCTGGCACATTGGTCCCTACTTAACATGCTCCAGTGACCATTTGATGCTTCAGTCTACCCTAGGTCAGAAAGATGGTGGTGCTGTTAGTGTGGCAATGTAAGCAATGTAATATGAACTCGAACTTGTACACCTCTTTGTAACCTAAAGCAGCGGTCCCCAACCTCTGTATTTATCCGCAACACCTTAAAGGCCGGTCCGTGAAAATATTGTCGGACATAAAAAAGGCGCAAAAAAGGTTGGGGACCTCCGACCTAAAGAACATTTAACCAATGTCCGGTGTTGGTTGGCGATTACCTGTGCAATGTTAAGAGGGCGTTACTGTACAAGAAAACCTTCCAAAAATCAAATCATGTATAAAAAATCAAAAATGTTACATTTTTATTGAAGAAAATTGAAATCAAAGCTTTCCTTCTCACATCACAGGATACATCACTCAAGAAAAAACTCCATTAAATACATGTACTAATTAGCATTTTAGAGCCTTTTTGGGTCTGTGTTTGGTGAAAAGGGTTTCTGTCTGATTCTGTGTCAGTGAGGTCAGTGCAGCTGTGCTAGCACACATGAAATACCGCACGGATTTATTAATGTAGATAGAAAACCACTGACATACAGCCAGCTCAGGGCAACAAACAGGGTGCCAGTGACTAATTTTCTGCAGAATTTCAAAATGGCAACTAAATGATATGTTGTTACACTTTGGACTAAGCTTAGCAACAATCTAGCCATCTTAGATGGTCTAAACTTTAGACCATCAAAGATGGTTTGCAATATTTTAACAGATGTTATGATGTGTTGAAGATGCAACAGTATAGAGAAATAACCAAAATGAGGCAAAGCAGATTACATGAACTTTAATTTGTGAAGCTGAGACACTGATGTAAACTGCTGACTAAAGACACACACACACAAACTCAAATCTGTGTAGAAGTGAAAGAAAATTTGAAACAGGAATGCTTTGGCATACTGAGGAACTGTTCACGCCCTACTTTCACATTAACTTCATTCATTCTGTTGTATTAAAAAGCATTACAAAGGGCCAGAAATATGCAAGGCTCTGCTTGAAACTGCTGCTTCCTAATTTATATAAACTCACTGATGTGTTAGATTATTGTCCTGCAGTATATTGTACATTGCCAAAACACTGTATCATGGTAGAGATCTTTATCATTGGTGTACATCTCATGATAGCATTGTGTTATGATGCATCTCTTACTGTATGTACTCTCTGATTCCCACTCCTAAATATTACCTATTGCAGTGACAAATCATAAAGCAATTATTTAACAGTTGTTCATAATGTTTAACCCCTTAATGCCTCGCGTATCATATTTGATACTGTGACACAGGACCCACATACACACAGGTCTGGGTTGTGCTTGTAACTGTGCTTTATTGAAAAATACGCTGTGTTTTCCTCCAGCGGTTTCCGGCACCAGTTTCGGATGCAGCCACTCCATCACTCCCAGTGAGTGATCCTTCTCACTGCCAAAGACATAAGACAGGTCTCCCTCATTAAACAGTCCTGTACACCTGTTCCTTCCCCGCCTCCGTGCTGCCCTGTTTCAAAATACTTGGATTTCTGGTAGTTATTTCATGAGTCAGGCTTTAAAGAGTTCCAGGCAAAAACATTTTTTTTCTCATTTCTAACAATTTAGTGGTACATACGTGTTTCATAATATTTTTTTTAAATAATTTAGCCATGTGTGTTTTACTTATTATACTTTAAAGAACACATAGGTATTTGTTTAATTGGTATAACACAAAAAGCACCATGGATACTGGCATTATGCTGATATGAACGTGGACTCTTTTTTGAGGGACTTTCCATCAAGATAGGCCATACTCATCTGTGTCCACAGTCTCATGGTGTCAGAGCAGATTCTCCTGCCACGCACTGTGGTGAATGTGATACAAAGTACAGACAAAACAATGCGCTACAGCTTTTCTCAAAAGAGCATTTTTAGACTTCAGGCTAAGCAGTTTGTAAAAGCACTGTTTTAAAAAACAAAACAAAAAAAAACAAAACAAACCACTTCAAGATGAGCTGTGTTCACAAATCTAATACTAGATCCCATTTCTGACTTACACCACAGTAGTTACAGAACATGACGGTGGCTGCTGGATGTAGTAACTCTTCAGCCGGTCTTGATGGATTTGGATATTTGAGTTTTTTTCACAACAACTTGACACACCTTAAAGTAGAGACACAAGACTGTAATGTTGTATTCATCATTACCATAATCTGAAATCAAACTTATAATCAACAGAGTCGACATGAACACGGACAAGCTAGTTCCTCATGCATGCAAATATTCAAATTAACCTTACTTTGAGCACTGCATTCAAGGCTACGAAGCACAAGTGAGAGGAAGACAAGAATTAGCATTGCCTATCAGAATTGTAGTCTTAAGTACAAGCCTTTTAAAGACCAGCAACACTGAAAGCATACACCTACACTGCTTGCATACTTTCCCCACTGGCACTCTGAGAAATTTACAGTATTAACTAAATCCAATCCCTGCATTACTCATCACTGGTGGCTGGAGGTAATTTTTCTGCTGTTGTAGTAGTTAAAATATTCACACCTTCTTAGATGTTAGATCACTTGCTTTACTAGGTTTGTTTTAAGGAATCAATATTTTTGTTGACATTTTCAATCAGACCAGTTTTCTCCTTAAGTAGAAACCCTAATTTATAATTGGGGTTGGATGACTGAAATAGTCCAACCATTTGGGGTCGGGGGAATAGCCTCATTGGCAGAACTGCCATTTATGGCATTCTCTGCCAATCAAGCTGCATGGCAAGTAGGCACTAAACATCACTGGGACTTCACACCAAGCTCATATAGTTTGTTTCGGACAGTTTGTTTGGCAGCTTCTGTTCTGTCTTGCAAAAAGGAGCAGATACAGGTACGTCTGCTGTGTTGGTGCTCTCCTTTAGTTCAGTTCTCCCTGTGTAGTGGCACATATCCTGGTATCAGCTCCATACACTTGAGACTCTGCTGGAAGACAAAGCACACCTTCTTGTGATGGCATATATGGCATATATTACATTAAAACAAATATAATATGTAAGAGATCCCTCATGAAGAACCTACATTAAAGTGCATTTTAGAATAATTTTAGTTGTGTGTTTAGTGAAAAATTGCTTTCTGTCTGATTCTGTGTCAGTGAGATTACTGCAGCTGTGCTAGCACACATTACTCTCACCTCTTACATTCTGCCACCACAGGTATTTATTAATGTCTATAAAAAACCCAACACAGATGGCTGAGGGAAACAAATAAAATGTCAGTGACTCATGTTCTTCACATTGCTAGCTATATTTTGACTGCTGTTGAAATATGTGTTATAGATGCACTAGTAGAGAGAAATAACCAAAATGGGGCAACAAAGCTTACATGAACTCTGATTTCTGAAGCTGACACCTGTGTGCATTGCTGACTAAGTAGCCAGAGATGGGACGTAACCAAATACAAATAGTGTTACTTTTACTCCCAACATTTTTAAACCAATGTCTGTAATATCTTTTCTCCTCCTTGCATTTTCAAAACAGACTCGTTACTTCGTTACTTCTTCCAAAGCATTTACACGGGTGGGGGGATTTAAACCGGAAGTACAGCAGGGGTGTCCGTATGCTGTGTTTGTGGTACTTCCGACTCTAGCTAGCGCTACAGAAGAGAAGGAAGCATTAAGGAAGTGAGGTTTTTTTTCTGTGTAGATCCACAAATAGCAGCAGGTTAGCTGATTACAGCACCTACACTAACCTACATAACAGATTGAAGCTTTCACGAGAATTCAAATTTAGATTTGAATAATATTTGCATTCTCCTGTACTAATATTGTTTTATATTATGTTATAAATGTTATGTTGTATATTATATAGCACAAGGTTCAGTTACCGTTTTGCAAAAATGATTATTAGAATTGTCCTTCAAGGAGCTCATTTTTACTTTCTTACTTTGAGTACATTTCAGAGCCTGTACATTTTCACTTTTACTTGAGTAAAGAGTTGCTTCAGTACTTCAACTTTTACTGGAGCTTTTCTAAACCCAGGTGTCTGAACTTGTACTTAAGTAAAGAAAGATTCTACTTTTGCCACCTCTGTAAATGGCACATATGGACAGGCCATCCTGAAGGAGCTGGTTTGCTTGTGCTGTTGCCGATGCCATCTCTTACTACCACTACTGAGAGGGACACTAGCATCAAGCGTAACGTCACTCAGCAGGGATAAGGAAAGAGTAATGGTCTGTGGCCACCATTCCAGAATGTGGTTTATTATTTAGGACAAACTGAAATCCCCAAAGTTGAACTCAGTGTATTTGATCTTACATGAGAATTATTATCTAAGTACTTTTTGTTTTTTGGCTAAACACACATTTGTGACATTTCCTGCCATAATATCAGTCCACTCTGTGCAAGCAGTGGGGAGTCATGCCACCCGTCTACAATGCTGCTGGTAAATTCACCAACAGACACTTGTGAAACACATGTGGGATGAGGTGCCACATGGTGCTGTTAGTTTCGGGTCTGAAAAAGCAGTTTTTGAATAATTGTGTGGCTGCCCCCCAACTCTATGTGCCTCACAGTGTCTTTGTCACATTGTCCACAGAGTAATTTCTGGAAGTCGGGCTTCTCTGTGCGTTTTTCAGCAGCTGTGGAAAGTGTGCCTCAAGGACTGCATTGTTGTGAAGTTGCCAGTGCACCGTGGTCCTTCCTGTTTCTTTTAAATCTCTGGAAATGTCAGTGGTGACTCAACTCCACTCAGGGGCTGCTTCCTTATGATTAACCTAAAACAGAAGTTTTAAGCTCCAACAAAAGTTGTAGCCCATAAAGATATGGCACAGCAGATAGTAGTCTGGCTGGATTCCTGAATGATCACATGCAGTGACACCTATAATGAAATAGTGGATTTCATTGTTAGATTGGGAACCGTGGTGTTGGATACAACCTGTCTTTTTCAGTTTCTTATGGTCATGCTTCCTTCCTCATTGTGAGTTATCATTTCTGCTTTCCTTTGACAAGTATTTTTAACATTATTGAAAATGACCAGATCCAGTGAAGTATCCCATCAGCTGACATTACTGTGACTTGATGTCATTGTGCTGTAAAGCATGTTACAGAGCCAAGAACCTTTCACATATTTAGTAACTCTTAATCTCAAAAGTCTGCTACTAATCCCAGTAAATGAAGAGATGACACGCTGCGCATTTTGTTCTGTAGCTATTTGAGATCTCATAATATTTCACTTTAAATGTTAAAGTTAAATGGGGAAATATCTTTTAGCATTTTAAACCATTTATACAGCTATGTCTGTAGAGGATAACTCAAGACTGAGACCATTGCATTTATTCATTTCATTAAAAAATACCTCAATATTCTTGTTAGTGACACGGTTATATGTTTAATATGTTCAGGCCACACAGTGGTGCAGTGGTTAGTACTTTGTGTCATATTAGTCAGATGGGCCTTTCTGTATGAAGTTTGCCGTTTCTTCTTCCATCTTTGTGTGTTTCTTGTGGTTGCTCTGGTTTTGCCCACAGTCCAAAGACATGCTTGTTGGGTCAACTGGTGAGTCTAAATTGTTCTAAATGTAGTTGTCTGTCTCTCTGCTTTAGGTCTGCGATGGGCCGGTGATCTATTGAGCCTTAAACAGTGAGAACATTAGGCAGCAATCTAAAAGTCCTTGTGTAATAAAGGCTACATTACAATGACAGCTTGGTGAGATTAAAGTGAATTGGGGGTAACTGAAGGTTAGGAAGTGCAGACAAGAGGACCTTCTGTGAAATGATAAAAACCTGTATTTGAAAGCAGTTGTTTCATTTATAACAATGACAGTGGTTCCCTGAGCAGATTAGACTTGGGGATATCAGAATATCAGATTCTAATGAATGTTTCTGAAATACAAAACATAACAAATACAATCTGAATTCTTTTTTCACAAATAATCTCCTAATTGAAAGACTAGTTGTTTGATCTTTGTTTCTTACACATGAACCACAGGCCAAAGCCTGTCACTGTCAACTGACTTACATAGTTAGAAAAGTTATTAAATATATCCTGTTTACAATCAGCACAATTTTATATTAATTCACAAGGCAAATAAGTGCTTAACTTTGGGTGACGTCTTTGTCATGTGTTTATGGTTAGAGATTTGACCAGATTTGCCTAAATAGTGGCCACAGACCTCTTACTTCCCTTTTATGACAGGTAATCTTTAATGAACAGAAATTTCAAATTAAAATGCAACATTTAAAATATCCAACACATTATTTAATATTAATAAAATGGCGAGCAGGTTCATTCTTTCTTCTTTTGCTTCCAAAAAAAGCTTTTAACTACAAACTTGGTATTTCAAATAAAAGTAAATAAATGCTCCAATTTGAATATGTTATTATCATTTTATAAGAAAAAATATAGTTGTAGGTTTGCATTTTTTTTTTTTACTTTTCCTACTTGGTTAAATCTTGAAGGATCATTGAACAAGTTCAGACATATAACTTTACTTAGAAATGACGGAATGACCAAATTTGGATGGAGGATGCTCGGAAATCGGTGGTTTGTGGTGGAACCCTTAGGAAATGCTTCCTTCCCTTTTCCTTGTACTTGTAATAGCTGTCAGCATCAGAAAAAAAGAGGGATAAAAAGGAAGATAGAGATTGTGTCAAGTGGCGTTCCTGATATGACGCGTAATTGCTTAAATCAGCAGATTTAACTAAAATTAATACCTGATTATTAGACAAAGATTAAAAACTGTCAACTTTAATTTCAGGTTAACGATAACAGTTATCTGAATGCAAATGCTCACCAACTCAATTTATCCATACTGCGTTCTTGCTTACCTTGTTAACAGTAATACTGTGGAGTGTTGCTGAGCAGACACATACAGATGAGTAAAACAAAGTCAGTTTATATACTTTACTTCATGTTTTTAACTGCAGTTTAACACAGTACAAAGACTGTAATACTAGGAAATCAAGCATAATAAACAAAGTTTACCAAGTGTCCTTTAAGTGGACATAGTGTGCTTTAATATAGGATCAGAATAATTATCACTGGATTGCTTCAGGTGTGTGTTATATAATATTTGCAATGCACATCACTTTGTTATTTACTTATTAAAGGTAATATTAAAAAAAGTAAAATAAAAAGTCATGAACATGATTTCTTAACTCCTGTGCGAAAGTGGTGATGAAATTTATTTAAAAAAAGGAAATGAGAGTCTCAGTGTCACCCGAGTCGTCCTGTCCCCCACCCTGATGCAAATGGATACTGTAGAAAACCCGAAGACACAATTCATCCGGTCAGTATGGCCTGCTTCCTCTTTTTTCAATGGGATAAAAGCCAGAGGTCTGCTGCAGGGAGCAGACTTCATCTGCAAGATCTACAGGTCACCTGCTGCAAAGAACCTCAGAAAGATCTTACACGATAACCATGCAGCTGTGCATCAGAAGACTCGCATGCCAGGCCTTTCTCGTCGGGGTTCTGTTAGTGGCCGCAGCCGCTGGTAAGTTTCCTGTCAGACTCCTCCGCAATATTGTTCTTATATTTATACTATAGTTTTAACTCTACAGTCCTCTGCTATGACTATCATTACTTGTAAAGAAATGTGTTTGAAATTCTGTTTTTGTTTCCTAAAAGCAGAGACCAAGACAAGTGACTGCTGCAAAGTGATCAGTCTCAATCCCATCAGCGCTCCAATCATTGGCTACAGGATGCAGAAGAAGAACCCACCCTGTGTCAACGCTGTCATGTAAGATTTATCTCCCTGTTTTATCAAAGAAAGACATGATTAAAACATTTTCTTGGAAAAGCAAGTTTATCAAAGTAAGCCGAGTGAAAAATATGGGCTCAAGTTTGAGTTTTTTTCTTTTCTCCACCCAGATTTGAGACAACAGAAGGGGAAGTCTGCAGCCACTGGAAACAAGACTGGGTATATGAAAAGATCAAGGAGCTAGAGTGAGTATGCCTCCTTATCTCAGCCTGTTTCCTGTTTCGAGAAGTTATTGGTTTCTTTGCACATGAAGTTGCTGAGGTATACCACAAGCTTGTTTTAACCATTATCCACCTGTGTGTTTTTTACAGGCATGCACGCAGAGCAAGGAAGACTGCTCTCAAAACTACTGCCACTACCACTACTACTACCACTACTACAACTTCCAGCCCATAGAGAGCATCCTTCTTCACTCTAAACAGCTAGAAACATTTGTTTTAATCTTAAATAATTTAAAATGCTTTCTAATGTTATCTGTATTTCATATTTATAATTGGCGGTATTTATTTTTTCTGTTGTCTCTTTTTCTTTATGATTCTCTGCCTATGATAGTTGTTTGCTCTGTGCAGAGACACATCTTTATGAGGCATGATGAGATATGGTGTTTGTTATAAATAAAAGGACTGATCCTGTCATCTGTCCACAGTCTTTGTTATACTTGCCAATTATCTGGTTTTGTATTATTTATCTATAAAATGTAATCTTGTCTAAATCTAAGCTTATAATTAACATTTCTGACTTTATTGAACATATTCATTGAGAAGACACCAAATATGTGAGCATGTTACTGTTCATATTAGTAATCAGGAACTATTTATTACATTCATATCAAAGCCTTTAGTGCTTATAGTCCCCAAACTCCTCGTGATACACAGAGAGACAGAGATGGACAACAACTATATAACTATTACCGTTTGATTGGCATAAATAGATTAACTTAAATGGATACATAGAAGCAGATCATTTCAAAATGTTTTATGCACCTTAAACATATTGTAATGACTACCAAGGTGTACGATGTACCTGACTAAGGTATGTTGTTTTAATGATTAATCCTGCCATCTAGTGGGTGCTTTGATTGATAGCCATGTTCTTTCAGTCGAACAAGTGTCTCATTGAGGGACTTACCTTGTCAGATAAACCCTTTCAGGTGTACACAATGTGCTCATGTAGTGTCATACAAGTAAATACACACCATCTGCATCATTTATGGATCTCCTGTCACTCACTGACTGGAAAATATTCCCTAAATCGATGATTGTGTTTCCGTCTGAACTAAGTATATGCAGTTGGTATATTTTAAGAGATTAATTTGGTTACGCAGCAAATCCATTGCTATGAATAAAACAAAAAAGGGGTTCATATAAACATTTATTGGCAGACTGATCAAATAAGCACCATCATTTGTTTAAATCTGTTCTTCTCAGTTTTGATGCTGAGTACTAAGTCTGAGGCTGAAGAAGTTAAAGGATAAAGTAAAAGATAAGGTAAAGCACAGTTTGTCAGTCAGTTTCAAGAGATAATATCCTCAGCGTTAACTTGATGGCACAAGCTTGAGATTCTTTTAGACTAAGATTTGCAAACTGAAATTTTTTAGTCTGTTTTTTGCTAATTGCTGTTAAGGAAAGCCTCTTTTATACAGAAAAAATATCCACGTTGAAGATATGCGTAGCTTATTTGAGAGTTTAGAAATGTGTTAAGTAGGATGTAGAATTATTGTAGAGACGCTGACACTGCCCTGGATGCAATAAAGGCCCGAGTGTGTCATGAATTTAGGAGTAGATTTCTAGGCGGCCCTCCCCCACTTTGAACTGTGAAAGTAAGACAAAGAGAAGTTAATGTTGAGTGGAAATTCCCCAGGGGAGACCTGGGTGCGGGCCTCAGTGTTTGTAATATGTTAACTCTGTTTTCTCTGTTGTGTAGAGGAATTTGGTGTAGCTTGGGTGAGGAGATTACTTTTATGACCGGCAGGAAGTCACGTACACAGAGACACACACACAGTGCTTTGACTGTTATGACGCACCCACACCTACATGCACAGTCACTCATGTGCACTCACATAGACACACGGGTACGCGCACACACAGGCACTCACATGCTCGTGCATACTAGGGGTGGGTTTTAATAATCGATTCATCGATTAAAATCGATTCTGGCTTGGATAACGTGATATCGATTCATTAAAATCCTGAATCGATTTTTTTATATAAATGTATTTTGCCCGAAATTCCAGAATCTCAGGTGAAACATCACAAAATTTTGACAACCACCAAACAGCTAAAACAGTAAATGAGAGCAGGAACACGGCTTCTGCACAAAGACGTAAACACAAAGCGCGGACCCGCAGATCAGAATCAGTGAGATGTCGCCTTTCTCACCGACGGCACGGACACGGTCGGGGCTGAAAGCCGACAGCTCGCTGATTCTGATGTTTCGGCGGGTCCGCGCTTTGTGTTCACGCCCTTTTTGCGCTGATTCTAAAGCTGTTGGTTTGATCTCTCTCCAAACAATATTGACCGAACCAGCAGCAAAAGAAGATCCAAACTACGCTTCACATAAACATCGTCATGAATTCCCTCTTACATTTGCTGTTTTGCTTCCACCACACTTCATGCACAGCTCTCTCTCTCTCTCTCTCTCTCTCTCAGTGTACTTCAAGAACAGTTTCCCGTCTATCCCCGAAATCTGTTTTCTGCATTATTCGTTTGCTTGTTACGCACAAGACTACCGTTATTTACAGCGCTGTCGGCTGATGTTTTTTTTTCCCTTTTACTTACTTCCGAAAAGAAAACCTAATTTCTGCCGTTCAATACTGAACAAATTTAAACTTTTTAAAATTATGCAAAATGCAAAACGCTTAGCTGTGTCTCTAATAAAACCGTTGTAACTTCAGAGGTAATGTTCATATGCTGGTTAATGGTTTTCTTTCGTTTTTGATGTACTGTGGAATATTTTTATAAAATCCCAGGCCAGGAAAATCAGCTTCATGTTTTTCTGTGTTTTATCTTCAGCTACTTTGACACAAAGGCATCTGCTGTGATGCTCACACCTTTGATAAAGTCTCGAAACTGTCAGCTTCCTTTTTATAGATACAAAAATATGTAAATGTACTGATCTGAATTATAATATTTCTGACTGAGGCAAAATTTCCCAGATTCAAATCCAATTGAATCGAATCGAATTAAATCGAATCGTGGATCGAATCGATTCAGGACCTTGTGAATCGATTCTAGAAATCAGTGACGATACCCAGCCCTAGTGCATACACACACAGACACAGAGTTTCCAGCACACCATGAGGGTTTTATGATGGGGTCACTTCTACAAAACTGTGTTTCACAGACAAAGCATTGAAGATCTGCAGAGGGACACCGGCCTTGCATGTCTTCCCTTCTAGAAGATGCATGCTTAAATGAAGATGAATAAAGGTTTTGTAAATGACTACTGAGTTCCGTTGCCGTCTCTGGATGCCCGAGGAATAAAAAGAACCGGGGTGAAACTGATTTCGTAACAACGTCCATCACCAGCTGAAGCGTTTCCAGTTTTCTTCACTGATGTTTTACCTCCATCTGAGCCACCCTCGGACATGACCAGTTTTAAACTAAAAAATAAGTAGTTCTCCCAGGTGATATCCCAAAAACCAAATGCTTTTTATTCAGATTGATCATGCCTGCAGAGATCTTAAGCAACATCTAATTGATATTTAAATGTTAGTCAGCATCTCATACTGGAGTATTTCCAGAGTTTCCCTCACCCACTCAGCTTTCAGATTTGCACACACCTATGACCATTATATTCAAATATTATAGAGTGAGACTTAGAGGTTGCAGGCAAAGTTGGATGGCTTGGAAGAGAGAGTATTACATGATATATATGGTAGTTATCACTATATTTTGCATCCCCTGATACAGTTCAAAGGCACTGGCTTCAGCTTGTAGCTTGCAAAGCGTGCTTTGCTCATGTGGGCATCTGATGCACACACACATGCACCCACAGGACATCATAAACATCAATCATATTGGCATTATTGACTGACCAAAAGTTAAATGTGACAAAATAAAGTTAAAGGCAGGCAGAACTGAACTTAGCATGCTCAGTAGGAAACAGGAGAAGGGACATCAGGGTGACCATAGCTCTTGGAGCCATGTTGATAATACAAAATACAAACGTGGCAGAGCATTCACTGACATGACCTCTGCACATATATATGAAGAGTCACTGCACTACTGATGCTTTTTTTGTAGCCTGTGGCTCCTAAACTGGGGACAGGAAGCCCAGTGTTGTTTCACAGCAACCAATACTGCATATTTTGCGCCATGGTTACAATTTAGACATGTATGCTATTATGCAACCCTAATAACACTGATGAATTCAGTTCATATTTCAGTAAAATTCAGCACATGGCTGCAACTTTATCTCTCAGTGTGTATGGCTACATAATTACACCTGAATGCAATTTGTTACACATGATAATGTCTTATAGTGTTGCAGTGCTACAAAAGAAAAAAAGACTGGCATAGCCTTGTTCATGCAATATTTTGACATTGTAGCATACACCTGCTGTCAGGATGTTTTACATCACCAGTAACTTTGAAATTGTTTTGTGGTGAAAACTCCCCGCCCCCTTCCCCTGGTTGCCGTGACCTATTTAGTGTGCCAAAAGGGGAGAACACAACTGCAGCATCTTCAAGTGGTAAATGCTTTCTAGCATACAGTTTATGTGAAAAACAACAAGTTGTTAATTAATAGATGCAAAATTAACACCTGAAATTAACTTCTGCAATAATAACAAGAGTTTCTGAATGTTTTGCAATTAACAGGAGTTTAATTGCACCACATGCTCTATGTGAGTGGCCTTTTCAGTGGGAAATCAGGAGTGTGAAGGCCAGCAACACATCACTACCACTTTTGTTGAAAGGAATTCATAGCCTTGCTCAAAGACACTTCAGAAGCACACATGCTTGTTCACACAGTGTGGAGACAGCTATAGAGAAGACTACTACTCAAATACGTGTTGAGAGTTTTGCTTGGTTAATAAACATGCTCTTGCCAGAAACTGCTTATTCATGTCCAGCCTCACAGAGCAATTTATGTAATTTTCATGGCAAATGTTTTTCCTATTATGTGTCTTTGAGTATAAGGTAATTCATTCATTAGAGAACAACAAAATGTTTGAAAATTCCTTATTTTAACTCTTTTATTGTTCCAGCAAGTGATGTCTGTTATAAGTAACCCGATTATAGGTGAGACATCATCTTGTCTGACTTAGTATTGACTGTTGTGAGCTTTGTGTCATTATGGTTTGCCTAACTCCTGCCCTTCTTGAAAGGTTTCCTGGTTTGGCAACAAAAAGCTTTAAGGAGGACAGGGTGACACACGCGTCCGATTTAGAACATCACACATACACAGATCGTGTTTGATGGTATCCTACAGCAGTTTTCGTTTCCATTACCTGTAGGGGGCAGTGTGGGCATTGATTAACCCCCAGCAAGACTAAATCAGAATTAGAATTGTGTTTATTTGATGAGATGATGAAAGATAGCCTTTATTTGTCAGTTGCAGGTCTTTTGCCCACAACCGAGATGACAGACCTTGCAGACCGTACATACAATACAAAAACATCACATTGGGGAGACAGGTCAGGCTAGGTAGCGAGGAAAAAAACATCGAAATGTGTAACACAAAAGGATAATACATGAATGCACAGATATCAACACACCATAGCACAATAAACACAGACAAGCAACATGGGAAAGTGTTCCAGTGTGTACATCTGATCTGGGACCGCTGCAATCTTTCGACTGCGCCTCCAGCTGACCCGATGTCCACATCAGAGGGGAGGTAAGCGTTGGAGGTGGCGTTGGATCCGGGGTAGGGAGGGTGATGCGTCAGTGAGGGCTTATCAGTATCAGTATATGTATGTGTGTGCGTGTCCATAGTTCAGCTGAGACAGTGTCCTTCGCCCTGCCAGGCTAAGTAAACAGTCTTCCAGCCAACCCAGGTGGCCTTGTAGGGAATGGGAAGGAACAGACTCAACACAGTCGTTATCAGGGAGTTTTTATTCGGCTGCAGCCTTGAGCCCACAGGTGGCGCCGAAGGGGTAGCCGGATTATGATGGTAATTTTTCTTTTGCAACAACTCATGAGAATTTCAAAGCTGTTCTTTAACACTCCAACACTGGTCTCTCAATCTCCCGTTGGAGAACCGCGAGCTTCCCCATGATGGTATCAAACTTGCGTTCCGTGGTGTTGTCATTCTTTTGCTCAGAGAGCCGATTCTGAGAACTCACGACTGCAGTGAGCTGCCAAGTATATGTGCAAAGACATACAAGGAATTTGGTTCCGGTAGATGGTGAATCTACATCTAAATCTTATATACATAAAATACAGAATGACAGAAATGAAATGAATACCATAGAATGTACATAAGGTGCAGTTCCAGTCTAGCAGTGTGAGCAGTGTGACAGTTCAACTGTTTAGGAGGGAGTTGGGGGAAAGAAACTCCCTATGTCGGGTGGTCCTGGTCTACAGGTTTCTATACCGTCTGCCAGAGGGCAGCAGGTCAAAAAGTCTGTGTCCAGGGTGTGAGGGGTCTGTGATGATTTTCCCTGCCCGTTTCCTGGTTCTTGAGAGGTACAGGTCCTGGATGGAGGGCAGTGGGGTGCCGATGATCTTTTCTGCTGCCCATACAGTCCACTGCAGTCTGCACCTGTCCTGTTTAGTGGCTGCACCATAAGCGCTTAGCGATAAAGTATATGTGGTCACTTATTATCACCCACAGCAGCACGATTGATTGTAATGTCAGCAACAAAAATCAATTTATATATGTAAAATATAATATTATATATATATTTTTTTTTTTTTTTTTTTTTTTTTAATTATCCCCACTTTGTTTCTGCATATATAGTCATATGCATGTGAAATACACAGCATGTTCTGATAAAGAGTAAGATGGCATGACTCAATAATTCCTGCTAATCCTCCATAAAACACAGCCTCTTACTATCCTGTCTTATTGAAAGACACTTTTTATGGACAAGTATTCTAAAGCTGAAACAACTGTTAATGAAAAATATCAGATGTAATTTTAGTGGTTTATGCTCTTTTTCTCTTCCCCCCCCCCCTTTTTTTTATGTTTATAGTTTATTGACCAAAGTATTAACTAGTTAATTCAGTAAGTTAATGCCAGGTTAATCAGAATACCCTTTAAATTCCAGAATAACATAATGTCTTAAAAAAACTTTATCTGACCTGATAATTAATTGTTCAGGTCTGACTATTTATTGCTCTTTAACAGCTCCTACTAGCCAGCTGTACCTGCTAAATTGTTTGTCTTTTGGAACAGAACCAGCTGCAATAAAAGTATTTAAGTATAAACACTGTAGTTAAAATATGAGCAAATTAATGCTGTAGGTATGATAATCATCCTATCTTTTTAAAAGAAAAAGATCTAGTTCAACTCTTCTTTTGTAATCTTTCTTACTTATTGAAATCATAAAAGCTTACTAAGCAAGTTCAGACATGTAACGGAGGATGGAATGACCAAATTTGGATTAGAGGACACTCAGGAATCTGTGGTTTTTGGTGGAAAGCCTTAGGACCGCTTTCCTTCCCGTTTTCTTATAATAAACATAACTGTCAACACCAGAGAAAAGGGAAGACTAAGATTAGTGATAGGTGTCAAAATTAAATATTTCTTTGTCATTGTTAAAATATATATATATATAATAAAATTCTACACACTACCTCGAAATGGAACAGATACAAATAAAACACACACACATACATATACACCTCAAGATGTTCACATATGTTTAAGATGTGAGTAAAAGGAGTACAAAAAATGATGATAAGGACAGCGAAACAGTGGTGAGGTGTACAGTAGGAATAACAGATGGGTTCAAAGCGGGGTTGGGATTACATCAGGGATCAGCTCTGAGCACCTTCCTGTTTGCAGTGGGGATGCACTGCTTTATAAGTACCAGCCCATTTACCAAGTCAGTAGAAGCAACACAGTTCCCCTCCTACAGGGCAGGATGATGTCTTTGCAGTCAGTTTGTCACTTCGTTATTTACTTTATGTGCATAATCAGAGTGTGGTTTGTGTTAAAAGCGTGGGTGGGGGGTATGTTTTTGTTTTTCCCATGTAAATCCCCTATCCCCCACAGCAAACTGAGCCCTGCATTTAAAAACAAAATAAGAGTAATAGTCACAAACACGAGTGCTGAAGTCCTCTGTCAAAGTCATAATGAAATAACGTCAAACGGAAATGCAGTGTCATCCAAGTCATCCTGTCCATCACGCTGATGTAAACAGACACTATAGAAAAAACTAATACGGAATTCACCCAGTCAGGCCTGCTTTCTCCATTCATGAGATAAAAGCTACAAGTCTGCTTCAAGAAGATCAGTTTTCTCCACCTACAGGATCCTCTGATCAGCTTATACAGAAGCCATACAGCTATGCATCAGAAGCGGTCTCTGGTAAGTTTCCCATCAGACTATTATTGTTACAATTTACATTACAGTTGTAACTACAGTTCTCTGTTTTGGCTGTCATTACCTGCCAGAAAATGCAAGGACTTTTCATAATATTGAACAGCTTTATTGTTTCCTAAAAACAGACAAGACAAGTGACTGCAGCAAAGAGGTCAGTCTCAATCCCATCACAGAGGAAGAACCCACCCTGTGTTATGTAAGATTTATTTCCTTATTTTTTCAAAGAAAGACGTGATCAAAACATTTTACATTTATAATTTTGATGCAGTTGGAAAAGCAAGTTTATGAAAGTAAGCCAGGTGAAAAATATGGGCTCAAGTCTGATTTTTTTTTTTCTTTTTTCCACCCAGATTTGAGACAACAGAAGGGGAAGTCTGCAGCCACTGGAAACAAGACTGGGTATATGAAAAGATCAAGGAGCTAGAGTGAGTATGCCTTCTTATCTCAGCCTGTTTCCTGTTTCGAGATGTTATTGGTTTCTTTGGATATAATGTTGCTTAAGTATACCTCAAGCTTGTTTTAACCATTATCCACTGTATTTGTGTTTTACAGGCACGCACGCAGAGGAGTAAGACTGCTCTCAACTCCAGCTGATAGAGAGCATCCTTCTTTATTACAAATAGAAACGACTACAGACATTTGTTGTAATTTGAAATACTTTTAAATGCTTTCTAATTTCATCTCTATTGTATATTTATAACCAGTGATGTTTATTTTTTCTGTTTTGCCTTTTTAATTTAAATTTCCGCTTATGGTATGTGCTTGCTCTTTTCAAACACACTGTATATCTCCATGACAAGAGTAATACAGCTGAGACTTTTATGGTGTTTTTCATAAATGAAATGACTGATCCCATCATGTATCCACAGTCTTGTTGTTATCTGATTTTCTTTGCTCAGTTACAACTCCTTTACTTGACTTCACTGAACACATCCATAAAACAGAGAAGTAATGCTTTGAGAACACACCAAACCCAACATTTGAATGCAATACCAGCTGTTAACAGTTACACTGCTGATGGAAGAAGTAAGCAATTTGACATCATTCTTCCGTCCTGAACCACTTATCAGCCATCTTCTTAGGATGTCAGTGACTTTCTTGAGGTTATTCCAGAGCATTTAAGCCTGGGCTCTGTCAGATCTCTCAAAGTGTCGTTCTGTAGTGGATTAACTTCAGTCTTTACAGTCATTCTCCTGCTGCGAACTTCTAGTGAGCTTCTGGCAAAAGAAACCACAAAGCATGATGCTTCCTCCTTTTCATGTTGCTGTGTGTCTTCCCATGTATGTCTCATTTTTGTCAATCTACAAAAACAGGTGAGTGCTGTTGTGCGCCTGAAGCATGCAAGCTTTTTTCTTTTCTTTTTTTAGCTTCATGGTGTATATGCAACCCTGAATTAGTATTTATGTGAGGTGGACATTTAAAGAGACATTAAACAAGTCAAATTATTCCTTTAAATCGCTCTTATTCTACTTGCCTTTTTTAGCTCACAGCAAAGTAACTTTAATACATGACTAAAAACAACTGGTTTAATGAAACTGTGGATATAAACTCTTCTGACTTCTCTCTGTTTGTGAGGCATAGACCTTGAAAAAAAGAAGAGCCTTGATGTTTTGAAAATAGAGCATTTCAAAAAATGTTCATGTCCTTGTAGCCAGACTATCAACATCTCATGACGCGGCAGACAATGGTGTTATTCTCAGATTCATTCTGCCCTCTAGTGGGTGCTTTAAGTGACTGCAGTGCATATTCAGTCAAAGGACTGTGTCACCGTGCATGACTGGTACACCAACCTCTTGGGGTGTTAATCTGAAATAGCACAGGAAACTGCCTCCCTAACAGCCATGTCATACATTTACATGAGCTCAGAGATCAGTATTGCTCATCGAAAAGTTTTCACCATCCAACACTTAAGTACAAGTGCTTAAAGTGTTCCTAACTTAACTCATTAATTGATTGGAAAATATTCTCTAAATGAATGGTTGGGTTACCTGAAATATTTTGTGAAACTAGTTAACAAGTTCTAAAGGCACTCAAATAACTTTAAAATCCATTCAGTGAAAGTGACATGGCGGATTTTAGTTACAATGCTGCAATTTGACTAAAGAAATGTAGACAACAGCGTTACATTACCCTGAAATAAATTCATTTACTTGTCTGAAATGCAATATATGTATGTTTTACCTCATTCATTTGTTTACGCAGCAGATTCGTTGCAGTGAATGAAACAAACAGATGTTATTGTAAAAATTTATTGAGAGAATGAACAAATAATCAACAACATTTGTCTCAAATCTGTTCTTAATACAGTCTTAATACAGGAGTACTGAATTTAGACCTGAAGCTGAAGAAGTTAAGAGTGAACAGTAAAGCAAAGGCATTACACATTTTGTCAGTTTTTCAAGGGACAGTGCCCTCAGCATTAACTTGATTATAAATGCTTGAGTATCTTTATAACAAATGTATAGGCACACTGGGTAATTCTGCATGGCGATTTCTTTACGTCGAGCTGTCTAAGGCGACACCTGGTTTTTGCTAATAAGCAGTGAAAGCCTCTGTTGCAGTGAGGTCAGATCCACTTCCATCACGACCTGAAGCGTTTCCAGTTTTCTTCACTGAGCCACCCTTGGACATGTTCTTCAGTTTTGCGCTAAAAAATAAGCAGTTCTTACTTGTGATATGCCAAAAACAAACCTTTTTATGCTTTTCCAGATCTTCAGGTGAGCATCTAAACAGCCCCTAATTGACATTTTAAAGTGAGTAAGCATGTCATACCTGAGTTGTTCGAGGAGTTTTTTCACCCATTCAGCTTTCGGATTGGCACACATCTGCCTGTTTGCAACCGTGTAGAAACTATAACAGCGAGACACATCATTAGAGTAACACAGAGTATCATAGTACTGAAGCGTATTCATTTATGCTGCATGTATATGTGTTGGTATATGATAAATAATATCATATGCCAGAGTCTCTGCTTCAATCATTTAATAACTCAATTTAAGGATTTTAGATTTTATAATATAAATATAATATGAATCAAAAGTGGTTAAGTTTTGTTGGATTAGACTCAGAACAACTGCAACTTTAATTAAATTTTGATTTATGATTTAACAACATTAAAATGTTAAAAATAAAAGTCTTATTTTTATTCCACAAAAATCTGCAGAAATAACTTTAATACTTCTCGCCACAAAAAACTACCAATGTATTTGGAATATTTTGGAATAGATCCAATCCACCCCGTTAGTCCCCACCAATCCACTTGCAAATGTTTGGCATGCTATGATTGTTCTAGTCAAGTATTATAATGAGTAATTTAGAGGTTGCAGGCAAAATTTGGTGGTTTAGAAGAGTCTTACATGATTGCCTCGATGCGGCAGTTTTCCCAGTTACGTTGTTCTCTGTATCCCTTGATGCGATTGAAGGACACGGGCGTCTTACTGTAGCTGGTACAGCAGGATGTACGGGCACCTAATGCGCACACAGACACAGATGCAAAGGCACCAGATCATTAACATGTCATCTTTGAGTCGTTATGTCATATTGTCATTATTAACTGACCAAAAGTTAAATGCAACAAAATAAACTTACATTCAGCTGGAGCTGGACAAAGTATCCCCAGTATGAAGCAGAGGAGAAGGGCCGTCAGGGTGATCGTACCTCTCGGAGCCATGTTGACAGTGCAAAAAGGGTGGCCGGGGACTCACTGAATACATGGTCTCTGCACATATATATATACTTTTTCCACTACTGATGTTTTTGCACCTTGTGGCTCCTAAATTGAGGACAGGAAGCCCACTGTTGCATCATGCTGCAACTTTGCATCTTCATTACCAATTTAGGCATGTACCCTGCTTTTACGCAACGCTAGGATTTGTTTATGTGGGATGATATGGGCCTGGTGCTCTGATGCAGTTAGTTCATATATCTCCTTTGGCTCTAATATGGATTTATACTTTGTGCATATGCATGTTATACTTTCTTTCTGAACAGTTGTGCAGTGATGTTCTCCATATATGGCACAGCAGATTTGAATCGTTATATAGCTTAGCTTTACTTTGATTTCTCTTGATTTCATGGCTGCATCTTCATGTGTGAGTGCATATGCCCACATGGCTACATTCAAATGCACGTGACACTCACATGCGATATTCCCATAGCGTGTTGTAGTCCTACCAAAACATGACTGCCATAGCCTTTGTCGTACAGTAGTTTCACATTGTAGCTTGAAGCGGTTGTCTATCTTGGGTTTTTGATGTTATCAGCAATCTTGGGATTGTTTTGTGGTGAAAACTCAAAGTGTATGTGAAGGTTGTCAAACTTCCCCGCTCCCTTCCCCTGGTTCTGGTTAGCATGACCTATTTAGTCTGCAGAAAGCTGACAATTTCAGATCTCGCTCAGCTGACCTAGATAGGTGCAACAGCTTCAAGTTGTAGCACATACAATAAGTATACAATAGGTTTCAAAAACAGCATAAACAGGTTGTTTACAAGTCCGCGTAAAAATAAACAGCTCCATTACAGTAAAATAATGATATCTACAGTATTTTATTTAGGGACAAATATGAATGTTTTGCAATTAACATGAGTTTATTTGCACCACATACTCCATGTGATTGGCCTTTATCAGTGGGAAATCAGAAGTGTGAAGGCCAGCCACGCATTTCTATCCAGTGCAGTTGATAGGGATCTGTGGCCTTGCTCAAGGACACTTCAGAAGCATAAATGCTTGTTGACACAGCATCTATAGAGAGGACCGCTACTTGAGTAAGTCTTCAGAGTCTCACTGAGTCAACTGTCAGCTGTTTGATTAACACATGTGCTCTTGCCAGAGGCTGGTTTTTCATGTCCATCATCACGGAGTAATTATGAAAACAAGTCATTTTCATGGTAACCATTTTCTTTCCCCTGAAATTTATGTGTCTTAGAGCATAAAGTAATTCAGTAATTCGAGAACAAAATGCCTAAAATGTATTTCTTTTCATTGTTGTTTATGCATGCTGATAGCTTTTATAAGGAGTCTGACGAGACAGATGAGAAGTCATCTGAAGCCTGAAGTTGTGATCCTAAATTAATTCTGACTCTTGTGAGCTTTGTGTCATTATGACTTGCACAACTCCTGCCCTTCTTGAAACCTTTGCTGTCCTCCTACTTGGCAGGCTGACCCACACATGCATGGACCACGCTTGTTGGTGTCCTCCAGCAGTTTTTGCTTCCTTCTTTTATCCCTTTATCCATAGGGGGCACTGTGGTCATGGCCCGTTGATGGATGCCCAGCAAGATTTAATAAATAGAAATAAAGCAAATCTAGCCACTTTATAACCCACGGCAGTACAATTGTTTTTCATACCACCAACAAGAATTGTTGTAAAATTAAAATTCTTTGTTTTATTTTTTATTTTCTCTTTTTGTTTAAAACATGTTACAGGGCAAGCAACTTTTCTCAGCAAATTTTTATTTGTGTCATTGAGTAAAAGAAATGAAGAAACTCTCACGGTACCAAAAGTAAGCGTGTGGGAGTCACCTACATATCAAAATCAAAATGAGTCAGATTCAAATCAACACAAGAATTAAGGTAACTCATTAACATCCCACCTTCTATTTCAACCTCTCTGTTTCTACACATGTAGGCGTTTGCGTGTGAAATCTGCGGCACGCACTGATAAAGGGAAAGTTGGCATGATTAACTCAGCAACGCCTGGTTTAACAGCCTAATCCCTGCTAATCCGACATAAAACACAGCCTCTTGCCGTCCTGTCTCCTTCACTTAAAGAAAAACAAACACTTTCCTATGAGGTTACAGCCGCACTGAGTCTTTATTACAGAGAATTTACTCATCGTTTTTAAGGACCCAGTCAGCTGTTTGCCTGAAATCACTCTAAGTCTTTCATCTATAAATTTATATTGTATTTTCTTTTTACACATTATTGAGAAAAGTAACCAGTTAATGCAGAAATGCCAGGATGATGATTTTTATTTAAGCCTAAAAAGATCCAGATGAATGTTGAAATAGTTTTCTTGCTCAAAAATATTAACTACTGTATTTCATTGTATTGAAGTAGAGTTGTGTTTAGGCGCCATGCAAACTATTAGTCCACCTCTAACTGGTTGTTGCTTTTTAACGGCTCTTACTATCTGCCTCCACCATCTAAATTCTCCAATAAATACTTGATAGGCAGTGCATACAACTGTATGCCATTGCACAGGTAGTACAGAGTGTTTCTCACTGAAAAAGCTTGCTTTATGTGACTTGAAGCATTGTTTCTGCAGCTACAGTGAACAGAAAAAGTGACACTAGCAACATAATTCAAACAACACTGTGTCACAGAGAGGATTTAACAATCTCCTTGTGGGCTGATCACTGTAAATACCGCCTTTTTCAGTAAAGTAACTCCTTCCTTATATTGTTGTTTCCTGTATCGCCCTTTTCATTTTTCTGTTTGGTTCTTATATTATTGGTTTGTTTGCTAAAGTGCTGTTATTATTTTACTCTGTGAAGTAGTGGTTAGTTATGTGAACCTCGGGAAAAATGGTTGCTGTCTCTGTAGCAGCTAATTGGGATCCAAACAAACCAGAAACAATTTAATGAGAAGCAGATAAAGATCGTTTGTGATTATTTTCAGTTTGACTAACTTTTTGCTCAGCTAGTTTTTGTTATTAGTCATGCTTTATCACTCATATGTACATAAACCACTTCTTCACCGTTAAAGGTCACACACACACACACATATATATATACACATACATATATATTCTTGTATCATCTTCGTTTTATAGATGTATTTTTGGTGATTGTTTGCTTTAGAGTGGGTGTGAAGTAGACTTTTTCTCCTCATAGGCCCCTCTGCTTCGTTTTGAACTTATGCTGGTGGACGGAGGACAAGAAAAGAGAGAAAGGGAGGAGAGACGGGAGTGTAAGGGGGTGGGGGCGGGGAGTGGGGTGGGGGGGCTCACCATTGAGTTGTCCACCCACACAAGGCCCCCTCTGGTCACCTGCGTGGGTTTAGGCCGAAAGAAGGGCGAGGATGCACGCACACACGTGCGTGAGCACACACATGAGCACACACGCACACACAAAGAACAAAACGGCAGCTTTTCTAACCCCAAATGTCAAACGTACCAAAGTACTTTGGAATAAAAGCATTTTAAATGAGCAAAAAAGAACTTCCTCGAATCAACAGAGAGGGGGGCATTGTCAGGATCCTTAAAAGCACTTCACAGCAGAGATGAGTTTAGCCAGAGAGAGAATCGGCAGAGAGATTAAGAAAAAATCTCCCAAAGCTCTTGGCTGTGGCATGATCTTCAAAAAATCATCATAATTAGTATCGTTCCAGACTGTCGAACCCGTGAGGCACGAAAAAAACAATGCACTCTTCAATATTTTATTGCGTTATGGTAAATTATTTGATGTGTAATTAAGTGAGCCCGGCAGATTCTGTCCTCATCGTTTTCCTCCTACATGCCATCTGCCCCGTGTGTCCAGACTGTGGGTGACTGAAGTAGCTGCGGGGGGAGATGAGGAATTATTGTGGAAAATTATAAGAAAACTTGTGATGTAACAGTCTGAGTTACACTTTTGTTGTTCAAACCAACACTGCAACATCCACGGCCTCCAATAGAATGAGTAGTAGAAGATGAAAAGGGGGGAAAATATAGAATTAGAAGACCTCTGTGACTCTAGGAAGCGCCCAGAGGTATTTTAGTCTGGCAGAAGCTAACTCCTGGCCGGGGAGACTCCGGAGGATAGAGTGAGCCAGAAGAGGTGAAGCGAACAGAGGGGAAGCGAGTAAGTTGGTAGAAAGATGAGTATTTTTAGGGTGGTCTGTTATCTGTGGAGACGAGGGCATGCGGTATCAGAGCCGGGTCATATCGCTGAGGGGGGAAACAGCACGGGCTCTCGGCTGGGACGATAGATAAGGAGGATGGGAACAATGAGTTCTTTCTCTGTCTCTTGTACATGCATAGACTCATACAAAAACACACATGCACACTAAAAAACAAAAAACAAAACAACCACATCCACAGGAAGATACACCATAGCTTCACTCATACACGGCTTCTCGCAAATACTTAGAAACCCTCAACCGTGTTAAAAGATGGTTTCAGAATGGAACCAGAGAGCTGTTACAGGTGACCCAGGAGTGTGTATTTACTCTAAAGAGTGTACAACAAAAACCAACAATATTGCAGAATCTCGTCACTGCACTACTTATCTCGCTTTCTTGCATTTTCCCTATCTGTCTCTCCTCTATTGTAGCCCTCTTAAGATGTAAATGCCAGCAGAACAGATGGATGGAGGGAACATCTCATCACTCTGACACCACGTTTATGCAATCACATGCAAACACACCACACAAACACACGCGGCATGCACGCGCACAAACACATATACACTCCATAGAAAGATGCTGATGGAGATTTCTTCAGTCATCAAAGTGAGCACATGATGCACAGCACACATACACACACACACGTTTGGTGTTTTGGTGTTTTTGATGAAACCTTCTGTTCGCTTCTTCCTTTGTTGATACTGAGCGCACGCGTGCGTGGACACGGACGCACATCCACACAGGAATTGAGTAATTCGCCAGACTAGCAGCTGTTATGGAGAAAACCGGGTACCAGCGAAACGCCTCTGACATGCTAATGACGCTCTGTCGACCCAAGGAGTTCAACCACACGCTCGCACCATACAGATTTAGAAAATCTGATTATTATCTGTCATATAGCCCCGGGAATATCAGCCTGGTTTTGTGAATATTAAATGGTTTTAGCTCCCAGTGCGATGTAAGCACTCTGTGTAGGACTGCAAGCCAAATGAAACCTTAGCTCGCTCCAGGAATATCTTAGAGAGGCTTTGAGGGAAGATCCCTTTTCAACACCCAGCCACCCCCCACCCTCCACACGCACACATATACCACCACCACCCACCCACCCAATCAAATCCTCACTGGCAATGCGCTGCTCCTCATCTCTCTTCCCTGCTTCTTTTGTTCATCTCTCTCAGCCGCCCACACACCTACCGTCCCTCGGGCTTTTCTCTTAACACTCTCACGCACATGCACAAATTTACATTTGGCTACTTTTTATGTACTTTGCTTAAATTTCTTCCTCTTCTCTCTGTTCTCCTCATCGCTGGTTGACACTTGGCGATTCTGGATGTCTTTAAATGCTGGTTCTCATGCGCTCATACGCTAACAAGCGCCTGTATCTAGTGGTCAACAATACACATGTGTGGGCAGGAGCCATCTGGGGCCTCGCAAGGAACAAAAAAGCGTGTAGGGATGTGTGTTTGTGTGTGGCGTAGGGCTAAGGGCCAAACGTAAAGTAGGGGTTCGACGCCGGGGGATCTTTGTGCAAACCCCCCTCCAGAAAGCTGTGATTCTCAGGGGAGAGTGGGAAAAACATTTAGACCGTCATCAATCAAAACTTTGGTGACACAAATGACCAGAAACAACGGCGCATTCTCCATCCATGTCACCGTGTCCCCTCTGCCTCGCTGCCATGTCCCACCCACCTGTGCCGCTGCCCCATTGGCCTTCGCCATACGACGCCCGATGCGATTGGCTCGCTGGTCCCCGAGCGAAATCGTGGTCCCCTCTCGGCTAATTGGGCCTTTGTGATTGCGCATTCTATCGTGGGCCTGGCGAAGAATGAAACGTGAAAACGTTATTATGGCGGGTGGGGGAAGAGTGGCAGGTCGATGCGGGGAGATCGTTTTTGCCGCCTCAAAGTGCCAGATGCTCTTCCTGGGTCCATTATGATGCCACACAGGGCTTTGAGATGGTTTCGGCGTAGCAACTGTGCAGACACAAAAGCAAGATGGAGACCGGCTCGCACAAACACATACTTGCAAACGCAGGCACGCACACACTCACACATGAAGTCTCACGTACAGAGAGTCCCCAAAAAAGTCCGAAAAACCAGACAAACACCTGCCATTTAGTGCTCTTTGTTGCTGGTCTTCAACAGGGGTTATCAGAGCATACGTTTGTACGTGTTAAACAAGGACTGAACATGATGGAGCAAGTCTTTGCTTCACCTTTTGTTGTTAAAATGGACGACAGAGGAGAGAAAACCAGACTGGGTCAATAGAAATCGAAGAATTTACTTCTTCAAGCTGCGTGGCCCCTCAGCAGTGATTCGTTTTCCAGGGTCTCTGAGAGAAGGAGCGTGTAGGAGGACAGGTCATGAGCCTGGCTCTTTGTGCGCTGCATCACGCTTACACACAAGGCCGGGCTCTTGAGCCTTTTTGTTTAGGAGTGTTTTTCTTCTTTAATTAAGAACATGCTCATTTCTTTACATCCATGTGGGATTTGAAAAAATACTAAAAACTGTAGCCGACAGACGGCAGAGAAATGACTGAAGCTCCATCAACCCTCCTGTTCTCAGCCTTAAAATAACCAACAGCCCACTGTGAAATGATCCTGACCATTCTTTGGGTTTCTCCTCCTTCACCCGGCAACCATCAACAACAGGTGGCGCTGTAGTCACATTCATGGGTATTTCGCTTCTCAGGACAAAGGACAACCTCAACTCCAATCAGGCACTTCAGGCCTTTATCAGGAGAATGTGACATATTCATGTTTTGAAATGCACGTGACTATGTGATTATTTTTTAAGTGCAGCATTGTGACGTTTATGGCCTCCTGTACCCCAGCTGGCCCTCCTTTGGGTTATCACTGCTAAATGCCACTTCTGACGTGCGCCAGACAGCTTCTACTGACTACAGCATTCATTTACTCCATCATTATATTTATCAGATTAGGTGTTTTAAAGTGGGCTGACTAAGTTTTGTGGTCGAATCAGTGAAAAACGTCTCAATTATTTTTTTTAACAATTTTATGCAGTTTAAATTTACAGCCAGAGCGAAGTTATTCTTTTCAACTAATGTCACCCGTTTTTAAACACAGAAGCTGCAGATCTGCATTTGCCTTCTTGGAAACGTTAACAAAGATGCTGAAGGATAACACACCGACGCTCGTATAGTCTAGAACAGTCATTTGCCTCGTGTCATTTATCATTACTGGAAGCATAGGAAGTGTAGGAGACCGCCCCAGTACCCACTGCTGCATCCAACTCGCGTTCACACTTGGTTTCATTCAAACACTTTTTTCCCACCGGGATGGAGCTGCTAGAGCGAGTGCGCGGAGCCGACGGGGAACGCACACGCTTCCACGCTGCACACATGGCTGCAAATCTGTGGCGAACGTTTTCTTCTACTATCTGGATATTAACATTAGTTTCAAGTTCGAGAACAAGGATTTATCCGCCAAATGAAGGTAAGGAAGGAGGGACTCGAATCCGTGTTGCTTGTGTGGCACAGTCGGGTCTTTTTTTCCGCTGTTGCGAGCTGGGAGAGATCCTGCGTGCGCTCAAGGCGCGTCCTAGGATAGCAAAGAACAGGGAAAAATTTGCAAACATCTAGAAAAGGGAAAAAAAAAGTTGAATTCTTAGATATCTTTGTAATATTTGTGCAGTCCAGCTGGGAGCTTTTTCTTCCTTGAAATATTTTTCCCTTTTCTTCTTTTTTGTTTGTTTCTTTATGTTTGTGGGTTTGGTCGTGGTGGCGAACACTGAGCACCTCTGTGTTTTTGTTACAAACAGTTAAACCGTTGAATTCATAGTTTGTGGTTTGTGGTTTTGTATATGAATAAAGCTCCGAGGTCTTAAATCAACAGTTTAAAATTCTGTGAAAAATATAAATGTATGTGATATTAAATGTACATATACAGTGCAAATAAGATAACAATTTTAAACCTAACAGTGCCAATGGACGCCTGCTTTTACTTCCATAACTGTTCACAGCTTAACTATCACTTACTTCTTGTGAGAAGTCTGTCAAATTAATTTTCTCTGCTTAAGAGCAATTCAAAAAAAAATATTCCAGACTGGTTGTCCTGAATACACCTGCATGTGTGTGTGTATGCAATTTTAGTGACCCTGCTGGATACCAGGACAGTGCCAGGAGAGCTGAAATGGGCAGCCAGTCCTGCAGAGGGAGGGGTGAGTGGGAGCTGCCTGTTCTTTTTTCTTTTTTCTTTTTTTTCTTTATGAATACACTGTTTACAACCTGTTCTCTCTTTGGAAAACACGCTCACACACCCTCTCTCGTTCCTCACACGCGCACATGCACACGCTCGGTCTGGAAACTGTAAATAATCATCCCACAGATTTTGAAATGTGCTGTTGTTCACCAAGCCTAAGTGCTAATATGAGACTGCTGCCATTGCGTTTGGCACAAGTAAAGGCATAAACCAGCTTGGTGGTGGGTGTCATTTTTTAGGAATTTTTACTACCGTACAGTTGCCAGAATGAATCCTGGTGATATCTGTTTCAGATTTGATCTTCTCTTTGTGTTTTTTTGTCATTGTCGTGATCTGCCATCCATAGTTCTTCCTCTCTTTCTCTCTCTCTCTCTCTTTCTTTGTTGTTCAGTGTCTCTCTTACCTCTTTTGTTGGTTTAAGAGTTAGTGGTGAACTTGACTGTTATTTCTTCACTTGCCATTGCCCTTATACTCTCACATGCTGCTTGATTGACAGGGTCCTGGTCTGCACGCACTGAGCTTTTGATTACAGGCACTCCCCCCACCTTCCTCACCCCTTAGCTACACACATACATACATACAAAACTCCATTTCTGTATGTTTTTTTTCTTCTCCCTTGACAGCTGCGTAGGCTGACAAAAACTCTGAAGGAGACTAGACACAGAGACATCATACCCCATGTCAGCTTTTATACAGCTAACTTCCTCAACCCGCAAAGACACTACAACAGCACACAAACCCTCACACTATGTGGGCATGTGCACACCCTCACACTCACACACATTTTGACACACTGTACATAAAGAAATGCGTGGCTTACAAAAGATCAGTCTCGATTAGATATTCCAGGCCAATAGCAGTCCTGATACATTTTGAGTATTAAATCAATAAAGAATGGGCTTAAAATGTACATAAAACTGTAAAGGCTAACATATTTACTGCACCGCTTACAAATCACCCAACATATACATAATATTATTATTAGCTGATAGCATATAGGCAATAAGCCCACATTAGACAACGAAATCAACTCTGATGGCATATCGATCAGTCTAAAGACACACACTGACACACAAGCATGTCCTTCAAGCACACACACACACATTCTTCTGTCATTCCTCTCGCTCTCTTTTTCTCTCTTTGGACACGGTGCATTTAGTGTGTATACAGCTCTCACTAGCAGGGAGAGAGCAGATTATTATTCAGTGGCAATAAAAAGCCAATTTGGACTTGGGAGGCTCAGCGGTCATTTGAAGGGTCACAGTACAAGGCAAATAATCGGCTCTATTGAGATGGATGGTGCGGTGAAGGTTGAGCCTGCTTCACTCGTATGGAAATGTGCCTGCAAAAACCTTGGAGTCGCAACAAATCTGAACCACCGTCCACTGCAGAATATTGATGCAAGAATGAGCATTAGCCCGTGAGGCTTCACACAGCAGCGGTGAATCAGAGGGTGGACACCGGCATCTGAAATTTATTTTGTATATATGATGACTAGAAGTACCCCCCAGTGGACAGGCAACCTAAGTTTTTCACAGTGTGCACTTTTTTGCCAGCCACCGCTGCTTATGTGTGTGTTTAAAGCTCGTGCCTACGCTGAAGAGTTCAACTTTATGCGACGTATGCAGTCATTTTCAGTTCACGCCAGCACAGTATGAAAATCAACTTTCAGACACTTTAACATTGCTGCCATCACAGCGGCTATTTAGATGCTTTTGTCAAAATTATATAACAGTCTGCAGCTGCCAGCATGGAAGGGTTTTGAAAACCCTTCTCTGTTGGTGCATTGTGGGAAATTAAACTGGCGTGTCATCTGAAATTTGAGTGCCAGCAGCCTTTTTAAATGACTGCTGCTTGGCAAATGACTTTTTTAATTTAAAAAAAATCAGACTATCTTGAATTAGGAGAAGTTTTGGAAAGCTGTTCTCCACATGACAGTTACATTTCATTAATATCAAGTCATTCATCAAGGCAACTTTAATGGAACATCTGCTTCAGTTCAATTCCAGTCACTTCAAAGTTGGTCTTCGTGATGTCGGCCTGAACTAAATGCATTTTTCGAATGTAGTCTAACGCCTGTAGGCAGCAACATATGTCTTACATGCACAATCATTGCTCTAACTAACGCAGTTATACAAATGTGCTTGTTTGAAGTGGGAAGAGGTGAGCATTATGGATGAGAAAAACATCCCCATCAGGACGTACCAGGTGTGCAATGTCCTGGAGCCCAATCAAAACAACTGGCTCAGGACAGACTGGATCCCTCGGTCTGGAGCTCAGCGGGTCTACGTCGAAGTCAAGTTCACCCTGAGAGACTGTAATAGCCTCCCAGGGGTCACCGGCACCTGTAAGGTACGTGAAAGCGTGCTCAGGATGTGTAGCGTGCTGGTGAATGTATGGCCTGACTGCGGTAAAAAGTTTTAACAAAACAGCAAAGAATTCTGATAAAGGGTCTGACCTTTTTTAATATGTTAACTCTCATGATAATTACTTAATGGACAGACTGCCGCTAATGGACCTTTATTTTATATTACAGCTGCTGTTTATTCAAGCACAAACCCCACTTTGACTCATTATCATATTAAGAGAAAAGATGAGTGCTGGTGCTGACGATAAATAGGTGCCTCAGTCTGTCCCTTTTTTTTTAATTCCCCTTTTGTCTTGTAGGAGACATTCAATCTGTACTACCATGAGTCAAACGAAGACAGAGAGAGCTACATCAAAGAGAGCAGCTTCATTAAGGTGGATACGGTGGCAGCAGACGAAAGCTTCACCCAGGTAACACCGAACAACTGAGTCAGGCTTTGAGTTCCCTCCGCCACTCAGTGTAATTTGCTCCTATGTGGAAAATAAACCCCCCCAAAAGCACTTAGCTGTAATGTTTTTATTTGTTTTACAAGCACTTTTATCTTGGACGTCTGTTTTGCTGTCCCGGGAATGTTGGCAAGGTGCTTTTGCTCAGTCTTTGCTAAAGTGACTTACATTCTAATCTTGCAGGCCATAAAGCTTGTTTTGCCTTAGCAATCAATAAAAGTTATTCTGAATCGGAGCCAAGTGCTGAAGATGTGGAGATCAGCAGCGGTTCAATTGAAACGCCCACTTTAAGTTGAACAAGCAAATTGAATTAATAAGGGGTGACACGGTTTACTGCACTGTTTATTAATGCAATGCTGTTTCCTCTCAATTCAGGTGGATGTTGGAGACCGCATCATGAAACTGAACACAGAGGTGCGAGATGTAAAAGTCACGACCCGGAAGGGCTTCTATCTAGCCTTTCAGGATGTGGGCGCCTGCATTGCTTTGGTTTCTGTCAGAGTTTTCTACAAAACCTGCCCGTTAACCGTTCGTAACCTGGCAACATTTCCCGACACCATTACCGGGGCCGACACGTCCTCCTTAGTGGAGGTCCGGGGGTCCTGTGTCAACCAATCGGAAGAAAGAGAGGAACCTAAAATGTACTGCGGTGCTGATGGAGAGTGGTTGGTTCCTATTGGTGGATGTCTCTGTAACCCCGGATATGAGGAGAGGGGAGGTGCTTGTAAAGGTAAATGTGCTGGCTACAGCAGAGCTACTTCTCTTTTGTGCACTCCTGAATTAATGTGTTGTCACTTTGAAGTTTAGCGTCTCTGTGAACAACAATCACAAATGTGCTCAGCTTAACAAGCTACTCTGAAAATTTTGATATTCGGTTCTTTTCGTTTTTAAAGGGGCACTCGCTAGCTTGGCAAATGTGGTTTGGAGAGGACAACATAACAAATTTTATTCTGTTGCAGAAACAGTAGATAGTAGCACTTTTTTAGTGTTTTGTAAGGTATCCAACTGAAATTGCAAATTACACAAAAGAACACAAAAGAAAATTGACACCATTCAAAATCTAATAATATTCAGATTGCGGGTTACAAGCTGAGAACAGAGAAAAGAGATAAGATGGGTCATTCTGAAGGTGATAAAATCCATTTATGAACGTCTTTAATCAAATTAATGGGTTTTCTTTTTCTGGAGTTTCCGCTGGATACTTAGCAACTGCATGGCAAAGTCAAAAAGCAATGTGCAATGTGTAAAAGTGTAATTTTCACTTGATTTTTAGTAAAAATTCAACAACTTTTAAAATCAGTGAGCTTTAGTGGTGCAGTCCTATTATTGGCCTGCTCAGATCAACAGGGTGGCATGCACTGGGAGCATTTATCTGTATGGACACATGCCCAGCCATCATTTAGAGTGGGTTAAATTAAGACCGATCTTTTTGCAAGTTGAAGTTCTGCTTTGTGTACCGAGCGCTAAGGTCTCCATATGAGGTGTGCTCGCATAACCACAGCCATCTGGACAAAAATGTCTTTCTGTCGCTTACAAATTTGGTCTGAACTTTACTGTAACAAATATGCAAGCTGTTCACACCTTTCACCGACTCACATGTGGCTCGGATGACGTGTAATATTTGGAAACGACTGTTGTGATAGTGAAGGCTGCAAATGTCCGCGCTTATGTGACAAAGTGGGGTGAACGGGGTTGGACAGACTTAGTGGAGACACTTTTACAACATGGCTCGACTCTCTCCATTCATGTTCACTCAAACACACAACACACATACACAGATGGACAGAGACCAATAGAAGAAGAGCTGTGGGGGTGGGGGTGAACGATTCACTGATGTGCTCCCTCGGTTTTATTTATGAAGCCCATCCCAGCAGGCTAATTGTATAACAAACAGACCCATAATTCAAAGAGAAAAGAAGGGACACTGAGAAAGAGAAATATACAGAGATGGACATAAAAAAGAGCGATGCATTGCCAGTTGGCCAGTTGGTGATTAAGAGAGAAAAAAACATGACTTTTTTCTTTGCAATGAGAGATGCAGTTGCCAAAATTCTGTATGAATATGAATAGTATGTGTCTCAGATGTTCTCTGAAACGTCACCCGGCTTAGCTCATTTGTTTCATCTGAAAGGAGGGGGAGGTTTGTGGGGTGGTCCCTGAAGCCTGAAAGATGTTCCTCCTCAACTAGATTTAGGAGAGACCCTTGACTCTGTTGAACCTCCAGCAGATGTGAAGTGCCATCTATCTATCTGCTGCTCTCTTCTTCATCTCCCTACTCTCTCTGCCTGTCAGGTTGTTGGCTGGGCGCAGCTGCCTCAGTGGAAATTCATCAAGGTCTGAATGAATACAGAATGCATCTCTCCAAAACCTCTGACCCGACTGAATTAGACGGACACCTTAACTCTTCTCCTATTTTAAGTTTAAAATTTGCAGAGAGAAACAGAACAGGAGGGCGTAGCGGGATGGAGGGAAGAGAAGTAGATTTCGGAAGAGATTAAGATGATCTGTCTCTCAACATGTCACAGACACTAAGAGATTTCTGGATCATGTAGACTCATGTGCCATCTCTGAGTCGGCACAACGCGTTCAGGTGAAGACAAAACCAGGCAAACTAACCTTGGCTGGCAATACGTCAATAGAAGCTGGGCTCATTTTGCACTTGAAAGAAAATCGTATGTCTCAGTTTGGAGTCTTCTCTTAGCACTGCAACTTACAGTTGTCATGCTTGTAAGTTAGAGTTGTCATCTAATGTAGTAATGTTAGATCCGGGATGCACAGACCTAGAGACCTGTCTAAGGTTATCTAGCAGCCACCAGTTGGAAGGAAAAATGTATATTTACTATGAAATTGATTGCTAACGCCCAGTTCATGCAGGTCAGCGACCCTTGTGAGTACTTTTGCTAGTGATAAATGTGTATTCTGAAACTGGTTAGGGAGTGGTTGCTTTAGGTTGCTGGCATCAAGTGTTACACAAACCAGAAAAGGAGACTGTTTGTCTTCAAAGTAAAATTTGTGCCTTTGTAATTTGTTGTTACACTGATAAGGCACAACTTTGCACAAGTTTGCATTGCACTTTTTCATACTTTCAGTACAACTTGGAGAGGGAATTGAGTGTATTTGGAAGTCAAGTCAGCATCTTCCATGCTAACTACAGCCAAGAGTGGCAATCTGCTATCAACCAAAGCGATCACAAGGAGGTTTTTGGTGCAGCACTCTTTTTGCAACCAATTTCACCTGGTAGCAACCACTCACCCACTTGTCAAGGAATAGAAAATTGGCCACAAAAACCAGAGATTACTGGGGGTTGGTGACCTGTTTCTAGGCCTGTGCAGCGTTATCTCACGTTGAACATCAACATCAGCTGTCAGCATCTTAAAAATGTGCTCTTAGCTAGCTAGCAAGGATTAGCATTAACAACATTCCTCTTAATGCTTTAAAAGATTTTGGTGATTCATCCCTCTTGCTATACAAGCTCAAGCGACCGTTGATGGGTCACACTCAGGTTTGAGAGTTATCACTAGAAAATCTAGGTTCTCGTAGTGCACTAAATGTCAGTGTGAGTGCACTGAAATGGCAACTGTCAGTGTATGAGTATGAGTTCTGTGACGCAGTAAGAGAAAAATAATTCACACAAGCAAGGATTAGTTTGATTACCTCCTAAATAACTCCCACTTTCTCTTTTTGCATGAGTTTTTAAGGTGTTTATAAAAACACAGGAGAAAAATCTAGTCTGATAGTAAAACACCAAACAAGTACATTTAATTATAAATGAAAAATCTATGCTTGTCTGCTGGAAATGTTTCATAGTTATATGTCTCCTGGTTCAATGGATTGTTACCCACATTAATATTATCTGCATGTGCACTTTTGCACTGGTAATGCGTTTAAGCTTCTGCGACAGTTGCGGTTAATTTAAACTGAAACAAGTGTAGATTTAAAGGAGTAAAATGTGAGAAGTTCATTTCCAGTGTTGACGCAAAATAATGAGGATGGAGAGGATGAGCGGAGAAGCTCTGGAGAGGAAGAAGGGATTAGATCATGAATGGGGTGAGAGAGGGGTTGAAAGAAGGCCACTGACAGCAGAAGGCATCAATACAGAGCTCCCCCTCCCCTGCTGGGGGTTTGTCACTTGGTGCAAAGGGGGCGAGTGGAGAAACACAAGAGAGAGGGAACTCCCCCTCTTTCTAAACCCTTGGTTAAGACCGAGGTCATGACTGAGCCTTATGAAGACGTCAAAAACTTTGGCTGACAGCCACACACACACACACACACACACACTTGCAGAAAGAGTTTAGTCGCACAGAGCAGGGTCACGACCGAGGTGGATGAAGACGTCAAAAGTTTGACAGCTGCGATCCGTCTGGGAGGATTGGAAACGAGGGAGGAGAGACAACAGAGAGAATGTGAAATGTGAACGGCTGAAGAGGTGGAATGAAAGCGGAGCCTCCTGGTTTTCTCTCTCTGCTGGCCTCCTTTTTCTCTGTCGTCCGAATCTCCTCAATTCTGCTCAGTGCCTGGGAGGGTTGGAATGTTTCTGTGTGCGAGCGTGTTTGCATGTGTGTTCCCTCCATCCAGAGAGATTTCATGGTTGTGCTTCTTTCCAACGCACCTGCAGTGTCTCGTCAACAGCAGTTGGACAGAAAGAGGCAGAGGGAGAGACGGCAACACTGAAAGAGAGATGATAGAAAGAGCAAGCGGATGATAGAATGAGTGCGTAATCGCTGTATTCAGTCCCTCTAATTATTGCATCGCATTTCTGGACTCCGGACATGTTGGACTGCTGACTTAGAGTGTGTGTATGTGCGAGTGTGAACAAGTGCACGTGTGTGTGTGACTGTGTCTGTCTGTGTACTGTATCTCTGATTTTCTGCCTAACAAAGCCCTCCTTCCAATATACTCACAGTTTGGAGGACTGCCCAGGAATGCCTAGAGAAGAGTGTGATGGGGCAAACAGAGAGGGAGGAGTTTGTGTCTCTGTGTGTGCATGTGTGTTTGTGTATATGTGCACGTATGGCAGGAGACGAGGCAAGCGAAGACACTGGAATAGCACGAGTGATTGTTTGAAGTGAGCCAAACTCAGGTGGGGGAAATGCTTTGCATTCCTCCGTAACAATCTGTGCGACTAAACTCTTTCTGCAAGTGTGTGTCTGTCTGCGTGTGTGCTATTGTCTGCCTCTCCCAGGTTGTTCTTAATGTACAGGAGGTTTGCCAGCTTCACCAGGCTGTGTTGTAGCTCCCTGGCATGGGCACAAGCTCTGTTCTCCCTCTCTGTCTTGCTCCTATTATCCCTCCTTTCGCTTCTCCAACTCCTCTCCCCGAACCACAGTCAGGGGGTGGGGGTGTTGCTGCTGCTATGGTGGTGGTGGTGGTGGCAGGGGGTGATGTGTGTCTGATAGGGAGGGGGGGTTATTGTTGCAGAGTCCCTTTCACATGCTAATGTTCAACACTGTTGGCTTTAGGCAGACACACACACTCACAAATCCACACACTTCTCGCTTCAGACCACCAGTTTATGTGAATATTTAAATTTAGACAAACTTAAAGCTGCAGCCTCGTTTCTACGCTTTTCTGACGTTTTAAATGCAAGACTCCATTGACCCTGTAAAATACAAGCTAAAATTGGCTACAGGGGAACTTTGATTTTGGAGCCAGGTGGTCCATTCTAGGAAGTCCTACACTTGAAAAAGATAAGGATCCGATCCTATCTTCAGCCTCACCTCCAGCGTTTCCCCCAGCATTTCCTTGGGCGTTAATTAAAATGGGGCATGACCCCTGCGATTAACAGCGTCCCTCCTTCTCGCGCGACGGTCTATCAATCCGTCAATCCATCCCTCCCTCCATCCATCACGCAGACAGGTGTCAGACCAGAGCAGTGAGGGGTACTTCCTCCATCTCCACCCCTCTGCTGGGAAGAACCAAGGGACGATGACAGCTAACACGGGGTCAAGGAGAATTCACGCAAACGCACACAAACCCACCCTCACACACACACATGCACACATGCATGCATACAGTGTGCCGACGAGGCTTTTAGTTGGATTTGGAATGAGCTGCATTTGCATTTTGGGTAGCAGAAGAATGCATATGCAAATGAAGACAATGCTGATAGTAATCAAAGGGCACCTTCTCCTGCATGTCTCTCCCTTCTCCCTCTCACTTCGTCTCCCCTCTCTTCATCTCTTTATCTTTCGCTTCTTGTCAGTGTTTTTCTCGTGCTGCCTCTCCCAGTCAACCTTCCCAATCCTTTACACTCTGTCACTTTGTCTCGCTTGTCTCAAGCAGCCGAACAGCTGATTGCTTTGTAATTATCGTCCTGTCTAACAGGCAGAATGTTAATGTGCCCACAGACACACACACACGTCTTTGTTTTTTTTTTCAAATTTCCACCTTATCAGTAAGTGTGCTTCCCTATCGCTGCTGCTTTACCGGTCAAACCCAAGCTCTCGCGCGGCCTTCGGTAGCGTAGGGTTAATGTCGGGTTAATGACACCCTCATGGGCTCTCATTCCAGGTCACCAAAAACCCACCCTCCTCCAGTAACCGGTGCTAAAGGAGACACAAAAGGCTACAGAGAAAAGAGAGAATAGAGACATAAGAGGGCGCTGAAGGAAGTTTATGGCTTCAAATACTTGCTTGCTTCTTTCTCTCCTCCCTTCAGTGTGTCGTCTTTGTTTGTGAGGAGGATGGAGGATTAGATGGGACAGAAACAAAAAGCAGTGTGCTACCCCCCTGGCAGATTCTTGTTGAGCCTTGTAATCAACCTCTAAGTCCTCCTCAGAGGTTCAGATAATTTTCTCTGTCTTACCTACACTGTTGATAAAGGAATGCAGAGAACAGCTGGAGAATGACTGTATTTTTATCTTGCACTTTATTGTCTAAACTGCCACAACACGATGAGTCACTCGCCACATGAAAGCCGTTCTTATCAGCCGTGAGTGCGTTTTATGAATTTACAGGTTTCGACCGAGTAGTTTTCAGCTGTGTGTACTTGTGCGCGGCACCCCTGGTATCGATATGGGGGTATAAAGAATGCCAGCCAACGCTTCAAAGGTTTCTCGTGGCTTGATACTGCAAGAGGAGAGCGATGTATGGAGAAGAGTTATCGGAGAAAGACAGATAAGTGGAGGTCGAGGAGGAAGTGCATGGGGAGCGAAGGAGGGAGACTGTGAAATGTGAAAGGGAGGGCAAATGAGTGTGTGAAAGAGCAAATCTGTGGAGGCTCACACACAGATGGGGCAGGATGGTTGGTCTGAGTAGATTACAGAGGAGACTTCCTCCCTTTCATCTACCGACGAGAGTGTCATAAAGCATACTAACGCACTTAAACACAAACACGCACACACACACATCATTCCCAGATTCCTATCCACTCTCACTGGGATGTCTTCATCTCCCTGTGCAAATGTGAAAAGGGCTGGGGGGGAAAAAGTGGAGAATTGGGAAAGACGGTGGGATCGAGGAAGGAGAGTGAATAGGGTGTGATGATGAAAAAAGAAGGTGTTGAAAAAATGATTGCAGTGGAACAAATAAAGGATTTCCTTCTGAAAGTAAAGAGAGAGAAGAAATTGCTCTAAGCAGCCATGCCTTGCCATCTCTTTTGCTTCACCAGTGGATGTCAAGCAGTATAATTATGCACTCATTTATTGTATTGTTGTTCTGTCAATGCATGAACTCCCTGGTATACAGAGAGAAGATGTATCTCCCTCCACTCTTCCTCTGTCTCTCTCTCAGCCCCTCTCCTTCTCTGTTTCTCCTCTTTCATATATTTAAATGTCAATTATATTTGTGTGGGCTGCCGGCGCTGAGGAGTTTTGATGTATTCAGTTCTAGTGTTTCTGGTTTCTGCGTGTGAGTGGGAGCTGATCAGTAAGTGTTCTTTTAGGTGTTCCTTTCTTTGCTCATCAAAGTTAAAGATAAAAGAAGTCAGCGTGCCCCTCCCCCCTCGCGCTGGATCTGTTTCTCTCTCCAGATTTTTCCTTAGCAGTTGTTTGTCTTCGGATCAAAACGCTGTCCAAGGAAAAACCTACTCCGCTTGTCAGTTTGAATTTTGCAAAGGCTCTCTAAGCATTCAATACAGGCAAAAACAAAGAACTGTATCAAGGGTTAGGACCTTGGAAGTAAATGTTGACAGCACTAATTGCAGCCTGCAGCGGGGTGGACTTTAACTCCTATAATCTCATTAATTATTAATATAATATGTTTGTAAAGATATCTTGCACAACGTTTCACACCAAAAATTATTGGGTGTATATTTGGAATCTAATACGCTCAGAATGTATTTCACCGCCTATAAAGAATTTATACATTTCATTTCAAATTTATTAGAAGTTATGAATTGAATTCATGAACTGATTTTTAAACTAGATGTGTTTGGCATGTAATAAATGTAGAAAACTGCATAATGCCACCTGTGTGACTGGGCGCACAGTCGGAGCCAACATCAGAGCGAACTGCATAAATCCCAGACAGGTTAACACTAAAACAACACAATTATTTTCTCCGCTTACATATACAGCCCTGTGCAAAAGTTTTAAGCACCCTTTATTTCTCTATATTTTGCTGGGTACATGATAAATACTAAGAGATAGTGCTTTTCTACTCTTTCTGCAAACTCTGTTTTACACAACATGCCTCGTTTATACAAATACATTTTTATGCTTAAGTGCTTTCCATATAACATTTACACTCTGATGGATGCATCGGAGAGCACAATTTTAAATTCGAACCTGTTGCCACTGATTTTCAGTCCAGCCATATCAGGTTTTTTCAGCTAACAGCTCTTTGGGAGTCACCTTGTTGGTGGAAAGATTCTATGTTATGCCTCTCAAATTGTGATAATGTCTTCATAGATTCAACTAAAGAAATGGGAAAAAACAATGGGTTTTTGCATCTAGGTTGCTAGTAACAACGTGCTAATGATAGAATATGAAATTGGTGCTTTGCCAGGTTGTCTGTTATGTCTAGACACAACACTGGTTTGTTCCTTGAGTTAGGTGCCTTTTATTCTTGAATGATAGGTCAGTGTTAAGTGACTTAGCAAACAGAAGATTATTTCCCTGAAAATGGGCAGGTAGAAAGACTGGACTGAAAATGAGTGAAGAAGTTGCCAATGTTGAAATCCTGAGACACCTTCAAAAAGCCTGGAGAATAATTCCTCAAGAACACTTTAAAAAATGAATTTAATTTCATCTGAAGTTGTCCTTTATTCTTTGTAGCACATAGCAAAAATAGTGAGGTTCAGACATGTTCTCACCTCTGAAAATACTCATTTACAAAGCAAGGGTGGAAGGAAGGTGTGATGCATGAGGTCAGCGTTTTTATGTTACGAAGTAGTGGACCAGCACAGCAGTGCTCCTGGAGCAATGCGAATGCAGTTTTTTGTGCTCTCCAAAAAATAATGTTCATGTTTGAGTCAGTGTGGCCTGTTTTTATCTTTGTTTTTTTAATGCAGATGTTTCAAATGGAATCTTTCTTTCTTTGTGTCTCTGCAGCCTGTCGTGCTGGTTTCTACAAGGCCAAGTCTACAGATCCAGGATGTGCCAAGTGTCCTCCACATAGCCACTCACTCAGAGATGGAGCAACTATCTGTGATTGCCATGCTGGATTCTTCCGTGCTGATACTGACCCTCCCTCCATGGCCTGTACCCGTAAGAGTACACACGCAGACACAAACGATACGTGTATGCATTTGCACAAACAAAAGCAATAAGCACAGCCGTCTTTACCCAAAGTCTATATCTCTAACAAACAGAGGGGCACACAAATGTGTCTGAATGCCACTCCTGTTTCACAATCCCATTCCTTATGACTAAGCCACCATCTACATTCTGTTAGGGAGTGATAACTAAAGACATCAGGAAGTGAATAAATGCTCCCCCCCTTTCTCTCTCGCTGTGTAAGTCTATGAGTAGGTTCTGTGTGACAGACTTGGTGGCCTTGGTTAACTTAATTATGCCTATATACAGCACATGGTTTTCTTGGCCTGGGAAAAGCAAAAACACATACACACAATCTCTCAGGCACACATACAAAAAAATAAAGGCCACAGACGAAAACATCAACCCCATCAAAAACATCTCACAGCCGTATGATTTTCAGTCTAATGCCAGATGTCTGCATTTTAGGCTGTGCCAGAAGCCCCGCACATTCCATTTACTTCCACATTTTGAATTCACAGTATATGGTTGATTTCATTTATGTTTATGCCCTCCCCCACCCCTTACGCTCTTCTTTCAGAGCCACCATCAGCCCCACAGCAGCTCATTTCGGTGGTGAATGAGACCTCAGTGGTCTTGGAATGGACCCCCCCTCATCGTTTGGGAGGAAGAAGTGACACAAGCTACAGTCTGGAGTGTCTCATCTGTCAGACTGGGAGCCACAGCCACACTGGTGGTAGAGCCATTCCTAGGAATCGCAGCATCTCTCAGCCTGAGGCTCAGCACAGTGGGCTGGGAATGCAGTCAGACCAGGGGATTGTGGGACCCGAAGCTTCTCATCTAGGCAGAGGTGTCTTCCAGAGCAGGCCTGGAGATTTTCCCCGGCCTGGCGCTGGCGGCGGCACCGTCTCCAGCTCTCAGTTCTGCGCGCCCTGCGGCTCAGATGTGCTCTTCTCTCCCAGTCAGACAGGCCTCACGACCACCAGGGTGGTGGTGAGCGAGCTCAGGGCCCACACGCACTACACCTTCATTGTCCATGCGCGCAATGGGGTTTCCCAGGCCAGTGGTGCAGGGGCAGCACAGAGCGTGTCTGTGAGCGTCACCACCAACCAAGCTGGTGAGAAAGAGAAGTGTTTGTTTGTGATAAATCTGTTTGTCAGATTGTTGACTGTAACACAAAATCTGCTTATAGATGTTGTCCGTAAGTGGGTCAGCAGAATACAAGCCGCTACTCAGTGCGTGAGGAGGCCCACGGGAAGTTAGGTCGCATGAGTAAAGCTCAAAACTGTAGATTGCACAAGCAGATATGCACATGCTCTGCATGTAGGTGTACTGCATCTGTGTGTATTGAAAGTAGCATCTGCTGTAAGCACTTTAAAGCTGTAAAACAATGGCAATTTTCCCACTTGTGATAGGAAGTAAAGGTACATTTTGGTTTGCACTGAATGGAAAACACAGTTTCATTTGAAAATTGAGAAGGTTCTGGATAACATGTGAGAAGCAGAAACATGACGGCCAGTGGGGCTAAACCTTTCTGTATGTGTGGAGCTGTATGTGAGAATGCAAATGTACCACACAATGGGATATTTTAATTTAGCTACTTGCAAGAATTTAGCAGGTAATGATCTGGAGGATTCACAGTGAGCCAGCGGTCCTGTCTCCTGCCCCTCTGCCTCCTGCATGCTTTACTTAGCAGTACTTTGTTTAGCTCCTTGGTTAAACAGTATCCTGGTAGTGAGATCACATCTAAAAGCAGACTACTACTTTTAATGTCATCCTGGCTTCATTGTCTCCACGTTGTTCAGGCTTCATGTGTGAAAACTGGTTAAGTTGTTAATGGAGAAACACACGACAAGGCCCGTGTCGTGCTCTCTTCCAGCCGGAAACTTGTTCTCTTACTATCACTGTCACAGTTGCCATAGTTATTACTCTGTCCTCCTACACCTAACAACAGCTGAATTAATTATAGGGGTGTTTTCAAGAGGATGTCAGAAAGCATTCTGGAAAATGTAAATCACAGACTTAAAAACAAATAGAGAGAGTTGGTTAAAGGGGGAAGCGGATGCAATAAAAAGTAAATCGCCACACTTAAATAACTGAGCAGAATCGTGTCGACACTCAACAGCGCCGGCGTACCAAAGGGTGGGATTTTCCTTTTTTTTTTGCCCTAAAATGCTTAACCGCAAAACTATTTGAAAAGTCACTCACATTTTATGAAGTGTTTCATTTTAGTTGTGAAGGTGTCAGCTGGTGTGTGGCGTTCCTCGCACATGCTCTCCATTAGTTTTCAGCGTGTGCTTTTATTTATTTCTTTTTTTGATGCTGTTACATCTCAACTGTCATTGCTGCAAGTCTTTATGGTGGCATTTAGAAAGCAGCGCACCTGCCTGGTTCCAGGTGCCCCGGGGAAATAACTTAACTGCGTGTGCACAGCATGAGAGCGTGCCTGGGATCTGTCAAGCCCAACCTGCACTACCATATGGCTCGATATCGTATGAGCAGCCACAAAGGAGGACAAAGAGAGAGTTAAAAGGAGGGAAATGTGGAGGGATTTAAGGGGAGAGAGTGCAGAATGAAGCTTGTCTCTGTGGAATAGGAAGGAACGAGATGTAGGTCAGTTCTCGGGTGCACTGGGTCAATGGGACTGTTGATAAACAGCCATTCTGAGCTGCAGTCAGTGACGCCAAACTATCATATGGTTCACCTTAGAATCAGCATTAGAGCATATTCAGTTTGTCATTCTGCATATGTTATATTGATGCTCCTCAAACTTTCTTTAAATAATGCAAACTATTTAAAATATTTCAAGGCCAATATGATGTAAAAGCCTGTCAGTGTCAGTTAATAAAAATACAAACGAGTGGCTGAAAAACCGTTACATTTTGCATTTACCGATTGCAAAAGTGGTGGAAATCCACCAAAGACAGAGCCGCAATTTCACTGAACCGAGTCTTTCTTGTGGGTTGCACCTCAGATTTAGTAACAAACAGGGACTCGTGCATCACTGAGGATTTTTGTCATTTTCTGTGCCAGAGAGGCAACTGCAGCGATCAAACTCTTTTCCAGGCACAGTTGGTGTCTTTGCTTTGTTTTGATCAGAGTCATTACACAAAGGGAAGCTTAGCACAAATATATGGATCACCTCTTTTTCTGTGGTGTCTGTACTTGTGCTACGCTTGAAACTCTGTACCATTTTCACGATTTTCGTCTGTCATTAAATATCTGGATGTGGTTCTGTGCTCACAGTAGACGGGATTGTACTTGGTGCTTTTTCCTTCTGTGAGGTATTGCGGCAGTTGGATGAAAATAGGAATATGGAAAATGAAATGTAGTTCAGCGAGCTTTTGTTATTGAAATAATTGTTGCTAAAATATGTTTGGCTCATATATCATTAAATTACCATTTAGAAAAAAAAAAGTACCTCCTGCAGTACTCTGAAGTGCCCCTAGGGGTATGAGTACCATTTGAGAAACACTGGGTTAGACTATTGTCTTTGTATTAGTTCTCATCATGTTTCTCTCCTCTCAGCACCCTCTCCAGTGTCGTCTATCCAAGCCACTGATGTCACCAGGCACAGTTTGTCGTTGTCGTGGCAACAGCCGGATCGACCCAACGGGGTCATCCTGGAGTACGAGGTCAAGTTCTATGAAAAGGTGAGCTGCCCGCAGGTTAATTCAGCTCAGGCAGCTGTTTGGAATGTCAATATGCCGGCTCGCTGTTCACATTGCACTGATGGTGAGGATGGATTTGCATTCAGACACTGAATAGATACCCTTCTTTTTGTCCCGGCTAATCAGGATCAGAGAGAGAGGTCGTACCGCATAATGAGGACCTTCTCTCGGAGTGTCGATGTCACGGGTCTCAACCCCCTCACTGTTTACGTGTTTCATGTGCGTGCTCGCACAGCTGCTGGATATGGAGAGTTCAGCACTCCCTTCGAATTCTCCACAAATTCAGGTATTCAAACAGCGAAGTTCAGTAGTGGGAGTTTTAAAAGAAGCAGCTATCACTTTTTGGTTGGTGACTTCTGTGTCCTTCCTCCTTAGATCCCTTCCCTCTGATTGGAGAAGGAGTCAACTCTGCCTTCCTGCTGTTGTCTGTCAGCGGGGTTGGAATTTTACTGCTGATATCTGCAGCTGTCTTCATCATTAGTCGCAGGTATATATACACACACACACACACACAGACACACACACAGCAACACAGACATACAAACACAAAAGAACCCATCCAGTAGCCATACACACCTATAGACTTGTTAGGCCGGCTAGAAAGTTCTCATCAGTGCAAAGCTGACGTCAACACGAGTGCAGCCTTTCTGTTAACTACTGCTTCTGACCAAACTGCTTCAGCGCACACAAACAACAGCCACAGTTCCCCTGCTATTGTGGGCCTAAATAATGTGTGTGTGTTACCTGAAGCTTTTAAAAGGGATTAAAGTGGAGACAGTGATAATCCCTTTGTCCCTGACTTGTCATTACAGTCTCTTCAGCAACATAGCATGTGTGTCAGCTTCCGCTGGCGTGCACCCTCACCAGCATGCGCAGATGCCCACACACACACTCACGCACACACCTGCTCAGACACAAAGGTGTTTTTGACAGTCTCTTTGTTTAATGGAAAACACCTTTTATCTTGCGCTACCTGAGGCGTTGTGCCTCCTCCCTCTCTCGCTTAAATGCTTTGATCTGGTCGTTCTATGCTTTCCTGCAGCCCGTTGCTCTGCCTTCCTCATTGTCACTGCTTTCTGTTGCGGCAAATCCTTGAAAATCCAGCGAAAGGCAGCGAAACAGCCCTGCTAGAAGAGAAAGCACACAAAGTTAAAAGCAGTGTGACACACATGGCCTTTTGTCAGGTCAAATGACTAAAAATCACAGCACAAAAGACCCAATAAATGAAAAAGATGGCTACGGGCTCACTTATCTTCATTGTCTGTCCCTCATTTATGTCTCATCAGGAGGAGCAAGTACAGTAAAACAAAGCAGGACTCGGAGGAAGAGAAACATCTTAACCCAGGTACTGCATATGTGCACGTAAGGTCTCGTGGATGCTGTTTCTCCAACTATTCCTTCAGATCCACCTGCACATCTTATACGCATACTGCCAAAAGATATTTACATAACATATGCAGTTATACAACAATTTCTCACCCTCCTCTGCATCCCTCCTTCTCCTCCTTCATCTCGTCTCCTCTCCCACCTCTCCTACCTTTGCAGGAGTGAAAATCTATGTGGACCCGTTCACCTATGAAGACCCCGATCAGGCCATCCACGAGTTTGCCAAAGAGATTGATGTCAGCAGTATTCACATTGAGAAGGTTATTGGCATGGGTAAGCCTGGCATCAGTGCTCGCGCACACTCACAAACCCACACACACATGCTTACTTGGCGCTGACGCTGCTGTTTTTGCTATCTCTGTGTGTGTGTAGGAGAGTTTGGGGAGGTGTGCAGCGGTCGGCTGCGTGTGCAGGGGAAGAGGGAGATCTACGTGGCCATAAAGAGTCTGAAGGCAGGATACTCTGACAAACAGAGGCGGGACTTCCTGTCTGAGGCATCCATCATGGGACAGTTTGACCACCCGAACATCATCAGGCTGGAGGGCGTCGTCACAAGATGTGAGTAGTGCTCAGGTTAGAACTCAGTGTGGAGATTTTGCCTGATATTTATAAAACTCTTTATCTCTTCAGGTAAACCATTGATGATCATCACAGAATATATGGAAAATGGATCTCTGGATGCATTTCTTCGGGTATGGGCCCTTTTATTATGCTGTCATCTCCTGTTATGAAACTAATATAAATTTTGGTTCTGAGTGGTATTTAAAAAAATGTGGTGAAAAGGATTTAAATCACAGATGAAATGCAGTCAGTCATGACTGTACTGCTAGCTGTGGGTGTCTGTGTTAACTTGCCTTCCTGTCTCTGCAATTGTACCATTTCAGAAACATGACGGCCAGTTTACAGTGATCCAGCTGGTCGGCATGCTGCGCGGCATCGCCTCAGGTATGAAGTACCTGTCAGACATGAACTACGTGCACAGAGACCTGGCAGCACGAAACATCCTGGTGAACAGCAACCTGGTGTGTAAGGTGTCCGACTTTGGCCTGAGCCGAGTTCTGGAGGACGACCCAGAGGCCGCCTACACTACAAGGGTAAGACACACTGTTATTTTCCTCATGTTAAAACAATGCTTTGCTTTTAATGATTGCAAATTCATTATTCTTTCTCACTTACATATTTCATATATATATGTGCTATCACATCTTCAGTTCACACATTTGTTGTTAAAGGCGGCCAAAAAGCTGTAGAATTCGTCAAATGAATAGACGCCGCTGAAAGAGCGAAGCTTAGAGCAATAAACATTAGTAGTGAGGAGGTTTTTTCGCCCCCGACTGATTAAATGAAATCATAAAAAACATAAATTATTCAATTAACCAGTGTGACTTTTACTGCTGTTTTAGGAGGCCACTGGGACTTATCTTTCTCCTGGGGGGAAAATCCCCATCAGATGGACTGCTCCAGAAGCTATAGCCTACAGGAAGTTCACCACAGCCAGCGATGTGTGGAGTTATGGTATCGTTATGTGGGAGGTGGTTTCATATGGAGAGAGACCCTACTGGGACATGAACAACCAAGATGTGAGTAATTTTAATATTATTGAATCCATGCGATGCCTTGTAGAAAAAAAGAAAAAGAATGCTGGAATTCTTGATGTGTGTGAATGATCTTTATCCTCGAAGAAAGAGTGAAAGTAAAAACAATGGCTTATGTGATGTAACACAAAGCTGTGTTTTTGGACATGTGATCAGCTCTGAAGCTAAAATGACATATACACATATACTACAGCTTCTGAGCCACAAGCATTAACATTAATTAGAATTTTCACAAACAAGTTGTGAGCTGTGACTTTCTCTAGAAGTCAAATTAAACTTTTGCTAATGTTCACACAGGAAATGGGACTTAAATTAACCCCGTCTACACAACACACCCCACTTCTTTTGCATATTTCAGACAAAAATAAACTGTCCTCTGTGTACTTCTCTCTGAGCAGTGTCTTTGACCTCTGTGCTGTTTGTAAAATGCAAAAAAAGTGCAAAATTTGGGTTTGAGATCCTTGGGTAAGTTGAAAGCAATCAGAGGACGTTTTATTGAAGATAAATATTGAGACTTATATGAATTGGCTGCTTAGAGTCATTCCTCAGCCAAGCCAGGCAGTAATTGTGTTTTTAGGACTCTGCACCAGCGACAAATGCAGCTGGAGGCACTATGTTTTCTGCTTTTCCATCCATCATTAGTCTCTCTCTTACTTGTTAACATGATATCTCAGGAATGCCTTCAGGGGAATTTTTTTCAAGTCTGGCACAAACGTTCAAAGGTGAAGGTCACTATGGCGGGAAAGGATTTCATTACATATGTTTACTTGGATTTAAGGGTGGGCTGATTAGATTAGACTGATTTTCTGGATAAACGTCACTGTGACCTCATAGAACAAGCTTTTTGGACATAGCTCAAGAATTCATACGCTAATTACACTGGAGAGGGTAAAGAGATGAAGTGATTAAATTATATATCATCGTGTGCTGCAAATGTGCTTTCGGTGTTGTAAGCCAGTAATAGAAGGGGAAATGGATGTAAAATATTACTTGATTTGTTCAAGGACCGACCGAGTCGGCTGTACTTTGTAAACTTTTATCGACATATGAAGAAAAATGGTGTTACAGAGTTCATTTGGAGTAGTTGAAATAACTAAGATGACGTGTGGACATGTCTGCAATGTGATGGATTTCATCTGCAGCACTGTTTGGACATTTAGTTGATTTTTATTTTGTCCAAGTATTAAAAGGGGGAAATTTGCACAAGCAGAGGTGCACTATGCACTTTATTAGCTTATTTTTTGTAGTGCATAGATTTATATTATAAACTTACTTCACTAACAGAAACAAGTGAACTTTGTTTTCTTTCTTTATGAATATCCCGGCTATACTTTTCATACCGAGACGGGTTTTGACTGAGTAGCATTTTAGTATCGCAAAGGTTTACAGAGTGTGTTGCAGACATGTGCTGCTTGATATCTGCACTGCACACAGGAAAATGCAGAGCTGCACACATCTGCAGGAAATTAAAATCAATCGCAGTTAGTGGTGAGACGACTTTGGGAACCGTTTGGAAAACAACAAGCGAGTAATAAATCTTCAGGGAGAAGAATTTGCTTTGCTATTCGTGAAGTTTAAACGGTAGTCGCACAATTTTCATCATTTCCTTACAAAAACCACAGATTTATTTAAAAGTCTAAAAAAAAGTGTTTTCTGACAGTAAGTATACACCACAGCATTTTTTTAGCTAAGTGACTGTACAAGTTTTAGATGGGTTGCCATAATATTTTACCCAGATATTTGTGGTTCACAGAGAATGAATCATAATAATATTTGTCATCCTTATTTTTTCTGGAGCTGCAGAAAAGCAAGAGCGGGTCAAAGTTGGTCATTAAATGTTTGAAAGCTATCATCCAAATTTAAGATGATGAACATGGTGAACATTACACATTGTCATTAGGTAGATTAGTGTAGCGCCCATTCAGTGAGAGTGTAAACCGAGTTATTTGGCTAGAATTTACATGACAGGCTGTTACCATAAAAGCTAACAGATAAGCAGCTGATGCTACTGCTTTGAAAAGAAGGACAATTAGTAAATGGACGTTTTATGCTTCTTAAAAAGCAACACATGAACTGTGCTCTGCATGAGGATAATTACCAATGCTAACCAAGTCAGCTGCTAAGTAATCAGGAAAGCTCACCTTATAGCTTCAAATGGCCATTTAAACATAAACAGGTGCAGTTTCACATTTTCTTGTGTTTGGTCTGCGTTTAACAATTTTCACATGTGACCAAATTTTTGGAACATCTTGGGTTTTCTGATAACAATGTGAAACCTTTTTTAGGTGATCAAAGCAATAGAAGAGGGCTACCGACTGCCTGCGCCCATGGACTGCCCTGTGGTGCTGCACCAGCTCATGTTGGACTGTTGGGAGAGGGATCGAGCAGAGAGACCCACGTTCAGCCAGATCCTCAGCATGTTGGATAAACTCATACGCAACCCTGGGACTTTGCGCCGGACAGGAGGGGAAAGGTACTTACAGTGCACGAAAGCAAAGACAGAAATTTCCACAGGAAAGTAGCGATTACATGCACATCCACACATATCCAAATTCATATTGTACTCACACCCACTCCCACATCTTTATGAATTTTTTTCTTCAGTTATGATTTCACACTCCTATTTTAGTTCCTGTCCACCACCAACCTGCTGTTTTTTTCTGCACATATAGACCCACAGGCACAATACTGGAGTCAGGGGTGGGTTCAGAGGTGTGTGTGTCGGTCATACCGGAGATGTGTGTGCCCGAGTGGTCGCTGTGTGAGTGGCTGCAGTCCATTGGGTTGGAGAGGTACAGAGACACCCTTGCAGCAGCGGGTTACACCAGCCTTGACAGTCTTCTGGCTCTCACACACCAGTAAGTGTACCTTCATGTGAAAATGGATTGAAATAGGAGCCACTCTGGCATTAAAAATGTCTTAAAAATGGAATCTGTGATTTTTTTAAGCATTGGGCATAATCGAGTTAAAACTAGCAACAGAAACCCACTCGTATTTCTGAATCAAAATTCAGTGTCATGAAAAGCTGAAACAGGGTGTAAGAAATTTATTTATTCTGTATAATCGCAGCTTTCATTCTGTCCTGTAATATTTAACACTTTAATGATTTCAATGCTTATTAACTGAAAAACATCAGTGATGATCCATATTACAGTCTTTTTAAAGTACCTTCTGTTTGTAAGCCTTGTTCAGTTTAACCAGAAAGATAATTAGGGGGGAAAGTGAGTGATAAAAGCTACTCACGACTATAACATTACATCATTTAAAAAGCTAGTGTCACCTCATAATCTTACAAATGCTTCTTTTTGTGTTAATTGGGTGTTCTCATTAGCAGCGAGTTTAGCTCACACTCACTCTTAATGGCATTAAAACAGACCTGTTTTGCATTTGTAGACTGTATATAAAAGAAGGATGCAACCTTCTGTGATGAATGGTGATGAGACAAACCCAGCGTGAGACACAGAGGCAGGGGAGGTAAAAAGCAAAAGAGCCTTTGTTGGCAGAGAGTCTAAAAGGTAAAAATTAAGCGTAAAACTAGAACCGGGCAGAAACAGCTGAGATTATAAAAATGCGTTGTAACGGAGAAGAAAACAATGACTATAAATAAATACGCTGTGAGCTAATTACACAGCAAGACACAGGAGGGAGCAGGATAGAGGTGGAAATAATGAGTCCCAGGTGAAACAAAGCAGGAATAAATAGAGAATCACAAAGATGGAAACAAAAGAAATAAAAACTAACCTTCAATGTTAACTAGGGATTAACCAAATGACAAATAATACTGATAAAAGTAGAAAGACGACGATACACAACTCATGTAAGGCACGAGTTACTAGGAAGAGAGAAGGAAGAGGGAAACGCTGTGGGGATTATAAAGGTAATAAATAAACTCAAGAACTAGAACACAAAATCAAAACAACCCAAAACCAAAGGAAGTTAAAAACTAAAAATGTCACAAACTTCTCAAAAACATAGGACTGTGACACATCCATCCATCGTCCTCTGCTTCCTCACTTCAGGTTTAGCTCTGAAATGCTGGATTCTTTCTAATAGTCAGCAGGGTTCAATCACTCCAGTTGCAAAAAAGCAAAGGTCCAAGTCTTTTTTCTAGATTTACAAACCTGTAAACTGAACCACTAGTACGAAGACTTTTTTTTTTAACAAAGAGTAATGTTTATTTTGTAAATTTTAGTCCCATTTAAATGTAAAAGGCAGAAATGTTTTGTACGTGGCTACACTCCAACTGAGAAATCATTGACCAGCCAGTTCTCACTCCCGAGGCATAATATAGCAAGTCCCGAGGCGTTCCTGAGTAACGCGAAAGGTGACCTACTGCGTTCTTATGCTACGCGCCGGGTTATGGATGAAATCCAGTAGAATGATGGTCCTGCGGTAATACACGTTCCAGCCATGTATTCGAGCCCTAACTCTAACCTCATCCCTAACTTTAACCAGCACTTTAATGACGTTAGCTAGTATTTTCCAAAGCGATTTAAGTTAAACGAACATATATGTGTAGATTCATTCCAAAAGGTTCTCATGTTTCCTCATTTTTCTGACCTCGTAATATAAGGACGTGTTGGGTGGCAGGAAGCGTATTAAACTGACGATTTGTCACCTAGCGTAAAATGTTACGCTTTGGGAGTGAGAACGTGTTGCATTGACATGTAAGCATGCAGTGTCCTCGACTTCTAAGCCACACCCACTCCTCACTCATCATGCACGCTTTTTTTTTCTTTTTTTTTTTAAAGCAAGTTGGCGATCATTTTAATGTATCAAGCCCTGAAGATGGGAACCCACAGACCAATTCACGTTAGACATCACATTAGCTGCAGTGGCCATTTTTTATATACAGTCTTTGTTTTAATAGCATGTGGTTTCTTGATTACGTTGCTTCGTTTTGTTGCTTTACTCTTTTAGTGCTGGGAGACAATGGTGTTTGCGGTGCAAAGGCATGAAGTATATTAAACTCTTCACATTACGGCTGTAGTTTAACTGATAGACCGCTGGCCTGTTATTACCCAGTGATTTAAACGCATAGTTGAGCAGATGCGAAACCCTAAATATCTCCAAATGTTTGTGTGTGGTGAAAGTCAAAGTGTCGGTCAATTTAGAATAAGTAGGCTCATGATCAAAAGAAAATAACAGCCAGCCTTATCCCTTAAATACTGCATATTGTGCCTTTGTGTGTCTGAACATTTATCTCTGTCTGTGCACCCACAGGGAGATGGACAGACTTGGAATAATCACACCGTCACATCAGGACATACTAATTGCTAGTGTGCAGCAAGAAATATTCTCTCAAATGCAACACATGCAGCACACTATGGTTCCAGTCTGAGCTGGCGAACGGATACAAACCTGTTTCATTTACCTCATCTGTGCACTTTAGAGGGACTTTTCACCAGTGGAAATATAAAGGAGCGGCGTAAAGTAGAAACGCAAAGCGAGACGGAAGAAAGGAAGAGAGAAAAGCAGCACTTTTTGTGAACTTCCATCCTGTGGAGTTTTCTATAAACCGTGATCTGGACGTGGTCGCCGATAGCGTTGAGCTACCGGCAGCTTAGACTGAAGCCTCATCCTCTTATCCAGTTTCACTTCTTCTCCTCTTTTCTCATCTGTTTTCTGAAGGCTGACATGTGCATAAGCAGAATGGCTTCCAACCTAGTTTGTCCCTTTGGCTGCTTTTGTGCTCGACTTGAACAAAATGTATTTTGTTTGCTCGTGTGTCTGTGTTTGTGCGGCGTGCGTAGCGTGAGTGCATCCTACATGAATTCTCCCTCGTCAAGATGTCAGCTATCATTGAATAACCTTAATATGCAACGTTAAAGAGGGAGCAGGAGAAGCCGGAAAGAATGTATCATTACGAGCTCTTACTAGTTTCATACAGGAGGAGGATGCTAACCAATTGTATGATTTCGCTTGTGTTTTTCTTTTTTTTATATTCATGTTTTTATTTTAAACTGTATGAACTTTTGATTCTGTTGAAGTAGAATATTTAGATTAGGATGTTGTCCATCGGTGTCCGTGTACTTGTCACTTGTTTGATGCTAAGAAATAGATACATGAAGCAGTTTGTTTATTTATGAGCTTTTTTTAAAAAAAAAAAATCTAGTTTGTGCATAGTAAAATAGAAACACTGAGAAATGTTGTAATGAGTGCCATATTGCATTGCAATAAATGCCAAACCATCAGTGTATGTAGGCTTTTAATTGTGTTTGAACAGAAGTTTGGAACTGTAATATATTTAAAGTTCACTGTAATGCACTCTCCGGGCTCTTTATGTTTATAATTTCTCCGTTTTGGCAGAAGAAAGTGTCCTCTGTGAAAGTCGAGACTTAGTCAGAGGTGCCTGTAACAAGGAAAACAACTCCAGAAGAACACCCAGCTGAAAGTCTGCTGGTGTTATCGCACACAGTGTTGCGTTTGAGTGGGTACGAAAGAGAAAAGAGACACAGAAGAAGAGAAAAGAAGGGAGACAGAGTGGGAGAAAGGAAAAGCTGTGAGGAGAAAACAAACTTAAATTAAAAGAAGACAAAATTAAGAGTGGGCTGTCACCAAGAGCATCTGTGTGGCCTCGTGCTTTTTTAAAAAATTTTTGGTTTCTTTGTTTCTTCTTCAGTTTTTTTTCTCACTAAATTGGGCTGAGCCTGCAGTGCAAACATGTCAAATCAGCAAACATCTGTCTCCCGCTACACCGCCACACAAACATACACTGCATATATATGTGTATACTGCGACACACACAAACACACACCAGCGAGTTGATTGGAGGAACCCTTTGATATATATATAAAAAAGGCGAAGATATGATTGGGTTTCATTCTGGCAAAAAATGTCAATGTTTTTCCGTCCTAATGAGAGTTGCCTGCGCACCAGGAAGCGAATACACACACACGACCCCCTGCCTCCCTCTCAGTACGTCCAAATCACACACAGCAAGCAAAATGCTGATGGTGGTTAATGAGGCGGAAGCCTCTGAGTAAGAGACAGAAAGAGGAAGAGAGAGACAGAGGGAATGAGTTGTGTTGGCTCGGAGCAATGAAACAGGCAGCTTTCGTCAAATAATGAGACACTGACACCACATTTAGCAGGTAGGCTTTTGGAATGATGCATCAATGCACTGAACTCTACCTGGAAAAAAAAGAAACAGAGTAGCAGCTGTCTTATTAAGAAAAACTCTTCAAAGGATGAATAAACTCACTATCCACTGTTTCAAACTTGGCTGTATGGATGTAACATGTGTGACTAAGCTGGTAGATGTGCTCTGCAGGTGACTCTGTTGGTTTTGTCGTCACTTAGTGTGCAAATTTGAATCCTGCTGATTTTGGTGATTACCTGATATTTCCTATAGTGGCGCCATCAGGCAAAGGCACGGGAAAGAGCCTCTCTCATCAGTCCCGTTTCTCTCCCTTATCTCACTTTTTTTTAAGTAATGAAAACACTGTATCTCAGCTTCAGTCATTCCAGTCCACTCTTACGACATCATTGCTAAAACGACACAGTCCGACTTGTTCCTCGCTTCACTGTGTTGCTTTTAATTTGAAATCGTCGCGTTATTAGCCAGACGTCGTTTTTCTGTGTCAAACGCTACTTTTAAAGCGTAGCACCCTACTTTTAGGGGGCTTTCACATGGCACATCAACACATTTTAACCTTTAGCGCATCTTTTCAGACAGTTTCATCGCCACTGTGGAAAGGTCATGTTAAAGTAGCATCAGTAAAGTCCAAACTTTACCGCCAGTAGGGCAGGTGTTTATTAGTCATAGGTTCAGGAGTTTGAGTCTTCTTGGTTTGTGAAATGTCAGCAGCTGTTGAATGGACAGTAATGAAATTTGATGCAAACATTTGTAATTCAAAGACGATGTTATCTTTTGGTTTTTGCTCCAGTGTCAGCATGTTGATCCTTTCCCTCTCTGGCTTTGACCAATTAACTTTTCTTGTGTTGTGTTCAGTGTCAAGCACAAACTGTTAGCATGTCAAAACACTAAGATGTGAACCATCAATACGTTAGCATTAGCTTATTTAGCTCTAATCGCTGTAAACCCTTGAAAAGATTCCCCTTTGCATATCCAGAAGTCTATGACAAAGTTTTTTTAGCAAAGATATTACATGCACCACTTTTAAGGTTACATTTTCATTGCATTTATTACTATAAAGCTCTGCCTGTAGGCGTTCCGAGTTGTCGTCAAATTGATCAATCACGGGGATAAAAAGGACAGTTTAGTGCTGAATCCACATTGACTGATGGTAGAGTGAGCAGTAGATATTTTAACCCTAAAAGACACTCTTGTTATATTGAGAAGGGCAGATCAAATTGAATCTTTCTGTCTACGTGTCTCAGTGGGAGGCGATTGTGGGTTTTTGTCCCTAGATTAGGGTGGGTACAGAGCCGGCTAATCCTACCCGCTCTTCCATGTGGGAGTGGCAGTGGGGTATCTTTGCTGTGCAGCCAGCCGTAATCTAATGGGAGCGAGATCGTGCTTTGTACACGGGCACGCTCGCTCACACACAGCTGGAGACGCACAACACAAAGTCTAGATTTGTTTCAGGATTAAAAGCATCACCTCAGTAACTGACATAGTGCCACAAGCATTCCCACGGTAAGCCCGATGAGGTTGCCTCTGTGTGCATGTGAGGCCGTGAGCGTGCCAAGCGTATGCGTGAATGCGTCTGTATTTCTGCCGGCTGCTGTTGAGCGTTATATATATATAAAAATCAGAGAAAAAAAAGAAATGAGCGGAGACAAATTTATGTACACACTCACATCCAGACACACAAACTCGCAGCATTCAGTACCACTGGAGAAGCAGCTGCCTAAGTTGGCAGCCCATGTCCCTCTCATTATGCTGGCCAGTCACTCGTGTCCTGGCTCTCTCTCTCCCCTGCTGCTGCTGCTGGACAGGTAGCATCTGACACACATTAGCCTGCTATTAATAACTTCTGTTGCAGCCATTATCACACACTTAGGGAAAACGATCCCCAGGGTGCCATTTTTGCAGAGACATGCATTAAATATCCAAAACCACCCGATTTTCTCTGAAGTTCTGCAAGCAAAGCAACCTTTTTGTAAGACAAGATTCAGTTTTGCTTAGATGGAAACTCTTGTCAGTTGCAGTGCAATGATTCGATTACCCCTTTGTGTCTTTTTTAAAATGAGATTTTATGCCTTTTTAATGAAGATAGTAGACACTTTAGGATTAATCCAGGATGTCTGTGAGCTCAGAAGTAAATCCTAAGGAATGTGTGTGGGTGTCGTCCATGGACCTCACCCAATAGAAAGGGAATACCACAGTGATTAAGATTAATCCTACAGGTTCGGACAATCAACACAAATACCATCACAGGATCTCCACCATCAATATCCTGTGGTGCTCTTTCTTGGGTTCTTTACAACCTGATTCAGTGTTGACATTGTGTCTGTTCAAATAAAGGTGTTATTGGGTCATGGAACAATATTTCTTACAAGGATCATGGTGTGTTAGGTTAGCCTATATGTTTACCCTTCTTATAAATGATGCCTCCAGGATTGGCAGGAGGTCAAGGATTCAACCCTTGGTGCAATAAACCTTTGTGAGTGTATAGAAACATATACAGTGAATTGGGGTCTTAGATGGATTTGACTGTAATACCGTTGTTGCTTTTGGTAGTAACTTACTTTATTGGGGACCGAACCTATGATCACAGGAGCAAAATTCTGTTTATTATAGTTTTTCAAAAAGCCTTTAATATCTTCAAAATAGCCCCTCAGAGACTAGTAACTATGCTAAAGTCAATAAAAAATATATTACATAAAAGTTTGCATGTTACTGAGTGAAATAAGTATTTCATCAACAAGCAAAACATGACTTTCTGGAGAAATCCTTGTTCTTACCCATAGCAGAGAGGTGTTTCTTGTAGATGATCACTGGGTTTGCATAAATCTCAGGAGTTCCTCATAAATTCTCTAAATCCTTAAGATTTCTTGGCTGCTGCTTGGCAACTTGAAGTTTCAGCTCCCTCTGCAGATTTTCTATAGGACTAAGTTCTGGGGACTGGCTAGGCCACTCCATGACCTTAGTGTGCTTCTTCCTTATCTGCTCCTTTGTTTCCTTGGCAGGATGTTTTGGACTATAGCAATGCTGGAAGTCTCAGTCACAAATGATCTACAGTGTGCTTAAGGGAAGGAGGTTCTAGTCCAGGTTTGACAGTGCGGCACACGGACAGATTCATTGTCTCCTCAACATGTTGAAATCATCCTGTACCCTTAGCAGAAAAACAGCCCAAAGCATAATGTTCCCTCCTCTGTGCTCGACTCGACTCAACAAACTTAGAAATTCAGCTGGAGACCAAATCATTGTTTCCTCACATTACTTCCACAGTGTCTCACTGAGCTTTTTTCTGGCTGAGGTATCTTCCTGTTAAAAGGAAGTTTTCCCCTCCCGCTGTCCCTAACTGCTTGCTCATAGAGACTCATCTAATTCCTGAAGTCTTCTCTGTATTATTGTAGGATCTTTACCTGTCAATATAAAACACCCTGCGATTACTGTTGTTGTGATTTGGTGCCAATTGAATTGAATTGAATTGAATTGAATTGAATTGAATTGAATTGAATTGAATTGAAGGAGGAAATTGTTTGAATAATTTGAATAAATCTGAAACCTAACATAACATAACCATAACATATAACATTTGTCTTATTTGGAATAAGTATGGAACAAATCCACGTCACTCTCCTTTATCTGCTACCCATGCACCTCTAGAGAGAAATAACCAATGAGAGCTGGCACACAGAAACATACAGGACTAGTCAATCATCCAGTCCAGAGCTTCAGCAATATCTGATTTAAGATCAGGTGGATGGGGGAATGCTTGTCTGACTCTGTTTAAGCAGGGCAGAGGAGAAATGTAATAAGTGATAAGTGGTCAATCCAGTCTCGCTCTGCATGCATCTTTGTGCCTCTATGTGTGCAGTGCATTCGTCCACATTAGTCCATTTTAATATACAGGCAAAACCTTGACAGCTCTGCAGGCTTCTAGTTCTGATAAAGCTCCACAAAGGTACCAAGCTGGATTTGTTTTATGTTCCACCGCAAACCACGTTAAATTGACGAGAACCCCACGAGCAAAAGAGACAGATTAAGAAGACACGGGCAGAGGCGAAGCACGGCAGCACGCTGTCAGGGAAAGTTTTGTCCTTCATCAGCCCTCCATCCCTTTATTCATCCATCTCATTAAGGATGGCTAGATGATCAATAGGAGAGAAGCAGTAGAAGGGGATTAGGATTAGAAATCGATGGCTTTGTTTTCTTCAGCCTGCCAAAGATAAACACTGCCTTAAGACACTGTCAACGCAGTGGAGACTCTTTCAAGGCTTTTCATGTGTGTGTGAGAGGGCACAGCATTCCCTCCGCGTGGACGCGCAGACATCTGTTAGCAGCTTCTCACGCCAAGTTAAAAAGAGATGTTTCGATCCCTGCCATGAGACTGGGAAAAGGGGGAGATGGGCTCCAACTTAGCGGGAATCTTCTACGGTAAGATTCAACCAAGGCTCTAGCTGGGATTTTAGTAGACTTTTCATCCAGCGCACTTCATCACTCCATTGTCAGCAGTGTTGAACTGTGAGTGGGAGATACAGGTTATGCATCACAGATCAGAGACTGACTTCACATCAAGTCACCATTTTAAGACTCTCTCAGAATAGCTGGAGATGACTGATGAAGAGGTAGTATCATAATTTGCTGGCTACAAAGAAAAGTGATGCTCCTAAAAACCTGTGTGGGCTGCAAGGAGTGAGGCAAGGCATTCTGGGTAGGTGAGGCTCCACCTCCCACACAGAGATTCAAAAACATACCCCCTGCTTTGATCTCTCTTTCTCTGCTTTCTCTCTCTGCTCCTCTTCTTCTCTCTTCTTTTCACGTGCGTGTGCAGACGCACACACACACTGCACACTCACCCTGTTTGTTCTGGCTTTCGCCCCTCTCTGCTTTGAAAGAACAAAGCCATTTGTTTATGTTTCCTGCAGATGAAAGCTCAGCTTTGTGATGGCCCATTCACCCCAGGTACAGATGCTGCCGCTCCACCGTGTTTCTTTAAATCCATGAATTATTTCGAAATATTTTTAGTTTATTACTCCTCGTCTATGGTCTATGTTTCATTCCCCAACCTCTTTGTTTCTTCTTTTTGTGATAATCACCATGATAATATTACTTTTCAAAGTCACAGGTGTCTGATGTCTATCCCAGCCTGCATGTGAGCAGAAAGCAAGGGGAGGAGCAGAAATAGATTGGAAAGGAAAGATAGTCATACAGTTTCTAGTGCATCTAATATGCATGTGATTGGCTTTGGAGCTTACAAAACAGCCTCAAGCGGACATTAGGAGAACATGCAAACTCCAATCTAGGAAACATCATGCAGGTCTGATGCAACTATTTCACACTAAAGAATCATTTTTTTTCGTTTTAGCGCTCATCAAGCGAGCCCATTTTTTATCTAATGAAGACACATTTCTACAAATGGTCAAAAATATAGACCTGGGGTTTAAGATTCAAGAAAACCCCACCAATCAAGAAAGCACTTGGTGACAGTGGGAAGGACAAACTCCCTTTTAACAAGAGCAAACCTGAAGGTACAGCCATCTGCCACAACCAGTGGGGGGTGAGAGTGATGTGTGATGTAAAATAATCACTTGAAGAGAAGATAAATGTAGTGAATTTTAATGAGGACTCTTTTTCCATTGCAGGTGAATGTACAGCAGTGGTACAGTGTACGTACTGGATCAGTGCACAGTAAACGGTACCCATGCCATATTCGTTAAAACTGGATAACATGCCTGCTTGTGTTACTGTGTGGATTAGTAATGTTTTACCAGTACATGTTTGACTGTTATGGTGCTCTATGGCAAAGTGGAATAAAGTACTGTTCACTGTTCTATCAAACTTTGGCTACACAGATTTTTTTTTTACGTTATTTGTTCTCACTTATATATTTTTTTTTAAAAAAACGTTGTCTGCCCCTCTGTACATCTGGTCTTAACTCCGTTTGGTGGTTAAAAGTTGGTCACTTTCACCAAAGTAACCCCAAAGAAGAGGTTCTCAACATGTGAAAATAAAACTGGGAGAACAAACAGACAATAGTCCGATGATGCTATCATGTTGACCTGCATTTCGATAGATTCAGCATGTATCTTTTATTTTTTTGTTTAAATGATGCTCAGTTGGCACTAAGAGGCCCAAAGCATGCCAAGAAAATATTCCCTAAACCATTACAGCACCATCAGCAGCCTGAACCATTGATACCAGGCAGGATAGATCCATGCTTTCGTGTTGTTTACGCTGAATTCTGACCCTATCATCTGAATGAGCTTGAGACTCGTCAGGCCAAGCAATGCCTTAGCTTCCTGTTCTTACCTAACTGGAATGGTGCCCTGTATACTTTCCTGCTGCTGTAGCCCAGGTGCTTCAAGGTTTGACATGTAGTGGATACTGAGATGCTTTTCTGCATACCTTAGTTGGAACAAGTGGTTATTTAACTTGCTCTTGCTTTCCTGTCAGCTCAAAGCAATCTGGCCATTCGCCCCTGACCTCTGGCATCAGCAAGGCTTTTTGGCACGGAGAAGCGCCGCTCACTGGATATTTTCTCTTTTCAGAACATTCTCTGTAAACCCTAGAGATGGTTGTGTGGGAAAATCCCAGTAGATCAGTGGTTTCTCACTTTACTCAGACTTGGCTCATTAGATATTTGTATTAATGAGGCACTGAACAAGTGCACCTAATGAAGTGACCAGTAAATGTGTATATATACACACACCCACAAACACACACGCAGAGGCTTTTTTTACTCGCAAGTTTAACTATTACAAAAAAAGGCCAGTCACACCGCAACCTTAATTTAAACCTTATTCTAACTTTAGCTCTAAAACCAGGTCTTAACTCTAAAGCGGCTGCATTTGCTTAAGGTGTGAAAAAATTTGAGCCAGCCAAAATGTTCTACCTTTCACAAAATGTCATCGCTCTGGGCACTCAAATCGCTTCTCGCTAAGATAGCTGCACATGTTTTCATTTTCTAAAATGTATTTTTGTCTTAGGTTTCTGTTGAGAAATGACTACAATCACACACCTAGCTGAGCAGTACTTGAGAAAGCTGCAACCCACAGCCTGAACAGACAGTTTTTTTTAACAGGCACAATCACACACACGTTGAGCAAGTGTATCCTTGCAGCTGTCCTCTTTTGAAAAAAGTATCTTGATGATTGCCTGAGTGGACAGTTGTGAAATGTAGCTACAAAAACATGGCTTTAAACATGGAGTTAGTTGCACTTCTGGGTTTGTTAAAGAATATCCTTTTGGCTGAAAATCAGGAAGTAGGCATTAAATAGGATGGAGGGGGGGGAAGGGTGTGTGTCTGTGTGTGTGTGTGTATATGTGTGTGCACTGAAAGGTAGAAGGACAAAAAAGTGGAAAATCAAGAGAGGGACAATTTCATTCTCGGACAATTGGGCAGGTGGCTGCTGATCCTTGTCCATCACACATTCCATCAGTGCCCGACATGCCTGACTTGTCACCCTGACTGACATTCGCAGCTCTGGCCCACACAAGCACGCAGCAATACAAGTGTACCTGCACCAGCAGTCAGCAAATTCACTGCACACTTGATTATATTTACTCTGCACTTTATTTGTATTTTACTTTTCCTCAAAGCAAATGTGTTCACATGCTTACAAATTAAAGGAAAACTTGAACTCTGAGGCCCTTTTGCCGGCATGATTTGGGTCCACGTTTCCCCTTCGAGGAGAGAGACTGCTGAATCCAGCGATAAGCTTTATCCTGCAGCGAAACATTTCTTTCCAGTGATAGCAGTCTCTTCCGAGATGACGACGCTCCCATTCATGAGGCACGAGGGGTGGCTTGACGAGTGTAAAAATGATGTGAATCATATGCTTCAGCATTCACAGTCACCAGAACAACTTTGGCAGATTTCTGGATATCTCCACCGCTATCATCAAAACACCAAATGACTGAGTATATTTTGTAAGGGTGCTGTGTAATCTCTCCAGTTGTGTTACAGACATTTAGAGAATCATTATTAAAACACCTTTATGCTGTTTTATCCTTTAATTTGTCCCCCATCTGTGTATAGGCTACACCCAAGTGCGTGCTGTAGTTCAGTATATTTCCTCAGTACTTTTTATTGCTTATAATTAGCATCACTCTGTCTTTCCTCTGTTCTCTGTTCATTATAATAGAAACCACTATGACCAGCATCACTTTATGCAGACTATCAGCTAAAATTTCTGGTGAGCTGTTTTGGTTGAAGCCCTATCTCTTTCGAATGGCGCCGCATTTATAGCAGTAAGTCCTCTGGTGATTTATGAAAATAAATACATAAATACAATCTCCAGAAAAGCAGTCGAGATGTCATATCATTATGTTTGCATGCCTTGAAATGTCAGTGTGATGTGGAAGAGTGGGATGCGTGGCTTTAAATACAAGCCCCCCTTTTATCATCCATTAGAAACGCAATAAAATGACCTATAAGCAGCTGATATTCTGGTATATGTCTTTATGCAATTTAATTCTACGGTTCAACTAAAAGGGGTGAGAAACACTGTGCGACGTTTCAGGCACTGAGAACTCCTTTTCTGAGACACTCTGGTGCCATCTAGTGGACAACTTGTTTGTGAGCGTGATTTAGAAAACAAAAACAACAGCAACAAATTACACAATATAATTTAGTTATATTTTACACAGTGATCAGCTACAAACACCGTCGCCTACAACGAGGCAGGTTAACTTCAAATAATACAGTGATGTGGTGCAGTGCTGCTCATGGACACAGTCAGGGGGACAAACTTGCTTTAGCAAGCATCACAGTGTGTGGAAGAAGGATAGTACGGCGTGCCTTTTCTTGGATGCTTCAGTTCGTACTTTGTTTAATTTGGTAAATCTTGATTAATCCGGGGTGGCTGAAGACTCGGCCGATTCGACTCTTCTCGCGTAGCCAGCAGGCGTGCAGCTGCTTCGGACTTTCATGGCCTTGAACAGCGATAGCAACTTTTTGACAAACAAAAAATATTCGTTTCCCAGTCACACGTTATACGCATGCAAACACATGCACAGACAGAGACATAAGGGCACAGATGCATGTGGTACAGCACACACAGATTATCAACAATTTACAAAAAAACTTTTTTCTCATTTTTTCCCCTCTCTTGACCTCTTTGAATATGGAAAACGAGTAAGTGCTTGGCCGATTTCTTGTTTAAACTGCTATAAAACGCAGTTTCTCACAGTCGCATATGGATTTAAGAGTTTCTGTGTTTTTTTTCAATCGTTACATATTATCAGAAAATATGAATAAACAATGGTTACGATTATACCTTAGTTAAAATCAGTAAGGCAATGTAAACAAAAGCTTTCATCGTGAGATCAGAGTTTGTCGAATGGACTGGAAGAGAGAGAACACTGCACGCACGACACCCACAACATCAACTGTGTTTGAGTGTGTTTTCGACCAACAGCTGACAGCAAGATAATAAAACACACATAATTATAATAAAAAGACCTTAGCCACTGGTACACCGATAAAGTGCTAGGAATAAAGTTACACAGCTTTGACATGCCTCTAGTGAAAAAGACAAATGGACACACAAATAACGCATGAAGTAGTAAAGTCGGGTAGAGTCAAAAACAAAGAAGTACCACGTACAGTATGTCCATATTGCATAGCCAGAGCTGGAGAGAGTGATATCTGGACTATGTTGCTTCGCCTGCCTCCAGCCGGCAACCTGATTCTGGATAAGAGGCAGAAAATAAGCACGTGAAGGTTTGGTATCTCTGGAAACTTTGGGATCAACTCTAAAATTTATCATGTTGTGTTTGTTGCACAGAGAGCCCCGTTTTTATAACACTGAAAGCATTCACAGTGCCAGCGTGATACCTCCACTTGATATCAGTAAGATTGTCCTGGAGCTGATGCTTTAAAATGTTGACTATAATACTGTAAGATTTTTGATTGTTTCTTCGGCTCAGCTAAATACTTCCAAAAAAAGTTCACTCCTTTGGTTTTTATTGGCAAAGCAAGCTCTCGCATGCAGCTTGGCCAATCAGCGCGAACTCTTCGTAGCGTCCTGGTGGCTTCATCGTTAAAGTCTCACGGATGACCTCTGGCTGCACCCATCGATGCTGCCTCCTCTGTGAGTTACTGGAGAAAGAGTAGATTAACATTAGAGAGGCTGGCAAAGCAAATGCGTCCACTCGTGTCTGTTCTGTGATTTAACTTTGACTCGTGAATGAACCGTGCACCTACTGGCTCACTCTCCCCATCTGAGCCCTGTCTGGACTCTGAGCTGCAGTGCAAAGGAGAGTACGCCCAGTTCCGATCCTCCTGAGTCTGCTGTTACCAAACACAGCCGGCAGAGGGCAGCGCAAGAAGAAAGAAGAGCAGAGGACTTAAAACTGATTTGGGAAACAGAGCTCTGCAGAGACAATCCCTATTCCCGGAACAGTTTAAAGCTGCAATGTGCAATTTTGCATGTTGTGGCTTCTGAAGGTGATGCACTTATAAACATTAAAATCAGAATCTGAAATAAAAGCCTCGTCATCAGATCAAGCCATAGCCACTCTGTCCAAATCATGCAGATCAGCTTTAAGGGCGACTTCTCCAACTTCTCTATAATTTCAAAAGGGAAACTAGGCCTGTGTGAAGTAGATGTTACTTCCCCTCTTTGTTGCTTGTAAATTATTTCGCTGCTGCTTTTTAAAGTCACAAATAATTAATGTAATATGGAAACTTAAAATGTTAGCGTCATGGTCATTTACTGCCTCAGAAAGGATGATTACATTCAAAGAGGTTCAAAGAAGCTTGAACATCACTAAAAGCACAAAGCAAGTACAAGTTACAGTCAATTAAATGTAGCACAAAAAGTAAGGACATTTGTGTTTGGCTGATTATTTCTTTGTTGTAACAAAGAAATGCTTCTTGCCAAGGATTTACTGGTGGAAATCCTGTTTCTGCTGCCACACTTGTAAGGAAAATGCATTTGTGGGTCGAGGCCATGAAAAACTTGCCAAATCTTCTCTGCTAATGCCAAACAGCTTATTCTGCTGTTGACTCTTGTTTCGAGCCTCTGGTACCCCAGGTGCTGACAATCAATTGGCTGATTTGTGCCTGATTAGCAGCACCTGTGAGCATGGACCCTGTTGCAGCGGTCAGTTGGCGTCTGCCCCCAGCGTGCCACATTTTACTGGTCTGGATGAGCTACTTGATTGTATGTTCCACAAAACTAAGCTGCATTATTATTTGGAGTGAACCCAAGTGCAATCTCTAAATTGAAGGATACAGCCGATATCTGCACAGCTCCCACTGTCCCAAGAACATTAATAAAATCCTTTAAGACCCATCTCACCTTGGTCATTTATGGATCTGAAACATCTCCCTTCAGGCAGATGTTTCAGATCCATACTGACAAAAACAGACTAAGGAACAGCTTTGATCCCTCAGCCATCACCATGCTGAATGCTGCCAGATTTTAGACAATCAGATCCAATACCACTTTGATGTACAATGTTTACATTAATACAACACAATATCATGTTTACATATTAACAACTGCAGTTAACATTGGTATTTACATCAACACCAAATTTTTTTATTTGTATTTTTATTTTATTCTTCATCTAGAGACCTCACTTTCGTTGTCCAATGTTTCATTGTTACCACGGCAATATAGATTCTCACCCTGTCAGCACTTAGGAACCATAGGCATGCTTTTGCCCTATAAAAGTGGGACATTTTAAGGGGAAAAACTGGCTTTCCAATGGAATAAGATTTATTGCCAAAAAGCATTGTTACAACAATCAAATCATCAACCAAACACACATTTAGCCTTACCTATTGTACTACGTTTATTTAGAGGTCCAGAAACCTACACGTTCCAACTAATCTTTACTGCCAACAAGCTACATGACATGCAGTTTTATATGCAGCGCCCTTTCTTGTGACATCCGCATGAAATAAATCATAGGAAACAGACTTTATTTTACCTTCAAAGATCATTAAGTAGCTATGTGTGCAACAGGCCCAATGGAACAGTTACTACCAGTGTAGTCTAGTGTGTACAAACATCACCTGGACTAATGCACAGCTAACTACTTTGATGGTGACTTACATTGTAACTTGAACTAGAGTTTAGCTTATGACGGCCAAGAACTGGAGAGTACACCCAATATCTGCCATCTGCATACTGATGGATGGACACACACACATGGACACACACATGAAAATGAAGTGATCTGAGCATAAAATTATATGGAAAAATATTATGCATGAGAATATAGAAGGAGTTAGAAGAGAAACATAAAGCAGAAAATGTGGAATGAATGGAAGAATGCAGCAAAAACAAACAAAATCCCACAAAGGATAGAGCTGTGGAGAGCTGTGAGTGAAGCTGAGAGGAGGAATGACTGCAGATCAGCAGCTAAGAATCATGCTGTGCAGAAAAGGCAACAATCAAAAAGCATGGACGGTGGCTCCTGGCAGCCTCATGCTTCAGTTGAAATAAAGCATTTTGAAAAGCAAGAGCATTTCCTATAGTGCGTGCAAACAGACAGAGCCCCCTCTCCCCCCCTCACCATCACAACTCTACCACGCTGTCCTGACTGGGCCACTGCAAAAGACCCAGCAGATCAAAGACAAACATCAGATAAAATCATCTTTACTCCCTGAAAATGGATTTTCTCATAAATCAGCTGTATGATCATTGTGGTTTGTTTTACCTCCTTTAAACTGGTTAGTATCTAGTGTGGAATATTTCCTGCAAAACAAGAACCAGAAGAATTGGAGCGCGAAAACGGGGGAACTTACAAAGTATATGTCGGAAACCTGCACCTCCCCATCCAGTGAGTTGTGGCTGCTGGAGACAGACAGCTGATTGCGCGACGTACGTGGTGACTGCTGACACACCTGGGGGCTTTGAGGGACAGAGGAGGGGGGCGTCGATGGCAGGTGGTGAGAGGAGTTGTGGGAGTAGGAGTGAGAGGATGCTGGACAGATGGGGGTGAATGCTGATGCAGGAGGAAGGGTGGAGCTGTTTGGACCTGTGGATCGTGCAGCAGAATGACAGACTGGAGAAGAAAGGCTTAAAGACTGAGCAGAAGCAGGAGATGTGAGTGGCTTGGTGGACGGACGGATTGATGAAGTAAGTGTGGAGGATGAATACCCGCTGCACTGAGAGGTGGTGGAGGAGGAGGAGGACACAAAGGAAGGAGGAAGGCTGGGTGATGAATACTGAGAGCAGGGGTTAACAGAAGGAGGAGTGGATGACATAGATGATGCAGTGACAGGAAGCAGAGGATCAGCTGCTGGATGGCTGGATGTGGGGATTTCTGTCATCTGTGTGAGCTCCGTGCTCTTTGGGATTTTACTGCATTAACCAAGACATAGAACGATGTTAGAATACCACATATGAATAAATGGAAACCATCCTGGGATTTTCGCACTGCATATGCATCTACCTGAGCTCCACCTCCACTGTTATGGTGTCCTGCCGTTCACCGTGAACCTCAACTATCTCTTTTTGTGACCTGAAAGCAGACAGAAGCACAGAGCAAGCATGACCGTGGAAGAACAATATCATAAGAGCAGATTAGATATAACATTTTATATTCATCAGATATTCTCACCTGGAAATGTTTGGTGAAAGCATTTGCCTCCTGTAGCGAGGGTGCTCAGGTGTATCGAATGGGGTGGTGGGTAGGGAGTTGTTTGATGACAGAGTGGTAGCGATAGATGCTGTGGTGGCATCTTCAAATGAAGGAGGGGTGCAGGGTGGTTCCTTCCCTGAGGGGCATAGTTAAGTAAGAGATCATGAGCTGTGTGCGCGAGAGATGAAAAAATGAACAGGACATAAATTCTTTAAGAAACAGACAGCACACTAACATTAAAGGTGCATCTCAGGAGGCTGTACCACAGAACAAAGATCTACCTGAGTGTACGACACTCTTCTCTGAACCTCTGATATCTGAACTCTGCCATATGCTTGCAGTGGTCCTTAAACTCAGTTACCTGTACAAAATTCAAATTTAATTGTCTTCTTACATTCTTGCTCTTACAGGTCTTAGGAAGTTTACAAATCCTCCCTTTTTTACTGAAGTGTGGTAGGACTTGACTTAAGCGGTCAAAGAAGAGCATGAGACTGATGCTGTCCAGTGTAGCAAGTGATTTATTCACCATTTTGTGACCCAAACAATATTTACAAAGAAACAAATAAACTCAACTCTAAATTAACTCAGTTCAAATAAACATAACTGAACTTAAATCAACAGAAATTAAGATCAAACTGCACACAGCTACACTGACCTGAACCTTTCTCCTAAAACACCTGAGTTCTTCTGCTTAAATAGTCCACCTAACCAAATGATTTCTCCTCTGGACTATTCCATTCTTAGGTAAGATGAACATGATTATATTCAAACCTCTACTGCTACTCTTTACTGGCAACATAAACTCTGTGGTGTAATCACTACATATTACAACAATAAATCTATTTCTTCATAAGCCCTCTAAAATCAACTTTATTAAATTACAAGTTCTTCCCCTCCCGCACTTGGTCTCTTCCTGTGACCTCAGATGAACCCAGAAGCTATAAAGCAGGAAGTAAAACTACATTTTCTCCTTTTGTTTCTGGAAGACAGGTAGGTAAGGTAAGTTCTAAACAATACAAATTAACAGTTGAAATAAAGAACATGTTAACTTAAACTTGTAGGAATTGATTTAAACCAAGATGTTATATTATATAATCTGTAAAAGTGCAAAACATAAACAAACCCGGGATAGTAGATGTTTGCCTATTGCAGACTACATATGAGATATGGTTAAATCAAAACAAGAATGTTAACTAAGAATATAGACAAGTGGTGTTCTCACCGACTTTGTCACATGACGTAATATCCATCTGGTATTGATGTGCACACCTCACATTATGCCCTTCCTGTGTCATCTAGTATTGATTTGTTACTTTTACTTATACTTTTTTTTTTTTCTGATGCTTCTATGCTGCTGCTTCATCACTGCACGTTAATAATAAACAATGTTTGATTTATTTTACTTAAAGGGAAAAGGAGCACTCAGCTGCAGAGAATAGAGGACGTCAGTGTCAAGGTTAGAAATCGCGTTGCTGTATTAGCTTTTAACTTGGTGTAAAAACAACAACAAAGGAGACATAAGCTTTCTTAAGTAACTTCCTAACACACAAATCACAACAGTAGTTCCCTCAAGGTGCTTTAGACTGTAAGGTAAAGCCCCTAATGAGCAAGCGGTTTAGCGACAATGGGAAGGAAAAACTCCCTTCTACCAGAAAGAAAGAAAACCCTTAAAGGAAACCTTTGTGCACCCTGTGGGAAATATTTCTGTTCTTATCAAGTCATTTCTTTCAATTAAAGCTTAGAAAAGGTCATACCATTGTCCTCCAGCATGGGGAAACTGCGAGCTCCTCTTAGGTTCTCCAAGTTGTCCAAGTTTTCTGGCCTGTCATCAGTCAGTGAAGGTCGCTGCCCCGTCGAGCTGGCTCCTGCACTGGACTTGGACATTAGAACCCCTCGTCCTCTCTTGGATGGAGATGATCGCAGTGCTGTAAATTCAGCAGATGGATTACTTGGACTCGTTCCCTTTATTAGGACCACAGGAAACACTACAAACTGCGACCTATGCACGTGCATGAACTCACAGCAGCTCTTCTTGAACACAACTGTGCTACAGAACTTGTAGAACCTCTCAGCATAGAAGCTCGGTCTGTGAACCGACACAGTGTCCTATGGGAGAATACAGGTCCCAATAAAGAAAGAGTGAAGATAAAATATATAAACATTTTCTATCCTTAATATATGCCGTAAAACAAAAAACAAGATATGGTTTAGACTGGTCTGTTGGGCTTGGATTCAAACTATTACATAACAGTTATATAAAAGATACTCACTCCATCATGGATGAGGGACTTCCAGGAATGCTCCAGTTTCTTGATCAGCCTGCCAGATGGAAAAATTCAATTATTTATTAGGTGCCGCACATATCTAGCAGTTTACTGCTAAATCAGTGGCTAATATTGCCGACATAAAGCAATCTTCCCAAATAAAATGAAAAATAGAAATCAACCTTTATGTAGATCCTCATTCCTTCCACCTGCATATTATTATTAAATGATTTTGCAGCTATTTAAAATATGACATGCTTGATGACATAAGTAGTTCCCAGTAAAAAACTAAGGGTTTGAGTATTAACAGTGCATTTTTTTCTTAATAATTATCTTCCCAGAACGGTGCTACTTCTGCACCCAACTAAGCCTTAGTTGTTGCGTTTTCTTCAGTGGCACACTGTCTCACAAGTAGCACACACTGATCACCTACCTGTAGGACTGCAGAATGTCAATGATTCCAATGAACAGCAGGAGGCGCTCCCCTTTAGCACCCATAGCTGGAATCCCACCCATACTAAAGAGAGCAGAAAAGTTACCCTGTGTGCATATTTGAGGTGAGGATGAGGAGAGGCTTTTTGAAGTGCTGTCTTACGTGTCATCCTGCTCCAGAGTGTCCCTGCATGTGGAGCCTCCCTGTATTGACTCCATGGCACTGGAATACAAGGATCTCTGCCCTGCGGGCCTCTTTTCATCCCCTCCTTTGATGGGTGAGCCCTGAGACTGACGCTCTCTCTCTGCTTGGGTCTTGTTGTGGACTCCAAGCAGCAAACTGTAGTCCATAATCTTAAAACTCTCCAGAACCTGATGTAAAACATATAAAATGCAATAAATATTTATGAAATCTTTGAGGAAAACTGAATATTTGAGTATGGAATTAATGTTAGAGCCTTTTAAGCTTTTTTTTCTGCTTTCCTCAAATTCTTTCATGAACTACCAGGAAGATGTGTGGTTGGCTTGGCTGCTAGATGCACAGTGTTAATCTACTTTTACAAAGACCAGTTTATCCAGCTCCTTTCTATTCGCCCTCTTACCAGGCAGTCTCTTTGCAGCGTTTTGACCAGAGCGCCGTATGTGTCCTGGTCCAGTGTGAGGCCTTCAGGAATATCACTCAGAAAGTCCAGGTCTTTAAAAGTGGGTTTGGACTTCTCTCTTTCCTTCTTGGATGCTCGCCGCTTGTATGTTGAGCCCTTTAAGTCGAACTTGAGGTGCATGCGCACGGAGCGTGGTAGAATATTGTTCATCACAACCACTCTGATGTTCTTTCCTCCACACTGGACACAGTAGAGGCCAAAAAACTTTGGCAGTAAAGTCCGGGGGTTCTGGTTCAAGTTCTGGAGAGGGATTTATAGAGGGAGGGAGAGAGGCGCAGGGAAGAAAATGTGGCACATTAGTGGTTAATTTTGGTTGCAATCTGTGGATTCCACCCCATTTCAGTACCATGCACATGCAAAACAGCGTGACTCAACACCAGGCCTCAGCTCATGCTTGTGTTTCTCCACCGTGTCCGTGCTTCACCAATTAAGGAGTACCCAGCCTAACTCCGTGCTCTCACCTATCACAACACCACCACCTGCTGACATCACCGCTAACCTGGGCCAACCGCGGAGGTTTGGATTAAGAGGATAAAGGTGACTCGAAGTTTCTGTGGCATGTGCAGTTCAAACCCAAAGCAAGATTTCATTCTCCAACTCCTAACATATTATCACACTTATGGAAATCATTCATTTTACTTTTCCAAAATGATTCTAATGGATGAGATACTTACCATGTAGTATCCAGGGAGCAATTTCTGCAGAAACTCAGCCTCTTTGTGCAGCACAGTTTTGATGATAAACTCATCATCACGGGTCACGTAGAAAATTGAGCCACTAGCTCCTGGATTTGACAGCTCAATCAGTGGCTCATTACACAGAGAATACTAGACAGAAGCACAGATAAGACACAGAGTACAATTTCACCTGGTGCATTTCCTCAATTTAAACAGTCTGACTTTACGATCTCTGGAAATATGTTTTTAACATGCAAATGCTACAAAAGCAAACTGGAGAAATGAGCTGAGAGGTAAGCGCGTACCCTTTGATTGTAGCTAATTTGCCTCACATAGGAAGGCAATTTTCTATGGCTTAGCTGACAAAATGCAATTATCTCATTACTCCACCCCTCCACCGGCAGCACAAACACATGCAGACACAAAAACAAACCGCTCTGACTGTCTGCTGCCACTACTTGGAATTTTAAAAGGAAGGCTTTAGTCAGCTAATCTCCCTCTGGCACAGGTAGAGTGTGAGCTTAAATGTGCTGCTAAGAACACGCTATGTCACCTCATGTGCACATGCACAGTGTGTGAATGGTCGTGCAACTGAGAACTGTGACCTTGATCTTGACCTTGACCTTGGGCATGATTTGAGTGGAAACTCATTAGGTTATCATTGTGTGCAAGTTTCACTGAAATCTGACCAATGCTTTAGGGAGAAGAGTAATTCTTGTAAAGATGTAAAGGTGCTCACGGCACAGCAACTATTACTTTGACCTTGAGCACAACACGGGTGAAGATCATTATGTGTAAGTTTTAATATATTCTGACTAATACTCCAGGATGAGGACTGATATTTAAATTGTGGATGGACACATGATGGGCGCCTTGCCGTGTCACATGATCATCTGAGTTAAAAATATATTGCGTCATGTCTAATAACTGGTGGAACTGATATGGACATACTGCTTTTCCCACAATGTTCCTACTATGCAAATACAATTCTAGCTAAATATTGACAAATAGGAGGTCTTGGGCAGGATTATATAGTTTGAGAGAGAACAGTTAAATTACAGTGAAATACTCGGAATCAAGTTTCAGTCAGGATGACTTTGGAGGTGGGTTACAAAGTGGCTTGCAGAGACAGTGACAATTGTAGGCAGGCTAATGCAACTTAAATAATGTGCTTTATATGAGATTTTCCACTAGGATGTGTAGAAGGATATTAGCTGATGAATTGAGACTGATGGCTAAGCTATGCTATGCTATCTTTAGTTTATGAAAATCTTCACTGCTCATCCCATGTGTAAAGGAATAACAGTTTAGTTACACTGTAATTTAGATGAAACTTAAATACACTGAGTGCATTGTGAGTCATCAGAGAAAATAAGTATCTCACCAGGTAATCATCCGGTCGGATCCCAAAAAGCTCTCTGAAGTAGCGGAAGGCCACAGGGGCGTAGGTTTTAAACCTGAAGTCTGGGAAGTGGTGGGCTGGTGTGAGGTTACTGCCTTCGCTGTATGGAGTAAAGTGCGACAACAGAAAGAGGATAAGAAGCAATATCTCATGGAAATTGTATGCACATCTACTGATATGAATGTACCTGGGGAAGAAGATGCTTTCAACCACGTAGAAGTCCTGCATGAGCACATCTCTCTCGGGCTTGGAGCTGAGGTTGCCAACAGTATATCCGATACCCAACTGGATGGCACCTTTCAAAGCAGAGGAGGTTGTCTGGAGGCGGACAACAAAGAAAAGAGCAACAGACCAAGGTGTGGGTGGCAAACAGTTGAAATCGTGATGCCACGAAAACCTACAAACAGTATTAAGAGACAAACAGGCAAAAAAAAAGAAAAAAAGAACAATAAAAGAAAAACCTTCTTGTAAGTCGTCTCTCCAGAGGCATCGACCCTCCTGTGGCCAATCTTCTTCTCATGCCCTTGGCTTGATCCGAATGGGGACGGCATCTGTCACAGATAATGTGTATTATTCCCATGAAAGTTACAATGAAATGAACTATTCAAGCAACAAATAGATGAGAGAACAGATCGAGCAGATGTAAGATACAGAGACAGGTGAGGGGTGTAGAATGTGAAGCAACAATGGCACCTCTGTTATTTGAGCCTTCCTGCTTGAATCTGTGGACAGAGGCAGAAAGAAGGAGAAAAATGTTTAGCTGTAAACTCTTCACATTTCACTCACTCAGTGCCCACATCTGTACATTACTCAGCATGAGTGAGCGTGCACCTCTAGCTTTAATATCAAGCTAAATAATTAGCCCCAAATTAGACTGAAAGCACACGTCAAATATCCCAAAGTAAAAGAAACAGCCAGACTCATTCTGTGGATGCTCAGGATCCTAGTTCAGAGTAGCAACATAGATTATGAGCACTACATGATAGTATGCAACATCCGCTCAAACCTTCTTAATTTTGTAGGTTTTAACTCGAAAAACTTTATCTGCAGAGCTTGAAAAAGCCAGCATAGCAGCATTGTCATTAGCATTCTGTTCCACATTCCTTGGCTCAGGGTCATTTCATTTTAGTTCATTTAAAAATGGAAATGTTCAAACGCTACTTCTGCAGCATTTATTAATCTTGCCAAGTAAATTGGTGTTTAAACTCACCGCAGAAGAGTTTAGTCTCTACAAGTTAAAAATTGTTTGATAATCCAGAAAGAAAAACAAGATACTGGATGCAGTGAAACTGACATCCAACAGTCAGGCTGCTGCAGCGTACCGTCTGTGTTTTCTATTCCTGGATCAGTGAGATTTGTAGAGAGAAGGTAAAAACTCTATTGGATTGACTTCCTTCTTAATCTGAGTGCTGCCATTGGCCGAGGTGTCCAGATCACATCACCAACCAATCACACGCAAGGATTAGGAAAAAATCTTTCCAAGCGGCAGGAAGGACGCAACTAGGCTGTGTTTGTATGTATTTAATAGGATGAGAGAGCAGGAAGCAACTTCATGGTAACTTTCATGTTGTATGAGAGTCAAGGTTAACAAAACATTGCTGAGATAATGCATGAGAAAGCCATGTTAAAGTACACAGCAGACACTGTAGCAGATGTTGCTGTCAGTTAATCATAACAGAGCAGTTTGCTGATCACATAATTTGCAAGTATGATCTCAACTGTCATAAACTTAAACTAACATGCAGAATATTTGATTTAACAAAAGTATGGGTAGCACACAGTCCTCCGAGGCCATTAATACAAGTGTATTCTCCTCTTACCGACTCTTTGCTTCAAAATAGCAGCTGTTCACTATCTCAGTGGGGCGTTTGCTGAGTAGCTCTAAAGACAATGCACAGCTGAGGCTCCCAGGAGTGTCATTAGTTTTGCATGTGTTTGCTCATGAGTACAATGTTCCTAGGTTACAGTTACAGGATGCTAACAGTTAATGGAGTTCATCTTTTAATGGCAATTGTTAGGAACAGAGCTAGAGAAAGATTTTTAAATATTTGTCAGTTTAGAAATCCAATATATCAGCAATTATTTTCTTCTTTCCAACACATGAAACATAAATAGATCTCTCCAACATTTATTATGTGCAGTTACTTATGAGTTCTTGTTAAGATGATATGACAACACAGTGTAAAAATAATCTTGTTAGTGTATTACTTGTTTATGCTCAGCTCAGGTACCAACAGGAAAGTGCAAAGTGCCCTCTGGTGGACAAACTATGCAACATAACCACTCATAACACGGATGAGCGGTGTTTCTTCCCTCTCTTCTTTACCTTTGTAACCATAGTTACTCCACTAGCATTTATTTTTGTCACATGTCATTTGTGTAACTTATGCTGTTGATTTATAATGCACATCGGGTTTTATAATACAATTTTATGGTTTTTCATTATTAAGTTTATTAATTACTATTTATCTCAACATACGTTAATGTGTAGCATTATTATTTTTCATAGCACCTATTGCAAAGTAATTTTGGTTCCTACCTTGCAGTGTTTGTGGTGGGATTGTTTTTAGAGTGCAAGATTTTGTGTGTCAGAGAAAAAAGTGGAGTACACACTGTTCTGTTGGTATTTATTATAGAAGATATTTTTAAGAGAAACTAAAGCCTGCCATAAACCCACAGCAACAGCCAAAGAGATTGGAGGACACTACCACGACCGTGACACTTTTAAAATTTGTATTTTTCGTATATAATAAATACCAGGATCAATATATTGAAGAATAGCTCATATCGACTGCTCCATCGCCCTACAAATATATTGGTCAGGCACTAAATTCAAAGCCTAAAAGGTGAACTGTGTAGTGTCAGTGAAAATGCCAGGGGATCACCAAAGGTGTTCATCCTCCGGAAACAATTATTGGTCATTACAATCAATCCAATATGTGTTAGACAAACTGACTGATTACAACTTGACATCACCATAGGTAAAATCGAAAAAGCTCAATAATTCTTTTGCACACACACACAAAAAACATTATTTTAGCACATGATGCGCACGATTGCACAAACAAAAATAAGTGGATGATGAAGAATTAAATTATTTCTTTGAGGGGAGGTTAAGTGGACTGTTTTGAGTGGCAATGGGGCAAAAAATTTTGCCTTTTGTCAGGATGTATGCACCCGTAGACTGCAGATTAGTACTGCAACAAAGCCTCTCAGGCAAAACAATGAGAAGGAGTATCCTGGGGTAGACGTGCACACAAAGAGTCTCTGCGGGATTAGGGTCAGGCTAGAATAACGTGTCACTGAGCTGCATGCAATAAACAGGACAAACCCCACTGTGTCATCTGAGATTAGTATGTGGGTGACAGGCCACCTGTAAGATGAATTTACTTTGAATGTGTAATAAAAGAGTTTAAAGGACATGTGCAGTAACTGAGAGCTCACTGAGGTATTCTTGTTATGACATATTTTGTGTCAGTGTTGAGAGAAATATGCCTTAAGGGCTGTGCGTTTGATGGCAAAGAGGATTATAGCTTTTCCTTATCAGCTGGGGGGAAGAAATGGTGGCCTGTTGCTGTGACATTAATGTGACACTAGACACGGGGGTAGATTTTGATGCTCTTTGCATTCAGATATATTTTGTGAACCGCTTACGCCTGAGCATGCACAAAAAGGAAATTTGCTGCAAAATTAAATAACAAAATTAAAATGCCATGGCATGCTCTGTGGTATGTGAAGCATTGGTGTCCACAGCAATGCCTGAAAATGATATGCATTTAAGAGATTACTGTGTGATTTATGTTTTAATTCCACAAGAGATTACATGAGCCACTCTCCAGATATAGCTCGGAAGAGGACCAGACAGATGGCAAGAATTATGAGGACGGAGAGAAGTGGAGGAGAATAAAATGACACCTGACAGAGACCGAGAGAGCACACAACGTTTACCAATGGATGCTCAACAGCTCACGGTGTGTTTGTCAGCCTGTTAATGATGATGCACATACAAATGACTGCTGTCGTGTGTTTGCCATGCAAGTAAACACTTCCACGTACTCATTTGGGAAAATTAACTTTCATCTCAGCTCAGCTTTATTTGGTCTTGTGGGAATGTGTGGACACATCCCTAATGTGCACCTTGTGCTGGTGCCAGCCTGCGGTGAGTCAGTGGCATTTAAAAAACACAGTGACTTCAATCTTGAGTTATTCAATCCACCAATCTATTGTTTAGTCCCACACTTTAGTGGGATTACCCTGGGCTACTACTCTGTGGATCTGTTTTGGTGTGATTTTCTCGTCTGTGCCTAGCTGTGTCCACGCACTGTTTGCAGGGTAAGATGCTGCCCAGCTATGCCCAACTTCCCGGGTTAGATCAGCTTTCATAGGCGGCGGCTATTAATAAAACCGCCACCAAAAATGATGGCAGTTTGACAATTTCACTAAAACATACGAACCAGGGTCCCCGAATTCAAGCTGCATAGATGGGCCAGCGGCCGCTGCCTCGCTCGGGCTGCCGTCAACCCCGGTTCCCGCAGTCCCCGCTTCCATCTCCCGGACGGTTCCTGATCACGATGCGCAGCCGCGTCCTTCCTCAGCGGGAACCAGATGTTGCTGGATGCAGAACCCCGGTCCGATGTTTATTGCTATAAATGCCCACCACATAACTCCACGGATGCAGGTTTTATCGCTGTGGAAGTGTAGCGGCGCGGACATGCTCAGTGCCAGCGGTGCCGATCATCTCTGCCGCTGTTCTGCGTCATCGTCATTATCACGCACCGGGTAGGGCGCGTGCCACTACAGCGTGAGCCCGCAGCTCTCAGCAAAGTAACAGCAGGCCGGGATACACTGGAGGGAAACGATAGGCCTGTACGTGTGAGTAAGAAGGTGCTGCTTCAAACTTAGAAAAGTAAGAAGCTTCTGTAAATATAAGGACGTTGAAACAATGGCGCAGGAAGCTGCATTTGGTCACAAGGAAAAAAACACACGAACTATAAAGAGTTGGATGTATTGGTGCATATTAAAGGGCTGGTATGATGCAAGGATGCCAGTGGTTACACTGTCATGCAATAAAGAGGATGTATGTTGTGTTACAAGACACCAGTGGCCAACAAAATATCCACAATAACACAACCTATTTATTCTTTCATTATCTCTTCTAAGAAAAAAAAAAAAATTTTTAGGTATAAATGAGACAAAGTTCCCCAAAATAAACAATTCGTTTTTACAAGTATTTTAAGGACATACAAGTTGGGGGGTGGATTGACTTTATTCTCAAAATGAATACTAGTTTTTTTTTTTTCTTAATGTGGCCCTAACACTCTGATACAGTTTATCTGCTGTAGATCACTTTTAAGGCCTGCCACTTCTTTTGGCTCCCACTTGACCAGTTTCCACAAATTTCTTACACTGAACACCATGCCGGTAAACCTGTTTTTTAATTTTTAGGAATGACCTCACTGGTGAAAAACAAAAAACTATTTCATGTATTTCAAGCTCTGGGATTTTGCATAGATTCAACCAAAAAAATAAAAATAAAACAAAACTGGATATTTGTTTAGTTTTCTGTTATGTGTAGACAACACAGGTTGATGAATCATACTTAAATAATTCATAGATCAGTGTTAAGTTGCTTAACAAACAAGCATTCCTCTAAAAAATGGTCAAGGACTGAAAATGACAGAACAAAAAACAAACAAACAAGGCCTTCAGAAAGCCTTGAGAACTATATGGAAAAATATAAGTGTTAAAAAAATGCTGTGTGGTTCGAAGCTTTTACATACCGTACTCTATCAGAAATAAACAGACACACTTCTAGCAATTTAAAATTACCATCATTTACTTCTGTTGTGCAGGTGCATAAACAACACATCAACACAATATTCACAACTACATTTATTTTCCAATTTCATTATATAAGCCATGATTTTCAGGTACAACATTGGGCCCTTTGTTGTTTTAAGTGCAAACAATAATATCAGTAGCTATGCAGAAATCTATTAAATTTATTGCCTTCGGTGTTTTCACATAAAACTGACAAAGACACACGAACAAACTTGTCAAAGTAACATTCAGAACAGAGGGTATTTGTATTGGACTAAAAAAAGCAATGGCTGTTTGAAGTATGCTGTAAAGTGCCTCTACTTTGGTTAACCAGTGGATGTTCTCTCTTATGGCCATACGAGGTTTAGTGTGAGTGGGCTCTGGAGATAAGTTGCACGCAAGGGATCATCAGGCCGTGCCCCACCCAGCGCTGGGTTCACAGGCAGGCCGTCACTAGTCCAGGCACACAGACACAACCCTGAAGTCCATAAGAGAGGTCAAAGGTGAAATAAACACATGGGAGATGAGACTGTATTATTACAGGTACGTGGGCAGGTCCTTCTCCACCACCTGCACAGAGAAACAAATGCAAATGTTACTACGGCAGAGTTGCAGAATAGCAGTAAATACTACATATAACACACAGATAAGTGTACTGGGCAGACCAGATGGTTACAGAGCTGGGATGCTGAGTGATGAGACGCACTGTGCAAAAGTCACAAACAACCTGCTGTCTCAAAATCTGAAGAGTTTCAGTCGTCCTCTGACATTAACATCAGCATAGAAACTGTGCACAGAGCCTCTTGCCCATATATTAACAGAAATTACTAGAATATGCACACAGAGGTCGAAAGCGTCTTATACCCCACATCCTTCAAAAGGTGCTGTATTCTAGAGAATGCACAAGTATATACTGGAGAAAAAGTGTAGTTGCGGCTTACACTGGGATCATCTGTTGGGCCATATCTCTTCGCTACTTGTCCTTCTCTATTTATAAGAAACTGGTGAGAAATAAGAGAGCAATGAAAAGCATTAATTTTCAAATGCAGTTGTAGTTAAAAACAACAACAACCCCCCCCCCCCCCCCCCCCCCCCAAAAAAAAACAAACAAAAAAAAAAAACAGCATTAAGTACTGAAGAGCAGTAAGAGTTCTGATTGTATTAGCTTAGTTACCTTTGTGAAGTTCCATTTGATGTTGCTGTTGGGGAAAAAAAAAGAAAAGTACAAATGAAAACCATACTGCAAACATTAAAAGTCTGTTGTTTATTTAAACTTGAATTCTGTGGGTTTACACTGATGTGCAGATTTTGCTGATGTTTTTTGGCTACACCACCTTTTATCCTACTCCCAGTTAAAACATACAAAAAAAAAAAAAAAAAAAAAAAAAAATCAATAATTATGCAAATCCCTGTATATGAAAATTAGATTCCTACCCGCAGATGTGAGTAATGAGGATATTCTGCATATAACAAACAATAGTTGACATTTCGCATAGCAACACGATCCACAATCCTTATTTTGTCCCTGATACTTTATGCATTTTACTGTATGATTTCTTTACCTGCTGTTATGTGAATTGTGTTCTTTATTGGAAGGAAAATGTACAAAACTCAGTCAAAAGAAAAAAAAAAACAAAAAAAAAAAAAAACAGGGTTTTGACGTCCCTTGTTGAGTTCATCTACAATGCAGCAAAGTGTAGACAGTGCAAGAAATGAAATCATGTAAACGTCTTTCTACAAACTCAGCAGAAAACGACAAGAAGCAGGGAGGATGAAGGCAGTGGGATTAAGAGCAACTCCCATTTCAGGGTAAAATGACGTCATGCCTGCCTGCTGTTTCAACACAGTGTGGAACATTATAATAGTTACAAAATACTTTAAACTCAGTTTGTTCCATGGCTACAATTTTAAGCTACCACACTTGAAACTGTGTAGAAACACAGAATTTGTATATATCCATGACCTGAATTTCAGTCACAGACTTCACTTATGAGATTACAGGTGACACAGGAAGGTTTTGTTGCAGGAGGACATGAATGATACGACTTTACACTTTTAAAAGACAGACATATTGCCAAGAAAACAGAAACATAGAATAACTTACTTTCCCAGGGTTCCCTTGCCTTTGGGCTGAGCCTTCATCCACTTCCACAGAGGGTGAGCGTTGTCTCCATTCACCTCAATCTTACTGAAGAGATCAAACTCAGCATTGTAACCTTTGGCAAACTCTTTAATCTCTGCTTCTGTCCCTGGTTCCTGAATGCCACAAAAACACCAAACAACTACTAAATTAAGCTAGAAAATGTTAGCATGCACAGATATAAATATAACCAATTGGAAAATAGATCCGAAGTATGCAACAGTCTAGCACGCATGTTTGGTACAGAGTGCAAATCAATTAGTACGGTCTCCTCTCTGCCAGCCCACTTTATTCACACAGAACAGTGAAATTAACTCGTGTTGCATTTATGGCAACATAAATAATTTTGTTGGAGAAAGCACAAAATAAAGAAGGCTGGAGTTTATCCACCTTACCTGTCCTCCAAACTGGTTGCATGGGAATCCCAGGATGCGTAAACCCTTCTCAGCATAGGAGGCGTGCATTCCCGCTAGCTGAGTGTAGTTTACCCTGGTCTTCCCTCATTTAGAGGCTACGTTTACGATTATGCACACATACCCTCTGGCGAAACAGAGCACAAAGTGAGGTTAAAATGCTAATTTCAAGCATTAACTACTGGTGCCAAGTGGTTGATTGTGTTAATATTACTTTTACCTGTATTTCTCCAGAGACACCTCATTCCCGTCTATGTCCTTGGCAGAAAACTCATAGATGGACTTGGCACTGTGCCAGTCTCCCACCTGAGCACACTGCACAGAGGTGAAGAAAGGAAAGCGTACATGAGTGAGTCTGTGTGGTTAAGTAACAGCGGAGGATGGGTTTATTATAGGGCCTAAGAGAAACCAAGTTAGTCAGTGCTCTCAATGACAGGTGCACTTTGGCCCATCTGTGTCACCATTCACGTCTCCGCCCATCAGTTTCTACACATAACAAGTTTAATCTGTAAAGCCAACATTTCGTACCTTTACACAAGCCTGCCACTAATAAGCAGAGGAAGGGGTGAGGGGTGGGAAGCTGATTAAAACAAATTTCTCCAGTCAGCCTTCGTTTTAATTCCCAATAGCAGCTTTAATCGGTCTAAATGAGGAAATAAAGCGATTACACAAAAACACGGACTCTCTCTGTCGTTAGCTTACATCACCTAGCTCTCTTATCACCGGGAATGACTAGCAACTTTAGAGGTATTTTTAATCTTCATACAGACAACCCAAGCATTGTAGCATCACAAAATACATCTATTATAAGCTCGAACAGAGTCCGCTGTGTGTAGCGACTGAGGCTGAACCGTTAAATAGCGCCCCTGGTCTGCTATAAACGGGTTTAAGCTAGCGTTAGCAGCTGCAGCGACACAAACATCGGATCCATTTATCTGTTGCACTGCGGTCTAAAAATAGCCACACTTAATGTTTTACAGCGGATATAAGAAGACATATTCGCGTTTTTTAGACTGCTGGCAATATAAAGCAGGGGACAGGTTTTATCTGTGTTATGTCTACTTACCATACTTCTCACTACTCCTCTGCTCCCTACCACACTCAAGACTGCGGACGATCTCCACAGCCACATGGCGGTCACACTGATCACATGACCTTCTCGGCCCTCCGGCTCCGCCCACAAAGAGCCCAGGAAAGGGGTTGGTGTTACATGGGATCAGCTGTGATTTTGTAAGCACAGAATATCCTGCGTAAAATCATGCAAATACAGAGCCCTAACAAGCGACTGTAGCAGCTTCCTTCTCGCTGCGTCGCTGAAATAACTTTGAGTCCATTGCATCCCATTACAGCGTTATGGCTTGTAAAGTAGACTTTTTAAAATTAATCAACGGTAATTAAGCCTTACAGGGCAACATTACTCAAATGGACCTGATATTTAGAATAACATTCATAATATTCCTCACCCTTTTTCTTCCGCTTCTTTTTTTCGTCCTTTTGTAAATTAAACCAAAAGTTTCAGTTTTACATTTCTGTATTAATGTAGGGTCTTTACCTTACTATATAAAGTGTGTAGAGTCGACTACTGTTGTGATTTGGCGCTATATAAATTAAATTAAATTTTCAAATTAAAATTTTTCATTTTCATCTTAAGATTGTCATTTTAGTATTCCCTTAAAAAAATTAATTGAAATTGCATCATCCCCAGTTTTCCTCTACTGGAGTTTGTTTCTAAAAGAAATACTGGCAACTGCCAATGCTCCCCCTCAGCCTTTTTGTAGACACACCTATGGTATTAATTTGTCACCACGGGTGACTTCTTTCTTGAGTTACCACATTCATTTTCAGAGTTTCAGAGAAATTGACCTCTGACCTTGACTTTGACATTTCGATTATAGTATCCATTTGATACTATTTCAGAAAATATGATCTCTATCTTGACCATGAGGTCACAGTTACTAAGATTCAAACTCTGCACTGATGGCATCAACATTGCCTCATTCTTGAGTTCTCATGTTCACAAAGATAGATGATGATACACCATCGTCATCAACCAAAAAAGTGACTGTGTGATTATAATAGATGTGTATATGTGGCCTATTTACTCTTACAGTAAGGGCCATTAGTGACCACCTAAAGCTCCACATTCTCAATCAGTTTCTGCGAGCGAGAGCCTTAGATTCAAGTTGTAACAAACACCCACAAAGAGAAAGTGCTACAAAACCGATTCAGAGCTCAAAACAAGGACAGACTTTGTTCCTTCCTACAGCAGCGTTAAAGGCTGAGATTTGTGCTTACTCACTCACTGGGTAACAACTTGCAGTAGGACAACTCAGGGAATACCTCATTTAAGTTTGTGTCTAAATATGCTTGTGAAATCAGAAAGAGACAGATGCCTTGGATGCACAGCCTTGTCACAGCAACAGAGACACACTAACAGATGCCATTGATAATACAGCCTATTTTACTGTATGTAAACACATGAAAATATTACAGAAGTATCATATTTTATATATAATGAAGTGAAGATCTCAAGGACCACTGGATACCTACACTCACTTAGCAGATATACACTAATCTAATGTGATACTTGACTTTTTAAAACCATGTGAGCCTATAATTCATGATGTCCAGAAAAGCAAAAGAAGAAAAAAAAGCACCATAGTTTCATTATTCTTCCAACAGAGGGCACTACGCCATTGTAGAAAAGTTTACTATGTTCAGTTGATAACTTTTAAGTCCTGGAAAGAATAATGAGATTTAAGTTGAGAAAGAAAAACAAGACTGTGGTTTATGAAACTCGTTTTTATTTTTAGGCTGGTGGCTTATTCCTTTATACCTTTGATCTGGGACTCTGGTCTAATGTCAGACCCCTTAAGACAAAGTTTTGCACCTTTAATTTGGATGCGATCCTTCCTCAAACTAGTTACTGGAGTTGGCTTTAAAACACAAAGGGATAACTTAAAAGTGTAAATCAAGAGGTTATTGTTTACGGAAAAGTTGGCCTGTAATTTCTTTTTAAAATAAAATGTTGTGTGTCATTTTATTGGATTAATAAAAGATTTTTTTTTAATTTACTTGCTTATTGCCACTTGTGATTTCTGTTTTTTAATAAAATGCGACATATTAGAGTTATCTGTTACAAACATAAAGACCTGGATTTACTATATTTCCACTGTATTCATGAGATCTTTTAATGCAAAGAAAAACTAAAAGCTACAAGTGTAGAAATGTGAACATGGACTGATAAGCTGGATTGTGTCACATCACAGCGATATAACTGAGTCACCTGAGCAGAGAAAATCTGTAACATTTCCAGTTAGTTACTTTTTTCTGCAATATGTTTAATGAGCTGATGATATGGACTAAAAATTCACATTTTATGACACTGAATGATTGAGATTTGACACATAGCGTGCATGTGGGCATAATTTCTGGCACAAATGGAGCCTCGTAGCTTAGAATTTTGATTCGTCCAAATTGGTTTGATAATGAGGGCAAAGGACGGCCTTTCATAATTGCAAGGATTCCCATGCAAACCTGCCGTTAATATTCCTGCACGGCGTAACGCTCAGTGAGTTTGGCTGATGTGGATGTCTTCAGAGGAAAAAAGCTTTTAATTAGGATATGACAAAACGCAGAATCCACCACAGGTTTCCACCTGAATCATTTGAAGACCATAATTAAGCACCTCACATATAGCCAATTAAAACTTGAATCAAAGGGGTTCTTCTGTAAAAGGAATCAGTAGCATCAATGTGGTGTGTGCGTGTGTGGACGCTGTAATCAGCTGCTCTGCGTGTACTGCCGAAGTGAATGTTTATGAAATGATACAGTTTTCTGGTGTGCAGGTGGTTTGGGGTTTTGTTTCCTAAGCGTAGCACAGCTGAAACAAATTAGTGTGTAACTGTGTCACATGAACTGTGTTCATTTCTAATACAGTGTCAAGCTGAGACAATATTATGCACAATGCATCGCGCCAGGCTGGACAAATATCCTGAAATATTGTTAATATGTATCAACACCTGTTACAGACAAGCGCACACACAAGCAAAGAGAGTCACAAATACAGGTTTAATCACAACAACGGGGGATAATAAGGTCACAAGATGACATTTCAAACTGATGCATGACACAAGTCATCCTAACGACTGTATAACGAGCTCGATATTGTTTAAAAGCCTGATAAATAAACTGTTTATTTATTTGTATGTCGACTGTGGCAAAGAGGTTGCTCTCATCTGAGGCAGAACTAAGCAGCCAGCCAACAGCTGTTTGTTATAGGTCAGATATTCACAACATTGACTAACATAGCATTGAGGCAAACCAATTACAGCACGTTTTCAGCTGAAGTTTGCATGGAAAAAGTGAAGGCGAAAACTGCATATGTCTCTGTGTCAACTAAAGAGGCTAATAAATACAAGCATGTAAAAAAAAAAAAAAAAAAAAGAAGCTTGGACTGAAAGTGTGAGAATATTTCCACTCCATCAAAGTCTGCACTGCAGATAGTTACCCCTGGAAAATAGCTGTCCATACATGTATAATGTAATTAAAAGTATTTATAAAAGCAACTTTGCTGTTGTTTGTTGTCATTTAATCATCACAGAGTTATCTTGGCTCATACGCCACAGAACCAGACAACCCTGCCCTAATGATGAAAAGTCGTATTTGTGAAAAAATGAGAGATAATGAATAGGAAACGACAGAGAACACAGAAGAACAAACAAGTTTCACATAAAAAACAAAAAACAGTTGCCTAGAAACAACCTCTGCTAAACCTGACTCCCCCACCCCCTGCAATACACACACACACACACACGCACACACGCACACACTTACACACTTACACGCAGAGCTATGTGCACCATGGGAGATAAGATCAGATGCTTCAAGAAAAGTTAGGGTTATTTCTCACTGTTCCTAAGCAACAAGTTTGCAGTTTTCCTGCCTTCACCCTCCGTTGGCTCCGAGATTAATAGTCAGATATAAATTAAGTTGACCACCAAACTTTATGAATTTCTCAGAAGTTGACTTATTTATTTTTATTGGCACACTAAAAAAAAAAAAAAACCCGCATCACCTCACTTGGACCGCTGAGAGTTAGAGGGACGGCTCGATCACATCATTTTACATCAAATGTTCTGGTATTTACTGGGTTTAAATTTTTTACCCCAAATGTGCAGGCCAGCTAACATTCCCACATTGGCCGTTGCTATTAATTTGGAGTATAGCGGATGTGTTATGAGGGCCCCACGTGTGCCTGCTATCATACCCCAGTTCCTTGTAAGGCATAGGATGGTGTTGTAATTACTATCTGAATATGCACATTACTCACTGCAAAAAAAAAAAAAAGGATCATGCTGAGAAGGGACCACTCACCAGAACACCTACACCACCATGCCACATTCTTACATGTTTTTGGAATACAGAACAAAAGGAGTGTAATGGAAACAGATGGCAACCTATATTTGCATTGGCAGAGAATCTTTTTACATTTAACCCTCATACTCTGAGGGGTTTGGTTGGCAAGGCAACATGTTCTGCAGTCTGTTTCCCACGACTGCATCTCAACAGTCCAGATCAGCCTGCTTATCCATCTATCGTCCTGGAGAGAATAGTAGTAAGACCAGGCAGGCATGCCCTGTGTTGAAATGTTCGACGTTATGCTGATAAGCAACTGGCAGCCAGCTCACTGCATTTCACTTCAATAGCTCTTAAATTTTTCCTCAGGATCGACACCTATAGTTTCAGAAGCCACTGCCTGACATTCTATCAGAAACCTCAATCTGACTTCAGCATATTATGACTTCACATGTCGTAAACATAAAACTTCAAGGGATTTTATTTTCCTAAATGCCTTTTTAAAATAACTGGGCAAAGACACTCTTACAGAACATCTCAAGCCTCATTAAAAAAATATAAGGTGTAGCGCATTTGCTGGCGGCCACTTCAGGTTTCCAGCAGTCTCATTTGTTTCCTCAGTTTAGGGACACTCTGTTTACCTGCTAAAGAAGGTAACAGCAACAACAAATAAAATCTTCTTCTCACATTTCATGTGTTGTCATTATTACATAAACATATTTGTTCAGAACTGCAGTAAAAGATACTTAACAAAAGCATGTCTAGAGATGACAAAACATACAGCTAATACAGTTAAAAAACAAACAAACGCTCCACCATCAGATAAAAAAAGAATTGTGGTCTAATGAAACCAGAAATGAACTGTTTGGCTGTAACTGAAAGTGCTATGTCTGGAATCCAGGCACAGCTCATTAAGCATTTAACATTACCCCACAGTGAGGCAATGAGGCGACAGCAGTGTTGCTGAGTGGCAACGGTGGTTGAATGCGAGGTACAGTGGACATGAAATGAGAAACATTTCATATATGCACACTGGTGCTGACCATTTTCCAACACCAGCCAAGTAAGTCTTAAAGTCTTAAAACCTGGTAAGGTTTGGCAAATTTGTGACGCCTTTAAAGATTTGACTAAAGCATTTTACTTTTCCTTGTATTGTTCAGCTTCCCCTTTTGTGTTCGTGAGGATCGTTTCTAATTTAAAGCAGGTGTCAAACTGCACTTTTGTGGAACAAGTCGGATAAGCCAGTTTCTTTCTTATTAAAACAGAGGTTGCAGAAGCTGCAGAAGAGTAGAAGCTCAATCGCAGCCTGTTGTGAGATAAATGACTTGAAGGAACAGATTTTTTTCCCCTAAAAGTCAATGAATCAATGAAAACGGATACTTATTTATTTTTGTAGCTTCACTATGACTCAAAAAGAGAAACTGAACACGATTCATGTGATAGACTATAGAGAAAGCGCCTCGGAAATGTACTCGTTCGAATTTGTGCCATTTTATACTATTAAGCTGCCTGATGTGCTGCTGGCTATCACAGCACCACAACTCTGCTCTTTTAAAAGGGGGATGAGTGTGTCAGCAATGTCACAAAAGGGAGCGTAATACACCAGTGTTCACCTGCTGCCTCACAGCATGACTTACCTCAGCAGCTGTCTTTAAATGAGGTCTTTCTCTTTCATGTCTGTTTGTTGTTTTTCTTTTGCTTCCTTTACTACTGCCCCTCTGGTTTAAAAAAAAAAATTCCTCAGCATTAGTCTTTCCTTGTGTCTCTATGTGTCATGATGTCCCTGATGTGTGTTTTTACGTGGCAGTGTGTCTTTTTCCTGTGATATCGCAAAGTAAAAATGAGATATAAGGTGATTTCTTCTCAGTTTTTTTTAGCAATTAATAAAAACATTTTGTAACAATGTACAACATGTTTATCTATGACAGTTATTTTCTTCAAATGAAAAAAAACATACAGTCAAACTTATTGCAGCACAGACTCAACATTATTCAGTTTTAAAGAAAGCAAATTGTTTTAATAAGCCGAACTTTCACTTATTCTTGTGAAATTCATGTAGTGTGGCTCAACCACCTGCTTACATGAAACTGAAGAAAATGATGTGATGGAATATCGGAAGAAAGTAATATCATTACATTCCACCCCTAACCACCTCTGTAAGACCTCTCCAGATATTCACACAGGAATTAACTTGGTGAATATCAAAAAAGACCCCATGGAGCTATTTGAACAGATTTATTATTTTGTGTTTTAGAGGTATTCAAACTCTGCTTCACAGAAAGGGTTTCTTTGCTATCATGGGAAGATAAATACAGAAAAAAGCACATCTAAGAACAATGTATGCAAACCAGCTTTATTAAGAAAATAATGTTCTCCCCGTGTTTGCGTGGGTTCCCTCCAGGTACTCCGGCTTCCTCCCACCGTCCAAACACATGCAGCTTGTGGGGATAGGTTAATTGGATAATCCAAATTGCCACTAGGTGGGAATGTGCGAGTGAATGTGAGTGTGAAAGGTTGTCTGTCCCTGTGTGTTGGCCCTGCGACAGACTGGCGACCTGTCCAGGGTGTACCCCGCCTCTCGCCCTATGACAGCTGGGATAGGCTCCAGTGCCCCCCGCGACCCTGAAAAGGATAAGCGGAAGCGAATGGATGGATGGATGCAACCATGTATTGTTATATATGTTGCATAGTGATTATATTTACTATATAATAATAAATATTACATATGATATTTTGTGAATTAATAAAATTGTCCAGTGACTTTTATGTCTTGCATTACTGGGGCCAGAGGCATTGTGTTTTCATGTTCACTGGTGTTGAAAGCTTGAGAGGATTTCTTTTAATTGGTCCTGAACTTTCACATGGATATAATCGGGAAATTGTTTGGATGTTTGTGGGCAAAGATCTAAGATCTAGTCAATGTCACCGTAACCTCAATTCTTACAAAGGCATCTTGAGTGAATTTCATTACAGCTGACACGATTGTTGAGATGAATGAGCGGAATAAGCTGATTAAAAATATCGTCACAAAAAAATGGATGTAGCAACTGTTATGTCATCCACTGGTTTGCAAAGCCAAAAGTTCAGGATTTTAAACTCTGTATCTTGATTGTTTTAAAATCAGTTTTGCTTGTGACATAACGGACACCGTAACCTGCTTTATCACATGTTTTATTCTAAACTGCATCATGATTTACTACATAAACTGAAATACTGTATATGAGAAGCTACAACAGAGACCATAAACTCATCAGTTTACTAAGATATCAAATGAAAAAAAAAAATCTTGTTTTTTAACTTCACTTCTTTTTGAAAGCCAATCTATGTCAGTTACAACTAGTGGTGCAACGGATCAAAAAATTTAAGTCACGGATCGGATCAATTTTTGGATCAGCAAAAATAGAAAAAAAGACAAAAATTCGACTCGCCGTTTACTTATTTAAGTATTTTTTGCCTATTAAAAAACATTCAACTGAAGACTCATTCCACGCACTTATGTAAAAACAAATTAAGGTGCAATATGGACATTATGGACCATGCTGGGCAGCCTCTGCATCCTCTGCACACGGCCATAAACAACCAGAGGAGTCTGTTCAGTGAGAGGTTGCTTCTCCCAAAGTCAAGGACCAGCAGACTTAAAAACTCCTTTGTCCCACATGCCATCAAACTGTTTAACTCCTCGCTGGAGGGGAGAGGGAGGGGAAACAGGAGGACAAAGGAGGGGGGAACAAGTACGCTGTAGTGCCTTTTCACTGCGCAATACTTTTTGTTAATATCCAACGGTGTAATAGACTCACAATACTTGAAATGTGCCGTTCCCTTGTATTCTCATTCCTATTTATTCTATTTATCCCTTTTGTATTCTCTGTATTTATATATGTGTATATGTGGTACATTTCTGCTCACATTCTGCAACTTCTGTCGGTGCTGTGCTACTGGAAACTGAATTTCCCGGAGGAACCCACCCAAATAAAGTTTCATCTAATAGGGCAGTACAGGGCTTTGTATCTACCACTCCGCTGTGATATAACGAGCGGTCACGGTCACGTGGCTTTCCGTTGCCCTGGAGGGCCACCCATTTGTACCACTAGTTACGACCATCCTTTATATACAGTCTATGTCAGAACTGGTAGGTCAAGGTCTCTGTGACCTTAAAATGCACATTTTAGATATAACTTAATAAATCATCTTATTATATCCTTGCGGTCAAAGTTCAACTTCAACACTCTTCTGGCCATTGTTGAATGCCATAAAAATGTGTCAAATTATTGACTATTTTTTGTCTGACTGGAGTAATTCTTGTAGTCCTTATACTGAACCTTTATATGTGTATATGTTCAGTGTGACTGGAGATGACTGTTTCGTAATGGGGATTATTATGAACAATGCTGTGTCCTTTTGGCATCACAAGCCACTGAATTTATTTAAAATCGTATGTTTATATATAACTTAACCGCAGAACAGATGCATCTTTACGAGGTACTTAAGTATATCGAAGATGCTATTACATATGCAGCACAGAGCATCACTGCCATTACTCAGGCTCTAAGTTCTATTGTCTGTTTTCTGCTTCTACATATGGAATTACATAGCTGTTTGTGGGAGCTGTCATCAGCATGGGTTGGATTGCAGCGAGGAATTCTGCAGAAGCTGTTAGACCCATACCACCAGAGACATGAGTAATTACACACTCCTGTGGTTATGAAGCATAACCTAGTGAGGAGGCATATATTTGCCATGCTATAAATAAAACTTGATTGAAAGGATAATTATTTGGAAGACAGAACATGGATTAAAACAGACCCTCCCTTGTATTGTCACACTTTCAAATGCTTGAAGGGTACTAGTCAAAATGATTTCTTTTTTTTTTACCACCCTGTTTTCTTTCTGTAATTGTCCACAGCTGACATGGTTTAAAGAGTGGACGATGGAAGGCTTTGACAGGTGGAGATGGTCTGGTGGACTTGACACAGACGCAGTGCATACAATTTCAGGAAATGTTATTTCCCTCTTTCTCAAACACACACGTGAACATACTGGAAACAATTCTCTGAGATTTTGACACAATAGCATCATGGAGCTGCTGCAGATTTATCAGCTGCACATCCAAGATGCAAATCCCTTGTTCCACTACATCCCAGAGTTGCTTTATTTGATGGAGTTCTGGTGACTGTGGAGTCCATTTATACACAGTGAACTCAGTGGGATGTTCAAGAAACCAGTTTGAGCTTTCTGACATGGCGAGTTACCATCAGAAGATGAGTGTACTGTGACTGTGACATGATCGGCAACTCAAGAAGGCTGTGGCATTTAAACAATTCTCAGTTAGCTGTATAGAGCCAAAAGTGTGCCAAGAAAATATCCCTCACACCACCACAGTCACTAACTGTTGGTACAAGGCATTCGTGTCTTTTGATGTCAAAGTCTGACTATCATCAGAATATTGCATGACAAATCAAGATTCATCAGACCAGGCAACTCTTTTTTTTCCCAATTTCCTGTTGCCCAATCATAGTGAGCCCCTGTAAATTATACAGTTTAACCTCAGTTTCCTGTTGTCAGCTGACAGGAGGGTACCTGGTGTGGTTGGGCTGCTGTAGCCCAACTGCTTCAAGGTTCACCATATTGTGTATTCAAAGATGTTCTTCTACATACCTTGGCCGCAACAAGTGGCTATTGTGTTATTACAGCCTTTGACCTCCGACATTAGGCAATAACAAGGCTTAAAAACAGCTTTTTCCCCATTCTGATCCTTGGTTTGAACTTTAGTAGCTTAAACTCCTGAATTAAAGCTGAAAGTTTGCACTTCAATCACATCTCAATTTCTTTTTAATTAAACTGTGATCAGAATGACTCACCTAAACATGTACAGTACAAAATATGCACTTTCCCCCCCCAGTTTTCTTCACTCATCAGTGCTTTTCGCACTGCTAACCTTTCAATGTCCATGCAGCTTTGTATCGTAACCTTACCGTTTCACTCATACGGCATGGTATCATCAGCAGCCTGATTATGTTCTGAATCCTCAGTCACCAAAGATTGGTTTGTCAGCTTTTCCTAATATATTGGATTAATCACACAAATGAACCACAATCATTAAATGTTGGACTACAAATTCCTACCCTATTGACTGATGTCATTTTTATCAGTGTTCAGAAATGCATGAGTAAACAGTCTTTCTGACTGTGGATCCTCAACAATAACCATCTTTTAAAGTCACTTAGCTCTTTTCCCCTTTCATCCTCATGTACTAAATCAGAGTAATCTGAGCTCAGCCACAGAGCACGTGTCACGTGTTCCACAGAGCATGATTGGTTGCTAACTGCTGTGTGGAAACATCTGTACCTGTGCAGAAACATCTGCATTCACTGCATTCCCTCACTCATTTATTCATATTTATCTTTCAGGTTGTCATCTGTCTGTGCACACAACCCACGGAGGGAGATGTGTAGGCATGTCCATCCTGTATCAACAGTCGATTGCATAACAGCATTTTTTAATTTTTCCATGGTTTTCCATGGTTTTTGAAGCCCCAGTAATGAACCTGTATAAAGGCAACCAAGTTATAGATGCTGCTTTTGGTCAAAATTTTGGCAGGGGAAAATGTAATCCATTAAAATCATAATACTGATGACATCCAAGTTAGCTGGCACCTGATAAGTCTCCAACTGTAGTTTGTGGGAGTGCGAACAATATAAATAAACACAGGGTCTGTTGTGCTAAGTGTGGCCTGTTATTGTCTCACCACCTCCATTTCCAACACTCTTAAAGCCAGGCCGGCAGTGTGAGCACCTTAACAGAGAAAAGGCGACAGCAAGGACACTGAACCTTTACACGAAAGATTGTTAATAAGATAGCAAAAGCCCTGCTGGTCACATTCACCAAACGTGTTGGCTTGTCTTAAGTCACAAATAACAGCTCTGCACATGAATGAGTCAGTGCGTATAACAAGCCAGACAGCTAGAAATAAAATATAAAAACCAAAGAAAGACATTTGGGTTGAATTTATTCAAGTGTGTGTAGGCTTTTTTTTAAAAAAATCATCCCTCTGTAAAGCTTTTTACCTTTGTTGATTCTTCAAGCTTATCTTATAATATGACAGGTGCCGCATTTCTCACGGTTACATCACGCACACTGTAACAAGATGACTTCTGAGGGTTTCGACAGGGCCTGTCAAGAGAGATGATTTAAAGGATTCTGACAAGCAGCCTTCCCCACATCACCTGAGACTGGAAATTCATGTTGGATGTTCCAAGTGGTGAAATGATGGAGCGATGGTCACGCTTCAACAACTGACCAAGTCCTCCTAGTTTCCGTTCTCAAGCTCTTCAAAACATTTTATACAGTTCATTGTGAAAGATTTACATCTTGTTTTGTCGTAAATTCGAAAACAAAGAGAGAAAAAAGCAAATATTGGAACAATCTGATTAGTCTGACATTCCTGATAAATTTTTAGTCCCACACGTCGAGTGCCATCTAATTAATATAGTTCGTTTTACTACTTCGTAACATATTGTACATTTTGTGATATTTTAATGTTAAGATCAATCGATTTAGGATATTTTCAACTAAATAAAACCTCATTAAACAGTCTTTTACAGAATTTTGTCCATTGGTGTGTTGCATGTGAAGTGTGCAGTGGATCACAGTATGTGCATTCTTCTTTCTTTCTTTTGTCCCTAGCTGGCGGTGGGCAGGGGAGGTCGTCCACGAAGCCAATACACTGGTGTGGGTGCTCTAGGGTTTCTATTTTGGTCAACGATGCACTTGAAGGCTTTACGATCTCTGGCCTTGACCTTTGCTTGCTTGAGGGTTAGACGTCGTTGCTTAAGATAGTCTTCAATTTGCTTCATCAAAGTCTTCTTGGGTGCGTGACCCTTGATTGTCCAGTGGGCGGGGTGCTGCTGCAGCAGAAGGTGATGCAGCAGGGGATGGTTGTTCATGCGGCAAATGTGACCAAACCATTGCAGTCGTCACTTTTGGATCAGTTCTTCCATTGAGGGTTGATGGTGACATTGACTACGTATCGCGCTGTTGCTGAGACAGTCACGGAGGGATACTTGGAGAATCTGACGCGAACAGTACATTTGGAAGACCTCAAGCTTGTTGAGGTCGTGCTTGAGGATGACCCAGGTTTCAGATCCATAGAGAAGAATGGGCAATACCAGTGTGCCGTACAGGCGGATTTTGGTGAAGAGGGTAACGTTTGTCTGCTTTCAGATGCACCACTGGAGAGAGGCGAAAGCTGCCACCGCTTGACCGATTCTTGAGTGTATTTCTGCCATTGATGCCACTTTCTTTTCTTGCACCAGATACTGAGGTATTTGAATTCCCACACTAGTTCAATTAGCATGCCTTTGAGATGCACAGTAGCTGGTCACCTGTCAGTAGTACCTGTGTTCAGCATTTGATAACACAAACATCTAAACACATGGCTGCAACTCGGTGGATTAAACTATGTAGACATGATCAAGAAGACTTGCCGAAGTAAAACCAGAGAATCAGGATTTGGACAAAAAGTGATTTAAGTGAATTTGAATGTGGCATGTTTGTTGGTGCCTGATGGGACTGTGTATTTCAAAAACTGTTGATCTGCTGGGATTTTCCCACACTGTCATCTCTAGGGTTTACAGAGAATGATCTGAACAGGAGAAAATATCCAGTGGGTGGCAAATCTCTGGGTAACAATCCCTTGTTGATGCCAGCAGTCAGAGGAAGGCAGCAGTAACTCAAATAACCACTCATTACGTCCAAGGTATACAGAAGAGCTCAAGATGTAAAACCTGGAGCAGAAGACCACACTGGAGGGGGAGGTCATGCCTGTCAGTTAAGAAAAGGAAACTGGGCTCACCAAAATTGGACAACGGTAAACTGAAAAACACTGCCTGGTCTGATGAGTTTTAATTTCTCCTGTTACAGGCAGATGGTTGAGTCAGACTTTGTTATAAATAACATGAAAGCATGAATCTATCCTGCCTTGTATCACCAGATCAGGTTCTTTGGTAATGGTGTGGGAGATATTTTCTTGGCACACTTTGGGTCCCTTAGTTACAACTGATGATTGTTTAAATGCCACAGCCTACCTGACTATTGTTGCTCACCATGTCCCTCTCTTTTTGACCACAGAGTACCAGTCATCAGATGACTTCTTCCAGGAGCATAACGCACCATGTCACAAAGCTCAGATCACACCAACTTGTTTTTTTTAACATGAGAATGAGTTCACCGTATGCAAATAGCCTCTAATAGAGCAGCTGAAAAATCTGCAGCAACTCTGTGATGCTGGCATTTTGTTGAATCTGTGCCATGAAGAATTAAAGTAACTCTGAAGGCAAAAAAGGAGGTCTAATCCAGTACTTATAAGGTGTACTAAAAAGACAGACTGAAACTGTGAAACAGTTATGACTCTTTACTGCGATCCCAATTATGGATTGCGAAGTGCTCCTGAGAGTCACACTGAACATCTCCAGTCTCACTGCCCTGCTGTTACCTTTCCCCTTTTCCTGCTGCTGCTTCGCCCTATACAATAAATACCAGCAATCATTCACATTTACTCTGTGAAGTAAGGCAATGAGTCATCCACATGTTGCCCTTATAAAAGGTCGGCAAAATCACTGTTCAGGATGTTATATACTAAAGGAGCCTTAAGGGTCCACGATTCATTTAATTCTTCCTATTAGAAATGTGCTTCAGTCCTTGCCATTTCCTTTTGTTCCCCTCAAGCTCTGAGTTGATGCTGAGTAGTTAATTCAAAGACAGCGGGAAGTTTTTTCTGTTTTTTTTTTTTTTATTGCTTCTGCAGACTGTGAATTAATTAAAAATAGGCATTATAAATGGAAACATTTTTTTCCCTGTGAAAAGCAACAGCAAATAAAGTGTGCAGAGACACAGCAGACCTGTGATCACCTCGTGTTCAATGGCAGTGTGCTGGAAGTGTGAAAATCATGTTAAAGTGCCACTATTTTTATTTTCACTTTGCCAAAGTCCTAACGATGCTCTGGGTGATTGCTAACATGTCTTACACTTATGCAGTCTTCTAAAACAACTGAGCAAGAAAACAAATCCTGCTTATCTCCTTTGACTCGAATTAGATGATTAACTCCTGGAAGAAACAAGCGTCGTGGACATCGATCAGTAGTTTCGAGAAGTATTGACAACTGTTGATGGTGGAACAAAATCAAGCTTCTCTTGTCCCTCAGCCAATCGGCGTCTGCCATGATTCATTCATCGATTTATTTATACTGGTGATGAACCCAGGCTGTTGTGTTTATCTTCTTGTCAAAAATATGCAGTGTACCATTTGGTCGATCTTCTTTTCTCTCTGTCTGTTTGAGAGACACTGTTCGTTGCCAGCATATTGTGTAAGGATTCATCATGCTGTCGTTGTCAACAGATTTAACTGTCACACACTTGTCAAAATGCCAAGCAGTCGCAAGGGATGGAGAGAGCTCACACATAAACACAAAAGTATAAATGCAAGGAGGAGGAGATCCAAAAGTAGCCAAGTAACTGAAGGAGTTCATGCTGTCTTTCAAAGAGGAGTTGGGGGGTGGAGGGGAAGGGGAGAAAGTTCAAATAGACAAAAATACTCTTTGACATTTAAAAGTACATTATAGTACACTTAAATGGTATTGGGCCAGACCTGTAAGATACATTGTACTTTATTTGAAAAGTCAAACCACGTGTAAAATTGTCAACAAGTCTTGACTTAAACGTAGCAGAAATTCGATGCACAAACAGTTAAAGTCATGTTGCCTTCAGGGGTAATTTGATAGCCTTATATGAATGTATTTGATCTTCTTTTGCCTGTTGATGAATTGTCAATACCTGTACTGATACATGTTGGTAAATGTCAGAGCCGCACAAGAATTCAGATGTGACTTGAAAAGGACAGATATTGTAAGAAAAAGTACCTTCTTTGTCTATTTCACAAGCTAGAGTGCTCAGGAGACTCGGATATGTATGGCGCTGATAATATCTTTACTGCACACTCAGAGGTTGACGTGCTGCATGTCCCCATCGCTCTACTGGCCTTTCTTTAGTGCCTATAAAGCAGCTGGAGAATGCAGAAGAAACAATATAAAGACATCTGAAGAATTTTACACACATGCCGCATTAATGATGCATTTTATTGAGTAATCAGTAAGTAAGTACACATAAGCATGTAACTGTCTGTGTTATCACATTTAATTTGATGTGACTAAACAGTGGTCATGGCACTTTTTATCAAGAGTGCTCTCAGGAGTTACATGTGTGTGTGTGTGTGTGTTTTGAAACTTTTCTTTCAAAATAAAACTTTGGACTGTTCATACTTTGTGGTCATTATAACCACGATGCATCCATATTACAGACTGTGGTTAAGGATGAGGGAAGTGAGGAAAGAGCTCTACAAACAGAAGTGGATGGATGGATGGATGGATGGATGAATGGACTCAAAACATCTACAGAAGAAAAGTTGGAAATGTATCCTTCCATTTAAAACTTTAGTAGATAACCAAGCATCTCACTAAAAAAATGAATGATGATGTAATTCATTAACTACCAAATTGTGTGAAAAGTTGTGTTCATGGATGAGCTGTTTGTGTTTGGGTGTATTAATTAGTGTCAGAATGTGTGTGTGCAGATCGTGGACACGCTCCTTATTTGTGTGAAGCCTCATTAAAAGGGTGGGAATTTGCACTTCAGACAGGTTTTGACCATTTTTTTTCTTTCTGTTCTGTTCTATGAGCAGTAAATAAACCTTTGTTGTTCAAATGATTTCAAACTGAGAATAATTTGTGTCTATCGCTGCTTTAAGAACTGAGGACACCTTATTTCTCGTGTGCTTTTATGCTCGTGTGAAACATTGATGCATTCTGGTTTTCTTATTCCTTTCTCATGCACTCTATTTCTCCCAAATGTTTTACAGATGGTGTTGGTCCACTTTTCACTTTTTACATGCTTCATCTTGTACTGTCTTCACCCCCTCTCCATCTGTCTTCTCTTTTTTTTCCGTCTTCTTCCTTTCCTTTTTTTTCCTTCTTGTTTACTTGTTGTGCACACTCATGGCTTCTGGTCGGTTGGTCTGTATATGTGATAATCCTCTAACAAATTTATCATCATAACTTCGAATACCAACACTAAGCAGCTCCAGATCCACTCTGTGTTTAGCTGCCTGCGCTTAGTGTTTGTTTACCTCCGTGCAGCCCCTAACCAGATGGGCTATTTGTCTCCAAGCCATAAAGAAGATATCAGTACAGTCTTGCGCCAGCCAACATGCTGTTATCTAATAATGTGTATTTTCTGCTCAGTGACACAGTAATTTATGACGTAGTAGTAGTTTACACTGGGATCTTTTACATGTGATGACAGAGATATCGCATTAATGACAGCGGATTTTGTTGTTAAAGAAATGTTAGATTCTCAACATCTCCTGTCAGTTATCATATTTTGTCTGCACTGTGAAAATGATTGTTTTTTTATGTTTGGATAGTTTTGATACAAAGTAATATCAATCACTGTATCCTTGATTTTAATAAATATGTTGAACAATAATAAAGTAACAATAATAAATGTTTGGATTCTTTCCAAACGAAGTAAAATCCTACTATATGAACATGACTCAGCTCACTACCATCCTCTCATCTCAGCCTCGGTGGGGCCATGACTCACACTGAAAGCTTCTGACTTTATTAAGGGCTATTATCTTATGTGCTCACATTATATATAATTCAATATTCTATATTACAGGCCATAATTACTATAGTCTAGCACTGAGGCATCTGCAGCTTCCATCCAGTGAAGCAAAATCAAGATGGAAGACGTGACAGGTTTTTGTTAACTTTTGTAATACTGAGTCACTAAAAATATACTTGGAACAATGATGAACAAATATAGGAATAAAAAGACATTAGCACAAAGTACAGTAAAAGTATCTGAAAAAAGTTTTTAACTTGCAAACACAACTTCAGCGAAAATTAAATCTTAAATCTTCTTCTTGTTTCAGCTGTTCCTTTTAGGGGTCATCTGCAGTGACGTTAAAGAAGGGTCACGAAGCCATTCCCAAAAACAATTTCAATCTTAAGTAGAAAACATTCACATCAGCTGTCAATCACCCAGTGGCACCTGTAATTTTCTAATCTTTAATGGACCAGATCATTTTATTTTGTCCTTATACTGTACATGTACGTGCATCCACCTGCCAGAAACATCAAAATGTTCATTTAATGAAACTATAATTATTCAAAATAGGCTTAGAAAATAGACTAAACAAGCTAGAGTTTGATTTGGGACAAATTTAGTGTGGAGGAAAATGCTTGGAATCATTGCTCTGAATGAATAAAATGTAATTATAAGTTGTTCTGGGACAAGAAAGAGTGTAAAATGCAAAAGCAAAAGTATTTATTCATCTCGTGAAATTCTGAAATAGAAATGTTTTAAAATGCCTTATAGAAACATAGTAATGCATGCAGCAATAATCCCTGTGACATTTCATTTGACATTTACTTTAAGTTTTCAGTACTTTTTCTCTGAGAAAAATTCAACCCTCAACATTGACTACGCCAGTAATGAGAAATCAATCTTCCGTTCCCGTTATACTTCTGGCACATCTTGTGCAAAGATGAGTGAAAAGGAAGAGACTGAGATGCTATTTTCCCTCTGATGGGGGACCAATTTTTGCCTATCAGGCCAATAATAATGACAGCCAAATAACATCCAGTGGTGAATATACCCTAATGAAGGTAATTCTGCCAAAACGTGTGGGTGGACTTTTGCATTTCAGCTATTGTCTACGGTCTCCTGTTTTTAGACCACATTTGTTCTGAGATTGGTGCTCTCTTTTTCTTTATCTTTTTCTTTTTAAATCATTGGATTTCATTCATCAACCTGTATTGTAAGAGAATCACCTTATGAAAATCCACTGACAGCTATATAAGGTTATTGGGGCGATATTTACACATCAGAGATCATAGTAACTGCGTTCAGCCTGTGTAAAGCATCCAAAATCAATAGTTATGCATAAAAATACTATAAAGCATTTTAATATTGGGCAAATAGTGCTTTGAGATAAATGTTAACACTGACATCTTACTCACAACCACGGTATGTGGTAATAATTAGGAGGCATATTTACCATGTTCACAAGGTCACTTTAGTGTGTTAGAATCCTGGTAGACTGAACATTAAATATCTGATTGTGATGCAAAATAAAAGGGTCTACTAAAAGGGATTATAATGGATCATACATATACATGATCCCCAAGTCAGAATCACATTTCTGTACAGCATCATCCTCTAAAGATTCCCTAATTGGGGTCTGGGGACCTCAAGGAGTTACTGACCCAAAGCCAAAGTCTTCTGAAAATAATGTACAATAAAATCACAAAATAATTCAACATGAATTAAAAGTGAATTTGTACACATGGGGACCATTATGCAAATAAAACAGCATAATGACTCTGTTACTGTGTCTTCCATCCTCATCTTTGGACCAGGTGAGAGTGGAAAGAGAGGTCATATTTTGCCTTTTTAATGATTTCCTCTTAAATGAAGAATTTATTTCAAAATCCTTTAACACACAGTCATGAATGAGCAGGCCCCATCATATGGCAAAGTCCTCACAGTACCATATTAACCTATTGGAGTACTTTGCTCTCAGAGTGCAGCCTTACTTGTGGTTCCAAAAATAGAAAGAGAGGCAGGGCTTTTAGCTGTCAGGCTGCTCTCCGGTGGACGTTTGGATTCAGGAGACAGAATCTGCTCTACCTAAAGGCTCTAAGGGCGTAAAAGTTTCATTTTTTGGTGAAAGGTTTTATATTTAGGGCTGGATCAGATCACCCTAAACCATCTATTAGTTGTGCTGCTTAAGGCTCAAGTCTGTTTTTATTGTAAAACCGGATATGTGCTAACATTCAGCCCTCCAAAAAATGAATAGCAGGTACCTCAGCATAGGTAATGCTATGTGTAAGTCAGATGCTGACTGGTTTAAATTGTTTTGGAACAGGAAAAGGGGTGACAGTGGAGTTCAGCATGAATGGGAGAAACATGACAAAAAGTATCAAAGAAAATCAAAAACTGCTCAAAATCATCAAAAACTGCTTGAGAAGCACAGACAGGCTGAAGTCGACAGTTTTCTTTGTTTGCTTTTAAGACTTCATTTCAGCTCTGTTTACATTAGCTGGAAGGCCAAGAAATAAACTAGAAAGTGTGGCCCACAGGCTCTTGTTAGTGACATGTAGATATCAGTCTACAAAGCTATCTGTCAGCGCTGCGTAAGACCAATGTAAAAGCATGAAAAAGCCTTCTGGCATCATTTCCAGTGATGCAGAGCTCTATTTCACTCCCCTACTTTCATTTCCCATGTGTTTATATGCCACGTGTTGTTCTACTGCGTGTTGTTAACTTTTGCCTTCTCGCTCCCATAGTTTGTGTTTCGTACTCTCTCCATGCTCCTCTTTTCAGTCTCCTCATTCCTTTTAATCCCCACTTGGTTACACCCTCCCTGATGGATGGATGGATGGTTCTGATGGATCTCTCTTCCAGTTAAAAATCACTTTTTCCTTCACACCATGGCCAAAGGTTTGCTCAAAGAGAGTCTGATGTAATATAGTATAAAACACAGTTTTACATCAGGGCCAATAAGGTTTGACAAACCCTGCTCTAGAGGGTTTTTGCAGCAAATTTTAAACAATTTTATTCAATAGTTGTTAAAATAGCCTCTATAACAGGATAAATGAAGAGTCTGACCCACAAAAAGAAAGCTGCTTTTAGTGAAAGGTCACTAAAATCAGCTGGATTCCTCCTGCAGGTACGCATACTAAATGTCTTGATCATATAATGGTTGTAGAGATAGTCCAGTCTGGACCTAATTGGTGGATTGTTATACAAGCACTGACATCCATAAGTGCTAATGTGAAAGAAAAATAATAACAGAACAAAAAAATAATAATAATAAAAGAAAAAAGCCGAAATGATGGATGACACATCAAACAAATGTCGCAATAGGTAGAACTAAAAGCCAAAAACAGATAAACAAAATGCCACTGCTCATAAGAACGGCTCACAATAACAATACACTGACAGTAAAGAAAAAGCCCACATTGATTCCACTCTGAAACATGATTGGTGATTATCTGGATGAGCTGATGCTGAGCTGAAGTGACATGAGTAGCTGAAGACAGTCAACAGCTGACGCTTAATTGGAGAAAAAAAACACTGCTGAGTTCGATCCTGTAGGTTGGTTGCAGAGGCAAGGAAGAATCGGTTAAGTGAGGAAGGCTTCGTTATAAACAGAAGCACAAAAGCATTGGTCCAATTAAAACTGACAGAGGTACACGATCCTGCTCGCTTGTTTGTGTCTGCGTACACAAATGTCTGTTTACTGTGTTGGTATGATTTGTGAGAGAAGAGTTTTAAATATGTATATATGGAGAGAGAGAGAGAGAGAGAGAGAGAGAGGATTATAAAGTAGGTCGAGTTTTGTATATTTTAACTGCCAATATTAGAAATCAAAAGAGCCCAGCATTTATCTTTTCTCACTTTATTCTAAATTTGCGTGTGTGTGTGTGTGTGTGTGTGTGTGTGTGTGTGTGTGTGTGTGTGTGTGGGTGCAACATTGCCAGTATTTATCAACTTATATCAAATTCTGTATTTTGACAGTTCTGAATAATATTAAACTGCAGCTAATCTCATGTTTTTATTCAATATGTATTTATATAAATAATGTGAGGTAACACACATGTTTTCCTTTTAAACAACAAAACAGTGCAGATTGAATCTTTATTCCTCTGCACTACACATAGTTCAGAGCTGGATTGAATGTGTTTGTCTGACTGCTTCTGAAGTATCTTTATTTTCTAACGTTTGTGCTAGTTTTAATGGTTTCTATTGTTTTATTATTTATAAACTTTTTAGAAATAAATCATATAATATCACACAGCCCAGTTAAATCACGTTCACTTTGACATACTTTGAGAATATCATGACTGCAGTGATACTGTACAAGTTTAATATTTTCAAAATAATAGTAGTAGTTCATTTAGAGGTGTAGCTCTTCCCTCTACTATTCTCTGAGATACACTCTTCCACAGTGCTTCTTTTGTCCCTTCATCCCTAACCAGTCACGGCAGACGGCTGCTCCTCTGTGAAGCTGGCTGTGCTGGAGGCTTCTTCCTGTTAAAAGGGAGGTTTTCCTTCCCACTGCTGCCAAGTGATTGCTCATAGGGGATCATCTGTTTGCTGGGGTTTTCCCTGTATTATTGTACTGTCTTTACCATACAATATAAAGATCCTTGTGATTTGGTGCTATATAAATAAAATTGAATTGAATTGAATTGAATTGAATTGAATTGAATTGAATTGAATTGAATGTATAGTTAAACAGTTGCAATGCTTTTTATCCACTATCATCATATTTTTTTGTTCTTATTATTATTTTGTGTTTTTAATGGAATAAATTGAAAACCTCACTGGACTGCTTGATTGCAGTACATGTCTGTACTCCGTGCAGGGATAAAACATGCATTTCCAAATGGGATCAGTAAATAGTTGCCTGGCTTAATGTCTGCGTTCACAGCTAGACCAGTGGATAATTCATACAAATCTAATGGCTCATCATTTATCTATAATTGACAACGGTCTACTTTCAGAAAAAAATAGCATGAATGGCTCTCATTTACATAATTATTTCAGACCTATATTTAGTTCTTTGTAAATGTCCCATTGGCACAAATTACAGCTGAGACTCTTGAGTATTGTTGAGTAAGTTCACACATCTGCATTGGTGGGTCATGTGAGACTATATTTTCCTTTTTTTAAGCATTAAAGTATAAATGTCCTTGCTGTACATCCAGAAAAATGGTGAATGCAGATAATTCTCACACGCCTTCTTCCTCTGCTTTCCGTGTGAATCCCCTCTGTCTGCTGTCAGGCAGTAAAAATATCAAATATCATCTCTTAATATATGTCTGAAAATATTGAGTTTTATCATAATTAGATCAGGTCAAAACTTATACCAAGGCTCAAATGTCTTCTCCTCTCTACTCTGCTAATTCACATTTTCTGAATGCAGTTTTTTATTAGAAAAATGGTTAATAACTATAATAATCAAATGAATTGAAAGTATATACATTGAAATAAATGTTAAAAATGAATTGGCTTTTATCTCCCAGGTACAGCGCTCATGTGTCCAACTGGTAAGACCTGTTGTTCACAATTGTGCAGATTGAGGTTTTGACTAAACTGTGATGAAAAGAAATAGTCTTTTAAAGGCAAATGACATGGAAATAAATTCAGTGGTTTAATAACGTAAAGACAAAGGTTTGCTGTTGGAGACAGGATTGCCCACTTTCACTGTGAATCAAGCCAAGCAGATCCGATTCTGACCACAAGAAGATTTAAGGATGCATGTATCAAACCCTACGGCGCCTTTAACTGCAACAGTAGTTTAATGATCCAGTCACGTAAGGCCACGTACACAAACACACATATAGTCTTATATCTGCTTTTGCTGATAGACTTAATGTATAATGATGGGCAGACTTTCCAAATTGTGAAAACAACAAGTCATACACACATTAGAAATGTTTGGCAAGGTCTAGCTAGATTGTGGATTTTTGCTTTAATATTTATATCTCCAAGGTATTCAGCTGATTCTCTAAAATGGCTTCGTATTTATTGGCCATTTTTAAAACCCTGCAGAACACTGACTGGTCCAAATGACTCCTACGAGATGGCTGCTCATACCATGACAGATCCACCTCCATGTTTAACACCTGGCAAAAGACACTGTGGGTTGAGTTATTATTTTTTTTAATTTTTTATTTGGCTGTCTCCAAACAAAAACAGGCCCAGATAGAAGACAAAGGCAAATTGTCAATTAATGTTACTTTTGCATTGTTCAGGGTTTTTTTTATTTATTTGTTTGTTTTACCATTAAATATTGTAGATCTTATGAGCAGTACATGGTTACAATTGAACAAATGCAATGTTTTCAGGAAAAGTGTCTTGACCACATTCAGCCTTTCAGAGTTGTCTTTCTTTTTTGTTTTGTTTTCTTAGACTTCCCCCATTTCAAATTATGTAATTTTGTAGTTTTGTGATCAGATCTACTATCCAGGCTTGGCACATTTCAGATGCCTTATGTTGTTTGGAAAACTCAGCAAGTGACTGGCTCTGTTTCACACAGGAGATGCCTTTATTTTTAGCTTTCAAGAGCACGAAATAAATGTATAATTCGGTTGTTGTTTTACTATAGTCCATTCATTTGCATTCATATACCCAGCTCACACATGGCAGAGGAGATATTTTTGCCATTCAATAATGAAAATTTAAATCAACTACATTAAGAAAAGAAGAGACTGTGAGTTATTTGAAAGCTTTATAAACTGTGGCAATTTGAAAATATAAATAAAATCCAAAACAGTGAAGAAAAAAAAGAGAAAATCGTGAACTGACACAGTCAAAAAAACTGAGGGGATGAATGTTGAAAAGTACTACTAGCAATACAGGTTTTTTTTTAAGGTCTGGTATTTTGTTATGAAGCACTTTGTGATATTTGTCTTTAAAAGTGCTACAGAAATAAGAAATAAAACAGAAATAAAATTTTACTTAACTCATAACTAAAGTAATTTGATGATCGTCCTTGATTTCTGATTCGTTCCTGATTTGGTGATTGGTTAATTGGTTTGAAAATTTCTACAACTTAAGTCCAACAAAGTGAAGATGCTGTTATTAGAGGAGATGAAGAGAGGCCAAACATCTTGGCAGGTTAGAAAGTAAAGCAGTGAATATTTGTTTATTATTATTATTATTATTATTAATATAGTTTGTTTGTTTTGTTATTTTCTTTTTGGGGTTTTTGTCAGCCAATATTTTCAACATGTTGTTTCAGCTCTAAGTATCCTGTGCTTCATTCATCTGATGTTCTCCTTTGATTTGCCTTCCTCAGATCAACAGGAGTTCCATCTCCAGAGAAACTGAAGGCAGCTTTGCCACAGGTCTCTGTCAGAGGTTTTGGTACAGAGAGCAGAGAGTCATTGGATCCGAGCTCTTGTTCTCTGGCAGTATATTAGACTCAGTCCATGGTTAAACAGTGGGATTTTAGAGAAATATTCAATGCCTAAGCTTCAAAATGTAATACTGTGAGGTCTTTTTCATTAGTTGAATGTGATGCATAGAAAGGAGGTGCTAAGTGGTAATTTGCCTCAGTTTAACTTGCTTTCTGATGGTCATTAAAATTGTTTTTCCATTATGTTTTCTTTCTCTTTTTTCTCTTTCTCTCTTTTTATGACGTGTTTTCTGTTTTCCCGTTTTTTACTTTAGTTTCTCTGTGCATAAAGACGCGAGCTTTCCCCTGCATTATCACTGGGAAATGAGTTTCAGATGGTTGGTATAAATGCAGCATATTGTCAGACCACATAACGCTCAGTTTGCCATCAGGAAGTCCAATTAAGGTCCCCTGTTTGCATGCATTAGACCCATGTAATACACGGTGCACTATCTCACAGTCCATTAGAGACTATAGCTCTCACGTGAGTGCCAAATGCAATCACAGTGTTCTCTCTAAAATCCAACGAAGCAGTGAGATATAAAACCCACATAATTTGCAACACTTTGTGGGTGATGAAGCAACAGCTTTCAAAATGAGTACCCCCACCGCCACCCTCCCCTTCCATGCCTGCGCCGGGAACAGTTTCATGGTAAATATCATGGGAAGGCTTCACGATCATCTCATTGGCTCAGAAGTCAGAGACCCCATCATATAAAACGAGAGCGACTGGTCTAACAGCCCTTTCCCACTGGCGAGGGTAGTGGATCACACTTGGGCTCCAACTGTCGGGAAAATACCTTTTACGCACAGAGTGTCTGGAAAGGTTGAGCGAGTCCGCGCGCCAGCGATCAGTCATTTTGAAGCGAAAGAGTCATACAGCCAACAGGTGGGTTTATTCGGCTGCAGCTGTGCAGCGCAGCGGGACTTAACGTGGCTTTATCTGGTGGGGAAAAGTTATTTAGACTCGTCTTTGCGCTTGCATATTTAATATTACTTTGAATATTTGCGTTTTCAGTGATTTAAGTGACTGCGGAGTGATGAAAAAATAGTTAAACTTAATGAAAACGGGTTTTTTCGCATTGTTCGTTTAAATTATCTAGATGAAATTTAATTTTAGCTCGTGTTCTCACTAATTCCACATTCCATTAAAGTCTTCTCTGTAGCTGGTTAGATAAGCGTTTTTTTTAATTGTTTTGTTTTAATGCTACTTCTGGTTTAAAGGTTTAGTCATCATTTCACTCACCCGCTGAATCTGAAGCGTATTTTTCTACTGAGGTGTAAAGGGCAAAACAAATTTGATCTAGGGTTAATGTCTTCTGGGAACCCACGTTTGAACTCCGATCAATGGATGCGTTTCTTTTGATTCTATCTACCTTCTCTGTACATCACTCTTCTCTTAATAGAAAAACTGTTAGCTGGGGCGTCTGAGTAGGCATGTGGCTACTGGAGAAGCTCCGCAGTGGGACTCAATCCCAGCCTCCGCAGACAACAGAGGCCATTCCTGTTTCTGTGTATGCCAATGTACTCACTCCAGCGAAGATTCCCGATTTCTTCATCCCACCCAAACTTATCTGCTGCCCCCCAGAAGAATCTGTCACCCCAGAAACTCAGCACTGCTCCAAAATCAGACCCTCAGCCTCTGACCATGCCATCTGCAGCCAGAGCCCCAGAGCTAGGAGCAGCAAGAACCCCTGCAGCCCTCGCCTCTATTCCCGCAATCTCCAGAAATCAGCCAACCGGCACATCATCCAGATAGAGAGCGCTGATGAGCCTGGTGCTGGATCTATGGACAGGGTCGGTATTGATGTAAACACTAATGCTGACCCACAGTCACAGACTGCAATGTCTCTGCCATATGTCCCAAAGGCTCAGACCTCCTATGGCTTTTCCACCCTGATGGAGTCTCCTCATACCCGACGCAAGGAGAGCCTTTTCCACAGCGACCCCAGCAGCCCTCTCACCTCCCCAAACTCCCAGAGGCGCTCCCAAGGGGGAACCCTACTGGCCCCGGCTGACCCCAACCCCTACCGCTATTTCAGCGGTGGTGAGAGTGACACCTGCTCCTCGGCCGAGTCATCTCCCTTTAACTCACCTCTCCTTTCCCGATCTGCCTCTCTCCTGCGCTCTATTACACAGGAGACACAAGCCAAGGTGAGGACTTGTGCTCTATATGCTCATGTATGGCCACAATTTATAATTCAAAATCATCAGTGAGTGTGTAACAGTTTTTTCCTCCTAGTTTGATTCAGCTAGAGGTTTATTTCTGTATGTTTACAGTTGCTTTTCCTCTCTCCCCCAAGGTGTCTCGTGCCAAACGATCCCTGGCACGCCACAGTTCCCTCTCCACTGATGAATGCAGCTCAGCAGACAACAGCCCCAACATGCAGCGCCGCCGAATGCGCTGCCCTCCCTCTCCCGCCTTCCGTGGATGTAAAAGCGGTGGCTTGAGGGGAGCAGCGGCATCGGACCTCTGTCAGCGCGAGCACACTATAAACCTCAACAAGGGGGGGAAACTGAGGCTGAGCACTCACTATGACAGGGAGGCAGCCCGGCTGAGGGTGCGCGTGCTCGCAGCCGAGGCCCTTTACGACAGGCAGACAGACCTTAAAAGCATCAACTGCTGCGTAGCACTCTACCTGAATCCTGGTAAGAAGCAGAAACAAAGGAGCACCATCATTAAGAACAGCAGGAATCCGGTGTTCAATGAAGACTTTTTTTTCGATGCTCTGCCTCAGGCACAGGTAAAGACTCTGGCCATGAAAGTAAAGGTAGTGAACAAAGGAACCAGCCTGAAGAGAGATGTGCTTCTTGGAGAAAGAGAAGTGCTGCTCAGTGAGCTGCTCGCAGGCCTCTAGGGAGCCCCTGTCAAGACTCTGGCGGACACGAGCTGGTCCACACCTTGAGGGCCCCCAATCTTTTTATCCCACCTCGCCCTTCTGACAAATACTGGACAGGAGCAAGCACACAGATGACAAGGAAGATGTTTCTTCCACACTGGGTTATGTATGCGCACAGAAAAAAATGAAGGTCTCTGTTAAAGTCTCGCTTTGCCAAGTCTTCAAATTCAAAATTAGGGGCAGCCCACAATAACCTATAGGCTTATCAGTGAAGTGACTATGTGAACAGTGGGGCTGTGATCCTCGTTTGTGCGTATTTCTCTTTGAGTATTGAGTTACAAACAGTTTTACTCTCACCGATGAGCATTGTATTGTGGCTCAGTGTCATATCAGTTGGTATGCAATCTTGTTTAAGTTGGAGCTGCTTATTGTTTCGTAATGAATGCGGTGATATTATCTGTAAGCATTTGCACGTCACTGTGGAAATTAATAATGGCTCTGTGTGCTTGAGAGAATTTATATATGGGGAATTAGATTTTAATTGCTAGTAAATGTAATGTTGATATGACTGTTGTTTTGTGATATGCTTTTGAACTCGAATAAAAACCATGCTAGGGCTTTTGTCTCACCTTGCACTTTTTGTCTGTGGTTTTTGTCTTTGAATTAATCCCCAGGATCACATGAAATCCCCAGAAATGATAATAAACCTCTCATTTTCTCACTCGAGTTTTAAATTATTGCAAACAACCCTCAGGTTGGGTCCTCTGAGCCAGGCACAAGCTGGGTGTCATTTGTGAGCCTTTTGATTCCAAATACCCCCCCACACCCAATATTGTTTCTGTGTGCATTCAAATTCCCTGTTTAATTTTAAAAGCATGTTTCCTATTCAGTCCTCCAGTGAGTTTCAAATAGTCATTAAGAAGGCTGGTGGTAATCATGGCTCAGTCGCTCTCCGGGAACAGTTGCTGGCACACACTGTCTTTCTCTGGAAATAATCCGTCTGCACAGGGAGGTTAGGTCTCGATTTATGAGTTCAACATTTGGGTTGACAAGTGGAAATCTATTTGTGCTACTATAGGATAATAAAAAAAATGTAGAAGACACACTGCAATCCACACTTGTACATTTGGCAGACATACATGGCAGAAGTCCCACTACAAAAAAAGAAGCGAAAGAAAAAAAAAGCAAAAATATCAAACGTGGACTTTTGCCTCCTCTGCTGGTGCAACAGCAGAATGACATGCAAGTGAGCTAAATCATCAAAACGTCACTTCATTTTTATAAAATAAGTGCTGAGACAGCCTTTGTTTCAATCACCACCTGCCCCCCGATATATCAGGCAGACACTTTGGTGACCCAGAGCAGAAAATAATCCAGGATTTCATTAAAAATGTAAAAACTTGGGAGAAGACGCTCAAGTTTGTGCACAAGAGGGATGACCTCACTGATATAAGCCTGTGGGAAACATTCATCTGTAAGCTAAAAGGAGATGAATTTCCTACAAACTCGAGAGCAGAGAGATAAAACTGAAAGAAAATTAAGTATGTTAGCGTAGTGGTAATACTCAAGAAGGGAAATTATGAAACTTGAACCATCTAATAACCTCCTAACTGAAAAAAAATAAATAAATCCAGAGCTCAACAACAGCCTACACAATCAAATGAAGATGAAGGGTTTTTTTGAGGTAATCCGTATTATTGATCAGCATCTTAATGATGGAGCAGAAATTAAAAGTCCTGATTGTTTCTGTGAGTGCAGTTGTTGGTTTGAGGTTTGCAGGTCTCGCTGGAAAATGTTCTCACACATGCATAAAGACATTTCCACACGGCAACCAGGGTCCATCAAAAATCTCCTTATTCATTAACAGACTGTTTGCAGCACAGTCAGATAGTTTTAAAAAAATATTCAGCTCTGACGAATTAAAAACAAACAAACACTTATGTAAGCATAAAAGCTTTAATTAATGTGACCAAATAATGTCTTTTCCCCCCAAAATTTTACTTTTATGATTTCATGAGACAGACTGGAAATGATATTTTTAAGAGGCTTTAAAAGAGAAGCACAGTGGAAGCTTTTATTTGCATTCAGACTGCGTTTCCTCTTCATGTTTTACTGTATGCAAGGACTGAAAATGACTGCCGTGCAAAGGTGTTAAGTCATTGTAGCAGCATTTATCCTCTGAATTCATTTAATGTTTTAATCCAGTCACTGCTCAACCATCAGCTATAGCAACTCTCCATGCCACAGTGTATTTATACATATGTTATATGTTTCCAGTTTCCACTTTACAAATAAGATAAAGTCATATGAAGCACGTAGGCTACAGATTTTGGCACTGAACAGTCAAGTTAATATTCTGGCCCCTGGCGTTGAGTAGGAGGACAGAGTGATGTGACCTAACAACTGTTCGGATCGGTGTAGGTTTCCAGCTCCTTACTGTTTTCATTTGGATTTTTTTTTAAACTAAAAACGAATCTCATCCCTGCTGTCAAATTTAAAACTGTGTTATCCCCATAACATTAACCTAAGTAATAATCTTCCAAAATAATATGTAGTCATAGTTAATGGCAAGTACGGGATGATGGTGACTGTTTGCTCACGGTGCAGGAGGCCTCGCTGCCTGTGAGATAGGATTCTGTCATTTGATTATTCGGTGATAATCATTAGATTTAGAATATTATGCTATTTAATTCAGACTGACTGAAACTCCTGATTTGAATTAAGAGCTGGTAGGATTCATGCACATTCAAAATGTGCATGCAGACAGTCACAGTTTGGCACAACGCAGCTGTCTAAAGGAGGAGAATCCAACATTTCAGCTGCCTGCAACAGGAGTTTTTTGTTTATCTGTTTTGTTTATTTTTATTGTTATTTATTTATTTTTCATCGTTTTTTTCTCAAAACTGACCTAAGAATCATGCAAGCTTAAAAAGATACCTGACTTAAGGGATGAACTAGAGAACAAATTTTAAATTGTCTCTTTTGGTGCTTTGTTACTCTCAGACTGTCACAAAAACAACAACTACTTTGACTGACTCTATGAAAAATGCATAAGAAGATCCCACAGAGGTAACAAGGTGATCCCCACGGAACTTTCAGGCAAAAATGTGACATATCTGGGAAAGGTGGGCAGGGTGTCCTTAAAATGTTTGAGAAAACCAGACCAAGTGGAGGACAAAAGAACTATTTACAGCAAATGAACAGTATCTGAAAGTCATATCCTTAAGAAGCAGAAAAAAATCCAGCAATGACCTGACACAGAACCTGAGAGATGCATCTGACCCTTTGGTTCATCCATCTGCTGTTCAATGACACATCATCACAAGGACTCAGCAGCTGGCTGTCAAGAAGCCATTCTTAAAGAAGGGAAACAGGGGGAAAGGCTGATGTACGCCAGATCGCACCTGGACTGAAAATCAGTGGCAACAGGTCTGATGGAGTGATGAATGCATATGTGCATCCAAATTTCCCTTCTTTATTTATTTTTTTGTTCAAATCATCATTAATATGTATGAAGAAGACATCAATAAAACATGGAGAAAGATTTTCATCCACCATGTAATACCACATGGAAAGAAAGTGATTGGTGCCAATTTTATTTTTGAGCGTGACAATGAACCAAAACATCCGGATAAGAGCTTTGATTGTCCTATTCCTGAATACTACTTAAAGAAATTGAAAGAAAGCTCAATTAAGGCTGAGTTGAAAAGCAAAACAAATATTGATTCTGTCCGAAGTTTTGTTTGTTTGTTTGTTTGTTTGTTTGTTTGTTTGTTTGTTTTTGTATATATACTTTTTATAGATTTAAATTTAAATATAAAGAAATGAAGGGCGGCTCGAGACTTCTGCACAGTACTGTATAATAACGGTGTCCAGTTTTGTGAGACTAAACTATATATCAAACACAGCATATGTTCTACCGGCGGGTGGATTACACCGTCTTTTATTATAAGTAGCCACTACCGTTTTAATTACAACTCTTTTCGGGTATACTTGCTTTGTAAGCGCGGAATCAGCTGGAAACACTGCGCTTTGTTGGTGCGATCACCACAACAAACGAACCCATCAGCTGGCAGCTCTTTAACTGACACACATCACGGGAAATGTAGTTTATCTTCCAGGAAACGCCTCCTGCTCTTGAGAACTGGAAATTCCCCCAACACTACATCACCCACAATGCCTCACCGTCATCGTAAACATAGACCTGTCAAACAACATAGACGCCATCTTGACAGCACCCTCAAAATGGCAGAAAGATGTGAGCTAGAAACCGAGTCCAAACTAAGATCTCAGCGCTCTGCTATTTAAAACCAGTCGGCGCCGTTTTTTCCCAACCGCGGGTGGTTATGGAGTTGGAGCCCAGCGAGGCAGCACAGAGCCTGTAACATGGATATATCGACGGCGGTTTTCAACGCGGCCAGAGATGGTAAGCTGAAACTTATCCAGAAGTTGCTGAGCAACAAAAGTCCAGAGGAGCTGGAGGCTTTGGCTGAGGAGAAAACACAGGGGGGAACCCCTTTGCTGATAGCCTCTCGATACGGACATTTAGAGGTGGTGGACTACCTCCTTGAACATTGTAAAGCGAATGTTGAACTCGGGGGTTCGGTGAACTTTGACGGCGAGACCATCGAGGGGGCTCCGCCGCTCTGGGCGGCTTCGGCAGCCGGTCACCTCCTTGTGGTGAAGACGCTACTGAAACACGGTGCCTCAGTAAACAATGCAACACTAACTAACTCAACGCCGCTCCGAGCTGCCTGCTTCGACGGTCACCTGGAGATCGTCCGCTACCTGGTGGAGCACAGAGCCGACATGGAGGTCGCCAACCGCCACGGCCACACCTGCCTCATGATCTCCTGCTACAAGGGCCACAAGGAGATTGCCAAGTTCCTCCTGGATCGCGGTGCGGATGTTAACCGCAAGAGTGTGAAAGGAAACACTGCCCTACACGACTGTGCCGAGTCAGGTAGTCTGGACATCATGAAGATGCTGCTGAAGTGCAGTGCCCGCATGGAGAGAGACGGATACGGGATGACCCCGCTCCTGGCCGCAAGCGTGACGGGTCACACCAACATTGTGGAGTACCTCGCCCACCAGCCTCGTACCTCCAGAGAGGAGCGCATTGATGCACTTGAACTCCTAGGGGCTACTTTTGTGGACAAAAAGCGTGATCTGTTGGGCGCCATGAGGTACTGGAGGAGGGCGATGGAGCTGAGGCAGCCAGGGGAAAAGACCGGTTCTCTTGCCAAGCCCCCACCCGGTCCCCCGATCCCCGCCTATGGCTGCGCACAGGAGGTGTGCACTGCAGAGGAACTCGAGGCTTTGATCACCGACCCGGACGAAATGAGGATGCAGGCCCTGTTGATTCGCGAGCGCATCCTGGGCCCGTCCCATCCAGACACGTCTTATTACATCCGCTATAGGGGAGCTGTGTACGCTGACTCAGGCAACTTTGAGCGCTGCATAAGTCTGTGGAAGTACGCTTTAGACATGCAGCAAAGCAACCTGGACCCTCTCAGTCCCATGACAGCCTCAAGTTTCCTGTCTTTTGCAGAGCTCTTCTCGTTTGTTCTTCAAGACCGGGCAAAAGGCTCGCTGTCAACACGCATCACCTTCCATGATCTCATGACTGTGTTGGGCAAAAGCGTGAGGGAGGTAGAGAGAGCTGTGGCACAGAGGGATAATCCCCCAGAAGCTCCTCAGTTCACCAAAGCCCTCTCCATCATCCTTCACCTCATCTTTCTACTGGAGAAGCTCGAGTGCAGCCCGGAGCAGGAGCACCAGAAGAAGCACACGGTGTACCGGCTTCTAAAGCTGAACCCCCGAGGGCGGAGCGGCTTCACCCCCCTGCACATGGCCGTAGACAAGGAGACGACATCTGTCGGCCGCTACCCGGTAGGCCGCTTCCCCTCCCAGGCGGTGGCTGCACTGCTCCTAGAGTGCGGCGCGGACGTTGATTCGCGGGACTGTGAGAACAACACACCGCTGCACATTGCTGCTAACAACGGTTGTCCGGAGATTATGGCGCTCCTCATGAAGGCTGGAGCTCACTTCGATGCCACAAATGCACAGAGGAAGACGGCCTACGAGCTGTTGGATGAGCACAGCAGCGGGCACCCGGCCCTCTACCCGCTAAACTACGTCACCCTTCAGTGCCTGGCAGCACGTGCAATCGAAAAGCACAGACTGCCCTACAGGGGACTCATCTCTGAAGAGATGGAGGCTTTCATTGAGCTGCACTGACTTCCACTTCTGCATCAACCGCCCCCTTCTTCTGAAGAGGCATCCCAGCAACTACTCTTCCCGTTCTCGCCTATTCTTTACTGTGACCTGACACAAACTATTCTTTTGGGGTTTTTTTTGCTCGACACAAGTCTCCTCATGACTTCTGCTCCACTGCTGACTGTAACCAACGTTTTTATCAGACCAAACCAATAGCAATAATCATCCACCCTCTGGGCTTAAGTGTCTGCCAGAGGTCTGGTCAGTTGTTGCTTTATTCTAACACAGACTTTTAAGGTGATTGTTGGTTTCCACTGCTACTTAATGCCGGGTGAAACGTTAACATCATATAGACTCTAATGCATCTCCTCTCAGCGTCTCCCTCTAAAACAAACAAGCAAAAAGGGAGCGGTACAAGCTGATGGGGGTTTGTGTGGGTTTGCTAGTGGCTGAAGTGTATGAGAAATGGGCTCGCTCTTACTGACACAAAGCATCTGATCAAAGTAGCCAGATAACATGCATGAAAATGAAGTGTGACTGTGGTAGCTCACTTGTTGTTTAGCAGATTCATTCAGAAAGGAAATATTTGAACAAACTCAACGAGTCGCTGGCATTTTTTTTTTTTCTTTTTTTTGTGCCTGGTTCTACTTGTTCGCATTCGGTGTACCATCTGTTATGTTTCTCTGACGCTGGGAAGGTGTTGAAAGTACTGTGCCAAATGTCCCGTTAAAAACTGTAAACCGGTGGCAAAATGGCAAAAGCAATGAATGTTTTCTTCCTGATTACGAGCAAAAGTAATAATATGAAGTTACAGACATGAACCTCTGAGCTTGAGGAGAACATTGACTGGACTGTGACAGTATTTTGTCAGCCTGCTGCACCGTTTCTGTCAGGCTTTTATGACTTAGTAAAAAAAAAAAGAGCGACAGGTGCCATTATTTAACACTCCCCAGTCTCCAAACAAGATAACCTATGCAGTTGTTAATATTATTCCAAAAATTGTGAAGCTAAAAGTCGCTGCATGAACACGATTTACATGTTGTTTTTGTTTGTTTTTTTGTTTTTTTTCCCCTCTGTTGTACATGTTCATCCTAATATGATGACTTAAATGATTGGGGCTGCTTCTTTAACAATAATTTGGTATCTTCTGAATATTTATATCTAAGAATGTTTTCTTCATTTCTACCTATGTCTGAATGAACAGTTTCTAACAGAGCCTGACGCGCGCCTGCGTGCCTCCTCCTAGGATTATGAAATCCACAAGAAAGACATCCAAGTTAATGCAAAAGAAGCAGCCTCATGACGTTTGCGGGGACAACGACGGACCTTTGAACGTGCTCTCGTCGCTATAAAAAAAGGCACAAATCAACTGTCGAGGATCATGTGTTGGTTTTTGCCTTGCAGTGAATTTTCCCTTTAACATCAGATGCAGTTCACAGAAAACAAAAAGGAACAGATGGCTCTTTGGCCATTCCTGCATCTCAGTCTTATATTTAGTTGTTTTTCTTGTGTTTTCAGCAATATTTTATTTGTCAGTCTGTGTTAAGCACCACTAAAAAGTTGAAATACACACTGAAGAGGCTCTGGAAGATCCTAAACACCTTACATTCAGGCTCTAAACTGTCGCTGCCTTTGTCTTTCCCAGCAGATTTGCGATAACTCAAGATCAAAAGTGTGTTGGAGATGCCTGAATAAAATTCAGTATCACAACAGAATCCCTGTATGTCGGCTCAGCGTTCCTGTGGCTCTTGTCTGTGTGCAAAAATGTGAATGAGAGTTGTTCTTGACTTAGGCTGAAAAGCTGGAAATGAATCCCAGTTTTTGATGTCTTGATTTTAATTATTTAGTCTGAGCGCTGTTGCTCACATGGCGGCAGCGTTTGCATTGTGATAGCAGCAGGACATAACAGCCTTACCATGCCATTGTGACAGCCAGGTCCATGAAATGATCTAATTTGGACACTGGAAGTGACATTATCTTGGAGTGCACTCGTATCAAAAACAAAATCTGCGAGCTCTCATTACGCAGGCTTTCCACTGCTCACATAAACTCCAGCACCCTGAAATAAAGCATAACAGAAACTTGATCTTTCAGAGTCCTGCACTCTTAAAATATAAATAGAGTGCAATTAACGTCACTGCTGCAGGGCAGTGCTAGAGACAGGCCACTTACCCTGCTAATTTTAGGGATCTTTTGCCTTAGCTTCCACTCTGAAAATGGGAATACTGTAATGCTATACAGTCAGACAGGCAGGTCACAGGGTGACTGGCAGAGACGGCGCACGGGCAACAGAGACGGCATTATTCTTATAGTAACAGACACAATATTAGCTATCCATCGGTAAAAGCTTAACCTAACTATGTTAAATCGGGCAGCGTGGTGGCAGCTAGTCGAGAAACACCAGGTGGTAAATGTAGCGTCCACCCTGCATAACAGTCATGAAATAAGAAACTGTGAACACTGACGTAATCCACATGGTCTCCCATGGCTGACCTGACCCCTCTGTTAAAGGGAAAAATGGTCATTAACTTATTGTGTTAGATAATAACTGTGGAAGTAGCCCTTCTTCACATAAGATATTTACAAGTGGTAATATTGGGATAAAGAGAAGACGAAAGTGTATTTTTGGTACTTAAAGGCAAAAAAAAAAGGAAATCCCAAAGCTCGGCTTCCTTTTAGGAACTTATCTTCTGCAAACTGAAGAGACTTGGCATAGAAATACTGACATACCTAAACCTGGAGTCATGAATTTTCTTTGTTCATATTTCCATCCTCAAGTAAATGTAACATCATATAATAGTAACTTCCCACTAGATGTCACTAGCAACAAAGAAAATCAATCAGACAAGAAGTCTTTTGTTCCTTTAAGATCATGTGAAATGCTCAGAAATGTAGCTCTCAGGCAGAAATGGTGGTGGTGGGTTGATTTTCTTTTTCTTTGTGTCTCATTCAGCAGAGAGTCTGACTCTGACAAAGAAGTCTTTGTACCGATAGAGAAACAGAATGAGCTGTTGAGGATGGCATTTATTTGAAAAAAAGAAAATGTAAGCACTAAATGTACATTTTTAGGTAAAGAGGAAAAGAAATCTTGGTAGATGGGAGGCACTGAGTCTTTTTGCAGGGTTTTCTATGGGGGTCAGCAGAAAGGTTAATATAAAACCTCCTTCGTGACATCCTCAGGTGCCATGCCAACGTCCAGCACCACACTCCAACACCTCACAATCTGCCCTTGTGGCTGTTGCTTTTGTCATGCTGCGTGACCCAAATAGCACCAGATCATTAAACTAGATATAACAAAGTCCTATGTTGAACTATTTCAATTTGCTTCAGGTTAAAGAATAGTGCTTTGTTGCCCTGTTTTTCATTTTTTTTAATTGATATTTTAAATCAAATTTATGGGCAATTGTGGGCAACGCCAGAAACGAAGATAAGCTAATACACCAAATTAGTTACATTACACATACATTGTTTAACTGCAGGCATTTATCCTGATAATTATATTTCATTTGATTCATTTCTTACATTAACCTGTTCGGCAGTCACTTCCATATATTTTTACCGACCCTTTGCTACTGTGATATTGATTAAATCCCCTGAAAACCATTTTTGATATATATGTACTGTAGATTAAGAAAACCAATGATAAAAGTGCACACATTTGACCCCACTGATATAAATGATCAATGAATCCACCTTTGTTAATATAACAGGACTGAATAAATTATAAGGAACAGCTCATTTATAATAGACTACTGCTAACTCCAGCCTAAAATAGTCAAGAATACCAGTACTGGTATATATGATGTATACGTATGCATCAAGAGATAAACATCAGCTGCTGCTACCAGAACACTCCTTCTCACCACAGCACTTTACAGGAAGGGCCAGAGTCGTCTCTATTTTTTGAGGCGACTGAGGTCCTTCAACATCTGCCAGAAAATGCTCAGGATTTTCTACGAGTCTGTTGTGGCCAGTGCGATCCTCTATGCTGTTGCATGCTGGGGGAGCAGGCTGAGGGTCGCAGATGCCAACAGACTTAATAAACTAATCCGTAAGGCCAGTAATGTTGTGGGGATGGAGCTGGACTCCCTCAAGGTGGTGTCGGAGAGGCGGATGCTGTCCAAGATAAAGACAATGTTGGATAACACCTCCCACCCACTCCATGACATGCTGGTCAGTCACAGGAGCTCGTTCAGTGAGAGACTGAGATTACCGAAAAGCACCACTGAACGACACAGGAAATCTTTCCTGCCTGTGGCCATCTCCCTGTACAACGCATCCACTTAACACACTGGTTACTGCTACAACTACACGTTTCTTTTCCAGCTATTTATTAATGAGTGACTTATGTATATATATATATGTATATATTGTACTATTCTTAGTTAGCGTATTGTCTGTCTTGTCTTAATGTTGGTTTATGTTGGTTTATAATGGAGCACTGTAACAAAAAAATAATTTCCCCCAGGGATCAATAAAGTATTCTGATTCTGATTCTCATCAATATTGGTTGATACTGTTGCTCAGCCAGTGATGTAACCCTAAAGTAAAGGTAAAACTAAATCAGCAGCTTAAATGAAAGCTGACCATAACCTTGATGAACGTGGATTTGTTGCACTGTTGTTGGCTTTAATAGTCGTTCATTTTAGGCAAGTGAACCTATAAACTTGCTACTGAGTCTGTCTCCAGAACAATAAATAATACTTTTAAACTCCTTCCATCTGTTGTCCTCAGATGCTACTGCGTTATTTACCTCCTGTGGAATTATTAATGGATTCCCATAGCATCTCACCAGGACTTGTATTTCCCTACAATATTTTAGAGTCCAGCTGTAATTTAGTATGGGAGTTCTGCTCAGTGGGAGCCGTTATGAGCCTCTGACTCTTTATTCCTGCCAGCAGCTATAATTAGATGCTATGTTATGGGAATCTAAGAGGTCTAGGGTGCTTCTCTTCATTTTAGCTCCTTGGGGAGCAAAGTGGGGGCAAATAAATAAATAAATAAATCAGTCACCAATACACAAGACCAACCTGCCACAGCTGCTGCCTCTTTTGCACCAGTCAGCGATACCAGAGAGAGCTGGAGGAGGTGGGGGTTGAAGTGGGGAAGTAATGGGGGTAATAGAGGTGATGGGGGATACGGTTGCTATTGGAGATCTTGCCTGCATCACGTCATGTGTAAGAGGGAGGGGTGGGGGGAGTGCTCCGGTGTGTGCATGAAAGAGAGAGAGAGAGAGAGAGAGAGCTGGGAGGGGTAGGCGAGGAGAGGGAAGGAGGAGGGCATTAAGGAAGAAGGCAGGGAGTATCAATGACATCAACCAGCAGTATCTGAGGCCGCCCGATCAGCAATGCTCTCCCGACAAAAGGGCTGAGGAGCAGCCGTGACCCGCTGCGCTCCGAGAGGTCGGTGGACAGCCAGGACGGTGTGTGTGGGGGGGAAACGCCGGCGATGTGTGCATGCACCCTCCACAAAGGAAGACCTTCATCTGAGTGGAGCTGCCACTGGATTACATTTATCCTTGCTGTTTCTAAGGAAGCTTCCAGCTGCAAATCCACCCACATGAATCTACCAGACAGTAAGGAAGACGGAGCACTTCCTACCGAGGTAACCCGCACCATCCATTTATACATATGTATATTTATTTTAACAGTTAATGTTTGCAGTCGTGCACCTCACCCAGGCTGGTTACATTTTTACTTGTCGAATAGCCTTTTGGAAACTAAAGCGGTAAGAGTAGATCCCAGCCCGGATGGAATTTCACCGCTCAGTCTTTCCCGGGGTGTTTCTTTGTGGTGTTTCTCTTTTACTCAGCAGCTGCAGCATCGCTTCAGATTTTGTTTCAAGCGTTTGGGTAAAAAAACACAAAAAAAAAACACAAAAAAACGAGGTTGTGCAGATCAGGCTGGTTGGCAACAACGCTGTGAGTGCGCGTCCCTCTTCATCACCCCCTCCTCCTTATTGTTGGCTGGGCAGCATGAGGGACCTGGGCAGACTGGCAAAGCCTTTGTTCCTCATCAACTGTCATTAAAAGTGGCTTTTATTTTGATGGCCCTTTAAAGCACTCTCCAGGCGCGACGAGTCTATGTTGAGTCCGTTTTTTTTAAAGACTATTAAAAAAAAAGAAGAAGAAGAAAAGAAAAGAAAAAGAAAGAAGGAAAGAAAAATATAAATAGTAGACTCAGACAAGAAAGAGCTCATCTTTATGATCAAATCTATGTAACACAGGCATCTTGTATATCCGCCAAGGATATTTTTAAAAAGAAAGAAAAAAGGAAAGAAAACTCTTAGTTTTGTTTCTATTGTGTCTAAATTTCACTGATGCCACGCCAAAGTAAATATAACACTATGATAATGTCATTATGTCAGCATAGTCAAAGGGGCCCTTGCAGACACATTATGAATCCATACAGGCTATTATACCAATATTTGTGAATCATTTATGGTATGGAAGGCACCAGGTGGCAAAGCGGATGGACTTATTTAGCAGGACTGGTTCCTAGACAATAGATGTGGTGCTGCTGCTGCTGCATCTGCTGCTCTCCAGCATTACTTAAAACAAGCCCATCTGCACATATAGGCAGTGTTTCTAGTCCATAGACCTCTCAGATGTCTATAATTATAAACACAAGGTTTTGACTGTTAACACAGCCAGTCACGCGTGCAGGCAGAATGTAATTTAATGATACGTCGATTCATCCTGACACATTTTCCGAGGGCTATTGCCCGTTTGGGATTTAATCATGTAAACTTGAAGGGCCTGTTTCGTTTTTCTGGGTTTCCGTTGTGTGGCCTCTGTAAACTAGAAAATCATGCTGTCGTGGTGAATTTGAGGGAGGTCTTCCTCCTCACACACAGATGGGAAATGTTCCCTGGGGCACCTTGTGTTTGCTGGTTATTGTTCCAGACCATTTCCACATCCCTAATTATTTTAATCAGTCGTTTTTATGCATGGATTCCTCTCTTTAGCAGATCCCCTCCCGATTTTTTTCCCCCTCGTCTTTTCAGCTCCACTCTGTGTTTAACAGAAGGCTACACTATGCACCTTCATAAGATGGCAAGCAATGAGTATATTTGCATCGTTATGACAAGGAAGTCATTATGGTGGAAGCAGAATAACTGGACTGGTTGATTACCTCTGTGTGCTGGAAATAGATCAGATTTTCTCTTCCAAGAGTCAAGAGATTCTTGGCCCCATAGGTATTCATCTACGCGCTGTTAGGAGCGGTAGCTCATGAAATCAGTGATGGCATGTACTCTTTAGATAGCATTTCACAGGGTTCAACCATGGGCCTCAATGGTTTTCTGCTCCCTCTGAACAGATACCACTGTAAGATCCATCCAGACTTTAATATGCTGGGTGACGTGTGCTCCCACTGGAGCAGCTTTGGTTTCCAAGTCAAAGGCTTCATTGAAGTCTCAATCCCAGATTCTCGCTGCAGCGTTACCCTAACTGCTCTGCTCTCTTACGTTCTTCCCCTGTGTTACATGCTATGCCCATCTTTGGATTTTGCCAGGCTCTGTGCCTACCCTCCATTACCAGGAAGGAAGGAAGGAAGGAAGGAAGGAAGGAAGGAAGGAAGGAGAACATAAAGGCGTGCGACTTTGATGCTGGGAGCGTAGCCACCTGTATTACAAGAAGGGGGGAAAAAACAACTTGTTGTTGTCTAGGAATAGATATTAATTGACCTTTTCAAAGCCTTCCAAACAGTGAGCTTTTGTCTGCTTTGCCTCTGTTTATTTATATGCTCCTGAAAGCAATTCATATACAGCATGCAGAATGAAGCCAATACACCTGTGTAATGTGGTTGGAGGCACCGCATTACTCAAAACAGTACCCTTTAAAAATCAAAACATCTATTTTTTGACCTAATAACTGGAATGAAACTTGAATTGGGGACTATCAGGATGCACACTAAAACTATATTGTTTTATACCCAAATCTAACCCTTATCTTTAGTATGGCTGGGCATTAAACCAGCTTTCCTTATTATCATATCATCGTAGCATAGCATTAATGCTTTTCAAAATTCTGGTGGTCGAATTAGTATTTCTGAGCTAATCTAATTCATAAATGGTTAAATGAGGTGGCTGAGCCTTTCTATAGCATGTAGGAAGTATATTCTGTGGTATTTTATATGTTCATTTTGGTAATCGTCCAGCCATCAGATTATTAATATGAGGACATTAGTTGCAAAGAAACACACACACAATTATCAGCAATCACATACTAAATGACCACTTTATGGCTTCATCACCACATCTAACGATAAAAGTTCAAAACTGGCTCCAAGAGTGCGTCGAGACATGCTTAGTGTGTAATGGACTGGTTCTTATATAGTGCTTTTCTACTCGAGTCAAACATTCAGAGCTCTTTATACATCAGGACCTTTTTTTATGTAGCATTCACACTTCAAACAGCATCTTGCAGACTGGAGCACCCAGGGATTAAACCACCAACCTTCCAGTCAGTACATGACCTGCTGTACCTCCTGAGCCACAGCTGCCCTAGTTTAAAATTGATGATGTGTACAAATAATTAAAGTACACAAAAAAGTATTAGGTAGCTGCTTTAACAGTTGAAACTTGCACTGTAATCTAGTTATGTAAAGATGCGTCTCTTAAACCAGACCCATTATGATCTTTCTTCGACCACAAGGGTCACTTGTGGTTATGTGTGTGTGTGTGTGTTTTCTTCATGGGTCTGTGTTCCCGTGCGTACACATGAGTGAAGGCTCAGAGATAGGTTTTGACTTGACTGATGCCCTTCTCCAGATGAATCAGAGATTCTGATGTGTCAGCAGGGATGAATAATGCACGCTGCTCCACTACCTCTCTTCTCCACCTCTTGTCTTCAGTCATTTGCTTCTCTTTTCATCACAACTGCCACATCTGAAGAGATCTTCACCTTCATTTTCAGCTCTCCCCCCTCCCGTCCTCCTCCCCTATGCAAACGAGGTTTTGCTGCCGCCGCCGCCACCTCGCTCTCCCCTGGGTCAGCCCTGTTCTCCTTCCGAACAGCTAACTCGTTCTTATCATCGGGCGTTGCAGAAGTTTCTCCTGTTGAAATTTCGGCGCATTTCAAGATGAGGCGCGTGCAAACATTTGCGCTGAAAATGGCCAAATGCTTTGATGTGCACAGCTCGTTATCAAGTCACGGGAGGACGACGTGCAGCCATTGACACGGGTTGACAGTTACATCCCTGACTGACAGGAGTCATTAGGAGGATAACGTTGACTGACAAGAGGGCTGATAAAGCAGGAGACAAACTGACTAATCAGGACTTGGTGAAAGAGGGGATACCATTTGTTTTGAAGCGTCCAGTTAGATGTCATTAAATGTTTGACAGAATAATCCATGCTCCTCCACAGCAGCACTTGGCTGCTCTCTGAGGTATTTTCAACTCGTGGAGTAAAACAAGCAAACAAAAAACCCTTCTCTTTGAGGAAAGTGTAGGTTTCCATCAGTTAATTTTGGATGAAGTGATGCCAAAATCATTCTGATTGGAGGTCTTGTAAAGCATAAAATCATATGGCTTTGGTTTAATTGGTGTAATAAAGCCATGTGAATGCTCATGGAGGCAGAAAAATTGCATCTGTATAGCTGTCATATATTACAATCCCTTTTTTAGTACCATTATGTCATTATGGTACACGCTGTGTGGCAGAAGACTGGATTTGATAAAGTTAGCTCAGGTTTCTTAGCCGATTGTGGCTGTAAGGATAGCACTGTCAGTCTATAGCTATTAGATGTAAACTCATACACTTTAGTTCATGTTGCATAGAGGATGAATCCTACTGTTCAGCAGCATGATTGCTGATCAAATACCCACAACACTAATAGCAGTCCCAACCCCCCAAGGCTTTATTTGGATACACAGTGTTTAAAACTAAACAACAAACTAGGATGGTTCACAATGCAAACATTACCCCTGCGTTCTTGTGTGTTCAACTCCAAGCACTGCTGTTAATTACAACCTCACCGGCAGCTAGTAAACTTAAAATAGTCTTTATGTGAGTAATTCTGCATTACAGCAGACTTAATGATTTTAAATTTCCCTGCAAATAAGCCCGGTGCTTGTGTCACCTATTTAAACCCTGCTGTCAGCGCTAGTCATCCAATAAAAGAAAAGGTTTTGGCATGCCTCCATATGCCAGTTGCCTTTGAAAGAACATCTTTATTGCTTTAGTGAAACAGCTTTGCTATGAAGACCTTTACCATGCAGGATGGTAAAGGGACGATGTCCAGGAAACTTGTGGCTCTATTCCATCGTCACAAATCACAGAGGGGAAACTTAAAAGCCGGAAGATTAGGCCTGATTCAGCAGGAGCATTCTGCAGTCTTTAATATGTGTGTGCAGGTGCCGGGCCTGCCTGGTTGACATGGCTCTTGAATGCACCTCCACATTTGTCTGTGGCATTTCATGATTACTCTGTCTCCGCAGCACTGAAGGATGCCAGTTTGGATGAAGTGTTTGCTTGACAGAGGTGAGAGTAATGGCTAGTCATTGGTGAAAGGCGTCCGTGCACAAGTCTGTTACCCTCGACAAGCATTTCATCTCTTCACTTACCAAGACAGACTCCCCGACTGATTTCAGTTCTGAGACAGAGGACAAATGCAGTTTTTCTACCTCATTACTTCGCTTTTCAATTCTATTCACAACTTTATTGTCCCTCAAGGAGAAATTCATTTGGCGTCACAAATCTCATCTCCATCAGGAAGTCATGCAATGGCTGGTTAGTGACAGACCTTTTAAGAGTAGCGCCTGTGTAGCACGTAAATAGAATTCGTTCACCGGCGTATGCGGCAAAAACATTGCAAGTTTTCAGTGTTTAGCCTTATTTTATATGTTTTACATTGACCTTAACTGCATACCAAACAGTGTGGCGTGTGAAATGAATGCTGATGCTCTACAGATGATCTCAGTGTTGTTGGAGAAAAGTGCTGCAGTTGTGAGTTAATGAGCTCTCAGTGGACGGCGTGTCATGTGACCACAGCAGACAGGCGATACCATGGCAGCGAAAATACTCTGGAGAGAGTGGCTTCTTGGGCAAACAAACAATGTGTCGGCAGGAAATGAATAAGGACCTGCCGAAGCGGCTGCACATCGTTTACCTGAGCAAATATTAAAAGGAGGGTCGCTTCAAAATCGCAGCACAAAAGCTGCCTTTAAACACTTGTAAGGTTATGCCCGGGGCGTGTTGGACTTTAAACCATCTGCTGTGTGTTTGCAGACAGTGATTTTCATTTTTATAAATCAATAAGAAGATGAATCGGTTTGAAGACTCTCCGTGAAGCTTACATTAATGACATCCTCGTTGTTGGGTTAGGTATGAATGGTAAATCAGAAAGGCGCTGTCTTTCTCAAGGCTGCTGTTATTACTCTCGAGGCTTTTAACGGGCTCTGAAATCCGCTTCACACAGCGTGGCTTTGTCTCCTAGCTGATGTGTAGGTTTCGAGAAAGAGCTGAAACGTGGAGGTAAAAATGTGTGGCATGTCCCATTAATGAAACACAAGTGAAATATGATGATGGTCAGGACGATGACAATGACGTCCAGGAAGATGAAGGTGCTCTGTGTTGTCAGGGAGCCTCAGTCCTGCTGCAGGAGAAGCTCACTAATTGGTTGTCAGTGCGTGTTTTGTGTGTGCGTGTGTGTGTGTTTTGCTCGATGGGCTTGATAATTCATCTAAAACACATTTATTACCAGTGTTTTGGATTTATGTAAAGAAGCAATCGCCCTGCTTACATCTGAATCAGGAGCGGACAATTTACACTCTGCATCTTTTCTCATATGTCAGAGCTGTTTAACAATTAGGGACGTACATGCAAGTGCATAACTATGTGGACATCAGTATGTATGTACAGTTCTTTCTCCCGCTGGGATAAGAGTCTGTGCCAGCCTTGGATATGCTAATTGGACAGTGAGTTGACAAGGGCTCAACCATCAGCCTGCGTAATGAGCCGCTGCACAGAAGATCGGCTGCCTCTGAATAAGCGGCAACAGAGGAGGCAAAAAAACAAGGGGGTGCGGGGGGGGGGATTGGGTCGCTGAAAGAAAATTACGAATTATGTTTGGGTGTTTGCGAGCTCAGTGTTGCCGTTTCAGCTGAGTGAGCATTGCGTAGGTGTCTGCATGTGGACACGCGCGCATCCTGTTCCTCTGCTTTTGTCAGATAAAAACCTTCACCTGTCAGGTGAAGCCGCATCTGCTAAAATGTCAATTGTTTTTTTTTTTCTTTTTTTTCCTTTTTTTTTTTAGGGAGGAAAGAGCCATGTTTTAGCTGGATGACAATGCATTTTGGCATTACCCTAAGGGATTTGAAAGAGGTTTATGAGCCTAAGGGGTTGAAAAATTGACTGAGCTCACGGAGGAGCAAATAATCCTTGAACTTATTTGAAAGCGTGAAAAATTGTCAAATTGAAGCTGCAAGGTTTTCACACAGTTCCGTGATGCATAGATCATGAATATGGGACCTGTTGTCAGGGCCTATGGATTCTGGGCTGACTCTTAAATATCCTGGCTTTCCTACCAATCTTAACAAGTATAAAGATTACACACAACGTTCAGCCGAGAATCAGATCCATCTGGCCCTTGTGTGTACTGGCTTCATAATTATATTACTATCATATTTTTTCAAAATCAGTCATTCGACTTGGAGCCTTGTCAGACAGTAACATACTTAAACTCGGTGTAAGCAGCTAATGGGTAAAACTACCACCTCAGAAAACAGGTGGCAGGGTATTAAAGAACCCTTAGCTGTTAAAATAAAGGTCAGAGAGTAATTTAATTTTTTTTTAATTAAACGTAATCTAATACCAGTGCAATGAATGTGTTTAACAGATGTGTGACATTAGGAAAGGATCTTTTTCTCATTGAAATGTTAAGGACACCAGAAGGATCAAATCTAACTTCTTGCAAGGAGGCGACAAGGACTTCCTTACCCAGTAAATGCGTGTCAACCCTCTGACCTCCCGTAAGATAATCAGGCCTGTGTACACTTTTATAGCATTTTGAAGGCATTTCCTGCTTAGCAGGATCTAGTCCATCTGTTGCTAGGCTTATCTGAGGCTGTTTTATCCATCAGAAAGAGATGCCTCTTTCTAGTTGTGTTGGTCAGTCTGACCTTGGAGCCCCTTTTAAGATGCGTGGGTGTACATTTGCCTCACCATTGTTGGGATACGGCAGCTTTAGTCCGTCCCGGGTATGCAGCGATTGAGGTCAAAGTGAAAGTTAGTTTGGTTAGTCACGCTTCTGTCTCTCCTCTCCACCCCTCCCTTTGTTCATCATCACGAATCAGTGTGTCGTCTTGGCTCGGAAACGTAGTTTTAATGGGGAAAAACTGAAGCGCGTCCAGATTTTTCTTTATAATGGGGAACAGCGATTTTAATGCTTAAATAGTCACATGATGCTCGTGCTGCTCTATAATTTTATTGATGCGCTGATGTGCAGGGAGAAAGGCTGTACTGGCATCTTCGCTTAATGCTGGGATTAGACAGAGGGGTCAGACACCCAGGACGTTGCTGCAAATGTGGCTAAAATGAGGAAAGTCAAAGCGTAGAGTCCAGGAAAGCTCTTCTCTTTTTAGCTGTGGGTGATCAGTTAATTAAACTGTGACCTAAAGCTAAATTCACACTCCCCACCAGAGAAAGCCTGAGAGAGTATGTGGGTAGATTCAGTTTTGAATTTTGTTTTGTTATCATCCCGAGAAAGTGTATTTAATCTGTAAAAGCTTATTTCATCATAATGAGAAAGCCATGCTGCTTTTTTTTCTGAAGAGCTTATAATAAGGTATAAAAGGAAACTTCCTGCTGGAGACAGAAAGATTTGAAAGCACCCACAGTAGCACCCACACCAAACCCACCCCTGAATACCTTTGTATGTTCACATCAAAACTGTGCAAACAGAAATCTCTCTAAAACATTCAAGTAAAGCAAACCGTCAACTACATCAAGGTGTCGAAACAAATGAGGAATTAACGTCAGCACTCACCTGTCACACAGTATGACCCAGAAACAAATTAAACAAACAGAAGAACTGATGAACAAAGACACATGTATTAATAATGTATGCTGTTCTCCGTCTACTAATCCAAATAGGAAAATGAAAATGCATAATTTTCAAATAAAAAAAGACGACAGATAATTTCTAGTGATTTGTTTTTAAATGTACTTTTTAAAATTGTTGAGATGCTATGTTGTAAGTCAGATCTGGCAGAGTTAAGGATAGTTATTTATAATTTTACAACAAGATACTTTGAGCTGCTCCCTTATTCACACGGGCTCGCCACAGCAGGTAGCGCTCCGTGCATATTTGGCAGATGTTTTTTTTTTTTTAAATACCAGATGCCCTTCCTGACGTAACCCAAACAGGTTTGTGTTTTCTCCCGGGATTGAACCTGGGAGCTTTCACTTGCTAAGCAACTGTGTAAACCGTACTGCGGTACTACCACTCTAATCCTCCAATCTTATTTTCTTTATGAGCAAAGCTGTTATTCTCTCTTGGACAAGTAATCATTTTGTGTGCAATTAGTGCTTTCATTCATAGGTCACTTTAGTAATTATTAACTAAGTCGAAGAAAAATGCAAGTCACAATTTAACTGAGACCAGAGTGATGCTTTTAAATTGCCTTTTTTTCCCTGACCAACCATCAAGCCCCCTAATTACTCAGCTCAGTGTGACATGATTTAAAGCAAAATAGTCACTTAGTGAAGACAGAGAATAACAGTAATTGGGATAAGGCTTAAATGAATGGATGACAGAAAAGTCACAATCTCATCAATGAATTGATGATCCGCATTTCCCCTCAGTTATGTGCTACGTGACGATTAGAAAAGAAGGCAGCGCACGCGACATATATGGGTTTTCCTTCCATGCCTACATGTTTCTTAGGCTATTTCTGTGAGTCATGTTTGCTCTCAGAGGTGTGATTTGAAACTCCAGCAGCAGCCTTGTTTATAGGCTCAGACCCGTGATGAAAATGGTAGCTGCGGGTTGGGAATTTTATTGGTGTTTGTCAAAATGTCCCCTGATAACGCTGTTTGGATGCGCGTTGTATGAGGCAGCCCCTGCTTCAGCATCCTGCAGCATTAAGCAAGACCGATGGAGGTTTAGTTGGAGTACGCAGGTCTACATATGCATTTAAATTCCGGGGAGGGGTAGGGGGTGGGGGGCATCTCCGTGTTTGAGTGACAGCTGTTTTTTTTTCTTGTTAGAGAGGAGCCTCAGATATTTTATTTCCACTGCTAAAAATGTAACCAGGGCGGTGTAGCTCATGCCTGCAGTAAGCCGTACTTCATCCTGTGCTTCTGATCCTCAGCGTGTGAGCGTGTGTGTGTTCATAAACGTGTGTGTGTCTGTGGGCTGTGTGTTTAAGAGAGAAAGTGAAGGGAAGTGTGAGCGAGCGAATGCCAATCTCCCCCATGATGCTTTGCCATCTGCCATGTTTATGTGTGTGCGTTCGTGTTGTGTGCGCACGGCCCTGTGGGTGTGCAAGCATTTGCGAGTGTCGTTTGCCTACAGGGTCCAGGGTCGTAGAAACATGAAGTAATATCGCTTCTAGTCTGGCCATGTATGTTAGTGATACATGATTTCTACTCCAAATGCCTCCACTCCAAGCTGGCACACTAAGACATGCATAATTCAAGACATGGTTATATTTGTGCCGAAAAAGTTTAAGTGCACATATTTGTGTACATGATTTCAGAATCACTGATAAAAATGTGAGAGAAGGCTAACTGCAGTGCATGCATTCTCATTAAAATCCAAAAATAACACAGTGGTGCACAGCCATGTGTTTATTTCTGTTTATTTCAGTTGTGTTCCCTGTAATTATAAATGCCAGACTACGTATATACATATGTATAGTTGGATTGATTCCTCCTCTACAAGACTCCTTTGATGCTTACTCCCAGAACTGGATCCAAATTAAAGGTAAAAGGAATCAACACGAGCCTCCTTATCAGGTGTGCTCACTCACAGCTAACGTGGTGCAGCAGGAAACAGATCTGGTCCTTCCATGAGTGCTCGTGGCTCGTTGTCATGGAGACGGGCCTTGGGAGACCATCTCAACCCACTTGTGGTGCAAGGCATCGCGGGTACGGTGGGAAGGGACGGAGGGTGGAGGGAAGGAAGGTGCGGGGTGGGAGGACGAGGTGAGGAAAACAAAACATGTCATCTTTCCGAGGGGCCCCAGCGGAGCAGGGCCAGGTTGGATGCCACCTAAACAATGTTATTTCATCAGCCTGATGGGGCACAATAACCGGTGTACGTTTCACCACCTGAGCTTTGGTGTCATTATCGACTTCCCCGCAATAAATAGCACACGCATCCCCATCAATCTATCTGTCTGGGTGACCATCTGTGTTGTCACACTGAAAAGGTAATAAGCACAACCCCTGCTGTCCTCTCTCTTTCCGGATGCTGAGCTCAGATGATGGGGTGGGGGGGTTGCAGTATCTCTGAGGGGTTATTGGCCTGAGTCATGAGAATTTTTGTGCTCGCACCTTTTAATTCTGCTTCGGCAATGAGCAACGTGCCTGGTTGTTGACTGTTTGTATGCTGAGAGGTGAAGACGATTGTTAGTTACCATAAGCACGAGCTCAGATATGCTTAGATGGGCCTGGTCTGCTGGGTCTGCTCCTGCTGGGGCTTCTGTGTATCTGTTTTGGCTTCTTCCCTCAACTTTCACAGCTGTAGGATGCTCTAAGCTCTTTTGTTTGAACTGTGTCAATGGACCAACAACAGCTGGAGCAGCCGGTGCAGGGCAGCTGGGGCGGAGGAAGAGGATTTGTATACAAGCAGGGGTTAGAGTACGTATAAAAAAAACAAAAACGAATAAAGGAGATGAATGATCGGGTATCACAGAGAAGATGGCATCAAGGGAGGAGAGGTTATCGAGGAAGTAAAAGAGAAAAACGGGGAGGAGAGGGGAGGAAGCGGATGAAAGGAAATGGGAAAAGAGGAGATTTCTGGAATACTGAGACTAATGCAGGAGTGAGACGAGAGTAAGATTAAGGATTAGAGGCTGTGCGCCTATAGTGAAGGTAGAGGTAGAGAGGGGTTTTTGTCAGCAGGTGAAAAGACAACAGGGAGGAGAGGATAAACGAAATGATAGAAAGGGTTGGACTGAGGTCACAGAGAGATATTAGTGCCACAGCAAATCCAGCACACAGGACAGTGGAAGCAGACGTTGCATCATGCAAGGAGTGCCTAATGTTTCAGTGGCCATGTGGCTCCACGCAGAACGGTAACCCTGGTTAGATTAACGCTGGCAAATTGAGTTTCCGTAAGAGGGGAATTTACTTAACATGCTACCAATGGTGCTCGAATGAGCTCTGATCTGATTTTTCTTATCACATTGTTCAATTGAAAAGGGGACGCTGAAAGCTTTTCTATTCAGCGGCTATTACATGGCGTTAGATAAGGCGAGGGCAGAGCGGCGAGAAGAGTCTCTATCAGATAGACGGCCATGTTTTCAGTCGAGCTATTTTTAGTGTAGGAACTGGCAGACAGTAATGTTTATGAGCAGGTCATTAGCTCAATAAGTGGTTGGAGGAGACTTTGAATATGTAACTCACCAGAAATGCCGCTTTCGCTTAGGAAAGGCGACTAAGGGTCGGCCTGATCGCTGCTCCTCCATTTCTGGCAGCGTATCGGCTGATGTCAGGGTGAAAGTGTGCTTATGGGTGTTTGCGCATATTTATGTGCCAATCACAGCTTGCCCCGTCACCTGTTAATGCTTATTATGTCTCCCTGGGAGCGTATATGTTATCCCGTACTGCTGCTTGAAAGGAGAACATGTATGTGCGTGATTTATGACAGGTTAACAAAGGCTCCTTTCTCATTTGGCCTCCCCACCTGCGTTCTGACACATCGGGTGAGAGGGGTGGGGGTCGGAAGAGCTCGATAGGACTGAGGAGTTATTGACTCCCAGACGGGGAGCTTCTGCACAGCTTGTCTAAATCTCTGTAAGCAGACAGAGCTGAATTATGTTCAGTCTTCCAGATTTGTGTGCCCATGTGCGCTTGTGTTTGTGTGAAGAAAGAGAGTGAAAAAAAAAAGAAATGCTGATGGAGATCCCCTCCAAGGCTAGGGATTAACAAGAAGGGGGTACATCTATTAAAGCAGCAGCTTCTGATACGTTTGCTGTTATTGAATTTTGCCGCATTCCTACTGACCCCCCCCCCAGTCCTCTTTGTTTGAGTGTTTTCCATTACGGTGGTACACTCTGGATGTATTATTGCATTAACACTTTTATGTGGCACCAGAAAACTAAAATACTGAACGCTAAGAAGGAATTAGGCCAGAGCAAAATGAAATTATTAGGACGTCTTAGAAAAAAAAAGAACTCTTAAAACTGTATCTTTGCAGCTCATTTCACGGCTCACTAGAAAAGAAGACTTATTAATACAGAAGCAGTATGCTGGAAACTATTTCGGTCTGTTTCTTGTCATAGTTATTGAGCAGTGGCTCTATTGTTCTTGTATTAGTTCAGCCAGAGCTGGCCTGCTTGAGCTGTTAATCCCAAGTCAGAAGTGCTCTGACTAAATCAAAAGACCTAATCCTGCATTAGCATGAATATGTCTTTAATTTTCTTCATGTTTTTATTATTTTTTTCTACATTAGTATATAGTATTGTATGTTTTCCCTCTTCCTTCATGGTGTGTTGACATTTCAGATGCTGCTCTAAAAGCAGAATGATGAATCAGAGGTGACGGAAATATGCCTGACCTTCCTTCTTTTTTTTCTCTTGTGTCTGCAGAGTGCCTATCCCTGTTGAGTGAAGCCCTACTCAAATCTCCGTCATCTCTAACCAATCCACGGTGGTGCCATGCCTCGGCCCAAGACTGGTGGAGTCCTGGCCCAGGCCAGAAGGCCAATCCTGGGGCTGTGGATTAGCCTATCTCCCCTGTGTCTGCTGTTGATTATCCTGCTAACCAGACCTTTGAGCAGCGTGGGTGAAGCACTAGGTACATCTATCTATCTATCTATCTATCTATCTATCTATCTATCTATCTATCTATCTATCTATCTATCTATCTATCTATCTATCTATCTATCTATCTATCTATCTATCTATCTATCTATCTATCTATCTATCTATCTATCTATCTATCTATCTATCTGTCTGTCTGTCTGTGTCTATTTATGTGTCGGCAGTCTTTTTTTGTCTTTTTGTCTTTTTCTCAGTTGAATGGCAGCTGGTATATTGTCAGCAATGAATGCGAGGCACAGACGTGTATATATATGTTGCTGTGTGTGTGTGCGTCTTTGATTCTGTGTGTGTGTATGTGAGTCTATGTGTGCGGTGTGTGTTGTATATGTGTGTGTGTATGAGAGGAGTGGATCCAGGCCTGTCAGCACATCATCTTAGGGCTGTGGCATTGTTAATGTGTTGTGATAAGCCAGGAGGTTCCATCAGCATGTTCCTCATCATCTCCTTGATTACAACATTTCCACAAATTTCCTGCCTCAGTTGGCCACACACACACACACACACACACACACACACACACACACACACACACACACACACACACACAGCTGTCACAGCTCTGAAAATGTTACTAAACTGATATATTTAGATTTTTTTGGGTAAAAAGGTAAGCTAGGTTAAAGACGGAGATGGCATCTCTCACCATTAGATACGGCAGTTGCCTCGTGCGTTTTTTTTTTTTTTCATCTCCCATTTGCGTAACCAATTTGCGTCCACGGTTCTTTTATAAGACTGACATCATATCTGAAATCTTTTTATATTCAGTGAAGAGAAAAAAAATTACACAACAGCCAACTTTCAGCTGAAATGTTGTGGGACTGAATATTGCTGCTTTTTGACCACCTACAGTGTTGCTCAGCAGAGCAGATAGTATTGTGGAGGGGAAAATAATCTTTCTTTCCCTGTAGATCCAAATCTCTCTAGCTTTCTGAGTAACGAAGGAGATAAAATCATAACTGGAATTCTTCCATTAACAATATGTATAACAGAACAATGACCAAATTAGCCTAGGTAAACAGATTACACCAAATAATGGACAATAAGTACTTCTAAAAGGGAGAGATTTGCTAGTAGGCCCTCAGTGCCTCTGACTATTTACTGGTTCAACTCAGCTCTTTTCCAAATTATTGAAAATTAATTTCAGATATTATGCTTCACCATCACTTTGTCGAATTTTATGCAAAACATGGTTAGCGTTTCCCTGACAGCGATCCTCTTCCGAGACAGTGTTCCTTTTATTTTTGTCTCTTATGTGCCCAGCAACACATCGTACTCTGCAGTCATCATCTTTGTATCACAGGAGGTTTTATTTTTAAATTTCCTTTCATTTTTGTCACGCATTTAGCCATGAAATGCAAACAAAGTTGACAACAAAAAACACATAATCAGCAAGAGACGCATTATTAAAAGTGGCTTAAGGGCTTGTCAGACCACAGCTGGTTGCAGTAATACCTTTGCCATAAGTAGCGTCTTTTAGAGCTGTACATTTCACAAGAGGTTACTCTAATTCCCCCAAAAGAAATTTTCCAACCCAAACTTGTTCCTCTTTAGCCCACAGCGTTACTTGAAACAAGCTCCGAACTCATTTATGGCACTACGCCTGCAGGTCCCAGCTGTATCTCAGCTCAGCAGCAGTCAGTCTTTCAGTCAAATGATTACCGGTTACAAAGGTGCTCCCTTAAAAACAGACAATAGGTATTTCAGTGGTAGACCATCCTGTTCCGTGGAAACAGAGTGGGACTTGGTATTAAAGAGCCACGGTTTCTCATTAGTGCCTCATTTTTCGGGGCAGCTTTCTGGAATCTTCCTCTCATAACTAGTTGCTGTTCAGTCCACATCCATCCAGAGCCAGTAGCTTGTAGGGCTTTTCTCTGGCTTTCAGAAGAGGCTTAAGTGGTAACACTGCCAGTGGGGTCGGTTTTGCACGCGGATTGGTGTTGAAGTACAGTAAAAAGAACATAGAAAACGTTTTGGACTCAAAGTAAAGCCACCGAAAACCATGTTCAATCCCTAAGAAGAACATGAAATTCATTCATAACCCTATAGGATGGAGAAAGCAGTTTCAGCCATGACATATTTTCTTTTTTGATTTTTTTTTTTTGATAGTTCTTATATTGTTGTCAGAAAAAAAAACAGCAGCCTGTTCAATACTCTGTGCTTTTTTAAGAGTCCTCAGAAAAAACTACCCTGCTCTTGAGTCCCAAAATGGTGGGCATAAATTTGTTCTGATTGACTCTACTGTACCAGCTTTTTGCTTCTTCCTGTGCAGATTATGGTAAGCCTAAAATGAAACCACTTTATTTCTGACATTCAGAGTGGGTCTTTAAGAGACAACACGGGGCAGGCGGGACAGGAGCAGTCTTTTGACATGATGTTATTCCAGTTACTGTCAAGGCACTGGGAAGTGTTCTGCGTGGCTGTTAACCAACGAAGTGGGTAGGAGTGGGAAGACGTGCAAAAAGGCTTTAGAATCTGCTGGTGATTTCTTGATAGGCAGGGCTTCTTCTTTTGTTGCTCCTGTGCGGTCTTCAGAGCAGAAGTGAATCAACACAGGCAGACCTCACCCACCCAGATGTAGGGGAGGAGGCATCCAGGTTGCCATGGTAAGGGTCATCCTGATTTCACCCTGATGGATAGCGGTGTTTCTGTAGCTGAGGAGGAGTTAAGCTGGGCGCCATGGAAACAGGCCACAGACAGATAGCAAAGGGTGGCTGCATGAGGTTGTTTGACTGATCTGACTCAGCCGCTGTGAGAAGTGTAGGTTCGCTACGCCTGGCTCAATATCACACTTGGAAATTGCTGTTTTCGTCTTAGAGGGCGACCGCAGCGCTCATACGTCCCACCTAAGATGCTTTCAGCCTCCAAGATGAAATTGTCTCCTCGAGTCGACTCTGAAAATTAACAAAACCCTGTGCTGCTGTGTTCATTGTGTTTGCTAACATCATCAGGATCTCTGTGCAGTTCTTTGGCATGCACAGGCACAAAATGACACCTCTGATATTAATACATTTAAACCAATTATATGCTGTGAATTTGCAGCCAACACTTCACCTACCTGTGAAACACTCATGTGTCATGACAGCCTGTGCTGCATGAAATACAATGGCAGCCTGCCCTCGAGAAAGCAGAGAGACGGAGAGAGAGAAAGAGATGTTCCTGTGAAGCCCAGCCCCATCTTTTATTTATGGCCCACAGGAAGTCCTTCAGTTTGTCCTCTAGATGATACCCAGGAAGTAAGCACAACACATAGCCATCAGAACACAAGTCGGCCTGACCAGTCATTGACAGTGAAATGGGGCGTGGTCAGCGGGGACGGTTGTTGCTGGTTGTGGAGTTCATTTGTAGCCCTCTGGTGTCTTGCCTCTGTTTTAATTTTCCCCCATCCCTCACTCATTTTTCTCCCTTCTTTTCTCTCTCTCTCTCAGCTCCCCCAAAATTCACCAAGACTCCCACAGACCAGATCGGAGTATCAGGAGGTGTAGCATCATTTGTGTGCCAAGCCACAGGCAATCCCAAGCCCTCTGTCTACTGGAACAAGAAGGGCAAGAAGGTCAACTCCCAGCGTATCGAGGTGGTTGTCACAGTGCTCAATGTTCAACTGTAACTGCATGACAGATATGAATATGCAAATCCATTAAAAAGACATGCATATTATTTGAATGAATACATTAATTACAACCTTGACGTTACACTGTAAATAAATTTATACAGAGAGTGGATAGGCAAAAAACTGTTAAGATAAGACTTTGTTATGTATGTGAGAAATAGTTTTTTTTCCAGTTATTTTTTTAAAATTTTAATATAAAATACTAAAAATATGTTTTGGAATCAAGGTATGTTCACAAATTTTTGAAATACACAGACTGGTATCTTTGATGTGTCTGATTAAATAAGAGGCTACAGCAGTGCGCTGATTAGCTTAGCATAGCATACAGAATGGTAGCTGGGTGAAGCAGCTATTCGTTTTTTTTTAAGTCTCTGAAAATAAAAATATAAAGGTAATTCATTGTTTGTTTAATCTGTACAATAAGTATAATGTGCCAAACGTATTAAAGGGTTTATTATTGTTGTTTTAACATGCTAAATCAGTACTCTACGCATGCAATTAGCCAGCTAGCTTGTCTGTGCTGAAGCTAAGTGTAGCGCCCACCTTCTTTAATGCTGATCTAAGTTAACTGGCCTCTTGGCTGCAGCTCCAAAGTTAAACAGGCAGTGTCAGTATTATCAAGAAGATAAAGAGACCCAACATTTAAACTATTAGTGAAAAATAGTTATTTAAAAATACATGTTTCCAATATACAGTAGATCACAAGGTTCCATTAAACTTCCAATCATTTTACAAACCTAAAATAAAACTAATCAATGGACCCTTAAGTATTACTGACTTTACTTCCTATTGAATTCACATATTGCTGTCATGGAGCTATACAGCAGGCTAGTCTGGAGAGTAAATTCTTGTGGCTCAGTAGAGGCCTGACTGTGTATTGATCCTGTGACCTAATGCTTAGAAATACTCAGTTTCTACCAGAGGACCTAATTCAACCCCCCCATCTCAGTAAGTATCAACCCAGATGAAGTGTATTTGTGCAAGAAACTGCCTCCTTACCCGCTTCAGGTAAATGTGTGAGCACAGGTAAATGTTTTGTATCTGTGCCTGACCTCTAGCATTTCTGTAGAGAAGAGCAAACACAATCATTATTTGTATTTATTATTATTTGTATTTCTTTTTTTTCTGGTGGGGCATGATGAAGTGCTTAGCTGTAATTGTTGTGATATTAACACAACACACACTGGGCCGAGGTGCTGACACGCAACATTATAGTCAGCTGCTCTAATAGTAGGGTTTATGTGCCTCCTCTGCTGTGACTAATATGTCTTGTTCTGTGGCTGTCCAGACCATAGAGTTTGATGATGGTGCAGGTGCTGTGCTGAGGATCCAACCACTTAGAGGTCCCCGAGATGAGAACACCTACGAGTGTGTGGCACGTAACAGCATAGACGAGAAGTCTGTCACTGCAAAGCTGTCCATTATCAGAGGTAAGACAAACAAAAACCCCTCACATATACTGTACACACACACGCACACACACTGTGTCTACTCAAGAGGTGCTTTCTTTTGCACGCTCGCCTTCAACCGGCAACCCTGCTTCACTGAGCTGTCAGTCGTAGATGTAACAGCGAAGCAGGGCCGCACCCTGCCAGCACAGGAGGCTGCAGGGAGCTGCTCTTTTTATAGTCCCTCTGAGTGCAGAGAGCGTGTTCTGGCCACAGAGAGGGCCAGCTAGCATGCTAGCTAAGGGGCATTTTAGCAAGCTGTACCGGCTTGCTCTAAACGTTGCACTTCCCGTCCAGAGCGAGGGTGTTAATCGAATGTACACTGGCCCCTTGAAGGAAAACTTATCTAATGTGGAGCTCCAACATGTTATGGACTAAAATTGCAGCATGTGGCTGATAGCTTGGGATGAGAGCACTGGGCATCTACCCAGCACAGCAGGAATGAAAGAAGAAACACAGGCATGACTGCTCAGGCTGTTAATACATGAAGGAAAATCAAGGGATTACGCCCTGGTTTGGCAAAGAACCTTTGCTCGCTAGGAGTAAATAAGGAGGAAAAAGGGAAAGGGGGGATGGAAGAGGTCAAATGGAGATGATGGAAGATGAAAAGATGGCAGTAAGTCGAGTAACACAGCAGGATGCTGTGAAACAAAAGAGATTGAATGGGATGTCATAGGAGATGGGGTTTGGTGGGAGGTGGGGGTGTAGGAGTGAAGGAGATGGATGAGGATTGTGGAGCTGGCAGGGCGGTGTGGTAAGCAGAAGGCTGGTAGCCCAGGGAATAGACTCCTGTCCATCTGTTACCCAGCCCATCCTCTCTGCACACACAGCCCCAATCTAAAGCACATTACCACATAAACTACACCTCGAGGGTGAGCTTCCCAGTGTGTGTGTGTGTGGTCGTGTTCGTGTGTGGGTGGTAGTGTGTTCCTGGTGCCGTAACCTATTCTCTCAACCCGTTCTGTGTACGGTGATGTCCCCATCCCTTCAGTGACATTACAATCTTCAGTCTTTGAGAGCAGAGTGAAGGGTAGCAATGAATAAGATAAGATTTCACCGAGAGTACCAATCAGAATCAGGGCTGACTGTAGCTGTAATAGTTAGATTTGGCCTGAATGATCATGCACAGGCACGTCTCTGGCATTCAGTTGGCAATAAAGGCAATAATTTTGTGTATATATTATTTTTTTGAGAGTTTTATGCTGCTTAGAAATTTGTCGCACATCAGCCATTTTTTGTAAGCTGTCCCTTTAATGTATCAGGGCGCATGAAGTCATTCTGGAAAGTGCTGCACATCAAACAACGGTGTAGGCTTGTTGTCAAGGTTGTCCGCTAATCCCAGGGTTGGTGTTTTAATCCCTGGCCATTACCCTCGGACAATACACTAAACCCACAGTTGCTAGTGATTCCTGTTGAAAACCTTGATTTGCGTGAGCTGAGGTAAAAATTTTAACATGATGAACAATTTATTTTTAGATGATTAATGCCTGTGTATTTTAAATCAAACTTTTCAGAAAATTTTAAAGTAAAGATATAAAATTTGAGGTACAAGTTTGTTGCCAAGATGTTTCTAAGTGTTTTTAAATTTATATTCAAAAGTAAATCTAAAGCTTCTTTGCTCTATATATACATAAACACGAGGAGAGGGATTTAAATTACCTGCAAGTTACTGCGCAGTTTTACTTCAACTTTACACAGTGACGGCACCTCCTCCTACTTCAAACATGACATAATACTCCCAGTGTCTTGCACCCATGCAGCCTACTGTAGGCTCAGTGATATTCTGCAGAATAGATCATGTCATCCAAGAATGCTGTTAAGTGCACAAATGTCTGCAGAAATTGTGCTTGGGTCAGTCTTTAAAAAAGAACCAGTCCATCGTAGAAAAGGTCCACCACTGAAGTAGAAAAAAGGCTTTCCATTACTGGCCAAAACCCTTCCACTTCCACTGAAAAGTCTTTTTCATCCACTGATGTGCTTTATCTCATCATTCTGTATAATGGTGGACTAAGACTAATAGCAGTTTCGTACAGAGTGAGGGGCTTGCAGTTAGGGGCTTGCAGTTGGCCACAGGATATTTACTGCTGCACTGTTGGCTGCCTAATGGGTGGAGATGTGGTAGGTTATGGGCCTTCACCAACATCATCATCATCTTTATCATCCTCACACATTACCTGTAAAATGACCTTTTTTCCTCCTTATATTTCTTTCTTTCTTTAACTCCAGGAGCCGTACTTTGGCCCTACAGCAATATCCGTTTCTAATTTCTTCTCTTCTGTTTTATTCATGCTTTCATTTTCTTAGCCATCTATTCTGTCTGTCTGACTCTGTTTTTAACTCCTCCCGTTGCATTTCTACATGCCCTCCGCTGCTCCACCCCTTCCCCTTTCCATCCCAGCTGCTCTTTTCTATGGACACTGCAGTTGTGTTGCTCTCCCTTCAGGAGACATGAATATCTGCAGCTCTGCATGTTTGAAAGCCTCTTGTGGGCGAGAGATTCTCATCACTGCAGCGCTGTATGTATGTGTTTGTGTGCACGACCTTCGCCGTTGCGTGTGCGCTGGTAAGCGTGCGCACGGGTGTGTGCGTGAGTGCATACATTTGTGTGCGTGTGTATGTCTGGTTTTGTGCAAAGTAATCCTGATTATACTCACCTCCCAGTGTCCCATTTTAGGAGAAAGGCAGGCGGGGGATGGGGGAGAAACAGGGTGAGAGAGAGAGAGACGAGGGAAGAGAGATGTTCTGCCACCACGGCAAACACCCTTCATATGAACAACAGAGTCAGATCAGTGATTCCCCCTAGGCGTCTGCTGCATTGGCAGGCCGGCGGCTCAAGCAGCATTTCGGTCTGGAAACAACTAAGAGTATCTACTCAGCCTGCAGGAGGATTACACTCCTCGAGTGGAGAACTGGCTGTTTCATCATTTTTAACCCCTCGTCTTTGCTGTTTATATTCGGTCCTTCTTTCATTTTTTAAATTCTTCTTGAATGTTTATATGTGGTTCGGGAATCAGCCTTACATGTGGGATCCTGTTTAGTCCTGGCCCCCTAAAGTAGGGCACACAATGGTGAAGACACATGGGTTTTTCATGTGATTAGTCTACAAAGTCTGCATTTGCATTGCATTGTGATCTATTATCATAAAGGTCTATTAGCATTTAAAGTGCTCCCCTTCAGCCCTCCTGCAGTCAATAGGAGTCAAAGCATTAGAGCCTCTGAAGACTGCTGAGTGCGAGCAGATTAATCCTGAATCAGGCTCCCCGAGATCGGCTTTTATTCAGACTTCTTTCATGCACATGGCCATTTCCCACTGAAATGAACTGAGAGATGAATAGGCAACCTGTTTCTTAACTGGGAGAAATAATGATTTTTTTCCGCGGGGAAGCGGGCGTGTTTGTGTGTGAATGTGGGAGAGAGAGAGAGTATCTGTTTGGGTTTCTGTGCGCGTGAGACGGAAATACAAAGAGGCACGGGGAAAGAAAACCTGGATTCATGTTTGTTTGTTTGCATCATATGCATTATGTGTTTGACCCTTTGGGTGTTTGTGTCTTTCCGTTCTACTGCCGCATGCGTTTGTGCATGCACGGACACACAAATTGCATATTTGCCCAGAACTGGTTGGCTCTACTGACTGGTTTTGGGCACTAGGCCTGATTGCCCTTCTGCAAACATAACCAGGCCAAAAAATGTACGTGCTCAACCTCTTGATACACACAAATACACAAAACACAAAGCTCCGGGGAACAATGCTGCTCGACCCTTGCCAATGTTCCCCCAAACGCTGTTGACACACAGAGTGTTTGTATACACATGCCACATTTTTCCATAGGCTATCTTATCAATTTAACCAGGAGATGAAAAATAAGCGGCACTTTTGTGCAGCAGTGTTTGCTCTTGATAAATGATTCATTTTAGAGGAAAGTGTGATCAAGGCCATGCCCGCAATATCTATTTCAGGCGGTCGCTGACTCATCCAGGAGCCTGGCTGAATACCTGTAGCTCCATATTCTCCTCTCTGGTGAACTGTACTTTAGTGTCCTGTACTGTGGAATGGGTTATCTGCATCTGCGGGGCAGAGTGTGAGTTTGCTGCTGTGTTTGTGTCCTTTTAATTGAGCCAGTCTATTAAAAGAGCTGGCTGTGGTTTTAACAAAACTGTTTCCTACATTTTGCCCTTTAAAGAAGGGTTTTGTTATTTTATGTTGCTCTACAGTTCAGTGGAAAAGGCATTAGAGACCTTGCAAACTGATGCCTTCTAATTACTATTATATTATATTATATTATATTATATTATATTATATTATATTATATTATATTATAGTATATTATATTATATTATATTATATTATATTATATTATATTATATTATATTATATTATACATTGATGATGATCAGGTCCATAGACGGATAATTTTCTTATTTATGAGTGGCGATATAAAAAAGTTAAATTAATTACAATTACAAATGAAAATGTCAGTGTTAACAAACTGAATGAATTAAAGAAATTAGGTGGACATTTTTTTAACTTACCTCATTAATGCAGCTACCATCTTGGCATTAGTGTTAGGGTATTAAACACGAGGATTTAATATAAGATAATTCATAGATTAATATAGTTTAAAACAACCATGAAACATTAACTATCATGAAATGTTAATCAAACAAAGCAACAGATGAGGGTTAGAAAGGCCATTCTTTAACAGGCACTCACTTTTCGTCTGTATCTAAGAAATATGAGAGCCCAGGTAAGGGCAAGCAAGATATTTTAGATAATTAAAGCTGTTTTTTTTTTAACACAGCTTTGTATATATTATAACATCATAAGGATTGTGTCATCGTTTTGAGGTTTTAGATCATCAAGCATCTTTGTCAAATTCTAATATTACACAAAGATAACCTGAGAAAATGTAAAGAGAAAATCTTTTCATTTCATTTCCAAACCCACCTGGTCCTGTGTAAAAAAAAAAAAAAAGAAAAAATTAATTGTCCCTGAACCTAATACCTGATAGTGCTACCCTTAGCCCATGGAACTGCAATCAAGCATTTGTGCAACGAGTCTTTCATTTCGCTGTGGAGGAGATTTGGCCCACTCCTCAGAATTATTTTAATGCAGTCACAGTGGAGGGTTTCTGAGCGTGAAAAAGGTTACGCCAAAACATCTCAATCTGATTGAAGGCCAGGTTTTGATTAGGTGTCTCCAAAGCTTCTTTTTCTTTTTTTGAGCTATTCAGAGGTGGACTTGCTGGTGTGTTTCGGGTCATTGTCCTGCTACTTGAGCTTCCGGACACAAACTGTTGCCCACACATACTCCTCCAGGATTTTCTGGTAGAGAGCAGAATTCATGGTTCCGTCAATCACAGTGAGTCGCCCTGAAGCAGCAAAGCAGCCCCAGACCATCACACTACCACCACTATGTTTGACTGTTGGTATGATGTTCTTTTTACAGAGGACAACAAATCAGTATGGATTCACCTTAAATGGAGAGCTAGTTTTAAAGGGAATGGAGTTAAAAATTTTCATTTTATACAGAGGATGAATTGGATGAACTGGGTGCTGCAGTACAAGATAAACTCAGATTATTTTAAACAGTTAATGATGCCAAACAATTCTACTCAAGCTTGAAATGAGCAGAATTTTAAAGTTAAAATGACTAACTTAACCCTTGTTTGTTTTCTACACTGCTGAATATCCTTAGCTATCTGAAAAGCATCGTTGGGTTCTGGATGCTTGCAAAGATTCACTACTATTTTTCCTCTTTTTGTGGTTTTTTACAGCACGGCAGTAAGTGTCTTTAATCCCTCTCTCTATCACTCTCTCTGTTTATCTGTCCAACTCTCTCCATTTCTTCTAATTCTCTCCAAGTGTTCAGTCCAAGGTCCACCCACACCATGTATTTGCAGCATTAATAAAGACCTGAGTGGAATATAGAGCCACACGCCCTACAGACACACACACACACACGCATGCATTGTATATGTACATGCCTTGAGCCCAGTGCTGTGGTGTGCTCTAATTAACAGCCAGGGAGTCCACGTTGTGGTAGCTGGCAGAGTGATAAAAAGACCATCTGAACCCTCTCAAGAGAGGGGTAGGATTCGGGGAGGGTAGAGGGGAGCAAATGTAGGCCTAGCATATTCTTCGCCTTTGGGAGCTCACCTTCTGACCTGCCCATCGATCTCCCTCTTCTCTTTCCTTTCTCTTCCTGTCTATTTCATCAGTGGCCATACCACTAGCCTCCATTCAGGTAGATCATTAGTATTGATCTGTCAGGGATGCTGAAGGGTTGGGGTGGGGGGGGGTCTCAGAAGTGTTAGCGTGGTCCACTCTGCCCACTCCAGTCTCTGCTGTCTGATGGCTCCTGTCTTCACGAGGCCTAATTGTTGCACTAAACATCTTGATCATCAAGTTTTGATTCCTCTCTTGCTTTTTTGTGGCATTTCTCCACTTTCTCTTCTCAGGCGCAGCATCAGCAACAGCTTGACATTCCTATCTGACGAGGTCTCTCTAGCGCTGATGACTGTAGAAAGAGAGAAAGAGAGCGATAGATCCTATCTCAACTCAGCCTCTCATCCCCATCACAGAGTGTGTGGGAACAGATGGTATATGTCTGTCATGTGGTTAGGTAGCAGGGGGCCCGGAGGAGGAGTGGAGGAGAGGAAAAACACACAGACAGTTGACGTGGCCACGGTCTGCATCTTGGACTGCGTTCAGCTCCAGATATGTCTGTGATTCTGGGCTTAAGCAAAGCAAACTTTAGCAGGTTTTGTTTTGCCTGACAATCAAGATGTTCCGATGGGTTTGATTTATTAGCCAAGGAAATTGCCATCTCGTTGCTTCGCTGCTGCGGGAATGTGGATTTATAATTATAGTTCCAGGTATGGAGGAGGTGTCTGTGTGCATGTGTGAGAAAGAGAGAGTGGTTTAAAGGGTAAGGAGGAAAGGAAGCAGGAGGGCTGATGGATGCTTGATTACGTGTCTGGCCATCTGGACTGTTGTCACTGAGACTCTTAATCCCATTCACCAGAGAAAGTGTATGTGAACGTGTTTGTGTATGTGTGTGTGCGAAATAGAAAGCAACTGCTTTTTTGCGTGCACACACTCATTTTCCTGGATATGTGCGATCGTGCCGCTCAACATTATTCGACACTTTGCAGAAATCTGTGAAGATGCTAATGAGAACATAGCTATAGAAGAAAATATGTACACACAGCAAACACACAAACAGACACACACTTGTCCTCAGCTCCTACAACGTAATAAGACATATCCAGACGCATTTAGACACATCCCAGATCGGCCTCTCTAATCGTTGGTACATTTTAACAATTACTGCTAACAAGTCCTTATTACCCCCAGTGCCCTGCCCCTCCTCTGATCCCAGCTTCTAATTGCCGCTGCTGTTTCTGAGCAGCTTTCTGCATAGTTATTAGACAGGAATCGTTAGCACCACATAACACAGAACCACACCTTTGAAAACTCGTAGTTCATCGCCACTGCCACCAAACACCTGTAATTCTAGGTTAGTAATGTACTGCAAAGCCTGTGTGTGTGTATTTGTGTGTGTGTGTGCGTGTGTGTGTGTAGGCACTTAAGTAACTCCTGCTGACTGGGCGGTATGTTTATACTCTTCCAGAAATGGCCTGTCAAACACACAGAAAAATCCTAGCTGTGTTTCTGCCCGCCTGCTATATCACCTAATGACTAGCTAGCTGTAGGAATGAACACACGACTTTGATCACCAAGGCTATAGTGGCTCTGCTGTCTTTGCTGATATCTTTGCTTCCATAAGCTTACTAATGTTTAAGCAGCTATGAGGGGGGAGCTTTCACATCACTGCATGTGTGGGAAAGGAAGGACTGAATGCATGGCAGTAGAAGCTGATACATCAGTTAATTGTTTTAGAAAAACTGAGCCTTCACTGTCCTCATGAAATAAGTACACATACTGCACTTCGCCCCACTCTAACCCCGTACTTTGATTTACACAGATTCAGAATCAGAATCAGAATCAGAATACTTTATTAAGCCTGAAGGAAATTAGGGTTACAGCAGGCAGCACGCTAATGGCGCATGCGCACTTACAAAGTCATGGACCTCAGAGGATGTCCTATGGTGTCTGGCACAGGGACTTTGGGACTTTGGCAGCAAATCCTTTGGGTGCTGTGGTGGTTGCTTCAGTAGAATCGTGTTTTTCAGGCATACTTAAGGATTTCTGAGGAATTTGGAGACGTGGTTAGCACCACAGGCTCTTTGTCTTGTACCTTGGGTTGTTTAGGAAAAATTTTTTGCAACATGGTGGGGCGTCTTGCTAGGGGAGGCTGGTGCTCCTGTTGCTATGGGTTGATGTGATTGGTTAGCAACAGTGTTGAAGGGTGGTATGTGTGAAAACAGCATGCACATGTGTTGTCATGTTTCCTAGCACTGCACTGCACTATATGGGGATGATCACTGTTCAGTGTATGACGTCTTCCTGTTTGCTTCTAGCACTAATTAGCAGATCGTAGCATGCTTACATGCTAAACTAATGGTCAAAACACAAGTCATTATATGTGCTAAATATACATGTTAGTTGTTATCATATGTTACCAGCAGACATGCGCAAGTAGTGCAATTAGACATTTATATTTCATGTTTTAAATGCTGTACATTTCATACTCTTTTCTTTCTCTTGATGCTTTCAGAGGACCTGTTGCCATTTGGCTTCCCTAGTATAGACATGGGCCCTCAGTTGAAAGTGGTGGAGCGGACGAGGACGGCCACCATGCTGTGCGCTGCCAGCGGCATCCCGGACCCCGAGATCTCCTGGTTCAAAGACTTCCTGCCTGTCGACCCCAGCACCAGCCAGGGTCGCATCAAACAGCTCAGATCAGGTGAGACAGGTGACTTTTAGTCAGACTGTTTGTATTTTCCACTAACGGAACCAACAGTGCATTTACAGCTTTGCACTTTTTTGCGATCAGGTAAATCCCTGTTGCTCTAAATTTGGTGATTATTTTAATTATGATTGAGGGATTACATGCTGTTCTCTAAGTTTATCTCTCTCCTTTGGGGGTATAAAACCTTTTTAAAGCCAATTTCATAAAAAAGGATAATTGTGCCATCCTTAAGCCACGAAAAAAAATGTGCTGTTTATTAGCATTTGGGAGAACGGATTATAAAAAATATATATCACTTAAAAGGCAAAATTTGCTTTCCATTAAGTATCATAATTATAAGAAAAAAATACAGCATATAATTGTATAGTCATTTCAAATGGGTTCAGAAATTTCACATAGAATGAAACTGTCTTCCTCAATTTATCCCAAAGCAACCACAATATCCTCTTTTCTGATGTCAAATGTGTTTGGCGCTTCTTAAAATTAGGCATTTAACTGGTGATGCTTTTATTTTGACCCACTGCCTAAATGTGCGCGACGTAGCTCAGTGTCCCAAAATGTGAAGGTAAGCTCACTTTACCGGAGACACAAAAAGAGAGCATACCAAAGAAACACATTGTGCGCTTAAGACAGTTTATTCAGCTTTGTTTATGCTCTTCTGTATAGATGAGTACAGTGTCTCCAGGAGAAGGCAGAAACATTTTTTTTCTCAGCCTTTCCCACTTCCCCCTCAGGGGGAATGAAAGTGATGGTGAGGCGAAACCATTTTGTTGTTGTTTCATCCATATTCTCTGTGCTGCTCCGGCCTGCCAGCTCTGCTATATCCCTCCTGTCAGCCAATATCCTTTACTGATCACCAGTGCCCTCCGTTAGCTGTGTGTTTGCATTTCCATTTGCAGAATTTATAATGTTTAAATACATTTACCATGTTGTCCCAAGCAACAAGTTACCTTTCTTAATGGCTTGTGATCCATGTCAAAGAAATTCTAATGAGAGCTCCTATACAGTGTTTTATTTCACTGTTTAGGACTGGTTAACAGTAATAAAACAAACCATGCTTTAGGGCATGGGAAACATTCTGGAGTTACAGTCTCTTTGTTCCCTTGTGTGCTCTTACTATATTTGGACATTTGAAGAACACACAAGGAAATAAATATGTTTTACTCACAGCTTCAGGAAACCCAGCATCAGTAGATGTGGCCGGAGAAACAGGCTCTGGCAGGGACCGGGCATTGGCAGGTGTGGCGGAAATGCAGGCTCAAACTGCGGCTCTGCAGGGCACACAGCATCAGAGGGCTGGGGCTGCCAATTCCGGCATCAGAAACCACGCTTTCTCTTCTAGGGTGGAAGCGTGGTTCCTGATTCAGCTCGTCAAAAGCTGAATATGTGCAGCAGCAAAGAATATAAGCAGTGCTGACAACCCCATTTACCTATGAAACACGGAACAAAATTTAAAACAGACATGATTCTCAGAAAAAATCCAGGAGCTTGACAGTGTGGATACTTTACACAGACAACTGTAGTTAAACTGCAGAATTATACAGTTTCTTTGTATTTCAAAGGCTTTTTAGTTGAAGACTAATTAGTAGGTCTGGCAGTTGTACTCCTCGTTTGGATACCATGTTTGGCTAAGACTGGACTGGAGTGGAACTGCAATAAACCACTGGACAAAGCCATAATGTCTGCCTAATCTTAGATGGCATGCACAACCAGCTAAGATGTGTTAGTACAACACTTTGATACACCTTGAATCCTGGAAAATAGATGAATATTAACTAAAGATGAGTTTAGTTTCCTATAGGTAGTGAACCAGCTAGCAGGAAAGCTAATGATTGCAGCTTATTGAAAGATAAATAAACGCCGTGTTTAATCCAGCCAGTTTCGTTTCTTTTTTCCTCGCTCATTCGTATTCTTCAAACACAGCTTATCATCCAGTGCACGCTGCTCCAGCACCTGCAGAAATACACCGGCTGTTTCAAGTAGCCATAATTATGAGGAGAAACCCTAAATTGCGTTCTCTAAAGAAAAATAGGACTTTTAAACCTGCATATTCAGCAGAACAGTATTTTATTATTCACAATAAATTATATTCATTTCTTTTTATTCATTTTGGTCCCCTTGGTGCAACACCAAGTAAAGAGCCTCCCTTGGTCATGCATGCAGAGCAAAGGGATGGCAAAGGACAGCCACGACCACTACTAACTAGTCTGGCACATACAACCAGTGGGGAAGCCCATTAGGGGAGCTGCACACATACTAGAACTGCAATTGCAATTATCTTATGACCTTCATGAACAATAAAAAAACAACAAATGTTGTTATTTACTGTTTCCTTTTCACATGGTGTACTTCTACATGGCAGTGGGGATGTGTGTATAGATAGATAGATAGATAGATAGATAGATAGATAGATAGATAGATAGATAGATAGATAGATAGATAGATAGATAGATAGAGAGATAGATAGATAGATAGATAGATAGAATGAGTCAACCAAGTAAGAAGACTTAGAAGACATTTACTTCAAAGTAAAACAGGAAGCAACCAAAGTACCAATGCAAAACACGGAGGCAAGAAGACTCCCATTAAACATGAAAACAGAGACTGGGAGTACTGAGGGGCAAATGCATAAACACAAAAAGACAAAGTCGAGGAAGGAATAGATAATGAAACAATGGAACGCTGAAGCAACCGAACACAGTCAAAAAATAACAAACTCAAAATAGGACCTGAGGCTTAACACAAACAAATAATTCAAATTTAAGAACAGTAAGGCAGTCTAAACTGGTACCCAAACCTCCCCAGAAATGAAACACCGAAAATCAAATAAAACAAAAAGAACTAATGCTGAAAATTACTAGAATGATAATGAAGTCAAGGTAGGAATCTAAAACTCCACCTAACAAAAATCAAAGTACCAAACTTACATGTATAGACTAAGAATTTTAACCTCAAAATCCACACAAAGCACACAATAAGAGTGAGTGACCAGAAAACAAAGACTATCACTGTTATTACATCAGAATGTGCAGAAATTAAAAATGACAAAACATCAGTATCTGTGCCACCTCGGTAATGGTGGCAGCTTATACCACACCTGATCATCACTGGCCATGCTTTTATTATTATTTTTTCTTTTAGTTGTCCTTTTTTTAAACTAAACTATAACAACTGCTAAATTGTAGCCACCTAAAATTGTATATTTAGTTTTACTTGATCTGCTCTGAGACGTTTGCTCCCTGCTTGTGTGTCATGCAGACATGACAATGATTCAGTGGTACAGTATGTTAGGACACATATCACATCAATGAAACAGTAGCAAGACGAATGGCCTACTGAGATTCACCCCAGGCTTTAATAGGATTTGAAATCACCAAAACCATCACAAAGCCAAACAACAAAATGTGCTGTATAATGAACCGAACAGTGCAGCGAAATGACTTGGAGGAAATCAATTACACCTGAGCTGGGCAAGAAATGCGTTATGGATAAAACACTCCTTTAAGATTTGTTTAATGGAGGCACTTTCCGAGCAATGCTTCTGATTTAGTGGATAGCTGCCAGCTCTTATTGGACTGCAGCCAGGAATGTGTTTTGGCCACAGTCATTCTGTTCTCTCGGTCTCTTTTCTTCTTCTGTTGGCTCTTGGAAATACTTTTATGACCCATATGGGTCAGGAAGAAAAATGAGATAGAGAATGACTGCAGTCGAATCCCACCAAGGATGTCTCATCTTAGCCATTTCATAGCTCATAAGTATCCATCATGTGTGGGGGCTTATCACTGCAGATAACTGTCCACGGTGGCCTTTGACAGCCGTGAACTCTGTGTTTACCCACCTCAAATGCACACATACTCACCCCATCAGTCCTCGGTGACAGAAACATATGGGGTGGTATAGAGATGAACTTTTGCTGACATCTGTATACCTCGATCAGGTATCTATCTTTTTTCCATGCCATCTGCTGCACCAGTTTATATGTGCATGAGGAGAACCATGACAAGCTATCTGTCTGCCCCTGACATTTGGGACTTAGAGCTGGAAAGTTAACCTAAGCACTTAACAGCTTATGTAGACCCACACTCTTAACAGATGGCATTCAGTACGGACCCTGAGGTTGACTCCAGGATTACATATGCAGACCCCTCTTTGGTAAGGACTAAGACGTGATAAAGGTTAATGGTGTATGTCAGTTTATCTGTTGACATCAATACAGAACACTTTTTTAAAGTACATTTTTGCATGCACCAAACAAAATTGGTTATTCATTTTTAACACCTATATAGGGTCGCGTCAAAGAGACTGACCCAAAATCGCGCATCATCGTGAAATGCTATTTTCATGGAGTTTATATTTGGTTGGCTGTTACTCAGCAGAATATTTCACGACCAGATTTTAAGAGAATTTGAAATTGGGACTTTAGCCAAAGTAAATCATTCATTTTTGGTAACAGTCTATTTCTAAAAATCTAAAAATGGTGAGCAGTACAAATCCTTTGACAGAACGTGCTTTCAGGCTGACAGAAAAAGTGGAACTTGTGACACGGATAAATCTGCAGACTGACAATTAGGAATCGTTTCTGTCTCTGTGTGCGAGAATAAAAACCAGAACTAAGTCAGAACCTGGAAATTTTGAGCGTTTTTGCGTACCTAAATTGCTGCGTAAAACTTTGCTTTGAGGCTTTTCTGTTCATGTTTTAGTAAAATGTGAAATTAAAGAGCAGGTTGGTAATGGTTTGGAAACAACAGTTTCGGTTTTAAAAATTACCAGCAGTTTATTCGTAACTGTGTTGCGTTCGTAGTAGCTGTCCTTTGTGTCGACGCTTGTTAACATGTGCCTCCGGTTAATTTAATGTCTCAACTTGTGGGAGACTGGAGCCCAAGTGATCTGTTTTACCTCAGTGTCCCATCAGAGCTATCAGATTAACAGTATCCGCTGTCATCTGATCAGCTGAGTCTCAGCCCACAGACATAATACACCAGCCACGATTTCACAGTAGCTCAATTTACTTAAGTCACATCTCATTCTGGGCCTGTCAGCATCCCAAAACTGCTCTCTCTCCTCGTCTCTCTTCTTTTACTTTTTCGACCTTTTGCTTTGCCGTCCCACAAACCATCATCACGTCGTTTTGACGCCCGTTTTCTGTCTGCGCTATGTGCTTGTGTACATACGTTTTTACCTGCTGACCTTTCTATGTATATATTCAGAACACCTGTCCACCCCAGTGTAATGTAATGTCATGTTTTACAGCAGTAGATTACAACTGGCAATTTCAAATTTTCGCTGCTTGTTAGCCACACGAGCTGCTTCCAGCTGTCACACAAGTTCTCGTTTGCAGATCTAAACCTGTCCATTTCTACCTCTCCACCTCCTCGCCATCTTTCTTCCCACTGCTCCTTTCTTCTTCTGCTTTCTGGTTGAGAAGAAGGCTCTTCTTGTAGAGCGGATAATTTATTCCTGTTTGTTTCCCAACTCTGCCCTGAACCACAGGGAAATGAGAGATGGAAAATAGGGAGAAAGAGGAGGGCACGAGCTGTTCTGCTGTCATGTAACTGCAGAAGACAGAAACAAATGGATGACAGCTTCAGCGAGCAGCGTCTCAGCTCACCTAACACGTTCCCTCCTTTAACCCTCTGAAATCACAGCATTCAAACTTCTTCATAAGCTGACCTGCAAGTGTGTCTGTGTATGTGTGAGTGTGCAAAATCTACGTATACTAAGACACACAAAATCTGTCTGTATGTGTGTACATAACCTTAAATATGAGGTTTTATTTTGGTGTAACAACCACTTTATTAAGTATACCCGTCCAACTGCCAGTTAATGCAAATATCTAATCAGCCAATCACATGGCAGCAACTCAGTGAATTTAAGCAGGTAGACGTGGTCAAGATGACCATGCTGAAGTTCAAACTGAGCATCACAATGGGGAAGAAAGCTGATGTAAGTCACTTTGAACATGGTATGGTTGTTGGTGCTGATCCACTGGGATTTTCCCACACAGCTGTCTCCAGGGAGAATGGTACAAAAAAGAGAAAATATCCAGTGAGCAGCGGTTCAAATGCCTTGTCGATGTCAGAGGTGAAAGGAGAATGGCAAGGCTGCTTTGAGCTGAGAGGAAAGCAACAGTAACTCAAATAACCACTCATTCTTACCAAGCCATGCAGAAGAGCATCTCTGAAAGCTCTTCTGCAATTTTTTCCTATCTTCATGGACAACAGAAGATTCTGCCTGCTGTGACAACGTTATGGTTGGGATTTAGTGTAAGGATCATGAAAACATGGATCCATCCTGCCTAGTATCAGTAATAATGGTGTAATGGGAAATGACTTTAGTATGAGTTCAGTGTATCCATCTTCTGATGGCTGTTTCCAGCAGGAAAACGTACCATGTCACAAAACTCAAATCACCTCATACTGGTTTCTTGAATATGACATTGAGTTCACTGTACTCAAGTGACCTCCACAGCCAATATGTCTAAAACCAGTAGAGCACCTTTGGGATGTGCAGCCAACAAAGCTGCAGCAATTGTGTGATGCTATCATGTCAATATGAACCAAAATCTCTCTTTTTTTTTTAATTAAATGTTGAATTTTACTTTTTTTTAAAATATTGAATTAAAGCAGTTTATGCCAAATAAGGGTCCAATGAACCAATATACCTAATGAAGCATCTATTTAGTGTATTCTTTCTAAATATTATTACTGTGCATTTTATTTTCTTTACCATTTTTAAGATATACCCATACAACAGATAATATTCAAAAGAACATTTGTACATAATGATGAATACAGTAAAAGGCATCAGTCAACCATCCAGCACTGGAGCAGATGGTTGAGGTATTTAACATGTGCCATCTTTTGGCTCATATTGTCTGTCACTGCCGTGCACCTCTGCCTATTATATCAATGACAATGTCTATCTTTCGTGGAAGAGGCATTGCACATCTGCTGCTCTTCCCAAGGTGACCTCGGTTTTCCCCATTAAAGATCTTTTACAGAGTCTTTCCTTAAGGTCAGCTTACTTAAAGTGAAAAGAAAATGTCTATAAATAATTTGTTTCTGGTCCACATGAATTAATAAACCCACTAAATTTAGCAGCTCAAGAGTTACAACATACAACAATGACATGTGCAGTTGTCTTCAGAGATGGCAAAAGTACACACATTTGTTCCTTAAGAAGAAGTGCTTGTGTTAAGAAATACTGATTCAGCTCACTTTAACCTCTGACTATAAAGCTGATGCATTAGTTATATGCTTTTCTTTGCCTCTTTCTTGTCTTTGTGTGATAAGCACTGGTGATAGATAGACCAACAGGATTATCTTTTATGTTATATGGTTTCCTCCTTTAGGTTTACATCACTTTTACAGGGTTACGGTAATAAAGTACTTGTACTCTGTTACTTCCCATGTCTGGTTATCTTTTAAAATTAAATAATATTTAGATTGAATGGTTGTGCATATTGGTGTAATGCACAGGGGTTATTTCGCTATTACTTCCTTTTAATATCAATATAAAAGGAGGGATTGTTTTTAAGTATTTTGGCTTTTATTTTTGTATTTTATCTTGTTTATTGTGTATGGAAAATAAAAAATCTGTGCAGAGCGAAGCACAGTGTATCTTGCTTTTCTCTAAATATCCCTGTGCTTCTCTTAAAAGCCAGATGCCTTTTATCAGTCTCACAGAAGATCTGATATAAAACACAGTGCTTTGTATGAGACTAAAACTTGCTCTTTTTGTGTGGCTGTTTATCTACACACTCCCGTATGTGTTTCCATCCTTTCCTTAAAAAGTGTGTGTGTGTGTGTGTGTGTGTGTGTGTGTGTGTGTGTGTGTGTGTGTGTGTGTGTGTGTGTGTGTGTGTGTGTGTGTGCCATGTGCATTTAGATTTGTGTCACTTTCCACTCTGTGCAGTGTAGCAGAGAGTGATGCATGGTTTTGTGCCTCCTCCTCGGGCTCCGTGTCAAAGTCAGTTTCAGATGAGACGGATGTGACAGAGCAGACTGAAAGAGGGGGGGGGGGAACAAAACCAGAGAAAGAACATCTCTGCTGGTAATTCAAAAGGCCGTTAGCTAACAAACACAGCAATAAGAATAGTACCACGTGAAGCAAAAGAACACCTGACGAGTGCCGTGTGTAATTATAGCACGTTTAGGGAGACTAGGATAAAAACTGAGGAAGCGAAAGAGCCGAAGAGCATCGCTGGGTCGTTGCCCTGGGGTAAAGCTGTGTAGCTGCTGCCAGTTAACTGCAAAGATAGAAACAGGCTTTCTTCATTCAGCAGTGTGCCTGCTGCTGGAGAGGAATCACCAGCTAGTACAGAGGTATAAACTAAAGGCGCTTTAAGTGTCATCTAAGCTTGTAAAAAGTGAGTTTGAGACTTGTTTTTGACTTCCAAACTTTTCGAAAGGGAATTCTGAATTTTTGAATATGTTGCCGCTTCCTTTCACCCTTTCGGTAGCAGGATGGGAGACGGGGATGGTTCGAGGAGACGCAGTTCTTTGTGGAAAATCCAACTCCTGATACAGAGAGAGTGTTGTGCGGACCATTCATTTCTGCCTTGCAGAAATAACAAATAACAACTGAGCTGACTTTATTGGATGTTGAAGCAACAGACAAAGAGATACCCCAGGGTCAAACTATAGCAGATATTGCAGGATGAAAAGGAGAGGATGCAAAAGGATGGCGGACAGTGGCAGAAGCGTTTTCTGCAAACATATTTATCTGGGGTTTTCTTTTTTTCTCTTGCAGGAGCGTTACAGATTGAGAACAGCGAGGAAACAGACCAAGGGAAGTACGAGTGTGTGGCCACCAACTCCCAAGGCGTGCGCTACTCGTCTCCCGCCAACTTATACGTGCGAGGTAGGACCTGAAACGCAGAACACACATGCACGTACACGCACGAACAAGACACAGACACCGAAAAATCACTGTGACGAAGGTGCCTTAGGTATTACTAGTAAAACTACCTCTTCTGTATTACTGTGCTCTTTAACAAGTATTACTAACCCATCCATTGTCTACAATATATGTTGACTCTGTTGTTTGGTATTTCTCACAACCACCTTTAACAAGTCCACCTTAAACCTTGGTGCGAGCTCCGACAGTTGAATCAAAGCGAGGATAAAGTGGGGACCACACCTTGGTTTAACTGCATGGAAACATCACTGATCTGTCTGCTAAAGTGGTTTCTGTACTAGAGGCAGATTAATTGGTTGAGAGATTTGAACAAAATTGGGAGTGAGAGTCAAGATGTAATTTTGGCTTTACAGTGTTTCACATTAATGGGATCACTGTGGACCCCACATGCTTAAATAAATCTGTGGGTGCTGTTGTAACACTGGCTTATGGCTCAAAGGCCACAACCAATGTCCAGTATTGCAAGTTCTAGTTTCTATTTTACGTGGGATAACAGAGAAGCGTGAATGCAGTTTGACTGGAGCGTGCATGTGTGTGTGTGTGTGTGTGTGTGCGTGTGTGTGTGTGTGTGTGTGTGTGTGTGTGTGCGCGCGCGCGTGTGTGTGGTGCAGTGAAGCGAGTGGCTTTGCGCTGGCCGTTTTTATTCTCTCTGTGTTTCCCCGTTCTCTCTCTCCCCTCTCACGTCATTGTGTTCTGCATCAACCCCCTTCCATCCCTCAGAGCTTCGAGAAGGTTGGTGCGCTCTTTCTTTTCTTTTGTTACTCCTTTGTTTCAGAAAGCTTCACTTATTGAAACAGAGGGAAACAAAAAAAGACGACAAAAAAAAAAAACCACAGTATGAGTTAAAGGACAGCGGAGTAGATTTGAAGTGAACTGATTCAAACCTGTATCCAAAATGATGAGAGTAAAGCTGCTGCGATGATGAAGTGGTCTGCCTACGCAGCAGAGTGCATTGACTGCATTGTGAGGCCTTGTGTGCAGAACCCTTGGTATTGCCTTCACTCCCCGATCAATGTTTTCTGCATGGTATGATCTTGTTGTCATGGAGACCCAAGAATTGGAAGATTAAAAAGAGGCAATGTTTGCATGGAAGGAGTGAGAGAGAAAGAGAAAGGAGCACCGCTTGCATGTGTGTTGACTGACGGACTGACACCAGAGCATGGCACAGTGTGTTATCACGCTTATTGATATGCTCAGATTGTGATCTGATTGAACTTGCTGTCTTGTCATGTCTTGCTACTGTTTTTTTTGTGTGTTTTTTTTTTATTCTTTTCCCCTTTGTACCATCTTGTTTGGCGGTTTGTCCTTGTTCCCATGTCATCACATCTGCTCCTGTGCTGCACTTGTTGAGTGGAAGTCTTGCACTTGCTTGTGTATGCCCCTTTGTTCTGCAGTTTTACGTTCGGTTTGTCAGACGAGAATCACTCACTGGTATAAATTCATGACGCAAACTCAAAATGGCAAGAGGACGGTCAAGTGACTGATGATGGACACTAGTGTTGAAACTAACATTAACGTTGGCTAAATTATCCGGAACCACTGCACTACAGTTCAGAATACACGTGTTACGATGGAGCATCATAGACTGTATATAAAAGATGGACTGTGAGCAACAATTGTTTGTTTGCTTTATTTTTTTTTCTTTGGAGCCAGAAGTTACCATGTTTAGATGAAAAGGTGGATGCGCATTAGCAAGACTGATTAGCAAGATGCATCCACAGAGATGCATCTCTTTAGGATACTGTGTTAACCATTCAGAAAGCCATTTTATTTGTCAGACAATTGCATTAATATCATGTCCATAAGCCATAACATTAGAGACACTTCAAGACAGCTAGCCGCAGAGCCTCCTGTGCTGGCACACATGTCTGTCTGCCCCACTCCTAATAATACACGGGCTGTAGAGCAGAAATGTAATTTTTATTTCTACTCTGAAGCTGAGCATTTTTACTCGGTGTAGGATACAGTGGCTGACTCTCTTTTGGAGTCATCCTCAAGTAGCCATTTGAAGAGCTGAGCTTTTTGCCCCTTCTGTAGCTTTTTTTTTTAACACCCAGCATTGCTGCTTGTGTTACATAGTCAAGCATAATATGAAAAATATGATGCCTTGCTTTAGACATTATAGAATACTTAAATTAGCTACACCTCAACCAAGTTCATTTGATTTATATTTTCCACAGCTATGAGACAAAAGACATAAAGTTTACAAGGTTACAGGTTTTATTTATTTGTTTATTTGTTTATTTTTTTCCCTTTTCCACCTGTGTGCTTTAAATATTCATACTAATGCTGTACATTTTCTACAGGTAGCCTCTGAAGGTTTATTATACAGTAATAAGTAAAATAAGCTCTCTTTAATGGACTGTTATACAGTCTAGGCCATGTCTTACCTTGCTTGACTGTTTCCATCCCCACCAAACACTGTGATGCGTCTCTATTGACTGACATTTGAAATTAATTATATCCATTCTCAATCTTAGATATTGAGAGGGGTATTAATGATTCTCTCTTATTACAGTGGTTAATGAAAGCTGTGTCCTTGAGACAGACAAGATGGTGCTGAGTAAATGTCAGCTATATAGCGATGCTGAGATTCAGCGGTAATCCTTATGGCTGTGCCAAGGTCTCCCCAGCCCGTAGTCTCCAGACTCCCTGCAGAGAACAGGACTAATGATAGCTCCACTAATAAAGAGCGAAGCTCCTGGCTCGTACAAACTGTATAGAAAATGGTGGGGAATCATGCGTCCTGGCTCGATTAACTTTAAGCTAGAGGCTCTGTGAGCACGAAAAGGATTATCCCTTGTTATGAGCTCACTTTATTGTAAAGTACTCACCTTTGGCTCCCCGGTGGATTCTTCAGTCGTCGTCTGTGTTCACGACCGGTATTTTTAGAACTACTCCACCGCTTGATGTAGGAGATTACCGAACAGTCATCTTGAGTCTTTACTTTCATCCTTAAACTTAAAGCATTATCAAATTAGCCCACATGCTTACATTGACATCTTTTATTTATTCTTGCTGTGTTGACAGATACATGCCCGTGTAGCTTAAACTGAGACGTTTTGGTCCTGCTGCATTGCACCTGCTTTGTCTTGTGCATGGAGCTGTCATGGATGCAGTCTGTGTGCGTGTCTCTCCAGCATGCTCAGATGAGGAGATGCCTGCCCAATCATGTCTGTTTTCTAACAGATCTACCTGTTTTTGTCTCTTTGTCTCTTTCTTGTCTTTAACTTCTGTATCCAATTCTGGGTATATTTTTAAGTTTGATTTTTTTTTTTTAAATTGCTTTGGTTTGTTTTTCCAAGTTGCTTTGAACTTTGTTATTCGTGAAATGACCACAACTATTTACTTTTTTTTTAATTTCTTGAAATCATGCAAAAATGTTAACTTCTATCCAATTGTCTCTAGATGCTTTGAGTAGGGGGGATGTGGCCCACGAAGATTCCCAGTAATGATGTTACTCATTAAGGAGTGGAGGTTATGCAGCAAATTTATCAATATTTATGTATTCATTCAAGTATTTAATTTGACATTTTCTTTCATATAGCGTTAGATTTATTGCTGGATTTGCAAGTAATTGAGAAAAAAAAGACTAGACTCTTATTGTTTTGCTACTGTAGGGTTATCTTCTTTTATTCGTAATCTTTTTTAAACTGTCTATTTTTAGGGCTTGTGTTGTTTATCGCACATATAAGCTTTCTAGTTTTGAGTTTAGTTTCAACAATGTTTCTGCTCTTTGTCTGCCTTCCCTTTCATTCTCTCCTTTCATCCAGAGATGTTTGTCCGTTACTCTTTTTGTCTCTTTCTGTTTCCTGTGTTTTTGACCCACGGGTATCCTCTTCTTCTCTGTTCTTTCAACATCCGTTCTCTTCAAGCCCTTTTCTCTCTCTCTCTCCTCTCTCTCTCTCTCCCTCTTCTCTTACTTTTGAAGCACCTTCTTTCTGAATGGGCCTGACTCTGGTATACAGCCGTGTTTTAAAATAGATCCATGTGTTTTCTTCTTCCTCGCTCCTCTTTTCTTCCCCCTTTTCCCTCCTTCCCCACGAACCCTCTTCTAATCCTCTCTCCCCTGTCTTTTCCCCTCCTTTCCCACCCCCTCCTTTTTTCTCTTCTCCTTCTTCTTCTTCTTCTGCATTCTGTCTGCACCCTGATGTGTAGGAGCGACAGACACATGTACATAAGTTTATTAACTTATAAACATGCACATACTACCTCACATATCTCTCTTTTTGCTCGCACTCGTTCTTTCCCGTTCTGCCTCGTTCTCTCATGCTGTCTTGGTGTTCTTTACTTAAATGTCGCCGATGATCACTTTGTAAATGCCACAACACCTTTTTAGAACCCTTGATCCACTCCTGTCCACATTTCCTATTCATTTGACTACACACTGTATCAGTTTTGAATCCTATGTATTGTACAGTATGTTGTTGTACAATGTGGCTGTCCTTTGCTACATTGCGTTTCATTGTCTGGAAGAGAAGCAGAGCTGCCTCTCTCTCTCTTTCTCTCTCTCTCCCTCTCGCTCTTTTTCTTTGTCTCTCTGTCTTTTTCTTTTCTGTCCTTCGATCTGTCCCTCCCGTGTCTCTGCTCTTATCTTGCTTCTCTCTGTCCCCCCTCTCAGTCCACAGTTCTTCGTTCTCTTCTTTGTGTTTCTCCACCATTTTATCCCTCTTGAGTCGCCCAGGCATGCAAGTGACCTATGAGTTCAGTCTCTCGATGCATCTCTCCCCTAATGTGTAGTCAACCGAGCTCTGACAGATGCAGTATTGGATATAACTTGCCACTTTGCTTGTTCTTCTCATGGGGACACAAATAGCAGGCAGGGCCTATTGATTGGCCCCCATGATGCATATACTCTCTAAAAGGAGCCCATCTACCGCACAGGCACCTCAAGGCACGGCAATCTGAATGAAGAAAAGTTTTTTCCCTCATAAGTTACTGCTAAAGTTTAGCCTGCTTAGTCACTGCTTCGAGGTGGTGTTTTATTAATAATTCTGCATAAATCTGCTTCCTGCATAAATTGATAACCCGTAAAAAATAAAACCCCGCTGTTGTCGTTTTTTGGGTTTTGGTTTTTTACGAAAGAGAAACTGACTATAGGTTGTCATGTCCTGGATGAAATGATACTCAAGAGTTTGTCACTTTATTATTTTGAGAAGGCAGCTCACTCTGAGTGGTTGAGCTCAGCACAAGATTTGTGTCTTTTTGTTGGATTCATCAGTGCCATAAAGTAATTGGGACTAAACTTGAAATATCCCTATGTAATTTTCTGTAAAAACCCTGAAGTTCATTCTCCCCCTTCCTGTTACCTCTCCTCTCCTTCTCTCTCTCTCTTTCTTTTTTATCTTTCTCGCCCTCTCTCTTTCTCTCTCTCAATCTCTATCTCGCTCTCTGCCTCGCTCTTTTTCTTCTCATTCTCTCCCCCCTTTACTCCCTTGCCCCCTCCTCCTTCTTTCTCTCCACCTTTCTCCTTCTCACTCCCTTCCCCACTTTTCTCCTTCCCTTTCCTTAACCCCTCTCCCCCACCCCGTCCCACTTCCTTTCTCCCCTCCCGACTCTCCTCCTTTCCCAGTGCGCCGCGTGCCCCCTCGTTTCTCCATCCTCCCTTCCAACCACGAGATCATGCCAGGAGGGAGCATCAACATCACCTGCGTAGCTGTGGGTTCACCCATGCCTTATGTCAAGTGGATGCTGGGTAACGAGGACCTGACTCCCGAGGATGAAATGCCGATTGGACGGAACGTGCTGGAGCTCAATAGTGTCCGCGAGTCTGCAAACTACACCTGTGTGGCAATGAGTAGCCTGGGTATCATTGAGGCCAGCGCTCAGGTCTTAGTGAAGAGTAAGGGCCCCGGCAACCTTTAGATGCCTAAGAATGTTTTTAATTTTAGCCTGAGAAAGTAGAAAAGTTCAGCTGTCTTCTCATATGTACTCAGCAGGGTTCTGGCATCCCTTGTCAGTGAAAGTGCAGCAATTTAAATAGTATAACGTAGCATCCTTAATTTATTAATCAGTGTATTTCAGGTTAAATGTTACTGTCACTGGACACTGCAAGTACCACTAAAGAAATGCAGTTTAGCAGGTTGAATCCAAATGTAATATATGTTAAACAAAGCAACATCTATACTATGAAAGAATCAAGTATTTCCACTAAATATAAAACGTAATTTCAACACTGAGATCAAGAGAGTATTTTTCTTTTTTCATACGTTTAAATCACCTGCTGCCACTCTAATCCCCAGCTTTACCAAAGCCTCCCGGCACGCCCATCGTCACCGAGACCACAGCCACCAGTGTGACCATCACATGGGACTCTGGCAACCCCGACCCCGTCTCCTACTACATCATTCAGTACCGAGCCAAAGGGCCCGACAGCAAGTATGAGACAGTGGACAGCATCACCACCACCCGCTACAGCATCGGGGGGCTCTACCCCAACACAGAGTACGAAATCAGAGTTTCAGCCTATAATACCATCGGCCAGGGGCCCCCGTCCGCTCGCGTGGAGGCTCGTACGGGAGAGCAAGCCCCCGCCAGCCCGCCGCGAAACGTCCAAGCTCACATTATCTCTGAGAACACTGTGATGGTCCGCTGGGAAGAACCGGAAGAGCCCAATGGACAGGTGAGATGAGGATTGGAACAGCCCTGTTTGATCTGTTATCAGTAGAGGAAAACACACATTTTTACATTTCCTTTTATCTGTTGGCATGCTTCTCCAGCTGTCAACCTGAAAAATGTTCTCAAAAGGGTGGCGAATGCCTGCACCGAGACCTCAGATACCCAGCAGAAAAAGTCCTTAATTTTTGTGCTTTGTGTACTGTAACAGAGAGGACGGACCGACGGACAGACAGAGAGCCAGATAGATAGACAGACAGACAGACAGACAGACAGACAGACAGATAGATAGATAGACAGACAGACAGATAGACAGACAGACAGACAGCTAGATAGACAGACAGACAGACAGACAGACAGATAGATAGATAGATAGATATATAGACAGATAGATAGATAGATAGATAGATAGATAGATAGATAGATAGATAGATAGATAGATAGATAGACAGACAGACAGACAGACAGATAGATAGATATATAGACAGACAGACAGGCAGACAGGCAGACAGACAGACAGACAGACAGATAGATAGATAGATAGATAGATAGATAGATAGATAGATAGATAGATAGATAGATAGACAGACAGACAGACAGATAGATAGATAGATAGATAGATAGATAGATAGATAGATAGACAGACAGACAGACAGACAGATAGATAGATATATAGACAGACAGACAGACAGACAGGCAGACAGGCAGACAGACAGACAGACAGATAGACAGACAGACAGATAGATGTCTCCCTGGCTATGCTCTTCTCTCTAAAGAAGGAAAGGGTAATTGGACAGTCCTCTCTAAGTACAGAGCGCTCCCTCCAGAGGCCTGTTTCCTTTTTCAAGCCTACCAACCTGCACCGTAGGTCCATAAAAGTACAAGACTGAAACTGAGTGCATATGAGGATTATGGATATTAAAGAGTAATAATAGGAGGGCTATACTTTGTACTACCCATAAACTAATCCCACAGACGAGGAATATCGTGATCACATTTTAAATGCTACAATCTGATGGCATCCACAGTATTATTTATTTATTTTATTGAAGCTTTATCAGGACGAAATGTAAAACTGCACCTTATGACAGTGACCTCTAGGAAACAGTAATCTGTTGGACCATCTGGCCTGAAGTCAAACAATAATTCAGACACGATGACCTTGGCTGCCGTAAATTCTTGTTGTGTTAAAAGATGGCATTATGGATTACCCCGGTTGTAGGACAGTGGGATTAGGTGAAAGTCACATAATGCATCCCAGTCCCCGACGACCTTAAAATCCAGTCCCAATCAAAACAAACTTGTCTGCACGATTCACTGGGTGGCTTTCCTTTTGCTATGTTTTGTAGGTGAAAGGCTATCGTGTGTACTACACCATGGATCCGTCCCGGCCTATAAACGAGTGGCAGATTCATAACGTCCAGGATAGTGTGCTCACTACCATTCAGAACCTGGTAACCTCAGAGACCTACACCATCCAGGTCCTCGCCTTCACCTCCGTTGGGGACGGACCCTTCTCAGACCCCGTCCACGTTAAAGTCTTGCGTGGAGGTTAGTGCGCGACCGTGCATCGACATAATCATCGGTAGATGTTCGTGAAAGAGAATAAATTTAGCCCGCATGCTAGTGCATAGATAACGGCTAAGTAGCCATTTGCATTTACTTATGTGTGGATGAGTAATGGTTACTTTTTCAGACGAGCATGTGCAGCAGAGCACAAATGAGTAAGTACTCGTGATTATGTGCAAGTATACAAACTGCTCAGGAGCTTATTCGAGGAGCTTATGTAAAGTTTGAGTAGCAAGCCACTGTGAAAGTTTGACCTGTCAGAACATATGACTTCATTCTACCAGCCGGGACCGAAGTGTGGAGATTTATGTGAAGGAAACAGGGATTAACAGCGAGAAATATCCCTCATGCCCCGGTGCTGATTGTGTCACCGTGACAGCTCCTGAGAAGCTGCTAGGTTTATATGATGGGAGGTGAAAAGAGATGACAAAATAAAAAAACTGCGACGGTATTACTGGTTAAATTTCTGCGGCACTTTTACTTCTGCTCCACTTTTAGTCTCTAACAGTTTCTGACACATAAAGAAATGAAAGTATATGTAAGAATGTGATTTATGATGAGATGTTTAAGGGTTAGTGCTTCAATGATTAGTAATTAGGTTGGGTTTAATTACATTTTTTAAAACCTTTGTCTAAATTGAAGTATTTCTAGCACAATTAGCAATAATAATGATGAATACATTATCAAAAAATATTCATTGCATTTGAATGACATTTACTATTTCCTGTTCTTATCTTAATGAAACAGAGTTAAACATATAATAAATAATCTTTATGAATAGTGCAAAGCCAAGTATTAGTACTGCTGTAAGCCAAGGTCTTATTTGAGTGTGTTTTGTCCTGTTCCCTGCAGTCCCTGGCCAGCCAAGCAAGTTTAAAGTGGGTAAAGTGACAGACACGAGCATAGAGCTGACCTGGGAGCCTGTCCACAACAAAGAGAAAATCGTCAACTATGAGCTCCTCTACAAACCTGTCAAGTTTGGCAGCTTGGTAAGACCTCTTAGTCTTGTTTTTAATAAATCCATCTGCTGAGTGGATTTCTTATCAAGACAAAGGCTTGAAAGGGAGATAAAAGAAGATTTTTTAAAAGATTAACCCCAAAGTCCTGCACCCTTGTGTCTAGTGGTCGCACTCTCGGCCAACTTCTCTTCTCCAGCTCTTCTCTAATGTCTCTCTTTTTACTCTTCTCATCTCCCCCCCTCCCTCATCGTCGCACCTCTCTGCTCCCCTCTCTTCTCTCTCACAGGAGAAGCTGACCTTCGGGCCCAGGAATTCTTACACTGTGGAGGGTCTCAAAGCGAACACCGAGTACTCCTTCTCCTTGGCTGCCATCTCAAGCAAAGGCATCGGCGCTTTCACTAATGAACTGGTGCAGAGGACATCACAAGCCAGTACGTCTCGACTGAGCCGGATTCACACAGTGTTCCTGCACACACCAACGCATATCCCACAAATTCAAATTCTATTGTGTTTATTTATTTATTTATTTAATGTATTGTGCCGCGAATATCTTGGAAACATTTTGTCCTCCAAACGCTCTCACACACAGCTCATAGCGGTACATTTCCCTCAGCTCCCGGCCTGGTAAAACCTGGAAGCCGTCTCTGCATCTCTCCATGTGTCTCGTTTATCAACCCATACGTCCAGCCCCACCCCCTCCTCCAACCCATCCATCTCTGTTTGACCGTGCCTTTCTTCCACCCCTCAGCCTCTCTCTTTCTCGCACAGCCAAAACATCATGACAGATGGAGATGGAGCACCGATTAATGTTTCACTCTTCCTTTCCTTTGCCCTCTTTTCACTCTTTCCACTCTATCAGTGTCTAATGTCTTTGAAAGGGTGCAACTGTCTGCCACTTATTGGCTAGCAGCCAGTGGTCAGGAGCATTAAAGGATGGCGGGTAGCCTGCTATGTTGACAGGTAAGTGCTGGCCAGTCTGTATTTTACCCACGCTGAGCTTAGATTCTCTCCCTTGTCTCCTTTTCTCTGATTTCTTTGGGTTTTTTTCTATTTTTGTGCAATCACTCTTAGCCAATAAGAGTTAAATGAGTTCCACCATTTTGTTCTGACACCAAGTTATTTCATATCTGCTCTCAAGAAAGGATAACAGAAAAATGGTACAAGGAAAAGAATTTATAAAGTCGATATGAAAAGCCCCGCAGTTCACCGCGCCGTTTTCCTTTAAGTGGTAAGTACTTGCAGTCACCCATCAGACTGCGTTTAGTGGGGTTCTCTTTTCTCTTTACCCCCAAACGGAAAGAGTAACCAAGGTTGTGTACCAGAGGATGTTCGGGGGGGTGATATTCGGAAAAAGGGAAGGTGCTAGATAAGCAGACTATTTCATGCAGCAGAATTCATTTCCCAGGGAGGTTATGTGTGCTTTCTTATCGCCAAGCTTTGGTGCACATCTAGATTGTCCCCCGAGGCCAACAGAACAGTGGCTGTATGGCTGAGTGGATAGATACTTGAACCTGTCAGCTATTACACTCCCACACACACACGCACAAGCCTGGACCTCGGACATGCCCGCCTTTGTTTGTGTGTGTGTGTCTTACTTAAATGACATTATATTGGTTGAGCTATATCTGTGATTCGTAAATCTGTGGTGTCTTTTCGTGATTTCTGTTTCTGCACTCATGTCTGTAACAGTAAATATCCAAGCCTCTGTCTGATTCAGTGTCTGCAATTCATCATTCTAGCTTGACTTTCAATTTCCTGTCTTGGCTCCTTTTTTTCCCCTCCGGGATCTCAGATTTTGTTTTGTGTTTTTTTTTTTCTTTTGTTTTTTTCTCCTTTACCTGCCTCCTAAATCCTTTCAGCACCGTATGAGATCTGGTTTAGTGTTTTTTTTATTTATCTCCTGCTGCGATGTGTAAGACCTTTCTCTAGTCAGCCACAGTGAAAAATCTCACACCACCCTACCATCTTGAGGACTCGAGGATTAGCCGGCTGGTCATGTGAAATGTATACATGTGTCTGTGCTCTCGTGCAGCTAGCTGTGCATCCCCGTTTTTTGAAAGAGAACAGACATTTATCTGTTTTTCATTCATAAATCTCGAGCCTTTTGTGGCACTACCTATAGCCAGGGGATAAGATATAATCATTGACTGCTGGATGCACATTCTCCTTGGGTATAATTAAGTTGTCCACTTAGGGTCGATACTCTTGTCTCTGGTTTATTTCATTAGGCTCTTAGGCTAACATTATGCTTTTACATTATGTGGTTGCTCCTCCTTTTTTGCCCAATTCAGGTTTGTCCCAGTGTTATCTCTTTCAGTTCAGTTTACCTTAGTTTCTCATTGTTTCCTTTTTTATCCTTATCTCCTGTCCTTTTGCTTGTATTTTCCCTTCTCCCGGGTCGTCTCTCCTAAACTCTTTGCCAATTGCCCTGCTTGCCCTTTGTCCAATCAGAGCCCTCAGCCGCACCAGAGGGTGTGTCCTGCGGGAGTGCCAGCTCCACCTCGCTGAGAGTAAGTTGGAGGCCTCCTCCAATGGAGGGCCAGAATGGCGAGTTGGCAGGTTATGAGCTGAGATACCAGAAAGTTTCTGGGGCAGGAGGTGGAGGTCTGGGTCTGGAGGTGAAAGACCTTCCTATCGCGGCCCAGCAGGGGCAGACAGTGGTAGAGGGGCTGGAGAAATGGAGTTGGTACAACATCACTATTGCAGCCTCCACCGCAGAGGGGACTGGACCCAGCAGCCCTGCTGTGCTCTGCAGAACAGACGAGGACGGTGAGCATGAGAGCCGCAGATCAGACCTAAACGTTATTGACTGCTAAGTTGATTATTTACTGGCTAGACCTTTGGTCACTTAATTAATTCCACACGTGTGCTCAGTTCCCGGCGCAGCCCCTCGTCAGGTGGATGTCCAACCGCTGAACTCCTCGGCTCTCCGAGTCACGTGGCGCCCAGTGTTGCCACGGTTACGGCAAGGCCAGATCCGTGGCTACCAGGTGCATTTCAGCCAGGCAGAGAGCGGTGAATCACGCAACCTTCCCCGGATCAAAGACCTCTTATTGGACGAGTCTCAGGTGACAGCACAGCTAAATATATAAATGATTAAATGGTGTTCATTTGTTATATTCATCCTCCCTTTCTCCTCCGCTCCTTTGACTCACTCCTTCTCTCATCCGTCTCGGCTGCCTGTGGGGTGTGTCTCGTCTGTGGGATAAGATGGAGGAGGATGACGCGACTCAATATGTGAGTGCAGACTACCCGTCCTCTTCTCATTATAAATGAACCAATTATTAATGCATACAGCGCTATGCTGCTAATAGACCACAGATTTAATTATCAACTCTTACGTAAGTTTTCTTCTTTTCTTTTTTTTTTTTTGCTGATGCACAGTTCTTCCCAAAAAAAGGGGAATAAATCAATAAATAGTGTCTTTTTTTTCCTAAGATTGAAAGGAGTGAGTTTGCAGTATTTGATGGTGGTATTTTGTGTTTTCTCCCGCAGGAGCTGATTTTAGGAGATCTGAAAGCAGAGACTTTGTACTCTGTCTCTGTGGCAGCATACACCACCAAAGGGGATGGAGCACACAGCAAAGCCAAGCTGGTGCAGACCCCGGGGATTGGTAAGCATATGTCAAGTATACATTTCAGTGCCCCAGATTTAGTAGCATACTCAAGAATTGATTGTACAGTAAGCTGCGCCAGGAGATGGCAATAAATAAGCCGACAATCAATTCTAATTCTTCTGTATTTGCGTGATATATGTTTATCTCTATTCATTTTCTTTTTTTCTGCTGCCTACGCTGTTGTCTGCAGTGCCTGGTCCCCCCTCCCTTTGGGTGCGTCTGGGATCGAGCCCGTCAGTTGTGGTGCGGTGGGCTCCTCCGCTGGAATGCTCTGATAGCCGGGGGGCCCCGGTGGAAATCCAAGGCTACCGCCTACAGTTTGGCCTGAAGAATAGCTCTTTAGACACCACGGTGGATTTCACAAATCGTGAGAGAAACTTCACTGCGAGAGACCTCTCCCCAGGCTCCTCCTACATCTTTGTGCTCGCCGCAAAGAGCCGAGCAGGCTATGGAGATGTAGTCCAGCAGGAAATAACAGTCCCTATTTTTCCTCCCGTGGGATACCCCAAAATATCTGACTTTGTTAATGTCACTTGCTGCTCCCTGCAGTTGTCCTGGCTGCCCCCAACCCCAGAGGAGAGCAACGGTGTGATTACAGAGTACACTCTAGCCTACAAAGAGGCTGCACACACCCAACCCTCTGCTGACCCAAGCCCCTCCGCTTTTCCAACCCCCTTTGCTCGTCCACGGCTGATAGCGCTACCAGCAAGTGAGTCGAGCTACACCATCCTGGGCCTCAATCACAGCAAAGCCTACGAGGTGCAGCTCAGAGCCCACAACAAGGCAGGGCCGGGCCCCTTCAGCCCACTACTGGTGTGCCTCACCCTGTCCTTGGAAACAGGTAGGGCTGGCCTCCGGCCTCAGGAACACCTTTCTAAGCGCTGGTTCAACTTCACATCTCCCCTTACTGTGGATTTCACTCCAAAAACACTAAACTTAATGAAGTCTGGGCCAGTTCTTACAGGTCTGCCTCTCACCAGTGCACCTCAGAGAGGATGAGAACTGCAAAGTGCGGGACACAACTACTCTCCCCAATCTCCTCCACTCACTCACTTATACCTTCATCACCTACCCTTCACCACCAATGGAAGCAGGCTGAATGTTAATGGATGTTTGCTTCAAGAGCACTGCTTTTCACAAACCCTCAGGTAAAAGTCAATACAGGGCTCGGATATACAGTATCTAATAGCGAAGGTAAGTGTTCGGTCTGATTTGAAGCGAAAACCGGAGTCTGGCGCTGTATCTGCAGGTAAGCTTTTTTTATCTGATAGACCTTCACTACCACCTTTTCCAAAGGCTTTGCTGAAGTCTGAGTCTAACAAACACAACCTTACACTCTAACAACGTGGCATGTCACATTCCTGCAGCCAGTCTGTCTCTTACTTGTACTTATTACTCTTGCCATCCACTTTCCTCATCACCTGCCTATCCTCCTAACCATCATGTCTTTCCCCCTCCTCATCAACTGACCGGGCTGTTCTCCATTTTTACAGGTCGAGAAAAGCAGAGGACGCCGCGATTTTAATAAAACGCTTCATCACGAGTGACTCTCTGCCTGTTTGTTTCTTCACTTCCCAGATGTGCCGAGGAATTTTTCGGTCAATCTGGCCACTGAGACCAGCGTTCTTCTTACCTGGGAGTTTCCAGAGACTAGCAACCCCTATCGCTTTACTGTATGTTGAATGACACGTGCAGTGCCTCATTGTGTTACGTAAAACTCTAATGTTTTAACATCTGTGGGATCCTTAAGATTATAATACTCAGCTTTATTTGGGTCAAGTTTTTGGAAATTATAGAGTGCATTTTAAATAGCAAGAGCTAATTACAGATCAGCACATTGTAGGACAAACAACATCTCAGACATGCAGAAAAAATGTAGGACAGGAAAGACGATAGAAACTATTTAAATAAAGCGTGAAATACTGAGTAACACAGATCTAATAAAAATGTATACAATTAATATATAAAAAAGAACACAAATAAAAAGCAAAACAGGCAAAGAAATTTTAAATCCAAGATTGATCAAATAAAAAATTTGAAATTTAAAAACACTTATGAGCTGGTGACTCATTTTTAAAATATTTTTAGCATGCATGACCCCGACACAAATAATACACCCACAGATCTACCCACAGGCATTCATGTGGAATTTCTCTGGACTATGAGAAGTTCAATTAAACTGAGCATTTACTGAATATAGCAAAATCCATCTACCAGCACTTTAAAGTGCACTAATTATCTCATTTATTGAATCCAGAAAAGAGGTTTACTGGGATTATATCCCTTGCTAATAACTGACTGGGTTTACTAACTCCTAGTTTACACTAGTCCTGACTAAGAATAGTTTAGCACACATTCCTCCAATAAAACGTCAGTTTCATTTTTCTACTTTTGTTTTTTATGGATTGAACAAAGAAGCTGTGCCTAATTAATTTGCATCTGTTAGTGAAAATACAGGAATTAACTGTGATGAATTCCCAAACATCTCAAATCTACTGCTGCCTGTTTTTCTTGTACATAAACAAAATTTAATTGACATCAGCAACCTTGCTTTTACATTGTAATATAGCCAGAGTACAACCAGTCAAGTCCTCTATGGCAAAGAGCCAAGTTGCATTCATCTGGGCAGACAGACTAGAATTGATTGCAACATGTTGGCAGTCTGTCTGAGTTAATACATTAGATTGCAGTTATTAGGAGACCTTCACCAATCTGCGATTGAAAGTGGTCACTATAATTACTTACGGTAGGTTCAACAGCAAAAAAAAAACAAAAAAGCAAACCCGTGCAGTCACCAGGCAACAACAGTCTCAACAAGGTTACCATTGTACTTTGGGGTTGCATCAGAAAGGGCATCTGGTATAAAAAAAACCAAAAAACTAAATCTGCCGAAGTGAATGTGCAGAGCCCCCCACTGTGATGACCCCTTGTGAATAAGAGAGCAGCTGAATGCAATTTTAGTTCAAACTCTCAAAGAAACCCATCAAAAAACTTTATTCAGGGCATTTTACAAATGTTCCTTAATTTAGTTCTATAGCATTAAATGACTATTTAAACAGCACACAACATAAAGATTAGCTTCACCAACTCTTTCCCACCCTTCAGGTTGAATATAACCGTCAGAAAATGGAGGTGGACGCTCGCTTGAGAAAGGCAGTCATCCCAAACCTTCAGCCTAACACGAGCTACGACTTTAAAATCACTGCTCCTGAGGGGAACCCTGGAGGCCTTCGCCATCGCATCTCTGCTAAGACATCCCCAACGATCACCATCCGCCGCCCTGAGATCGACCGCACTCGTGACTCCGAGACCACCGTGACGCTAATCTTGCCGTCACTTGAGAATCGCAGTCCCATCAAGTAAGGCTGAAAGACTGAGCCTTAGATGCTCTTACACGCCTTGAAAACGTTGTCATGTCTTATAGGGGTGACAGTCATCTGACTTGCTGTGTTCAAGTCTGGTGATTACAGTCACAGTAACAGTACGGGGCACTGATGATAACAGTACATGACTGCTCTAAAGTGAAAATAGTTACAGTTTGCTATTCGCGACTGCAGCTGTTGTTATGTTGTTTGTCCTCTTGCGCTCCTACAGGAATATTTATGTTGTTGTGGTTCCGCTGCGAAGGCCCCGCGGCGTCATCAGACACCTCAAGAGTCCAGACGAAATGGACCTAGAGGAGGTGAGAACCACAACAATAACAGCACCCACTGATGTCTGAGCCTGCGAGGAGGAAAAGACCTATAAACACACACAATCCTATCTCTGAGAACTCCTGGCAACGCTTACCCTTTTTAATTCAATATCAGTGTTTAAACATTAGTCACAGTTATTGGAGCGGCTTATTTTGCTTGTCTGTGTCTTTTCTCTCTTTCTCTTTCTTTCTTTTAGCTGTTAAAAGACATCAGTCAAAGGCAGAAGGATACTCGACAGCAGAAGCAGGTGGACTTGCGCCGGGCTTACATCACAGCCCGTTTCACACCTGCCATCCTGCCGGCTTTCTTCACCCTGGGGGACCAGCTGGACTATGGCGGCTTTGAGAACCGAGCTCTAGAGCCAGGGCAGGAGTACGTCTTCTTCATTCTGGCTGAGCTGAACTCCACATCCGGGGTATGAAAGACACTACTTTACATGTCTTTTCCCTGTTTTTTTTTTTAAACTGCTCCCACATTCCAGGCTGTCCGCGTTTCTCTCCTGCAGGCTGTCACTATACATTGTAATCAATATGGCCGAGCTGCTAAAACAATAAAATGCCCATCAGTCAAAGTGTTGTAAGCAAAAGGCAATAACCCTCACATACTTCCATCACCACTGCTAATAAAGAGTGAGTGTACCCACTGTGGCAGTGGAAGAAATATTGCCTCGCGCACCCCTGCTATGTATGTGCATTCAAACTGGAATAGACATAAATATACAACTTAAAATTAGACTAGGGTCTTTATATTAGATTTTTTTCATTATTGGATCCCTTCTAGCTCAGGGGATGCTCTTCCAAACTTCTGCAGAACTAATAAAAAGCAACAGTTTGAACAACAGTAAGGTTAGGTACATTTTTTTGAGCTACTGTCTAAAATGCTGAGGAAAAATAAAGGCACAAATGCCTGCACATTATATGACTGATCACAATTATACGGACATGTTTTCAGTCTAATGCAATCCAGTGCAACAGCTCAGCAATAATGCAAACACTGACCCTGTTTTACTTTTGCAAAAAAAAAAGAAAAACCTGAGGGAGAAAACAAACGATTCGACTCTACACTTACTTCTCTGTGTCATAGTCTTTAGAATGACATGACAAAAAGAGCAAGAGAATGAAGGCCGATAAATACATATTTGCCAAAACACATCAAAAGAATGTTAAATAAATTTTAAAAATAACCAGTCTTATCATCGGTATTGTCACTACGGGAGCAGGATGGATGAGAAGCAGTATTTTGAATGGCACAAATCAAACAGAGATGCATTGGAGTGAAGATCTCACTCAGCCTGAAGAAATGTGGGGATTTGTTGTAGGGAAACACCAGGCTCAGGTTTTCAGGTTCTCTCCAGTTTTCCTGGTGATCCTAATCCACACCTGCTGCAGTAATCCACAGAGATAGAGAGTGCATCAAATTGGAATTTAGTCTCAGGTGTTCACGGTAGACCAAAGTAAAACACAAAAAAATAAAATGCCTTTTTTGTGACTGCCTGTCCACAATTTTGTGATCATCTTCTTCTGTGGTGTTTTTTCGTTTACGTTTTTTTTACAGAAGATGTACGTGGCCAGCCCGTACACAGACCGCGTGATTGCCCCGGACTCAGACCCGCAGCCATTCGATGCAGGTGACGGTCTGATCTGGGTGGTTGGACCAGTCCTGGCTGTAGTCTTCATCATCTGCATCGTTATCGCCATCCTCCTGTACAAAAAGTGAGTGGGATGGACTTCATAAAAATAAAATGTCAAATTTTCCAACCGTGACGCTAACTCACACTCTTGGTCACACTGGGTAAATGCCACAGCAGCTTTGATTATGACTCTTCAAGGATAAGACTAACTTTAGTCAAAACTTTTCACAATGCCATCAAACTCCATGAAATGTGCAGAAATCTTTTCATGTTTGTGAACATTCATTCTAACTGAATATGTAAATCTTTGAAGATGTCCCACACATATAATACATTATATATTTAGGGACTGTATTTTTTGGCAAACAAATATGTGTCAGCGACTATTTACAGCAACTAGAGTAAAATACATTTGTGGTTGCTAGTGAGTATTTACAGCAGCGCGATTATGCGTCAAAACTCGAGTCAAGATAAACGACGGTGTCATTACTTATCGTCCATGTTCCAGCTGCGCCCGTGTGGCTCACTGATGGGTTTTAGACAGTGCAGCAACATTAAGCATACACACTCAGGTACTATGCTTATATCCTTGTTGCACCTCCTGCTGTTATACTCTTCCACGACAGCTCAACATTCACCAAATTCTCTATGAATTTGGAAATTTTGTTCATTCCTCAGACAGCCATCAAGCAGTCTGACCCTGCTGTAAGCCTGTGATATCTGCTGCAAGACTTCAAGCATTTGAATGTTAATGCAAAATATTGATTTTCCTCTCTAACAATCTGTCCATTTCCTTCCCTTTCTTCCTCTAATTATTCCTGCCCATGCTCCCGTTTCACTGGAAGCAGCAAACCTGACAGGTAAGATTAAACCAATGTCAAGCTCTTTGTACATTTTAACCCACAGTAATTACAAGATACCAGATGCTGTACAAAGAACTTGTACAAGGACTTAAACACTGTATCTGTTAATGCTGTGTTTACGCGAATCAAGCGGCCATGCTAATGACGTGTCAGTACCGAGCCTGCTTTCCTGTCCCCGGTTTGTTTGCATGTGCTAATTGCTCTTTTGACTCACTGGTGTTTCAGCAGTAAGCGCAAAGACTCTGAACCTGGAACCAAGAGCCTTTTGAGCAACGCCGAGATGATGGCCCATCACCCGACCGATCCCGTGGAGATGAGACGCATCAACTTCCAGACTCCCGGTAGGCAGCGTGCGCCTCCACGGGCACCTGAAGAAACACTTTTTGTTCTGAACGATAAAATCTACTTTTGATTGCTCATCGTTTGAAAATGAAATATTCATGCCGGCAGTTTTATTCCTGGTAGAAACCCACAGACGAGATTGAGAAAGTTTTCCTCCTCATCACAGCCAACACATACCTGGCAGCTTCTAGTCGTTTCTGAGATCAAAATGGCTTCTGCCCAGGTAGTACAGTCACTGCTTAGTCACGGCTGAGTCATCACGGTGTGACAAAATCTGATTATCTCCGCTCGCCCACAATCCACATGCCAAGCTGCAGAAAGTAGCATCAGAACAAACAGAAAGGAGAGAAATCTGCCTTATCAATCTTGAATGTTTAGAGCTCAGAGCGGATTCTCAGAAGTTATGCTGTGGGTTAACAGTGATCATTTGTAAAGCAATTGGCTCTCTTCTCGCCAGCATAACCAACCAAAGCCTCAATTTGAAGTAAATACACAGATTTTGCTGCTTCCCACCCCCTACCGAGCGAGATCTAACAACACAGCTGCTTTGGTCGAGGCAACGGGCCAATGAGGCTTCGCTTTCACTTCTTCCCGTTCAGTTAGCACCATCCTAATAACACATGACCTGAAGGAATTTAATCACCGCTCTCTGTGTATTTTTTGTGGTTGCAATTTATAGAAGCGTTTCGGGGTCCTTGTTGAAAAAGGTGGCGAGATGTGTCACCGCAGAGAAAGGTCACCTGCCAGGATATTAAAGGGCAAATAAGAAAGATTTTTATTTAATCAATAGATAAAGGTCTAAAGTTTCTTTTTTTCCCCACATGTTCCTGGGAAGCAAAGAATCCCCCTCCCCACCACCACTCACACACACACACTCTCACACATACAGAAGAAAGCACTTCAGAGCTTCTCTTTCATCATGAGAATTTTTCATGCTCGCGTGGCAGCAACCTTGACGCTCCCTCCTCGCCCACTTCTTCTCCCCTGAGATTTGTGCTTTTGAGACGCTGAAATTTGTTTCCAACAAAACCGGCCGATCCTATCTGAGGTCATTCCGGTGCCGACTTGAACGTTTTGTCGTGCTTACCTGCGGGTGCTGCAGTGCCTGCCTTTAGAGAAAAATCAGCGTTGATGTGAGCACGTGTTTGACGGCTGTAGCAGCACAGTGCCTCAAATGCTTTTCATAGTGCATCTGCGTGCATTATAAATCACCCAAACATCGAGAATGCGTTCTGGAATCTGGCATCGTGAAATCTGTTTATTGCACACAGAGTTTGTGTTAGTTTGATTTATTGTTGAAAGTGTTTGCCTTTTGAATGGGGAATAGATTGCTATAGCTTCTCTAAAGAAACGACTGTACGAGGCAGAGGTTGCTTCCTTTGTGTGCATCTGTGCGCGCGCACGCGTGTGTGTGTGTGTGCGTGCGTGCACCGCCCTCCTAATTAGTGTTCTGTCTGTGTTTGTTTTCTCTGAGTCGCTGCTCCTCTGATCACAGAGAAAGCAATTTATCAAAGAAAAACAATTTACAAACAAACAAACCTCGCCTCACTTTGTCCGCGCACATGGATCAAAATTGATTTTCTGCCTCAGCGTGTTCCTTAATGATATGTGATGTTGTCTGATTGTATAATTATTGTCGCATCTTTGCATATGAGTGATGTCGAGCGGCAGCAATTTAGGTCGCTGAGCTGAAGTCTGCGTGACCTCTGACCCTCATTGTAACGCAGGAATGATGAGCCATCCTCCCATCCCCATCAGCGAGCTGGCTGAGCACATAGAGCTGCTGAAAGCCAACGACAACCTGAGACTCTCCCAGGAGTACGAGGTGAGAAATACTGTATATTATCATTCCATATAATAAATAGATACCATCCTGTTATTTGGCGATGTTAAGCCTGTTAAGCCTTCATAAAGCAAGTGTTACTTAACATTTGTTTACCTGCGTGCAGGCTGCTTGTTCATGATTTATTCAGCAGCGCAATTTATTGCTGTAACTCGTCTACATTACAGAGTGCTCTCTTTCCATTATCCTCAAATGCACCACTAAATATGCCAGCACACGCTATTAATGCACGTATTTTGTTGCTCTCTCGCAGTCAATCGACCCGAGTCAGCAGTTCACCTGGGAACACTCCAATCTGGAAGTTAACAAGCCCAAAAACCGCTACGCCAACGTCATAGCGTACGACCACACCAGAGTCATCCTGTCTCCCATAGATGGTGAGGATTTGCTGGAAATGAATGTCAATTAAAGAAGATTGTGAGAGTTCCTAACGGAGGGGGCGGGGCATGTTTGAGCTGACGGGTGGGTGCATAGCACACAAAGAGTTGGTATGGGGAGAGTGGTGCGAGAGCTACATGATAGATGAAATCTGAATTTGCGAACAGTGCTGAGACCAACTGTGTGCAGTGGCATGAGACTGACAAACAGCGCGAGTGCATCCAAGTGCAGCCCGCTCTCCTCCAGAACAAGGAGGAGGGGAATGGTTTTGATCTGGAGCTCATGAATTTACACCGACAGATTCTTGTTTGTTTGCTGTCGTCCAGTAGTCATCCAGCAGCCTGTCTGCTGGAAGCCACGGCTGTCAGAAACAAACAGTTCGTTAGGCTGTTGGATGTCATACACGGGGGTTAATTTATTGTGCCACTTGCACAGATTGCAGTTTAGCAAGAGACTCAGAAGTGTCTCACTTGCAGGTATCCTGGGTAGCGACTACATCAACGCCAACTACATTGATGGCTACAGGAAACAGAATGCCTACATCGCGACGCAGGGGCCGCTGCCAGAGACGTTCGGGGACTTTTGGAGGATGGTGTGGGAGCAACGGGCTGCTTCTGTCGTCATGATGACACGCCTGGAGGAGAAGTCACGGGTAAGAAAGCAAGCTTACCCACTGACCCACATCTGCAATTTCAATTATCCAGAGTCACACTGCATACATGAAACTGAAGAAGAACGTCGCTTTTCTTCTGAGAACTGCAGTAGCGATGAGGCTAATGCTTTTCTTCGATCCTCGCAGATCAAGTGCGATCAGTACTGGCCGAGTCGTGGCACTGAGACATACGGGATGATCCAGGCCACGCTGCTGGACACAATGGAGCTGGCCACTTTCTGTGTTCGCACCTTCTCCCTGCATAAGGTACATTATTTCACGCCTCCTGTTCCACCTGTGTGCCCCTCGATTCACTTCTCTGCCCTCACCTCCCTTAAGTTTACGGACATATCCACAGAGAACAGCTTTGATCTCTTGAACTTACAATTTGGAAGCAGGAGCAACTGAAGTAATCATGAGCGAGCAGCGCGTGTGGACACAGAGGATAATAGATTAGTCTGGGCTTCGTGGAGTGTTCAAACCAGGCCAGCCTCCCTGTGTCAGGGACTGTGATTTGATCTCTGTTGGAGGCAGAGCAATTTCTTGTGGCACAGGGCTAATCTAGGACCGTCAGACTGGCGCGTCTCTCTCTGGCCTACTTACAAACAGAAACTAGGCCAGCTGTAGTTTCCAAGTAATACTCCACCTCTCGAAATTTTTGTTTATGTGTTGTAAAATGTTGCGTTAGATTAACAAATGACTAAGAGAATAATAACAGTAGGCTGAAGTACTTTTATGTACGAATAGCTTCTTTCAGCTGCTCACCTTTTTTACAGCGGATGTCCTTACCCAGCCAGCCCCCTTATGTTAGGCTGGGGACCAACAGTGGGAGCAATGGATGTGTATCTGATGTGTTCTTCCTGCATCATCATAATAATGTTGGTCCAGCATCAGCATTGCAGCTGACAAATCGCATTGTTGTGATGTCATAGCTTTGCAATGTGGAGTCGAAAAAACCCCACTCTCTTAATATAAAACTCTTTTGGATCAAGTAGTCGGTATTTCAATAGTTTTCTATACAACATGGTAAATGTATGATTAAACTGAGGTTTGTTGTTAGCCACATTTAGCTTACTCATCTTGGTTTGGTAGTGATAGTTTTTAATAGCATTAGCTAATGTCTTGGCTAATGCTAACTGAATACTCATACAATATTGTTGTGATGATGTAGGAATAGCACCAATACTGGGTTATCAGATTGTGTGTACACTAGCAGTTCTCTTTTTGATATTGGGGTTGTGCTTTTCTCTTTCCCCTGTGAACTAGGGACATTTTGTGATGTTTTGTAGCTATCCATACATAAAAAAGTTAGCAAACATGCTAACTCCTACATATCAAAATAACCCTTTGTTTCTTGTTTTCAGTTCAATTATTTTGAGTAAATTCTTTTCGTCTTAAGACCAGTGGTCAGTTTTGTGTTTTTAAATGCAGATCCCTGTGAACTTTGATTACGCATTAAATAATTTACATGAATAAAAACATGTATAAATTTACATTAATTTTAGAGGAAATTTCTGGGATCAAGATTTTAGCCGTGTTTGTTTTTAAATTACATTCCTACCAAAATAAGAAACTGGTAGATTTATGAATTTTATTAAGCACCAGATTTCTTTGCTTCATTTGCATTCGGCTTTGTATCTATTGCATCTTATTATAGTCATAGTTTAATGTGTGTACACACCTTACTCAGTGTGTTTCCACTTTTTCTAACACATCAAATATTCTATCTGTCTTAAAACTGATTATTTGGTACATTTGCTAAAAGTCTGACTAATCCCGTTATAGCCACTAAATTAAAAACATTATCTTTCCTATTTGGTTTAAACTCTGTATCCTGTGAGATTTCTCTCAAATAAAATCATTCCACTTTTCTTTCTGCATTGCTCTACAAATCCTCCTCCAGGTTTTAACTGTACTATTGACACACTCATTTTATTCCCAAAGGAAATTATTGAACCATTTCATTCCTAAACTCAAGATGGTTTTTGGAACACACACTTGCAATAATAGATAATTAATCTTTTCAAAGACGGTTAAATTTAACAACTTCCACCTCTTTTGTTTAATCATCTTTTTTTATAAGAGTCTGTGCTAATGAAGCTTACAAATGTTGCCATGCAAGTTGTTTTGGCTTCAGTGACACTAACCTCAGTTTTTCTCACATGTTTCTCACATCAGAGTGGAAGCAGCGAAAGGCGAGAGGTGCGTCAGTTCCAGTTCACAGCCTGGCCCGATCACGGCGTGCCAGAGTATCCCACCCCCTTCCTCAACTTCCTACGCAGAGTCAAAGCCTGCAACCCCCCTGATGCTGGACCTATCATTGCTCACTGCAGGTATGCTCACAACCACATTTAATCTATCTTGGAGATAAATAGGATCAATGCTGCTTTCATCATGACTGTGAAGCTTTATTGAGGGAGCATTTAACTTGGAAAAATGACTGGGAAAGTGGCTGATTTGCTACGCTAATTTCGTCTGAAGGTAACAATATCCGACCCTTGCGGAGCTCACTAAATTTCACAGTTGTTTGATCTGCAAAAAACTGAAGAGATTGAAAATTGCATTTTCACTGGTTGGTTATGCTGGGAACTGTTTCTTGGCTGAGTACAGAAAATTCCTTAACTCTCCAGTGGTCAACAGAAATAGTGTGAGAGGACTTCATGCTATCATTGCATAAGATGCAATGTAGCCACTGGAAAAATACAATTTGTCCTGTTCATTCTTTATATTTTTATTTGATTTTATCATTTCGGCTAATTTTTCATTCCCAGTCTTTGGGCCAAGCATCAGCTATTTTTACATTTGACCTGAACTTCTGAAAAGACTCATAAAAACACTGTAATCTTTTAAAAAATCTTACTGAAGAAAATATCAGTATATAAGACGTCTTTCCTCCTCCTGTGTCAGTGCCGGTGTTGGTCGCACTGGCTGTTTCATTGTCATCGACGCCATGCTAGAGCGCATCCGACACGAGCGCACTGTGGACATCTACGGTCACGTGACCCTGATGCGCTCACAGAGGAACTACATGGTGCAAACAGAGGACCAGTACAGCTTCATCCACGAGGCCCTTCTGGAGGCTGTGGCATGCGGAAACACTGAAGTGGCCGCCAGGAGTCTCTACTCCTACATGCAGAAGCTGTCCAAGGTGGAGAGCGGAGAGCATGTGATTGGCATGGAGCTGGAGTTTAAGGTGAGAGTGGAGGCAGTGGAGCTGGAAACCATTTAAATGAAGTGGAAGGCATGCAGATTTGACGTCTGATATTTGTTTGAGAAGTAGAAAATATTGGCAACATTGTCTCCAAATTTCAAAAAAGAAGTGCCCATTTGAAATAATTGGTTTGATGGTGCGTCTGTGAGTTGTAAACCTTTAAGCTAGACGTGATCTTTGCCTCACAGGTTGGTTTAGTATAGAAAATATTGTTAGAGGCCCAATGATGATATAACACCCATATCTTTGTGAAAAAAAAAAAAAAAGATAATTAGAGCCTGTACTATTTTCAATTTATTAAGTAGTTAAGATAACTCTTGGCTTGTTCCAGTTTCTCAGCTATGACTACATGAATTTATGCTGTTGTTTTACTTTTTGGCAGCAAACTGATTGTTTGTGTGTTTGGGTTGTTGTTAAATAATCAATTAAATAATCAGGAAGATGATTTGAGAGTGCTTTGAAAAACATTTACTTGATTCATATACTTAAAGATACAGTGTGGAAAATGTCACCAGCAGATGTCAGGAGAAGGTAGATTTCTTACCCCTCTGAATTCAAGTGCATGATTCTAGCTACGATGCCCACAGTAGGAAAAAAATTACTGACTGCGCATTTAAAAGAATATAAACACTTTCCTTCATTTTCTCTCCACCCAGCGCCTGGCTAACACCAAAGCCCACACGTCCAGGTTCGTCACAGCCAACCTGCCTTGCAACAAATTCAAGAACCGACTAGTTAACATCATGCCCTATGAAACCACTCGTGTGTGCCTCCAGCCCATCAGAGGACTGGAGGGGTCCGACTACATCAACGCCAGCTACATAGACGGTTACAGGTATGTTTTCATCCTGCAAACACTAATATGACCTGACCTCCTCTCTCCGCTGCGGTCCTCTTATGATGGTTTGATGAGTGAATGGACTGGATAGCTTTTCACCACATTGCTCTCACCTGTCACTTCCTGTCAGATCTGTCATTACTGTGTACATGTTGCCACTATTTGTCTTGCTGCATGGCACTCATTTTGGTCCAGTGAAGACTTTCTGATGATTCAGGCATTCAGAGTCATTGTACACACATGTTGTGACTGTTGCTCTTCTTGCCTGCAGCCTGACCCCCTTTTAAGTCTGATTCTTGACAGATGAAGAAACAAGGAGGGGAAAGGAGGTGACAACATAATGTGTGTTTGTGTGCGTTTGTGTGTGTAGGCAGCAGAGAGGCTACATTGCCACCCAGGGTCCACTGGCTGAGACTACAGAGGACTTCTGGAGAATGCTGTGGGAACACAACTCCACTATAGTAGTTATGCTCACTAAGCTGAGAGAAATGGGACGGGTATGGACAAAATACACAAAGCTAAATAAACAACAGGTCTTGTAACATTGCAGCCCTCTTGCGTATGATTACTGAAGACTTCTTATGTGTTCTGCTCTGACAGGAGAAGTGTCACCAGTACTGGCCCGCTGAGCGCTCAGCCAGGTATCAGTACTTTGTGGTGGACCCCATGGCGGAGTACAACATGCCTCAGTACATCCTCCGGGAGTTCAAAGTTACAGATGCCAGGGTTGGTTCATGCTTTGCTTAAAGTGTCCTCTTGCATGTTGCATTCAGAAAACGGTGTAACATCACACTCCGAGGTTATTCAGGAGTATTTTGTCAGTGCTGTTAGCAGGCAGTGGCGCACAGCATGTACTATCGACCTGTAGTGTGTGCTGGTTAGTGTGTGTTTTCTATGTGAATGTGTGTAACACAACAGGTTCAAGGTATTGACAGACTCCTATGGATCACTCATTCAACCATGCTGTCTCCAGATTACCTTGACATTGTGTGTGTGTGTGTGTGTGTATTTGTGTATATTCACACACACACACACGTGTCAGTCATACATAAATCCAGTTAAGCCTGTCCTGCCCCGACGCCACATTGACAGATGCTCTATTGATCTCCATTAAAGGGGAGTCAGAAAGGCTGAGCAGAAGAGAAAAGATGTAATTGCCTTCTGAGAGGCTGACAATAGCAGACGCACTGACGTTACAGCTTTAAGTTAACCACAACCACTGATCCAGGATCAGATAACAGTAATCATTAGAAGGAAGAGAGGATATTGCCTGGCAGTCTCACTCCTCAGTCAATACAGTGAGAGGAAGCTTTGTAAATAATCATTTCGAAATAATCACCTTGCATGAAGACCAACTGCACATTCAAGGACAAGCGTCTGAATATGTGAGAAAGACATCAGATAGATGTTCACATCCATATAGTGTGCAGGTTATTGTTTTAACTGATTCTTCGCTCCCCCAGGACGGCCAGTCACGAACAGTGCGTCAGTTCCAGTTCACTGATTGGCCAGAGCAAGGTGTGCCCAAATCTGGGGAGGGCTTCATCGATTTCATTGGCCAAGTGCACAAAACCAAGGAGCAGTTTGGCCAGGATGGACCAATCTGCGTTCACTGCAGGTAAGCACCGTGCTTTATATTAGACAACCGGTCACTGGTAATTAAATCACAGTTTAATGTGACTCTCGCCTTTGTAATAACAGTAGTGTGTGTGAGAATTCAGCACACTGTTGATCTGACACACTACATACTCTAGTAAAATTGTTTTCCTTTGTGGCTGCAGTGCCGGCGTGGGGCGGACAGGTGTCTTTATCACTCTGAGCATTGTCTTGGAGCGGATGCGTTACGAAGGGGCGGTAGACATCTTCCAAACTGTCAAAATGCTGCGGACACAGAGACCAGCCATGGTGCAGACTGAGGTAAACACACACTCATTAACCAGGGCAGAGACAGTGAAGTAGAGCACTGCATTAATGAGAATGGTGGTATTTGACATTTAGCTTATTGTTGATTTTAACTATTTGGTGATTAAAGGAAAATCTCTCTATTAAAGTCTTTTTGTAAAGAATAATGTGGATTAAGAAACCATTAGATTCATATTATCACCGGGCATTTAAAATTCACCCAAAGTATCAGAGATGGAAATGTTAACCACATAAACGAGATCATAATTCCACTGGTTGTGTATGTATTTGCAGTCAGATCTGGGAAAAGAACAGAAATGTCACTAGCATAAGAGTTTAGAATTATATTCATTATCTGCCCAAGAAGCTAAAGTGCTTCGCAGCTTGGCATGCTGAACTGTACTGCATATTTTTAATCCATGCTACAATAACACAGGCAAAGCCTTAATGTCATTTAGGCAGCTCTAGCTATTGATGAGCAGTCCCACCCACATCAATATACATTTGCATTAGCATAAGTAGGACACTGAAAGGAGGAAATAGCCCCCAGAGTGTGAATTTTTCATTGTAAAATGTAACAGCAACACACACAAGCTGGTGGAGCACTTTGTAACAGTGTCATGTTATATTCTGTATACAGAAGCAAGGTATGCAGATGGTTTAATTCATAGTTTTATTTGCATAAACATGTGAACGCATATTTGATAAAGTGCTGTGCTTTACACTATGCACTAGTGCACTGTTTCACTATATGTAAAAATTAGAGATGGCACGATACCATTTTTTTATGTCCAATACCGATACCGATATCATAAATTTGGATATCGGCCGATACTCATATGAATCCGATATAGTGTTTTTTAATCAATAAAACTGTTTTTTTAATATCTTGCTGCATTTTGTATAAGTTCATACTCAAGTTTTAAAAAACAAGAGACTGAAGCTTTTCTGTTATACCTGTTATACCTTATTCAGATAATTATTTATTAAAAGCTAGACATTTTAAATGAGAATAAGAAAGAAAAGTATGTCTTTGTGCCCCCTTTTCCCTGTTCATGCCCCTGGCTAAACTTTGCCAGGGGGGCCCCTGCACAGTTACCAGCCGTCAGCTACGTAGAAAAGGATCCTGGTGTAGAAAGTAATATTAAATACATTCTAACAACAGCTTATCAAGCTTAAACGTGTTGCTGTTGTTCAGCCGCTGGTTTCCTCTTTCTGGCGCAAAGTGGGCCAAAAACAAACAAGAGAGAAAAGCCGATCAGCTGATCATTGATCAGTTTCAGGATTGAAGTAGCAACAGGAGAGGGAGGGAGAGAGAGGCAGTCGCTCCATATATCGGTGGTTAAGCTTAATGCTGGAATGCTTTACAAACATTCAGAGATGAACTTACACACTTGCTTTACTTCTCTCGGGGATAACTTTCTTGGAGATGAAATGCCGGTTTGGTAGCGAGGCTCCAAATGCTCAACGAGACCGCTGACAGGTCTCGCGCAGCATTTGGTAGCGAGGCTCCAAATGCTCAACGAGACCGCTGACAGGTCTCGCGCAGCATTTGGTAGCGAGGCTCCAAATGCTCAACGAGACCGCTGACAGGTCTCGCGCCACAGCCGCTCTATCACCTGATGCATACTGCTCCGACGTGCTACGGTTATGAGCCGAGTTACGCCATGTCGCAAGTTTTGCGAGGTGCTTTTTTGATATTTAATGGATCGGATTACTTTTTTTATTTCTCTCCGATATCCGATCCAGTAATTTAGGTCAGTATCGGACCGATGCCGATACGTAATATCGGATCGGTCCATCTCTAGTAAAAATCTGACTTTTTCATGTTAATTGTAAGAAATTAATGAAAATATATTTCTAAGTGTGCTCGAGTGCTAAATGTATGCATATTCATAAGTATACAGCATTGTGCAAAGGTCTTGAACCACGTGATTTCTCTATGAGCAACGGTTCTCCTGGCTTTCTGCTGATCTTTTAAAGTTTTTCTTTGGACATTTGCTGCTTTTTCACTCATTTTCAGGCCAGTCTTTTTACCTGAACTGAGCAGTGTTTTTCATTTGTTCCTAAGCCACTCAACACTGACCTATGAATCATTTGAGAAAAGTGAATGAAAAATACATATACCTCAAGGGAGGAGCCACTGTTGTGTCTATACATAACAGAAACCTTAGCTAAGAGCCAGTTTTAAAGTATCTGTAAGCACTTTATTACTAGCAGCTTGTTGTAAAGCCACAGGCTTGGTTTGGAACTGCATTTCTTCCAAATATATGACTCTCTGTTTATGGGAAATGTATTTTTCCCTCATTTGTACTTGTGTTTTTCCACACAGGACGAGTACCAGTTCTGCTACCAGGCTGCTCTCGAGTACCTGGGTAGCTTTGACCACTATGCAACGTAAGAGAACAGACAACCATCCATCCATCTTTCTGCTTTGAGGTCCACAAACAAAACCAACCGAGTGAGCCAACAGAAAGACGGCGTGAGATAAACGTGAACATTGAACCTTTTCCGGGAGCGAGATTCAAATTCTGCACCAACGAGGACAAAAAGCAACAAAAACAGCAACAAGAAAATCTCTGTCTAACAGCATCTCAGCAGGAGTTTCCCTGAGGAGCTGCTGGGTGTGGAGACTATCCATGTGTAATCCATATACTTACCTCAGTGTTCCAGTGTGAAGGACGTATAATACATGTGTGTTGTGGTCAGCTATCTCCAATATGAACCAGTGAAATACAAATGGCTTCTGAACAGGAATTATGATACTCTATGTGTATAAAACAAACAAACAAACAAAAAAGATTTTAAAAAAAACTAAACAAAAAAAAACACAAGAGCCTGGATATTTGCTGCACCCTAAATGGGCTTTTTATCCTCAACTTTGTATCTATTGGTTTGATGTACTAAAGGGGTTACAAAGTGCAAAGGTGAACGTTTCTATGTGTCTGTGAGTCTATTTCTAAGGTGTCTACTGCTACCATCAGTAGTCCTGCCTGTAGTTTGAAGCATATGACTAGGTCGTGGCTCAGCAGAAGCCTTCAGTATGGACTCACCACCCTGAGGACTGTTGGAGAAGCATGTGGATGATCATTTACCTGATGCACAGTGCCAAGAGAAACCACGCAGCGTGAACATAAACTGTGGCCTAAAAGGAGAGGTGACTCCTTCTTTCATCCAGCATAACATAATCAGACTAGAGACCGCTCCTTAAAAAAAAACACAACACGATCACAAGGATCAGTTGGCAGCTGACCTCGGAACAGCGATTAAAACCTACTGCTTTCTTCACTCAACAAAGCTTGCTCGCTATTTGCTGTAGTCCTTGTTCATCTTCCAGCTCGGCTCCTCTTGATGTCAGTCCTATCGGTTTAGTTCAGCAGTGGCTTACTGAAGAGAGGCTTAATGAAAGAAAGAACTGAGCTCCAGTCAGTGTCTTTCTCTCTCTTGAGTTCAGAGAGCCATCTTTCTGTAGATTTTTCTGTTTTCACTGTATGTCTTTGCCTTACGTTGACTTTATTTTTTTCTTGCGTCCTTCACATGCTGCTTCATGCTCGCGCAAACCGTGTTAAAGCTTTTATTGCCGTGCATTGTCTTCACTCGAGGATGAAAAATTTTTGTTTGGTTGGTTTTGTCACGATCATCTTCCTCCACTGAAGTTCTCCTACTTGAATTTTGCCGCTTCTGCAGTTGAACCCTTGTGTTAATTGCTTTTCCTCACTAAGGCTACCGTCAGTGAACGATTACAGGAAAAAATTCAAATTACATTCAAAGCTAGTAGTGAACCGCTCACTTTCAACAGTCCTCTGCCTCTATCCCATCATCCTCTTAACCCTATTAAAAGTTTCTCTTTTCCTTAAACCCTTGTTGTACAGAACATGCTCAGCTTTACCGACTGATAGATCCCCCCCGCCCCTTCCAATTAAGTATGACTGCACAACTCCTCGATATGGTTGTTTATCTTTTTCTGAATTTGAAATGTAGTCATGATTGGTCCCACGTGGTGATTAAACAGCACAGCGATGTTCCAATATAGCAGACATCTCGACCGAAATCACCGATTGTGTACATACAGTCTATCATTGGAGTCCTATACAGTACAGTTGCATAACGTCTGAGCACAAAATATAACGTGGGATTGGATGTGATGTAGTACTTATTGTCGCGAAAAAAGAAAAAAAAAAGAAAAAAGCCTTATTGTTATTGTTCACTTTGTCATATTTATTTCGTATGATTTTTTTAAAGGATATTTATTATGACTATTTTGTTATTTTTTAAGTTTGTTTTTATTTATTTGGGATTTCTAGCAGTTCTAACCAATAAGACGATGTTTATTTGCTTCTTTGGCGAGCCATTGTTAAATTATGATATTGTCACTTTTTTTTATTTTATCTTTAACCGTCCATTTTGGTGCTTTTTTTTTTCTCCTTTTTTTTAAAAAAAAATTGCTTTATTGTTATAACGTATGCCCTCTGTGTAGGGTGCTATTTGATACTGATTACTGATGTCCAACTAGTCAGCTAGAGATGTACGTACAATAGAGGCAGGACTAGCTTCAGTTTACAGAGATGCCCTTTCGATGCTCTCCCTCGTTCAGCCTCCATAGCTGGAGGTACGTTTCACCCCACCGTGATAGGTGTAAGGGCATCAGAGAAATTAGATATATAGAGCAGACTACAGGGCAGATCGGTGAAGACCTCCTGGCAAGCTGTTGGTGTTTAGTTTGCTTGAAAGCACATGGTAGCAAGTGTATTTTTGACAGAGAATGGATAAGAATTGCCTAGCTACACACTTTACACACCCTGAAAAGTTATTGTTTGAACCTGAAATTATTCTCATATGAACTCTATGTGTGGTCCATAAGTCTTGACAATGTTTGACATATATGAAATATGTTATTCCTTCGATTTCTAATGATTATTGTGTCAAGAGAAATATAAAAGGCACACGCGAAACATTATATGAAATGTGTTGAGGGAAAAGCTCTGGTGATGCCATACCCCTCACTTATGTACCTGTTCTTTCCTTTCGAACCATAGATGTAGATATTGTATCTCGACTTTGTATTAAAAGCAGGATGATTGGATATACAGCACAATGAGCTGCTTGATTCTTGTGGGGGTGGGGGGGTAGCTCTTTGGTGTGATTCACTCTTCGATCACTAGATGGGGCCAAAGTAGCTGCACCTACTCTTCAGTAGTGCACACACAAACAGAGAATCTGTTTGGATTCGGTTTAGCCTCCTTTTTCCACTCAAAATGTACAAAATTCTTTAGCTTCAGGTTTTACTAAAATCTTGAAAAATTGCAGGTGAGTTCTTGGTCTTGGAGGTACTTTTTGTGCTAATCAAGCAAAAAGCCCTGCCTGAATGTAAAAAGTGCAGATGGTTGACTGAAAATGTTGCCCTATCCAAACTGAGAGAAAGAGACGACCATTTACACTGATTCGTCACTTCATTAGCTCCACCTTCCTTGTGGTTGTTTAAACGATGATCAGTTGGTACAAAGGGCTCAAGTACTGTTGCCTTCCTATCAGCTCAAAACAATGAACTGATTCTTCTCTGACTTCTGACATCAACAAGGGATTTTGGCTGGAGCTCACTTACTCGGTACTCTCGGTGTTTTTGTGGGAAAATCCCAGCAGATCAACAGTTGTTCTGCATTGGTGCCAGACAGACTGGTCCGCCACTTAAAATCAGCTCACTTCCCCATTCTGTTGCTCAGTCTGAGCTTCATGATCCCGTATGCACACCGAAATGCATCAAATTGCTGCCATGTGATTGGCTGATTAGATGTTTGTGTTAAAGAGCAGGTAAACCCAATAAAGTGGCCGGTGAACGTGTATGCACTTTCTAGTCTTACTAACCACTCAGAGGGTTTTCAGCAAAACAAAGAATATTCATGCATTCAGATACATATTCATGTAGTTCTTTATCTTACCTATAATAATGAATGCATGAGGCACAATTTGACGTTGACCAATATTCTTAATTTTAGTCTACCTACCTCGTTCCTGAGCCTCGGCCACCTCTACATCTTCAGTATCAAGGTTTATTAATGAGTTTTTTACAAGGATTAACTCTAAATATTAACAATTTAATTTAACTTTGACTTTTGACTATTTAAACTCAGCGACAAGTTTGAAATGTTATAATCCCAAGTTCACGTAGCCATAAGGCTTTGACTCTATACAGTTCTAATACATTATATCTAATATATCATCTCTATAGCTCAGTAGTGACGATGTTCATTATAAAAATCTATAACTGTTGTCACATCACAGGTTTCTTACTTGATAAAATTAAGTAGGCAAGTAAATTTTATTCCTATAGCACATGTAAAAGCAAAGTGCTTTATACTAACATAACAAAGAATATTCAGGTTCGTGAAAAATGTATGCCACACACATTCACAATGTTTACATGGAATAACTTAACAACAACCAATCGTCCAATCACCATTCCAGAAATCAGCAGTTTCTAAAAGTTTGACAGAAATGTTTGTTTTTCCAGAGTTTCAGTGTAACGACTGCAAAGGCACGAGCTTTTAAGAGAAGCCCCGACCTCAGGATGAACAGGAGTGTTTGAGAATCAGATCTTAATGATTTTAAACAATACATGGATGCCACAAATCTGTCACGTGCAGTAACAAGACCATTTAAACACAAACAGTTAAATAGTTAAAAATAGAGATTTTGATGTGTCTGCTGGGAATTTAAACCAGCCTAATAATGAACAGAACTGCGTTTCAGGTATTTTAAATGGAATTTTATTCAGTTAAAATTAAACTTTTAACATAAAAATTCTATTTAAGATACCTCCAGTTCTTCTAAATAGTCAAAAATAAAAAATTTTACACATAAAAAAAAATGTCTTTCATCCCTCACCCCATCCATTTAAAGCCACCCGTCAAAAATATGGATTGAACAAACCAGGATTTATGGCAGTTAGTGACGAGAACCAGGGCTGGACAGACTACTTTCCTTTCATCAGGAATGTTGCTCCTCGCATTAGTGATAGGGTCTGTTTTCAAAGCACATGCCATGCACAAAGAGATTATCAACTGCTGTTCACTAATGCTCACGAACTTACCTGTCCTAGGCAGAGCTCTACACGTGTCTGACGTCTAGACTAAAGGCAAAATCTGCCTGCTATCCTCATTGTTCCTGACTGTTATCGGTCTGATATGAACAGCTGCTGCATCTTACACTGTTTCTTATCAGATGGGGCCAAATGTTAACTTACTATTTCCTCGAAATCTCTCTAAAAGCCAACCCCTCACTGCTGTTAAATGTTGCACAGAGGAACAGAAAGGGAAAGTCAAGAAATGCATTGTTCTGTCCATGAAAGGCACGTTCACATGCGCTTTCATGACTCCAAGCTGGTGCATGTCCTTAATGAGATGTGTTAAAACACGTCAGGTATGTTACAAAATCAACATTATTTGCCTGTACACGGTTTTGTGCCCCAGTTGGTTCCACACCTACAGACGAGTCACAGCAGTCAGTGTGAAGCACCTGTGATGGTGTCAGCATTAGGGCTGAAAAATTCCTATTATGTGAATTATTTAAATACATATGCTTGAATTTAATTTCACTCTGATTGACATTAATTGTACATAGCGTTTTTCTGTCGGCACATTTTAAAAACTCATTAAAAAAAAACACTCAGTTAAATTAAAACTTTTATGTTTACACAATTTCTTTGATTACCTTTCTTTTTATAGCAGTTATCACTAAGGAAAATCTGATCATCAAAAAAACAAACTGGCTGCTCAGTGGAGGAGGAAGGAAAAGAAAACCAAACAAAGATCTTTAACCTGAGTTGATTTTATACTTCATAACAGAAACAGTCTTCTACCCTCAAGAACTTCTTCACTGCTTCCATAATACGCAGTATTACTCTGCATGTACATGCAGTACATAAGTGGGCGAAAAAAATACTAAAGTGTGTTGCATATTACTAGAAAATGCAACTGTATAAACTTTATTTTCATTTTTGAACTCGTATTCAAAAACAAAGAGATTTCCTAAGATCCTCTGTCAGAGCAGACACTTTTGTTTCAGTTCTCAGAGGTTGTGGCTCTGTTTCATTACAGCGTCTCAGTAAGAAAACATTGCTTCATTATTTACACCTGTGCTTTCCCCCTCTCGCATTTTAAAAATATGCCGCGATGCAGAAGAGCACAGTTGTTTTTGACAATCTAATATTTCATTAATTTGCAAGGTGGTCCGCAGATGGCACCGGGGTGCAGAGGTTAGTGCGATTTCCCAACAGCAGCTGAAGCCTCCTGCTTGGCTCCTCTCTGTGTGAGTTCTCTTTGTGTCTGCACCACTTTTGTCCCATATTCCAGAGCCATGCTGCTTTAATTTGGTATTTTAAATTGGCTTTAGGTGTGTGTGGTATTAGCCCTGTGAGATGGACTTAAAAATTCTAAAAAATGGTCAAACTGATTCAACTTGTTCACTCAAGTCAAAGTAAAGAAGTACTGAAAGTATACAAGAAAAAGTTGATCTTTATTTATTTGCCAAGCCATCTGAACCTCATGTCACATTAATATTAATGCAACTTAGATCCAATTCTAATGAATGCACCCAGCTTGAACATCTGTTGCGTAGAACACAAGCAGAGAAACTTAAAAAAGGAACTATTTTTGCTATTGCCTGCATTGTAGATGGGTGACCTTCCCTCCAAAGCTAAAATAGAAAAATGAATAGACCCAGAGGTTAAAGTGGGGTTTGGCAGGTGGAGAAAAACAGTTAGAAACAGCTACAGTAATTTCCAATGTGAACAAAGTAGATTTTTTTTTATGATCTTTTATTATGGTGATCTATTGTACGTGTAATCATGCATGGAAATTAGCTATCAGCTAACTCTGGTACAATGCATCAAATGGCAATACTGATAATACTGTACACAGCCCCTTTTTGAATAACATTAATTTAAAAAAGAAAGAAAGATGCTGCATGAGCTAACACGGTTGATTTTTAGCCTCCAGACAGTATAAAGCTAATATACAGGTGGAATTCAGTGAGTGAATCTAAACGTAACCTAACTCTGACCATGAACACCACAGACACTCTGCACAAGTCTCACACAATGCATAAGTGTAAACTTTGCCACAATACCTCCGTCTGTGCTAAAATGCCTGGAATTTTCATGCAGTCTTTAAAAAATAATACGTTAGTATACTTCAATTTGTTTTGCAGGATGTTTCACCGTATAAACAACATAACTTCAGCAACAAATCTTGTGTAGCTTCGATATCCGTAAAAAAAACAAACAAAAAAACCCAACTGAAATTACTGGTTTATCAAATCTAAATGAGTAGTGCTTACGTTTAAAAATAATCTCGTATCTTCCTCTTTTGTCTTTCTGATATCTTTCTCCATCTCGGAGTGATTTTATCTCACATTCTTTTCTCTGTCTGGGAACTACAGGAGCAGTACCTTTACTTTTAACTTCACCTTTGTATACAAACAGGTTGCGTGTTTGCCCAGATTTGCTGAGCTTTTAGAAAAATTACTTGCAACCTTGCTTCTTTTACATACATATATATAATTTGTTTGTATTTATTTATTTATTGTGGAAAAACGAACCCAACATTTCTGATAAAATGTAGGGAGTAAAAGTACAAATTTATTATAAAAATAAAACTCAAATAAATGCTAATTTCAAGAAAATTCAACTTAAATACAATATGTCTGCCTCTGGCCCCAGGACCCCCTGCACCCTAACTTGGATATGCTATTAAGAAAATTAATGGAGACGTGTAATGTCACCTGTTACGGTGGTAGAGAGGGACTTTATTTACAACTGTATAAAAGGACTTTTATCAAAAAATTATTTGTCATCCTATTAGATAATGTGCAGTGAAATCAACTGTGCCATTGGAAGAACAGTGTGCAGTAACTAATGAACTAAACACAACAATATAAATTAAACACACAGCAAATTAATCATGTACAACAGGAAAAAGGCGCTAGCTTCAGCTTTTGCAGTCTTTAAATCACCTTCAGCAACAACATTCATAAATCACCCACAGTCCTGTGCTGTAAATTACTAATTAAAGTCTTGAGCTTTTTCTTTTAGACTCTTAAGGAAAAGTTAGCAAGCATCAGCAATTCTACTTTTTCATTACTCCAAGACCAAATGATTTGGTAACACTTTATAATCATGTCTTCCATTTAACTACCTGGTATAACTCCCTGGTAATTATACGTACCTTATATTTAAAAGGTGGGTACACTGGAACAAGTCAGATTTTTACAAGAAACAAGGAAATAATTATGCAGTAAGTAATTTTAAGTTGTATCTAAACTGGGTATTTTACAGGAAAGGAGACACTAATTATACAAATATAGTCATTTTAAGCACTGTGTAATTTTGTGGAAAATCAAACAGTATTTCTTCATGTTACATATAGTATACTGTGCTTTTTGGGCCTTTTTGGATCATATTATGGATTTTCCTTAACTTTGCCCAAGTTGCAGGTATGTTATAGGAAAGGAGACATGACTTTCTGAAGATTATGTTTGAATTGAGTTTGAGAAAGAAAAACAAAAAAGTAAGGCCAATAACATTTTAATGTAGATAGGCCTGGAGATTTTTGCGGTATTTATACGATGGGTGCATCGACTAAAAATCTTCAAATCTCTTTTCTGAAAATCTTCTGAATGCAATAATTCAAAAAGAAAGTTACCTAGGATTTTCAAAATTTGTCAAAATTCTCTTACCAAAAATCTTGGACAAGTTTTGGGCACCTTGCGCACCTTGGCCTTAAGGTTAAAGGGCAGGTTTTACTGATTTAAACCTGCCACAGCTTTCTACTACTGACCAGCAGATTATAGATGCTCCAATTACAGTGGAGGAGATTACCCGTGCAATTAACAGTATGCCACTTAATAAAGCTCCAGGATTAGATGGGTTACCATTGGATTTCTATAGAGCATTTGAGGATATGTTAAGTCCCCTGTTGCTCGATGTTTATAATGAGGCGTTAAAAGTAGGCTCATTACCTCAGTCAATGCACTCTGGACTTATAACATTTATTCTTAAAACTGGGAAAGACCCTTTAGACCCAAGTGGTTACCGCCCCATATCTTTGCTGAATTCTGACCAAAAAATCTTGGCAAAGGTCTTAGCGGGTCGATTAAAAGTAGTAGTGGCGCAAATAATTCATGCAGACCAATCTGGTTTTGTTCCAAACCGCTATGGTTCACATAATATTAGGCGGTTAGTTAATTTGCAAAATTATGTATATGATTCAGTATATCCAACAGTGGCCCTATCGCTGGATGCTGCAAAAGCTTTTGATTGTGTTGAGTGGGATTATCTGTTTAAGACATTAGAAAAGTTTGGTTTTGGTGACAATTTTATTAGGTGGATAAAGATATTATATGATTTGCCTTCAGCGCGAGTATTGACGAATGGGCTCATATCAGACCTATTCCTTTTACAGAGAGCCACAAGACAGGGCTGTCCCCTTATCCCCGGGCTTTTTGTAATTGCTATAGAGCCTTTGGCACAAAAACTGAGAAATAATGTAAATATATTTGGAATTTCTATTATATGCAGATGATATGTTGTTACTTATAACCCAGCCTGGGAAGTCAATTCCAGCCCTATTAGAATGTATAGAAAGCTTTACGCTGCTTTCAGGGTATCGCGTCAACTGGGATAAATCAGAGGCAATGCCTATGTCAGGACACTGCCCTCATACTTTATTTAAACAGTGGGAGTTTCGGACATCCTTGAATGGTTTGAGGTATTTGGGGATACAAATTACCTTGGATTACACTAAGATGGTTCGAGCAAATATGGAGCCAATGTTTGAAAGAATAAAAATGGAATTTGGTAGATGGTCCAGAGTGCGTCTCACAATATGGGGTAAAATTAGTTGTATTAAGATGATGACTGCACCCATGATCTTTAATATTTTATCTAATATTCCATTACACATTCCAGATAAGTATTTCAAAGATCTAGACTTTTTGATCCGGCAGTTTCTTTGGGGTAGCTCACCGCATCGTTTAAGTATTAAGAAACTTCAAGCGAGTGCAAAACAAGGTTTTTCATTGCCTAATTTCCAATGGTATTATTGGGTGATGAATGTGAAACAACTTAGAGCTTCACGATTAAACTGCCCTATTTTCTTTTTTTTTTAAATCATCATAATTATGATGATTTAAAAAAAAAGTTAAACCCATCTGGTCCCATATAGAGACGGAAGTTAATGGCGGTATTTCTCCTTGGAGGGAGCTGTTTGATACCAGTCATAAAACTACCCATCCTATAATTGCAAACGCGAAGACATTGTGGTGTAAATTACATAGGGCAGGTCGCTGGGACTTTATTAAATCACCTTCGGCAACCTTATGGGGGAATAAAAGAATTTTAATTGGAGGGACATCGGTTGACTGGTTACAGTGGCGTAAAGCAGGCATCCTTAATGTATCAGATTTATTTGACTGTGGGACTAAATGTTTTTTAAGCTTTGATAAAATTGTGGAGTTATATAAGCTGCAGCGTAATCAATTCTGGAGATATGTCCAAATACATAGTTCATTATCGAAGTGGCTGGGAACCCCCTTGAGTTGTCCTGTGGGCAGCCCTGTGGAAGTCCTGCTCTCAAGATCACCCTTGGGTAAAGGCATTACCTCTAAGATTTATCACTTATTGCAAGAACGGTCAGCTGACCCTCTCCTTAAAGTTAAGGGCTACTGGGCCCAGGACATGGCATTGGACATATCTTCAGTTGAATGGGATTCATGTTTTCAAAATGTTAATACTATGTATAAAGAAACAGGCAGTAGATTTATTCAACTTAAGATAATCCATAGGTGGCATCGAACACCGCAACAATTGTATAAATGGAACCTGGCCTCTACGGACGAATGTTGGAGATGTGATGGTCAAAATGCTTCGATTTTACATATCTTATGGAGCTGTTCGGCACTTCGGGATTGGTGGGAAAATATAATGGAGGTAATTTTCCGTGTTTTAAAAAGGAGATTTGGTATCTCACCAAAACTGTCCATACTTGGTATAACCACAGAACTTTCTGATGGAGATTTTTCCAGTTATACAAAAAGATGGATTATTCTGGCTCTTACTACGGCCAAACGGGTCCTGCTAAGACATTGGCAGAAAAAGAACCCCCCTCCCTATGAAGAGTGGCTAATGACAATGGCTAAGTTGGCGTCTTACGAAAAAGTGACTTGTGGTTTATTAGACAAATTGCATCAATATGATTGTATTTGGTCCCCCTTTACAAGCTGGCTTTCTGTAACTTGAAGAACAGAGGAGTAATGACAGAGTGGTGGTGTGGGGATTGGTGTGCGAAGAAAGAATAGGATAACTTTCCTTTGTTTTGGTTTTTGTTTTGTTTTTGTTTGATTGTTTTTTAAACTATTTATTTATGTATTTATCCTTAAGTTCTGTTATTGAAGTTTAAAATGAAATAAATAAAAATTGTTGATGATAAAAAAAAAAAAAGGGCAGGTTTTCAGAAAATCTTGTGAATGCAATAACTGGAGAACGTGGCGGTGTAAGATTTTCAAATTGATACCATAGGCGTATCTACTAAAATCTCAGACAAGTTTGAATCTCAGTGTCCTAAAGTTCAGAAGTCCATTTTTTGGGAAAATCCTGTAAATGCAATAACACAAAAAGTAAGCATCGTAGGGTTTCAAAAGTGGTAGCACTGGCGGTTGGCAGTATCTTTTTTAAGTTACTGTCTGTACAGTGATGTAATATTTACATAAAAATATGTCATGTCACGCTATCCTCTGCTGTGTGTCCGTCATTCTTTCCATGTGATATTAATCTATGCAGGCTGAAGGTTTTGCATGACCGACAACAATGTTACTGTCATATTTCAATCTCATGATGGTTGTCTCTGCATACCTTCTCATTGTGTGTGCTGATGCATGTGGGTCTAGAAGGTGTGTCTCTAAGTCAAAGGGTGAACGTAGACAATGCCCCCCATAGAAAGATCTTCCTATGAGGAGCAAACTCTGCATCAGTGTAGATTTTCCTCCTTCCTTCACTGATTGGTTTTGTTATGCAAAGCTCCACCTCTCACAGCTAATTGGTTAACATTAAAAGGCAGCCGTCAGGAGGCTGTCTTTGTCCTTTGCTTTTTTTCTCACCTGTGTTCACCTGGCCCTTGGTGATTTAGAGTCATTTCCAGGAAATACAAGAGAAGCAAAGCCCTGCACAGAGCTGGTAAACGTGGATTACAGACATAAAGTTATACCGTTACACTATGTATTCGAGTGTATGACTTTGTGTGTGCGCAAGCCGAAATTTTTTATGTTCCATCATGACTCTGAAAAACAGGAAATTCTCACTGGACAGCTCTGGGTGAGTATTTATCTTTCTCTTTTTTATATATATCACATTTCCTCCTTTGTGCCTAATGTACATGTTTTATTTGTTGACAGTGATGTTGACTTTTTAAGCGTACAGTGTAAAAACAAAAAGCCACTCTAAATACCAGCTGTAGAGTACAGTTTTTCATTGTGCTCGGGCTTTGTGGCGGCTGCTTTTGCAAAAGTGAAACCATCCTCCGGAGAGCCAAGTCAGTTGCCCGGAGACAGCAGACTAACCACCGGTCTGAGAGGCAGACAGTCAGAAAGTTGGCACAGCTGGTGCTTAAAAGGCTGCTCAAGGACTTGGAAGACAGTGTAGGAACAGCATATTATTTTCTTGTACCTTGTTAATGTTCAAGAGTGCTTTGATGGCGAACAGATCTTTCTTGTACCTGTTGATGAGCTCCATTCATCTCTGTGAAAAGTCATTCTGTGACTGATGCAAACAAAATAGCTGAAGATTGTAACATTTTCCCCATCAGCATGCAGGAGCTGGCATCCATCCATCAGGGAGAAATGCATTAATTTCTATTTTGCTGTGATTTCATTACCTTTTTGGTGTTCTGTGTCTGTGGGTGATATAAAAGCTGGATCATCAGTCTGACATTTATATCCCGGTCTCTTGGGACAGTATCGTGGAAGGAGGTGATATTTTTGGCACGAGAAGAAGCAGTTTTAGATCTAGTACAAAGAAAAATAAACAGAGCATGATGCTGGACGCAGTACAACTGGAGGGCCAACTAAATCACAGCCTTGACTCCAACATGGCCCTGAGGTAGAGTCTTCCTTCATCACTACACAGGGTTGGGGGGTATTTACTATGTATTGGATGGTTTAAAATGTTAAAGCTGCACAGACTGTCAGATATCTCCCTGAAAACATCCTTATCTCATTTGTGTTACTATTGTGCCTTTGTGTCATCAGAGAGCAGACCATAGCAGAGAATCTTCAGCGATCAGATGATCACGTAAGCCCGCTTCCCTTTACCCTGCTCCTTCTTGTTCCCTTTTATTCACAGCACAGGAACTGAGGCGGCCATGAATCATGTTTTCACAGTGGCAATGCATTATGTTCCAACATGAAAGCAATGTGACAAAGTGAATGGAAGAAACCTACCTGAATATGACACTCTACTTGGATTTAAGGGGCTTTGTGGTTACCTTTAGGTTGTTATTTATCTTCTTGCTTCAGGGCTGGGTTTCAAGCTAGTTTCTCGTAGCATTTTCGGACATCCCAGGTGGGAAAGCTTTACAATGTAACATCAGACACACATGGTTATCAACTACATGAATGAGGAAGTAGACAATTTAGAGCCACGAGTGATCTAAACTAGAGTTCAATGCAGGCTGATTATTGACCATTTACCAGGTATCCAGAGACTAAGCAAATTCTAACTGCTGGAGGGTTTTAAATAAGTAAATGTTTGATGACAAGCTTGGCAGCTCAAAAGTTAGTATACTGATGCTGAGTGCAGGTTTCAAGTCAGTTAACAAACCTGATTCTTCTTCTTCTGTATCTGAAACAAGTCTGAATGGAAAACCTTTTGTTTCTTTATTCCCTGCAGTACTTCAAGCACAATAAAAGCTTCAACAAGCTGTTTCCAGAGATTCTAGTGTGGGACAGCCTGGCACACGGTGAGCTGAGCTGAGGTTCAGAGGTTGTAACTCATTTGCGAATATTGATTATGGAAATGGCATCGCAGAGTGTCCCCGATGTCTTTGCTGCCAGATGAAGTGCCACTTAATGCTTTGTTTTCCAAGCGGTCTGGGGTGACTGCACGGCCGAAACGCTTCAGTGAATGTTTCAGCAGTCATGGCTCTGGTGTTGTGTGGGTATCACCTTAGAAACAGTGACCTAATGCCTTCAAACTGTGTGTATCTGTTGCAGCTTTCACGTGTTCCCTGCAGAAGGAAGTGCTGTATCACGGAAAACTCTTTGTTTCTCAGAACCATGTGTGTTTCTACTCATCTGTGCTGCTCAAAGACACCAAGGTAACCCAAACTTATTGCACACACTGAAATGTGATGGCAGGAGCTGCAGTACTTGGACTTTCCCAGCTGCAAAATTACAATCAAAGGGAGATCATTTGGATTTTCTAGATAAAGATACAGAGGAGCAGTCAGCATTACTAGTCCGAATCCTGGTATTTCACTTGGATTTTTAGCATTTATCATACCTGAAGAGAGAATGACGCAGCAACTTGCTCTGGGGTTTGTTTCTGCTTGTTTCACTTTGTGAATGTTTGGCATGTCATTTTACTGTAATGAGCTCTGTAAGTTTCTAAAGAAAACCACACTCATTACCATTCATACATTGCAGGTGGTGATTCCTGTTTCCAGCATAAAGGATGTGAAGAAACATGGCTCAGCCCTGTCTATGCTTTCTATACAAACTGTTGAAGAGAAGGTCAGCACACACCTTTAAAAGTAGCAGTTGAATCTTTGCATTACAGATGTAAAGTGTAGTTCTGCGGTTAAGTATTTAAATCAAAAGCTATCAGAAACTTAAGTTGCTCTCTAATAAGCTGGCTGCTTTGGTGCTCAGTATCACGGGGAACCCTCTCAGGGTTTCTGGCCTCAATGACGAAGTTTACATCTAAAGGGAATTATAGTTGTGAAAGCAGAAACCTTTCTTTATTGTTGAACTTCTTACCTACAACTCAAAGAACTCCATCCACCCCTTTTCTTCCACTTATCCTTATCAGGGTCGCGGGGGGGTGCAGGAGCCTATCCCAGCTACCACAGGGCGAGAGGCGGGGTACACCTCAAGCAGGTCGCCAGTTTATCGCAGGGCCTCAAAAAACTGAAAACCTAATTTTTTAACTGGATACTTTTGAGTTCAGCTAAGTTGATTCGTGTAAGCATGGATGATCAGGAGGTTTTGGTTACCTCCACCATACAGGTTATGCTTGTGTTAGCATTTTGCATGCGTGCATGTCATTCTGTCTGTAAACACGATAGCTCAAGAAATTCTGAATTAATTCTGATCAAACTCTGTAGAGGTGTAGACTGAGGTCATGCTAACAGTCATTTCAAATTTGGCTTACATCCACCAAGGACATAATTTTATTATGACTTTCTTACGTACATTAGAATAACAGGTTATAACTGTTTAAATACAAAACTTTTTTCACTTTATATTTGGTAATTAATAGGTAAATGAATTTTACTAAACAATAAAACAAATATTACACATGTAGTATTTCCAAATAAATAAAAAAAACAATGAAAATAATTAAAATAGGTTGCAACAGGCCAATTAACAGAAGTATGTTTAAAAAGAACAAAGAAAACAAGATGAATGTACAGAAAAATCTATATTATTCCCTTAAAAGTAAACGCTGCTCAGTGAGTGAGCTGCCTTGGTGGACATTTGTTTTCTCAGACTGCTTGTTGTGTAGTTTTTACCTTTTATAATCCGTATTATGTGTTGCTTAATATGTGTTTTACTTTGTCGACTGTGTACGCGCAAAATTCATTTAGAAACCAGCAGCACAATGTAGGATCGACTATAAACAATCTGGTAGCATTCATTTATTTACAAATGACGAGATCTCCAAAAATAAGTGTTCATTCTTGACTTGACACAAATGTACCAGTTGGTTTAGCAGCTGGTAAAAAGAAATGATGGACAGTGTGTTAACTGTGATCGGGCCTCCTGCAGTGAGCCTGACAGCTTGTCGAGCTGACGTTGCAGATTAACTTTCTGGGGAAACACTGAGTTTAAGGAGTTCCAGATTTAAGCCTTTCCTCTGCTTGTTTGTTTTCTCTCCTTCAGTACTCGTTTGTGTCTTTGAGGAACCGTGAGAAGTGTTACAAACTCCTCCAAAGTGTGTGCTCATATGCGCAGGTACTGCTGCCGCTCCCCGGACACACATGCAGGTGCAGGCATCATTTCTCAGACTAACACGAGCTGTTGTTTTTTTCTGAACTTGTTTTTCATTTGTTTCGAACAGGCGGAGGCTGTAAACAGCAGCCCTCATCTGTCCGTTGCAGAGAACGAAGCTCACAATCCGGTAGGTCTGATGCTCAGCAGCTGCAGGAATCTTGTAGCAGCTTAGCGACTATCTCGCCATACTGCGTAGTGATAAATTATCTTATGGCATCTCTCTCTTTGTCAGCAATTCTCCAGTTTTTCCAGTTTGGACGACCGTGTAGATTTTCCGAGCAGTGACTCTCTTGATACCAGCTTTCTTCAGACGTCCAGTGAAGGTAAAGGAAAGACACTAAAGAGCACTGATGGGTGATCATCACTGCTTAATGATTTTGAATTTAACTGTTAAAGTTCACTTTTCTATTTTAAATAATTACATTAAGGGGTTTAATTGCTGAGCTTACTTGTCTTAATGTCTTTTCAGGCCCCAGCACAGCCAACTCCACTCGTCAAAACAGCATAATAGATGAAGAAGACAGAGGTGTGTATTCAAATACAAACACACACATGTTGCGGCCATACAGAGTCGTGTGATTATAGAACAAGTATTAATTTTTTTTATTTTATTTTTTGGTCTATGTCAGCTGGACTGTGGATTTGGAGGTTCATTGCACAACTGCCAGAAATTAAGACTCTCAGTGTTGTCTTCCACATCTACGTGGTGCTGTGAGTATAGTTTTCAGATTCATAGATAAATACTGCTTGAAATCTGTAGTGAGCAGTTTCTTTGTAGAAGGAAGAAAAAGTGATGTACCATTAGGGTCATCTCAACAGTAACAATGTGGAAGGAGATTAGAAATTTAAACACGGTGCCTTCACCCAGCTTCTGTGTTATAGACCGACTATGTGGAAGGCAGATTGTGGACCTGAACGCAGGACTCAGGGAAACAGGAATAAATTCAAAAATCAGCTTTATCACTGGTAATACACAAGAGTGCAAAAAGATCTTTAGGGACAACACAGGGTAAGGAAACACAACATCCAGGGACTCCGACCAGAGTTATTATAAGTTCACATTTTCTAATTAGCTTTTGTTTGTCTTTGGTTTTGACTTTTTGTTTTGATTTCAGTTTAGTTTCCAGCGTAGATTTTCACCTTTCAGTTATTTTTTTTTATTCTTTTTAAATGTTTACCTTTAGTGTAGTTTTTATCCATTTCAGTCTTAGTTTTATCTTGTATGAGTGACATATGTCAGCGGCGAGATTTAGGAAAAATCAGTTCAGGTATTACAATAAAGACAGAACGTTTTGAAAACAGTTCCCTCACGGTCTTGTCTCAATAAAGGCATCAATCAACGTCTCATCAGGAAAGCCGTATTAAAGTTTTTACCGAACTAACAGATAATAAAACCCAGGATATTTCCTCTATATTTAGTTAACTATAATAATGAGGGCAGCTGAAACTAATCAAGAAAACAAGACAAAGGAAGTAAAACGTGAAACATGACACAGAGAAATAAGATAAGCAAAATACAACAGGAAACAAGAGACACAACTGTACGGGGAGATCAGATTAAAGTGAAACAAAAAGACAAACATACAGACAAGACTGAAGGAACACGATGGGAACACAAAAAGGGAACTAATTAGTCCGAGGTCATCTAGGTCATCTAGGTCATCTAGGTCAACTAGGTCAACTAGGAACTAAAGGGAAAAGATTTCTTGACGCATGCTCAATCATCCAGGTAAGGAAATCCAAAAAAGTTGATTCTGTTCATCTGGACGTAACATTTTTGGTGGGAGAAACATTTCGTCGCTCATCCAAGTGACTTCTGTACTCTCAACTGACTGCAGGTTTCCCCAATCTTATAAACAGTACATTTGCACAATGACCACTGATCAGCAACCACTGCTCAAGGTCTTTGATCAGTGGTTGGGGAAACCTACAGTCAGCGGAGACTGAAGACGTCACTTGGATGAGTGACGAAACGTTTCTCCCACTGAAAACGTTACGTCCAGATGAACAGAATCAACTTTCAGGGGGTAAAAGCAGGAAACTATAAATAATTAAACATGAATCACTTCTCAAAATCAGAAGAAATCACATAAAAACACAAAACCCAGGGTCCATGACAACACGATTCTAGTCACAGCTGTGAGTTAAAACGTTAAAACACTGAAGGTGTGAAGGGAAAAAAGGACCATGAGCTATTGCTTTATGTAGAATTTTTCAGCAGACCAAAATCCATGTTTTTGAGGTATAAAACTGCAAAAGCACTCACACATCTACTGGATCTTGGCATGCTTCTTTTCTCATGCTGATTTACTGGAATGGCTGCAAACTCGCCAGGAAAGACAAATAACTAAACCTTGGTTGTGGAAATGTTATCAAGGCTGCACACAGATCCAAGTCTCTGATATCCTGCTGTTAGTCCTGTACAACATGTACTCATCCTAGACTCTCAGGCTGTAGTTCTTCCTGCACAACACACATTCAAGACTTTACTGTGGGTGTTTGTAGGCTGGTGTTGCTCCTGTTGGTGTCCGGATACATCGGGCTAAGGATTTTAGCGCTGCAGGAGCAGCTGAACTCTTTGGGAGCTTTGACTGACTGGTCTTCACATCACAGAGAGTGAGTTGACACATGCACGCAAAGGGGAAGCCACAAAAAGAAATCTGTTGAGGAACGGGGGGGGGAAATGCGATGTCTCAAACCGGTTTTGGAGACTTTTGCTGGGAGATCAGATCAGACATGAGCAGAGCAGTTTTACTGGTTCTTAACAATAACACAAGGAAAAGAATAGACTTCCAAGGAGAATCACACCCACTCAGGATTACGCATTTTAAACTGTAGGCAGTGAAATGATGCTTTGCAACAGGCTGGAAAATACGCCTGAATCTCATTGTAGTTAAATTGTTTTAGTAATGGGAATGGATGTAATAAGTTACATGGGCAAAATACTCAAAATGTATCGATACTGTCCTCTAAAGTTTTAGAGGAAAATATTCAGCTTTTTTATTTTTGCTCTGATTTTGTGAGGCTGTGTTTAGATGTCGATTTGTGCATGGAAAACATGTCATTACGCCGTACAAGGCATAATTAGATGCTGAGCTACCTCACATTTTAAGTTCAAATTATCTCCACTTTAACCAGCTTGCATCTATAATTAGAGTCAACCTGAAGCAGTTAAAGACTTTGTTTTTACATTTTCAGTATTTTTTTATTACATACCATTTCAAGCACATGGGAGTTTCATTTGCATTTTCATATAGTAAGATTGCCACTTTACTTTATTAAAAGATTAGTACATGCCCCACCACTGCTCTTTGTCTCATGCTTGCTCCTTGTTTTATTTTAACCAGGTACCAGGAAACATAGCTGTTGGCTGAGATCTTTGACCGCTATGATCCTTTTTGTACATACTGTACCATTGTTCTGCTGTTGTTTGTCCAAAGAAATGTTCAGTATTGCACACAAACTGAGTAGACATGGAGCTCCTGTGGTAGCACGATGTTCTACAGAGGGCGGAGGTCAGCGCGAAGATGCTGTTGGTGTGTCTGAATCGAGGCCACATGTGGTGAACTACGTGGGTGACTGATGGAGGACAATATTTTCTGTTAGGAGCACATTGATTCTCTGCTGACTGATCAGAAAGTGAGGGGAGGCTCTCCTGCATGGAGCCATATGGAGGCAGTCTGCTGAAGCCATGTTTATTTGCTGGCTGATAAACGGCTGAGCTCAGCTAGCAGTAGTTGGCTGTCCTTTTTTTCTTTTTCTTTTTTTTCTGGAATCAACACAATCTGCAACATTGACAACAAACTGAAGATGAAGAAGAGTATAAATGAAGCAATTTGTTACTTGATTTAAATTGATGTTAAAGAACTGCTGGAATCCGTAGGCATGCTTTAGAAGAAGGCTGGTAATGACAACAATTAGCCAGCAGAGGGCAGTCGCTTCCATTAAACGCAGACGTGAGATGACGAGATTTGTTTCAGTTGCACTCACTGCACTTTCACACCGACTTGAGGCTCTGATATTTAAACACAGTCAGTGAGTGGTTCATTAGTCCCATCATTAAACTTATTTCATACAGGGCTTATGCACATTTTGGCCAGCGTTTTCCTTGACTGCTCCATGACTCATGCCCAACCCTTCATAAATTGTATGTAGTAGACAGTACTGTGCAAAAGTCTCCAACCACCTTTTGTTTCTTTCTATTTTGGCAGGAAAATGGAAAGTTTATGCAATTTATTTAAATTTGCAAATATAAATGGAAAGGCAACGACAGAATTCTAACAAGGGTTAAAATCGATATTTGTTATGATCACCTTTATTCTTCAACACAGGCAGCTTTCTTGTAATTAATTTAAGTAGTCTTCAGGAATAGTTCTCCAGGCTTCTTGAAGGACATTCAAAGCTCTTCTTTGGATATTGGCTGCCTTTTGTTTTGTTCTGTCAAGATGTTCCTGCACTGCTTCAATAATGTTGAGCCCAATCCATGACTGATAGTGTTTCATTGTTTGTTTTTCTGTATAGGTTTGCTTTTCCTGCAATGGTAGTGTGTTTGGGATCATTGTCGGGCTGAAAAACGATGCTGTAGCAATCAGACACTTTCTAAAATGCATTTTTCTGCATGTAATTTGCCATAACTCAGCCTTTTCCCCATTTCTCTTCATTAAGAACAGCTTCTTGACAGCCATCCTTCCACTGAGACCATTTCTGATCAGTTCCAGGTCAGCTCTCTGCTGTTTATTAAGGGCACAGTTTCAACTGTTCATCAATAGTTTTTTTTAGGCCTGACACTTGTCAGTTTCCTACAAATCTTTAAAAGCACACTGCACACCATGCAGAGATATGCTGTGATTATTGGCTAATAGTTCTTTGAGAATCACCTTGTACCCCCCAAAAAACTATTTTATGCTAGTTAAACTGTGTTATTGTTGGCATTTTCTTAGAGATAAGGAAAGAATAAGACAAACTGAAAATGGTCAGGGACAAGGGCCAGACTGAAAACGTCCAAAGACTTTGAGAAAGCCTGGAGAATTATTTCTCAAGAAAAGGTTAAATGAGAGTCTGACTGCTTGGAAGCAAAATATAAAGAACTGAGGGACAGCTCGAGACTCTTGCACAGTACTTTATATGTGTCAAACTATATTTAGGTACATAAGTTTTAGATAAAGTGTAAATGCAATTTAAATTATATTACATGCTATTTTTATTTAAAGCTCTACATGTCTTTCAAATCTTTATGTCAATATGTACTGTAATTTTTCAAACGCTGCCTCTCAGGTCTTGTACTCCAACCTATTAACTTATTGACTTTGGAAAAATGCAATGACTGTCTAAAATCAACCCTACCAATTGTATCTTTTTGTAAATAAGTGATTTTATTTTGTTGTCCATAAAAAGGTCAAGATTCAGTCCCATGAATTAATTTCATTACATCATATTCTCAGTTCAAAAAAAGCAACATAAAATTACAAATCATAATACAAAGAATAGAATAGGTAAGTACAGTAACCATATAAACAGTCCACTAATATTATCTAGCCCCACCCACCCGCCCGCCACTGCCCCACTCTAGCACAAAACTCAACAACACATCAGTTAGTATCAGCGATAAAAAAATTCAAATGTCCCATTTTTTTTTTCATTTTTAAAAAGCGCTTCAATGTTTCAATGCCGTGAGTTCAGCTTTACCCTCCCGCAGACTACACGATAGATAATGAACCACCCCCTCATTTGCTCCGCAAAACACAACAGACATGCATACAGTTTCGGTTTTTTCCCCACTGTTACCCCCGCCCCACCCCACCCGCGAACCCCCACCACATCAATAAACATTCAAGGCCAGAGGATACAATGTACATCAACTATAGTGGTGCATCAATAAAACGGTAGGTTTCCACACAGTTTCTTTGACCCCATGAGTGAGATGTGGATACAGAGGATTCCCTGATAACTCGACCTGTCAACGAAAAACTCAAAGACACTGTTTACTTCTATAGAGAGAGAGGAAATAAATAACTCTCAAATTCATCCGACAGTTCAGATCCCTGGTTCGAGAAGGTAGCAGTTTTCCGTTATTCAAATATCAGACAGAAAATTAAAAAAAACAAAAAACAAAACAAGATGAAACCGGGAATATTCCCCAGTTTAAAAACGATTAACAGGTGTTCAGTAATTCTGCTCCGCTGCTTACCAAGCCCCACTGGTACTCCCAAAATGAAGTAATCAGATCAGTGCTAGTTCAGTAAATGTTCCCTTTGACAAAACGCAGCTGCTATCACTGACACCGGCGGGTCTGCTGTGCAGTAGGCACCTTCTCATGCTTTTTTTCAGGGCCTGTTAGTCCAAACAGGACTCTTGTATCTTTGATGCTGGCCTTTAGAACACACTCTATAGTAATGAAGAAGACACAGAAACTTACATTTTATACCCTTATTACACTTTGGATACTTTGTACAATAGTGCTGAACTTAAGACCTGCTTTCGTCATGCTTGATCTGATATATATAAATGTGTAAATATACTGTATGAGACAGTATGTGTGTGTGTGCGGGTGTGTGTATGTGTGTGATGATGTGCAAAGGTGTGTGTATGTGTGTCTGTGTGTGTGGTGGAACCTGCACCACACCAACAGTGAGAGGCTCAAATATGGCTTGTGTCACACATGAAGCGTGCTGCCACCCATAAAAGAGCTCCTGTACATTTAGGGCCACGGAGGTTAAACCAGAGCTAGTAGACATGATCTCCCTTCACGGCAACCTGATCTGAATCGCACTGTTAGCCTTTACCATTAACATGCGTGGTTCTGAAACAACCCATGGCCCATTCTAAAACAAACACATTACAATCATGACGAGAAATAAAACAACAACAAAAACACGCTACAAAAAAAAAATAAAAAAATGTGCAGAGGCTGACTAACCCTGGTGATGAGTGCTACGGTAACAAGACATCGAAATCAACTTGTGCTGTAAGACTACAAATTCTCAGTACACTTCTAATGAAGCACGGTAATTCAGAATAAAATGAACATAACATCTTATGGGTTAGGGGGAAACGAGCAGCTATTTTGTCTCCTTATTCCTTTAGAGCCTCTGAATCCAACCAGAGCATCAATCTCCACAATTCAAAAGAAGAAACTACAATTATTCACAACCTTCTCAACAGCTGCACTCCAGGCTTAAAATGTACAATCTGACATCTGCTAAATGTGCATATTTGCTTCCTTTTTTTGTCGTTGTTGTTGCTGGAAGTCACATGAGATGAATGACATACCTGTGTATATATATGTGAAGCGACAACCAGCAATTACCAGCTTACAAGTAAGACTGGAAAAGTGGAGGGGAAGCCAGCCTGGCTCTAAGCAAAGGTGACAAAATCCACTCAGCAGCCACTATAAACCTTACTATATAACCCTTTGTATGTGACATGCAGTTGTTTTATGGGGTGTTACAGGCTGGACAACTTCTTTTCTGGGTGCAGTCACCTTCTGGAACAATTGTATGTGTGTCCCAAATTGCCAAACCTTTCCTTAAATCTTGCCAAACCCATGCACTCCAACCTCTTAACGTCATTCATTAGTACCTGATGGGCAACAGATTTCTGTTAAGAAATGCGATGTGAGAAATACTGAGTAGACCTGCTTTTCTATAGCAGTACTGTTAATGTGCCTTCTGACAGGCTTATTTCCATTTCAACCACTTATTAATTCCTGGTATGAAAAATGTCAAACTATACATGAAAAAAAAAGAAATTAAAATCGTTCCCTGTGGCATGTAGCTGCAATTCTGCAGACAGTCAAACGTAACAGCCGGGAAATAACAGGGAGGCTCGCCATTCTTTGATCTTTTTGGAGACAAAATAAAAAAAGAAATGTATGAAACACCTAACAGCCATAACACTGTGACAGTACTCCAGGCTTGTCCCTTGCATTTCCACCATAACTGACACCAAAGGACAGGAGATGGACCCCCAAAACCACACAAAAAAGGAGGAGGGTAGTGTTTGCTGGACAACAACTTGGTAAATGCCCTGGCAGTCAGATGGATGTTCATTAACAGTAAACAAGGAGGGGAGGAGGAAGGGTGCACGTGCTTGACCAGTGTTTGTCCACAGGAGAGAGAACTGGTCAAGCTGTGGAGGTATTCTTCATACATACAGACACAGAAAACAAAACAAACAAAAAAAACACCAATATCTGATAAATCTCCATAAGCCTCCTCCACTCTCAGATGTCCAAGTCATCAGGATGTCCTTCATTTCTATCAGCGCTCACCCACACACAAACGTGTGAACACATTATTCAGGTGTCACAGGTCCATGACTATACAAGCAACACTCACAGTGTTAGCACACACATTCACCACCAGACACTTCACCATTACATCTGTATGCCTTTTTTTGCGACAACGCACACCGTGAACCAGGTGAAGACATTTTAAAGCTGCAAATCAAACTCTTCCCTCATTAAAAACTGCATCTGTGAGGTTGTTTCTTTATCTACTGTAGTGTCATCTATCCTTATTAAAAATGTTCTAACCTTTAAAACAGGAAACAGAACATAGTTTGTGTTTGTGTTTAACCTGAAGGTGTGCTGCTTCAAGACACACAGATGTGACCAAAAATCACACATCCCCTTTAGAGCCCCCCCTCCCTTCACCCATATTTTTATGCAAACATGCCTATATCCACCCACCCCCCCACGCACACACGTATTCACAAATACACACACACACAGTCTCATTCATACAAACACAGAGAGGCTGTGTGTTTCTCAGGCATGCTGTGCAGCCAGGTCCTGGTTAATAAAGCGTCGTAGCCTCTCCAGGTACTGACTGTAAAGCTCAATGTCGTTGTGGCCCGCTCCCTCCACCCACAGCGGCTCCACGGCCTTGGGACAGCGCTCGAACAGAGCCAGGCCGTGGGAGAAGTCGATCACCTCGTCCTCTGTACCGTGAATGATAAGCACTGGAGATGGGATCTTTGACACCTTCTCAATGCTGGAAGAATATTTACAGAAAATGCAGAGAACGGAATCAATTTCTCTGTCCCATTGTAATGCATTTGTCTCAGCACGTCTTATGGTATGCAGATTGATTTTACATCTAATCTCTTTTTTTTGAGGATCTGCATTTGAAACCGGTGCTTCTATAAGATTTTTAATTTCTTCTGTAACAAAGAACAGCATGTGGTCATTCTGAAGGTTTCACTGCAATCTATCTAAATGCTAATAATTTCAGCAACAATCGAAACATGGTTAAGCTCTGTATCATTCAATTTGGTTGTAAAACAGTACAATTTTCCAATCTTTCATTTAAAAAAAACATTTACAGAGCAATGAGCAAGTACGAGGATTTAAAATGAACATTAACAAAATAATAAATAAAACCCCGTGCATCTGCTTTTTCCATGAAGCAGTCCTATCAAGTCTATGAAAATATCTTCAACAGACCACATCACACTGCTATACATCACCATTTAGAAATAAGGTATTAATATCCTGCAAGGGACTATATGTAAAAGTAGCTTTGCGGCTAATCCAGGCATATTTATATCGATATGTTCATTAACACATGCTCTGTACCTTTTAAATGAATTGAATTTAAAAAATGATGTCTCAAACTATCGCTCTATTGCAACAATCAACACTGTTAAGAAGTTAGAACATACAGATGGACTAATTCTGCTTCAGAAAAGAACTGAGACGCTAGTCATGTTTCCTTTTCACTTAATTAAACTGTAATAATTCACTTAATTCTAAATGACTTCCAAGTAATCAAATCGACAGTCTTCAGGTTTGCAGTCTTGGGAAGTGAACTTACTTTGGAAAAGCATCAAAGCAATATGTTTTCTTAGTGTCGGGGAAGGCAACCCTCATGCCGGAGGTGAGAGGAGAGTGGAGGACCACAGCAGCACACTCAAACCGCGATGCCAAATCGACTGTAGGCACCGTGCCGATGCTCTGTCCGTACAGGATGATATTCTCAGGGCTGATGCCGTACCTGAGACACAAAAATTCACGTTTCAGAATAAATTTTGGCAATAAGTGACACAGGCTGTCCCCTAATCAGAGAGTTGGTGGTTTTATTCCCAGCTCCTCCACAAGACAAAACACTGACTGCAAGTTTGTCCTGATGGCCGCACAGTCGCCATCAGGTGTGAGAGTGGGTGAAGAGGAACCACATTACCTCAGGTCAACAAATGCTATGCAAGTGCAAACACTGAACACAGAAATATGTCGAGCACAGTGTACAAGTGTGAAACTTCTCATGTCCAGATAAACGCTAATTTTCAGACTCGTGCTCTGAACAGTTTTCTTCCACCCCTCAATATTAAAGAGAGAACACGCTGTGCAAAGTTAAAGCGTTTTTTTTTTATGCTTGCACACATAAGCTTGAGTTACAGTAGTTAATCTGTTTACTGTTTGCTGTAATTGCTAGTTACACTCACAGTTTGCACAGTTGGCAGGGTGATTAGGCCAGCTGGCAGGATGAGGAAAGAAAAGAAAATGATTTGCGTGAATAAGAAAAAAATAAATAAAAACAAAAGGGATTCATGCATGTAAAAAAGTTTGGGGGAAAACTTGTTGAAAAGCACAAACATACGTGGCATAAGCCACAATGAAAAACACAAAAATAAAATGTTGAAATAAACTAGAATCTTGTTTTATTTGTTCAGCGTCCTCTGCGGTGCCATCTGGAAATGTTAATTTTCTACCAACATTAGGCTCATTAACTATGATGGCAGCAGATAAACAAGAGGGACAAGTAAGAAAGAAGAATATTAGATGCACCACTTCACGTAGAGCACAGTATGTCATCCTACTGTTTGACTGCGAGCCACAGTTTAGCTGTAACTTCACTGGCTGAACGACAGAGAGAAGCCACTGTGGTCAGCAGGGAAAAAGCTTTCATGAGCCAGCCAAATGGTTTTTTTGTTTATTTGGGTTTTGTTTTTTCAAAAAGTTACCAGTCAGTGATGTAAGTGGCCCTAAAAACTTAAATGGCATTTCATGCTTGCTGCCCATTAGGTTTGGACCCACCAAGGACTGAATTTGGGCCTTCTTACCTTGAGCGCAGGGCGTGCCAGGCAGCATCAATGTCAGCATATAAGTTCTTCTCAGAAGGCTTGCCAGTGCTAACGCCGTAGCCTGAGTAATCATAAGAGAAGATGTTGCAGTTGATGCGGGTCCCTAATCCGATGTAGAAACTGCTCATCTGGCCCAGGTCTACTGCATTACCGTGGGAAAACAGAACAGTGAACCTGAAGGACAAAGCAGAAAAATTGGAAAAAAGGAAGTTAGGCAACAAGTTGTGCGGCCCAGGGTTGGTGTGAAATCCCACAAACAACTGCATTCTAAATACAGACACACAAGGTTGTGATCCACTTATCCAAAAAATGTCTCATGGTTTCCAGGTGCTGCTGTGCCTCTCACCTGGCATTTGGGGCACAGCGAATGTACATGCATCCAACCCTGTTTCCTCGGCTAGATCTGGTCAGGAATACATCCGTCACGTCCAGCTCTCTCTGTGAATACTGGAACTCTGCTCTCTCTGTGAGATGCAGCTTCCACCTGCCCTCACTCCCAACACTGCTGCCACCACCACTGCCACTGCTGCTACCACCACCTCCTCCTCCACCACCGCCACCACCTCCAACACCACCGCCGCCGCCTCCTCTGTCACCTCCGCTAGCAGTGCTGAGCCGAGAGCGCAGTCCAGGGGCTCCGAGAGAAGGGAGACCAGTCGCAGACGTGGACCCAGATGCCGCTCCAGCCCCAGAAACTGGATCTGGGTCAGGGAGAAGAGCATAGGTGGGCTCTGGGGGGAGGAAAGCCAGTTTGGCTGCAATGCGGCTTGGGCAGGGGGGGCAGCAGAAGAGGCAGCATAGCTCTCGTATGGACAGACCGTTCATCTTCTGGTGGAAATACAGATATAGCAGACAGAATAATTAGGAGTCAGGAAAAACAGAACAAAAACAACATGCTACAAGCAAAGCCTTTAACCACTAGTTCACAACAGGGTTTCCCACAGTTTCTTTCTTTGTTTAAAAAAATACTTTTTTACATATTTATTATTGTTTGGCTTACAACGCTACGATGGTGCAGTTGATAGAACTGTTGTCCTTCCTTTACATGTTATTTCTATGTCTTTGTGGGTTCTCCGGGTACTCCAGCTTCCTCCCACACGCCAAAGTCATGAATGGGGTCAGATTAATTAGTGATTAGCGAATGGTTGTTCTGTCTCTATGCAATAACCCTGCAAAAATTGGTAACCTGTCCAGGGTGTACCCTGCCTCTTATCTGGACTAGCTCCAGCCACCCACACCCCACCAACCTTAATTTGGATAAGCAAAAGATGGATGGATAGATGATTTAGCTTATGAGAAGAGTAGTGGTATCACATCATTCAGCAAAGGCAAAATATTTAATCAGTCAGGCAAAGATTTAAACTGCCATCTGCTAACTACACTGAAGATGAGATGTGATGCCAAAAGAACTATGAGTTAATTTAAACAGACTGATTGGTGAAGAGTGTTTTTCAAAGTGAATAAAAAAATCGGTTTTGGATGGATGGCTACACACAAATAGTTTAACCACCTCTGCTAACCAGCTGCCTTGGGGAACCCTGCTATGTCCTGTTATGGACGTACCTGGATTCAAAAATCCCAGTATCTTGAAATCTACTGGCACACAATGGTGCCAACGTCCTCTGTCTTGTCACTGAGCCAGCTGGATCTTTTTTTTTTTAGGAAGAAAAAGAAGAAGAAGATGATGAAGAAAGAAAGAAATGGTTAAAATGGTTTTGCGTCGCGCAACACGACAAAATTATACATGGCAATATACAGTTACAAAGGCGTGGCCGCTTTATGAGTCTCAGTCTAAAACAGTCGCCGCTGCTTTGGATTACATTTAGGTCATATACAATTATAAAAGTCAATAGCATCCTGGAATCGTATGAGGATGAGATCAGCTTTGTGGAAAGTATGTGACAACCCATTATTTGTCTGCTGTTGTTGACATCATTGCACACGTCCCATAATCTTAAGTAAATATGAAATATTTAACTTCAGGTGTGGACTGTAGCTCCTAACCTCTCAGGGGGAGATTAAGGTTATTTAGACACCCTTGAAACGGGTGGACAAGAGTGCTTAAATTCAACACCCCCTCAGCAGACAGTCACACAGAGCGATATGCTAACGGTAGCTACATGGTTAACGATAATAACCTCTAGTGTTAGCCATCGATGTTGGCTGTATAACTGCAGCAGACTGCTGGCATAGCAATGCATGCGACCGATGAGCTAGATAAGGGCCACGCTGCTGCTGCACACTAGCCGGTGCACACGTTAATATCAGCTCCGAGTCGAATAGATCATCACTTAGCGTTAGCGAGGCAAGCAGCTAGCGGCGGCTAGCTCGCTAGCAAGGTATCCTAAATGCGAGCTGCTTACCGATTCACAGTAGGCTTGGAGGCAGGAAGGTGTGCCCCTATTTGTACACAGAAGCAGCACAAGACTTCGATATTCCCTCTTTTGCCTTGACATGGATGATTTTACTCAAGTGTACTAACAGCTGTCGGTGGCTAGCTAGCTAGCTGATATTCATGGCAAACAGATTTTTTTTTCTACTACTGTCTTACGACAACCGGAAGTGACGTAAGAACGTAATCCCTTTTAAAGCTTTATTATAATGTGACAGCAATAATTTATTATCTTGAAAATTATTTTTTAATAGATATTGTCCGCAAGTAAATTTAAACAGTGACATTCAGTTATCATTTTATTCATCATTGTTTATTATTGCACACTGTCAATCTTTTCTATATAGTGTCAGTTATATGGGTAACACCAGTGTAAGGACAAAATAGGTGGAGGGGTTTACAAAGTTCTTCAAAATTTTAACAAAATAATAATACTAGTACTAATGCTAATACTACTAATAATAATAATAGTAATAATAATAATAATAATAGAGCATATTTAATCAAATCCGTGAATCTGGGAGATTAAATTAAAATAGCTCAAACAGCAGGTCACAGAAGCAAGGGTTTGTTTTTTTTTTCATATTCACTGGAGACAAAATGTATTTGAAAATGTGCTATTTGTTGGAACAGCAGTGAGGATGAGCCAATGCCACAGTGCAGAAAATACTCAATCAGTAGTAAATATGCTGCATTTAAAATCTTAATTATAAGCCCAGAAGTACTGCAAAATGCAGCTGTGTCGAGCTTGAAGGTGCTTATTATGCAGCAGAATGGATTTATGTGCATGTGTGTGTGTGCACGCTCTATTATTTCAATAACATGGAGTAAAAACAAAACAAAATGAGACCAACTAGATATCATTTATTTTATTTATTCTTAGTTTTTAGGAAGTCCTAGCTTTCTGAATGCAAAATCTTGTCTTTGTTTACTGCCTCCACAATTATCTGCACCCCCATCCCAAGCTCTCAGATCCACTGCATTCTTAGCACTCACCACTCACACTAATAACCCTCTCAACCCACTCTTCGCATTATGCCCAATTATGTGATGAAGAACTTAAAAACAGAGACCAATGTGGCATAGCAGCCCTTCAAAATTCCTTACTGACTTAGTTTGCATTGATCCAGACATATCTGTGTATATGCATATGTAAAACTATTTGTATAACTATGTGGTGGGAAACAGGGTGGACAACCAATGTCCTGATGCCTACATGTGATGAAATGCATATGTCTGTAGGCAATATGAGACAGAGAACTATAAAAGTGAGATAAATGTAATAATACAATACCTCAAATAAGGTTAGTAAAAGAACATGGCAGGACAAAGAAAATGAAATAATATAAATACAGTATGCTAAACTAACCTTATAATGAATTTGAGAGCAAGGATATTTTTATTAATTATTTTATTTTATCTGATTAACACTTTTTGCTTGTTTGCGTGTTTGTTTGTTTGTTTGAGTTTGCTTTTATGCAATAAATAACAGATATATATCCATATATTTTCATGTCTTTTTGCTGATGTGGTTTACAATTAAAACAGGTGTTATTTGGTGATATTTTGGTATAGATCCGGCCCTACATCTGTCTACTTATTATTTCACCATTTTCCTAAATAAGAAGTAGAGCTGCATGTCTTTGTCTTTAAACCCTCTTTGTATTCATTAAGGTGCAGGCGTCTGCCAGTTATGTATCATAACGCTTTATTCGGGTATTTTTATTATTTGGCAAAATATTGTTAATGTGCTAGTTCACTCTGCAGCTTTATGTTTATGTTCTGTAACTCACAACATGCAGTACGTATAGACCTGTATGTGTTTGTGCGCGCGTGTGTGTGTGTGTGTGTGTGTGAGAGAGAGAGAGAGAGAGAGAGAGAGAGAGAGAGGTCCTCCATTCATCATTGATCCACTGCAGGACTGTGTTTCATGGGGGTGTGAATTATGGGCCCCTGTTGTCACTGTGCCTGCTCTGCGTTGGACGTTTCACCTCGCCACTGTAAATTTAAAAAGGGGATTAGATTTTGCTGACAACTGATTTCAAAGCCGCAGCTCGACCAAGTGCAGAAAACTGCACGGTACCTCCTGAAAGAAGACTTCATACTGCCCCGCAATTGCAGGATTTGGGGAATTTGCAAGGATCGGAACAAACCTAACGGGACGCAAAACGCATTCGAGATCACAGAAACCTCAGTAGATTTTACGCAATTACACTACGGACTCTTTTCCTTCAGGGAGGAGAAAAAAACCCCAAACGTTTAGTTGACTGGGCGTTTTGGACGCGCAGTGATGCTACGGCGACGCACAACAGAAGGAAGGGACAGGTGAGGTGCGGCTGAGGAGCGCAATTTTAGAGAGGCTTTGAATACCCCCGAGCTGTGCTACCCAACCCCGGTTTCCTCATAGAAAGGAAGAAGATCGACCGGCGAGGGCGAGTTGGCGATTGGCACCTGCCTCACCCTCCAATACCTGGCCATCTGGCGCGGTGAGTATGCCAAATGATGGTGGGGTTTGGAGATGGATAGATGAACGGATGCTTTGAGGGAAACGGAGGGTGGTTGGGGTGAACAGGTAGTGTATAAGTGTGCAATTTTATTACTGCCACTAAACGCCATGCTGCATTATTACAGTCCTCCGGCTTGGATGTGGTACCGTCTGGACCTTTGTGGGCACGAGCTGCTCTTTGTGTCTGCTGTGCAAGTTTGGTGTTATTTGCGTATGACGTGCAAATCTTCATCATTTTGCTTTCACGTGTTGCATATGGTTTTGAAATGCTTATTCTTTATAGGCTTGAGTGATGTCTCAGCAAAATAACTAAATATTTAAATAAATAAAGACTCACAATGCACATTACCATGTAACATTAAAACGACGGATACGGCTTAATTAACATTTTCATTTGGATTGGATCATAGGTCGTGATTTGTGCCCATTGCTCCCCGGTGACGTATTTTACTGCCCCTCTGTGTACATTTATGATGGTTTTCTTTAGTGTTTGCAAGTGTTTTTTTTATTTCTTTAACAAGAGAAAAGGTCAGATGTGATCATTTAGAAGCCATAAAGTCGATTGATTATGTCATTACTCACTTGTGTGGTTACAGGGTGAATGCGCAAAGAAAACAGTTGATAAATGAAATGAAATTGAAGAAATGGAAAATTGTTGTGAATTTACACATAGACACATGTGCCTCAATATTTTCATCGCATAGGTTCAGTCAGAGAGTGACACAAACTGAAGTCACTTTATGTCTTTTCTCCTAAATGTGTCTTGTACAGTTACAAGAACAGACACCCGAATAGTCCATAACCAGCCTGCGCACTCACAACCTCTATAGCCAAAGTTAAGTGCTCAGTCACCGCTGTCCCAGCTTCTACTGAAGTGATTTAACAGTTACATGTAGTTCAATGTTTACAACTTCACCCTTCATACTAAAAGCTATCATGTTCCACGGAAGGACTATTACAGCTCCCAGCTGCTGTAATTTGTGTTTGTTTTTCTGTGCGAGCTGAAAGGCAAAAAGAGATGGTTGGTGACAGACAGAAAAAGACAGACAGGCTAACAATGCAAAGGATGAAGCAGTCCTGTCATAAACTACAGGGGGGGTAAAAAAAAAAAACACAGAAAAAGAAATGATGGAGCAGAAAGCACAAGTGTTGAGGGAGAGGGGCTGCAGACAGCACTTGGAGCGGGTGTGAATGGTTTCCCTGTTATCCCTGCTGCCCACACAGACATCCACACAGCAGCCGTGCGAGCAGGTGCTAACCCCACCACACAGCAACCGCAGGGAACAACAGGTGCAGCTACTCTTTCCTTCAGCCTTCCTTTGGAAATCCATCCAACACCTACCCATCAAAAACATACAGCTACACCAAACCTTTCTAACATCCCCACCCCAAAGCCCACAGCCCATACTGAAGGGAACCAAATGGATACTTCAGTGTACATTTAGGAAAATAGCAGAGAATGGCCAGGAATGAGGAATTTAATTATAAAATCTATTATGCCATAAGCAAAAGTGGAACTACTTGAATTGATAAAGCAAAGCGAGCTGCAGGTAAACACAATGTAGAAAGCTTCAGGTTGAGATAGCTTCCCATAGGGACATTTAATGAACTCTATTGATCACATAGGACTCTATTCAATCACATATGCTAAGCCACAAACAGAGAAATTCAGTCTTGGAGGGGGAAAAACAGAGAAAGAGAAAGAGATTGGATTCCAGAGTAATACAGCCCAACACAAAGAGAGTAAATCAAAGGCAGATTACTGTGATGGGGTTGTTAAGTACCACATTTCTAAAAATGTGTAGAATGACAGTCTCAGATCCTGTGTGTTAAGCAGAGTGAGATGAAACAGACAGAAGATGTTGGAAGGAAAGAGATGTTACCTAACAGCTTCTCTGTTCCTATTGCCAAGAGAATACGTCAAGCAATTGGCGACAAATTGCTCCTCTTTACCTCTGGTACACAGAAAGGAACAGTCAGACACCCCTGGTTTAACACTGGGAGGCTGCAAGCTGCTGCAAAACCAGTCACTTTCTTATCAGATTTACTTGTTTCTTTATTTGCCAGCCCCGAAGATCTTTTATACTCAATAAACTCGGTTGGGTGAGCAGATTTTTGCGAAATAAGTTAATGCTTTCTGGGGGTTTTTTGTTTGTTTTTTTGTCCTTTTCTAATTTTCTCATTACATTTAACCTGTGATTTGCTCACTGTAGATTGCCTTGTTCTCACACAGCCTGGACATGCCCACCACCCACTGAAGTAATGGTAACATACGCTCTTACAGTGTTTGGATGAACTTTACTTTCCAGACTTGATGAATGAACTCCCACCTGCCCTAACAGTAATTTCTGTGTCAAAGCGGAGACAGGATTATCCACTAATCTGATTGTAAAACAAAACAAAGCTGCGTCTAGTATCAAGAGATTTGAAGAAATGCTTATTTTCCTCAAAAGGAGCCAGCATATTACGAGGCTCCAGTTTCATACAGGAAGCCATATTTATCGGGTGGTGGGGTTTGGTGGGATTCTTCAGAACAAAATCGACACTTCAAAGGGGCGATGGAGTTCTCAGACCTCGGGGCAATGAAATCAGAAGAGTTTAAGCAGGCAGGCATCTGCTGGGTGACCTATTCCCGCTGGGCCCTCAGTGCATGGACCTCAGGGAGTCATTCTGCAGGATTAAAGGGGGCCAGAGGGTCAGGAGTCATGCAGGCGTGCTTTCTTTCCTTGGCAGAACTTTGTTCCCTATGCTGAGATAGGTGTTTAAAATATGCTCCTTTATGCAAAGCTTCTCTGTGTTGATGTGAGAGGCTTTCAGGAGTTTTATTGCCCCCCTCCTCCCCCCCAGCAAGCCCCTCCAGATGTTTTAGATGGAAAGAAGCAAGATAGCAAGTACCCCTGCAAACAGAGGAGCGTTACCTGTGGAAAACTGCCGTAAATTGTCCACAACACCATAAAGTGCACACTGCAAGATAAATGATGTTCAGGTGGCCAAGGTGGCTGAAGCATGTGGATTTAGTTGTTGCATCAGCCACATGCACCGTGTAATAATACCGTGCAGTTATTTCCATGTTAAAATCCCTTCAGAGTGGCCATACATCTTCAGTTTTATGACTCGTCTTTCAGTGATTCCTCCCCGAGGGTGCTGCTCTTTTTATGTATGCCTGTGCACATTGTGTGGCCTCTTCACACGCTATAAAGGCCTCGCATGCAGGGATGGATCATACTATTATGAAATGTAATCAGCTGCCAAATACAAGCTACCTGCAAGCTTTTGAAATAGTAAATGACATCAAACATAATCTGAGTAGTTTTGGATCACTTGATACATGAGCATGTTTGATTACTCAAATACGTGTGTTCTTATTGTATTGTTCTATCCACTGTCTTACCTCATCAGCACCTCCCATTACTCCCTCACCCAGAGGTGAGGCGTGGGAAGGTGTACGCACATATTTCATGTGCGCGTACTACACGTGCGTGAAAAAAGGAAGTATGTCTCGCAAATCAACCCTCTCCTTTGCACGTAACTCGTATTCCCGTTTAAGTGGCTAGAAATTGGGTTTGGAGCGTTATCACAGCTGTTTCAACTCAGACAGATAGAGACCGCCTAATCTCCTTCATTCTGTGATCTCATTTACATCGCAAAATTGCAAAAGGGAGAAAATGACCATCCACTCCATGCTTTCACTGAAGCACTCGCACACATCTACGCGCACACACAAACAAGATAAGCAAATAACCAGTAACCTTTTCTTAAATGCCACCACTAAGGCACTTGACTTTTTTCTTCTCTGCACAAAATGAACGGGGCTTCATATATATATACATATATATATATATTTCTTAGGAGCTTGGTCTATCTTCTCATATTTTGCTGCTTTTGTTGTCCAACACATTCAGTGAGCACCTATGCCAAAAAGCAGGCTTTAGTTATGGCAGCTTAGCCGGAGGGATTTGGAGGACTTTTTTTATTGGGAGATAAAAGCATTCGAGTCCTTTGTCTTTCCAGCTACTCGAGACTGTTTCGTGGCCTGATGAAGCTTTGTTGTGGCTAATCTTTCTCTCCCCTCTCTGTCCTCGCCTGCACCCATCCCATCTTCGCGGCAAACACAACTTTTCTCTTTTAATTATGGCTTTTCTTCTGGGGGCCCAGTCACAACTGAACGGAGAGGAGCAAAGCATAGCAGAAACACAATTATACCTGCGAGGAGGAGAGAACCTTCTCAGGGGAGGTGTCAGTGTATGGGTGTTTATACGCTGCTGCTGCTGCTGCTGCTGTGGGAGTGTGTGTCTGTGCAAGCATGCATCATGTACATGTGTACAAGCAGATTCTTTGGCATTTTTGATATCTGCAGTGAGAAGACCACCTATTGTGGGCTATGATCCTCTTAGCAGGCCTCTGCCAAAAGAGCTATATTTACTGCTGCCGGTGATCACAGCACACAAAGAACAGCATGTCATGAAAATGAGCTACCTTTCAGCCCCTTCTACACCGGCATAAGAGAAGCCACTAACAGAGTGTGAGATGTATGATAATGGATGGCGCGTAGGGACATTAGCACAGCCTATTTAGCATAGTCTTTGTTGAGGTAGAAAAATGAATAGGCAGGTGGATGACGAGTGCTGGTCAGTGAAAAACACAAGGTAAAAAAAGAAAGAAAAAATACAACAAATGCAACGATTATTTTTGGAAGCAAAATCCACAGTTTATTTTTGTCAAAAGAGAACCAGTTAGCAAGCAGTAAGATGATTTCTTTCCATGTAATGAATGTTAAAAAATAACGAGGCTTTGCTTCAGAAATTGATAAGAAGGGAGTAAAAAAAAAAGATTCTGCCTGGAGACAGATGTCATGGACACCATTAAGACTGTGTGACTAAACAGGATAATGACTGTATAAAACCAGGTCAAATTCATAGGCGAAAAACCCCTGTCGCTGTTGTGTAATTAGACTGCATCTTCACTGGCGTCGTACGCACAGGGGTGTGCGTGCGCTTGACTCTGTGCTCATAGTGTGTGTCTGAGTGTGTGCACTGCATACTCATGTGCCTGCCTCCAGCTCGGAGCTGTGCAGTGAATGTATATGTGCTTACTGCAGTCAAACTCTGGTTAGCAACGTTTGCCCTTGCTGCAGCTTTGTACAGCACGGTAAATGTTTTCTGTGCGTGCAAGTCTATGTGTGTGTCTGTCTGCGTGTGTGCGTGTGCTGTTTCAGATGTTTTCATATGCATTTCTATCCCACAGTAGCAATAAAAGTACATACATTTGCCTGTTTTGTAGCCCACAAATTGTTGTTATTTGCATGTTTAGATGCATCCTCTCTACTTTTCTGCACAAACCTGCCTGTCACCCAGACACTGATAGCTCCCTGCATGCTGTGTGTCTGTCACTACCAGCAATTTAGCTTTAGGCAGAAGGCCTGTTGGAGAAGATGTCTGAGGGGAGATGAAACCCTCTCTGGCTAGACTCCAGCTCTGTCCATCCTATTTTAATTACCTATGGCACTCACCCAGGGGAACATCACTTCCTCTCTGTGTCTTCTCCACCCTTTTCCTCATCTCCCTTCTGTCTCTTTTTTCTTTTTTTGCTAGCACCGTCTCTTTTCATCTCCTTGAGCCTCATTATCTCTTTTGCAGTTTTTACCTTTTTCCGCTTTCACCCGTAAACTAACAGCACACAGCTGTGTCAGAGCTATACGCAGAGGTAACCTTTGCATTAGCATATAAATGACCCTATAGATTGAATAGTATTTTAGGATATTTAACAGCAGGAGACAGATTCCCTTAACTCTGATTAGACCCGTTCTAAGGAGACAAGCAGCCACTTGAGGGAATATCGCCTCCACCTCAATAAAGATAAAGACCGCAACACTTCCACTTCTGAGGAACGCGTGACTGTGACCGTCATAGACATTTGCTCTGTCCTGTCATTGAATATGAGCGCATGTAAACACATCAAATATCTGTTTTAATTTAGCTTCTTCCCAACCTGCTTCCTTTGACACCATGTAGTCTAGCCACCTGTTTTGAGAGATTTTCACATTAACCATTCTGAACTTGCGTCACAGACCCAGTCCCAGATTTACAACAAAGACACATGTCATTCATAAAATCCGAGTTATCTATAGAGCAATGTGTGGGAATTTACCCAATGAGCCATGTCAAATTAACATTTTAGGGATCCATGCTCATTTACTTTCCTGCTGAGATTAAAAGACAAGTTCATTTAGCTAAATACCAAACCCAAAAGCAGGTGAAACTTAGCTCTGTCAAAAAATTGAAAGAAAAATCCCATATGACACCTTATAACCGAAGTGTAAAAACATTCATTCACACTTTTACAGGAAGTTTTTAAAGACTTCTCCATGAAGCTCCAAGCCATAGAAAGAGTCTTGTACATAACACATGTAAAACAGTGATAAAACACCTTGTTTTTGCTTTTTCCAGTCTCTGCAAAGAGCTAACCTTCTGCTCTTTACATTTAATTTCCAGAGCAGAAAAGAGGAAACAAAATGTTGAACTGCCCATTAACAGAGATGGCATCCTCAACGTGTACGATAAAGACAGGAGCTGTAACCCACCTTCTTTGGATCTTGGAGCGACGACTCCAAGAATTCCCAGCTTCTCTTTTGAAATCTAAACACAGCTCATGTTGATTCTGTTTTTAGTGTCGAAACAGATTTGTGCATGTCTACATGAAGGCTGCCACATCACAGTTTGATCTAACTATTTAACTGGTATTAACTATGACTCTATTAACGGCCAAAATTAAAATTCATCATGACAAACACCCTGGTCAGTTACAAACACAGCTCATCACATTTTGCCTGAATTGAGTCTACTGTACAGTAGCAGCACATACCAAAGAAGGATTCTGGATTTTTTTCACTATTTTTTACCCTTCCAGTGCACCCTTTTCATTTTCAGCTCAAATCTGATTGAATCCTATTAATGAAACGATACTGATTGTAGCACGGAAAACTGAAGTCTGAAGGTGACCCACTTCTCCCATTTTAGCCCGTGTCTGTGTTTCTACCCTTAGGCCATCTTGCTTTATTCCGGGCTTTAACCTGCATACTGTCCTCAAGGAGCAAGTGTGTTACAAATGAGAACAAGGTCTAAAGGATTCTCTATCAGCTGAGTCTTTAATACTGCCATAGCCAGCATGAAAACTCTACAGTCCAGTTATCCTTGTAAGTATATTGTATATCGCATATTAGTAAAAGTCAGTCTGTCATAATAATACAGCAGAAGAGGTCTCAGAAGCTCACTGGGGAAAAGCATTGAAAGCACTACACTATGTAGTGTAGCACTATGTCCAGCATACATATATATATATATATATATATATATATATATATATATATATATATATATATATACATTTAGAGACCAAATTGCTTGTCTCCCATCCCCCTCCATGCGGGGACCCACACCTCCTTACATCTGTGTCCATGTACACGACTGCGCGTGTACTTGTGTTCCTGCTTAAGTGTGTACGCATCAGTGTGTGTTGTTTGTTTGACTGCGCACACATATGTGGGCAACGTATGAGTTACAGGGCGGACCCGCCCTCCTCACGTTTACATCTACTGCAATAAAACATCTCTCCCTAGCTTTGCTATTGGTTGCTACGGTAACAAAGGCACAGAGTGGAGTGGTTGCCGCAGCCAAACAGTGAGCGAGAGACTGAGAGGAAAAAAAAAAAATATTCTGCCTGTAAGACCTAATCACAACAACAGATTCGGTGCATCGCACCATAAAACACAGCTTGGTAACAGTCATGAACAAAATGTCAACATCATGAAAAGATAGGTTTGGATTTTATTCATCCATAATATATTTATATATGTGTGTGTGTGTGTGTGTGTGTGTGTGTGTGTGTGTGTGTGTGTGTGTGTGTGTGTGTGTGTGTGTGTATCAAAGGATTAATTAGTGTAGCTGGGTGCAGCACAGGTCATAGCATAGAGTTGATGTCTGCCTGTATGTGTAGATGTGTGGGTGTGCGTTGGCGGCCTCGTGTGCCTGGGTGGGGGGGCTAGAGGGTGTTGCTCAGGCTTTGCTCATGGCCAAAGCTCATCAGTGTGAATAGGGATGGTGCTCTTTACTCCCTATTTAGCAGGATGAGAGTGTATTGATCTCACTCGGTAGCTTTAATAGCTGAGATGTCATGCAAATATGAGCATGTGCAGCGTGTATTCAAGGCCACTGAGGCATTTAGGGACAGGATCATTGGTAAATATTGAATAGTTGATCCTCGAACTAGATGTCCTTCACATAGCTTGTTGACATACTGGGGGTTGTATAGAAGTCCCCAGCATGCTGCTCACCCCCTCTGGTTCCCGTCAGATCAGCTGTGGCAGGCGAGACCTCAGAGAAGAAGACTCACTGTCAAATGAAGCTCAGTCACAAGTGACGAGTACCAAACATATGGTCAAACTGATAAGAAGTGAAAGCCAGTGTGTGCGCTCCTTTAGATGACCCGCTGATTTGCTAATTATGTGGGTGTTAGCAGGTGATTTGCTAATGAGCTGCCTGATGAGGCTAGATAGCACCGTGCCGCTGTCGTCGTCATTACATGCGTCCCATGATAAGAGTGTCAGTGTCACACCATTTAATCCTATCACACCAACATGATCTGACACAAATAGCATAACGTCCTTTCGTCTTCTCCACTTGCTCGCCTCTCCTCTCCTGATTTCCTGATACTCATCCTGTCACCAGTCTGGTTTTTATAGCTTGATGAGCTGGAAAGCAGTCGCAAGTGGTATCGCTCTTCCTCCCTTTTTGTCTTTTATTGAAACCGTCTTTCATCTTTCACTTCTTTATTCAGGATTTTGGCTCAGCTGGGAAAACTCAGAGCCCTTGATAATCAAAGAGTTGCCCCAAACCTCTTTTTTTTATAACTCAGATCATTAAAAAAACAGTACCTTTGTCTTTGCACTGGATAGCGGCAAAGGTTTAATAAGTTGGCTTGGCCCAGATCGTATTGCTTATCTTATGGATCAATAACCTTAATCAATACACTCTCTAATGAGCAGGCTTAATTAATCTTTTACCAGAGGGTTTTAGTATGTTTGGGAGTGTGTGTTTTTAGCCTTTACAGGCTTTCAGAACAATCATTATATAGAACACCTTTATGCAACACGAGATTTTTGTGCAAGTTAAAATTATTTTGGTTTTTGCCTTCAGAGCTGCTTTAATTCTTCGTGGCAGTGATTCAACAAGGTGCTGGAAACATTCCTGGGAGATTTTAGTCCATATTGACATGATTATATTAACACACAATGGCTGCAGATCTGTAAGCTCCACATAAATGATATGACTCTACAATTCCACCACACCGCAAAGCTGCTCTATTGGATTGAGATCTGGTGACTGTGGAGGACATTTGAGTGCAATGAACTTATTGTCATGTTCAAGAAACCAGTTTGAGAGGATCTGAGCTTTGTGACAGGGTGTGTTAGGCTGCTGGAAGCAGCCATAAGATGATGGATACACAGTGGTTATAAAGAGATGGAGTCAAGGGAATATCCTTCAAACCAGGACACAACTAGCAGAAGCCTGAGTCATTAATATAAGGCAGGATGGATCCATGCATTTGTGTTGTTGTACCATTAGAATGATGCAGCCAAAATCTTCTTCTGTCCAATTTTGTTTTAGCTGTTTTACCTTAGTTTCCTGTTCTTAGCTGACAGGAGTGGGTCCAAGTGTGGTCTTCTGCTGCTGTAGCCCATCTGCTTCAAGGTCTGACATGTGTGTTCAGAGAGGCTCCTCTGCATACTTTGGCTGAAATGAATATTTGTTTGACTTACTGTTTCCTTCTCATCAGTTCAAAGCAGTCTGGCCATTCTCCTCTAACATAAACAAGCCATTTGAACTGCAGCTCACGTGATGTTTTCTCTGTTTTGGCTTATTCTCTGTAAACACTAGAGATGGTTGTGTGGGAAAATCCCAGTAGATCAGCAGTTTCTGAAATACCCAGGCTATCCGTCTGGCACCAACAACCGCATTCATCATTAAACATGTCTAAGACAAAAGATATAATCATTGATTTTAGAAAATGTATTCATACACAAGAGGTCATGCCCATTAAGGATCAGACAGTGGAGCATCTTCAGTCTCATAAATGTCTTGAAATAATTATTGATTAAAAGCTGAACTTAGAAGCAACTGTGAGGCAAAAAAAAGGCACTGGTGTCTAAAATGCTCTCATTTCCATAGTGATAAAACCAGGATGATTTTATCTGATCATGCTTTGATTGAATCTTTTTGTATCCTTTTTCTCTGTGTCATGGTTTGGAAACATATCTGTAAAGAACAGAAACTCACCCAGTCACATTGTTAAATGGTCTTATAGGCTGATATTTTAAAGGCGCCACAGCTGAACCAACATCGCCGTACACCAGAGAGATACGGGGTTTGGCTGGTCTGATTTTACTTGATGACTCACATCCTTTGTCTTCCTGTTTCTTCTTTCTGGACGAAGGTTTATAAAAGTGTAAAACAACACAGTTTGAAAACACTTTTGTTCCAGCAGCCATCACAAGATCATCAGATGAAGAAATCATAGTTTCATCATCCTGCATGATGCGTTGTGGATTCTTTGTTGTTATAATTATTAATTTATCTATTGAGGAGTGTGTATCATGCTTTTCTGTTGCCTGTTGTCTGTGTTTGTATTTAAAATGTGCACGTGAGCACGGATGACTCACTTACTACTGCAGACTAAATCTACCTACGGATACAAATACAGTAACCTGAACATTCAAAGACACATAAATCACAGTTCTTTCCTCTTATGATGCTCAGTTTAAACTTCAGGGCTCATCTTTAGCATTTCTACATGCCTAAACGCACGGAGTTGCTTAGTAGTCTTAGTTTTTATTATAGATGTAACTATTGTTTTCACCTCTCGATCATCAATTGTCCGCTTGAATCATCAGTTTATTTATGTATCTGTTTATTGCTGAACTGTTAACTTTTCTGCACAAACCTGTTCTTAGATGTCACTGAGCTGATCTGTCATGGCCCCCCCTGGCAATTGCAGAAGTAGCTCCTGGGGTATTTTTTTTACCCCACTGGGAATCACTACTGCTGGTGTATTTGAAAGGAAAAAGCTCCTGTGGTTCAGAAATATAAGATCATTGTCGATGGGGCTTTCAGATTTGTAATACTATTAAAAATATTCAAATGTGTTTGTCAATTCTTTATACAAAAGATATTTTGACGCGCGTAGTTATTTGTTTCATTTTGTATTTCTTGAACGTAAATCCAGTTTAACTTTTGATGTAAACAGGAATCATAACCACATAAAGCAAACACCACTAGAGTAGTTCGAGTTTGTATTTGTTTTTATTTTTGGATATTTAGCAACATCTAACACTTGAGAGTGGTTACTGCTTCCTGTTCGTAATGAGCTCATAAATATACAAAAAGCTATAAGTGGATTTATTCACAGCGAAGAAAAAAAAACATGACGATTCTCAAGCAGGCTCAGAGTGAAACAAAGCGTGTCCTTTCAGTGATATATATTACGATTTATGCACGTCTATTTAGAAACGCAGTGTAAGTCACCAAACTTAAGATAAACAGAAGGAGCACAATTGTTTAGCGGCAGTGTGTTCAGGCGTATGATAGCTAATCTCACTGGAACACACACTTCATTTAATTCCATCTTTCAAATCCACGGACAACAACAGAATTTCATCGTAGACTTAAGCATCACGTGTGGACCCTCCTCGTGTTGTGGTCATAATGAAACGAGGCTGACCCTAAACCTGACTCCATCTGTTTTAGTCTAGGGTATCCCAAAGGAGTTTCAGATGAAACAAACCCTCCACTCCCCCTCAGGCCTCATCCAATGCATCTGATGAGCAGCAGGCTTAGAGATGTCAAACCTACAATCTCTGGGTTAGAATTACGTTTGAAGTGGCCCCAGAGTATAGCCTCTAGCCCACATCAGCTCACAGATGTCTTCAAACAGCATGTCTCTCAATCTTACACAAAGTCTGAAGTACTGGCAACACAGATTACTGTGTACTTAAGTATGTACGAATATATGTGCCCTGCATCTGTGCGCCTCAAATAGCAGTTGTCATCTCCTTAGAAACGAACACATTTACCTCTCAAACTGGTTTTCTATCACCGAAAACAACTGTAAGAGGTTTTTTTAACTGGGTACAGACTAGATGAGAGGTAGAGAAACGAAGGGAGGTGGTGTGCAATGGAGGAAGAGAGATGGAGGAAGAAAGGAAATAAGCGGCTCGGGGTTGGGGAAACATGGAACATGGTATTCGGGTTGATTTGATGGGAGCAGCATTGATATTGCTCAGATCTCTTCTTCCGTTTCCAACCTCTCTTTTCATTTACATTGTGTCATTCTTCACATTTCCCAGCATTACAGCAGCTCTGTTAGAAATCCAAGACAAAGCCCAAGTACTCCGCCCTTTATGCTCTCCCCAGTTTGTCTTTTTTCTTCTCTCCTCGTTATATCGCCTCTCCTCTTTCAAAGTATTTTCCACATCAAAGACAGTTTGTGCTACCTCACAGGCGGCTACAGCTGCACTGTTCCAAAAAATAGTAATGTCAAAGTATCTTACTGTATATTTTACAGTTTTGTACAGTCTTTCTAGAATATCATTAAATTTACACAAGTAGACTGTGATTTTACATGTCAAAGGTAAGATAACATAACATCACTGTAAATATAGTAAAACACAATTTACTTGTTTTTTAAATATATCTTTTTGTACATATGCATATTTAGATTGTAAAAATACATTCAGAAATGTATCATAATTTCACAAATATTTGTCTGTTATGTGAGAGAATGATCTCTTAAATTCAAATGTAATACTATGGAAAAAATGATTGAAAATTAATGAGAATAATCAATAATTAAAGGAGTATTTGAATTATAATTTTGCTGAAAATTTCATGTCATCTAGGTGTCATCTGATTCAATAATTCAGCGGTAACAAGTGAAAATATAATTAATAGGAATAAAAACTTAAAAAAAAACCATATAAAACATTGCACGGCCACGTTGTGCTAATTATATATTTTAAAAAATAAATGTAGAGGTAGGAATTGCAATTAATATAGATCTCAAAGTATTCACAACATTCCTGAACAGAAATAGGCCTCTGCACCTGGGGTGAGGGTGTGGCCATGAAAACAATGTGACATGCCATTGGATGTTGGGAGACATAATAACATGACGCTAAGCATCGGCCAATGAATGTGAACTAACAACCACATGGTCGCGGGTATGGCTGCACTGTGGGAAAAAATCCTAATATAAAAGTATTTTACTGCATTTTACAGTTTTGTTCTTCTAGAATATCATTAAAGTTACATAAATAGACTGTGATAGACGTTTCAAATGTAAATTAACGTTAAATCACTGTAATGTAATAAAACATAATTTTCATGATTATTAAATGTATCTGTCTGTACATATGCATATTTTGATTGTTAAAATACATTCACAAATGCATCATGATTTCACAAATATCTGTCCGTTATTTGAAAGATTGAACTGTTGAATTCAAATGTAATGCTATGGAAAAGTATATAACATGATTCCTATAAGCTTGTGTTACATCACATAAGTATTATTATCACTGCTATTTAGGGTGCTCGTGGCTCAAGAGTTGGCAGTTCGCCTTGTGAGCAGAAGGTTGCCGGTTCGAGCCCCGGCTCGGACACTCTCGGTATTGTGTCCGTGGTCAAAACTCTTCACCTACTGGTGATGGTGCGATATGGCAGCCTCGCCTCTGTCAGTCTGTCCCAGGGCATGCAATTGATTGTTATTTAAACCAACTGTTAACTGCATATTTCTGTACATTTACGTATTATGATTCATATTGCCACATTCACCTTGTTTATAGTTAATTTCATTGTTTGATCACGTTAAAATGTTCCTAATTTAATGTTTAAAAGCACTTGGAAAAGGCAGAATCCCATGTAAAATTAGCGCAACAAACTGTATTGTCATTACTGGAAATAACCGTATTTTTATGAGGAAGTTATTTTCTGTTATTTTACGGTAGTATTTTGGTGCCCCAGCTGCCGGAATATTACTGTTTTTTAAAGATGTTTTTTTAACAGTGTGAGCCATAGACATTTTGAGTAAAGGCGTACTAATAAAGCTTTCGAATTCAAACATGTGCTGGATGGTTTGGCTACCACATTTTATCCCTGACATTTTATGTGCAGCAGTATTGTTCCACTGTCTCTGCAAGAGTTTGAACTCTTTGTTGTAACCCACCCTTCAGGCTGTATAAATTCCAGTGTGTCTGTCCATTGTTGCCATTCAAATTAAAATATCCAAGTATTTAATGGAAATTAAACTTTAAGCAGTCATTTCTGGACCCAAAGGGATGAATGCTAACAATTTTAGTGATCTCCTGATGCTACCTCGGGTGCCGGGAGGTTAGCATTAACTGGTATGGTTGCATGTGAAATCTCTCAACAATAATAAATGAATTGCCCTGAAATCTGATTAGAGACATCCACATTATTCTGAAGTGGGTCTTAAGTGGGCCAGACCAGTAAAACCATAGCACGATAAACAATTTAATTCTTAATATTCCTCTTTCCCTTTAGTACATTAAGTCCTGGTCTGTTCTGAAGACGCTCACATTTAATGAACCAACTGGTTAATTCACAGATGATGAACAGCCCGAGATGTTATAGGGACATAAACAGGTCAGAGTTTATATATGATCATTTGGCTGGTGACTAAATTCCTGCAGAAGATCTGCACTTTCTTCTCAGCAAATCAACAAATGTTTGAAAGCTAACATGCTAAAGCAGTAAGCTGGTCACTTATTTTTGCATCTGTATTTCATGCATCTAGCACCAGTGTGATCCTTATGTGGCCTCTTAACTTTTTAAAGGCCAAAATCTGTTTCCTCCACTTTGATTTAGGGCGTCCTTTCAACCAGAAAGACAATGTCCAGCTTACCCCGGTCGCTACCTTCTGCTCTCTTTATTCTACTTCTAAAGGCCATCTAGTCTTTTCTGTTTTGTGGCTAATTACCCATTTTATTGCCTTTATATGTACATAGAGAAACACAATTAGTCAGAAAAGCATTGCCACCCAAGAGTGTTTTGTCTCTGTGTGAACGTTTTGTGAGAATCCCCTACCATTCAGACTCTTTGACAATGGAGTGACATTTCTGACAATAGGTCCCTGTTACACCTCTAAGGCAGACAATAGAAACACATTTGCTCCCTGCTGAATCCAGGTTTGCAGCAGCAGTCACCCCGCTGCACTTCTGACCCTGTCTCACACACACACACACACAAACACACACACACACACACACACACACACACACACCTGTTCCTCTGCACTGAGAAATATTGTCAGAATGCCAATACGCATACCCGTGTGCACTCCTAGCCATGAACACACACACACAGACAGTGCGCAATGAAATTTTTCTCTCTCCTTTTCTCTTTGTTAACAGTGCATCTGTGTTGCTGCCATGGCAACTGTGGCTCCACCCCTCGCATTTCTTCTCCTGCTGCTTCAACTGGCTGATGGCTCATTCCCAGAGGAACCCAGTCCACTCAGCTACGTCCCTGTGGAGGGTATGTGTCCTTCGCCTTTGTGTACGTGTTGTGCACCAGTATATGTGCAGCACTGATGAATGGCTCTGCGGTGGATGTGGAAATTGGAGGTCAAGGGTCAAAGCCTTGGCGTGAAGCTACTTTCGAACTACCCAGGCATACAAATACAAAGAAGCCTCACCTCATCTTTCCATGGCAGCAATAGATTAATAAGCATGAGAGAGGGCACGAAATAAACACAGTGGCGTGTGAGAAATGATCATAATAGAGCTTGAAAGGTGGAGAAAGATGAAAAGGTGGGGGGGGTAGTTGGATTGGATGAGGTGATGTAGATGGGAGAGAGGGGGAGGAGACAGGTGGAGATGGATCGCTACGTCCTCTTTCCCTCCCCTGCAGTCAAGGACAGCGAGAGACGCGCTTTCCCAATCTGTCTCCTGATGATGAGGGCTCCCTATGGAGACCTCCTCTCCCAAACTTTCTTGTAGCCTGATACTCCCACCTTCTCTCTCAACCTCATCTTTTACTCCCTCATTTGTCTCAAAGGTAAGAGGAGACAGGGAAGAAGCGCCTTTTATCATCATAAAATAACAGCAAGAGTGATTAAACACAGTTTTTCTCATTGTGGAGCTGCACGCATCAACAACAGCACAAAAAAGCACAAAAAACCCCACTTAGATGATAACAGCGTTTCAGCACGCTTGAACCGCTGCATAATTCGTCTCTGCCCATTATCTTTGTTTTTGGAAACAAAAACATCAAGAATGAGTGAGGACACTATTAAAGTGAAGGTTAGAGAAGCTGTTTGATGGCGTGCCTGAGTACTTTGGGTATATATAGATGGGAAAAGTAGCCACTCCGTCCTCAGCTGTCAGAGAATCCTTGAGCAAGGATTTTAATTCTCAGTTTTTTAGTCTGTGTCTTTTTGTCTGTGCGTTCACGCCAGTGGTGAGGAGGTATCCAGTGTTCCTGGGCCGAGCTCATCGTTCAGCACAAAGACAGGAGCTGCACATCCAGACGGTCCTCCAAATCAACCGCACGCTGTACATAGGAGCCAGGTAACCAACAGCAACCACCTCCGACTGTGCGTTACTGACGCGTTCGCACTGATATGTTTTTCTGCTTTCGCTTTGATGCCACGGCTTCCATCTGCTGTCACTCCGTGGAGGACGTTTTCAGCAGTTTGCTGGAGTGGCGATGTATTCAGCTTTGCTGTTAAATGTCAAGTGAAAAGCTGCTCATTCACATTACGCTTACAGATGGAAAAATATGAATCGCCTTACTCCAGCGGCAGTCCAAACACTTCTCACTCTGAACGCATCAGAATGTTGTACAAAATGTCCTGCGGGCTCAGTGCTTTGACCCACCATCAGCGTATTGATTAACAATTATGAATTAGCATAGCATAGCATCTTTATTTATAACGCACTTTACATCCAACAATGTTGACCAAAGTGCTCCAAATATAAAACAGAGAGGAAACAGTTTAAATGACATATAAAATATCTTAAAATTAAAAATAATATAATTAATAAGAAAATATATTAAGAGACATCAACAAGTCCTGCTGTGCTAAAAGCCAAGGTAAATAAATATGTTTTAAGACGCGATTTAAAAACAGATAAGGAAGGTGCCTGTCTAACATGTAAAGGCAACTCATTCCACAATTTTGGTGCTGCCACAGCAAACGCCCGATCCCCTCTGAGCTTACGATTAGTCCTGGGCACACTCAGGAGGAGCTGGTCTGCCGACCTGAGGGACCGGGAAGGTATGTATGGATGAAGAAGCTCAGAGAGGTACAGAGGGGCAGCATTGGACAAACATTTAAAAACAAATAAAAGCAGTTTAAAATGGATCCTAAAATGCACAGGCAGCCAATGAAGTGAATATAAAACTGGGGTGATATGCTCGTATCTACGAGTGCCAGTTAAAAGGCGTGCAGCAGCATTCTGGACTAGCTGCAGTCGAAAAACAGAAGATCGACTCACCCCATAATAAAGAGAATTACAGTAATCCAGCCGAACGGTTACAAAAGCGTGGATTACTGTTTCAAATTGCTGTCTCGTAAGAAAGTGCTTAATTTTGGCCAGTTGCCTCAGATGAAAGAAACTAGACCTTACAACCAACCCGATCTGGCTTTCAAGCTTAAGTTCAGGATCCATTTTAAAACCCAGATTAACAATCTCTGGTTTACAGAATGATTTCAGGGATTGCAGATCAACACACGGAACAGCAGTGGAGGCAGGTCTAAACACCATTATTTCAGTTTTAGAATCGCTAAAACAAAGAAAGTTTAGCGCCAACCACAACTTGACGTCCTCCAGACATGTTTGCAAACAATTTACAGATGACCCATCTTTCTTTTTAAGAGGAACATAAATCTGGCAGTCATCTGCATAACAGTGAAAAGAGAGTCTGTGCTTTCTAAGAATTGAGCCCAATGGAAGTAAATGAAGTGAAAATAGGATAGGGCCCAGAATGGAACCCTGTGGTACTCCATGAGACAACGGAGCAGGGGAAGACTCACAGTTTCCTAAGCGAACTGAAAATTATTTCAAATCTGTTGAAAAAACAAAAAAAAACGTGGGTTCACTGTGTCAATTTGCATCATATTGCTTAACTGATGCTTTCGATTGTCTTGCTGTGTGTTTCCAGAGATGACTTGTACAGAGTGGAGCTGGATAACATGGCAGGCGATGAGATGTTTTACAGCAAGGTAAGACTCACACATGCACTAAAACAAAAAAACATAATCATGTGCGCATACACACATAACAAGCGTGCAGGGAGGTCTGACTGTGGTTTATCCCCTTTCAGAAAAGGACTTGGGAATCCAATAAGAACGATATTCGAGTGTGTCGGATGAAGGGCAAGCACGAGGTAAAATAATCGCTCACAGCACTTTGACTGACTTTGAGATCCACTAGTGCACGCACCAGCGCTATCTACACCATCACACGCATGGACAGACACAACAGCTGTTACAGAAACCTTATTCCCTTTGGGCGCACCTGCATATGGTATTTACACAAATTTGATCTTGTTGATACAGAATCAGCACATCGCTTAATCACACCAGCTCGGTGACACATTACCCGGGCCAAGAGATGTTCATGGAGCTTCAAAGCTGTTGGGGTTTTTTTTTTCTTCAGTATCTGCATTGTGCTAGTTTTCTAGTCATATATCATTTTCAGCCTGTGGGGTAAGACAGAGAAAGTGGGACAATTCTAAGTGTGTATATAAAGTGAAAGGTGACAGTGCTGTGGAGTATGAAGGGAATCTGATCAAATTTAGGATAACTATCTGATGGGGGGTATACTGTATAAATGTAGCAATGCCACCAGCAAAATACAATCTAAGCCAAAAAGGCAGGGGGAGACATTATAGAGCAAAGTGAGCAGGGAGAGTGACACAGCCTCAGGGAGGAAACGGTAATTGAAATGAGTTGAGGAAGGTACGTATAGATGGCAATGGGACACATGTAGGTGGAGGAGAACTGAGGAGGAAAGACATTAGGAGCACAGTGCAGCCACCAGGTAGTAAGAATGAGGTGGAGGGATGAGAAAAGGGAAAAGGTGTTGCTTCAAACACCACAGATGAAAGAGGAGATGATGTAGGAGTGAGAAAAAAAAAACAAGAAGTAACGCTGTGATAAAAGGAGAAACAAAGAAAGTCTGGAGGATAAACACTGGAGAGTGGTGAGAATGTGAGACAAAGGACAGACAAGTGAACTGCGTTAGTTAAAATTCTTTAATTCATGTTATAAGATTGGATTTTAAACCCCCATCAACACTGAGGCAGTTGGTAAGTGTGCAGCACTGCCCCACTTTCATTACATTTAATAAAACCTTCAATGCTCTTTGAACATTAATAGTAAGCAGGCACTAATGAAGCTGCTGTATTAAAAGAACCAGTTTGACGTTTTGGACTTTACATTCATTTGCATTATGCCAGCAGTTTTCACAGAAATGTAATTGCCCAGCTGAGCTTAAGACAGTCCAAATTATGTACAAAGCAAGCAAGACAACATATATTATCCCCAAGTCTTTCGAATATTTCTTTGAAGGAAGACAAAAACATCATGCACTGAGGGTAAACTATATGTTTAATAAACCGGCAATAAGAACCAAGAGTAAATATCACAGAATTACAGTCAAGGGAGTAACGCTGTGGAATAACTGCACAGAGGCAATGAAAGCCTGTTTGTCACTGCAGAAGTTCACACGGCTGTATGAAAACAAGAAACGATGTGAATGTGAGAAAAAATTGGCTCAGTAAATAAGTGGCTTAGGCTTTTCTGTTTTCTTGACTCACTCGGGTTGTCTGGAAGCCGCTATTTTCCTTTATCATTGTTCTGCACATATCTACAGCTATGCCAATGTAGACAGCCTGTATAAAGTTTAGGTTGTATTTTTTGTTTCTATTTATATAAAGGGGTAGCTCTTGATAAGTATTAAACTTCTCTCCTTTCCCTTTAGAAGTTAAATTTAAATAATTCATTTCCATCTGTCCTCTTCCTATCTTACACACAAATGCATCCTTGCAGATTAGCTATAATTTGTGACACACACATAATCTTTTTAGACAATTTAACAGCAATTACTGTAGTTTGCTCCTGGTAATATTTTTGTACTTATAAAAGAAGGAATTAAATCATTTTCTGGATAAAGTTTCTTTTTTTTTCTTTTTACGGGCTTGTGTAAAACTCTTGTGCCAACTTTCATTTCTTTGTATTTTCTAGAAAAATGAGTAAAAGCCTCAACAATTCACTGAACATCTATCTATCTATCTATCTATCTATCTATCTATCTATCTATCTATCTATCTATCTCTGGTAGTTCTGAGTTTTGAGATTAAGCAAATGAGGTATATGAACGGTGTTATAGAGGTGGTGGTGGTAGGTGGATGCAACTGATCTTGGACAGTGCTGGAATAGCTGTGCTCTCCTGTTCTCAGTCTTTACGCCAATCCAATGTAGCTGGCATGAGACTCTTGACAAGAAAGTGATTTCAAGGGAAGCAATCCTGTCAGTTATTTCCAATCTGACAAACAAATACGGAGCTGCGGAAAAGCACAAGTGTTAATCGTCTACCTGCACAGGTATTTTTTCTGTGTTTTCAAGTTCACGCCATCAGACATTGTGGTAAAATACTATCACAGAGGGAGGAAAGGATCATCAAGTTTCCGACTCTCTGGTAGCATCTTTAAACTTCAATCAGCAGCCTCCACTTTGAAGACTACTATAAAGTGCCCATCCTGTTGTTCTTCCAGATGGAGTGGGGTTGAGAGTGTTATTTCCTCTCAGGGCTGTTTTTAAGCTGCATTTTTCATACTTCACGCTGACAGTCTTGTAGCGGCTTTGTTCAAAACCCTCTTTGTCACCTTGAGTGCCCTGTAGGTTTACCCCCCTTCCTTCTGTAATAATAATTTCCTTTTGTTTGGTCTGTTTGTTTTTTCTACAGGGAGAGTGTCGTAATTTCATCAAGGTTTTACTCAAGCAGGACGGTGGACTGTTTGTATGCGGAACAAATGCCTTCAACCCTCTGTGTGCCAACTACACTGTTAGTATCCGTCTATCTGTCACCCAGCCTTTCTTTGTGTATCTGCCAGTTGGTTTATCTTTTTTTTTTTATTCCTCTTGCAGAGAGACAGTCTAGAAATGGTGGGAGAGCCTATCAGTGGGATGGCACGGTGCCCATATGATCCACGACATGCCAATGTGGCTTTATTTGCAGGTAGCATCTCGGCTTTGCTCTGTAAAGATGAAAAATGTCGCTTTTGTTGCCGACATCAGACTCCGTTTCCAGCTCCAGACATTGAAACGTCTGTGCCCTTGTGTTTACCTTTGCAAATGATTTATAGTCAGACCTCTCGCTGCATTGCTTGTTTGGTTTTAATCTTCCCGACCTTGTGCTATCGCTCTATCTGTATCTTCACCTTCTTTTCTTCTTCTCCTCCTTCTTAATCTCCTCCTTTCCTCTCTCCCTGCGTCTCTCCGTCAGATGGAAGTCTCTTTACCGGCACCGTGACAGACTTCCTGGCCATCGACGCAGTGATCTATCGCAGCCTCAGCGACAGCCCTGCCCTCCGCACAGTCAAGCACGACTCCAAATGGTTCCGAGGTACTTTTAGAAACAGACATATTGAAAATGTCCCTCCAGAGCCAGACAAAGAGACAATCACAAAACAAATAAGAGAGAATTGAAAAACTGTCATTGCTATCTTTTTGTAAGTGGCTCGCAGGTGCACAAGACAATTTGGGCGAGTTAAATAGCAAGCTAAATTTGGCAAAACCAGACACGATTAGGCTCTCGTTTTATCGATTTTTATCATAAGTGGAACATGTCCGGGCAGAGTGATGTATTGAGGTTAGTCAGACTCCACAGATTCGAGGTTTTAACAAGCCTTGGACCAAGCAGCGAAGCGCCTGTTTTCCATGGAGAAGAAAACAAGCCGGGGCAGGTCAAAGCTGGCACAGTGCTGGATGAATAAATGATAAGTAATGTGTATAATCTTAACCCACAACGATAAATTAAAGAGGACATGTATATTTAATGAGCAAGGCTGGTGGACAGCAGCGGTTCATGTTGATGCGACTCTCACTGCAGCCCCATATCAGGGGTTGCGGAGCCTTGTTTGACTCCAGGGACTCTGCTGTAACTGTGATTGTGGTGTTTTTCTCATTTGAATTTCTCAGAGCCCTACTTTGTGAGTGCCATGGAGTGGGGGCCTCATATTTACTTCTTCTTCAGAGAGATGGCCATGGAGTTTCATCATCTGGAGAAGGTGCTCTCCTTCCCTTTTTCTCCTTCCTTCTTCTTGCTTAGTCTGAAGGGTTTTTGTTAAACTCTCCCTTCTTATTCTAGGTGATGGTGTCCCGCGTGGCCCGTGTGTGTAAATCAGACCTGGGTGGCTCCCAGCGCGTGCTGGAGAAACAGTGGACCACGTTTCTAAAGGCGCGGCTCAACTGCTCCGTCCCCGGAGACTCGCACTTTTACTTCAACCTCCTGCACGCCACGAGTGGCATCATCCGCATGCAGGGACGAGATGTCATCCTGGGTCTCTTCTCCACGCCACCCAACAGGTACCACGGGACACGTAATACCCAAATAAATGTAACGTTGCTCTTGTTTTCTCATCACCGTCTTCTCCCCCTGTGTTTGGTAGCATCCCGGGATCTGCGGTGTGTGTGTTTGACATGCAGCAGCTCGCTCATGTCTTTGAGGGACGCTTTAAGGAGCAAAAATCCCCCGAGTCTATTTGGACACCTGTACCAGATGAAGCCGTGCCTAAACCAAGGTATTATTATGCAAAGTGTATGTAAGCAGGACTTGTAAGCAGAGTACTGCAGTGCTGCTGTCTTTAGCATCTGTCTCACATTCAGTAAAGTCCTCCTATAAGCTCCAACTGTCAGTCTCACTTCTTTTTCACAACTATTCACCAAATATTCTAATACTGCCTCCAGCAAATGAAAAAAAAAAGAATCTCCTCTGGCTTTTCTCTCGGACTGCTTTTCAACTTCTCCCTCTGTCTGCAGGCCAGGCGGATGTGCAGTGCAGGGATCCAGATTTAGCTCCTCGACCACACTGCCAGATGAGGTGCTGAATTTTGTCAAGACCCACCCGCTCATGGATGAGACAGTTCCGCTGCTGGGACATAGACCCTGGGTGGTCAAGACTATGGGACGGTACACAGAGTGACTCAGTTGTTTAACAGCATCCATGTAGCTCTATAGAACTAAAAAAGAAAAAGGGAAGGATAAACTGAAAAATAACAGCCAGGATAGGCCAGGAAATGTAGTCGATTCACCTTTTTTCTTTTTAATGATCTCTGTTTCTAGGTACCAGTTGACGTCTATGGTGGTGGACACAGAAGCTGGCCCCCATAAGAACCGTACAGTCTTGTTCCTGGGTTCAACCCGTGGGACCATTCTCAAGTTCCTAATGATTCCCAGTGGAGATTCTGTCTCTCATAGCAGCGTCTTTCTGGAGGAGGTGGAGGGATTCAACCCAGATAAGTGAGTATGAGGCAGGATATCTTTGTCCTTGGCATATATCGAGTCACTGTAACTGCTTCTGGCTGATAACTGCAGAGCAGCAGTGCTTTTCACCCAATAACTTTCATCATTTATACTTAATTAAATATCAGATTTTCTACATTTCTGAAGTCCATCTCACAGTAAAAGCCTATTCTTTCATTCCTTTGACCGTATCTATCACAGGTATAGTCATATAGACTGTATAATTAAAGCAGTGCGGTGACATTTTTTTCTCAGCAGCAGTGACAGCAGTCTTAGCCGTGGTACTTTCACAACGCCAGCTCATTAAATTCGGTTGGGCTGAAGGATACTGGAACACAGCCTATCAATCACTCATGCAACAAACCAATAATCTCACTGTCCACGCATGTCAACTCAGCACCTGGTTAATCTGATTACTGTGACTGAAAACAACTCTGCCCACAGCAGTTACGTGTGAAAATGTAGCTGCAACAGGGAGTTGGTGACTAGAAAATGTTTTCAGCTGCCAAAACTTTTATTGCCTAGGTATCTAATATTCAACTGTTTGTTTATTTGTTTATTTAGGACAGACTTCAGGTGATCTGCAGGTTATTCAATCGATTAATCAGTTAAGTTTTAGTTGTCCCAAAAAATGTTGGTGCATTGTGTAAAATGCCCAATATAACATGTTAATAAAAAAACATTTTTTTTGCACCTTCAAATTATTATTAAAAAATAATAATGGAAATGGCTGACAGCAACAAATCATTCAGCCAAACGTATCAGGGATATTTGATGTTATGATGTTTCGTTGCTGAACCAGTGATTTATAGGTACACTCACTGGCCACTTTATTAGGTACACCTTGCTGGTATCAGGGTGGATCTACTTTTGTCTTCACGGCTGCAGTAATTACTCATGGCATAGATTCAACAAGGTGCCTGAGACATTCCTCAGAGATTTCAGTCCATTTTGACATGATGGTATCACACGGTTGCTGCAGTTATGTTGGCTGCAGGTCCATGATGAGAATCTCAAAGTGGCAGGTGAGTGCATGTGCCAGTTCTGTTTTGGAAGCACCAAAATAATCAAATTAACTATTGTTTCATGTTGACAGCAAAATTCGGCTGAGACCCTTTATATGATGGCAAGGGCACAGAGCTTTATTGTTAAGTGTTTACAGTGGGATGCAAAAGTTTGGGTAACCTTGTTAATAGTCGTTATTTTCCTGTATAAATCGTTGGTTGTTACACTAAAAAATGTCAGTTAAATATATCATATAGGAGACACACACAGTGATATTTGAGAAGTGAAATGAAGTTTATTGGATTTACAGAAAGTGTGCAATAATTGTTTAAACAAAATCAGGCAGGTGCATAAATTTGGGCACTGTTGTCATTTTATTGATTCCAAAACCTTTAGAACTAATTATTGGAACTCAAATTGGCTCGGTAAGCTCAGTGACCCCTGACCTACATACACAGGTGAATCCAATAATGAGAAAGAGTATTTAAGGGGGTCAATTGTAAGTTTCCCTCCTCTTTTAAATTTCTCTGAAGAGTAGCAACATGGGGGTCTCAAAACAACTCTCAAATGACCTGAAGACAAAGATTGTTCACCATCATTGTTTAGGGGAAGGATACAGAAAGCTGTCTCAGAGGTTTAAGCTGTCTGTTTCCACAGTTAGGAACATATTGAGAAAGGCTCCGTTCAAGTTAAGGCTCGAAGTGGCAGACCAAGAATAATCTCGGATAGACAGAAGCGACGAATGGTTAGAAGAGTCAGAGTCAACCAACAGACCAGCACCAAAGACCTACAACATCATCTTGCAGCAGATGGAGTCACTGTTCAACCATTCGGTGCACTTTACACAAGGAGATGCTGTATGCAAGAGTGATGCAGAGGAAGCCTTTTCTCCACCCACAGCACAAACAGAGCCGCTTGAGGTTTGCTGAAACACATTTGGACAAGCCAGCTTCATTCTGGAATAAGGTGCTGTGGACTGATGAAACTAAAATTGAGTTATTTGGGCATAACAAGGGGCGTTATGCATGGAGGAAAAAGAACACAGCATTCTAAGAAAAACACCTGCTACCTACAGTAAAATATGGTGGTTCCATCATGCTGTGGCTGTGTGGCCAGTGCAGGGACTGGGAATCTTGTCAAAGTTGAGGGACACATTGATTCCACTCAATGTCCAGGAATCGGTGACAAAGCTGAAGCTGCGCCGGGGCTGGATCTTTCAACAAGACAACGGCCCGAAACACTGCTCAAAATCCACTAAGGCATTCATGCAGAGGAACAAGTACAACGTTCTGGAACGGCCATCTCAGTCCCCAGACCTGAATATTATTGAAATCTGTGGTGTGAGTTAAAGAGAGCTCTCCATGCTCGGAAGCCATCAAACCTGAATGAACTAGAGATGTTTTGTAAAGAGGAAAGGTCCAAAATACCTTCAACCACAATCCAGACTCTCATTGGAACCTACAGGAAGTGTTTAGAGGCTGTAATTTCTGCAAAAGGCGGATCTACTAAATATTGATTTCATTTCTTTTTTTTGTGGTGCCCAAATCTATGCACCTGCCTGATTTTGTTTAAACAATTATTGCACACTTTCTGTAAATCCAATAAACTTCATTTCACTTCTCAAATAACACTGTGTGTGTCTCCTATATGATATTTTAACTGACATTTTTTATTGTAACAACCAACGATTTATACAGGAAAATAACGGCTATTAACAAGGTTGCCCAAACTTTTGCATCCCACTGTATGTGAGGCCAAAAGAGGAGTGCAGAGGTGTTACATCTGACTTGACTTTCTGTCCCTGTGTCCAGATGTGGTGAGGACTCTCCTCAGGCCCGTCAGCTCCTGTCTCTGTCGCTGGACCGAACAAGCCACACTCTGCTGCTGGCCTTTCCCTCGTGCCTGGTCCGAGTCCCCACATCTCGCTGCCACCTTCACTCACGCTGCATGAAGTGAGTGGCACTTTTGTCTTTCAGAGTATTTTCCTTTTCTTCAATCTTTCTTTGGCCAATAATTAGGTCACTTTAGCAGCTGCCATATGCCAAGGCTTTATTTTCTGGCCAACTTTTATTTCTCCTCTGCTTTCTCACTTCCTGGTACTGCTATCATCCAATTAAAATGTACAGTTCTATTTTCATTTTTTGCATGTTTGTATTTTGGATATGCATGTCACAGCTGGCTACTTTGGTTTAATATTTATTTTGAGAAAATTTGTTTTGCTAGCAAATGATATTTAAATTGACACAAGAGGCTGATTGACTGTGAAAACAAAGGAGGCACCTGTATTTTTTCTGTCTATATGAGGAAGGTGTTTTGAACACTGTGCCATGGACCTCATTCCCACAGCAGATAAATCACACTTAGATAGTGTGAACAAGCAACAATTTGATAGAATATGTGTGTCTGCGGCGTATAAAAATGAATCCCTCCCAAGGATTTATTATCTCAGTGGTTGTCCGCATATTTCAAAACAGACACGTTTCACATTTGAGGATTTTAA